>NC_090450.1:372816869-374016869 GCF_031143425.1 Pleurodeles waltl | reverse complement strand
AAAGATCTCAGTTAACAAGGTACCCTTAGTTTCAACAGCTGGCAACTGTAAATGTAATACTTCTACAGCATTTCGCGCAACTTCTGAAAAGTTGCATTTTCTTCAATTGGAGACCCAAGTGGAGTGTGGGAGTACCTAGGGATTTATCAAGCCCACTATAGTCCATCTGCATAGGTAGGGGAAAGCAGGTTGTCATTGATAGTATCATGTAGAACATTTTGCATAGCCTAAACAAAATCAGTCTCGTACCAAATAATGTGTCTGGAATCTAATAGCACTGGTGTTGAGGCTCAAGGTTAAAGTCTGGCTGCAAACTGATTGCTTGCACTTTTGTGATTTCATAGCACGTTATGGCCCGGAAGCAACCTGCTGACAATTCACAGTCAGAAACCTGCATCAGAATCAGCTCCTGGGCCAGCACCAGTGGAGTTGGTGTGGAAGGGACTAGAATGGACATGAGAACAGAAGTATGAGCTAGCATCAGAAGATGCCTGGGAACATCCCACAAAGTCAGTAGGTGCTGAATCAAGGCCCATCGGCCACAGTCCAACTGGAGACACTAGCTCCAGCTCTAGCTGATCTATGGGACCAGTATGAGCACCAGAAAGAACTGGAATCATCCTAAAGAGCTGCAACATGACCTCCTTAAGGGCTCCAAATTGCATAGGTTCTACAACAGCCAGGAAACTTTGAAGCATGCTGGGATCAACCATGGGACAAGACTGGAGTTAGAAGTCATTTGAGTAGAACCATCTTTTGAAATGGTACCCTTATGCTTCATCACTTTATTTTGAGAGGCAGTAGGAGGTCGAGTCCCTCATTACCTTCTTGTAGCAATGACATCTTTGACTTACTGGGAGACTTTGAATGAGAAAGGGACTTCATGATGGCCCAGCAACCTGGAGTGATTAGACATTGTTTTTTTAAGACATAGTTATAGCTCTGCTACCAAATCATCTTCAGGTGTATGAGGTCGCATTTATCATACAACTCAGAGCTGTGACTGGCCCAACCCTAGTACACTGGTGCAATTTACAAAGCTGGGAGCAGAGAACTGGATGCGCTTTGAAGGGCATGAAATGAAAGGAACTGACTAGGACCATGGGGTGCTGCTTACATGCAGCTTCCCTCTGTCACTTCTGGGGCGGTATAAATTAACCACAGAGCCACGAGGCGCCACCTACCAGTGTGCAGGGGCATCGCTGAGAATATTCTCTAGATCCAGTATTTAATCTTAAGGCAAGGAACCCGCAAGTTAGAGGTATCCATGAGAAATTAGCAATGCATGAACTTATCATGAAGATTCTTAGCATAAAGGCATGTTTTTTTACAGGTACTTAGGATTCTCAAAGGGCTCTTCTGAATGATTACAACAGTATTTCAATAGCACAAACCTAGCCAAAAGGTAGCAGAGCGCAATACATAGTCAAAGACCAGCATAAAGCCAATGAGTAAGAGGAGATGGAGCTGGGTTAAGGAGAGTTAATGCACTGTAATAGAGTGTTCTTTAAAGAGGTGAGTATTCAACTCTTTCCTAATTGGAGCAGAATTGGGGCAGTCCTTAAGGATATGTGGATGTTGTTCCAGATTCTTGTTTTTTCCCGTAGTCTGTAAGCTGATGGTGCCCTGGCTGCAGGTGTGCCGAGATTCACCAGCAACAGTGAGCTTGCCTGCAAGATAAACAGGGGAGCTGGAAGTGATGGCTTGGTGATGTTATCATATTCCTTCAGTCCATTAATGAGATGTGCTGAAGCATATAGGATGCCTCTGAGGTCATGGATGAGGGAGAAGCTCCTTTCTGGTTAATTCTCATAACATTTTTTAAGTCAGCTGTCTCAAAGCAGGGAAGTGAGAAGAGCTCAGTTGAGACTACCTCCACACATGAAGTGTGGTAGAAATCTGAGCTATGGTGGCCTCAAAGGAAGGAAGATGTTTACTTACCCAGTAGACATCTGTTCGTGGCATGTAGTGCTGTCGTTCACATGCTTTGCATAAGTCACCATCTAGTGTTGGGTCCGGAGTGTTACAAGTTGTTTTTGTTCAAAGAATCTTTTTGAGTCACGAGATCGAGTGTCTCCTCCACTCGGTGATACTGCGCATGGGTATCAAGTCCTTTGTTAGATTGTTTTCCCGCAGGAGTTTATAGAGAGTAAAGAAAAAGATGTCCATGCAATGTATTTACATATATACAATATTTATATAAGAATGCAACTGCATCGGCCACAGGAGTCCAGGAGGAGGAAGGGCACACGTGAATCTACAGCACTACATGCTACGAACAGATGTCTACTGGGTAATTAATATTCTGTTCAATGGCATGTGTGGCTTAGATACAAATGCTTTGCATAGGCTGTAAAGCAGTCCACCCAAGAAAGCTGTGGCTAGCCGGTAGGAGTAGAGTTCCTCCAAAAAGTGTTCTGAGCACTGCTTGGCCAACATTGGCTTGTTGACGTGCTAAAACATCTACACAATAGTGTTTAGTAAATGTATGTGGTGTAGCCCAAGTAGCACCTTTACATATATCTGCTATTGGGATGTTACCTAAAAAGCATCCTTCTTTCTAGTGGAAGGTGCTTTTGCATTACAAGTTTGAATACACTTGACTATCCATCTGGCGATACAATTTTTTGAAACTGGGTTACCTTTATGAGGCGTTGAAAATGCTACAAAAAGTTGTTTCGATTTCCTAAACTGTTTGGTCCTTTCAATATAATACATGAGTGCCCTTTTAACATCTAGTGGGTGAAGAGCTCTCTCTGCAATGGAGGCTGGTTGTGGAAAAAAGACTGGTAACTCAATTGACTGGTTGATGTGGAATTGTGAAACTTCTTTTGGAAGGAATTTAGGGTTTGTTCGAAGAAGTACTCTGTCTCTGTGTAACTGGAAGAATGGTTCTTCTAAAGTTACAGCCTGGAGTCCACTTACACTTCTTAGGGAAGTGACAGCTATTAACAAGGCTACCTTTCATGAGAGGAACTGTAAAGGGCATGCGTGCATAGGCTCAAAAGGTGGACACCATGAGCCTAGTAAGACATTAGGGTTCCAGGATGGTGCTAGGGGAATCCTGGGGGGAATGACTCTTAAGACCTTCCATGAAGGCTTTGATAACTGGAATTTTGAATAAAGAGACGTGTTGTCTGTTTTGGAGGTAAGCAGCTATAGCTGCTAAATGAAGATGAATGAATGAGTATACTAGGTTTGCGTTTTGCAAATGCAGCAAATAGCAAACAGTGTCTTGGATTAAGGCTTTGAGTGAGTCAATGTGTTTAGGTCGACAGTAGCATACAAAACATTTCCATTTTTGCAGCACAACACTGTCTTGTTGTAGGTTTACATGCCTCTTTAAGAATGTCCATGCATTCTGGTGGAAGTTTTAAATAACTGAACTCTATGACTTCATGAGCCATATTCCAAGGTTGAGCGTCTAGGGATATGGATGTCTGATCAGACCTTGACTTTGAGCAACAAGGTCCAGCCTGTTGGGGAATTTCTCGTGCAGAACTACGGACAGATCCAGAAATGTTGTGAACCCAGGTTGACGTGCCCATGTGGGAACTACAAGGATCATTGTGAGTGAAGTTTGTCTTGGTTTGTGACCCAGAGACGGAATGAATGGGAGAGGCGGAAAAGCGTAAGCAAATATCCCTGAACAATTAATCCGTAGAGCATTGTCCTTGGACTGTGGGTGTGGTGATCTGGACGCAAAGTTTTGGTGTGTGATGTTCCCCATCTTTGAAAGTACTGGTGAAGGATTTGTGGGTGGAGTTCCCGTTCGTGAACTTGTTGCTGCATCCTGCTGAGGTCTGCAAACAGGTTGTCCATTCCTGGGAGATATTCTGCCACTAAGTGAATGTGGTGGTCACCTGCCCATTTCCATATTGTCTGAGCAAGATGGGGCAGTTGAGAAGAACGTGATCTCCTCCCTAATTTGAGGCACTGTAATGAAAATAGATGTTTTTGACCACTGTCTTTGTGTTGCACCACTTTGCATATTAGTTGTTCAGTGTTCACCCGTTGCAGATTACGTTTTGTATTCAGTTTAGCTGCCTATTGACTTTATCTTGGCTTTGGACATTGCAGTTGATCTGTGTTTTTCTACATGGTAAACTGAGCTTGGTTTTTTTCGTATTTTCGCTCACCGAACAGTTAGTCAACATGATAAGAAAGTACAGTGCAGGTAACAGTTCGGCCTTGGGAGGAGAGCCTTGAAATGTTGGCCAGTTTTCAACATTTTTCTTCCAACTCGGACCTACAGTAGCCAGCATGTTTGAATATTTCCATCTGAGAGGAGGGGTTTTCTCCAGGAAGCCCTTTCGGTTTTTTAAAGGTATAAAAAGGTGGCCCTGATCAGTAGCGAGGGAATTTCAAAGACCTTGGTCAGGATTGGACGTCAAATGCCTGACACTTGTCCCGTGAGGGAGGATATCTCTTTCTCGCAGTTGAACATGTTCATCTTCTTTCTTGCATGAGAAAGAAAGAAGAGCTTGGCAGGCCCTACGGTGATGAATTTTTACTTTATTTTTTGCTTTGCAATTATGCTATAATATAATCACATATATTTGCTGTGTACATTGCAGTTAAGAATCATTTTTGATATATTTTCCTTTCATTGCGGTGACTATTTTTAAACGTGTGCTTTCGACCTACTAATCTCTGTTTAGGAACCTCGTGGTGATGTATTAATAAAGGTCTACTTTGAACTAAGAAGTGCATTCCAGAGATTTTTGTCAGCTCGGTCATTAGTGAAAGCAAAACAGACACTGAGTCCTGAAAGGGCTGCCCTTTGGAAAGTTAGGTGGAATTCCACCTCTGCAGAAAGCGGTGAGTCTGGCGGTCCAACAACACTAGATCTTGGAGATGACCCTGTGACTGAGACTACTGAAGAGATAGACACTGCAGTAAGGGACGCATGTGTATCTGGCATGGGGAACAATGGCAATGCAGGAAGCCATCATCCCTAGTAGCTGCATCACTATTCTCACTGTGTAAGTGTGGTTCTGAAAAGTTTGAATTGGGGCTGGAGTTAGATATGCTAGCCCTGACTGAGCATTGAGAATGGCCCCTAGGTACGGCTGTATCTGTAAAAGTTGGCGATGAGATTTGCGAAAGTTGATCGTGCATCCCAGAGTACGGAAGAGATGTATTGTGATTTGAGTGTGACGCTGACATAGTTTTGGTGTACTGGCTTTGATGAGCCAAACGTCCATGTAGGGCAAGCCATCTGAGGTATGCTGCACCTACTGCTAGACATTTTGTGAAGACCGTGGGGGCAGTTGTTACCCCAAATGGTAAAACCTTGAATTGATAGTGTTTCCCCGCAATTACAAATCTTAGGTACTTGCGGTGTGCTGGACGAATGGGGATATGAAAGTATGCGTCTTTCAGATCTAAAGCGGTCATGAAGTCGTCTTGTTGCAACAATGGAATGACATCTTGGAGAGTGACCATATGGAAATGCTCTGATAGAATGTAGAGGTTGAGTGGTCTGAGATCTAGAATAGGTGAGAGTGACTGTAGAAAAATGGCTCCTCCCTGCTGCAGTTACCCCCCACTTTTTGCCTGATATTGATGCTGACTTGACTGAGAAGTGTGCTGGGACCCTGCTAACTAGGCCCCAGCACCAGTGTTCTTTCACTAAAAATGTACCATTGTGAAGGTCCAGGTGCGGAAGGCGGAGGAGCGCCAACGCCTCAGCAAAGGAAGACATAGACAATGAATTAAACCTGGAATCCCGGGCGGGTGGGGACTGCGGGGACTCCGTAGGAGCCCGGACCCCGGGGTGGGGGTTAGAGGGGGATCGTTTGAGCCAGTCCCCTACACTTGGTTAAAGCAGTCTCACTTATTTGGTTCTGTCATATTAGGGCGGAACTTACCACACTTGGCACTGACCCGTACAAATCGGAGCAGGGACACACACACAACGCAACGTGGTAAATTCTAGCAGTATCCAAGGTTTGGCTAATGTTAGCTGATTGCAATTGATCCGACGGAAAGGAGGGGTACACCACTCCACTTAGTGACAGTCCATCTGACTGTGACACCCCGGAATCCACATTGGTCCGGGTGGATCAGGGAGGGTAGTGCCTTTTTCAATCTACTAGCCAGTATTGTGGAAAGATTTTCTATTTCAGTGTTAAGGAGCGAGATGGGGCAGTAGGCCGCACAGGAAGTCGAGGGGGGCTGGGACTTCGGGATAACTACAATGGTGGCCTGATCGAGGTCCAAGGGGAAGCTCCTGGTCCGCTCGGCTTCAGCATACAGGTTCAACAAGTGGGGGGCCAAGAGGCCAGGGCCGTCACCGCCTCCCCAATATCTTCCAACACTATAGGCTCATCTAATTTCTCTCTCCCTGCAACTGAGATGCTGGGAAGGGATATATCGCAGAACAGGGGAGCCTCCTGCTCCGACGTGAGCTACGGTTGTTCTGCATATAGTCTGGCATAATACTCGGCAAAGCCCTGAGAGATAGGGTGGGGCGTCTTGCAAAGGACGCCGGAGTGGTCAATTATTTCAGGGACAATTCTACCAAGCAAGGGCTGGGATGCCTGCCAGTGCAGTAGCTTACCATTCTTATTGCCCTATCCATATACTCACGCCACTGAGGCACGCCACATGTGCTTGACGGATTCAAGTGTGAGATGACGGATTTCCTCTAGAATCAATCGCAGGTGACTGGTGGTGGCCGCATGATTAGTAGAGGAGAGTTGCATTTCAAGACGCAGTGTCTGGGCCTCAAGGCCTGCCACCTGCTGGTTCTTCACCCGTTCCCACACCCAGAGGAGATGTCTGGCATGGCCTCGGAAGGTGGCTTTGCAGGCGGCCACAGTATACCCACTGAGTGCACGGAGCCATTACTGTGCCCGAAATAGTGGACTGGAAGTGCCCCCAGGAGGGTCATGCTCGTGATGTAGATCTAGGGGTGTGATGTGACCACCTGGAAGAAAAATGTTAACATAGCTAAAACACAGCAAAAACAAAACTTTAAAACCAGTTCCCTCAAACCCCCCCAATGGCCCCCCCACCCCCATACTTACATCCCTGGAGCATCGGTCGCCCAAGAAGATAACAGAGACCCCCAAACCAAAGTATCTGTATTAGGTGTGGAGTGGGGGATTCCTCCATATAGTCTGAGTTCTGCAAGAATGCCCCTTTACTGCTTTTGATAGTGTCCCTGAATTCTCCCCCTCAGCACCTCATAGCTTCTCAGGAGTGCTGTGTTTCAGGTTAGAGAGGGAGTTTGGCCAAGGCGATCATCCACTGGTGTCACCAAGCCCTGCTCCAAGCGGGCTTTTTCAATTGGTTTGATTGAGTCAGGGATCCCTCAGGGCCAGTCTCAGATAGTCTTGGCTCTGTACTTTGTTTACTGCGGCAAGCCCTTGTGCGTCCCCGCCTACGCTTCAGACCCAAGGGGTCATCCCGTCTCGGGGGGGTGGTGGTCTGCCGTCTGGCAACCTGGTGATCTTCAGTTAGCCAATCCCATGCAGTTTCTGGTGTATCAAAAAAGAAAGACTTGCCGTTGAACAGGACCTTGAGGCGCGCAGGGAATAGCAGCATATATGACAGTTGCATTGCTCTCAGTTTCTGCTTAACAGCTTTGTACGAACAGCGTTTGTTCTGTACCTCCCTCATGTAATCTGGAAACATCAGGATTTTGTGGTTCTCCCACCGGACATCAGATTGCTTTCTCATTTCTCCAAGGATGGTATCTCGATCTTTGAAATGCAAGAATGTGGCAATGATTGGTCTTCTTTGCCCACCCTGCTGAGGTTTGGGCGCCAGTGATCTGTGGGCTCGCTCGATCACAAACTAAGGGGACAGTTTTGACGCCAGCAGCCAATTTCTGAACCACGCCTTCAAGAACTCGGCCGCCTGGTTCTCCTCAGTGTCTTCTGGGAATACTACAAATTGCTAAGTGTTACGCCAGGAACGGTTTTCTGTGTCTTCGGCTCTATGATGGAGTTCTCCTGTGCGTGTCAGCAACTGAGCCATCTTGGATTTGAGGTCTATTATTTCATCGTCAATTGTGGGGGCGCGGTCTTCTGCTTCCTTGATGCGGCCTACTGCTATCCGGAGGGCCTGTCGGAGCAGGCCAACATCCTCATGCACTTCGCCAATTTTGATCTCAACTGCTTGTTGCGAGGATTGAATCGCTTGGAGGATAGTGTCCAGTCCCTTCACCGCCAGAGTTCCAGACGTCGAGGAACCACACCCCTGGGGGTTCGAGTGGGTGGCATATTGGTCAATGCGCTGTTGCTATGCAGGGGGTTGTTTAGCACCCTTATCCTTCCCCATAGTAGGGCTGGAAGGGGCTTCAGAAGCACTCTAACGACCCCTCTTCTCATTTACTTGAAGACCAGCAACTGCTCGGGGGTGTAGGCCAAGCGCCAGCGTTAGCTGCCTGGCTTCCCAACACCTCACGTAGATTATTTCGCCAGGGGTCATCCAAATAGCTCAGTATCTCTCTCGGTCACTCAGGTCTGTTAACCGGGCAACCCTGTCCACATAGTGTGCGGCCCGATTCTCAGCCTCAACTTCGGCCACACCTATGTCTCTTCTGTGCACCTGCGGTACTTCAGCGGGGCGGGTTGGCTCTGTCACCTCCTCCCGGCAGTCTCCCTGCCTACCAACTCTTCCAGGCATGGACGCACTCCTTCTCAGTCCGACACATCTTCCCATCGGCTCGGATTGCTACCTGGTGCAGTCCCCATCCACGGTCTCGTTCTGGGCTCCAGAAGGACCCGGTTGTCCCAGGGGCCCCTCCGGTCACACCTCACTACAGGCGCCAGTCAGTGAGGTTTTTGCCACAGCCTGTGACCATCTCACAGCCCGCCAGGGCCTTGACTGCTTCTCCGCGTTCCCCTGACCAGAAGGGGACCCAGGCCTTGGCCCTCCCTTCCAGGGCCCTGGAGGTCTCCCGACCCTCAGGCCTCAGCAGGCACTGGTCCGCCACTGACACCAGATCCTAAAGTCCACCGCGGACTGGCTCTTCTCTCTGACCCACGCGGGCCCTAGCCGTGCACCTCCTCACCTCGGGCTTCAGGCGGAGGCCGCGACAGATGCTCAATGCGAGGCCTCCTCAATTGGATTGCCCCCGGGGTCCGCCGCCTCTTCCAGGCCATCCTCGCTCCATCCGACCTCCTGCTGCCTGGGCCATGTGTACAGCGTGCCCTGCGCTTCTCCATGGACCCAGAGAACCCCCAGCCCCCGGGCCTGGTAGACAATCCCATCGTCGCGGCCCAGGCCGATCTCCTCAGGCCGACGTGCCTGCATCTCGCCTCCACCCACCTGAGGCATTGGGCGGAGCACGCTGCCCGGGCCTCCGCTCCACCAGTCTCTCTCACCGGAGGCCCCCTCCCCAGCTCACCACGTCCACCAGGCTTCCTCCTCTCTCCGCGGGCGCGGCTTGTATTCGGGGGCACTTGCGCAGGAACTGCCTCCTCGGGCCTCTGCCCCCAACCCGGCGTCACAGGCCAGCCCGAACCTGCGGTCGATGCTCCGGCTACCCTCCGGGCCTTCCAGCCGCCGCAGGCATCTTCACTCCCTCGCCGTACCTCTCAGGTGCTCAGATCGTCTCAGATGAAAGTTGGGACACGGGATAAGTGGGGCTTTTGTAGACAGATGGAGGGGTCCGGAGCGCTACCGCCATCTTGACTCCCGGAGCCACGCCCTCCTGGGCTTAAAATTAAAGTGTAAGAGCTGGAATCTATTATTGCATGAGACAGTACGTACCAGTGATAATGCCTTAACCCTGTCAGTGTCGGATATTGGGTCCTCCAATTTCCGTTCCCAGGCATGACATGCTTCACAAGGTTTCTTAGTCCTGTCCCCCTCTAAGTGCCTTAAAGTATAAGGTAATCAAGTGCCTCCCCTCTCCCCAGCGTGTCAGTCCTTCCAGTACCACAGATGCCTGTGGGGCAGCTGGGAAGCCACACCACACCTCCCGCACAACTCTTTCCAGTTTAGCATAATGCAGTAAATGACCTGTGTAGGAAGCTGTCTCTGTATATACTACCTCAAAGGGAGAGATAATGTGCACAGAGTCCAAGGGTTTCCCTTAGAGGTTGATAGTGGCAAAATTAGATAAAACTAATGCCCTATTTTGTGGTAGTGTGGTCGAGCAGTAGGCTTATCAGAGGCTAGTGTTAAGCATATGTTGTACACACACAGGCAATAAATGAGAACACACACTCTAAGACTTAACTTCAGGCCAATAGGTTTGCATATAGAAAAATATTACTTTCATAATTTATTTTAGAACCACAAGATTCAGAATTTAGTTAAGTACATAAATTGTAAGGTACTTCACATATAAGTATGGAACTTTGAATTAGAAAAGTAATGTACACAGTTTTGGCAAAAATGGTAATAAGCTATTTTAAAAGTGGAAACTGCAAAAATCAATAGTTCCTGGGGGAATAAGTAATAGTTAGTTTTTCAGGTAAGTATAGCCCTTACAAGTTCAGTCTCCTGTGCATAGGCAGCCCACCGTTGGGGATTCAGGTCAACCCCAAACACCCAGCACCAGCAACACAGGGCCGGTCAAGTGCAGAGGTCAAAGTAGAGCCCAAACAACATAGGCGCCTATTGAGAACAGGGGTGCTCCAGTTCCAGTCTGCTAGCAGGTAAGTACCTGCGTCCTCGGGGAGCAGACCAGGGGGGTTTTGTAGAGCATTGAGGGGGACACAAACAGGCACACAAAAAAAACAACCCTCAGGGGCACAGGGGCAGCCGGGTGCAGTGTGTGAACAAGGCATTGGGTTTTGTATTGAAGTCAATAGAGGGACCCGGGGGTCACTCTGGCAATGCAGGCAGTGCACGGGGGCTTCTCGGGCCAGCCATTGACTGGGCTAGGATGAGGGCCGCCTGCTGGTCACTCCTGCACTGGTGGTTGGTTCCTCTCGGTCCTGGGGGCGTAGGGTGCAGTGCTTCTTCCAGGCATCTGGTTCCTTTGTTACCGGGCTGTCGCGGTTAGGGGGAGCCTCTGGATCCTCTCTGCAGGTGTCGCTGTGGGGCTGCAGGGAGGTCGACTCAGGGTGTCCACATTGTTGGAGTCGCCTGGGGTTCCTCTCTGCGGTGTTGGTTCCTCTGGACACGAGCTAGGGGCGTTGGGTGCAGAGTGTGAAGAGACACACTTCCGGAGTGAGGCTGGAGTCTTCTTTAAAGTTGGTTTCTTTGTTGCAGATTTGGACAGAGCCACTGTCCTCGGGAGTTTCTTGGTCCTTTAGGTGCAGGTCAGTCCTCTGAGTCCTCAGAGGTTGCTGGTCCCACTGGATGCGTTGCTGTGCAGGTTCTGTGAGTCTGAAGACAGGCCAGTAGGGCTGGGGCCAAGTCAGTTGTCATCTCAGTCGTCCCTGCGGGGCTTTCAGGTCAGCAGTGCTTCTTTCTTCAGGTTGCAGGAATCTCATTTCCTGGGTCCAGGGTCGTCCCTAAATACTAAACTTAGGGGTGTGTTTAGGTCTGGGGGGCAGTAGCCAATGGCTACTGTCCTGGAGGGTGGCTACACCCTCTTTGTGCCTCCTCACTGTGGGAAGGGGGGCACATCCCTGATCCTATTGGGGGGGAATCCTCCAAAACAAGATGGAGGATTTCCTATCACCTATCAATAATAACTTTATTTCGGCTGGAAGCCATAAAAGTAGACAATACAAAAACATAACAAGATTGTGCAACATGGCAGTTATAAAAAGAGAGAAATGATAAATAGATGACACGGTTTACTTTGGGAGTGAATGATACACGATTGTGAAAAATGGGGCAAGGCTAGCATTATTTTTAAAATCTTAACGTCCCAGAAAGTATAAAAGTATTAGGTCATTGTATTTTGACTCAAATCAATTAAAACGTATTAAACTGAATAAATATAATCTAAGACCGATATATTAAAAACACGTGGTTATAACAATTCTCTAGTTCTTGTCTCCCATATATTCTACAAGGATCTCACCGCTGACAAAACCGTTTTATCATTTATCTCAGTTGTCGGGTATAAAAGGAAGGAATTCCATAGTTTACTTTAAGAGCCCTAGAAAAATAATAGGGTCACAGAGTTGTAGAAAACAAAGCAAACCATCATTATTCTTAAAATCCAAAGATCCAGAGAAGAAGAAAAAAAAGTATATATATACTAAAAAGAATTAGACCATTGTATCTTTAACTTCAGCCAGTTAAGACCTGTTGTGTTAAATATGTATAATCTAAAACCAATATGTTAAAAACGTACAAATATAAAAATTCTCTTGTTCGTATGGCCCATGCACTTCGCAAAAATCTCGCAACTGAGAAAACTATTTTATCATTTGTGTCAGTTGTTAAGAGTCGTAGTGCTGTATTTCATTCCCTTATCCCAACTGACCTACATAACGGAGCAATCCACTTTTTCCTAGGTACCAGATATCTAGGGCAGAAAAACAAAGTGCGCGAGTGACTCTCTTGTCTTTTGGCAATGATGGCAGTATATTAAATTACAATCCTCCGATCTCCATTGTGCTGTAAATGTCTTGAGCGGGAGGGTCCCGAGTCTGAACTTGATGAATAATGTTTTAGTATAGGGAGGATTTACATTATCCATGTAGGCCTCAAATTTGGGGCTGCATTTATGGTCTAGAAACTGTAGAGTCAGACTGCCATGATTTTTTAATCAAATTTGGGCCAAAATGTTCTCCCAATAGCACCTTTTTACACGCTCCTTTGTTTCCTTGGTCAAATTGTGAGGAGCACTCCACACCTCCTCCATCTTGAGGAATTTGCATGCATCTCTAATGTGTCTGAACCAAGGGATCTTTAGTACGCTATCACTTACGAGAAATTCATCTAATGCTATCTGGAGGGTGGACCGATACTCTGAAGTCCAAAGACGGATCCAATACATTAGTGGTCTTAGTGCAATTTCGTTATGTATCTCATTTAGGGCTAAGTCAAATCTGAAGGGGGTGAGAGGGGTGCTCGTCGGCAGCTTCAGGAAGTTTCGTATAAAGCGTTTTTCTACCGTGGTCAGACACCTAGAATTAGTATGTTTCCAAAGCTCAGCACCATAAATTGAGGCTACTACTGCCACTGCTTTGTAAACAGTGATGGCAGGTGTTATCTCCCCTTCCAAAGTATTGGCTATCTTCCTCGCTATCACTGTTGACCTCTGCCGTAGTGCTGTCAGACTCTTCCCGATCTGTGCCGACCAACGTTGGTCGTCGCTTAACCTAATCCCCAAATAATCAAATTGACTGACTCTCTCCACTGGTTGGCCTGCTATTGTCATTTTCCCCCTAAATAGTTTATGCGGGTTAAAAGCCATGAACTTCGATTTTGTTGGGTTAATTTCAAGTCCTTTATTAGAGCAAAAATTATAAAAGGCGTCCAATTCATTTTGTAGGCCCATGGGTGTTCTTGAAATTAATAAAGTATCATCGGCAAACATTAAAATGGGAACGGGGGCTCCAGCTAACCTTGGGGCGTCATGATTACAGTGTAGCAATTGGTCCGCAGCACCACTGATGTAAAGGTTAAACAGTGTTGGTGCCAAAATGCACCCCTGCCTAACCCCTCTATCGACAGGTATAGCTTCCGTTAGATCGCCGCTTTCTGACCGGCGCACGTGAGCATAAGTCCCTTCATGAAGATATCTAATCAGTCTTAGTAGTTCGCTATTGACTCTCCATAACTTTCCATAATGTATCCCGAGGTACCATGTGAAAGGCAGCTTTTAAATCAATAAAAGCTACATACAAATGGCTTTTATTAAGTGACTGGTATTTCCAGCAAAGAAGGTTAAACCTAAATGCCTGGTCTATTGTACTCAACCCTCTTCTGAAACCTGCCTGAGAATCTGAGAGAATTTGAGAATCCTCTATCCATATCTGTAATCTATTCAGTACCTGCTTAGTAAATATCTTTTGGCTAACATCAATTAGACTGATAGGCCTATAGTTGATAGGTTGTTCCATTGGCCCTTTCTTATAAATAGGGACTATGATTGCTCCTTGCCACGTAGTAGGAAGTCCTCCCCCCCTCAATATCTCATTACTAAGCGCATTTAGATAGAGAGACCAGGTTGTCGGTCGGGAGAGATATAAATCACCTGTAATACCATCAAGATCAGGGGCCTTCCCTTTACGTATTGATTGGAGAGCCGCTGTTGTTTCTTTTAGGGAGAAAAGCTCCAGGTCAAATTTGGGTGGTGTTACACTCCCACCCGTTAAGGTATTGGCAAAAAGGTCATTGGGTTTTAGGAGAGGAATAATAGTACTACTGGTTTGAGGTTTTCTGTATGTGTTTGAAAAATGCGTCCCCCAAGTTTCTGGTTGAATTACAGGGTAGTTTTTCGTACCTTGAAAACTACTTTTATCTGCCACTAATTTCCAGAATAGATTGAAATTCTTCTCCTGGAGCGCCTCAACCATCCTATTCCAATCTCTAGTTGCCCACTCTTTTTTTGCGTTTTTAAGTACATCTTTGTATACAGCCCTGTATTTTCTTATCTCCCGACAGTTCCCTTCCTTAAGTGCTCCCAATAGGTGCATTTTTGCCTGACGGCAGGGGTTAGAAAACCACCTTGATGTTCTAGCCCCAATCTCTGTCCGCCTCCTTACCGTCTGGAAATGTGGTTTTAATCGGGTAATCAGGATACTATGGAGATTGACCAAATCCACCAATATCATATTTATATGTTTCAATGGGGAAAGTGTTGTTGCAACTGTTCTATAAATTAATAGCTGGAAATTTACATCACCTTCAACCCATTCCCATTTCACATTTTTGCAATCATTGGTCCTAGTGAGGGCACTGTTTTGAGTCCATGTTGTCAATGTCTTACAACTGAATAAGATAGTAGAAAAGGAGGTACTCAAAGCTTGGTGGTCACCGTCAATACGAGGGAGAACAATCATGTCAATAAGGGATTTCCAGAGAGCGTCATCTACTAAAATGTAATCCAGGTGGCTAGAATATAAACCTCTCCTATATGTAGGCGACGCCGGGGTATCTGATCTGGTGTTCCCATTTACTATTCTTAATCCCTTCATTTTTATTAGATCTTCGAGTAGTTCCAATGCTCCTCCTTCTTTCTTAGATATGGCTTGCACCGGCCCAGATCTATCCCATGAATCTGTAAGCTGGATTCTTTCTTGCTGATTGCCATCTCTGCAGTTCAATTGCATATTAAAATCTCCTGCAACAATTAAGCCCCGCCCATCAGGAAGGCAGTTAAAAAAGTCTGCTAGTATACTCATCTGAAAAGTCTGGGTCCTTTGGGTGCCAGGTCTAACGTATATATTTACAATTATTATGCTAACAGGACCTCTAGCAGTACTAATTTCGACCGCAACGGCTAGTAAATCCCTCGTAGGGGTTACTATCTCCTTTACCTTTGGAAACAAGTCATGTTTTAGCCAAATTATCAGACCGCCTGAAGCCCTGCCTGATGGTGATGGAAGTGCAGTCTTCTGGAAGGTCCAATAACCTTCTCTATTTACTGCAGATGGAGCCCATGTCTCCTGTAATAAAATAATATGGTGTTGATCTATAAATCTGCACCAATCAGGGTTGGCTGTCTTCTGGATCAGCCCTGCCACATTCCAAGATAAGATCCTGATCGGTAAATCATGATCATCCCCATTTTCTGGCAGCTTCTCCCTAGTCTCGTTTAAGCAAGCTATTACTCCCTGGGCCTTCTCCTTTAGCGAGTCACTGCAATGTGCTTTTGGCTCCGCTCCCAGGGTAACAGGTATATGGTTTATTGGCATATAAGAGTCGAGACTGAGTATGCCATCTCTCCCAACTTCAATCACGGGGGCTTCACGTCAGTCTATGGCTGAAGTTGGGCTGTGCTTTTGATAGGATTTCCTAAGGCAGGGGTCACCTCAGCTCAGGGCACCTTAGGTGCTGTCCTGACTGGTGGGTGACTCCTCATTGTTTTTCTCATTATCTCCCCCAGTCTTGCCGCCCAAAGTGGGGGCTGTGTCTGGAGGGATGGGCATCTCCACTAGCTGGACTGCCCTATGGGTGCTGTAACACCTGGCGGTGAGCCTCACAGTTCCTGTAGGGGGGGTGTGAAGCACCTCCACCCAGTGCAGGCTTTGTTCCTGGCTACAGAGTGACAAAGGCACTCACCCCCCCATGTGGCCAGAAACTGGTCAGCCTAGCACTAGTATTTGGACTGGTATACAGGGGGCATCACTAAGATGCCCTCTGTGTGCATTTTTCAATAAATCCCACACTGGCATTAGTGTGGAATTATTGTGCTGAGAAGTTTGATACCAAACTTCCCAGAATTCAGTGTAGCCATTACGGAACTGTGGAGTTTGTGTTTGACAAACTCCCAGGCCATATACTCTTTTTGGCTACCCTGCACTTACAATGTCTAAGATTTGGCTTAGACACTGTAGGGGCATAGTGTTCATGCAACTATGCCCTCACCTGTGGTACAGTGCACCCTGCCTTAGGGCTGTAAGTCCTGCTAGAGGGGTGACTTACCTATGCCAAAGGCAGTGGGTTCTGGGCATGGCACTCTGAGGGGAGTGCCATGTCGACTTAGTCATTTCCTCCCCACCATCACACACAAGCTGTGAGGCAGTGGGCATGTGCTGAGAGAGGGGTCCCCAGTGTGGCATAGTATGTGCTGCAGCCCTTAGAGACCTTCCCTGGCCACATGGCCCTTGGCACCAGGGGTACCACTTACAAGCGACTTATCTGTGTGCCAGGGCTGTGTGAATTGTACAGTTTAGGGAAAGAACACTGGTGCTGGGGCCTGGTTAGCAGGGCCCCAGCACACTTTCAATTATAACTAGCACCAACAAAAGGCAAAAAGGTAGGAGGTAACCATGCCATGAGAGGCATTTCCCTACAACCTGGGCCCATCCCGAATGTCTCCTGGTCCTCCTGGAATGAGAGAGATAGCTCCCAGGGTACAGGTCACCCGCTACTGTGCAACCCCCCAAACTCCATTGCTCCATGGACATGTGATCCTCAACTGCTTGAAAGGGGGCTAGGTCCCACAACCTCACTTCCCTAGTACCCTCCTGACCGCTTGTTCCTATACTGTTGCGGTAAAATGAACCAAATATGGGACCAGCTGATCCGAACGACTGCCCTTCATCATTAATCAGGCTAGTGTCAGCACCGAGCATCCCTCCGAAAAGTGGTTTCTCCCATGTCTCAGCTAGCCACTTCACTGCATGTTGGAGATGTGCTACATAATAATATAACCTAATTTCCGGGACAGCCAATCCCCCCCATCCTCCAGATCCCACCGGAGTGTAGGCAGAGCCACTCAAATGCAACGCCTGGCCCAGACCAAGGAGATCAACAAACTATCCAGGTGAGTAAACAGCTGATGGGTCAGTGGAAACAATGAGTTCTGAATCAGGTAAAGACAGTGTGGAAGGAACAACATATTGGAGACTGCAGCTCTACCCATTACCAACAGTGGCAATTTATTCCAAAACAGGACAGAGCATTCCAGACTGGACACCACCCTCTCCAAATTAAGGCGCGTATGAGCCACTTCAGTGTGGCTGACCCAGTTGCCAAAATATCGAAAGCCCTCCAGCTCCCACTGAGGTCTTCCTCCAGCAACCCATCCAAGGATCTACCATGAAGTGCACCTAGTGGAAATAAGAGTGATTTGTGCACATTTATCTTAAGTCCGGAAACACACCCATACTCCACCAATAGTTGTAATAATATGGGAGTCGGTTAAGATATACTAATACATCATCAGCATACAGCGAGATCACATGGGTGGAGTCATATACCTGAATTTCCCAACCACCCATCTCCCTGCAGAGCAACAGAGCCCTCTCCTGCGCCATGTCCCTTGTCTCATGTAGGACATGCGTAAAAAGTCGCAAAATGAAAGTCGTGCTTCACACCTGCATAAGGATACATTGATCCTCATGGACCAAACCACGGATAACGCAGTACAGCCTAGTGGCCAGAATCTTGCAAAGAATTTTAACATCAGTGTTAAGAATTGTAAGTTTCTTACAGGAGGAGGGATTTGTTGGGTTGCCTCTGGGTTAAGCAGAAGGGAAAGAATACCCTGTTGCATTGATTCTGGCAAAATGACATTCTCATGCCTCAAGGAGAACCTCTAACAGTTTCTCCCAGAGAGTAACAGAGTGTTGATAATATTCAATGGGATATCCATCCCCACCTGGGGCCTTAGATTTATTCAAAGCTTTCATAGCAGCTCCCACCTCCTCTAGCATTATATTTTCTTCCAGTTCCCGTATGCTTTCGAATTTCAATTGAGGAAGCCCCAGCCACTGTAGAAAGCCCTGTATAACCTCATTGGAACCTAAAGGGCTAGCCCGGGAGACTGCGTGCAAAAGATCCACCAATAAAGTCAAGATATCCTGTCTGCTCCTGCTGTATCCCTAAGATGCAATATGGGGGAGACTTGACTTCCCGCCTAAGTATCCATGCTAATAGTCTACCCCACTTGTCTCCCTTACTGTGTAGCCTCTGAAGGTAAGTCTTAAGCATTAATTTGTTAAGTGTCTCCCAACTTTTGCCCACTTCTCTATATAGCTGAAGGTGTTCCCTGTGCACCTCCGCTGTTAGTGATTCACGCCGTTGTACATCTGCCAGTCGCCCCTCTAACTCCTTAAGTTCTCACTCCAGGTGTCTATGGACCCCACATATGGTCCCCATACATGTCCCCCGTACAACCGCTTTCAGTGGCTCCCATTCAATCCTTCGAAGCATTAGGTGTGGACATAATGTTTTGAAAACAAACTAACAGTGTTTACTTAGGTAATCTAGTTCAGGCTAAGGTGAAGGCTGTGCATCATCAGTAGGAATGCAATCCTTTTGACTGTCTCTCCACTTACTAGCTGCAGTAACTGAGCTGCACAAAGGTGAGTCTTCCAGCCCTGGACTCTGCACGAAATCCCCTTCTGACTGGCCATCTCCTGCAGTGTTGCTTTCTTCTCTTCTGCAGAAAGACAAGTCAAACCATTGTTTTTACTATAAACACTGACCACAGAACCAACAGGCAACTTTGGGTGGAGTACGCATCTTTAGACAAACTTCCAATTGTGATCAAACACAAATAAAATGATCTCCATATTTCTGAGTTTGGCACTCTCAACAGAGCTGATATGTTCTCAATAGCTCTTCAGGTGACAGAAGGGAGGCAAGAACAAATTATGTATTATCTCTGCATACACGCAGACGTTAGATAAGGAAAATATTGCTTACCCAGTAAGCATTTGTTCTCTGCATGTAGTGATGCAGATTCACATGCTCTGCATACTCCTGCCATCTAGTGTTGGGTTTGCAGTGTTGCAAGTTGTTTTACTTCAAATAAACATTTTTACGAGTTACAAGATCGAGTGACTCCTTCTCGGTGTTACTGTGCATGGGCATTGACTCCTTTGTTAGACTGTTTTCCCGCAGGTGGTTGAGAAAAGGAGTGTAGAGTAAGTAAAGAGAAAAATGTCCATGCAAATGTAAATATATATGTAAAAGTATATACAAATATAAAGTAGCTGGAACAGCCACAGGCATCCAGTGAGGGGGAGGGCACATGTGAATCTACAGCACTACATGCCACAAACAGATGCTTACTGGGTAAGTAACATTTTCTGTTTAATGGCATGTGTGGCTGTAAGTACACATGCTCTGCATAGACCGTAAAGGAGTGGCTAGCCTGTGGGAGACTGGAAAAGTGTCCTTTGTACTGCTAGGCCTACACTGGCTTGCTGGCTTGCAAGTACATCCACACAAAAGTGTTTTGTAAATGTATGTGGTGTAGACCATGTAGCTGCCTTTCAGATATCAGCTATAGGTATATTTCCAAGGGAGGCCATAGTGGCTCCCTTCTTACTACTAGAGTGCGCTCTGGAAGTGACAAGAAGTTGTCTTTTTCCCTTGGTATCAACAAGTTTGTATAACTTTCATTAGCCATCTAAGTATGCTGCTTTTGGATATTGGATAGCCTTTGTAAGTTAATGTAAAAGCTACAAAGAACTGTTTGGTTTTCCTAAAGTCTTTAGTTCTGTCAATGTAAAACATCAAAGTATGTTTAACATCTCAAATGTGGAGGGCTCTTTCTGCAAATGAGTCAGGCCACGGAAAGAAAACTGATAGTTCAATGGACTGGTTGATATGGAAATAGGAACCCACTTTAGGAAGGAACTTCAGATTTCTGTGAAGGACCACCTTGTCTCTAGCGATCTGGAAGAAAGGTTCTTCCAAGGTTAGGGCCTGGAGCTCAATAACACATCTAAGTGATGTGACAGCAACTAAGAATGCCACTTTCCAAGAAAGATACTGGAAAGGGCAAGAATGAAATAGCTCAAGGGGAGGGTCCACAAACCTGGTAAGCACAATATTGAGGTTCTGGAATGGTGCTGGAGGCACTCTTGGTGGAATAACCCTTTTAAGTCCTTTCTTGAAAGCTTTGATGGCTGGAATGCTAAACAAGGAAGCATGTTGTCTATTCTGCAGATATGCATCTATTGCTGCAAGATGTAAGCAAATGCAAGTGTTAGCTAAATTTGCTTTCTGTAAGTGCAGCAAGTAATAATCAGTAACTTTAACAGGATTAATATGTTTGGTTTCGCAGAAGCATATACAACCTTTCCATTTTGCAACATACCATGCTCTAGTTGGGGGTCTACAAGGTTCCTTGTGGATGTCCATAAATTCCGAAGGCAAGGCCAAGTAATGAAGCTCTATGACCTCAGGAGCCATATCGCAAGGTTGAGTGACTTGCGGTCTGATTGTCTGATCTGCCCTTGATATTTTGAGTGAGAAGGTCCAGCCTGTTGGGGAGCTTCTTGCAGGGAACTACTGAGAGGTCCAGTAGCGTGGTGAACCATGGTTGATGTGCCCAAGTGGGAGCCACAAAGATCATGGTGAGAGGTCTGCCTGATCTTCCAAAGCAGAAATGGAATGAGAGGGAGAATTGGAAAATCGTGAGCAAACATTCCTGACCAGTTCATCCTTAAAGCATTGCCCTTTAATAGAGGGTGTGGGTACCTCCAGGTGAAGCTTGGGTATTTTGCATTTTCTGCTGTGGCAAAAAGGTCCATCTGAGGAGTTCCCTGTAGGAAGCTGGCTCTGTATATACTATGCCAAAATGAGGTATGGTGTGCACAGAGTCCAGTGTATCCCCAAAGGCTTGAAAGAGGCTCAAGTAGATAATACTAATGCTCTCTTTTGTGGTAGCGTTGTTGAGCAGTTAGGTTTATCGGGGGTGGTGCAAAGCATTTGTTGCACACACAGTTACAAATGAGGCACACACTCAAGGACTAACTCCAGGCCAATGTTTGTAAATAGCAAAAATATATTTAGATGCTTTACTTCTAGAACGAAAAGGATCTTTGTTGCAGGTAAGTACAGTTATAAGTTTGTATCAAGCTTATATATCAAATGCACTTTATTTGGGTTTTGCAGATTAAACAGTTTACAAGTCACACTTTTCAATTTCAAAAGTAGACAGTGCAATTTCTCATAGGAACCAATGCAGTCCTAGTGGAAGAAAAGTGTTAGCACAGTTTACAGGTAGGTACTTAACTTATGGTCCCAGTCTTCAGGGGTTTGAATATCCACAGGTCGAAGTTCAAGTTGACCCCAAATGTGCACCACCAGCAACACAGGCCCGGCCAGGTGCAGAGGTCAAATCTGGTTTCTGATTTTCAATGGAGTCCTATGAGGTCTAGGGGCACTCAGAAAGAAATAGGTTGCAAGTAATTACCCGTGGTTTCAGGGCACAGACGTGTGGGGTTTAGATGAGTATCAGGGGAGACCACAGGTCAGCACCAAACCCACACCCTCAGTGGCACAGGGGCAGCCGGGTGCAAACAGCATTGGGCGCCCAATGCTTTCCAATGGGGCAACCCCGGGGGTCATCAAGAAGTTGCAGGCTGGGTCTAGGGTGACGGTTGTGGAAATCCAAAGGCTGGACAAGTAGGAGAGGTGTCCACTGTACGTTGATGGACCATCAGTCAGATTCCCCAAGGCCAGGGGGATGCGGCAGCAGGGGTACCTTTGGGCACCGGGAATCTTGTTGGATCCGGTCACGGTCAGAGGGGTCCTTCGGATTTAGGCTTCAAACATTGTGGTGTTGGCCAGGAGGGGTCAACCCATGGTGAACTTGAGGTCGGAATCGCCTGGGGACCTCCTCTGGACGGGGGGCCACCTGGACTCGGATGTGGCTGTCGGTGCAGAGTGGGCAGGGCTTGCGAATCCGAGGTGGTTCTGGAGTGCTTCTCTGATGTTTCTTGTGGAGAGGGGCCGCTATCCTCAGGAGTTCCTGGTCCTCTAGTGGGCAGGTAGTCCTTTGGGGGTTTGTAGAGGTAGCTGGTCCTGCAGGATGGATCACCTTTCTGTAGCAAGATTCCTGAAGCGTCAGACAGGCGGGTAGGGCTGGGGCCAAGTCAGTTGTCATCTGGAGCCTTCACTGCGGGGGCTGGCTCTTCAGTCCTCCTTCTTGATGTCACCAGGAATCTGAAGAGCAAGGTTCAGGGGTGCCCCTAAATAGATTTAGGGGTGTTTCCGGGGCCACTGGCTACTGTCCTGGAGGGCGGCTACCCCCTTCCTGTGCTGACTCCCTTTGGGGAGGAGGACACATTCTTATCCCTATTGGCTACTCTCCTCCAAAGCAAGATGGAAAATTCTGCAAGGAGGGGGTCACTTCAACTCTGAACCCCCCCCCCCCCCCCCTCGGAGGGGGGATCCCAGCTGCAGCAGTCACACCTCCTTGTTTTTCCTAATTTTCCTGCAGGACCTGTCACCAAAAGTGAAGCTTGGTATGGGAGTGGGCATCTCCACTAGCTGGGGTGCCCTGTGGCACTTAACAGGAGGACTGAGCCTTTGAGGCTCACCACCAAGTGTTCAGTTCCTGCAGGGGAAGTTGTGAAGCACCTCCACCCAGAGCAGGCCTTGGTCCTGAAACCAGAGAGCACAAAGGCTCTCACACAAGGGTTCAGATACATGTCTGTTAGTGGCAGTCTGGCACAGACCAGTCAGCCTTACACTAAAGGATTGGGTGAAATACAGGGGGCATCTCTAAGATGCTTTCTGTGTGCATTTTTAAATAAGTCCAACACTGTCATCAGTGTGGGTTTATTGTGCTGAGAGGTTTGATACCAAACTTCCCAGTCTTCAGTGAAGCC
Source organism: Pleurodeles waltl (assembly GCF_031143425.1). NCBI lineage: Eukaryota > Metazoa > Chordata > Amphibia > Caudata > Salamandridae > Pleurodeles > Pleurodeles waltl. The sequence goes on along the minus strand of NC_090450.1, from coordinate 373,993,752 downwards.
ATCATGGAGCTGTGAAGTTCGTAATGACAAACTCACAGCCCATATACTTAATATGGCCACACTTCACTTACAAACCAATTTCTAAGAATGTACTTATGCATTATACGGGCATATTGCTCATGCAGCTATGCCCCCACCTCTGGTATAGTGCACCCTGCCTTAGGGCTGTAAGGCCTGCTAGAGGGAAAAATTACCTACGCCACAGGCAGTGGTTGGTAGGCATGGCATCCAGAGTGGTATGCCAAGTCGACTTTACCTTTTTCTCCCCGCCAGTTCACACAAGCTGCAATGGCAGTGTGCATGCGTTTGGTGAGGAGTCCCATAGGGTGGCATAATACATGCTGCAGCCCTTACGGAACCTTTCTGGCCACTGAACACTTGTTGCCACTGGTACCTTTCACAAGGGACTTAGCTGTGTATCAGGATGTGCCAACTGTGGAAACAATGGTACAGTTTAGTGAAAGAACACTGGTGTTGGGGCCTGGTTATCAGGATCTGTGGATGGAGTTCCCATTTGTGGACTTGTTGCTACATCCTGCTGAACAAGGCTGCAAAATCGTTCTTGGTTTATTGGAAATAATCTGCCACCAGATGAATGCGGTGGTGGAGAGCCCACTTGCATATTGTATAAGATAGTTGTGACAATTGGGACAACCATGTCCCCCCTTGTTTCTATAGATAATACATGGATGTCATGTTGTCACTGTGGACTAAGACAACCTTGTGAGACAGGTGAAGAAATGCTTTCGGGCTAGAAAAACAGTGAAGCTCGAGGTAACTGATAAGCAGGGATTGGTGACTGAGATCCCAAAGGCCCTGTACTGTGAGGCCTTGAAGGTGAGCACCCCAACCCATCGGTGATGCATCTGTGGTCACAATTACCTGAGGCAAAGGGACAAGAAAAGGCCGCTCTTTCAACAGGTTGGTGGTGTTCCACCATTGCAGAGCGTGGTGAGTATGGCGGTCTAACAACACTAGATCTTCCAGGTGAACCTGTAACAGACCACTGACGAGCCAGACACTGCTTTAGAGGATGCATGTAGAGTCTGGCATGGGGAACAATGGAAATGTAGGAACCCTTCATCCCTAACAGACACATGATAGTCTTGATTACGTATGAACGACTCTCCTGAAGCTAAGGGAGGAGAGATTGTAAAGTATGAACCTAAGCAGCACTGGGTTATGCCAGCCCCAACTCTGCCATTAGAATAGCTTCTAGGTAGGGCTGTATCTGAAGAGGTTGGAGGTGAGATTTGGCAAAGTTAATTGTGGATCCCAGTGTGTGAAGGACGTCCACTGTCATTTGAGTGTTATGTTGGCAGTATGGTAGTGTGCTGGCTTTGATGAGCTAGTCGTTTAAGTAAGGGAACACGTATGTTTTGTCTTCTGAGGTGTGCGGCGACTACTGCTAAGCATATTTTGAAGATTCTATGAGTATTTGTGGTTCCAAAAGGCAGGACTTTGAACTGGTAATGTTTGCCAGCAACTACGAATCTTAGGTATTTTCGATGGATCGAGATATGGAAGAAGGCGTCCTTTAGATCTAGAACCATCAAAGTCGCCCTGTTGTAAGATGGAAATACCATCTTGAAGAGTGACTATGTGAGGGTGTCCTGATAGAATGTAGTGGTTTAAGGGAATAGGCCTGAGAGAGCCATCCTTTTTGGGGGTGAGGAAGTATAGGGAGTCCCTGGTGTTGTACTGGAACAGGTTCTATGGCCCCTTGGAGAAGAAGGGATTGCACCTCTTGTTCGAGAAGTGTGAGATGGTTATGGGATAGCCTTTGAGAGCAAGGAGGAATGTTTGGAGGGATGGTAATAAGCTCCAGACAGTAACCATGTTGGATAATGGAAAGGACCCACTGGTCCAAGGTGATTTTGACCCATTCTGTATGGAAATTTTGAAGTTGTCCTGTGACAGATGTGGAGTAGAGGCAGTCACTGTTTTGATGTGGAGGTAGAGCTGTGGGTGGTGGTTTTTGTACCTCTGACTTGTTTGTTATTGCCTCTCTAGGCTCCCCTGAAGAAACCTTGAGAATATGAGGTTGAAGGCTGTATGGAATGGGGGTGGGGGTAGAGGCTTCTGAGGCTGTTGATTTATAACCACCTCTAAATGCGGGGTGACAGAACGTGCCTCTTTGTGAGGGGGACTGAAGAGCACCCATGGCCTTTGTGGTGTCTGGGTCTTTTTTCAACTTCAAGGGTGGCATCCACTTGAGGGGCAAGAAGATGCTCCTTGTCGAAGTGCACATTGAACACTGCTTGTGGTACCTCTGCTTTGAAGCCAGAGGATCAAAGCCAGGCATGTCTCCTAACCAGGATACTGGTATTTATATCATGTGCAGCCGTGTCTGAGGCATCCAGGGCACAACAGATGGAATTATTAGTGATTGTTTGCTCCTCTGCGACAATCTGCTGTCCTCTTTTACAGTGCTCATCTGGGAGATATTGGAGAAGCTCCTCCATTTCATCCCAGTGAGCATGATCGTATCTTGCTAGCAATGCCTGTGAATTGGCAATGCGCCACGGACTAGCCGCTTGTGCAGCCACCCTTGTCAGCAGCATCTTTGTCTGGAGGAGCAGAGTACCCTGTGGCCTGACTATTGACTTGTTTATGTGCAGTGGTGGCCACTATGGAGTCTGGCGGGACCTTATATATAGAGGATCAGAACGAGAAGGCTTATATTTCTTTCCACCCTAGGGGTGATGACCCTACAGCGGACCGTTTCTTTAAAAATATCGTATGCACGATGACGCATACCAGGGAGCATAGGGAGGAACTGGATATTCCTATGGGTGGACATTAGGGTATCGAAAAGGAAGTCCTGCTCAATGGGGTCCCTAAGCAGGTCAACATTATGGAAGGCGGCTGCTCGAGCTAGTATCTGCTGGTAGGATGTAGTATTTTCTGGTGGGGAGGGATGTGCAGAGTACAAATCTAGGTCTGTACTTATCATGGGATCAGGGTCATATGTGTCCCTTCGTTGTGGGTACTGCTGTGTCCCACCAAAATCCTCCCCAATTAATAAAGGGGAACCCTGAGGTGTCAGATCTCCTGTCTCCTGCAGTAGGTGAGGCAGGTGAATGAGGATAGGATGAGGTGGAGGAGAATCAGGGGTAGGAGGAGGTGGATCAGGAGGAGGAGGGGGAAAAGGAGAAGGTTTGAGAGAAGTGGTGGTAGCCTTGTCCTTAGTGACTTTCACTTGTGGTTGTGAAGTAACCAAAGCGTCTTGGAAGGACAGTTTCCTCTTGAAAGTGACAAGGGGAAGCAATAATGCACCCTTCTCTCTCCTGGATATGGAGGCAGTACTGTCGAGCATCCATATTCTCCAAAATAGGCTCCACTGCTTGTGGCGTAGCAGGAGTCTATGCTCCGAAGATAATCTGAAGAAGTTGGCTCCCTTGTTTTCAGCCCGACAGTTTTGGTTGGTGTCCTTTTGTTGCTACCAAAGCAGAGGTGGAAGCTGGATGGCTCAGAGCCAAAGTATTTTGTGTCGAAGTTCAAATCGAAATTGCTCAGAACGAGGAGCTGGAGGTCGATGCCGAAGACCGTGTTGGAGACTTGGCTATTTTCAGCGCTGAGCTGGAGCGCGGGGCAGCCGAAACAGTTTTTTCAGATCTGGCCATGGCCTGGTGGCAGTCCGGCGACCTCTGTAAGGGGCCTTTTAACAGTTTTAGGGTGGGCAGGAGGAGCCACAGTACTCACAGGCTGGGCTGAGGTCACCTTGTGGCTTTCGATGTCCAACTAGACATCCAAGTTGGAATCCTGGACGGAGAAGGCCTCCTCCTGGGTGTGTTCCTCTCCAAAGATGCCCGGGGTGGCGTCCGGACTCTTGTGTACAATCTCCAACAGACTAGCTCTTAGGTCCTGAAGGGTCCTCTTTGACCGGAAGGATTTGCAGGCATGGCAGGAAGATTGCTAGTGACTGAGGGAGAGGCACAAGTTACACATCAGATGTTGATCAGTGTGGGGAGATTTTGTGGCACAGAGGACAGAAATGAAATGGCGTCCATTCCATCAACAGCATAGTTTTCAGTACAACATGTCTGAGATAGGTCCGAAAGGGTGAGGTCGGTGCCCAGACCAATGATTGGAGAAGAACGCAAGGATGGAAATACGTGATTGAGTAAACAATACAGTTGATACAGGAAAGGCGGAAGGAAAGTTTGAAAAAAGAGCAAAGACGGAGCGAAGACGCATGTCCGAACATGATGCCAGAGAGAAAAAAATCTAACTCAGGAGTCAATGCCTATGCGCAATATCACTGAAAAGGAGGAGTCACTTGATCCTGTGACTCAGAAAAATGCTTCTTCGAAGAAAAACAGCTTGCAACACTCTGAACCCAACATTAGATAGCAGGAGTATGCAGAGCATGAGTATCTACAGCTACACATGCCATCCAAACCATGTTAACTAAATGGAAATAGGAAATGGCAACACAGATAACCCTCACTACTCAAATGAGCAACAGATTCATGTTGTACTGCACAATGGGCTCAGCTATTCAGCAGAGGACTAGAGAGCCTTCATTTCGGAGGTTTATAGTGTTCTGCATTAAGGTTACTTCAGAGCAGCAGGTAAAGAGTAAAAAGGTGTGTAATCAACAGACAGAACACTACAGTTGGGGAGAAAACACCTTGCGCCGTATGGTGTACAGGGAGTATTTTTCAAAACACAGAGAGCTGAAATTTGATATTATTGATAGGAGCAATGAACAACAGTTTGGAGTTCAACAGTATCCCCAGGTATTTGGCTTTTGGGGTGGTTGAAAGAAGGGTTGTAAGACCTGGGGGGTGGTCAAACAGTAGTCACTTTTTCCAACTACTAGTCTTTGCCCCTTTCAGGCAGATGAAGGTCTCCCTCATTCAGTGGAGGGTGTGGTCTAAGCACAGGGTGATATTAGTGGAGTTGTCTGGGCCATTCTCTAGCTGGAAATCTGTCCCATCTGTACTTAACATTGTTGAATTGTTACGGTTATGCTCCATGGATGTTTTGTGTGCTACGGTACATCATTGCTCTGCTTGTATTCATTGCCCTTTCTGTTGCAGTCAAATTCAAATCAATCTTTATTCGGCTATTACTCCATAAAAAATATACAGTCCCTTTAGAAAAATAATATACAATACAATAAAGTGCTTCAAAACATTAATAAATAAATAAAATCCTTCATTACAATTAGTAGGACCGTCATTCATTCTCGTAGCAGAGGGTTTCTAAATACATCAGTTTTTTTCCTCTATTCTATAGCATTTTAAATGAATTTTATCGCTGCATCACATTTCTCTTTAGTGTCTGGTTTACATAGATAGTTAAAAGCTTCTCTACAATAAAATAATTTATTGGTGACAAAGGTTAAAATGAAAATGTCACTTACCCAGTGTACATCTGTTCGTGGCATTAGTCGCTGCAGATTCACATGTTTCGCACAGTCCGCTGCCTGGTGTTGGGCTCGGAGTATTACAAGTTGTTTTTCTTCGAAGAAGTCTTTTTTGGTCACGGGACCGAAGGACTCCTCCCTCTTCGGCTCCATTGCGCATGGGCGTCGACTCCATCTTAGATTGTTTTCCCCGCAGAGGGTGAGGATGGAGTTGTTTGCTATAAATAGTGCCCATGCAATGGAGTGAATACGTATGTACATAAAAAGTTTATAATAATTATTTACAAATGTACAAATGTTTAAGATTTAAGATCTACTTCTAAACGGCTACAGGCTTCCCGGGGAGGCGGGAGGGCACATGTGAATCTGCAGCGACTAATGCCACGAACAGATGTACACTGGGTAAGTGACATTTTCAGTTCGATGGCATATGTTGCTGCAGATACACATGTTTCGCATAGACTATAAAGCAGTTACCTCCCCTAAAAGCGGTGGTTTAGCCTGTAGGAGTTGAAGTAGTTTGGAATAATGTTCTTAGTACAGCTTGGCCCACTGTAGCTTGTTGTGCATTTAGTACGTCTACACAGTAGTGTTTAGTAAATGTATGAGGCGTAGACCAGGTTGCAGCCTTACATATTTCGCTCATAGGAATGTTTCCTAGAAAGGCCATTGTAGCACCTTTCTTTCTGGTTGAGTGTGCCTTTGGTGTAATAGGCAATTCTCTCTTGGCTTTAAGATAGCATGTTTGAATACATCTGACTATCCATCTAGCAATGCCTTGTTTAGAGATTGGATTTCCTATGTGTGGTTTTTGAAAAGCTATGAACAGTTGTTTTGTTTTCCTGATTAGCTTTGTTCTGTCAATGTAGTACATTAGTGCTCTTTTGATGTCTAATGTATGTAGTGCCCTTTCAGCCACGGAATCTGGTTGTGGGAAGAACACTGGCAATTCTACTGTTTGATTTAAATGGAATGGTGAGATTACTTTTGGTAGAAATTTTGGATTTGTTCTTAGAACTATTTTATTTTTGTGTATTTGAATAAATGGTTCTTGTATGGTAAATGCCTGTATTTCACTTACTCTTCTGAGGGATGTGATTGCAATGAGAAATGCGACTTTCCAGGTTAGATATTGCATTTCACAGGAATGCATGGGTTCGAAAGGTGGACCCATGAGTCTTGTTAAGACGATGTTAAGGTTCCATGAAGGAACTGGTGGTGTTCTTGGTGGTATAATTCTTTTTAGCCCTTCCATGAATGCTTTAATAACTGGTATTCTAAATAGAGACGATGAATGAGTAGTTTGTAGGTAAGCAGATATTGCTGCGAGGTGTATTTTTATAGATGAAAAAGCGAGATTCGCTTTTTGCAAATGTAGTAAGTATCCCACTATGTCCTTTGTAGAGGCATGCAATGGTTGGATTTGATTGGTATGGCAGTAGCAAACAAATCCTTTCCACTTAGATGCATAGCAGTGTCTAGTGGAAGCTTTTCTAGCTTGTTTTATGACCTCCATGCATTCTTGTGTGAGGTCTAAGTGTCCGAATTCTAGGATTTCAGGAGCCAAATTGCCAGATTCAATGATGCTGGGTTTGGATGCCTGATCTGTTGTTTGTGTTGTGTTAACAGATCTGGTCTGTTGGGTAGTTTGACATGCGGTACTAGTGAAAGGTCTAGTAGAGTTGTATACCAAGGTTGTCTTGCCCATGTGGGTGCTATCAGTATGAGTTTGAGTTGGTTTTGACTCAACTTGTTTACTAGATATGGAAGGAGAGGGAGAGGGGGAAAAGCGTATGCAAATATCCCTGACCAACTCATCCATAGAGCATTGCCTTGTGATTCGCGGTGTGGGTACCTGGATGCGAAGTTTTGGCATTTTGCGTTTTCTTTTGTTGCGAACAAATCTATCTGGGGTGTTCCCCAAATTTGAAAGTACTTGTTCAGAACTTGGGGGTGAATTTCCCATTCGTGGACTTGTTGGTGGTCTCGCGAAAGGTTGTCTGCTAGTTGGTTTTGGATCCCTGGAATAAATTGTGCTATTAGGCGAATGTTGTTGTGAATCGCCCACTGCCATATTTTTTGTGTTAGGAGACACAATTGTGTTGAGTGTGTTCCTCCTTGTTTGTTTAAATAATACATTGTTGTCATGTTGTCTGTTTTGACAAGAATGTATTTGTGTGTTATTATGGGTTGAAAGGCTTTTAACGCTAGAAATACTGCTAACAGTTCTAGGTAATTGATATGAAATTTTGTTTGGTGTACATCCCATTGTCCTTGAATGCTGTGGTGATTGAGGTGTGCTCCCCACCCTGTCATGGAAGCATCTGTTGTTATAACGTATTGAGGCACTGGGTCCTGAAATGTCCGCCCTTTGTTTAAATTGTTGCTGTTCCACCATAGAAGCGAGAGGTATGTTTGGCAGTCTACCAACACCAGATCTTGAAGTTGACCCTGTGCCTGTGACCATTGTGATGCTAGGCACTGTTGTAAGGGTCGCATGTGTAGTCTTGCGTTTGGGACAATGGCTATGCATGATGACATCATGCCTAGAAGTTTTAGCACAAATTTTGCTTGTATCTTTTGGTTTGGAAACATAGCACTTATTACCTTGTGGAATGCTTGCACTCTTTGTGGACTTGGAGTGGCAATTCCTTTTGATGTGTTGATGGTTGCCCCTAGATATTGTTGTGTCTGACACGGTTCGAGGTGTGACTTTGTATAGTTGATGGAGAAACCCAGTTTGTGAAGGGTTTGTATGACATATGTGGTGTCGTTTGTGCACTTTTTTACTGTGTTGGTCTTGATTAGCCAATCGTCTAGGTAAGGAAACACATGTATCTGTTGTCTCCTGATATGTGCTGCTACTACTGCTAGACATTTTGTGAATACTCTTGGTGCAGTTGTTATTCCGAATGGCAACACCTTGAATTGGTAATGTATTCCTTTGAATACGAACCTTAGGTACTTTCTGTGAGAAGGGTGTATCGGTATATGAAAGTACGCATCTTTTAGGTCTAATGTGGTCATGTAATCTTGCTGTTTGAGCAGTGGAATGATGTCTTGTAGTGTGACCATGTGAAAGTGGTCCGATATGATGTAGGTATTTAGTGTCCTGAGATCTAATATTGGTCTTAATGTTTTGTCTTTTTTTGAATTAGAAAGTACAGGGAGTAAACTCCTGTGTTTTTTTGTTGTACTGGTACTAACTCTATTGCATCCTTTTGCAGTAGTGCTTGAACTTCTAGTCCTAAAAGTTCTAAATGTTGTGGTGACATTTTGCGTGTTTTTGGAGGGATGTTTGGTGGGAATTTGTGGAATTCTATGCAATAGCCATGTTGGATTATTGCTAATACCCAATTGTCTGTTGTAATCTGCTGCCAAGATTGGTAGAATTGGCTTAGTCTTCCCCCCCACTGGTGTTGAGTGAAGGGGTTGTGTGACTTGAAAGTCACTGTTTAGGTGGAGGTGTTTTTGGAGTCTGGAATCTTCCCCTACTCCTTGGGAATTGAGCCCCTCTATATCCCCTGAAACCTCCCCTTTGGAATGAACCCTGATATGGTGTGGTTCTTGTTTGTTGGCTGGTGGTGTCTGTGGGTTGGCCACGAAACCCCCCTCTAAATGGAGTTTTTCTAAAAGAGCCTCTGCTCTGCGGGGAGTAGAGTGCGCCCATGGCTTTGGCCGTGTCTGTGTCCTTTTTAAGTTTTTCAATGGCTGTGTCCACTTCAGGGCCAAAAAGTTGTTTCTCGTTGAAGGGCATATTAAGGACAGCCTGCTGGATTTCAGGTTTGAAGCCTGAAGTGCGGAGCCAAGCGTGTCTCCTTATGGTGACAGCAGTGTTGACTGTTCTCGCTGCAGTATCGGCTGCGTCCATTGAAGAGCGGATTTGATTGTTTGAGATCGTTTGTCCCTCTTCAACTATTTGCTGCGCCCTTTTTTGGTATTCCTGGGGAAGATGGTCTATGAGAAGTTGCATCTCATCCCAGTGTGCGCTGTCATATCGGGCCAGCAGCGCTTCAGAATTTGCGATGCGCCACTGGTTGGCTGCCTGTGATGCTACTCTTTTTCCTGCCGCATCAAATTTTCTGCTTTCTTTGTCCGGAGGTGGGGCGTCGCCAGATGTATGGGAATTTGCTCTTTTGCGAGCTGCCCCTACTACTACGGAGTCAGGTGGTAACTGCGAAGTAATAAACACTGGGTCTGTGGGTGGTGGTTTGTATTTCTTATCCACCCTTGGGGTGATGGCTCTTGATTTTACGGGCTCTTCAAAAATTTGTTTTGCGTGCCGTAACATCCCTGGTAGCATTGGGAGACATTGATATTGGCTATGTGTAGCCTAGAGGGTGTTAAATAAAAAATCATCCTCTATAGGATCGGAATGCAGTTGGACATTGTGGAATTCTGCTGCCCTAGCCACCAGTTGCGAGTATGAGGTACTGTCCTCTGGCGGTGACGGCTTTGTGGGGTATGAATCGGGATCATTGTCCGGCAATGGGGTGTCATATAGGTCCCAAGCGTCTTGATCCTGATTATCTTGACTTATGGTAGTTTGCGCTGGTGAGTGCATTTGTGGCGGTGTTTGTGCCGGCGATGCCTGTTGTGGTGGAGAGGGCGGAGGCGTGACTTTTTTAACCACTTTGGCTTGTGGTTGTGCGTCATCCTTGAGAAGTCCGATCCTTCTTTTTCTCATTATTGGGGGAAGGGTTGATATCTTCCCTGTGTCTTGCTGGATGTACAGTCTCTTTTGTGTGTAGTCTGATTCTACACTTTGGAGCTCTTGTCCAAATCTGTGCATCTGGCCACTTATTCCTTGTTCCTCTGTGTAGGATGGAGGTGTGGAACTTTTCGGCGCCGAGAGAGAATCTTTTTTCGGCTTCGGCACCGACAGAATTTTTGTGGCTTTCGGCTGTGTGTCTCGGTGCCGATGTTTTTCGGTGCCGGCATCTTGTTTTTGCCTCTCGGAGCCGCTATCTCGGCTCCGAGGTTGCTCCATGGCGGTCCCTCGACCGGAGTCGGGTGTCTTCGCTATGGGCGTGCCCTTTTTCGGCGCCTTCGACGGCTCGCCGGTTTTATGGGTCGAGCCATGGCCTGTTGGCAGTGGCGTCCCCTGGGCTTTTGTCTTCTCGATGGTTTTAATTTTCGACGTCTTACTCACTGTTTGTTGCTGTTGTTCGACGTCGGAGTCTCCGGATTCTGATTCCGGAACCGAGAATGTTTCCTCTTCGTCGTCGAAACGTTGTTTTGTCGGCGTGGACGCCATTTGTAGACGCCTGGCTCTTCGGTCCCGGAGTGTTTTTCTGGACCGGAAGGCTCGACAGGCCTCACAGGTATCCTCCTTGTGCTCGGGGGACAAGCACAAGTTACAGACCAAGTGCTGATCTGTATAAGGATACTTACTGTGACATTTTGGGCAGAAACGAAACAGGGTCCGTTCCATCGGCTTCGATGTCGCACGCGGTCGGGCCGACCAGTCCCCGATGGGGGATCGAAGCTACCCCAAAGTCTTCCGATGATCGGTGTCGATGTACCTAACTATCCCGATACCGAACGGAACAATACCGACGCTTTCTTCCGAGATTCTGACTAACTTTCCGAACCGGAACACGGAGCGAAAAGGAATACGTCCGAACCCGACATCGTAAAAAAACAATCTAAGATGGAGTCGACGCCCATGCGCAATGGAGCCGAAGAGGGAGAAGTCCTTCGGTCCCGTGACCAAAAAAGACTTCTTCGAAGAAAAACAACTTGTAATACTCCGAGCCCAACACCAGGCAGCGGACTGTGCGAAACATGTGTATCTGCAGCAACATATGCCATCGAACAAAATATTTCCTAATTTCATGATAAAATCTACAAGATATTATAAAGTGCAAAAGTGCATTGTAGATTGTGCAAAACATCCTTCACAGGGACACTTCGGTTCACTTGTGCAGTTAAATGACTGTACAATTGTGCCAGAAAACTAATTATATCTAGGGGTGCACCCAGATCTATTAAAACGTTCCACAACTTTGTAAGGTTCACTAAATCAAAAGCACTGCTAAGCTCTGCGAAGCACAGAAACACATGACCCTTTTTTGCTATTGTGTGTTTACTTATTATTAAATTAGGATTTATACACTGTTCCAAGGTACCAACCTCAGGTCTAAATACCAATTTGGCCTCCGTGAGTATATGATTCTCGGTTGCCCAAGACTAATCTTTCTAGGAGTGCCCTCCCTAATAATTTGACTCAAGAGTCTAGAAAGGGAAATAAATTGGTAGCATTTGGGGTCACCTCTATATCCCTTTTTAAAAATAGGAACAATTATACTTTCAATCCATGATGTTAAAAAATATCCCCTTGCCACACAGAAAAACTTGAGTCAAAACAGGGCAGCATAGATCCAAATATGTCAAGTAATAATCTATTGGCACCCTATCAGAGCCCGGTGCCTTCCCCTTTTTAGCATCTTCCGAAGTCAGATCTCACTTCCTCTAAACTAATCGCTTTCAAAAAGGGAGGCTTGATCTATATTATCCCGGTATTCAAAGAATGCATAATCAGGTTGTAGGAAGTTGGCTCTGTATGTGCTATTTCAAAGTAAGGAATAGCATGCACAGAGTCCAAGGGTTCCCCTTAGAGGTAAAATAGTGGTAAAAATAGATAATACTAATGCTCTATTTTGTGGTAGTGTGGTCGAGCAGTAGGCTTATCCAAGGAGTAGTGTTAAGCATTTGTTGTACATACACAAGACAATAAATGAGGTACACACACTCAGAGACAAATCCAGCCAATAGGTTTTTATATAGAAAAATATCTCTTCTTAGTTTATTTTAAGAACCACAGGTTCAAATTCTACATGTAATATCTCATTCGAAAGGTATTGCAGGTAAGTACTTTAGGAACTTCAAATCATCAAAATTGCATGTATACTTTTCAAGTTATTGACAAATAGCTGTTTTAAAAGTGGACACTTAGTGCAATTTTCACAGTTCCTGGGGGAGGTAAGTTTTTGTTAGTTTTACCAGGTAAGTAGGACACTTACAGGGTTCAGTTCTTGGTCCAAGGTAGCCCACCGTTGGGGGTTCAGAGCAACCCCAAAGTCACCACACCAGCAGCTCAGGGCCAGTCAGGTGCAGAGTTCAAAGTGGTGCCCAAAACACATAGGCTAGAATGGAGAGAAGGGGGTGCCCCGGTTCCGGTCTGCTTGCAGGTAAGTACCCGCGTCTTCGGAGGGCAGACCAGGGGGGTTTTGTAGGGCACCGGGGGGGACACAAGTCCACACAGGAATTTCACCCTCAGCAGCGCGGGGGCGGCCGGGTGCAGTGTAGAAACAAGCGTCGGGTTTTCAATGTTAGTCTATGAGAGATCTCGGGATCTCTTCAGCGCTGCAGGCAGGCAAGGGGGGGATTCCTCGGGGAAACCTCCACTTGGGCAAGGGAGGGGGACTCCTGGGGGTCGCTTCTCCAGTGAAAGTCCGGTCCTTCAGGTCCTGGGGGCTGCGGGTGCAGGGTCTCTCCCAGGCGTCGGGACTTTAGGTTCAAAGAGTCGCGGTCAGGGGAAGCCTCGGGATTCCCTCTGCAGGCGGCGCTGTGGGGGCTCAGGGGGGACAGGTTTTGGTACTCACAGTATCAGAGTAGTCCTGGGGTCCCTCCTGAGGTGTCGGATCTCCACCAGCCGAGTCGGGGTCGCCGGGTGCAGTGTTGCAAGTCTCACGCTTCTTGCGGGGAGCTTGCAGGGTTCTTTAAAGCTGCTGGAAACAAAGTTGCAGCTTTTCTTGGAGCAGGTCCGCTGTCCTCGGGAGTTTCTTGTCTTTTCGAAGCAGGGGCAGTCCTCAGAGGATGTCGAGGTCGCTGGTCCCTTTGGAAGGCGTCGCTGGAGCAGGATCTTTGGAAGGCAGGAGACAGGCCGGTGAGTTTCTGGAGCCAAGGCAGTTGTCGTCTTCTGGTCTTCCTCTGCAGGGGTTTTCAGCTAGGCAGTCCTTCTTCTTGTAGTTGCAGGAATCTAATTTTCTAGGGTTCAGGGTAGCCCTTAAATACTAAATTTAAGGGCGTGTTTAGGTCTGGGGGGTTAGTAGCCAATGGCTACTAGCCCTGAGGGTGGGTACACCCTCTTTGTGCCTCCTCCCAAGGGGAGGGGGTCACAATCCTAACCCTATTGGGGGAATCCTCCATCTGCAAGATGGAGGATTTCTAAAAGTTAGAGTCACTTCAGCTCAGGACACCTTAGGGGCTGTCCTGACTGGCCAGTGACTCCTCCTTGTTGCTTTCTTTGTTCCCTCCAGCCTTGCCGCCAAAAGTGGGGGCCGTGGCCGGAGGGGGCGGGCAACTCCACTAAGCTGGAGTGCCCTGCTGGGCTGTGACAAAGGGGTGAGCCTTTGAGGCTCACCGCCAGGTGTTACAGCTCCTGCCTGGGGGAGGTGTTAGCATCTCCACCCAGTGCAGGCTTTGTTACTGGCCTCAGAGTGACAAAGGCACTCTCCCCATGGGGCCAGCAACATGTCTCTAGTGTGGCAGGCTGCTGGAACCAGTCAGCCTACACAGATAGTTGGTTAAGTTTCAGGGGGCACCTCTAAGGTGCCCTCTGTGGTGTATTTTACAATAAAATGTACACTGGCATCAGTGTGCATTTATTGTGCTGAGAAGTTTGATACCAAACTTCCCAGTTTTCAGTGTAGCCATTATGGTGCTGTGGAGTTCGTGTTTGACAGACTCCCAGACCATATACTCTTATGGCTACCCTGCACTTACAATGTCTAAGGTTTTGTTTAGACATTGTAGGGGTACCATGCTCATGCACTGGTACCCTCACCTATGGTATAGTGCACCCTGCCTTAGGGCTGTAAGGCCTGCTAGAGGGGTGTCTTACCTATACTGCATAGGCAGTGAGAGGCTGGCATGGCACCCTGAGGGGAGTGCCATGTCGACTTACTCGTTTTGTTCTCACTAGCACACACAAGCTGGTAAGCAGTGTGTCTGTGCTGAGTGAGAGGTCTCCAGGGTGGCATAAGACATGCTGCAGCCCTTAGAGACCTTCCTTGGCATCAGGGCCCTTGGTACTAGAAGTACCAGTTACAAGGGACTTATCTGGATGCCAGGGTCTGCCAATTGTGGATACAAAAGTACAGGTTAGGGAAAGAACACTGGTGCTGGGGCCTGGTTAGCAGGCCTCAGCACACTTTCAATTGTAAACATAGCATCAGCAAAGGCAAAAAGTCAGGGGGCAACCATGCCAAGGAGGCATTTCCTTACACAGGTGATCTGGACTGAATATTATGCCAAAATGGGAGAGCCAATCCGGTGATGAAACATGTACGGTAATTTCAAGTGCCTTTCTATTTTTTAGGAATGGTTGGTTGCTGGTTTTCCAAAATAAGGTACTATCTCTCAATGCTGCTGCTTGCTCAAGATTATCCCAGGCCCTAACTCTCAGCTATGCCTTCCTAGTCTCCAGTGCATATTTATATCTGGAGTGTTTATTAATTACTTCTTTCCTGTTTCTTGGGTGGGTCTGCAGGGCTCGCTTGAGTTCCTGTCTTGCTAATGAGCAATTACTCTCTTTTAATTCCTTCTGTTGCAGTCTTTGGTTATGAAGAATGTTAGTTTTATAGTATGGTTGATGTGAAAAAGTGACACTACCACAGATAAAAGAGCCTGGGGTTGTCATCATGGTAATCTTATCTTTGTAAAGAGTTATGTATGGTTGTGGTCAGTGATTGTACCTCTATTACTCCCCTAGAAGAGGTGATCTCTAGAAGAAAGGCTCTTTTTAAAAGGTAAGACGTTTAAGTGGCGCACCAGGCTTAAAGGGTGCTTTCATTAGCTCTGCAAGTACTAAAATGAGACATCACTGTGATGCTGGAAGTGTATATGAAGGGAAGAGTCACTGAGCTTCTTCTATTAATCTCTTAATAAGTGGAATGGCAAAAATATGTTTGTGTGATTACCTGCAATGTATGCTGCAATCACTGATAGATCAACTCGTAATGACCCATGACTATTTGCAATTCACTAAGAGTGTGAGATATCTAATTATTACCAAAATTATAATAGCTATTTCTTATGCTCATACGACACCTTCAGGTCCCACCTTGAGTACCCTTTGTATCCATCTTGATATTACCAATCAACTGCATGACTTTTAAGGTTTACTGTTTTCATTTCTCAGTGTGTTTTTGGGCAGCTTAAGAGTGGGCACAATGAACTCTAGACCAGAGTAGAGAAGACACCCAGATGCAGCAATTGGAACATCTATAATCAGTGTTACATAGGAGCCTGTAATTGTTTATCGGCCTAGTTATGTGGTGTCTTCACTCACTGCTGGTGTTACTCAAAGTCTTCGATTCACCACGCCCACCCCAAACTTAAAAAATAAATAAATAAAACACCCCAGCATGCTGAGACACATCGCTCAGTAAATTTTAGTGAAACAACCATTAATCTTGCCCAGTGGCTCCCTTACACATTCAGACAATATAGCATTGCAGTATCCTGTAAAAGGCTCACCAGTCTGCGTTACAGAGGAGACCCCCGAAGTGCCAGGGGTCGAAACATGTCGGCACCTTTGAACAAACGTGTTAGACCACAGAGAGTTCCATGGAAGCCAACCTAAAGAACTGAAAAGGTGTTGTGTGGCTACCCAAAAAGTGGTGCCACCACTCCTCTGCACTTACTTTTTTTTTTTAATGGAGTACAAATAAACTAATAACTGGACACCGACTGTACTTACATTTTTCAAAAGTAGGAACTGGACGTGTATTACATTAGTGGCCTAAATCATTTTTTACCTTTTGTATTACTCTCAGATTTGTGACGGTACAAAAGAGCAAGTTACTTGCCTTCAGTAAAACTCTTTCTGGTAGGGACTATCTAGTTGCAGAGTCCTTTCAAACATTTCTTACATGTCAGTTTCAGTAATACGTCTTCATGTTTGTAGGTGGCGCTCTGAGGCTAGAAAATGATGCTGTTCCGCTCTGAAAATGACATGTGGAGCCTATATACAGGGGTCACTCCTATGCACTGACGTCAGTGAGTTTCAAGGCTGTCTGAGCACCCAAATCCAGAGATCCAAAAGCAAACTGGTGTGACATTTGTGTGACTTGTCTGCATATTCCTAGACTTGAGACCTTAATAATGGATAGGGTCCAACAACAGAATGGGAAAGATGGAAGGGTCAGTGAGGAATCTGTGACTAGATAGTCTCTACCAGAAATAGCATTACCAGCATCTAACAGACCTCTAGCCGCAGATTCCTTACCTCCTGAATAGACATCAAAACAGTGTCTATTTGAAGATGGGTCTGTGAATGGACTCAAACCAGAAACTCCTGCAGGACCAAGAGGTTAAAATGCCCTCCTCAGTGAACCTGACAGTCTAGACAACAATGCTTCCTGAACGTGTACAGGCATGCCCACATAACCGCCTGGCAAATGTCCAGGACAAAGGCTCCGCGTGCCAACCAGTAGCAGCATGCAGTCCTTCCGAAAGCTAGTTTTTAGCCAATAGGCAGCAGGTCTTAATGCAAAGCATGATCTTGCAGGAGATGGTTCTCTTCTGCAAAGCTGTGCCTTTTGCTGCTCCAGAGAACCACACAAAGAGCTGATAGTCCATCAAGTGTTCTTTGGTACAATCTATCTTAAAGCTCAGTAAGGAATGGAGTCTCTCCTCCTCAAAAGGGTGAGATGGAGCATTAAACGCTGGCAAGATGGTGTTCTGACTTACATGGACCAGCAGCACAACTTAAGGCAAGAAACATGCCTCTGCACACAAGAAAAGCTGGTCGAGGAAAAAGCTGGTGTATGGCAGGGCGACACAGAGCTTAAAGCACACTTCACAAAAATTGTATGCAAAAAGACCTCGGATACTGAGCATTGAATCTTTCCTTCCAGAGGAAGGCGTTATAAGAGGGCACAGGTCTAAAACGGGACAAATGACTATCCTTTTAGGGCACCATAAAGTAGCAGGAATAAAAAACACTTCCTACTTCGGGCACGGGCACCCTCTCGATATCCCAGTGGCTAAAAACAGGAACATATTCTGCTGCAAAATGGATAGATAGCCCTCTGTCAGTTGCAAGGACGATGGTGGAAGATGGGACGGTAAGATAATGAAAGGTAGGGCATAGCCCAGATGAATAATTTGTAGGCCCCGCCTAACTGATGTTATAGCCTGCCAACCCAGCAAGAATCCGTTCCTGCCTCCCACTGGGTAGCTGTGCTCCACTAAGGGCACACTAAAGGGGTTTGGCATGGCAGGTGGAGCTACAAAGGGGTAGTAGACTGGTAAGCCTCTCAAAGTTGGATGCTGGGCCGGTGGGCACCACTGCCTCGACCGTGAACCGGCTGGGTGCCTTGTGGCGGTTGGATGGATTGTTGTCATGGGGTACCACTGATAAGGCCAAGGAGTGTTAATGGCCCAATTCACCTTGAAATGCTTAAGTGTGGAGTCTTCCATGTCTCCAAACATGCGAGTCTCATCAAACGGGATGTCCATGAGGAACAACTGGACATCGCCTGAAAAATGGCTGGACAGCAGCCAAGTGTGACCAGCCCAGAACGAGTTCTAAACTTGGCTGCCCCATGACCATCCTTGTCTAGCTCAGGTGAGGATAGGTTGTCTAGTGGCACTGAAAGGGATGAACATCAGTTACTAGGTACAGTCTGAAACCTGGGGAATATTCAAAAGATAAGGAATCTGTGGCTAGACGTCTGAAGCACTGTGTACTTTGATTTTTCTTGTGACATTATATTGGTTATTTTCCAAACCTGCTGAAATGTTGAGATACTGTAACAATAAAATGTATGATGACCATCCGATTAATTTTCTTGGTAATTATAATTTTTGAGTAACAAGAGAACTGTGAATCACGCAATGTAAGATTTCACAATTTTCTCCCAACACAGATTTAAGGTCGGAATTAGCAAAGGTCTTCCTCTGTTCAACAACTGCCTTTACTCTTTCTTGGTAGTCTTCTGATGATGTAACATAAGGTCTTTCATGTCTTCTCAATGTTGGCATCCATGGGGGCGGAGCTAGCCAGCGGCAAGAAGGCCGGCACTCCGTGAGGTTCTGCTCCGGCGGGGGCCCAATTTGCTAAATTCTCCAGTCAGGACGCAGCTGGCCGAGTGATGAGAGGGGGTTGCCTGATGCTGACGGCTTCCCCCCACTGCAGCGGCAGCAGTTACGGTGCGGAGTGAGGGGTTGAGCCGGCCCCTTAAGGTCGCGGCGTGCTCCCGGCCGCCGCGTTGAGCGAGACTGGCCTGCGTTTTTTCCCCTGGGACCGCGATGGCCCCGAGGCAGTGATCATTGGGGTGCTCTGGGGGGGGCCATATCAGCGGTAGTGTCGTGCCGCAGGCACCCCCCCTTCCTCCTCCACGGTTGAAGGCCCTTCCCGCCGCGTCTGGAGAATGCGGCCTTGCCCGCGTGGCTTGGAGGTGAGATGGTCGGCGTGGCCTGGGGGGCACATTTAAAGACGATCGAACAAGTGGAGGTGGCGGGATCGTGGCCGAGGTCCGGAGGTGCGATGGAAAGTCCGGAGCAGGAACTGGTGTAGTGGTGCTCTGGTCTAGTGCCGTTGACGTAGAGGCTTATTTGACGCCGGACATTAGCGAGACCCATAGCACCGCTGACGCTGGATAAAGCTGATTAGCAGGAGCCGGGTGGACTTTGTGAAAGTGGATTGAACATCTGGCCTCCCCTCTTGGACTCCCAGGGGGGTCAGCGGAGTGTGTTGGTCAACGACCCACTGGTTGAGTGATGGGGAAGGCGGAGCAGAGACAGGCTAAGCTCTCCTTTGAGGGGGGCCGACGGAAGGGAGGTGCACCCGCATCCCAGTCGGAAGGGCCTGCGACGGATGAAGAGAATTCAGATGGTTCGGAAAAGGCTATGTTTCTGGACCTTAAAACCAGCCTTGCTGGAATAGATGGGAAGCTAGATCACATGACAGAACAACTTGACCGTATCAAAACTCGGGTGGACGAGCATGACGCCCGCCTTGACCAGCTGGGAGTGCGTACCTCTGGTCTGGAAGACACGCAGCGAGGTGAGAGTGAACAATTGCTGCGCATGGAGAGGCTGCTGGAGGTCATTCGGGCAAAGAACGAAGATTTAGAGGCCCGATCGCGTCGGAACAACCTCAGGTTAATGGGACTCCCCGAGACCACGGACATGGACAGAATGGAGGATTTTGTGGAGGAGATGCTATCTGAACTGTTCCCTGGCCAGCTGTCCCGTTTGCTGGTAGTGGAGAGGGTGCCTAGATCGCTGGGGCCGCGACCCCCGCCTGGAGCTCCTCTGCGTCCTATCATTATTCGGCTCCTGAACTATTGAGATCGTGACACGATTCTGCGACTGGCCAGGGAGCGCTGCCAGGTGATATATAAAAACACTGAATTGAACTTTTTTCCAGACTACACCCCTGGCGTGCAGGCGGCGTGCAAGGCGTTTTTGCCAGCGAAGCGCTCGCTGGCCCAAACTGCTGCTAGGTTCTCGCTCATATACCCAGCGAAACTAAAGGTGCAACATGGTGGGTCTCTACAGTTTTTTACGGACCCGAAACTCGCCGCGAGATATGCCAAGTCTCTTCCTCGGAAGCCTGAGGTGATGCCGGAGGCTGGGAGTGCCACGGAACGAGAGTCGCTGAGCGATAATGACTGATAGTCACTGATTATTTTTGTTTTTTCAGCAGAGAAGATGCCGCTGCAACTAATTGTGCGATGCATTTCGTTTTGTGCCGCTCGTCCTGAAGACACTCCTTTTGTGCTGGGCCCCTGCCTGCCCTCCCTGCCTGATACTAGGCGGGTTGGGCGGCTAGCCTCCGCCCTCTGGATGAGTCCTCATTACTTGCATATTTGGGTAATTGTGGTTTTTGGGGGGAGGGATATGTCTTTGACCCGTTTGGGGGGGGTCTGTGTGGGTGGGCGAGGGAGTGGGTCTTTGGGGTTGTTGTATTGTGTACTTTTTTGTTTTTCATTTAGTGTTTTGTGGTTTTTGGAGATTGGCCGGGATGGAGGAGTGATGGAATTGCGCTGTATGTACACTGAGGAGAACAGATGACACAAATGAGAGTCTCTGATTCGCTGCTTAACATGGAATGTGCGTGGCTTGAATGATAGACGGAAGGTGCGCCTTATGTCGGCATACGTCAAGAGGCAGCATACAGATATATGCATGCTACAGGAGATACACCTGGTGGAGAGTACCTTACATCATTTGAAGGCGGGATGGATTGGGGAAGGCCACGGGTCCGTGTATTCGAGCTACGCTAGAGGCGTGGCGATTCTGGTGCGCAAGGGATTGCAGTGGCGCACTCCCAGGGTGATTGTTGACCCTTAGGGGTGGTATGTTCTGCTTAGCGGAGTGCTGATGGATAGGCCGTGTCGCCTCGTGTCGGTGTATGGGCCTAATTCGGATGACCCTGAGTTCTTTAGTGAGGTCTGGCGACTGATCGAGTCTTTGGGGGGAGGAACTGTGCTTTGGGGAGGAGACTTCAATGTGATTCTTGATCCCATTCTGGATAGAGAAAGCTCGGCCCGGACGCAGCATACTTCTGCTGCTCGCGTTTTATCTGCGATTATGGACGATGCGTCGCTGGTAGATTTGTGGAGGGATGAAACACCCTGCGAGACGGGAAGGCACTTGTGTTAACTATGTGCACAATAGCTGGTCGCGTCTTGACCGTTGGATGGGCTCTCGAGATGTGGCTTTATGGACCTGCACGGTCGATCACATGGCGCGCACGTTGTCTGACCACGCCCCAGTGCACGTAGAGCTGGAGATAACCGGTGGACCTGCTCAGGCCTATATGTGGAGGTTGCCGCTTGGGGCACTCAGAGATGAGTTGTTCCATGAGGAACTCCGTCGCAACATCAATCTTTACTTTGAACAAAATGTGGGCACAGTGGATTCGGCTGGTACGCTGTGGGAAGTCTTTAAGGTGGTAGTTCGCGGAATATGCATTTCAAAGCAGCACGGCATGCTACGCGTGCTACGTCGGGAGCTGGCTGAGTTAGAGGGCCGGATTGCGGATCTGGAGGCTAGACTGGTGTTGGACTGGTCTGGAGCCACATTGGCGGCTTTGAGGGCTGCGGTCTCCGCGTATGAAGAGGCTTCCTTGAGAGAAGTACATTTCTTGGGGAAATTTGCACGGGCCAGGGGATATGGAGAGTGTGATAGAGCCGGACACACTTTGGCGAATCTATTCCATAGGCCGTGGGCTAGTGGCTATGTGACTGAAATGGATGATTCAAGTGGGGAGCGAGTGGCCGGTACGTCTGAGGGTCTTTACTACCTTTTTCCAGGATCTTTATTCGGCTCCCTCCCGGGGTGCCTATGGAGGTGATTCGGGGATATTTCTCCAATATTAGCCTCCTCTGGTTTGACAGGGTACACAGAGAGTACTTTGATTCTCCTTTTACTATAGAAGAGGTGAAGGCTGCTATTCGGAGCATTCCTGGAGATAAGGCCACCTGGCTGGATGGATTGACTTCGGCATTTTATAAAGAGTTTGCAGACATTTTGGTGCCCTATTTGCTGGAGGTTTATGACGAGGCATTGCGGAATGGAGTACTCCCGGCCTCTTTGCGCGAGGCGCTTATTGTCACGATTCTCAAGCCTGGGAAGGCTGCAGCTAGCTGCGATTCGTACCGGCCCCTGTCGATGATTAACATTGATAATAAGACATTAGACAAAACGATTGTGGCGCGACTGCGACCTTTTATGACAAAACTGGTGCTGCCGGATCAGTCGGGGTTCATACCGGGGCGGTCCACGGCACAAAATTTATGTACATTCTTTGCTGTCGCTGGCTCAGTTCCCGTCAATGATGGGGCTGTGGCGGTGTTTTTAGACGCTACTAAGGCGTTAGACTCATTGCTGTGGCAATATCTGTTTGCGCTTTTGGAGACAATGGGGATGAGTAGTCGTTTTGTGAACTGGATACGTTTGCTATATTCACAGCCAGTGGCTCGACTAAGAGTGAACGGCTGCGTGTCGGAGCCTTTCCAGGTGGCGCGTGGAACTAGGCAGGGCTGCCCCGTCACCATTGCTTTTTGCGATGGAGCCGCTGGCAGCCTTTATGAGACAGCACCACAGTGAGCAGGGGCTGCCGTTCCGCCAGAGAGCGATTCTGATATCCAGGTATGCTGATGATGTGGCGCTGTATGTACGAGATCCCGTGCAAAACCTTGATGTGCTGCTGGACGAAATAGTCCGGTTCGGAGACGTATCTGGAGTGGCGATAAATTGGTCTAAGTCGGTTGTGCTGCCACTGACGTCTGGAACGGCGGAGTGTCGGTCCCGCTACCCTATTGTGTGGGTGGACGGTCCTGTTAAATATTTGGGCATCTGTTTGAGTTGTGATGTAGACACGCTCTGGCTTGCTAACTATGGTAGGGCCATGGCCTGGCTGGACGATAGAGTCACGGCATGGCGCTCCTTGCCATTGTCCTTGACTGGACAGATTGCGGTGGCTAAGATGCTTGTGCTGCCCAAGTTTTTGTATCTGTTTCTCAACCTTCCGCTGGTGCTTACAGCTAGTTTTCTGCAGCGCATTCGTTCCGCGCTGATCCGATTGGTATGGGCGGGCGGTCAGCCTCGCATAGCCTGGAAAACACTGGTGCTGCCAATTGAGCTGGGTGGTTTTGCGGCCCCTGATCTGGAGCTCTATTATCTCTGCGCGCAGGCTCTATTTGCCTATTACTGGATCAACCCGATACGCTATCTGCCACACCTGGCTCCCAAGAGCGATGCAGTGTGGCCCGATGGGCTCGAGCGAGTGTTGGGCAATCTGGACAGGGCTCGCCCCCAGGGCATTGATACAGTGGCCTCCACGGTCCGGGCCTGGCCAGGTTTGCTGAAGCGTTCAGGGATAGATGTGCCGTTTGCACCGTCTATGCAAGTGGTGGCGGCTTGAGATGAGGATGTTTCAGGACTCGCGGCTGCGGAGCTTCCTACGGGACTTTGATCTGCTAACCCTCGGTGATTGGTTTGCTGATGACAGATTGATGTCCCCGGGGGAGATCCTGTGGGATAGACCGGTCACTGCTCTCCACCGGTTCTACGTGTTGAGGATATGCGCTATGCTGCGCGCTCGCTACTCCTGCTTGCCTGCGACCCCAACTTCTTGCCGCGCGTTGGAAGTGTTCTGGAGTGTGCGGACGCCCGAGAGGCTGATCACTAAGCTGTATGGCAGTACGCAGGGGCAGGGCGAGGGGATGGGGCTGTCTGTAAGGATAAAATGGGCGGAGGATGTGGGTGAGGACATCGCAGAAGATGTTTGGAGGATGTGCTGTACGCATATGAAAGAGTTGTCACCGAACTATAGATTACGCCTTATACATTTTAAGTTTTTACATCATCTGTACTACACCCCCAGAAGTTTATGTGCTATGGGGCTGCGGACGAACGATACCTGTGTACGATGCCGGGCCCCTGCTGCCGATTTTATGCACTTGGCGTGGACCTGTCCAGCAGTATTTGCCTATTGGGGAAGGGTCTTTTGCATACTCTCTGAGATGATTGGGCTGGAGATTCCTCCGTCTCCCTTGATGGCGCTGCTGGGGGGGGGGGGGTGGTGGTGAATGAAGTGCAGACTACAGTGCGGCGCCTGGTTGGCATGTTATTGTTAGCTAAGCGCAGGGTGGCAATCTGCTGGGGCCGGGCCCGGTCTCCCCAGATATCGGATTGGCTGCGAGATGCCGCTTTTTGCCAGGAACAATTAACAAATTACTGGGAGTGGACTCCAGTTGGCTCCAGGCTAGGAGACATTTGGGCACCGCTTCGATCCTATCTTGAATCAGCGTCTGTTTAAAGAACCTGCTGCGGATGGGTATGTTGAGGTGATGAGTGCTATTCACTCTACAATGGAATAAGGTTGTACAGAATGTTTACTGAGAACTGTGCTTGCTCCTCCCGGCCTTCTCTCTCCCTTTTCTTTTTTTGAAGTTTCTGTTTTCCTTTTCTTTTTTTTTTTTTTCCTTTTTTCGGCCACATCTGTTTGGTCCTGCCCTTGGACTTGACGACCCGCTGGGTCCTCCAAGCAGGGGCATACTACTATATGGACATTCAGCAATGTTTTCTTCTTGGTCTTCCCCTGCCTGATTCATAGGAGCTACTGAGACGTGGGGAACTTGGAGAGTCGAAGATAGATTAAAGTAGCTGACGGACTATTTCTGTAAGGACCAAGGTGGCATTTTATTTTATGTTGTATGTTGTTGACATAAAACTATAAATAAATAAAAATAAAAAATTAAATGTTGGCATTCATGCCTGTTGAAAAGGGCTTTATAATTTGCTACAAGCCATTATGTGGCTGCTACTTTCTCAATTGTCATACCTACTGCCTTCAGCCTTTTGCAGTACTTGTCTGGAGGGAGTTGCATGGAAGACCATGACATGGCTCCTCTTTTACCCGCTGTAGACACAATTAGGGTACGTGGTTAGACAGGGGTTTGTGTATGTCAGATCCTGTGCAGAAGCCCTCTATTTTTCTTCTATTCAAGGGTGACAGTTTAAGTTGATGCTGGCTTGTTAAATACTTCTGTCCCCTGTTGTAATATACTTAGAAGCATGGATAGATATTTCTTCTTGTAGACTGGGCTCAACCATCTCTATCAGAGTTTAACTTTTCCACCTCCATTTATGTCCCAGAAATATCAGCAGCTCATATAATGAGCCAGTGGTTTCAAGAAATATCTGATGATAATGGACTTCATGGCTAAAGGTCAACCTCCTCTTGATGAGAGTCTGTTTCAATGTTCTACCAGAGTGCCTCCGCCTCACCAAGTGATTCTAATTCTAACTCCTCTGCCTTAGGGTGTATCTGAACACTCCTTTCCCCATCTCTGGACCTTTTACCTCTTGGGATGTTTCTATTTACTAAAGTGGTCTCTTAATTCTGAATACTTTAGGGGCCTTATGATGTTCTAGTGCTTCATTGAAGGATCTCTTCTTTTGAGTCACTAATTATATTCCTGCCGCCAGTGCTCTCCTCTTCACAAAGTATGAGGTGCGCTCATTCATCTGTGGCTTGTCCTTCGAGGATGCCTGTCCCTCCACTCACACGTTCAGGCTTGATAGTCTTTGTAAGTGTAGCCCTACCTGTTACAACTCCTAGCAAGATGGCTTTTCCTCTTAACCCAGTACTATGGGAAGTGTTTCAAGCTCTTTCAACTGCTTGTTTTTTTAGCGTTAAGGGCTTGTGCCTGTGTAGATCAATTTTTCTGCTCGAAGACTTACACTTCAGCAGTTTTACAAGCAGTGTGGATGACTTGTCTCTCAAAGCCTCTCTAAATATTTAGTGTGTCACACTGTAGTATTAGGGTCTTTTCTACAATGGGAATGACCTTTAGACACATTTCTTTGAGGTACAAGTCCTCTTGGTATTTGCCCTGAGATTCCTTAGCCTCAGTGTCTTTGTAGAAACACCATCTCTTCAACTGAAAGGGTGTTTTTCATTTGCCTCGCTAGTTCATATGGTCCTACTATGTTTTTGCTTCCAAATGTGAAAGCAAATAATTTTTCCTCTCAATAAGGCATGAAAAGGGAACTAGCGTAACTAGACTTATGGTCCCTCGACAGACAATGAAAATGTCACTTACCCAGTGTACATCTGTTCGTGGCATTAGTCGCTGCAGATTCACATGTTTGGCACAGTCCGCTGCCTGGTGTTGGGCTCGGAGTATTACAAGTTGTTTTTCTTTGAAGAAGTCTTTTTGGTCACGGGACCGAAGGACTCCTCCCTCTTCGGCTCCATTGCGCATGGGCGTCGACTCCATCTTAGATTGTTTTCCCCGCAGAGGGTGAGGATGGAGTTGTTTGCTATAAATAGTGCCCATGCAATGGAGTGAATATGTATGTACGTTAAGAGTTTATAATAATTATTTACAAATGTTCAGATGTTTAAGATTTATGATCTACTTCTAAACGGCTACAGGCTTCCCGGGGAGGTGGGAGGGTACATGTGAATCTGCAGCGACTAATGCCACGAACAGATGTACACTGGGTAAGTGACATTTTCAGTTCGATGGCATATGTTGCTGCAGATACACATGTTTGGCATAGACTATAAAGCAGTTACGTCCCCTAAAAGCGGTGGTTTAGCCTGTAGGAGTTGAAGTAGTTTGGAATAATGTTCTTAGTACAGCTTGGCCCACTGTAGCTTGTTGTGCATTTAGTACGTCTACACAGTAGTGTTTAGTAAACGTATGAGGCGTAGACCAGGTTGCAGCCTTACATATTTCGCTCATAGGAATGTTTCCTAGAAAGTCATTGTAGCACCTTTCTTTCTGGTTGAGTGTGCCTTTGGTGTAATAGGCAATTCTCTTTTGGCTTTAAGATAGCATGTTTGAATACATCTGACTATCCATCTAGCAATGCCTTGTTTAGAGATTGGATTTCCTATGTGTGGTTTTTGAAAAGCTATGAACAGTTGTTTTGTTTTCCTGATTAGCTTTGTTCTGTCAATGTAATACATTAGTGCTCTTTTGATGTCTAATGTAGGTAGTGCCCTTTCAGCCACAGAATTTGGTTGTGGGAAGAACACTGGCAATTCTACTGTTTGATTTAAATGGAATGGTGAGATTACCTTTGGCAGAAATTTTGGATTTGTTCTTAGAACTATTTTATTGTTGTGTATTTGAATAAATGGTTCTTGTATGGTAAATGCCTGTATTTCACTTACTCTTCTGAGGGATGTGATTGCAATGAGAAATGCGACCTTCCAGGTTAGATATTGCATTTCACAGGAATGCATGGGTTCGAAAGGTGGACCCATGAGTCTTGTTAAGACGATGTTAAGATTCCATGAAGGAACTGGTGGTGTTCTTGGTGGTATAATTCTTTTTAGCCCTTCCATGAATGCTTTAATAACTGGTATTCTAAATAGAGACGATGAATGAGTAGTTTGTAGGTAAGCAGATATTGCTGCGAGGTGTATTTTTATAGATGAAAAAGCGAGATTTGCTTTTTGCAAATGTAGTAAGTATCCTACTATGTCTTTAGTAGAGGCATGTAATGGTTGTATTTGATTGGCATGGCAGTAGTAAACAAATCTTTTCCACTTAGATGCATAGCAGTGTCTAGTGGAAGGTTTTCTAGCTTGTTTTATGACCTCCATGCATTCTTGTGTGAGGTCTAAGTGTCCGAATTCTAGGATTTCAGGAGCCAAATTGCCAGATTCAATGATGCTGGGTTTGGATGCCTGATCTGTTGTTTGTGTTGTGTTAACAGATCTGGCCTGTTGGGTAGTTTGACATGCGGTACTAGTGAAAGGTCTAGTAGAGTTGTATACCAAGGTTGTCTTGCCCATGTGGGTGCTATCAGTATGAGTTTGAGTTGGTTTTGACTCAACTTGTTTACTAGATATGGAAGGAGAGGGAGAGGGGGAAAAGCGTACGCAAATATCCCTGACCAACTCATCCATAGAGCATTGCCTTGTGATTCGCGGTGTGGGTACCTGGATGCGCAGTTTTGGCATTTTGAGTTTTGTTTTGTTGCGAACAAATCTATCTGGGGTGTTCCCCAAATTTGAAAGTACTTGTTCAGAACTTGGGGGTGAATTTCCCATTCGTGGACTTGTTGGTGGTCTCGCGAAAGGTTGTCTGCTAGTTGGTTTTGTATTCCTGGAATAAATTGTGCTATTAGGCGAATGTTGTTGTGAATCGCCCACTGCCAAATTTTTTGTGTTAGGAGGCACAATTGTGTTGAGTGTGTTCCTCCTTGTTTGTTTAAATAATACATTGTTGTCATGTTGTCTGTTTTGACAAGAATGTATTTGTGTGTTATTATGGGTTGGAAGGCTTTTAATGCTAGAAATACTGCTAACAGTTCTAGGTAATTGATATGAAATTTTGTTTCGTGTACATCCCATTGTCCTTGAATGCTGTGGTGATTGAGGTGTGCTCCCCACCCTGTCATGGAAGCATCTGTTGTTATAACGTATTGAGGCACTGGGTCCTGAAATGTCTGCCCTTTGTTTAAATTTTTGCTGTTCCACCATAGAAGCAAGAGGTATGTTTGGCGGTCTACCAACACCAGATCTTGAAGTTGACCCTGTGCCTGTGACCATTGTGATGCTAGACACTGTTGTAAGGGTCGCATGTGTAGTCTTGCGTTTGGGACAATGGCTATGCATGATGACATCATGCCTAGAAGTTTTAGCACAAATTTTGCTTGTATCTTTTGGTTTGGAAACATAGCACTTATTACCTTGTGGAATGCCTGCACTCTTTGTGGACTTGGAGTGGCAATTCCTTTTGATGTGTTGATGGTTGCTCCTAGATATTGTTGTGTTTGACACGGTTCTAGGTGTGATTTTGTATAGTTGATGGAAAACCCCAGTTTGTGAAGGGTTTGTATGACAAATGTGGTGTCGTTTGCACATTTTTTTTACTGTGTTGGTCTTGATTAGCCAATCGTCTAGGTAAGGGAACACATGTATCTGTTGTCTCCTGATGTGTGCTGCTACTACTGCTAGACATTTTGTGAACACTCTTGGTGCAGTTGTTATTCCGAATGGCAACACCTTGAATTGGTAATGTATTCCTTTGAATACGAACCGTAGGTACTTTCTGTGAGAAGGGTGTATTGGTATATGAAAGTACGCATCCTTTAGGTCTAATGTGGTCATGTAATCTTGCTGTTTGAGCAGTGGAATGATGTCTTGTAGTGTGACCATGTGAAAATGGTCCGATATGATGTAGGTATTTAGTGTCCTGAGATCTAATATTGGTCTTAATGTTTTGTCTTTTTTTGGAATTAGAAAGTACAGGGAGTAAACTCCTGTGTTTTTTTGTTGTACTGGTACTAACTCTATTGCATCCTTTTGCAGTAGTGCTTGAACTTCTAGTCCTAAAAGTTCTAAATGTTGTGGTGACATTTTGCGTGTTTTGGGGGGGATGTTTGGTGGGAAGTTGTGGAATTCTATGCAATAGCCATGTTGGATTATTGCTAATACTCAATTGTCTGTTGTAATCTGTTGCCAAGATTGGTAGAATTGGCTTAGTCTTCCCCCCACTGGTGTTGAGTGAAGGGGTTGCGTGACTTGAAAGTCACTGTTTAGGTGGAGGTGTTTTTGGAGTCTGGAATCTTCCCCTACTCCTTGGGAATTGACCCCCCCTATATCCCCTGAAACCTCCCCTTTGGAAGGAACCCTGATATGGTGTGGTTCTTGTTTGTTGGCTGGTGGTGTCTGTGGGTTGGCCACGAAACCCCCCTCTAAATGGAGTTTTTCTGAAAGAGCCTCTGCTCTGCGGGGAGTAGAGTGCGCCCATGGCCTTGGCCGTGTCTGTGTCCTTTTTAAGTTTTTCAATGGCTGTATCCACTTCAGGGCCAAAAAGTTGTTTTTCGTTGAAGGGCATATTAAGGACAGCCTGCTGGATTTCAGGTTTGAAGCCTGAAGTGCGGAGCCAAGCGTGTCTCCTTATGGTGACAGCAGTGTTGACTGTTCTCGCTGCAGTATCGGCTGCGTCCAGTGAAGAGCGGATTTGATTGTTTGAGATCGTTTGTCCCTCTTCAACTATTTGCTGCGCCCTTTTTTGGTATTCTTGGGGAAGATGGTCTACGTGAAGTTGCATCTCATCCCAGTGAGCGCGGTCATATCTGGCCAGCAGCGCTTGAGAATTTGCGATGCGCCACTGGTTGGCTGCCTGTGATGCTACTCTTTTCCCTGCCGCATCAAATTTTCTGCTTTCTTTGTCCGGAGGTGGGGCGTCACCAGATGTATGGGAATTTGCTCTTTTGCGAGCTGCCCCTACTACTACGGAGTCAGGTGGTAACTGCGAAGTAATAAACACTGGATCTGTGGGTGGTGGTTTGTATTTTTTATCCACCCTTGGGGTGATGGCTCTTGATTTTACGGGCTCTTCAAAAATTTGTTTTGCGTGCCGTAACATCCCCGGTAGCATTGGGAGACATTGATATTGGCTATGTGTAGCCGAGAGGGTGTTAAATAAAAAATCATCCTCTATAGGATCTGAATGCAGTTGGACATTGTGGAATTCTGCAGCCCTAGCCACCAGTTGTGAGTATGAGGTACTGTCCTCTGGCGGTGACGGCTTTGTGGGGTATGAATCTGGATCATTGTCCGGCACTGGGGTGTCGTATAGGTCCCAAGCGTCTTGATCCTGATCATCTTGACTTATGGTAGTTTGCGCTGGTGAGTGCATTTGTGGCGGTGTTTGTGCCGGCGATGCCTGTTGTAGTGGAGAGGGCGGAGGCGTGACTTTTTTGACCACTTTGGCTTGTGGTTGTGCGTCATCCTTGAGGAGACTGATCCTTCTTTTCCTCATTATTGGGGGAAGGGTTGATATCTTCCCTGTGTCTTGCTGGATGTACAGTCTCTTTTGTGTGTAGTCTGATTCTACACTTTGGAGCTCTTGTCCAAATCTGTGCATCTGGCCACTTATTCCTTGTTCCTCTGAGTAGGATGAAGGGGTGGTATTTTTCGGCGCCGAGAGAGAATCTTTTTTCGGTTTCGGCACCGACAGAATTTTTGTTCCTTTCGGCATGGATTCTCGGTGCCGATGTTTTTCGGTGCCGGTATCTTGTCTTTGTCTCTCGGAGCCGCTTTCTCGGCTCCGAGGTTGCTCCATGGCGGTCCCTCGACCGGAGTCGGGTGTCTTCGCTATGGGCGTGCCCTTATTCGGCGCCTTCGACGGGTCGCCTGTTTTATGGGTCGAGCCATGGCCTGTTGGCAGTGGCGTCCCCTGGGCTTTCGTTTTGTCGATGGTTTTACTTTTCGACGTCTTACTCACAGTTTGTTGCTGTTGTTCGACGTCGGAGTCTCCGGATTCTGATTCCGGAACCGAGAATGTTTCCTCTTCGTCGTCGAAACGTTGTTTTGTCGGCGTGGACGCCATTTGTAGACGCCTGGCTCTTCGGTCCCGGAGTGTTTTTCTGGACCGGAAGGCTCGACAGGCCTCACAGGTATCCTCCTTGTGCTCGGGGGACAAGCACAAGTTACAGACCAAGTGCTGATCTGTATAAGGATACTTACTGTGACATTTTGAGCAGAAACGGAACGGGGTCCGTTCCATCGGCTTCGATGTAGCACGCGGTCGGGCCGACCAGGCCCCGATGGGGGAATCAAAGCTACCCCAAAGTCTTCCGATGATCGGTGTCGATGTACCTAACTATCCCGATACCGAACGGAACAATACCGACGCTTTCTTCCGAGATTCTGACTAACTTTCCGAACCGAAACACGGAGCGAAAAGGAATACGTCCGAACCCGACAGTGGAAAAAAACAATCTAAGATGGAGTCGACGCCCATGCGCAATGGAGCCGAAGAGGGAGGAGTCCTTCGGTCCCGTGACCAAAAAGACTTCTTCGAAGAAAAACAACTTGTAATACTCCGAGCCCAACACCAGGCAGCGGACTGTGCCAAACATGTGTATCTGCAGCAACATATGCCATCGAACACATATATACTGGAGGTTTGTTGATTAAGGTGAGCTTCCTATGGCAGTGTAGACAAAATTGGAATATTGTTGTCATACTATAAAATGGCATTGTTGAGTCTTAGAAAACCCAGCTTTGAAGGTTTTCTCTCACTGACTCGAAATACTTGCCAGAGTCTCCAAGAATACCTTAATCCAACATCAAGGATCCAATGATTATTTAAAATTTTCAGCAGCTTTCTGGGTTCTGTCGACAATCTTTTGGCACCTTCCTCAAGAGCTCCTTTTGTGTACCTCCAAACAAAACAGCAGGAAATAAAAATCTAAAATGGTGGACACATAATGAGGCACATTGGGCTTATTGTCACAGTCAGGCTCTGCCGTTGTGGACACCCACCAGACGTAGGAGTATGTATTCTTAACAAAACACTTGACAACCACTAGACTGCTGAATTATGCACAGCATGTTAATTAGAAGAGATACACACTGCAAAATACACCCATTAGGAGAAGTAGTGAGGTCAATCAATCAATCAGGAATTTGTAAAGTGCACTACTCACCCGTGAGGGTCCCAAGGCGCTGAGGAAGGGGGGAGTAAAGGGGGGATAGTGTGCTGCTACTGCTCGAACAGCCAGGTCTTGAGAAGTTTCCTGAAGGTAAGGAGGTATCTGGTCTGGCGCAGGTGGATGGGAAGAGTGTTACACGTTTTGGCGGTGAGGCGCAAGAATGATCTACTGGTGGTTCTAGTTCTGCGGACGTGTGGGACGGTAGCGAGGGCGGCAGAGCAGAGATGTTGGGTCGGGGTGTAGAAGGAGAGCAGTCTGTTGAGGTATTCTGGTCCGGTGTTGTGCAGTGGTTTGTGAGCGTGGGTGAGGAGTTTGAATGTGATTCTCTTGTTGACTGAGAGCCATTGCAGGTTTCTCAGGTGGTCTGTGATGTGGCAGTGGATGTCCAGGATGAGGCGTGCAGAGGCATTCTGGATGCGTTGCAGCCTCTTCTGGAGTTTGGCCATGGTTCCTGCGTAGAGGGCATTGCAGTAGTCCAGTTTGCTGCTTATGAGGGCTTGGGTGACTGTTCTTCTGGTTTCGGTGGGTATCCATTTGTAGATCTTTCGGAGCATGCGGAGGGTGTTGAAGCAGGAGGGGGAAGATGGTGTTCACTTGCTGGGTCATGGATAATGAGGAGTCCAAGATGAATCCTAGGTTGTGTGTGTGGTCGGTGGGAGTCGGAGTGGCAGGCCACACGAGTCATCCAATGCGGAGGGGGTGGAGCCAAAGATGAGGACTTCCGTCTTGTCGGAATTCGGTTTGAGGCAGCTGCTCTTCATCCATTTGGCGATGGCCTTCATTCCTTCGTGGAGGTTGGTCTTGGCAGAGTCCTTGGTGAGGGAGAGGATCAGCTGGGTGTTGTCGGCATATGAGATGATGTTGAACTTGTGGGATCGGGCGATGTTAGCGAGTGGGCCATGTAAACGTTCAAGAAGATCAGGCTGAGGGATGAACCCTGGGGTATGCTACAGATGATTTCAGTGGCCTCTGAGCGGAATGGGGGGGAATCTCTGGGTTCTGCCGGTGAGATAGAAGATGACCCAGCCCAGGGCTCTGTCGCAGATTCCTGCATTGCTGAGGCGTGAGCATAGGGTATGGTCGCAGACTATGTCGAACGTGGCCAAGAGGTCCAGGAGGATGAGGGCCGTGGTTTTGCCATTGTCCAGTATGGTTCCGATGTCGGTGGTGGCAGCGATGTGGGATGTTTCGATACTGTGGTTGCTGCAGAATCCTGATTGGGAAGGGTCCAGGGTGCAGTTCTCCTCAAGGAAGCGGGTTAGTTGTATGTTGACAGCGTTCTAGATGACTTTTGCTGGGAAGGGGAGCAGGGAGATGGGCCGGAAGTTCTTTAGGTCCTTTGGGTCTGCCTTAGGTTTTCAGAGGAGGACGATGATCTCAGCATGTTTCCAGCTCTCCGGGAAGGTGGCGGACTTGAAGGAGCTGTTGATGATCTTCCGTAGTTGGGGTGCAATGACGGAGCTTGCTTTGTTGAGGATGTGGTGAGGGCAGAGGTCAGATGGAGAGCCAGATTGGATGGTGTTCATTATTTCGATGGTGTCTTTGTCGTTGACTGGGGTCCAGGAGAGCAGGAGGTTGGTCCGAGGTGAATTTATGGTGTTAGTGGTTGCCAGGGGGGTCTGGGTGCTGAAGCTGTTGTGGATGTCTGCAATCTTGCTGTGGAAGTAGGAGACTAGGGAGTCGCAACAGGCATGGGATGGCGGGACGTCGTTGGCGTTGGAGCTGGGATTGGAGAGCTCCTTGTGGCTGTTGTTGATTCGGTCTTTGAAGGCGGTTTTCTTGGCAGCGCAGATGAGTTCGTGGTGTCTGCGGATGGCGTTTTTGAAGGCTGTGTGGTTGTACAGAACCTGATCTTGGCGCCACTTTCTTTCAAGTCTTCGGGAGGTCTGCTTAGATTCGTGGAGTTTGGTGGTATACCAGAAGGCCTTTCTGTCCTTGCATCTGTTGGAGGGATTCTTGATTGGGGTAACAGTATTGGCACAGGTGTCGACCCACTGCCTGAAGTTGCGGCCAGCTGCATTAGTGTCGATGGGTGGGTTCCTGGAGAGGGTCCCAATAAGTCTTGGTCTTCGGTGACCTTGTTCCAACTGCAGTGGGGGATCCATTGTGGGTGGTGGTGTGTTGTGGGTTTCTTGAAGGAGAAGTGGATGCAGCGGTGGCCTGTCCAGTGGAGTTTGGTGGTGTGGCTGAAGGTGACAATTGCTGGCGGAAAAAAAAGGGTTGAGAGTGTGTCCTGCGGAGTGGGTCGGTGTTGTGACTAGCTGTTTGAGGCCGGGGTTGGAGAGTTTGTTGAGCAGGGTGGCGGTGTTGTTGTCGTTGGTGTTCTCGAGGTGGAAGTTTAGGTCCCCGAGGAGTATGTAGTCAGTGGATGCGAGAGCATGCGTGCTGATGACGTCTGTGATGGAGTCGCTGAGCTGCTGGTGCTGGTCGTGATCCTGAGGGTGTCCATCTGGCTGATGGTGATGACTCCTCCTGGTTTGTTGGAGCGATCCCTGCAGGTGATCTTGTAGCCGTCCGGGATGGTTACTGCAATGTCAGGCGCTGAGGAGGGGTTTATCCAGGTCTCGGTCGGGAATGCGACGTCTGGGGAGGCTGAGTCGAGTAGATTCTATAGCTCTAGGCGTGCTTGTGGACGGAGCGGGTGTTGAGGAGGATACATCTGAGATGCTTGTGTCCTGCCTTGGTGGGTGGGTCGTTGGTGTGGAGGCTGGTGAAGGTGCAGTTCCGGCAGGAGAAGGGTCCGCAGGTGGTCTGAGGGGAGGCTTGAAGGCAGGTGGGAGAGCAGCCGGTGATGAGGGCGCGGAGGGTGGCAGCGTCGTAGTGAAGACATGCGTGTGGCAGGGGGAGGTTGGACGGGAGCCAGGGCTTCTGATGAGTGCAGTACAGGCGCAGACTGGCACAGACGGGCTTGCCTTTGGCCACCATTAAATAGGAAGGTGGGGGGAGGAGAGGACAGCTGGGAGGCCGGAGCAGGGGTGAAAAACGGCACAAAAAAAGGGGGCGGCCGCAAAAAGGGGGCGGCCCAGAAGCAGCAGCGGCGGGAGAGAGAGAGGAGGGATAGTGAAAGTGAGAGAGAGGGAGAGAGAGAGAGAGCGAGCGGAGTGAGAGAAAAATGAGGAAGAGAGTAGGGAAGCAAAAGGAGCACAAAGGGACAGAAGAGCAGAGAGCAAAGCAGAGAGAGGAGAAAAAGAGGAGAGAGGCATAAGGTAGCCTAGTAGGAAAGCAGTGCTCTCCCACTAGACACCAGGGATGAGGTGCAGGTAGAAGCCTGCGAGTGGAGGAGGACCTCAAACTCCTGAAAGGGGTCAGAAGTTCAGAGGAGCCAAGGAAAGGGATCTACTTACCAGGTGGAGCCACAGGAGGCAGAGCAGTGCACTGACCAGGTCAATGGTATTGCTCAGCCTACCACGCAGCAGCCGCCATTAAGTAGGGAGGTGGGGGGGAGGAGAGGACAGCTGGAAGGTGAAAAACTGTGCAAAAAGGGGGTGGGGCCGCAAAAAGGGAGCAGGGCCGCGAGGGCAGCAGCAGCGAGGGAGAGAGGGGGGAAGAGTGAAAGTGAGAGAAAAACAAAGACGAGAGTAGGGAAGCAAAAGGAGCACAAAGGGACAAAGAGCAAAGCAGAGAGAGGAGAAAAGGAGGAGAGAGCCTATAGTAGGAAAGCAGAGCTCTCCCACAAGACACCAGTGATGAGGCACAGGCAGAAGCCTGCGGGTGGAGGAGGGCCTCGAACTCCTGACAGGGGGGGGTCAGGAGTTCAGAGGAGCCAGGGAAAAGGCTCTACTTACCAGGTGGAGCCATGGGAGACAGAGCAGTGCACTGACCAGATTAGGTCATATCGAGAGGATTCATGTGTACTGGAGATAGGTGTCCTTTTTGGGATTTTTGGATTTGAAGAATTTCAATAAGTCTTCACAATGCTGAGGTGCACATTCATTACAATGGAGTTAGCCAACTTGTGCTATATTTTACTATTCAATTTGTTGGGTAACTCATTGATACATTTTGAAAGGTAGGCCTTTTTTGCCCTTCCAATTATCATGTGTTAACTTCTGTGCATCTGCAGCAAGTTTCGTCTTTTTCATGCTTTAACTGTGCAAATGACATTCCAGCTACTGGTTGACCTGTTTCATTTTGGCAGGCTCTCCACTGATGCACTTGACAAATGTAGTGCCTTGTTTAGGTTTGCAGTATTTGACAGAAGCATCTTATGGCAGCAGATATGATGAGGTAGAGATTATCAAGCAAGAACACAGGGTTGGATGAGTTAAAATGACAAGCTTCGACTTTGCTGAAAGTTCCCTCGAAGATTTCCGTAGAAATATTTAATAATTGTCTGCACGTACATAGGTGGGGTGTCACTGCATTCGCAGGAAAAAGGTTTAAAAGTATAATTAGTAAGGTGAATTAAGACAAATGATAGGTCTAGCCAGATATGGGACTGTACAGTTGGGTTAAACGTATCAAAAAGTAAAGATGAGGTCAAAATTCTGTGAGGCTGTGTTTTAGGCCACAAATGGTTGGAAACCAAGGGCTTGCACAGTTTAAATGAGGTCTATTGTGGGGTTGAGGTTAGGGAGAAGACAACCCTTTGGTGTGATAACTGAAGGTGAAAGCAGTGGAGAGTGGTAGAGCAGTTCTCTCTAAACCATGACTTGGTTAGACCAAAGATATGGAAAGATAAGAAAAGTCGCTGAAAACCTGGCTATTTAGTCAGCACTAGTTGATGTCGTCTGAATTATCTATGCATTCCATCCCTCCCTTCTTTTTTGCAAAGATCTATGGTCTACTCCATATTCCATTATTGCTGCCTTTCCTCTTCTCAGCTTTTCCCTATGAGGCAGCACCGAGACGCCATTTGGGCATGTATTTGCGCTTTATAAATAAACAAACAAACTCAGAAGCTCTATAAGGGGCCTTGCCTCTACTGTGAGCTACAAAGATAAACACGCTTTTAGAAGGTCACTTTTTGGGATGCACTTAGACAGATTTCAGCTGTCTCTTGTCAATGAGGAAAAAGGCAAAATTTAAAATGGGCTTTGGGACAGCTGTGGATAAGCTTTCTTTTCTCTTCTTGTATCTGTCCTTCCTCAGAGGTAGAGCTTATGTACATCTTTTTGAGTAGAAGACTTCTATGCTTCCACTGCTCACAGTAAGGGAACTACTTTTCTCTTCTACTTTTGGCACTCCATGGGAATGCATGTGCTTTATTGCTCTCCCTGGTGTGCTGCTCAAATCACCTATCAAAAACAGCTCTCCGCCACGATCCCTGTGCTCATTATTCTCACTCAGCTTTTTCATGTTGTTTTTTTATTTTTTTTATTTATACCCTCCTCCCCCCTTGCCTCATCCTCCTCCACTGTTAAACTTTTTCCTCTAGTCCTGATAAAAATAAAAATATAATATTTTACAAGTATTTTTTTTTTTGGGAGGGCCTGGCAGCTATTTGATACAGGACAGATATTGTAGAAGAAAGAGTGACAGACTGGCCTAGCTAAAAACAAATATCACATTGGGAAGGAAGGAGTGGCAGGTACATGGAACCAATTAGTCTGGCTAGAATCAGCTAAATACCAACAGAGCCTGGGGCCAAAGTAAGGGAAAACAGACAGGCATTCTTAAGAGTCCTCAGGCTAAAAGGACAATTATGCATCAGCTTACACAGTGACTGTAGGAATCTGTCTATCTATGTAGTGCACCAATGTATGGGGGCACTATGCGTAGTCCAGGAGAACCTTATTGGTTTACAGGGTTACAAATTACTGCAGGAAGTTGGCTCTGTATATACTATCTCAAAATGAGAGATAGTGTGCACAGAGTCCAAGGGTTCCCTTTAGAGGTTGATAGTGGTAAAAAAAAGATAATTCCAATGCTCTATTTTGTGGTAGTGTGGTCGAGCAGTAGGCTTATCAGAGGTTGGTGTTAAGCATTTGTTGTACACACACAGGCAATAAATGAGGAACACACAGTCAAAGACTGAACTCCAGGTCAATAGGTGTTTATATAGAAAAATATCTGCAAGGAACACCACACAGGTAAGTTAGGAACTTTGAACAAAAGCAATATCATATACAGTTTTTGTTAAAATGGCAATAAACTTTTTTTTAAAGTGGACACAGTGCAAAAATCAACAGTTCCTGGGAGAAGTAAGTAATGGTTGGGTTGTGAGGTAAGTAAGACACTTACAAGTCTCAGTTCCTGGGCATAGGCAGCACACCGTTGGGGGTTCAAGGCAACCCCAATGTTACCACACCAGCAGCTCAGGGCCGGTCAGGTGCAGAGATCAAAGAGGAGCCCAAAACACACAGGCGCCTATGGAAAACAGGGGTGTGCCGGTTCCAGTCTGCCAGCAGGTAAGTACCCGCGTCCTCGGGGAGCAGACCAGGGGGGTTTTGTAGAGCAATGGGGGGGGACACAAGTAGGCACACAAAACACACCCTCAGCAGCACAGGGGTGGCCAGGTGCAGTGTACAAAGTAGGCATCGGGTTTTGTATTGTATTCAATGGAGGGACCCCGGGGGTAACTCTAGCGGTGCAGGCAGGCACAGGGGGGGCTTCTCGGGACAGCCACCACAGGCACAGGGTCTCCTGGGGGCCACTCCGGCACTGAGGTTCAATTCCTTCAGGTCCTGTGGGCTGCGGGTGCAGTGCTGGTTCCAGGCTTTGGGTCCCTTGTTACACGCAGGGGGAGCCTCTGGATTCTCTCTGCAGGCGTCCCTGTGGGGGTTCAGGGGGGTCATCTCGGGCTACTCACGGGGACGCAGTCGACGGGGAGCCCTCCCTGTGGTGTTTGTTCTCTGGATCTCGAGCCGGGGGCGTTGGGTGCAGAGTGTGAAGTCTCACGCTTCCGGCGGGAAACGTGAGTTCTTTAAAAGTTGCTTCTTTGTTGCAAATAAGTTGCTGTTGGTGAGCAGAGCTGCTGCTCGCGGGAGTTTCTTGGTCCTTTAGTCCAGGCCAGTCCTCTGAGGCTTCAGAGGTCGCTGGTCCCTGTTGGATGCGTCGCTGGTTGCAGGTTTCGAGTCAGGAGACAGGCCGGTAGGGCTGGGGCCAAAGCAGTTGTCTTCCATCTTCTCTGCAGGCTTCTAGGTCAGCAGTCCTTCTTGTTTCTTCAGGTCGCAGGAATCTGATTTCATGGGTTCTGGGGTGCCCCTAAACACAAGATTTAGGGGTGTGTTTTGGTCTGGAAGGGCAGTAGCCAATGGCTACTGTCCTGGAGGGTGGCCACACCCTCTTTGTGCCTCCTCCCTGTGAGGAGGGGGGCACATCCCTAATCCTATTGGGGGAATCCTCCAAAACTATATTGGAGGATTTCTAAAGGCAGGGGTCACCTCAGCTCAGGACACCTTAGGGGCTGTCCTGACTGAGGGGTGACTCCTTGTTTTTCTCATTATCTCCTCCAGCCTTGCGCCAAAAGTGGGGGCAGTGGCCGGAGGGGCTGGCATCTCCACTATCGATGCCCTGGGGCACCGTAACAAAAGGGGTGAGCCTTTGAGGCTCACCGCCAGGTGTTACAGTTCCTGCAGGGAGAGGTGAGAAGCACCTCCACCCTGTACAGGCTTTGTTTCTGGCCACAGAGTGACAAAGGCACTCTCCCCATGTGGCCAGCAACATGTCTGGTGTGTGGCAGGCTGGCAGAAACTGGTCAGCCTACACTAGAAGTCGGGTTGGTATTCAGGGGGCATCTCTAAGATGCTCTCTGGGTGTATGTTACAATAATTTGCACACCGGCATCAGTGTGCATTTATTGTGCTGAGAAGTTTGATACCCAACGTCCCAGTTTTCAGTGTAGCCATTATGGAACTGTGGAGTTCGTGTTTGACAAACTCCCAGACCATATACTCTTATGGCTACCCTGCACTTACAATGTCTAAGGTTTTGCTTAGACACTGTAGGGGCATAGGGCTCATGCACATATGCCCTTATCTGTGGTATAGTGCACCCTACCTTAGGGCTGTCGGGCCTGCTAGAGGGGTGCCTTATCTATGCCACAGGCAGTGTGAGGTTGGCATGGAACTCTGAGGGGAGTGCCATGTAGACTTAGTCTTTTTCTCCCCACCAGCACACACAAGTTGTGAGGCAGTGTGCATGTGCTGATTGAGGGGTCCCCAGGGTGGCATAAGACATGTTCTAGCCCTTAGAGACCTTCCCTGGCATCAGGGTCCTTGGTACCAGGGGTACCAGTTACAAAGGACTCATCTGAGTGCCAGGGTTGTGCCAACTGTGGAGACAAAGGTAAAGTTTAGGGAAAGAACACTGGTGCTGGGGCCTGGTTAGCAGGGTTCCAGCACACTTTCAATCACAACTTAGCGTCAGCAAAGGCAAAAAGTTAGGGGGTAACCATGCCAAGGAGGGATTTCCTTACAATGACAATCCCAAAAGCTCTCTTTTGTGCTAGTGAGGGCGAGCAGTTAGGCTTGTCAGGAGGTAGTGCTAAGCATTTGTTGTACTCAGACGCAATAAATGAGACACTCAAGAAAGAACTGCTAGAAAAATAGATACTTTAATCAAGATAAATGCTATTGCAGCGCTAAAGTAAAATAGTAGGATAGTTGAAGTGTCTTTAAAGCAGTAATGCAAACCCATGGAGAAAAACACATGTATTGCACATGAGCATTCAACAGCGACTTACAGGACCAGTTCTCAGGAGTCAAGGTTAGTATGTGGCACTGTCCAAAGCATCAACAAAAGGTCACCTTGGTGGGTGGGGTAGGGTGTGCGTGTGTGTGTGTGTGTGTGGGGGGGGTGGGGGGACGGGACTCTGGGGCATCAGGGTGCAAAGGTGCTTTATGACGTTGGGTGCCCCACTGGTTTCAATGTGAAACAGTCCTGGCGTAAAGAACCAACAGGGGGCTCTGCTCTTGCGATGCTCAGAAACGTGGGGACACATCTTTGGCCCCTTTCTCCTCAATCCGGGGCGGCTGGGAGCATAGGTGTCTTGGACAGTCAGGTTTCCGGCACCAGAGGGGGCGTCTAGAAAGAGGTTGCAGGCTTGGACTAGAGGTCCAGTCTGACCGAACCAACAAGGGGGCTCAGATCTCACGAGGCCCAGGATCATAGGGACACGGTTGGTCCTCTTCTCCTCGGTCCGGGGCGCCGGGTGCAAAGGTGTACTTGACTGTCAGGTTTCCGTCACCAGCGACGGTTGCAGTGTGGTGGGAGGGCTG
This sequence comes from Pleurodeles waltl, assembly GCF_031143425.1. Taxonomy (NCBI): domain Eukaryota; kingdom Metazoa; phylum Chordata; class Amphibia; order Caudata; family Salamandridae; genus Pleurodeles; species Pleurodeles waltl. The sequence goes on along the minus strand of NC_090450.1, from coordinate 373,952,271 downwards.
CAGCAAGAGGTTGCAGGCATTAGTGGGAAGACCACAGTGGGCAAGCTCAAGGTGGGCTTTGTCTCTGGAGGGCCAGGGGACCACGCTGACACCACTGGCACACTTAAGTTAGGGGTAGGAGGTACGTGTGTAGCTGGCTGTCCGCTGAAGAGTTTTAGGCGATCCGGAGTCCTCAAGATTCTTCTTGGGTGCCTGCAGGGAAGTAGCTCCACTATTCCAGTGAAGATCCTGGTGCTTTTAGAAGGGCAGGCAGTCCACCCAGGTTTCTGGAGGCAGAGCAGCTGCAGGATGAGACTACTTTGGTACAATTGTTGAGGACTGCGTGCAAGTTGGAAGGGTCGGGGACAACTCAGAAAGTGCACCTCTATTCTTGGTTTTCGCAGCTATTCAGTGTCCTCCTTCTTGGGCCCAGACAATCTGTCTGCCTAAATACTGAATTTAGGGGTGTTTAGGGTAGAATCCAATGGACTACTTAACCATAGGGTGCCTACACCCCCTATATGAGCACTTCCTGTGGGGAGTGGGCATATTCCTATCCCAGAAGGCCTAGCTCCAACCAAAAACAAGATGGTGGACCCCTTCCTTGAATGTCCACTTCTGGTAGTCCACCTTAGGGGTGTGGTCAGCCCAAGAGTGGTACACGCCTACTGACTAGCTAATCTTCCTGCTTGTCCTGGTGCCAAATGGGCCTCTGGGCAGAGGGTGGCTACACCCAGGTTGGGGAAGCCAGGGTGGGTTGCATACGAAAGGTGGCAGGGCCAATAAAACCCCTGGCCTTGATATGCAGATCTGCTAGCCATCCAGTAGAGCAGATGACAACACCTCTTGCTGGAGCAGGGTTTGTTTCCAACCTCCGAGAGCACAGGCTCTTACCACCAGGGGGTCAGAAACCTGTCTGGTGTTGACAGACTGGTTGAGACTAGTCAGCTAACATACCAAGAGACTACTGGCACCTCTGGGTGCATGTCATAATAAATTTGAGGCTGATATCAGCTTGGATTTATTAAGATGAGGTGTTTGGTACGAAACACCATAAGGTTCAGTGAAGCCATTATGTGACTGGGTCACTCGTGTTGACGAGTGTTCAGGACGTACCTTAAGATGGCTTCCCTGTTCACTTGCAATGCTCAGCAATGGGACTGAACATCACAGGTGCATGTCTGCTCATGCAGATATGTTCACACATCAAATATAATGCACCCTGCCTTAGGACTCCCAGGCCTGCTGTAGGGATGACCTATATTTGCAGAGGCAGTGACAGTAACATAGCACGCCATGGCTTGCACAAGACACGCAGACTGCTGTGGCAGTTGAATGCATCTCATTTTTAAGGGGGTTCCTGAGGGCGGCACAATCCATGCTGCAGAACTTAGGGACCATCGCCTCTACCCAGGCCCTAGGTACCAGGGTTACCACTTACTAGGGACTTACACCGGTAGATGAGTGTGGCAACTGTACACCATGTTACCTGTTTTTAGGGAAAGAGCACTGGCACAGTAGGGACCCAGTGCACCTCAGTCCAAAAACCTCAGTACCAGTGGTAAAAATTGGAGGGGGGGGGCACAATGTCAAAAGGGGCATTTTCCTACAGTGATACTATGAGAAAAGCCAGAACTAGGCTTAAGTGCCATTGAGGAACAAGAAAAGGATATGCACTGAAACATTTACAGTAAACAATTGAAGAAATGTGCGACTAGGGGCTATCTGAACAACAAAGGCTGGTCAAGAAAACATAAGAATGCAGGCAGAGAAGATAAATATTCCTCCACGGAGAAACCACTAAGCCCCTCTGAACAAGGGTATTTGCAAGGAGCAGAAAGGCTAACCATGAAAATGTCAGTCAGCACAGTGGCACAAAGAGGCAAACTTGCCCCAGTGACCCTCATACAAATCTAGATGCTGGTTTCAGGTCATCTAAGATGTCATGAAGGTCTCTAACACTGGCTCAGTCAAGTCACCAGGCATGCAAGATTCGAGGGCTGGGTTGGAGACCAGACCACTATGCTGTGAAAGAAGGACTAACGTCCAAGAGACAAGGGGAGGCCGAAAAGCAAGTTTCAACAGATCGACTTACTAAATTCTCAGTGCCTTAGCTGGGTAATGAGGATAAGCTGTGTGCCATCCTCTTGCCGCTTCTGCAGAACATTTAAGAGAAGCGGATAGGAAGAAATGCATAAATCATGGCCTTGAGACCAGCTACATTGAAATGAGTCTTCCAGAGAACAATATGGTGGAATGTGCAGGGGGCAGTAAGCGGGCATGTTTAGTTTAGCACTGTGGAAAAACTTTTAATACAGTTAAGACATAGCTAGGAAAAGGGCACGTTTGTCATACATGAGTGAAGCTTCGTAAAGAAAACAATTTGTTTTGTATGGTCAACCCCAGGTTTTTTTGGACTGATGATGCTGGTTTTTTGACTCAATGCAGAAGTCTGACAAACAGACCTCAGCGCCAGTGCACAGGCCCTAAAACATTTATGCTGAATTGGCTCACACCTAATTGGTCAACTTATTGATATTCTCCTAGTATATGGTATCCAGGGTACATAGGTTAGCGGCTCACCCCAGGGACTGCAGCACTGGTTGTGTCACCCTGTGCCCCCCCAGGTCCACCACTGTAGATCGAAAGAGCAGTTTTAAAACTGCTAGCCCGCTTTTGTCATTTAAACCAATGTCAAAGACAAGTCATCCGCCTGCACTGTGTGAGTCACCCCTGTGTCTGACCTTTCGAGCCCTTAAGGCCGGGTGCATCATACTACATAGGCAAAACATGTTTTTGACAGTAAACATGTAAAATGAAAATGTCACTTACCCAGTGTACATCTGTTCGTGGCATTAGTCGCTGCAGATTCACATGTTTGGCACAGTCCGCTGCCTGGTGTTGGGCTCGGAGTATTAAAAGTTGTTTTTCTTCCAAGAAGTCTTTTTGGTCACGGGACCGAAGGACTCCTCCCTCTTCGGCTCCATTGCGCATGGGCGTCGACTCCATCTTAGATTGTTTTCCCCGCAGAGGGTGAGGATGGAGTTGTTTGGTATAAATAGTGCCCATGCAATGGAGTGAATATGTATGTACGTTAAGAGTTTATAATAATTATTTACAAATGTTCAGATGTTTAAGATTTATGATCTACTTCTAAACGGCTACAGGCTTCCCGGGGAGGTGGGAGGGTACATGTGAATCTGCAGCGACTAATGCCACGAACAGATGTACACTGGGTAAGTGACATTTTCAGTTCGATGGCATATGTTGCTGCAGATACACATGTTTGGCATAGACTATAAAGCAGTTACCTCCCCTAAAAGCGGTGGTTTAGCCTGTAGGAGTTGAAGTAGTTTGGAATAATGTTCTTAGTACAGCTTGGCCCACTGTAGCTTGTTGTGCATTTAGTACGTCTACACAGTAGTGTTTAGTAAACGTATGAGGCGTAGACCAGGTTGCAGCCTTACATATTTCGCTCATAGGAATGTTTCCTAGAAAGGCCATTGTAGCACCTTTCTTTCTGGTTGAGTGTGCCTTTGGTGTAATAGGCAATTCTCTTTTGGCTTTAAGATAGCATGTTTGAATACATCTGACTATCCATCTAGCAATGCCTTGTTTAGAGATTGGATTTCCTATGTGTGGTTTTTGAAAAGCTATGAACAGTTGTTTTGTTTTCCTGATTAGCTTTGTTCTGTCAATGTAATACATTAGTGCTCTTTTGATGTCTAATGTATGTAGTGCCCTTTCAGCCACAGAATTTGGTTGTGGGAAGAACACTGGCAATTCTACTGTTTGATTTAAATGGAATGGTGAGATTACCTTTGGCAGAAATTTTGGATTTGTTCTTAGAACTATTTTATTGTTGTGTATTTGAATAAATGGTTCTTGTATGGTAAATGCCTGTATTTCACTTACTCTTCTGAGGGATGTGATTGCAATGAGAAATGCGACCTTCCAGGTTAGATATTGCATTTCACAGGAATGCATGGGTTCGAAAGGTGGACCCATGAGTCTTGTTAAGACGATGTTAAGATTCCATGAAGGAACTGGTGGTGTTCTTGGTGGTATAATTCTTTTTAGCCCTTCCATGAATGCTTTAATAACTGGTATTCTAAATAGAGACGATGAATGAGTAGTTTGTAGGTAAGCAGATATTGCTGCGAGGTGTATTTTTATAGATGAAAAAGCGAGATTTGCTTTTTGCAAATGTAGTAAGTATCCTACTATGTCTTTAGTAGAGGCATGTAATGGTTGTATTTGATTGGCATGGCAGTAGTAAACAAATCTTTTCCACTTAGATGCATAGCAGTGTCTAGTGGAAGGTTTTCTAGCTTGTTTTATGACCTCCATGCATTCTTGTGTGAGGTCTAAGTGTCCGAATTCTAGGATTTCAGGGGCCAAATTGCCAGATTCAATGATGCTGGGTTTGGATGCCTGATCTGTTGTTTGTGTTGTGTTAACAGATCTGGCCTGTTGGGTAGTTTGACATGCGGTACTAGTGAAAGGTCTAGTAGAGTTGTATACCAAGGTTGTGTTGCCCATGTGGGTGCTATCAGTATGAGTTTGAGTTGGTTTTGACTCAACTTGTTTACTAGATATGGAAGGAGAGGGAGAGGGGGAAAAGCGTACGCAAATATCCCTGACCAACTCATCCATAGAGCATTGCCTTGTGATTCGCGGTGTGGGTACCTGGATGCGAAGTTTTGGCATTTTGAGTTTTCTTTTGTTGCGAACAAATCTATCTGGGGTGTTCCCCAAATTTGAAAGTACTTGTTCAGAACTTGGGGGTGAATTTCCCATTCGTGGACTTGTTGGTGGTCTCGCGAAAGGTTGTCTGCTAGTTGGTTTTGTATTCCTGGAATAAATTGTGCTATTAGGCGAATGTTGTTGTGAATCGCCCACTGCCAAATTTTTTGTGTTAGGAGGCACAATTGTGTTGAGTGTGTTCCTCCTTGTTTGTTTAAATAATACATTGTTGTCATGTTGTCTGTTTTGACAAGAATGTATTTGTGTGTTATTATGGGTTGGAAGGCTTTTAATGCTAGAAATACTGCTAACAGTTCTAGGTAATTGATATGAAATTTTGTTTCGTGTATATCCCATTGTCCTTGAATGCTGTGGTGATTGAGGTGTGCTCCCCACCCTGTCATGGAAGCATCTGTTGTTATAACGTATTGAGGCACTGGGTCCTGAAATGTCCGCCCTTTGTTTAAATTTTTGCTGTTCCACCATAGAAGCGAGAGGTATGTTTGGCGGTCTACCAACACCAGATCTTGAAGTTGACCCTGTGCCTGTGACCATTGTGATGCTAGACACTGTTGTAAGGGTCGCATGTGTAGTCTTGCGTTTGGGACAATGGCTATGCATGATGACATCATGCCTAGAAGTTTTAGCACAAATTTTGCTTGTATCTTTTGGTTTGTAAACATAGCACTTATTACCTTGTGGAATGCCTGCACTCTTTGTGGACTTGGAGTGGCAATTCCTTTTGATGTGTTGATGGTTGCTCCTAGATATTGTTGTGTTTGACACGGTTCTAGGTGTGATTTTGTATAGTTGATGGAAAACCCCAGTTTGTGAAGGGTTTGTAAGACAAATGTGGTGTCGTTTGCGCATTTTTTTACTGTGTTGGTCTTGATTAGCCAATCGTCTAGGTAAGGGAACACATGTATCTGTTGTCTCCTGATGTGTGCTGCTACTACTGCTAGACATTTTGTGAACACTCTTGGTGCAGTTGTTATTCCGAATGGCAACACCTTGAATTGGTAATGTATTCCTTTGAATACGAACCGTAGGTACTTTCTGTGAGAAGGGTGTATTGGTATATGAAAGTACGCATCCTTTAGGTCTAATGTGGTCATGTAATCTTGCTGTTTGAGCAGTGGAATGATGTCTTGTAGTGTGACCATGTGAAAATGGTCCGATATGATGTAGGTATTTAGTGTCCTGAGATCTAATATTGGTCTTAATGTTTTGTCTTTTTTTGGAATTAGAAAGTACAGGGAGTAAACTCCTGTGTTTTTTTGTTGTACTGGTACTAACTCTATTGCATCCTTTTGCAGTAGTGCTTGAACTTCTAGTCCTAAAAGTTCTAAATGTTGTGGTGACATTTTGCGTGTTTTGGGGGGGATGTTTGGTGGGAAGTTGTGGAATTCTATGCAATAGCCATGTTGGATTATTGCTAATACCCAATTGTCTGTTGTAATCTGTTGCCAAGATTGGTAGAATTGGCTTAGTCTTCCCCCCACTGGTGTTGAGTGAAGGGGTTGCGTGACTTGAAAGTCACTGTTTAGGTGGAGGTGTTTTTGGAGTCTGGAATCTTCCCCTACTCCTTGGGAATTGACCCCCCCTATATCCCCTGAAACCTCCCCTTTGGAAGGAACCCTGATATGGTGTGGTTCTTGTTTGTTGGCTGGTGGTGTCTGTGGGTTGGCCACGAAACCCCCCTCTAAATGGAGTTTTTCTGAAAGAGCCTCTGCTCTGCGGGGAGTAGAGTGCGCCCATGGCCTTGGCCGTGTCTGTGTCCTTTTTAAGTTTTTCAATGGCTGTATCCACTTCAGGGCCAAAAAGTTGTTTTTCGTTGAAGGGCATATTAAGGACAGCCTGCTGGATTTCAGGTTTGAAGCCTGAAGTGCGGAGCCAAGCGTGTCTCCTTATGGTGACAGCAGTGTTGACTGTTCTCGCTGCAGTATCGGCTGCGTCCAGTGAAGAGCGGATTTGATTGTTTGAGATCGTTTGTCCCTCTTCAACTATTTGCTGCGCCCTTTTTTGGTATTCTTGGGGAAGATGGTCTACGAGAAGTTGCATCTCATCCCAGTGAGCGCGGTCATATCTGGCCAGCAGCGCTTGAGAATTTGCGATGCGCCACTGGTTGGCGGCCTGTGATGCTACTCTTTTCCCTGCTGCATCAAATTTTCTGCTTTCTTTGTCCGGAGGTGGGGCGTCACCAGATGTATGGGAATTTGCTCTTTTGCGAGCTGCCCCTACTACTACGGAGTCAGGTGGTAACTGCGAAGTAATAAACACTGGATCTGTGGGTGGTGGTTTGTATTTTTTATCCACCCTTGGGGTGATGGCTCTTGATTTTACGGGCTCTTCAAAAATTTGTTTTGCGTGCCGTAACATCCCCGGTAGCATTGGGAGACATTGATATTGGCTATGTGTAGCCGAGAGGGTGTTAAATAAAAAATCATCCTCTATAGGATCTGAATGCAGTTGGACATTGTGGAATTCTGCAGCCCTAGCCACCAGTTGTGAGTATGAGGTACTGTCCTCTGGCGGTGACGGCTTTGTGGGGTATGAATCTGGATCATTGTCCGGCACTGGGGTGTCGTATAGGTCCCAAGCGTCTTGATCCTGATCATCTTGACTTATGGTAGTTTGCGCTGGTGAGTGCATTTGTGGCGGTGTTTGTGCCGGCGATGCCTGTTGTAGTGGAGAGGGCGGAGGCGTGACTTTTTTGACCACTTTGGCTTGTGGTTGTGCGTCATCCTTGAGGAGACTGATCCTTCTTTTCCTCATTATTGGGGGAAGGGTTGATATCTTCCCTGTGTCTTGCTGGATGTACAGTCTCTTTTGTGTGTAGTCTGATTCTACACTTTGGAGCTCTTGTCCAAATCTGTGCATCTGGCCACTTATTCCTTGTTCCTCTGAGTAGGATGAAGGTGTGGTATTTTTCGGCGCCGAGAGAGAATCTTTTTTCGGTTTCGGCACCGACAGAATTTTTGTTCCTTTCGGCATGGATTCTCGGTGCCGATGTTTTTCGGTGCCGGTATCTTGTCTTTGTCTCTCGGAGCCGCTTTCTCGGCTCCGAGGTTGCTCCATGGCGGTCCCTCGACTGGAGTCGGGTGTCTTCGCTATGGGCGTGCCCTTTTTCGGCGCCTTCGACGGGTCGCCTGTTTTATGGGTCGAGCCATGGCCTGTTGGCAGTGGCGTCCCCATGGCTTTTGTCTTCTCGACGGTTTTACTTTTCGACGTCTTACTCACAGTTTGTTGCTGTTGTTCGATGTCGGAGTCTCCGGATTCTGATTCCGGAACCGAGAATGTTTCCTCTTCGTCGTCGAAACGTTGTTTTGTCGGCGTGGACGCCATTTGTAGACGCCTGGCTCTTCGGTCCCGGAGTGTTTTTCTGGACCGGAAGGCTCGACAGGCCTCACAGGTATCCTCCTTGTGCTCGGGGGACAAGCACAAGTTACAGACCAAGTGCTGATCTGTATAAGGATACTTACTGTGACATTTTGGGCAGAAACGGAACGGGGTCCGTTCCATCGGCTTCGATGTAGCACGCGGTCGGGCCGACCAGGCCCCGATGGGGGAATCGAAGCTACCCCAAAGTCTTCCGATGATCGGTGTCGATGTACCTAACTATCCCGATACCGAACGGAACAATACCGACGCTTTCTTCCGAGATTCTGACTAACTTTCCGAACCGAAACACGGAGCGAAAAGGAATACGTCCGAACCCGACAGCGGAAAAAAACAATCTAAGATGGAGTCGACGCCCATGCGCAATGGAGCCGAAGAGGGAGGAGTCCTTCGGTCCCGTGACCAAAAAGACTTCTTCGAAGAAAAACAACTTGTAATACTCCGAGCCCAACACCAGGCAGCGGACTGTGCCAAACATGTGTATCTGCAGCAACATATGCCATCGAACATATTGTTTTTACTGTGGATAATATTGGTTGCCCAAATGGAGAGCACAAAGCATGTTGACCCCTCAGCTGCGCTGACTCTGGAACAGTGCGACCAAAGTGTATATTCCAAGGTATCAAAAAACTTGTTAAATTAAGCCCAACTTGATTCAAAAGTCGAAATTAATGTAGCGAGTTGTGTTGTGCATCTTTTACAAAGTTGCCACTTTGTTGCTTTGAATCCTCTGCACCCCTACCAATTGCACTTCTGAGACAGCTTTTTGCCCTCCCGGGGGATACACTGCACAGGGAAGAGGTGTTATCTCTTTTCTGCAGGAAGCCAAAAGCATGTTGACCCAAAAGGTGAGCTTCAACAGGAAAGCCGCCTTTGAAGGGAAAACGGGAAACACCTGGGGGAGGTGCTATTCTGTTGTTTAGCTAAACAGGCTGGCACCAGGGATAGAAGAGGGGAAACCAGTTTTCCTGGGGGGTGTAACCCCCTTGGTAGCCACACCTCTGGGTTGGGCTAGGGAGCTCAGGACACCGAGAGATGGGTATTGCCATGTTGGAAGTGGACAGAAAGGTGCATCTTGGTATAGCCAGATACCAAACTGCCCAGGAAGTGGTCATCAGTTGAGAGGGAACCTGGTAGCTCATTGGTTACCAATTACATCCTAACCTGAGGACTTTTTCTGAGCATAAAAGGAGCAACCCTGACACCATTAACTCAGGTCTTGACTGGATGAACGAAAAAAGGACAGCCCTGATGCACCAAGTTCCTGTAAATGAGAGGCTACACCGACATCAACTGCACCTGCTGGCTAGCAATGAGAGGGGTTGAGTCTGCTGTGTCATGCTTGGGGAGGAATCCTCTCCACAGCCCATACAAAGCCAAGAGACTCCAAGAGTCAGTCAACTGACCACCTGTCCACAGCACAAGCACAAAACAGCTAAAGAAGCCTTCTAAGGGAGAGTGGTATCCCAGATCCCTGGATTGCTACTCCTCTCTATTGTGCAGCACCAGGGGCTGTGACCTGATGCTCAGACGTTACCCCCGAGTCTGCTGGACTTGGAAGACTCATTAGAGTGCAGCTTGGTCACCCAGAAGGCAAGCTACAGGCTGCAGAAGGATTTGGCTGTGACCATAACACTGAATTACTGGTAGCCCAGAAGCAACTGAACTTCGCCTCGTGGGACATCAAACTCTGTGTCTAAAACACCTTCATCACCTTTGTGGACTAAGAAGGCCCTGCAAGAAGAGCCACGCTGAACGTGTCACATCCACAGCATCCTTGAGCGTCCTGCATCTTCAACATTTATCATCAGGACAACCTCCATAGAAACCCATTGAATGAGGATAAAGTGACAAACTGCTGCAAGACTGCTTCTTCTGAGGAGGTAACTGTTTCTGAGGGCCAAGCTGTTCCCCTTGATTGGCTTCCTACCATAGTTGGTCGCCCCAAGTAACTCCAACCGACTATTACAACTTGCCCAGCTTTCGGCTCAAGACGTTTCTAATGTGAAATTCTCTGAATTTGATAATGCTTGTAAAATATAAATTTACGAAACCCTCCCATGGACCTTTTTCTTTGTGATGGCTAAACATACCTAAAAATACAGTCTATTATAAACTGCTGTTGGATTTCATTAGTGTCTTGTCAATTTCTTCAATTGTTTTGGTGTGGTTTAATTATGTTACACATGCACCTTTGTATAAGCCTTGCTGCTCAGAGCAACAGCTACCCAGGGTTGAGTTGAAGGTTTGACAAACAAAAGCCGAGGATCGTAAAGGGGTTAAGTTTATTACACAGTGAGGTCGCACAACTGCACCACATATTAGACCCCACTTCCTCACAGCTTTTATATGTGATCCACCAGAGACAGGAGACTCAAGGCATCTGCCTTCACATTCAGAGAGCCCACGAGATAAGCCTTAAGTGGGAAAATCCTGTGTTGCAGGGCCCACTGCCACTAGCTCAAGGCCTTCATAAAGCATTGTCCATGAACCCCTTACATCCTTTCAGTTGTGGTAACAGATGGTTGTAGTGTTGTCTTAAAGAACCTGTACAATACAGTGTGAGATGGAGAGAAAAACCTTAATAGCCAGTCGAACAAAGTGCTACTCAAGTCAAAAGTGCCTTTTTCGTTCTGTGGGAAGACCAAAGCCTTGAACGGACATCTCCCCAGATGACTGCTCCAGCCCAATGAGGAGTCATGCGTAACAATGTTGGCCTGCAATGGCTGGGTACTGAAGGGTTGACCTACTATAAGGGTAAAGGATCGGAAAGGACAGAGCAGAAGATCTTTATGGGGTAGAATGACTCCTTATGCTGAAGCTACTGTTTCCCCAGACATTACAAAAAAGACTACCCAAAACATGCCAAACTGTACCAACAAGATGAAGGAGACCATGAAGTCCAAAACCTGAAAAACTGGGATTGGAACCACAGTCTGAAATATCTTGATCATACCACAAATATTGGGGACATTCTGCAGCAGTCGAAATGCCCTCATGCAGGGAGTGTACAGAACCACTCAATGAAAGTTAATCTTTTGAGTAGGAAAGATGTGGGACTTCTGATGGTTGATGGAGAAGTGACAAATGAAATAGGGTAGGACGTCCACCATCTGGCTTGAGACAAGCATGTGGACCCCCACCTTTCCCAGTTAATCATCTAAGTAAGGAAAACATGGCTTTCTGAGGGAGGCTGCCACCACAGCCAGCACTTTGGTCATATGTCATAGTACTGTGAATTGGAAGTTGTGGGACCCTACTGTGAAGAGGAAATAACATCTGAACTGGGTGGATCAACAGATGTAAATAAATATGGAGGAGCTACATTAACACCATCCAATCCTATGTATTTCAGGCCAGGAGTACCTTATTCATAGACATTTTGAATTTGTCCTGGCGAAAAACGATTCAGGAGCCTCAGGTTCAGAGTAGAATTAAGACCCCAATACTTCTTGGGGACCAAGAATAAAGGGGAGTAGAGTTCCATGCCCATCTCCTAGCGGGCACCACTTCTATGGCCCCTTTTTGCAGTTATACAATAACTCCAAGATGAAGGCATGGTTTGGTGTGCACTTCCTGGTGCAAGATGGGTGATCAAAAAGAGTGGTTAGAAAGGGGGTGGCATAACCCTCATTGCAGTACCCAGCAGTTAATTAAGAAGGACGTACAACTGGCCATAAGCCAACTGGGGACTGGTGCAGCTGATGTCTCTTAGCTCTACCTCTCCAGTGAAGAGAGCTGAAGAACTGCTCCAGGGTCTGAAACAGCTAGCAGGACTGATCTTCCGGAATAAAGTTTGTTAATGGAAAAGCTGCCAAAGCAACCTTGTTTGTAGAACTGCTTGGCCATTGATTCCAGTCATACTGAGCGTACAGTAGCACAAATATTTTTTAAACACTCGAAAGAGTAGTTTGATTTCTTGTCAAAGAACCTCTCACCATCAGACAGCATACTTAAGGTAGCATGTGTGACCTCATAATATTCATTAGACCGCATTAGGGAATTACTTTATAGGTTAACAGAGACATATAACCGGCCTTCATATTACCCAAGTCCAGGTCCCATTTTAGAATGTGGGTAAGGCATCTGAGCCCTCCGTTACCAAATGAAGAATCAGACATTGCATGTGATGAAGACTAATCACAAATCTTTTGCCATTTCTGACAAGGCATATATCTACAATCCAATGTACTACTTCCCATTATCAGTGAACAGAGCAGGACTGCCAAAGCGAAAACTCTGCTCCTTATGAAATCAAGTTATCTTGACTCGCTCTCTATCGGTTTCACAGGGACTGAAATGTGTTTTAGTTTTTTTTTTAAAAGCAACTAAACCAAACTCTCTGGAGAACGATGGTTTGATAAGAATTCCAGACCATATGGTGCAGGCTTATAGCACAGAGCAGTCTTCCTGCGAATTTCTGAGGCCAAAAAGGTTGTTTTTTTTACTCAGGCAACCAGCACCAGTTCTATTAAAACTTTGCTAAAAGAAGGGTTGGGTTTCGAAGTCCAAAAATGGGGAAAGATTATCTGTAAAGATATTAGTTTGCGGCTCTACAGATGATATTGGCAGCACAAGAGCCTCCATTATCTTACGTAGAAGAGGCATAAATAAACATACTTTCTCAGGAGCAGGTCATGAAGGATAAGGAATGTCATCTTCTGGGGATGTATCAAAGCTACCAGTATTCGGAAAAACAGAGTCCAGCATCTGTATGCTGGAGGGAAAGGGGACCATCAACCTCCACATTAATTTGCGATGTTCAACTAAAATCCAGGTGAAAGATTTCTAAATTGTGAGAAAACTTCACCCCTCTGGAAAGGGGTTCAGCTGGTCCTAAAAGGATGCTTTCTCTTTCTCTCTGCAAAAACAACAGATGATGGACAGAATGTGGAGCAAATCAAACATTCACCCCCAGTAACAGGTCTGGGTTTAATCCATCTGTTCTTTTCCCCCCCTTGCCATGCCATTTCCATTTGGACCCAGCCATATGAAAATCAGTCTTGACACTGTTCCCCATGGGAACAATCCAGTCCGAACTGCCAGGCAAGGTTTTCCCCTGGACCAGAAACAAGCATCTTGGGACTGGTTTCAGCCAGGCTAGCTTGAATCTGGGGGCACAGCGAGCACAGGTCCCACGTCTGGCCATACCCTTCCCACTTAGGGCAACAAAAGCAAAAACAATAGATGATAGGTGGAATGCCGAGCACATCAAACATTCACCCCCAGTCACACATATCAGTTTAATCCATTTGTTTTTTTTTCCCCTCGTCATGCCATTCCAGTTGGGACCCAGCCATATGCAAATCAATCTTGACCCTGTTCCCCATGGGAGCACTCCAGCCCGAAGTGCCAGGCCAGGTGCTCCTTCTCTCTGGCCCCCTGACTGATTTCCTTTTACTTTAAGGGCTAAGGCATTGCTGAAAGTGGCTTCAAGTAGTGTTGGAGACTATGTTGGAAGTGATGTTGAAGACGATCATATCAGTTCATTGGAAGAAGGTGGCATCTGTGTACCACATGTAGAAAGGTCAAACTCAAAGGGACCCAACACAGTCATGTGTAAGGCCTTGACTGCACACTGACAGATGCAGACAGCACCTCCAGTTTTAGTCTTTAAGAATTGAGAAAGAAAAAACACCTTTAGGGAACAGCATTGTTAACTTTCTGAATGATGCTGGGAGCCAGAAAGTTTCTCTGAAAAAGAGGATATGCCCTTCCAGTGGTGTTTGTTTATGGTTGGAAGATTGCTTGGGGGGGGGGGGGGGGGGGGGGGGAAATCGCCCAATGCAGAGAGACCTACTGGAGGGAGGAAAGTGGGGGTATCTGCTAATTCCCTTAAGGGTCAGAGCCAGATAGTACTTGCCTTCTCCGCTAAGTGACAGCCTTTGTCTGCTTGCATGTAAAATAACAGCAAGCAGAAAGATTGTAATCAGACCTCAGGTTTCGCATACATATGTGGAGATCTGACAAGACCATCCTCTTGCAACAAAATAGAGATGAACCGTGAGACTTTAGGGGGCGACATTTGACCCAGTCTGCTAATGAAGTGTTGTTACCACTTTGAATAATTCAGTAAACACAGAGAACCTCCAGATCCAAACGATTAGGGTGCAGGAAATAGAAATTAACCAACAATTCAGATAGTACTGTACGAAGGCTGGTTTTGTGAGTTGCTAGACAGGTGAAGACACTGCTGTATTCTCCTGGTGGCAACTGAGAGCTACTGATTAAGGCAAGTTTTCTGGATCCAGCCGGGCGATTGTGGGTATTCACAAGATGAGTGTAGGAAGTTGGCTCTGTATATACTATCTCAAAGTGAGAGAGAGTGTGCACAGAGTCCAAGGGATCCCCTTAGAGGTTGATAGTGGCAAAATTAGATAATACTAATGCTCTATTTTGTGGTAGTGTGGTCGCGCAGTAGGCTTATCAGAGGGTAGCGTTAAGCATCTGTTGTACACACAGGCAATAAATGAGAACACACACTCTAAGACTTAACTCCAGGCCAATAGGTTTTTATAAAGAAAAATATTATTTTCTTAATTTTAGAACCACAAGATTCAGAATTTAGTTAAGTACATAAATTGTAAGGTACTTCACACAGTTAAGTATGGAACTTTGAATTAGAACAGTAATGTACACAGTTTTGGCAGGAATGGCAATAAGCTTTTTAAAAGTGGACACTGCAAAAATCAACAGTTGCTGGGGGAGGTAAGTAATAGTTAGCTTTTCAGGTAAGTAAAGCACTTACAAGTTCAGTCTCCTGGGCATATGCAGCCCACCATGGGGGCTCAAGTCAACCCCAAACATCCAGCACCAGCAACAAAGGGCCGGTCAGGAGCAGAGGTCAAAATAGGGCCCAAGTAACATAGGCGCCTATGGAGAACAGGGGTGCTCCAGTTCCAGTCTGCTAGCAGGTAAGTACCTGCGTTCTCAGGGAGCAGACCAGGGGGTCCCAAACAGGCCCACAAAATACACCCTCAGCGGCACAGGGGCGGCTGTTTGCAGTGTGTGAACAAGGCGTTGGGGTTTGTATTGAAGTCAATGGTAGGACCCGGGTGTCACTCTGGCAATGCAGGCAGGGCACATGGGGGCTTCTAGGGCCAGCCACCGACTGGGCTAGGATGAGGGCCGCCTGCTGGTCACTCCTACACTGGTGGTTGGTTCCTCTCGGTCCTGGGGGCTGCGGGTGCAGTGCTTCTTCCAGGCATCGGGTTCCTTTGTTACCGGGCAGTCGCGATCAGGAGGAGCCTCTGGATTTTCTCTGCAGGTGTCGCTGTGGGGGTGCAGGGAGGTCGACTGAGGGTGTCCACCTCGGAGTCACCTGGGTCCTCTCTGCGGTATTGGTTTCTCTTGACACAAACCTGGCACGTCAGGTGCAGAGTGTGAAGACTTGCGCTTCTGGAGTGAGACTGGAGTCTTCTTTGGAGATGGTTTCTTTGCTGCAGATTTCAACAGAGCTGCTGTTCTCTGGAGTGTCTTGGTCCTTTAAGTGCAAGTCAGCCCTCAGAGGTTGCTGGTCCCGCTGGATGAGTCGATGTGCAGGTTCTCAGAGTCTGGAGACAGGCCGGTAGGGCTGGGGCCAAGTCAGTTGACGTCTCCATTGTCTCTGCGGGGCTTTCAGGTTAGCAGTCCTTCTTTCTTCAGGTTGCAGGAATCTGATTTCCTGGGTTCAGGGTCGCCCCTAAATACTAAATTTATGGGTGTGTTTAGGTCTGGGAGGCAGCATCCAATGGCTACTGTCCTGGAGGGTGGCTACACCCCTCTTTGTGTCTCCTCATTGTGGGGAGGGGGGCACATCCCTTATCCTGCTGGGGGGGGGGGGGAGGATTTCCTAAGGCAGGGGTCCCCTCAGCTCAGGGCACCTTAGGGGCTGCTATGACTGGTGGGTGACTCCTCCTTGTTTTTCCCATTACCTCCAGACTTGCTGCCACTACCTGGAGTGCCCTGGGGTGCTGGCTGTAACACCCGGCTTGAGCCTTTGAGGCTCACCGCCAAGTGTTACAGTTCCTGCAGGGGGAGGTGTGTAGCACCTCCACCCAGTGCAGGCTTTGTTCTTGGCCACAGAGTGACAAAGGCACTCACCCCATGTGGCCAGAAACCTGTCTGGATGTGACAGGCTGGCAGAAACTGGTCAGCCTAACACTAATAGTTGGGCTGGTATACAGGGGGCATCTGTAAGATACCCTTTGTGTGCATTTCTCAATAAATCTCACACTGGCATCAGTGTGGATTTATTGTGCTGAGACGTTTGATACCAAACTTCCCACTATTCAGTGTAGCCATTATGGAACTGTGGAGTTCGTGTTTGACAAACTCCCAGACCATATACTCTTTATGGCTACCCTGCACTTACAATGTCTAATAATTGGTTAGACACTCTAGGGGCATAGTGCTCATGCAACTATGCTCTCACCTGTTCTATAGTGCACCCTGCCTTAGGGCTGTAAGGCCTGCTAGAGGGGTGACTTACCTATGCCACAGGCAGTGGGTTGTGGGCATGGTACTCTGAGGGGAGTGCAAAGTCGACTTAGTCATTTTCTCCCCACCAGCACACACAAGCTGTGAGGCAATGTGCATGTGCTGAGTGAGGGGTTCCCAGGGTGGCATAATACATGCTGCAGCCCTTAGAGACCCTCCCTGGCCACAGGGCCCTTGGTACCACTTACAAGGGATCTGTGTGCCAGGGCTGTGCCAATTGTGGAGACAAAGGTACAGTTTACGGAAAGAACACTGGTGCTCGGGACTGGTTAGGAGGGTCCCAGCACACTTTCAATCATAACTAGCATCAACAAAAGGCAAAATGTTAGGGGGTAACCATGTCATGAGAGGCATTTTCCTACAATGAGGAATCAGCTGAAAAAGAGTTTGTGGCTCATGGATCATACAGGTGCCTATAAAGACCTCTGACCTCAAGCGGGAGTGGGAGTGAGTGAGATAAATCGTGTTTGTGAGGGTGTGATGCATTCAACAGAGTTTATCTGGTCAACAAAATCTCTTGATACAGCATTTTTTCATTTTCGTAAAATAGGAAAATGTAAAGCATAATTCATTTCCTTTCCGTCTTTCTCTCTCTTCATATAAGCCAAGGTAATGGTTAGGGGTTAAAATACCTCAGAAACTAAACAATTATGGGGATTGTTTTGTTACTATTTCCACCTTTGGAAAGCCATCTCATCTTGCTCTTGTACATTTTCTACACAGTTCCGTTTTCCTTCAGAGATCTCGACAATGATGCAAGCCCCCTGCATGTTTCCATATGTTTGTGGTTTCTGTCACCATCCCAACTGTGGTCTAATGCAAGGGAACACTGACAGAATACAGAATGCCCTTTCAGAGCAAGAACCGCTACTGCCCTCTTACACTATGTTGTGCGTTGACTGGTGTGGAGTAATAGGATTATAGTTAGGGTGCTGATTTCATTGTATCTGTCCCTGAAGGGAGCCTACTCACTGGCCTTTCCTAGACAAGGTCCAGTTAATCCTCATAATGGTGTCCTTTATCTTCATTATCTTTAGGAGATGGATATAGGATGTATGATGTGTACAAGTAAGGGATACATGGTTCACATGTGAACTGGCAGAGGTTTGTTTGGAACCCAAGTGTGGGGCACTACAAAAAGGACAATGTTGCTTACCTTGCAACCATTTGTTCATTGGGTGTAGTGTTATATATTCACATGCTGCATATACTCCTGCCATCTAGAGTTGGGCTGCCGGCGTTTGCAACGTTTTTTCTCCTTGAAAATATCTGATTTACAAAACATTTTGTGACTCGACCTTCGGTCTACAATGACCCAGGAGAAAGACTTAACCTCGGATCGTTTCCACTCAGCCGGTGAGTAGCGTTAATGATGTGTAGTGTTGAAGACAAAGAGTGAGAACTAGGCATTAAAGAATCTGATCAAGTTGAAAGGAAAAATATCAGTGGTAATCAATGGCTTTTGGGACGAGGGTGGAGAAAAGGCACATTAAAATTTATAGCACTATACACTATATTCTATCTTTGTTACTCTATCAATAGAGTCCCTCAAATCGAAGGGAAATCTAAGTAAACACAAAGCGCACCCAATTTTAATGCAGCGCACAAAGATTCTCGAAGGCAAAGCAGGGGATGTAGATGGACAATCCTGCCGCAATAATAACCGCCTTGCAGGGCTCCCCAGAAAAAGTTCAAAGGGAATGCTAGAATTATTCTTGAAGGACTGGCTCACTAAAGAAGTGTATCGCATTACAGCACACAGAATACAGAAACTAATCGTGGAATTAACTTGTATCAGGCCAAAGAAGGGAAGGGAACTCAGATGGGTAGAATAGTTGCCAGCAGTATCCAACATCTGTCCCCACATGTCTCACAAAGGGATCCAAGTTGGTCCATCCCCCTTCAGGGGGAATATGGACTGGACACTGGCTCTGCTGGCACTTGTAACTGGTATTGTATATATTGGTTAGTAAACAGTTCTGTTATACTATTCAGAATGGTTGTTTTAAAAAGCATCGGACAGCACATGCAGTGCTGCTTCTTAGACGCATGGGTAACCTGAGGATGTTTGCATGGGCCCCACCTTTTGAGGCCCGGATGCTACTATTGAATATTGTGGGGGGGGCTTCCCCTATTTTCCTTTTTTGTTATGCTGATTGACTGCTCATAGGAGATTGAAGGCTTGTGTATACTAAACAAAGTATAAATGTACAAGTTACTTACGTTCGGTAATGAAATATCTGGTAGAGACATATTCTAGTTGGGGATTCCTTACCTTTGAATTTCTCCAGATGCCAGACTGGATCTAGAGATTTTTCTTTGAGCAGTACCTCTGCGCGCTGTCAAGTGGCGTTGGTCGACGCCGCGGGCATCGTTGGCGTCATGCTCGCCTTGATGACGTTGCGGTCTTATATAGGCGCCACCTCGGCACGCTGATGTCAGTTTCTTTTCACGACTTTCCACGCCAGTAATGCGGAGCCACGAAGAACAGAGTGGTGTGCCAATACTAGGGCCCTCAAGGGGAAGCTCCTGTCCCAAGCAATCAGTTCGCAGTGCGGGGAGGATGGGCGCGTCAGTACGGTATCTGCAACTAGAATATGTCTCTACCAGATATTTCGTTACCGAAGGTAAGTAACTTGTACATGTGATAGAGACTTCTGGTTGCAGATACCTTACCTTTGAATAGATACCCTAGCAATACCTTATCTGTGCAGGGTATATTGACCACCTCACCTTGCTCCTATCCAATTTCCGTTATGGTGACCAGGGCTTTATCCTGTCTTAAGAGTCATGCTAACAGCTTGCCAGGTCTGTCATCCTCCCTGTTGTTATTGTGTATTATGTAGGGTTTCTTTCTGCATTTACTTTCTCAGTATTTTAGCTTTCAACTCATGCTCTCATTCCTGGAGCCCGCTACCAAAGATTGGTCCCGACTGTAAAGCTTTAAGTTCTGCTTCTAATGTTTGTCTTTCTTGCAAAAGACACTTTATTTAGAAATGTCTGCCCCCCACGACTACCTTCATTGCACCCCATCCCAGCCTTCGATTGGCATTGAAGTTCTCATTGTGTTCAAAGTTCTGCTGTATTTCTTCATGTATTTTTTGTCTGTGGGCACTATCCTGGAGGACGCCCAGAAGCAATTTCCAAGTGGGGATTGGAGACAAACAAATGGGGAGGGATCAAAAAGAAACTACCTCTTAAACGTCATGTCACTGATTTTGTGGGCTTCTGTGCTATCTATTAATATGTAGGGTAGTCTGGAGTAAGTATTCAAAGCTGTAGTGTAATGTGGGGATTCCTAGTCCTGTGGATTATGCCACCTCAAGACATCTAGTGAATGTATGGTCGACATCACCTGATGCAGCATCTCACTCCTCTCCTGCCTATGTTATACAACATGGTATTTGGTCAAAGCACCCATAGTGGACACAAATTTCACCATCCCATCCAGATTATTGGGGTTCTTGGATCCCGACTTGCTGTTACCTGTAGCCCCAGAAAGAAGTCAGGATTGTCATAATTAATCGCCAGTATCAGAGGCAGACTTGCCTATTAATGTAAGATCTTGCTCATTCAGTTTGCCTACCACTGTGACATATCGTCACAAAATGTGCTTTTCTACACAGACTCACTCAAACTGCGCAGGCAATCCATATGCCCACAACCCTCACATGGGCACTGTTACAGGCATGATACAGCTCCCCTTTCCATTTGCATCTCTGCGTATTCACCCCTTCCATCTGCAGATTGTTTGCTGGAGGCAGGTTATGTGGGCACCCAGTCTACAGAGACATGCTCAGTCTTTCTCTTGGTGAAATTATTTAATCCGAGAACATTCCAGGTTACCATTTATATTGTATCAGTTCTTGTGATTAGTGTAGGAGGCTGGCATGGTTTGCAGAGGGTACCTTGGGTACTTACACCTTATACCAGGTCCAGTTATCCCTTATTAGTGAAATGTAGTAGTGTTCTAGCAGCTTAGGCTGATAGAGGTAACTGTAGCAGAGCAGCTTAGGCTGAACTAGGAGACATGCAAAGCTCCTGCAATACCACTATAGTGACAAAGTACTTATACACAATCTAAGACAACACTCAGTGTTACCAAAATGAAAATGTCACTTACCCAGTGTACATCTGTTCGTGGCATCAGTCGCTGTAGATTCGCATGTTTTGCATAGCTCGCCATCTGGTGTTGGGCCTGAGTGTTACAAGTTGTTTTTCTTCGAAGAAGTCTTTCGAGTCACGGGACCGAGTGACTCCTCCTTTTGTCTCCATTGCGCATGGGCGTCGACTCCATCTTCGATTGTTTTTCCCCGCAGAGGGTGAGGTAGGAGTTGAATTGTAGTAATAGTGCCCATGCAATGGAGTGACTAAGTATGTACCTATTTAAGGTTGAGATGATACATATACAAATAGTTGAAGGTAACTTCCAAACTGCTACAGGCTCCCGGGGAGGCGGGTGGGCACATGCGAATCTACAGCGACTGATGCCACGAACAGATGTACACTGGGTAAGTGACATTTTCAGTTCGATGGCATCTGTCGCTGTAGATACGCATGTTTTGCATAGACTAGTAAGCAGTTATCTCCCCAAAAGCGATGGCTCAGCCTGTAGGAGTGGAAGTAGTTTGAAATAATGTTCTTAATACGGCTTGACCTACTGTGGCTTGTTGTGCGGATAACACATCTACACAGTAGTGCTTGGTGAATGTGTGAGGCGTAGACCATGTGGCTGCCTTACATATTTCTTGCATTGGGATGTTTCCTAGAAAGGCCATGGTAGCACCTTTCTTTCTGGTTGAGTGTGCCCTTGGTGTAATGGGCAGCTGTCGTTTAGCTTTAAGGTAGCAGATTTGGATGCATTTAACTATCCATCTGGCTATACCTTGTTTTGATATTGGGTTTCCTGCATGAGGTTTTTGAAATGCAATAAATAGTTGTTTAGTCTTTCTGATGTTCTTTGTTCTGTCAATGTAATACATTAATGATCTTTTGACATCTAATGTATGTAGTGCCCTTTCAGCTACGGTATCTGGCTGTGGAAAGAACACTGGAAGTTCCACTGTTTGATTTAGATGGAACGGTGAAATAACCTTTGGCAAAAATTTAGGTTTAGTCCTTAGGACGACCTTATTCTTGTGTAGTTGTATAAAAGGTTCTTGTATTGTAAACGCCTGAATCTCGCTTACTCTTCTTAGGGAAGTAATGGCGATGAGAAATGCAACCTTCCAGGTTAGGAACTGTATTTCGCAGGAGTGCATGGGTTCAAAAGGTGGACCCATAAGTCTAGTCAGGACAACATTTAGGTTCCATGAAGGAACAGGTGGTGTTCTTGGTGGTATAATTCTCCTAAGGCCCTCCATGAATGCTTTAATGACTGGTATCTTATATAGGGAAGTTGAATAGGTAGTCTGCAGGTATGCAGATATTGCTGCAAGGTGTATTTTAATGGAAGAGAAAGCCAGGTTAGATTTTTGTAAGTGAAGCAAGTAACCCACTACATGTTCTGGAGTTGTGTGTAATGGTTGTATTTGATTAATATGGCAGTAGCAAACAAACCTCTTCCATTTACTTGTATAGCAGTGCCTGGTGGATGGCCTTCTGGCTTGCTTTATGACTTCCATACATTCTTGGGTAAGTTGTAAGTGCCCGAATTCTAGGATCTCAGGAGCCAGATTGCTAAATTCAGCGATGCTGGATCTGGGTGTCTGATCTTTTGGTTGTGTTGTGTCAACAGATCTGGCCTGTTGGGCAATTTGATGTAGGGTACTACTGATAGGTCTAGCAGCGTTGTGTACCAGGGTTGCCTTGCCCAAGTTGGTGCTATTAGTATGAGTTTGAGTTTGTTTTGACTGAGTTTGTTTACTAGGTAAGGAAGGAGAGGGAGAGGAGGAAAAGCGTAAGCAAATATCCCTGACCAGTTCATCCATAGGGCATTGCCTTGGGACTGTTGGTGTGGGTATCTGGATGCGAAGTTTTGGCATTTTGCGTTCTCCTTCGTCGCAAACAAGTCTATTTGAGGTGTTCCCCAGAGTTTGAAATAGGTGTTCAGAATTTGGGGGTGAATTTCCCATTCGTGGACCTGTTGGTGATCTCGAGAGAGGTTGTCTGCGAGTTGATTTTGGATCCCTGGTATAAATTGTGCTATTAGGCGAATTTGGTTGTGAATTGCCCAACGCCAAATTTTTTGTGCTAGCAGGCTTAACTGCGTGGAGTGTGTCCCCCCCTTGCTTGTTTAGATAATACATTGTTGTCATGTTGTCTGTCTTGACGAGAATGTATTTGTGAACTATTATTGGTTGGAAAGCTTTTAGTGCTTGAAAAACTGCTAGAAGTTCTAGGTGATTTATATGCAGTTTTGTTTGATGTACGTTCCATTGTCCTTGTATGCTGTGTTGATCGAGGTGTGCTCCCCACCCTGTCATGGAAGCATCTGTTGTTATTATGTATTGTGGCACTGGGTCTTGGAAAGGCCGCCCTTTGTTTAAATTTATGTTGTTCCACCACAGAAGCGAGAGGTAAGTTTGGCGGTCTATTAACACCAGATCTAGAAGATGACCCTGTGCTTGAGACCACTGTGATGCTAGGCACTGTTGTAAGGGCCTCATGTGCAGTCTTGCGTTTGGGACAATGGCTATGCATGAAGACATCATGCCTAGGAGTTGTAATATCTTTGCTTGTATCTTTTGTGTTGGATACATGCGTTGTATGATGGTGTTGAAATTTTGAATTCTTTGGGGACTTGGAGTGGCTACTCCTTTTGTTGTGTCTATTATGGCTCCTAGGTATTGTTGTACCTTGCACGGCAGAATGTTGGATTTCGTGAAGTTGACGGTGATCCCTAGTTTGAAGAGGGTTTGTATGATCTGATTTGTGTGATTTGAGCACTCTATTAACGAATGGGCCTTGATTAGCCAGTCGTCTAGATATGGGAACACATGTATTTGCTGCCTTCTGATGTGTGCAGCGACTACCGCTAGACATTTGGTAAAGACTCTTGGTGCGGTTGTTAATCCGAAAGGCAGTACCTTGAATTGGTAATGTATTCCTTTGAATACAAACCTTAGGTATTTCCTGTGCGATGGGTGTATTGGTATATGGAAATACGCGTCCTTGAGGTCTAAAGTTGACATGTAGTCGTGTAGTTTTAGCAATGGTAATACTTCTTGTAGTGTGACCATGTGAAAGTGGTCTGATTTGATGAATGTGTTCACTATTCTGAGGTCTAGGATTGGTCTCAGCGTTTTGTCCTTCTTTGGTATCAGAAAGTACAGTGAGTAAACTCCTGTGTTTATTTGTGTGTTTGGCACTAATTCGATTGCATTCTTTTGCAATAGTGCCTGCACTTCTATCTCCAGGAGATTGGAATGATGTTTTGTCAAATTTTGTGCTTTTGGTGGTATGTTTGGAGGGAATTGTAGAAATTCTATGCAATAACCATGTTGGATAATTGCTAGAACCCAAGTGTCTGTAGTGATTTCCTCCCATGCTTTGTAATAATGACTTATTCTTCCCCCCACTGGTGTTGTGTGGAGGGGGTGAGTGACATGTGAGTCACTGCTTAGTAGTAGGGGTTTTGGGGCTTTGAAATTTTCCTCTATTCCTAGGGAATTGCCCTCCTCTATATTGTCCCCGAAAACCTCCTCTGTACTGTCCCTGGTAACTGGACGGTGTTGCCTGTGAGGTGCTGGCTTGTGTGCTCTGACCCCGAAACCCCCCTCGAAAGGGTGTTTTACGGAATGTGCTGTAATTCCCTCTGCTCTGCGGGGAGTAGAGTGCGCCCATGGCTTTAGCAGTGTCCGTGTCTTTTTTGAGTTTCTCAATCGCTGTGTCCACTTCTGGACCGAACAGTTCTTTTTCGTTAAAAGGCATATTGAGAACTGCTTGCTGAATCTCTGGTTTAAATCCAGACGTTCGGAGCCATGCATGCCTTCTGATAGTTACAGATGTATTAATTGTCCGTGGAGCTGTATCTGCAGCGTCCATGGAGGAGCGGATTTGGTTGTTGGAAATGGTCTGTCCCTCCTCAACCACTTGTTTTGCCCTATTTTGTAGGTCCTTGGGCAGATGGTCAATGAGATGTTGCATCTCATCCCAATGGGCTCTGTCATAGCGCGCAAGTAGTGCCTGGGAGTTAGCGATGCGCCACTGGTTTGCAGCTTGTGCTGCGACTCTTACCAGCTGCATCGAACTTGCGGCTTTCTTTATCTGGGGGTGGGGCATCTCCAGATGTGTGGGAGTTGGCCCTTTTCCTAGCTGCTCCTACAACGACAGAGTCTGGTGGCAGCTGTGTAGTGATGAAAGCCGGGTCTGTAGGAGGCGCCTTATACTTTTTTTCCACTCTTGGTGGGATTGCCCTACTTTTGACCGGCTCCTTAAAGATTTCTTTTGCGTGCCGGAGCATACCAGGGAGCATAGGCAGGCTTTGGTAGGAGCTGTGGGTGGAGGAGAGTGTGTTGAATAAAAAGTCATCCTCGACCTGTTCTGAGTGGAGGCTTACATTGTGAAATTGTGCTGCTCTAGCCACCACTTGAGAATACGCAGTGCTGTCCTCTGGTGGAGATGGCTTCGTAGGGTATGCCTCCGGACTGTTATCTGACACTGGGGCGTCGTATAAGTCCCATGCGTCTTGATCTTGGTCACCCTGGCTCATGGTGGTGTGAGCTGGGGAATGTGATGGAGTTTGTGCTGGTGAGACGTTAATCACAGGTGGAGGAGAGGGTGGTGGGGTAACTTTTTTCACCACTTTTGTTTGTGGTGTTTGTTCAGTTTGGAACTCCAACCTTCTCTTTCTTCTAATAGGGGGAAGGGTGCTTATTTTTCCTGTCCCCTGCTGTATGAAAATACGCTTTTGCGTATGGTCTACATCCGTTGAGTGTAGTTCTTCCTCAAACCTATGCTTTTGCATTTGGGAGGTTAGCGAGTGCTCCTCTGTATAAGAGCCTGAAACTGGGTCGGTTGCAGTTTGTTTTGGCACCGAAACCCTGTCTGCATCTTTTTTCGGCTCCGAGGTGACGTTTTTCTTTTTCGGGGCCGAAACCTCTCGGCGTCGATCTTCTTCGGTGCCGCTGTCTCGGCGTCGAGCCGTGTCTACACCGGTATCTCGGTGTCGATGCTTGTCTCCAGCACTTTCTCGGTCCCGAGAAGGCTGCTTGCCGGTGTCTCGACCGGAGTCGGACGATCTCGGCACTGTTTGGGCCTTTTTCGGTGCAGACGGTCGGTCACCGAATTTATGGGTCGAGCCATGGCCTGTTGGCAGTGGCGTCCCCTGGGCCTTGTAAATCTTCTTCTGAGTGGTTTTCGACGTCCTACTCACGGTTTGTGTATCGTCGAATCCTTCGGAGTCCGATTCTTGGATCGAAAAGGTTCCCTCCTCTTCTTGTTCCTCGAACTCCCGGTGGGCTGTCGGCGCGGACGCCATCTGAAGTCTTCTGGCTCGACGGTCTCGGAGAGTTTTTCGGGACCGGAACGCACGACAGGCCTCGCAGGTGTCTTCACTGTGCTCAGGTGACAGGCACAGGTTGCAGACCAAGTGTTGGTCTGTATCGGGGTATTTATTGTGGCATTTGGGACAGAAATGGAACGGGGTCCGTTCCATCGGCGTTCTTCTGCACGCGGTCGGGCCGACCAGGCCCCGACGGGGGATCTAAAAAATTACCCCGAAGGGCACCGGAGCTCTTCGATCTTAGACGCGGTGTTGAATCTAACTACGCCGACCCCGAACGCAACAATACCGACGAAAATCTTCCGAAATTAGCTATCTTTCCGTTCCGAAACTCGGAGCGACAGGAACACGTCCGAACCCGATGGCGGAAAAAAAAGAATCGAAGATGGAGTCGACGCCCATGCGCAATGGAGACAAAAGGAGGAGTCACTCGGTCCCGTGACTCGAAAGACTTCTTCGAAGAAAAACAACTTGTAACACTCCGCCCCAACACCAGATGGCGAGCTATACAAAACATGCGTATCTACAGCGACAGATGCCATCGAACATAAAGGTTCTTTATTTTAGTGACACAAGGCCAAAAATATCTTAGAGGCAATACTCCTTCTGGAGCTAAGTATTATACACAATATATACACTAGACACCAAAATCAGGTAAGTAAATAGTGATAGGATAGTACAATCAATAGAAAATACCATAGAGTGCAATAGGAAGAAATAAGCCTAGGGGCAACACAAACCATATACTAAGAAAGTGGAATGCGAATCACAAATACCCCCCTAGGCAAGTGTAGAGGGTCACTGGGAGTGTAGGAAAAATACAAAGGCGAGCAAAATACCACACCCCAGAACAGTAGGAGTAAAGTACTGCAAGTTTCCTCAGGACACACTACAAGTTGCGATTAGAGTGATTGCAAGAACCAAGCAAGACTGCAAACAAAAAATGGTGGATTCCTGGACCTGAAGACATGTGAAGAGAGGAGACAAAGTCCAGAGGTCTCAGAAGATTCCAGGAGGACAGGAGCCCCTGCCAACCTAGAAGATGGTGCAAAAGAGGATTCCCCGGTTGGACGAAGTCTGCAGAAGAGCACCAAAGAAGATGGCTGCGGGTTCCTGCGTGATGCAAAGGATGTCCCACATGGAGATGTTGGATGCAGGAGAATTGCAGCGCTGGATTCGTCCAACAAGCCTTGATTCAAGCAATGTTCCGGAATGCGTCAAAATGGCGCTGCCTGGACCCAGGAGGGACCTGGGGGCCTCAACTCGGACTGAGGAGGCAGAGAGGGCTCCCAACACTGGAGGGAACCTACAGATGACCAGGCAGCAACCACAGAGGTCCCAGGACACGGGGACAAAGAAGATGCAAATTGCAGTTGTTGTAGCACTACAAAAGAAGGTCCTACGCTGCCAGAGAACATCTCAACGAGTTGAGCGTCGCATGATAGAGTGCTGGGCACCTGGGCCAGGCTGTGCACAAAGGATTCTTGCAAATAGTCCACAGAGGCCTCAGGAAATTAAGATGATGCGTTGCACAGGGGTACTGTCACAAACAGGCAAATCAAGCTCTTACCTCCTCCAAATTTGGACAGCTGGACCTTAGGACAGTCTGTGTCGAAGGGGTCCACCACCTGTGTCCCAAGGAGCACGCTCGTCGTCAGGAGAGGAGTCCAATAGAACCAGTCATCGTCTTAGAAGGTGCCTGCTGGAGCAGGGAAGTGACTCCTTCACTCCACGGGAGATTTCTTCGGTCCTTCTGGTGCAGGGTGAAGACAGGGAGTCCCCAGAGCGTGGTGCACACCTTGGAAACTGTTGCAGTTGCTGGCTGGAGCTGAAGTTGCAGAGGAAAAGTAGCCCTTCTGGATACTTTGTTAATGTTACAGCTGTTCCTGGAGCAGTCTGCGGTTGATCCGAGGTCAGAGGATGAAGCAGTAGTTGCAGAGAATTCCTGATGGAAACTTGCAAGTAGAATATGAAGAGGAACCCACAGGAGAGACCCTAAATAGCCCTGAGAGGGGGACTGGCTACCTACCCAGGTATGTACCTATCGGGAGGGGTCTCTGACGTCACCTGCTGGCACTGGCCACTCAGAGCCCTCCAGAGTGCCCCCACACCTTGCAAAGCAAGATGGATAGGGACACACAGGAGGAACTCTGGGCACCACCCCTGGGGTGGTGATGGACAGGGGAGTGGTCACTCCCCTTTCCTTTGTCCAGTTTTGCGCCAGAGTCGGGACTGGGCATCCCTGAACCGGTGTAGACTGGCTTATGCAAGGAGGGCACCATCTGTGCCCTTCAAAGCATTTCCAGAGGCTCTGGGAGGCTACCACTCCCAAGCCTGTAACACCTATTTCCAAAGGGAAAGGGTTTAACACCCTCCTCCTAAACGAAATACTTTGTTCTGCCTTCCTGGGACTGAGCTTCTCAGACCCCAGGAGGGCAGAAACCTGTCTGTGAGGGGGCAGCAGCAGTAGCTGCAGTGCATGCCTCCGAGAGCTGGTTTGGCAGTACTGGGGGTCCATGGTGGAGTCCCCAGGATGCATGGGCTTGGCCCCCCCATACCAGATTTGGAATGAGGGGACAATTCCATGATCTTAGACACCTTACATGGGCATATTCAGAGTTACCATTGTGAAGCTACATATAGGTACTGACTTTTTTGTAGTGCACGCGTGTAATAGTGTCCCGCACTAACGAAGTCTGGAGATTTGGCTCTGGACAGTGTGGGGGCACCTTTGCGGGTGCAAGGGTGCCTCACACTTAGTAACTTTGCAACCAGCCTTCAGTAAATGAAGGTTAGACATCTAGGTGACTTGTAAGTTACTTATGTGCAGTGAAAATGGCTGTGAATTAGTGTGTGCACTATTTCACCGTGGCTGCAGTGGCAGTCCTGTGAAAGGGTTTGTCTGAGTTCCTTATGGTTGGCAAAAGAAATACTGCAGCCCCTAAGGATCTCCTGGAACCCCAATGCCTTGGTACCTAGGTACCATATACTAGGGACTTATAAGGGGGGTCCAGTGTGCCAAATGGAATTGGTAAATGAAGTCACTAGCCTATAGTGACAAATTTAAAAGCAGAGAGAGAGCATAAAACACTGAGGTTCTGGTTAGCAGAGCCTCAGTGACACAGTTAAGCACTACTGACAACACACACATTAGGCCACAAACTATGAGCACTGGGGTCCTGGCTAGCAGGATCCCAGTGAGACAGTAAAAACACACTGACACACACTCACAAACAGGCCAAATGTTGGGGTCACAATTAGCATCACCCTCCCCGAGTTATAGCTCATATCTGATAGAGACTCTAGTTGCAGAGTCCTTACCTTTGAATTTCCCCAGGCATCAGACTGGATCCGGGGATTTTTCTTCAAGCAGTTCCTCTGCGTGCCGTCAGGTGGCGTCGGTTGACTCCACGGGCGTCGTTGGAGTCATGCTCGCCGTGATGACGTCACAGTCGTATATAGGAGCCAACCCGGCGCACTGACGTCAGTTCCTTTTCTTTCCACGCCAGCCTACGCGCAGATCCGGAGAGAGCTACCTCAGTCATTTTTTGACTACGTCAACACTTTTGTCAAAGTTTTTGATGAGTTCATGGATGCATCGAGGTATATCCTGCAAGACCAGATTCAAGCTCTGCGACTCCGGTCACCGAACCATGTTGGTGATGGATCCGCACCTTGTGTGTCTTTGGTGCCTGGAGCGCAATCAGCCGAAGTCATGCTCAGAGTATCAGGCCATGAACCTGAAAGCTTTGAGGGAGCGGTCCCTAAAGCTCATGGCGGGCCCAACACTCGACTCCAGGTCTAGTTCGAGAGCAAGGTCTTGAGACCAGCCGCGGAGTCACCACCACTCCTCGTCTTCCAAGTGATCACGACATTCGGGTCACAAAAATAAGTCATCGAAAAAGGACAAGCGTTCTTCAACTTCACCCTGTCGATCGGATGATACGACGCTGGAAGAGCGTCGACGCTCTAGGCCTCTGTCAACTGAGCCTTCATCTGGGTCGGCTCCGTGCTTCCCCGACTTCACGGGAGCTGGAGCCAACCCTACCCAACTAAGGGAATTTTATGAGGCCATGCGCCTCATTTTTGGGCAGTCAGACTCGCCTTCAGGCACAAGTGAGTCGGTTGGGGTTCCCTCTGTTTCAAAGCAGTCAGCTTCAGCTACGGCCCTGGAGGGCTTCTCTGGATCCAATCGCGGATCCATCCTGACGCCGGTCATGCACAGTGACCTTCCCCAGCATCTGGTCAGATGTCGACGCTCCCGATGTCAGCTGGGCACACAATTGACGTCAATCCCATCCTCATACCTGGAGCCGGAACAAAGTCCATCAACGCCGATTCCGTTATCTATGGGATCTCCTGGGCCCAGGGTTGATCCAGACCCTTATTCTTGTGGTTATGGAGGGGACACTGGAGCCTTTAGAATATCAGTTTGAACCACAAAATAGACTGGGTGCAGGATTTGGGTGAAGCCAGTGATCTAGACACCTCCCCTGACACTGGTATGCTCTCTCCTCTTAGCGTGGCTACGGAGGAGGGTGCTTCTTATTCCATGGTGGTGAGAAGGGCAGCTGAGGTCCTGGACCTCGAGCTACCTTCTGTGGAGGTTAGGCCTACCATCCTAACCGACGTGCTTCAGACGGGGTCTTCCTCTTCCAAGCCCCTTCTACCCTTTAATGAAGCACTGACAGACGCCCTTTTAGGTACTTGGTCCAGACTCAGTACAGGGGCTCCTGTGAATAGGATGATTGCCCGCTGCCATCGGTCTGCTCCGTCAGATCCGAAATTCCTCACCCTACGCCTATGAGCCTTGTCATCCTGGTTATTTCTTCCTCTGGTGCATTCTCTGCCGCACCCCCGGATAGGGAATCAAAAAGACTGGATAGTTTGGGGAAGAAGTTGTTTTCTTGAAACAGTCTAGCGCTGCGGTCCGTGAACACCGCATGCCTTTTGGGCTGCTATTCCCATACTCTCTGGGATACAGTCGCGCAAGTGCTGCCTGCAGTTCCGGAGGAGGCCTGGACTGTCCTTTCCCAAGCCGTAACAGATGGGAGGGATGCAGTGTAGTGCATGATTTATTGTGGACTGGATATGACCGACTTTCTGGGCAGATCAGTTGTATCGAAGGTGGCACTGAGACGCCACACCTGGCTGAGAACATCTGGCTTTTCAGGGGATGTCCAGCAAACCTTGACAGAGATGCCCTTTGATGGCACACGTGTGTTTTGAGACAAGGTGGACTCAGCGCTCAAGCGCTTTAAGGATTCTCGCGTCGCGGCCCAATCCCTTGTCCTCACGCCCGTACCTAGACCCCAGCAGTCAGCCTTTTGCGGCTACGGAAGGGGCACCCAACCGTATCCTTTCCCCCCTGGCCACCGACCTGCGCATGCTATACAGCCCCAGCGTGGCCGCAGACGCGGAAAACAGGGAGCCAGTGGATCGCCCAGTTCACCCCACCCCCTCTTCAGCCTACAAGCCTTCCTAGTCAAAGGGTAGATCAGGAGCCAGTTGGTGGCAGGATACGCCAACACCTGCCCCACTGGCAATCTTTTACCTCAGACAGGTGGGTCATCAAAATTGTCTGAAGGGGCTACTCCCTCCCCTTCGAGACATCTCCTCCAGCCATGCCACCTTCACAGAATCCAATATCGAAGGATCATATGGCTCTTCTCCACTAGGAAGTACAAGCCCTTTTGTCCAAAGGAGCTATAGGATCCAGAAGTACGTCATGGTTGCTATTCCTGCTACCTTCTGGTTCTGAAAAAGGACAAAGGTCTTCAGCCTATATTAGATTTTCGGTCCCCCAATCTTTTCCTAAAAAGGAAAAGTTCAAAATGATGACATTGGCTCAGGTCCTATTTACCCTGGTTCCTGGAGATTGGATGATAGCATTGGACTTGCAAGACACATACTGTCCACATTCCCGCCTTGCCGCCCCACAGACATTACCTACGATTTGTGGTAGGTAACGAGCATTTTCAGTTTACTGTGCTCCCCTTTGGCCTTACCAGTGGCCCTCGGGTGTTCACGAAAGTAATGGTAGTGGTGGCAGCTCATCTGCCCAGGTTAGGGGTCCCAGTCTTCCCCTACTTCAACGACTGGCTGTTAAAGGTGAACAACCCAGACAGTGGTCTCCCACCTCCAGACTATGGCAAACCTTTTGCATTCGCTGGGGTCCACTATCAACGTGCCAAAGTCACACCTCCTTCTCAGAAGCTCACTTTCATCTGAGCTGTACTCAGTACTGTGCAGTTTCGGGCATTTCCTCCCGAGAAGCGAGTCCAGGATATTCGGGCTATGGTACCGATGTTTCAGTCTCTGTCCTGGATTTCAGTGAGAATTACTCTGAGGCTGCTGGGCCTCATTGCCTCCTGAATCCTGCTGGTTAAAAATGCCAAATGGCTTATGTGGGCTCTGTAGTTGGACCTGAAGTTCCAGTGGACACAGCATCAGGGGAATCTCTCCAACAAGGTCCCAATCTCAGAAGGGACTGTGACAGACCTCCAGTGGTGGTTAATGAATCAGGTTTAGGTCAAGAGAAGATCCCTCTCCTTCCCCCAACCAGATCTCACGGTTGTGACAGATGTGTCACTCTTGGGATGGGTTGGCCACATGGGAGAGGCAGAAATCAGAGGCATCTGGTCTCCGGCGAAAACAGGCTCCATGTCAATCATCTGGAGCTCCAAGCGATTCGACTAGCATTGAAAGCATTTCTTCCCTCCCTCAAGGGTAAAGCAGTGTAGATGTTCACAGACAACACCGCCATGTGGTATTGCAACAAACAAGGCGGAGTGTGGTCGTGGACCCTTTCTCAAGAGGCTCTTCGCCTCTGGACTTGACTGGGCCATCAGGGCATTTCCCTGGTGGTTCAACACCTGGCAGGCTCCTTGAATGCCAGAGCACATGAACTCAGCCGATGATGCGTGGTCGACCATGAATGGCGTCTCCATCTGGAGGTGGCACAAGGTCTATTCCTGCAGTTGGGAGAACCTTAGTTAGACTTATTCACCTCTGTAGAGAATGCGCAATGACAGCTGTTTTGCGTATGGGAGTTTCCAAGGAGGCACTCGCCTATGCTTTTCGTCGCAAGTGGAATTCAGGCCTCATATACGCCTTCCCGACAATACCACTTCTGCCCAGAGTTATGAATAAGATCAGGCAAGACCGGGCCCAAGTAATACTGGTGGCTCCGCCCTGGGCACGAAGAGTCTGGTATCCTGAGCTTTTGAACACGGCCATAGTTCCTCCGATCAGACTGCCCCTTCGGGAGGACCTTCTGTTGCAGCAGCAGGGGAGGGTCCTCCATCCGAACCGGTCAACTCTGTGGCTTCATGTGTGGAAACTGAGCGGCGACAGCTGACGTCTTTTGACTTGCCACCCGAAGTCTGTGAGGTTATCTTGACAGCCAGGCATCCCTCAACCAAAACTGTATACGTCTGTTGTTGGAAGAAATGTGTGGCATGGTGCATCGACAATTCTGTTGATCCTCTAGCTGCTCTTCTTTCTCAAGTTCTTCTTTTTATTCTTTCCCTTGCCCAGCAGGGTTCCATCTTGGGCACTCTTAAGGGATATCTCTCTGCTATCTATGCTTTCTTGAGGTTACCAGATAAGCGTTCCTTATTTAATTCTCCCATAGTTGGGCGTTTTCTTAAAGGCCTCACACATCTCTTTCCTCCTATCCTATTCATCATGCCCCAATGGGATCTCAACCTGGTCTTAACATACCTTATGTGTACCCCGTTTGAACCGCTTCACAACTGTCCTCTACGGCTCTTAACTATAAAGATATATATAGTTGCCATTACTTCTGCCCCCAGAGTTAGTGAACTTCAGGCTCTGTCATCTAAGCCACCTTTTCTTGCCATACATCCTGACAAAGAGGTGCTTCGCACAAGGGCTTCTTTTCTACCTAACGAAGGGACACTATTCCATGTCGGACAGTCCATCACCTTGCCTACCTTTTATGCACCACCCCACATCCCTCTCATGAAGAGGAGAGACTACTCCATCTGAATCCAAAAAGAGCATTGGCGTTCTATACGGATCATACCAAAGACTTCCAGATGGAAGATCAACTCATTGTGGGATATGTGTGTGCAAAAAAGGGGAAGGCTGTGCAGAAGAAGACCATTTCACGATGGGTACTCTCATGCATCAAAATGTGCTACGCTCTGGCTAAAAAGCAACCCCCCGAAGGTTTGCGAGCTCACTCTACCAGAGCTACTGCTGCTACCACAGCTCTAACATGGGGGGGTTCCAGTCCTGGATATTTGTCAGTCAGCGACGCGGGCATCTCTTCACACTTTTACCAAACATTACTGCCTGGGACAGTCAGATCCGAAGGAACGGCTACTTTGGCCATTCGGTCCTGCAGGACTTTTTGGTGTGATCTTGGTTTGCAGCCTACCACCGGGGATATAGGGTATAAACTCTTTAGAACACAGTACAAACAACCATGGCACCCTCCTGATGAGGCAGGGAATCCTGTCTTGAGCTCTCAATCAATTCACAAGTTGTCACATGAGCAGGGGGACTCGACAGAAGGACCAATTGCAGTTGATAAAATTAAGGCTGCCTTTTCTGATCTCAGCACTCCCAAAACTCTGGGCACAGGCAGCCTGCCGGCTAAACACCATTAAGCATACCCAGATATCATCTTGGATAGATTACTGGAGGTGTACCAGGAGGCACTCAAGAGGGGCATATTCCCGAAATCTATGTGAGTTTGTAATTATTGTATTAAAAACCAGTAATGACGCAGCAGACTGTAGGACATCTAGACCACAGTTTGTTACATACACACGAGGTTTTAGACAAAATCTTAGCTAAGAACCTAAACAGTGTTAAAAAAAATAAACTAGTACATGTAGATACAGAATGACATCCCAGGTAGTCTTACAGCCTACATTGACCAACGTGATGGGATAGTAAGAAGACAATGCAGACAAGTTGTCTTTGGTTTCCTTGGACAATGAAGCAATACGTATTAGCAACTTTAAAAACTATGAATTCGGGTTCAAAATGTATAAATCTTGTATCCATATTTCTAAACCGCTGGCCAGAGATAGGACAAATTAATATATGTCATAAGAAATGGACCTATAAAGGTGCACCAGGCAGGGATACCCATTGTCACCATTGTTGCACTCACAATAGAGCAACTGACCTGCAGATTAAGGCAGGTCATGAGTACAGGGGCCATCAAGAAGTGGATACAGCAACAAGTGCTGTTTCTGTATGAAGACGACCTGTTGGTACCTGTCAGAAATCCTAGGGGTGCTGATGACAGAATTAGAGACGGAACTGAAGGTGAAAGAGCAAAAGCCTTCAGTCTTTCCCTAGGAGCAACTGCAGCTAGTACCCCAATTGGACCGCTTACAGGCTGACATACCATGGACTCTGGACTGGTTTCGATACTTGGGCATAGGAGTGACAGCAATGAAGTCAGATGGCTTGAGTTAAACCTGCTCAGCTTACTAGCAAATATACAAAGGAGTGTGGATCACTGGACGATGCTGCCACTTTCAATAGCTGATAGAATAGCTATATTGAAGCAGTTAGTGTTACAGCGCTGCCTATACTTATTCCAGTGTTGCATGGTACGAACACGAAACCCAGGCAATTTAGATTATTAATCATCATTATAGTACGGGCAAGGAAAAAAGCAGGGCAGGTATGAAGTCTATACATGTCCTTATGAATTATGGGGGCTTTAAGCGCCTGTTATAGAATCGTACTAATGTGTTTGCTGGGCCTGGGGGTGAGCTGGTCCAAGAACAAAATAAAAGAATAAGTATGTTCACGTCATAGTACTTATATAGCAGGTAGGTGAATTGCTATACATTGACTGGGCCAAAACACTTCAAGAGTGGACAGCTGGACAAAGGATACAAGAGTGGTGTGTAGCAGAAGATATTTGAATGACATTGGTACAACAAGATGAGAATCTTGAACATTTAGACTTGTGGTGATCACTCACTAAAGGGTTACAATCCTAGCCAGACGAAACCCCACCTTGAGAGTTGCTTAGATTTATGAGAAAAGAGTTTGCCAATGACATGAAATGGCTAATACACATAGTTCAAACATGTATGCCTTATCCTGAAAAAGTGGTATAACCCATGATATTATAGATTTGATCATGAATGTACATGTAATCCGACTTCCTGTGCAATATGTTTCCCTGTGGGCATGTGTAAGCGTTTTTTAAGCCATAACTTGTAATGTGCAGCAAAGACAATATGAAAAATCCAAATAAAAATAGGTTTTAGAAAACACTTTTTAGAGGAATAGCTTGAGAAGGTGATCATTCTCCAATGCAACAGAACACTGACTGGCTGGCAACTAGTCTGAATCGTGGCAAATCCAACAAAGCCTTCACCTTCCCAAAGGTTGGTAAATCGAGAACGATGAGTGGGTAATAGGGGCTATTTATTTACAGTACTTGGAAATGACAGAAGTATGGTATGAGACGCTATACAAAATAGTTGTCATTGAGGCCATTTACCACCCTCTCAAGCGTCAGCCCAGTTGTCCACCATGTTAAATGCGTACCTAGAGCACCTTTAAACAGGCTGCAGGACTGAGTCCAGAAACTTCCGCTGGAAGTAGGACTATCACATATGGCACATTAATAGTCTGCCCAATTCTGACCAGTTAATCAAATCCTAATGAAAAAGTGACTTACCTTTGATAACGCCTTATCTGGAAGAGACTAAATCTAGCTGCAGATTCCTTACATTAGAATTATCCCAGGTGTCAAATGGGCTGCGGAAGTCTTTTCGTGAGCAGTATCCATGCACGCCAGTAGATTGTGTTGATTGGTTCAGCCTGCATTTTATGCATCATCCGTGCCGGAAGTGATGTCCGGTGCACCTATATAGGCGCCACACCCAGGTGCTCTGACCTCAGTTTCTTTTCATAACTTTCCATGCCAGAAGTGTGGAGCCATGAAGAACACTGACAATTGGTATGGAAAACTAGGGCCCTGAAAGGGATGTAGCAATGTCCCTAGAAATCCGTTCGCAGAGCCGGGAGGATGGGTGGACCAGTAAGGAATCTGCAGCTATAGTCTCTACCAGATAAGGTATTACCGAAAGTAAGTAACTTGTTCATCTGATAGAGTCCTAGATGCAGATTCCTTACCTTAGAACAGATACCCAAGCAATACCATGCCAGGAGGTGGGTCTGCGGACCAATTTCAGACAAGGAAGTCCCGCAGGACCGAATGGTCAAAATGTCAGCAGTGAAAGACCTGATTGCCCAGGCAGTAATGTTTAGTAAACGTGTGCAGGGATGCCCACGTTACATGCTGGCAGATATCCAGGACTGGACTCTGTGTGTGTAGAAACCTGGCTCTCTATATAGCGCACTAAATAAGTACACTGTGCAGAGAGTCCAGTGGATCCCCAATTGGTATTTGAGAGGCATAAGTAGATAGGACTAATGCTCTATTTGTGTTAGTGTGGACTAGTAGTTAGGCTTATCAGCGGGAAGTCCTAAGCATTTGTTGTACTCACAGCGGCAATAAATGAGAGACACTCAATTAATAAATCTGAGCATTTAGAAAAACAACAATTCTGTTTATATATGTTTCAAAGAACTTTGTACTTAGGTAAGTAGACTTTTAAGCATAAATACTAAGCAGTTTCAAAAACAGACTGCAATTTTCAGATTTCTCTCAATGTTATCCTATGGAGGAAAAACAATGTTCAGCAAACACAGGGTTAACAACGACTTACAGAGCCAATCTCAGGGAGTGAAGGTAAGTTCTGGGCACTGATCTGAACCACACCAACAGGTCACACTGGGATGGTCGGGTGCAGAGGTGCAGTAAGGCACTGGGTGCCCAATGGATTCCTGTGGGAGTTTGGTCCTTGCGAAGACATGCTACAGGCTCTGGCTAGGCATCCAGTCAGGGACGACAAGCAGCTAGGTCAAAGACTTGAGATGTCTAGGAAGGTAGGTGCACCATTGTTCCTTGTTTCCAAGGCTGACGGATACAGGGGTGTCCTTTGGCATCTGGTTTTACCGCCTGGGAGTACTAGCAGTCAGAGGTTCCTGCGTGTTAAGGCTGCAGGTGTCATCACTGAGTCCACCGGGTATCCACCAAGGTGGACTCAAGCTCAGGACAACTGGGTGACGTTGTTTGCACTGGTGGCCCTCCTCAGTTGGTGTTGTGGGCAACAGGTGCAGTGGTTGCTGTGTTAGGTTTTCTCTCATCACCAGGCTGTGGGATAGGGGCCTGGGGGAGGCCTGGATGAGTCCAGGAGAGGTGACTCTTAGGTGGACTCGGGCTCAGGACAGCTGGGGTAGTCCTGCTGGCACAGACAGTGGGCTTCTTACCGGGTCAAGGTCATCAGGTGCAGAGATCACTTCAGGTGTCTGGTTTCCATGGTGCAGAGTCCTTGTTGGATACTTTGTTGCTGAGCAGGTCTGCTGCTCATGGAAATCTGAGTCTTTTTATGAGATCTCTTTATTGGCATTTAATATGACGTTTGAGATAATAATGCCAACATAAACAAACACCTTCACCCAAAAAAAAACAAAAAAACATCCCCATCTCCCGGACCTGCTAAGCTAAAATAGGAACATGGTCTACTTCCCTTGAATCAACCTTACTGTGTCCCCGGAGAGTGTGTGAGATGTGAGTATGCTTCCGAATCTGTCAGTCTGAGCAGCCTGAGGTATATGGGGCAGGCGAGCTCCTGGAATTCTGCAAAGAGTAGCTTAATAAAGGGGTGCCACAGCTGACTGAACAAGTCCCCTTGGGCTGTGAGCGACAGAGTGAGTGTATCCATTCCCAATATGTGTCATAGGCGATGCAGCCAGCCCTGGTCTGTGGTTGTCACATTAGATCCCCAATGT
Source organism: Pleurodeles waltl (assembly GCF_031143425.1). NCBI lineage: Eukaryota > Metazoa > Chordata > Amphibia > Caudata > Salamandridae > Pleurodeles > Pleurodeles waltl. The sequence goes on along the minus strand of NC_090450.1, from coordinate 373,913,357 downwards.
GTTAGAATGTTTTGTAGTGCCACTCCTAGAGCCATCCTATCTGTTGGCCTTAGCGAAATTTGAGTCAGAGGGTGAACACATCAGAGAGCCCCAGTATATGATATAGGCTGGGAAATGGGCAACTGGGTCTCCCAGTGCATGTCTGTGTCTTCTAGAGTTTTTGCCCAACACGATGTTCGCTTCGGGCATTCCCAGAGGAGGTACAAAACCGTCTCTGTGGACCCGCAGTCGCGCCAGCAGGCCTCACTACGTGTGGGTTGCTTCTATGGGGATGTTCGGGTGTGACATACCAATAGGTAACAATTTTTAGAGGCAGTTTCGACACTAGCTATGTTTCAGGCTGTATGCCTCGCTCTGTAATATATGTCCCTCCACTCTCGCAGGGTCAGTTCTCCCCCGAGCTCCGACTCTGATGACTGGCCGCACTGGATTGCAGGGCAGACTGGCGTAGAAGGCCTTATATTTCAGTTGCCAGGCATTTGCAGAGGTTTTCATTACCAGACATTTTTCGAATGGGGTGAGAGCGCGTTGTACTCCCGACAGGTGAGTCACCCAATGTCTAATCTGGAAGTAGCGCAGCCTCCCCATTTCTGGGAGCTCGTAATCAGCAAGCATTTGTGCAAATGTCAGTGGGCCCAACTCGGCAAACATGTCCGGCAGAAAAACACCCTGCACTGTGCCACACTAAATTGCGGCATGGTCAAGGCCCGCGGTGAAGTCGGCATTGCCGACGATTGATGTAACAGGGGAGGGAAAAGAGGTAAGTGCTGCCCTCCCACTCACCCAATCCCGGACCTCCATCACCAATCTTGTGTTGTGGGAGAGGTGGAGACTCTGGGGTCGAGTGACCCTATATAAAAAGGGGAGTTTCCAGAAAGATGCCCTGGCGACCGTCCCATTCATAAATAGTTAGTGCTTCTCTGACTTCTCTGGACCACTCAACCAGAAACCTGAGCAACGTCGCATGCTAGTGTTGTAGGTTCAGCATGTCCAGGCTGCCTTCACCCACGAGCTGATACAAATATTTGCGCATCCAGGGCCATAGCCCTGTCTGTGCGAACCAGTAAAATTCCCTTTGGAGATTATCAAGGGCCCCACAGTGGGATCCGTCAGCAAGGCCTGGAGAAAAAAATATTGCACCATTGGTAGAAGTGACATCTTCAGGGCAGCTGTGCGCCCCAAGCCAGGAAAGGGCCAATGGGTGCCAGCAGCGTAGTGCCATCTGTATTTGTATATGCAGGGCCTTGTAGTTAGGAAGAGCCGTCTCCCATATTGCAGTTGCCAGCTAGACCCCCCCAGGTGAGGAAGGGAAGGCGCAGCCCAACGGATTGGGTGCGCCCTGGTGATTCTTTCCCTCGTTTCTGTGGACAGAGACAACTGTAGCGTTTGCGACTTATGATCATTTACACGGAACCCGGCTGCTACCTTAAAAGCTTCCAGTTCCAACAGAAAGGCCTGTAAACATGTAATTGGGTCCTCCAGGGACACTATAATGTCATCCGCGTATAGGCTAATGGTGTGTTCCACTCCTCTAAAGCACACCCCTTTGATAGCTGGGTTGACCCGGACCTGCTGGGCTATAGGCTCTGGGTAAAGCACAAAGAGAAGGGGCAAGAGTGGACATTCCTGCCTCGTGCCCCTGCGGATCAGGAAAGAGCTGGACACATGGCCGTTTACACAGATTGATGCTAGTGGAGAACTATCATTGCTAAGAACCCAAGAGGGGAATCTTCCACCAAAGCCAAAGAGGTGTAGCGTGGCCTCCAGGTACGGTCAGAAGACGCCGTCAAATGCTTTCTCAGCACCCAAAGTCAGGAGGATACGTTCCTCGTGTAACCGCTCAGATTTATGTTGTTACACTGGCAGACAGGGATAAACCCCGCTTGGTGTGGGGAGACCAGACCTGGCATGAGAGGGTTGAGTCGGGTGGCAAGAATGCTGGTATAGAGTTTTATATTCACGATGAGAAGGGATATAGGGTGATAGGACGTGCACTGCATTAGGTCTTTCCTGGGTTTCGGAATAACTAATACGGCTGCCTCCTTCATGGAGGGGGGCCGACTCCAGGCTGTGGATTGTGTTCAAGAGATCAGTCGGCATGGGAGCTAGCTCCGAACATAAAGTTTTATAGAACAGTGTGGAGTACCCATGAGGCCCTGAAGACTTAAGGGGCCGCAGCTGGGCTATTGCCAAAGTAACTTCCTCTGTCCTGATCAGGTATTCCAGGGCTTCTGCTTGCTGTGGTCTAAGGCACGAAATTCGGACGTCCCAAAGACACAGGTTTGGGTAGTCTGGAGGAAAGGACTGAGCTGAATAGAGCACTTTGTAGAAGCCCCAAAAGGCCTCAGCAATAGCTTTGACCTCCCTAAGCTCTGCTCTGTCTGCAGTTGTCAGAGACTGTACCTCCTCGTCTGCTGTTGTGCCTTCAGGCGATTCACTAAAAGGCGCTGACATCTGTTGCCCCTACATAGAAGGTGTGGTGAAGTCAGAGGGCCGCATACTCCTCCCTGTCCATAGCAAGACACACCAACTGCTTGCACTCGGCCTCTAGCTGGCGCCAGACGAGTTCCCTCACTTCTACCTCAGGCCTTCCCACTACCCTCAACAGAGGGTGTTATCCGCCGCAGAAATGGCAACCACTTCTCCACATACGACCGCTTTCAGGGTGTCCCAGAGGGTAGAGACAAAGATATCATGGTGTCATTGTGCTGAAGACACGTGTTTAACACCTCAGTGGTTTGGATGACTACAAGGGGGCACAGTAGTGTGTTCCATAACCACCAAGGGCGAAAGGGACAGCATATAGAGAGAAAGGTCAGTATTAGAGATATTGCTGCGTGGTCAGAGAGAGAACGAGGTTTAATCTCTACAGTCTTGACCAAGGACTTCTGGTACCTGGAGCCTAGAAAGCAATGTGTGTGTGTGTGTGATTTGTGCGCATGGGAGTAGAATGTGTAGTCCTTTGTGAGGGGATAAGCAATGCACCATATGTCCCCCAGTCCCAGGACCCATAGCCATGTTGAGGCCTCCCGTGAGTGCACTCCCAAATGCACATATCACTGTGTGGACCTGTCTAAGCTGTTATAAAGGACCAGGAAGAGATCCCCTCCCACCAGCACCATGCGATTATGGGTGGCCATAAACTCTGTCAGGGCTTGTCTAATGAATCTTTCTTGGCCTTCAATGGGAGCATAAACAGTCGCTACAGTAGATGTGCCTGTTCCCATGGTCACTGTGTGTGCTAGCAGTCTGCCCTTAATTTCAGCTTATTTGGGACCCACCTAACCTCGGAAGGAACGAGACACCAGTATAGCAACCCCGGCAGTCTTAGTGGAACTGCAGAAGTTGCTGCTGGGGTTAAACCAATAATTGATATCCAAGAACCCCAAGTGTTATATCAGGATGTTTCTTTGTATTGTGTGCCTGAAGCAACTTTAGAAAGAAATGCTATGGTTACAAGTTATGGGGGCCCTAAAACCTTGCAAGTGAGAACTACCTCAGAGGGGAAGACTGAAAATTGAAATTATGACGATTTGGCTAGGCATGGTTATATTAGGCGGGGGGCACTTTGATGATGTAAAAGACGCAGGTTGCATGGGGAGCGGGGACTTTTGTGATGGTACTACTTTACTGTATTGGAATTTGTCGGGAGCTAAGCCCAAGTTATCAGAGCCAGAATGGTTAGGTTATGTAGAAGGCTCTGACATTTGCCTGTTCCAAGAGATGTGGGCCACTGAGAAGATATACGTAAATGGCTTTACCTCCTTTAGTGTTGATGCTAAACCATCTGAGAAATTTGGAAGAGCAAGTGGTGATTTACTAATTCTGCTGAGGAATGACCTCCCGGGGTCACAGAGGGGTCTATAAATAAATTCCGCTGATATGAAGGGCATTACTATATTGCTTTTTACGTGCTTATCCATCGTCCTTATAAATATATATGCGAGGTCTGTCCATTCGAACAGGGAAAATGCCATTCTATCCCTACTGGACGAGATCTTGGACACTCTATATCCCCACATAAGAATAATAGTAGCAGAGGTTTTTAATAATCCGTTTGAGTCCTCTCCACTCATGAATGAGGTAACTTAATTTGAGGAAGAACTGTGGAAAATCATGTTGTAACTTCTGTTAATGGCCTTAAAATTGCGTTGTTGAAGGCTGGCAAGGATTTGAAGGCTTGTAATGGCTACACCCCCTCTGTTTTTGCACAGGCCCCTACTTTTAAACGTGGCTTATATAATAACATCATTGATTATATACTGGTAGACGTCAGATTATGACCTCTCCCAGGGGACATGAAAGTAGATACCCGGTTTGACAGTGATCTTAACTCCCTGATTTTGACTTTGTCTGGGACAGCATTAGCTAGGGGAAAACCAACTCCAAGTAATAACCGTTCTGTTTCATGGGCGACGTTAGTGTCTAAGCAAAAGCGATACTCCAAGATTTATGGTCTCTGTGTGCCAACAATATATCGACCATCCACTGTAAAATATCACGATTCTTAGTATTCATAATCAGTTTTTGATGACTTACAGAAACTATTTTATAAAGAAGGGTGTAATGAAGGGTGCTACTATTAAATGGTTTGACGTGGACTCCAAAGCAGCCACGATTAATCTGAGGAATGCTGTCAAACAGTGTGATAGAGAAGGAATAATGCTAGTTAGACATAATTATAGCCTTGCCCTCAATAGAGCTGGGATAAAATGGGATGAATCGATCTGGCAGGAGATAAATGCTGCTACCAAAAAACAGGACAATCGGTCATTTTGGCATTTAGCTACGCAAACTTAACCTGTCAGTAAGAATTTAAACAACTATTACATCCAACCCGACAGCTGTGTCTCTCATTTCACCAAGATATATGCCCCTGAAGATTCTGTGTCCCCGGATAATGCAGTTGAGCTGACTGTGAAAGACACACCATCTGACATTGGGGAAGACTACAGTGATGGTGTAGTTACCTTCAGATTAGAGGACATGGCCAAGGCAACTGAATCTTTAAAATCTGCTAAAACATCAGGGCCCAACAAAATTCCGGGCAATCTATATAAAACAGAGCTCTTGATCTGGACTAGTTAGATAAATTTGCTGTCTAATGCTATCTCGGAGGGCGAAGCTCCTGGAGGGGTGCGGAGATAATTCCAATCTTCAAGAAAGGTGATGCTAGTGACCCCTTACATTACTGGCCAATAAACCTGGTTGATAACTGTAGGAAACTAGCACTTGTTGCAGTTACCCCGCCCCACACTATTTGCTTGATATTGACGCTGACTTGACAGCACCAGGGTTCTTTTCCTAAAAATGTACCATTGTTTCCAAAATTAGCACACCTCTGGCACACAGCTAAGTTCCTTGTAAAAGGTACCAGTCGCACCAAGGGCCCTGTGGCCAGGGAGGGTCCCTGAAGGCTGCAGCATGTGTTGTGCCACCCTAAGGGACCTCCCACCTAACACATGCACACTGCCATTGCCTTTTTCTCCCCACCAACACACAGAATCTGCAAAGTCAACATGGCATCCCCCTCAGGGTGCCATGCCCACAAAAGACTGCCTGTTGCATAGGTAGGTCACCCCTCTAGCATGCCTTACAGCCCTAAGGCAGGGTGCACTATCCCACAGGTGAGGGCATAGCTGCATAAGCAATATGCCCCTGGATTGTCCAAGTCCATTCTTAGACATTGTAAGTGCAGGGTAGCCATAAGAGTATATGGTCTGGGAGTTTGTCAAACATGAACTCCACAGCACCATAATGGCTACACTGAAAACTGGGAAGTTTGGTATCAAACCTCTCAGCACAATAAATGCACACTGATGCCAGTGTGCAATGTATTGTAAAATACACCCAGAGGGCATCTTAGAGATGCCCCCTGAAAAAAATACCCGACTTCCAGTGTGGACTGACTAGTTTTTGCCAGCCTGCCACACCCCAGACATGTTGCTGGCCACATGGGTAGAGTGCCTTTGTCACTCTGTGGCCAGGAACAAAGCCTGTACTGGGTGGAGGTGCTTCACACCTCCCACCTGCAGGACCTGTAACTGGTGGTGAGCCTCAAAGGCTCACCCCCTTTGTTACAGCGCCACAGGGCATCCCAGCTAGTGGAGATGCCCGCCCCTCCGGCCACTGCCCCCACTTTTGGCGGCAAGGCTGGAGGAGATAATTAGGAAAACAAGGAGGAGTCACCCTGCACTTACAATGTCTAAGGTTTTGCTTAGACACTGTAGGGGCATAGTGCTCATGCACCTATGCCCTCACCTGAGGTATAGTGCACCCTGCCTTAGGGCTGTAAGGCCTGCTAGAGGGGTGACTTACCTATACCACAGGCAGTGTGAGGTTGGCATGGCACTCTGAGGGAAATGCCATGTCGACTTAGTCTTTTTCTCCCCACCAGCAAACACAAGCTGGCAAGCAGTGTGCATGTGCTGAGTGAGGGGTCCCTAGGGTGGCATAAGACATGCTGTAGCCCTTAGAGACCTTCCCTGGCATCAGGGCCCTTGGTACTAGGGGTACCAGTTACAAGGGACTGACCTGGGTGCCAGGGTTGTGCCAATTGTGGAGACAAAGGTACAGTTTAGGGAAAGAACACTGGTGCTGGGGCCTGGTTAGCAGGGTCCCAGCACACTTTCAAGTCATACCTTAGCATCAGCAAAGGCAAAAAGTCAGGGGGTAACCATGCCAAGGAGGCATTTCCTTACAGATGCCTAAAGAGAGACTGCACCCCCAGCCCCCAGGCCTTGAAGAACCCGACCTCTGGTGCAACAACGTTCAGCAGGGAGCCCCCCTCCCTTTCCAGCCTGTATTTTGCCCAAGATGACCTCCTGGACTTCGCCTGCAGCCTCTGAGTGACTCCCAGGGTCCCCTAAGAGAATCATTGGAGACCTAACACCTTGTTTGCACCCTACACCCGGCCACCCCAGCGCCGCTGAGGGTGTATGTTAGGTGCCTACTTGTGCCCCGCCAGTGCTCCTCTAAACGCCCCCAGGTCTGCCCTCCAAAGACACGGGTACTTCCATGCCTGCAGATCTGAAACAGAGTGCTCCCCCGTCTCCATAGCAGCCCATGTTAATTTTGCCTACACTTTGACCTCTGCACCCGGCCGGCCCTGTGTTGCTGATGGTGAGTTTGGGGTTAACTTGAACCCCAACCTGTGGACTTCCTAACCCCCGGAGACTGGAACTGTAAGTCGAGTACTTACCTGTAAAGTGTACTAACATTTTCTTCCCCCAGAAACAGTTTCTGAAAATTGCACTGTCAACTTTTAAAACAGATTATTGCCAATATTTAAAAAACCGTATAACTTACAGACTTCAAACAAAGTGATATTTATATATGTGTGACATGCAAAACTATCGCAATACTTACCTGCAACTCGAATTTTGTGGTTCTAGAAATAAAGACAATATATTTTTGCTATATAAAAACCATTGGTCTGGAGTCAAGTCATTGAGTGTGTGCTTCGTCTATAGTCTGTGTGTGTACAATAAATGCTTTGCACTACCCTCTAATAACCCTAACTGCTCGACAACACTACCACAAAAGAGAGCATTAGTATTATCTACTTTAGCCTCTGTTAAGCCTCTGGGGAACCCCTGGGCTCTGAACACTAAGGCCCTCATTACAACCCTGGCGGACGGTGTTATTTTGGAGAAAGGTACTGCCAAAAGGCTGGCTGTACCTCTCCCCAAAATATGACATTGGCGGTTTTGGCTCAAACCAAATCACCAATGTATCACTTCAGTCTCTAGCCAGGCGGTTGTGACCGTCCCACCCGCAGAATTATGACCCCCTCCTACCGCCATGGTTTTCGTGGCTTTCTTACCGCCACGAAAACCATGGCAGAAGGCACTATCAGTGCCAGGGAATTTCTTCCCTTACACTGATAAGGGTCTCCCCCGTCCCAAGTCCTCCACCAACCTCCCCCTCCCAACCTCCCCATGACATACAAGCCCATTCACCCACCAACATACACACACTCATACCCACATTCACCCATGCATGCACACATCCACACACTCACACACATACAAGCAGACATGCATTCACACAACACACATGCACATTCACACCAATTTATGCACACATGCATTCCACATGCCACACACCCGCATGCACACACAAACATATACCCACACCCCAACACACACACACAACACCCCCCACTCCGCTGTCGGAGCACCCGACTTACCTGCTTGCAGGGGGACCTGAGACAGGTCGTGGCGCTGCTGCCAGCAGCAGCTTCCGCCAGAAGAACACACCAGGCCATATCATGGATCATGATACAGTCTGCGGCGGTCTACTGGCGTGGCGCTGCTGCTGACAGCAGTGCCACCTTGCCGCCGTCCACCGCCATGTCCATAGCCGGAATTCCGCCAGCCTTGTGGCGAAATTCCAGCTACGGTCATAATATGGCAGACAGTAGGTAGCCGCGGCGAAGGTGTTTCAGTGGCCGTCGCCGCGGCCGTAGGCAGTCATTACCACCATTGACATAATGAGGTCATATATCTCACTTTGATATAGTATATACGGAGCCAGCTTCCTACACTGGTGGATCAGCAGTGGGATCTACTGTAGGAAGCTGGCCTGGTGTGTGGTGGGTACATAATGTACTTACACCTTATACCAGGTACAGGTATCCCCTCTTAGTTAAGTGTAGGCAGTGTCTAGAAGCCAGGCTCTCTAGAGGTAGCTGTGGATGTGCAACCAAGGCTCATCTAGGAGACATGCAAAGCTCATGCAATACCACTGTAGTCACACAGCACTTACACACGAAAGAAAACACTCAGTTGTACAAAAATTAAGGGACTTTATTTTTGGAACACATCACCACAAAATACTAGAAAGGTGAGCAATACACTAAATATATACACTAGTAATCAAAAACAGGGATAGAAAAGGTTAGAAAACAGTGCAAACAGTAAAAACTAATAGTGTCCAGAGACGGAGCACAAACCATATACTAAAAAAATGGAATGCGATTGAGGTATCCCCACCTAGGAAAGTGAAATGTGTGGAGGGGAGCTGGGAGTACTAGAAAACCAGAGAAGTGAGTAACAGTACCCTCTCCAGCGACCAGAAATGCAGGAGTAAAACACTGGATTTTCCCCAAACCACCCAAAAAGGAGGAAAAAAAGAAAGAAGAAACCCAGACAAGACTGCAAGAAAACCAGCGGTGGATTCCTGAAGACAGAAGACCTGTGGAGATAGGGGACAAAGTCCAAGAGTCACCGTGGAGTCCAGGGGAAGTAGGAGCTACTATGCCATCCAGCTTAGTTGCAGGAGTTGGTCGTTGGTGAAGAACAACAAGTCAGCACTGCAGCCCTGGAGCCGGAGAGGATGGAGATGGTGTCCCACACTGGGATGAAGATTGCAGATGGATGTTGGTGTAGGAATTCCACCAACAAACCTTGGCAAAGGCAAACTGCTGGGGACCAGCAAGGTCCAGGGGGACTCAGCCCAGTAGGGTGAGTCATAGGGGACCCTGTGTGTTGCAGAGCACCCATAGGAGTCCCACAGGACGGGGACACAGGAGTCGGTGAAGAAGCACACACATCACTACAAAAGAGTATCCCAGGCCACAGGAGAACCACGCAGGAGGCTGTGCATTGCAGGATGGAGTGCTGGAGATATACGTGGCCTGAAGATTCTTTTGGAGGAGATGCAAACAAGCCTTGGCAGCTGCAAGCGAAGCGGTGAGCGGGGGTACTGTCATGCATGGGGGGGGGGGGCTTACCTCCACCAAATTTGGAGAGCTGGGAGAGATGACCAAGAGGATTACTTTGGACCACCATGCATGATGCAGGATCTAGGCAGTTCAGGATGAGGAGATCCACACAGCCGGCTGTCATGCAGCAGGTGCCTGCGGATGCAGGTGAGTGACTCCTTCACTCCAAGGAAGATTCCTCCCTCTTGTACAGACTGAAGAGTTGCTGTCTTCCGAGGATGCGCAGCTGTGAAAATGTTGCAAAGCTGGCAGAAGCCATGGAAACAAAGTTGCAGAAGAGTCTTCTTTGTTGATTGCAGCGTTGTCGGTTCCTGGAGGGTCCAGTCACAGTTCCAGTGGCCAGAAGTTGAAGTGGAGGTTGCAGAGGAATCCTGCTGGAATCTTGCAAGCCGAATCTGAGGACCCACCTAAGAGAGAAACCCTAAATAGCCCTGCAATAGGGATTGGTCACCTAGCCAGGTAAGCACCTATCAGGAGGGGCGTCTGACGTCACCTGCCTGGCCCCTCAGATGCTCCCAGAGTTCCCTGCCAACCTTGGAAACAAGACGACAGAACCCAGGGACCCTAAGAAGGAGCGCTGAGCACCACCCCTGGGGTGGTTATGGACATGGGAGTGGTCAATCCCCTTTCCATTTTCGCGCCAGAGCAGAGACTGAGGGTCCCTGAACCGGTGTGCACTGGTTTTTACATACTGGATTTATTAGTACATGCACCCAGAGGGCATCTTAGAGGTACCCCCGGAAAACCCAACAACTGCTGGTGACCTCAGTGACCAGTTTTGGCCAGTCTGCCACCAACAGACCAGAATCTGACACCCAGGGTTAGAGCCTTCTGTCTGGGAGGTCAAAAACAGCCTGTCCAGGGTGGGGTATGCAACACCTCTCCTTACAGGGTGATCTGCATTCCAACTCAAAGAAGCCCACAGAGTAAGATGCTAACACCCCTCCCCTGGGCCAATCTAGCACCTGGACCAGCAGGAAAATTAGCTATCCAGACTGGGAACAACCCTAGGGTGACCAGCCTGAAGTGGACATGACTGAGGAAATTCCGCCATCTTGTGTGTGGTGGAATTTAGGAATTCTGGACAGGGTGATCAGGACGTGGTCATCTAGGGGGCGCAGTGACCACAGGGGTAAGCAACCCATTGGCTACTACCCTTCACTCCCCTTAATGTCCCCTCAATTGAGTATTTGGGGGGCCCCCTGATACAAGATCCTCAGATCTTTGCTTGACCCAAAAGGAGGAGTGGATAAGAAGCCTGCTGAATCCAAGAAACAATAAGCACAACTGACTTGGCACCAAGCCTGACGGCCTGCCAGCAGCACCCAACCCTCAAGGAGTAACTAACTTGCCTTCCCCGCTGCAGCCTGTAAGAAACAGAGAGCTGCCAGTGCTTCACAAATTGTCAAAAATAACTCCTTTAAAGTAGAGGCCCTGCTCTCCTGCATCCGCAGGCACCCAAGAAAGAACTGAGAACCGGGACCGTCCAAAACCTGATGCCAGACATCACCACTGCACCAAGCCGCCTAGCCCGTGCTGAAGTGGGCCAATGGTGTCTGCTTGGTCCCCAGCCCCTCCAGAGACTAAGCCAACCTTGAGTGTGCCTACTTTGGCCTGTCCTCCTGCAACTGCGAGTAACCAGGAGACAAAGACACCTCAGAACACATGTTCATCCGTCCACCCCAGACGGAGGAGAAGCGGACCAGGGGTGTCCCCACGCCTCCCAGCCTCATGAGACCTGAGCCCACTTGTGGCAGACTGATTCTGCGGGTGCCCTGCAACCGGGAGAAACTCCAGCACTTTATCCAATGCCAGAAGGCACCACTGAACCTGCGCCCCACAGCCCGAGGAGTGGACCAATGGTGCCCCCGTGCCCAAAGACCTCAAGGGTCGAGACTACCCCTGTGTGGGTTCCCCTGGACTCACCTTTCAGTCCATCCCTGCAGCAACTTTATGACCATAGAATTACATGGGGCACCAGACGCTGAACTGTACTCCTGCACCCAGCCGACCCAGTGCCACCCGGTGTGGCCTTGGACCTTGTTTCATACCGACCCTAAGTCCGGGAGATTGGTCCCGTAAGTCGCTGTACTCTACCTGTATGCAGTGTGTGTTCTTCCTCCATAGAATAACTTTACTGCAACTGAAAAATGCAAGTGTCAACCTTTAAAAACTTTAAGAATTCATAACTTGAAAAGTACTCATCTGACTCTGGTGATCTTGGAATCTAAATTCATATAAAAGTATGTTATCTTTATAAATTACTGTTGGATGTATTTGAGTATGACTCACTTTGTGTATGAGTGTGTGCCTTACATGCTTAACACTACCCTCTGATAGGCCTAGCTGCTCAAGCACACTACCCAAAAAGAAATATTTGGAAATCTATTTGAGCCTCTGTGATACCTCTAGGGTTTGTCTGGAACTTTTGCAGTGTACCTGAATTTGGTCCACAATATAAAGAGCCAGCTTCCTACAGCGTCCTCACCGACAGAAGCGGAGTAATGCACAAACCCAATGCAAACAGAGAAGGAAAGGGAGAAATAAAAGGAATGACATCACTATTTACTTCAGAGCAGACTCCACAACACAAGCAGATTCAAGGTCCGTAAAGGAAAATCATACTGGAATGACAACTCATCTGCAAGCTATCCTCATTTTCACACCAGTGGAAACGTACCCATTGACAGCGGAAGGAGACTGAGTGACTAACAGGGAGGAGGCAGTCAACAGTGATGCAATGGAGCCGCTTATGGCATCAGGGCTATGGCAACAGGAAACTCAACACCCCTGGTTCAACTCCTGAGCTCAGAGACCAGAGAGGCCTTCTCATCAAGCATAGAAGAGAAACAACCGGGTGGCGCCCACCTAGGAACCAATTTAGTGATGAAGGGGCAACCAACTACAGGCCAGACAGTTGTTACTCTGCCAGCCATGCCTCTCCCAGGTTTGTCACAATTGTCAAGTAGCAAGTTAAATATCACAGAAATTACCACATTAAAAGCCCATCAATGCTACAGACACAAGATGGGTCTTCAAGCTCTGCCCGACAATCAACCAGACAATTACTATAATGATCCTACCTGAATACAAATCACAAGGGAGTTGTGATATCGTTAACAGGAGAAATATATTATGCCTATTAACATAGAATAATAGCTTCAAGAATCTAAGGTCATCTGACTTTGTCTCAATCGAATATGTACAATCTGGAAGTTTACTGGAGAACAAGGCAACAAAGGCCACTTGGGCAACAATGGAGATAGCCCGGAAGTTACTGAATGAACGTGCGCTGTTCAGGTGCTGGGAGTTAAGATTCACACCTTACTATTAACCTGGCTACCCTCTACCCTACTAGCCACAAACCAGCTCAGAAAAGGTGCTCAACACGCCAAGGCTACTTACTCAGTTCTCAAAGGTGCCCAGGGCATATCTCCTTCAGCAACAGTTATATTGAGGTCTCAATCAAGACTAAAAAGAGAAATAGAGGAAGCATCAGGCCAGAACTGGAGATGGCTAGCGTGCACAATAAACTGTACAAAAAGCACCCTCTGACAAAGCCCAAATACTACTAAACACCAATGAGCGGGCCAATAACCTTACATCTATGTTCTTGGAAAATTAACGGCCTTGGAAGTAAAACAACAGACTCAGTTGCTACTCTATTCTTCCCCTGGAAACGCGGCTTGAGGACCCATTTCAAACGCAGGACTTCATGAATCATCACATTCCAGCTTGCAAAGGAGCTAGATATAGCCATCTCAAGGACAGCCTGGCAATTTACACATCAGTAGCAAGCATAGGCACTGTCAAGGAATTATATGTGAAGTCTACAGCAATACATGCAATTAGAGCAACAGTTAGCGAAAAGAGTTGGAGGTTCTCTTAATTCATGTGTATTTAGAGATAGGGCAGAGGCCTCAAAACTACGGACTATTTAAATAATAAGGCTCTCAGAAGAAGAACAACCTCAAACTTCATAGTATCAGGAGACTTCAGCGTACATCGTCTTGGAACCCTACCGGATAAAGACCTCATACTTGCCCAATGTTCACAATGGGACATCACACTGCAGGAGGTCAATAGAACAGGCAAACCAAACAAAACTGGCAGGCAACTCTTGAGGGATTTAGAGCATCTGAGCTTTCAGGCATTAAAAGTCTGGTTCTCTGAGGATTAGCTACCAACAGCAACATTTCACTCAAAGATGGCCAGCTCAACACTTGATTATACATTTGTCACTCTTTCTTTGTTCCACAAACACTTGTCATATCATCTGGGCGAGAGGGACAGCAGCGATCATCTCCCACAAGAAGTTATGTTCATGGTTGCTCCTGCATCCTTTTGTCACCCGGCTGAGGTACCAGGCTCAATATACACCATGAACAACAAAATTATTAAATACTCTCCCTCAGAAGAAGACTATAAACAAAACCCTAAGATCTCTTCAATGGAGTCTCTGCGACCAAAACCTACATTAATCGCTGAAACAAAATAAAACAACACTAAAAACTCTAAATTGGGCCATAAAAAGACAGCAAGAAGACTCGCTTTAGGCAAAATAGCTCATTGACATAAAAAGCAACAGCGTGCGGTTTTTGGCGCATGGTAAACACGCTCCAACACCCCACCCACCAAGGTATCAGCTTCCACTTGACAGAGGAAAGCTTGGGAAAAATGTTGTTTTAACACTTCAACCAGCCTTCGGAGGGGGCAGCCCCCACAAGGGACACGGAAGAAAATTTGTCAGGTTGTGTATTAAGTTGGCTCTGTATATATTATTTAAAAGTAAGAAATAGTGTGCACAGAGTCCAAGGGTTCCCCTTAGAGGTAAGATAGTGGCAAAATTGGATAATTCTAATGCTTTATTTTGTGGTAGTGTGGTAGAGCAGTAGGCTTGGCTTATCAGACGGTAGTGTTAAGCATTTGTTGTACACACACTGGCAATAAATGAGGAACACACACTCAGACTTACTCCAGGCCAACTGGTTTTTATATTGAAAAGGAAAATGTCACTTACCCAGTGTACATCTGTTTGTGGCATTAGTCGCTGCAGATTCACATGCTTTGCATAGTCCGCCGTCTGGTGTTGGGTCGGAGTGTTACAAGTTGTTTTTCTTCGAAGAAGTCTTTTCGAGTCACGAGACCGAGGGACTCCTCCTCCTTTGTTTCCATTGCGCATGGGCGTCGACTCCATCTTAGATTGTTTTCCCCGCAGAGGGTGAGGTAGGAGTTGTGTATGCTAGTAATAGTGCCCATGCAATGGAATGAATAAGTATCTACAAAATGAAGATTAAAATAATATATTTACAAATGTACAAATGTTGAAGATTACTTCCAAACGGCTACAGGCTCCCGGGGAGGCGGGTGGGCGCATGTGAATCTGGAGCGACTAATGCCACGAACAGATGTACACTGGGTAAGTGACATTTTCCGTTCGGTGGCATGTGTAGTTGCAGATACACATGCTTTGCATAGACTAGTAAGCAGTTATCTCCCCAAAAGCGGTGGTTCAGCCTGTAGGAGTGGAAGTAGTTTGAAATAAAGTTTTTAGTACAGCTTGACCTACTGTGGCTTGTTGTGCGGATAACACGTCTACACAGTAGTGCTTAGTAAATGTGTGAGGCGTAGACCATGTTGCTGCCTTACATATTTCGTTCATTGGAATATTTCCTAGAAAGGCCATGGTAGCACCTTTCTTTCTGGTTGAGTGTGCCTTTGGTGTAATAGGCAGCTCTCTTTTTGCTTTAAGATAGCAGGTTTGGATGCACCTAACTATCCACCTGGCTATACCTTGTTTTGATATTGGATTTCCTGTATGAGGTTTTTGAAATGCAATAAATAGTTGTTTTCTTTTCCTAATTAATTTTGTTCTGTCAATGTAGTACATTAGTGCTCTTTTGATGTCTAATGTATGTAGTGCTCTTTCAGCTATTGAGTCTGGCTGTGGGAAGAACACTGGTAATTCTACTGTTTGATTTAAGTGGAACGGTGAGATAACCTTTGGTAAGAATTTTTTGTTGGTTCTTAGAACTACCTTATTTTTGTGTATTTGAATAAATGGTTCTTGTATAGTAAACGCCTGAATTTCACTTACTCTTCTTAGAGATGTAATGGCAACGAGAAATGCAACTTTCCACGGTAGGTATTGCATTTCGCAAGAATGCATGGGTTCGAAAGGTGGGCCCATGAGTCTTGTTAAGACAATATTGAGGTTCCATGAAGGAACAGGTGGTGTCCTTGGTGGTATAATTCTTTTTAGTCCTTCCATAAACGCTTTTATGACAGGTATTCTAAATAGGGAAGTTGAATGAGTAATTTGTAGGTATGCAGATATTGCTGCGAGATGAATCTTTATGGAAGAGAAAGCTAGATTTGACTTTTGCAAATGTAGTAAATACCCTACTACATCTTTTGGAGATGCATGCAATGGTTGAATTTGATTATTATGACAGTAACAAACAAATCTTTTCCATTTACTTGCATAGCAGTGTCTAGTGGAAGGTTTTCTAGCTTGTTTTATGACCTCCATACACTCTTGAGTGAGTCCTAAGTGTCCAAATTCTAGGATTTCAGGAGCCAAATCGCTAGATTCAGCGATGCAGGGTTTGGATGCCTGATCTGTTGTTTGTGTTGTGTTAACAGATCTGGCCTGTTGGGTAGTTTGACATGAGGTACTACCGACAGGTCTAGTAGTGTGGTATACCAAGGTTGTCTTGCCCATGTTGGTGCTATCAGTATGAGTTTGAGTTTGTTTTGACTCAATCTGTTTACTAGATATGGAAGGAGAGGGAGAGGGGGAAAAGCGTACGCAAATATCCCCGACCAATTCATCCATAGAGCATTGCCTTGGGATTGCCGGTGTGGGTACCTGGATGTGAAGTTTTGGCATTTTGCGTTTTCTTTTGTTGCAAATAGATCTATTTGAGGTGTTCCCCAAATTTGGAAGTAATTGTTCAGGATTTGGGGGTGAATTTCCCATTTGTGGACCTGTTGGTGATCCCGAGAGAGACTGTCTGCTAGCTGGTTCTGGATCCCTGGAATAAATTGTGCTATTAGTCGAATGTGGTTGTGAATCGCCCAATGCCATATTTTTTGTGTTAGGAGACACAACTGTGTCGAGTGTGTCCCCCCCTGTTTGTTTAAATAATACATTGTCGTCATGTTGTCTGTTTTGACAAGAATGTATTTGTGGGTTATCATGGGTTGGAATGCTTTCAATGCTAGAAATACTGCTAACAGTTCTAGGTAATTTATATGAAACTTTCTTTGATGTACGTCCCATTGTCCTTGGATGCTGTGTTGATTGAGGTGTGCTCCCCACCCTGTCATGGAAGCATCTGTTGTTATCACGTATTGTGGCACTGGGTCTTGGAAAGGCCGCCCTTTGTTTAAATTTGTACTGTTCCACCATAGAAGCGAGATGTATGTTTGGCGGTCTATCAACACCAGATCTAGAAGTTGACCCTGTGCATGTGACCATTGTGATGCTAGGCACTGTTGTAAGGGCCGCATGTGCAATCTTGCGTTTGGGACAATGGCTATGCATGAGGACATCATGCCTATGAGTTTTAATACCATTTTTGCATGTATCTTTTGATTTGGATACATGGCTTGTATCACCTTGTGAAAATTTTGAACTCTTTGTGGACTTGGAGTGGCTATCCCTTTTGTTGTGTTGATTGTCGCTCCTAAGTATTGCTGTGTTTGACACGGCACAAGGTGTGACTTTGCATAGTTGATGGAGAAACCCAGCTTGTAAAGGGTTTGTATAACATAATCTGTGTGGTGTGAACACTTTGTTAGCGAGTTGGTCTTGATTAGCCAATCGTCTAGGTACGGGAACACGTGTATCTGCTGCCTCCTGATGTGTGCAGCTACTACTGCTAGACACTTTGTAAAGACTCTTGGCGCTGTTGTTATTCCAAATGGCAACACTTTGAATTGGTAGTGTATTCCTTTGAATACGAACCTTAGGTATTTCCTGTGCGAGGGATGTATCGGTATATGGAAATACGCATCTTTTAGATCTAATGTTGTCATGTAGTCTTGCTGTTTCAGCAGTGGGATTATGTCTTGTAATGTCACCAAGTGAAAGTGGTCTGAATTGATGTAGGTGTTTAGTGTTCTGAGGTCTAATATTGGTCTTAGAGTTTTGTCTTTTTTGGGTATTAGAAAGTACAGTGAGTAAACTCCTGTATTCTTTTGTGGACCTGGTACTAATTCTATTAAGTCTTTTTGCAGTAATGCCTGAACTTCTAGTCCTAGAAGGTCTATATGCTGTTTTGACATATTGTGTGTTTTCGGTGGGACGTTTGGAGGGAGTTGGAGAAATTCTATGCAATAACCATGTTGGATAATTGCTAAGACCCAAGTGTCTGTTGATATTTCCTCCCAAGATTTGTAGAACTGGCTTAGTCTTCCCCCCCACTGGTGTTGTGTGAAGGGGTTGAATGACCTGTGAGTCACTGCTTGTTTTGAGGGGTTTTTGGACCTTGAAATTTTCCCCGGTTTCTTGGGAATTGGCCCCCTTTGTATTGGCCTCGAAAGCCTCCCCTTTGGTATTGTCCCTGGTAGGTAGGCGGTGTTGTTTGTGAGGTGCTGGCTTGTGTGGCTTGATCTCGAAACCCTCCTCTGAAAGTGGTTTTACGAATTGTGCCAAATGTGCCTCTGCCCTGCGGGGAATAGAGTGCGCCCATGGCTTTAGCTGTATCAGTGTCCTTCTTTAATTTTTCAATTGCAGTGTCCACTTCTGGGCCAAACAATTGTTGTTCATTGAACAGCATATTAAGCACTGCCTACTGTATCTCGGGTTTGAAGCCGGATGTGCGCAGCCATGCGTGCCTCCTTATTGTCACAGCAGTATTTATTGTTCTTGCAGCTGTATCTGCTGCATCCATAGAAGAACGGATTTGGTTGTTGGAAATCTTCTGTCCCTCTTCAACCACTTGTTTTGCCCGTTTCTGGAATTCTTTGGGGAGGTGCTCGATGAGATGCTGCATCTCGTCCCAATGGGCTCTGTCATATCGCGCTAGGAGTGCCTGCGAGTTGGCGATGCGCCATTGATTTGCAGCTTGTGCTGCAACCCTTTTCCCCGCTGCCTCAAACTATCGGCTCTCCTTGTCAGGAGGTGGTGCGTCGCCTGATGTGTGTGAGTTGGCTCTTTTACGAGCTGCTCCGACGACAACTGAATCTGGTGTCAGTTGTGATGTAATAAAAGCAGGGTCTGTGGGCGGTGCCTTGTATTTCTTCTCCACCCTTGGAGTGATTGCTCTGCTTTTCACTGGCTCCTTAAAAATTTGTTTAGCGTGCCTTAGCGTCCCCGGGAGCATAGGAAGGCTTTGATAATTGCTATGGGTGGATGACAGGGTGTTAAAGAGGAAGTCATCCTCAATAGGTTCTGAGTGCAGCGATACATTATGAAACTCTGCTGCCCTAGCTACCACCTGTGAAAATGCCGTACTGTCCTCAGGCGGTGAGGGCTTAGTGGGGTACGACTCAGGGCTATTGTCTGATACTGGAGCGTCATAGAGATCCCATGCGTCCTGATCATCTTGGCTCATGGTGGTATGAGCTGGTGATTGTGGCGGAGTCTGTGCCGGTGATATATGAGTTGTCGGTGGTGGAGAGGGTGGTGGAGTTACCTTCTTTACCACTTTTGCTTGTGGTGTCTTGTCTTGGCTTTGGAACTCTAGTTTTCTTTTCCTTCTGATTGGGGAAAGTGTGCTGATCTTCCCTGTCCCACTTTGTATAAAGATCCGCTTTTGTGTGTGATCTACGTCTGTTTCTTTTAGTTCCTCCTCAAATCGGTGTCTTTGTAGTTGGGAGGACAGTGATTGTTCCTCTGAATAGGAACTGGCTTTCGGTTCGGTTGCTGGGCGTTTTGGCACCGAAACCGTGCCTTTTGTTATTTTCGGCTCCGATGAGATTTTTCTCTTTTTCGGCGTCGCACTCTCTCGGTGTTGACCATCTTCGGTGCCGCTGTCTCTGTGCCGAGCAGCTTCGGTGCCGCTGTCTCTGTGCCGAGCAGCTTCGGTGCCGCTGTCTCTGTGTCGACCCTTTTCTGCAGCACTTTCTCGGTCCCGAGATTGCTGCGTGCCTGTGTCTCGACCTGAGTCGGACGATCTCGGCACCGTCTCGCCCTTCTTCGGTGCCGATGGACGGTCACCTACTTTATGGGTTGAGCCATGGCCTGTTGGCAGTGGCGTCCCCTGGGCTTTGTCTGTTTTTCCCTGTGATGTTTGTTTCGACGTCTTACTCACGGTTTCCTCGACGTCGAATTCTTCGGAGTCCGATTCGTGGATGGAGAATGCTTCTTCTTCTCCCTCTTCCTCGAACCTTCGTTGTCCTGTCGGCGTGGACGCCATCTGTAACCTTCTGGCTCTTCGGTCTCGGAGCATTTTTCTCGACCGAAACGCTCGACAGGCCTCACACGTCTCTTCTTTGTGCTCGGGTGACAGGCACAAGTTACAGACCAAATGTTGGTCTGTATAGGGGTATTTACTGTGGCATTTAGGACAGAATCGGAACGGGGTCCGTTCCATCAGTGTCGATGTTGCACGCAGTCGGGCCGACCAGGCCCCGACGGGGGATCGAAATTACCCCGAAGGGCTACTGGAGCTCTTCTGGATTCGGTGTCGACTCTAATCTAACTCGATACCGAATGAAACAATACCGACTAATTTTCCGTTGATTCTGACTATCTTTCCGACCCGAAACACGGAGCGAAAAGGAACACGTCCGAACCCGATGGCGGAAAAAAAACAATCTAAGATGGAGTCGACGCCCATGCGCAATGGAAACAAAGGAGGAGGAGTCCCTCGGTCTCGTGACTCGAAAAGACTTCTTCGAAGAAAAACAACTTGTAACACTCCGACCCAACACCAGACGGCGGACTATGCAAAGCATGTGTATCTGCAGCTACACATGCCACCGAACATATATTTTCTTAGTTTATTTTAAGAACCACAAGTTCAGGATTTACAGTAAACACTTTAAATGTAAGGTACTTCACTTAGATACTTTAGGAACTCTGAATAAAAGCAATTTCATATACAGTCTTTGTAAAAATGGCAATAAGCTATTTTCAAAGTGGACACACTGCAAAAAATCAACAGTTCCTGGGGGAAGTAAGTAAAGGTTAGATTAGTAGGTAAGGAAAACACTTATAAGTCTCAGTCCTGGGGCATTGGCAGCCCACCGTTGGGGGTTCAAGGCAACCCCATAGTTACCACACCAGCACCTCAGGGTTGGTCAGGTGCAGAGGTCAAAGAGGTGCCAAAACACATAGGCGCCTACGGAGAACAGAGGTGCTCCGGTTCCAGTCTGCCAGCAGCTAAGTACCTGCATCCTCGGGGGGCAGACCAGGGGGGTTTGTAGAGCACTGGGGGGGACACCAGTAGGCACACAAAACACACCCTCAGTGGCACAGGGGCGGCCGGGTGCAGTGTGCAAAGCAGGCGTCTGGTTTCAGGTAGAAAACAATGGAGGGACACAGGGGTCACTATAGCGGTGCAGGCAGGCACAGGGGGGGCTTCTCGGGATAGCCACCACCTGAGCTAGGCAGAGGGTCGCCTGGGGGTCACTCCTGCTCTGAAATTCGGTTCCTTCAGGTCCTGGGGGCTTCAGGTGCAATGTTGGTTCCAGGCGTCGGGTCCCTTGTTACAGGCAGTCGCTGTCAGGGGGAGCCTCTGTATTCTCTCTGCAGGCGTCGCTGTGGGGGCTCATGGGAGTCGTCTCTGGTTACTCACGGGCTCGCTCACCGGGGAGTCCTCCCTGTGGTGTTTGTTCTCTGGATCTCGAGTAGGGGGCGTCGGGTGCAGAGTGTGAAGTCTCACGCTTCCAGCGGGAAATATGCAGTCTTTGAAAGTTGCTTCTTTGTTGCAAAGTAGCAGCTGGTTTTGAGCAGGGCCACTGCTCACAGGAGTTTCTTGGTCCTTTAGTCCAGGGCAGACCTCTGAGGCTTCAGAGGTCGCTGATCCCTGTTGGATGCATCGCTGGTTGCAGGTTTTCGAAGTTGGAGACAGGCCGGTAGGGCTGGGGCCAAAGCAGGTGTTGTCGTCCTCCTTCTCAGCAGGCTTGTAGGTCAGCAGTCCTTGTTTCTTCAGGGTGCAGGAATCTAATTTCCTGGGATCTGGCGTGCCCCTAAATACTGAATTTAGGGGGGTGTTTAGGTCTGGGAGGGCAGTAGCCAATGGCTACTGTCCTTGAGGGTGGCTACACCCTCTTTGTGCCTCCACCCTGTGGGGAAGGGGGCACATCCCTAATCCTATTAGGGGAATCCTCCAAACTCAAGATGAAGGATTTCTAAAGGCAGGGGTCACCTCAGCCTCAGGACACCTTAGGGGCTGTCCTGACTGGTGGGTGACTCCTCCTTGTTTTTCTCATTATCTCCTCCAGCCTTGCCGCCAAAAGTGGGGGCAGTGGCTGGATGTAGGAAAGTACCATCTTGCCTGGCATGTTACCCCCCATATTTCACTGTATATATGTTGTTTTAGTTGTATGTGTCACTGGGACCCTGCCAGCCAGGGGCCCAGTGCTCATAGGTGTGCCCTGTATGTGTTACCTGTGTTATGACTAACTGTCTCACTGAGGCTCTACTAATCAGAACCTCAGTGGTTATGCTCTCTCATTACTTTCAAATTGTCACTAACAGGCTAGTGACCATTTTCACCAATTTACATTGGCATACTGGAACACCCTTATAATTCCCTAGTATATGGTACTGAGGTACCCAGGGTATTGGGGTTCCAGGAGATCCCTATGGGCTGCAGCATTTCTTTTGCCACCCATAGGGAGCTCTGACAATTCTTACACAGGCCTGCCACACTGCAGCCTGAGTGAAATAATGCACACATTATTTCACAGCCATTTTCACTGCACTTAAATAACTTATAAGTCACCTATATGTCTAACCTTTACCTGGTAAAGGTTAGGTGCAAAGTTACTTAGTGTGAGGGCACCCTGGCACTAGCCAAGGTGCCCCCACATTGTTCAGGGCCAATTCCCCGGACTTTGTGAGTGCGGGGACACCATTACACGCGTGCACTACACATAGGTCACTACCTATGTGTAGCTTCACAATGGTAACTCCGAATATGGCCATGTAACATGTCTAAGATCATGGAATTGCCCCCTCTATGCCATCCTGGCATTGTTGGCACAATCCCATGATCCCACGGGTCTGTAGCACAGACCCTGGTACTGCCAAACTGCCTTTTCAGGGGTTTCACTGCAGCTGCTGCTGCCAACCCCTCAGACAGGTTTCTGTCCTCCTGGGGTCCAGCCAGGCTTGGCCCAGGATGGCAGAACAAAGGACTTCCTCAGAGAGAGGGTGTTACACCCTCTCCCTTTGGAAAAAGGTGTTAAGGCAGGGGAGGAGTAGCCTCCCCCAGCCTCTGGAAATGCTTTCATGGGCACAGATGGTGCCCATTTCTGCATAAGCCAGTCTACACCGGTTCAGGGACCCCTCAGCCCTGCTCTGGCGCGAAACTGGACAAAGGAAAGGGGAGTGACCACTCCCCTGACCTGCACCTCCCCTGGGAGGTGCCCAGAGCTCCTCCAGTGTGCTCCAGACCTCTGCCATCTTGGAAACAGAGGTGCTGCTGGCACACTGGACTGCTCTGAGTGGCCAGGGCCAGCAGGTGACGTCAGACTCCTTCTGATAGGCTCCTTCAGGTGTTGCTAGCCTATCCTCTCTCCTAAGTAGCCAAACCCTCTTTTCTGGCTATTTAGGGTCTCTGCTTTGGGGAATTCCTTAGATAACGAATGCAAGAGCTCATCAGAGTTCCTCTGCATCTCTCTCTTCACCTTCTGCCAAGGAATCGACTGCTGACCGCGCTGGAAGCCTGCAAAACTGCAACAAAGCAGCAAAGACGACTACTGCAACTCTGTAACGCTGATCCTGCCGCCTTCTCGACTGTTTTCCTGGTGGTGCATGCTGTGGGGGTAGTCTGCCTCCTCCCTGCACTAGAAGCTCCGAAGAAATCTCCCGTGGGTCGACGGAATCTTCCTCCTGCAACCGCAGGCACCAAAGAATTCCATTACCGGTCCTCTGGGTCTCCTCTCAGCACGACGAGCGAGGTCCCTTGAATCCAGCAACTCTGTCCAAGTGACTCCCACAGTCCAGTGACTCTTCAGTCCAAGTTTGGTGGAGGTAAGTCCTTGCCTCCCCACGCCAGACTGCATTGCTGGGAACCGCGTCTTTTGCAGCTACTCCGGCCTCTGTGCACTTCCGGCGGAAATCCTTTGTGCACAGCCAAGCCTGGGTCCACAACACTCTAACCTGCATTGCACGACTTTCTAAGTTGTCCTTCGGCGGCGTGGGACTCCTTTGTGCAACTTCGGGTGAGCACTGTTTCACTCCTCTTCGTAGTGCCTGTTCCGGCACTTCTGCGGGTGCTGCCTGCTTCTGAGAGGGCTCCTCGTCCTGCTGGGCGCCCCTTCTGTCCCCTGACGCAATTGGCGACATCCTGGTCCCTCCTGGGCCACAGCAGCATCCAAAAACCCTAACCGCACGATTTGCAGCTAGCAAGGCTTGTTGGCGGTCTTTCGGCGGGAAAACACGTCTGCACGACTCTCCATGGCGTGGGGGATCCATCATCCAAAGGGGAAGTCTCTAGCCCTTGTCGTTCCTGCAGAATCCTCCGCTTCTACTGTCCAGTAGCAGCTTCTTTGCACCCACAGCTGGCATTTCCTGGGCATCTGCCCATCTCCGACTTGCTTGTGACTTTTGGACTTGGTCCCCTTGTTCCACAGGTACCCTCGTTTGGAAATCCATTGTTGTTGCATTGCTGGTTTGTGTCTTTCCTGCAGAATTCCCCTATCACGACTTCTTTGTCCTTTGGGGAACTTTAGTGCACTTTGCACTCACTTTTCAGGGTCTTGGGGTGGGCTATTTTTCTAACCCTCACTGTTTTCACAGTCCCAGCGACCCTCTACAAGGTCACATAGGTTTGGGGTCCATTCGTGGTTCGCATTCCACTTTTGGAGGATATGGTTTGTGTTGCCCCTATCCCTATGTGTCCCCATTGCATCCTATTGTAACTATACATTGTTTGCACTGTTTTCTAAGACTATATTGCATATTTTTGGTATTGTGTACATATATCTTGTGTATATTTGCTATCCTCATACTGAGGGTACTCACTGAGATACTTTGGCATATTGTCATAAAAATAAAGTACCTTTATTTTTAGTATATCTGTGTATTGTGTTTTCTTATGATATTGTGCAAGTGACACTAGTGGTACTGTAGGAGCTTCACTCGTCTCCTAGTTCAGCCTAAGCTGCTCTGCTAAGCTACCATTATCTATCAGCCTAAGATGCTAGACACCATATGCACTAATAAGGGATACCTGGGCCTGGTGCAAGGTGTAAGTACCCCTTGGTACTCACTACAAGCCAGTCCAGCCTCCTACACTGGATGGGTGGGCATCTCCACTAGCTGGGATGCCCTGGGGTGGTGCAACAAAAGGGGTGAGCCTCTGAGGCTCACCACCAGGTGTTACAGTTCCTGCAGAGGGAGGTGAGAAGCCCCTCCACCCAGTACAGGCTTTGTTCCTGGCCACAGAGTGACAAAGGCACTCTCCCCATGTGGCCAGCAACATGTCTGGTGTGTGGCAGGCTGTGAGAAACTGGTCAACCTACACTAGAAGTCGGATTGGTATTCAGGGGGCATATCTCTAAGATGCCCTCTGGGTGTATATTACAATAAATTGCACACTGGCATCAGTGTGCATTTACTGTCCTGAGAGGTTTGATACCAAACATCCCAGTTTTCAGTGTAGCTATTATGGAACTGTGGAGTTCGTGTTTGACAAACTCCCAGACCATATACTCTTATGGCTACCCTGCACTTACAATGTCTAAAGTTTTGCTTAGACACTGTAGGGGCATAGTGCTCATGCACATATATCCTCACCTGTGGTATAGTGCACCCTGCCTTAGGGCTGTAAGGCCTGCTAGAGGGGTGACTTACTTATGCCATAGGCAGTGTGAGGTTGGCATGGCACTCTGAGGGGAGTGCCATGTCGACAGTCTTTCTCCCCACCAGCACACACAAGCTGTGAGGCAGTTAGCATGTGCTGATTGAGGGGTCCCTGGGGTGGCATAAGACATGCTGCAGCCCTTATTGACCTTCCTGGCATCAGGGCACATGGTACCAGTTACAAGGGACTTATCTGAGTGCCAGGGTTGTGCCAAGTGTGAAGACAAAGGCACAGTTTAAGGAAAGAACACTGGTGCTGGGGCCTGGTTAGCAGGGTCCCAGCACACTTTCAATCAAAAGATAGCATCAGCAAAGGCAAAAAGTTAGGGGGTAACCATGCCAAGGAGGCATTTCCTTACAGGTTGCATCAACATCAAGGACAAAAAGGCAGTAGGTCAACCAGCTCACGGCCAGCAGCTATCACAAGGCTCTCCCATGGTAATTTCCCCAATAACCAAGGGGTAAATTAGGAGACATATCTAAAGAAAGCTGGAAGGGGCTCCAGGTCCAAATGGGATTCCATCAGCCATGTTCAAACAAGACCCAAAAGATTGGTCTGACAACCGGAACATCCAAACTGCCCTTTTTAACCAACTGATATTCCTGCACACAGCAACATGGGTACAGGTCAAGTTGGGCGCAGGGACACACCTCTCTAGACATATTCCAAATACTAAAGGGCTGAAGTAGGGGTGTGTTCTTGCTCTCACTCTGTTCAATCTCTTCTTGGCTGACCTAACATCAAGACTGACCATCTGCAACTCCCACACTCTGAACCTAGGAAGCATGGTCCTCTGCAGCCTCCTTTATGCTGATGATTTGGTTTTAATAAGCTGCACCCTGGTAACGCTACATTACATGCTTAAAGTTACTCAGGTCTATTCGGAAGAAAATGTTCTGATCATCAATTCAGAAAAAACAAAAACAATTTCAAACAGTCTAAAAAGTAGAGCCCATAGCTGGTATCTGGCCAACAAGTGGTTGGAATCTGTAGAGGACTATAAATACGTGTGACTTGGATGGGGTGACTGGGGCTCCGTCTCTTTGTGGTGGTGCAGGGACTAGACACCAAAGCACAACAGCAGCTGGCCGATTGACCATCCCTGCATCAGTTACCTTTGCGTGTACTCCCCCCGCTGTACCAAACGCAATGGCTCAAAGAGTGACCTGGGACCCCTGGAGTGTGAAGAGGACGGAAAGTGGTCGGGCAGTTTGGAGTGGGACTTCTTTAGGGGTGGGGGTGTAGGGCCAGTTGAGGCACTATAATCTTCCCTGTTCTGGGAGCATTGATCATTGGATAACGAGCCTCAATGCCTTTCCCCTAAATGAGAGGGTGAAAGACAATACCCCCATTTATTCCCTCTGGAATTAAACTGAGCCCTGTTTGTCCTTCATGTAAGTGGAGACATGTCCCGTAGTTGTGCTTTGCCCTGAGGAGTACGATATCAGTGTATGGCAAAAATCCATGGCTCGCGCCCTGAGGAAGCAAGGCCTGTGTCTTCAGACAGTGAGATCGGCGAGTGGTCAGAAAGGGTGCTCTCTAGTATCCGTAAGTCCCGGACCCGCGCCACTGTGTTTTGCATCACAAGGAAGTGGTCCAATCACGACTGAGTTCCATGTACTGGCAAGAAGAAAGTATATTCTCTATCTGCTGGGTGGTTAAGTCTCCAGAAGTCCACTAGTCCGTGTTCGGCGGTCACGTACATCAGTATTGCCCAGTCCGGGTTATTGCCAGTATCAGTGGGGCCAGTCCTGTCAAGCACTGCATCCCGGGCTAGGTTTCAGTCATCCTCTATTAGGGAGTGTGAAGCCTCAAACTCGCTAAGGAGATGGTTAAGGTGGAGGAGGAACAAGTGTTTGGAACCTGTGGGTGCAGATACAGAGCGTACACAAAGCAAATAGTCCCCGATCTTCAGTTTAGCAAACTCGTATCTGCCTTCAGGATCAGCCCACATGTTAGCAGTGGTAGCGGGTAGGGTTTTATGTAGCAGAATCACCACCCCACACTTCCTAGTTGTACCACTCCCCGCAGTGTGTGTGGTTTCAGGCAGATACTTAATATAGTTTTTCCAGCCCAATCCAGGCGCAGTTTGCTGGATTCCACGTCATCAAGATATGTTTCCTATAGGAGAGCCCCCATCTGCCCTTTTGGACTGAAGATAGAAGATTACCTTATTTCTTTTCACATGGTGGGTCAGGCCATTGACGTTCCAGGAGATAATATGGAGCAGGCGGGATGGGATAGTTTTCCGACCTACCATGGCAGCAGTGTGGGTATGTAGAGGGGTGACTCATCTATGCCACAGGCAGTATTTTGTGTGCATGGCATCCTGAGGGGGATGCCATGTCGACTTTGCCTTTTTCCTCCCCACCAACACACACAATCTGCAATGGCAGTGTGCATGTGTTAGGTGAGGGGTCCCTTAGGGTGGCCCAACACATGCTGCAGCCCTTAGGGGCCTACCATGGTCACAGGCCCCTTGGTACCACTGGTACCTTTTACAAGGGACTTATCTGTGTGCCAGGGGTGTGCCAATTGTGGAAACAATGTTACATTTTTCGTGAAAGAATACTGGTGCTGGGGCCTGGTTAGCAGGATCCCAGCACACTTCTCAGTCAAGTCAGCATCAATATCAGGCAAAAAGCAGGGGGAAACTGCAACAGAGCCATTTTCCTACATCAGGCCATATCTTATCTCCCATGCCACAAATCGCCAGAGGAAGTCTGCTTCCCCGTGGAATTTTACAAATGGGCCAGCAAAGAGGCGGTTGACCTCCAATACAAAGCCTTCAGAGAGGCCAGCCAAGAGGGATCGTTGGGCTCTATCTCCAACAGGGCAGTGATAGCGGTGCTCCCTAAGCCCGGACGGAATCCCCCTCCTTTGTGGCAGCTATTGCCCCATATCCCTTTTGAACGGAGATGTCAAAATCCTTGCCAGTATCCTGGCGGCCCGCTTAAGCAAAGTCCTTCCGTCATTAATACATCCTATGCAAGTGGGATTTGTCCCGGGACGTACCTCTCGGAACCATCTCTACTCCCTCTCAAATGCCCTGTGGAAAGCCGGATGAGGTCCTAGACTTGTCCCTCGACGCTGAAAAGGCGTTTGACCATGTCAAATGGACTATTTGTTCGCAACGCTGCAGAACTTTGGCCTGGTAGATCACTTCATAGCCCAAGTATGTCTGCTCTATGACTGTCCTATGGCGCAGGTTAATTGTGGTGGCTTCATATCCGACCCTTTTTCGATTCACAGTGGGACAAGGCAGGGCTGCCCACTCTCGCCTCTTTTATTCCTGCTGGCAATGGAACCGCTGGCCGGCACTATCCGTCAATCTCCTCTCCTCACTGGAATATCCTTCTCGCTCCTATCTGGGTGAACTGAGACAAAAGTGAAGCACTGCCCCTCTCCACCATCACCATGAGAGTGGCGATCCACGGTTCCCTTTCTGTTGTATGCCTTCTCGCCCTTAAATACCTAAGGATACTGGTCAACTGGGGACTTGACCGTATAGTAGCAGACAATCTGGACCCACCCGTATGACTCAGGATTTTGAAAAGGGGTCCCACTTGAGATTCTCCATGTGGGGTAGGGTCCAGGCGGTAAGGATGGTTACTTTACCGCGCTTCACCTATGTACTAGGCCTGCTACCCATCCAAACACCCCTATCGACTCTTAGGCAGATCGATGCAGAGATCCAAGCTTTTGAGTGGAGCTCCTCTCGTCCCCGCCTATTGCCTGCTAAGCTCATGGCCCACCGCTCTTGTGGAGATATAGGGCTCCCGTTGATCGAACACTATGCCCTCGCCCTCCATCTGTCTTAGTTGGCGTAAATGTTACCTGAAGCGCCGGACCCGCCACAATGAGTCATCACTTAGCGACTGCTACTTCCTAACCAGGGCGGCCTTAGCTCCTTGTAAAGAGCCAGTTCCCCCCTCCAGCCCTGCCCCGATAACACGATGGGGGCAACGCATGCAGCCTGGAGTCGGGAGCACCACGTTCTCGGCATACACACCTATCTCCACAAAGGGGCCCCTATATGGGGAAATAATTGCCTACACCTCAGAGGGTGTAGGAGGCTGGCCTGGTTTCTACGCAGTACCTAAGGTACTTACACCAGGTCCAATTATCCCTCATTAGTGAAATGTAGTCAGTGACTAGAAGCCAGCCTCTCTACAGGTAGTGTGGATGAGCAGCCAAGGCCTAACTAGGAGACTAATCACAATAGTTACAAACCATATACAAAAATAATGGAATGCGAAAGTCGGTTTCTCACCTAGGCAAGTGTAGTATAGAGAGGCGCTGGGAGTATGAGAAAACACCAAAGTTAAGTACAGAACTCACCCCAGAGCACAGGAAAGCAGGAGTAAATCACAGTAACTTTCCTAGAACACACAAGAACATGTGATAGAAGAATTTGCAAGAACCAGCAGAGACTGAAAGACACCAGCAATGGATTCCTGGACCTGAAAACCTGAGGAAGAAGGGGACCAAGTCCAAGAAGCACTGAAGAGTCCAGGGAGAACAGGAGCGCCTGCTAACCCGGATGTAGGTGCCAAAGAAGAACCATCTGTGAAGAAGAATAGTCAGTACTGCACCCAAGAAGATGGATGCGGGTTCCTGGTTGGTGCAGATTATGTCCCACGCCAGATGGATGATTGCAGTCTGGTTTGCGTCATTGGATTCCCCGACAGGCCCTGGCACAGGCAAAGCTCGCGGTTAGCGGAAAATGGTGCTGCACTGGACCAGGAGGGACCTGCTGGCCTTTACCCAGGAGGGGGAGACAGCCCCTCTCAGCACGTAAGAGAGCCCTCAGAAGACCAGGCAGCGCGCACAGGAGTCCCACAGCACGGAGACAAAGAAGGTGCAAAAGGAGGCCCACACAGAACTACACCAAGGGATCCCACGCCACCGGAGAACCACGCAGGAGGCTGTGCGTCACAGAAAGGAGTGCTGGGGGCTGGAGCTGCACGGTGCACAAAGAACTTTGCGGAAGGATGCAAACTAGCCTTGACAACTGCAAAACATGCAGTGCATGGGGGTACTGTCTTGCATGGGGAGGCAAGCTCTTACCTCCACCAAAGTTGGACAGTTGGACAACAGGACAGTCTGGACCACTTCAGTCCATCTCCTGTGTTGCTGGATCCACACGCTTCTTCATGAGAGGGGACACAAACCACTGGTCGTTAATGCAGAGGGGTGCCTGCTGAAGCAGGGAAGTGACTCCTTCACTTCAAGGGAGATTCCTTCGTTCTTCTGGTGCAGGCTGAACACTGGCTGTCCTTTGAGGATGCACGACCAGGAAACAGTGGCAGTTGCTGGCAGGAGCTGAAGATACAGTGTTGCAGAAGTCGTCTTTGGTTCTTTCTTGCAGTTGTAGAGTTCTGGGAGGGTCCAGATGCAGTTTCTTCAGTAAGAAGGTGAAGTAAGTGATGCAGAGGTTCCTGCTGGAGTCTTGCAATCCGAATCTGAGGTAACACCCAGAGGAGAGACCATAAATAGCCCTGAAAGGGAGATTGGTCAGTGTAGGAAAATGCAACTGTTGGCATGGTCGCCGCTAACTTTTTGTCTCTTGCTGATGCTAGCTATGATTGAAAGGGTGCTGGGACCCTGCTAACCAGGGCCCAGCACCAGTGTTCTTTCCCTAAAACTGTACCTTTGTCTCTACAATTGGCACAGCCCTGGCACACAGATAAGTCCCTTGTAAATAGTACCCCTGGTACCAAAGGCCCTGTGGCCAGGGAAGGTGTCTAAGGGCTGCAGCATGTATTATGCCACCCTGGGGACCCCTCACTCAGCACATGCACAGTGCCTCACAGCTTGTGTGTGCTGGTGGGGAGAAAAAGACTAAGTCGACATGGCACTCCCCTCAGAGTGCCATGCCCACAACCCACTGCCTATGAAGTATAGGTAAGTCACCCCTCTAGCAGGCCTTACAGCCCTAAGGCAGGGTGCACTATACCACCGGTGAGGGCATAGCTGCATGAGGACTATGCCACAACAGTGTCTAAGCCAATTCTTAGACATCGTAAGTGCAGGGCAGCCATAAAGAGTATATGGTCTGGGAGTTTGTCAAACACGAACCCACAGTTCCATAATGGCTACACTGAATACTGGTAAGTTTGGTATCAAACTTGTCAGCACAATAAATCCAAATCCACACTGATGCCAGTGTGGGATTTATTGAAAAATGCACTCAGAGGGAATCTTAGAGATTCCCCCTGCATGCCATCCCAACTGCTAGTGCTAGGCTCACCAGTCTCTGGCAGCCAGGCACTTACAGACTAGTTTCTGGCCACATGAGGTGAGTGCCTTTTGCACTCTGTGACCAGGAACAAAGCCTGTCCTGGGTGGAGGTGCCTCACAACTCCCCCTGCAGGAACTCTAACACCTGGCGGTGAGCCTCAAAAGCTCAAAGCCTGGTGTTACAATGCCCCAGAGCACTCCAGCTAGTGGAGATGCCCACCTCCCCGGACACAGCCCCCACTTTAGGCAGCAAGTCCAGAGGAGATAATGAGAAAAACAAGGAGTCACCCTCCAGCCAGGATAGCCCCTAAGTTGTCCTAAGCTGAGGTGGCCAATGCCTTTAGAAATCCTCCATCTTACGTTTGTTGGATTTCCCCAATAGGATTAGGGATGTGCCTCCATCCCCTCAGGGAGGAGGCACAAAGAGGGTGTAGCCACCCTCCAGGACAATAGCCATTGGCTACTGCCCTCCCAGACCTAAACACACCCCTAAATTAAGTATTTAGGGGCACCTCAGAACCCAGGAAATCAGATTCCTGCAACCTTAACAAAGAAGGACTCCTGAAGTGTGAGTCCCCAACACTCTGCACCTGACGCCCCCGGCTCGTGTCCAGAAAACCAACACTATAGCGAGGACCCCCAGGCTACTCCAATGGCATGTCCACCCTGAGATGACCTCCCCTGCATCCCCACAGCGACGCCTGCAGAGAGAATCCAGAGGATCCCCCTGACCGCGACTGCCTGGTAATAAAGAACCCGACGCATGGAAGAAGCAATGAACCCACAGCCCCCAGGCCAGAGAGGAACTAACTATTGGTGCAAGAGTGACCAGCAGGAGGCCCTCATCTTTGCCCAGTTGGTGGCTGGCCCGAGAAGCCCCCCCGTGCCCTGCCTGCATCGCCAGAGTGACCCCCGGGTACCTCCACTGATTTCAACAGAAAACCCGACACCATCTTAGCACACTGCACCCGGCTGCCCCTGAGGGTGTATTTCGTGTGCCTGTTTGGGACCCCCCGTGCTCTACAAAAACCCCCTGGTCTGCTCCCAAGGACGCAAGTACTTACCTGCTAGCAAACTGGAACCAGAGCACCCCTAGTCTCCATAGGTGCCTATGCTATCTCGACCCCTCTTTGACCTCTGCACCTGACCAGCCCTGTGTTGCTGGTGCTGGGTGTTTGGGGTTGACTTGAACCCCCAATGGTGGGCTGCCTATGGCACTTTTAAAATAGCTTATTGCCATTTAATGCAAACTGTGTACATTACTTTTTTCATTCAAAGTTCTATATTTACCTATGCCAAGTACCTTACAATGTATGTACTTACTTGGATTCTGAATCTTGTGGTTCTAAAATAAAGAAAATAATATTTTTCTATATAAAAACCCATTGGCTTGGAGTGAAGTCTGAGTGTGTGTTCCCATTTATTGCCTGTGTATGTACAACAACTGTTTTACACTACCCTCTAAGCCTAACTGCTCGACCACACTACTACAAATAGAGCATTAGTATTATCTATTTTTGCCAATATCAACCTCTAAGGGGAACCCCTGGACTCTGTGCACACTATCTCTCGCTTTGAGATAGTATATACAGAGCCAACTTCCTACAGGAAGCATGAAACACAATTCAAGAAAAGAAAGCCATTGAATATGATTAAGCAAACATGATTGAGAGAACAATGAAAGGAAAGCAATGGGCTGAACCAAAGCACACTCAATATTGGTACTGCCCACAAACGGTGTTTGCCAACAAAAATATAAATGTTCTACCAGGTTAGTCGTCAAGGAACTAGGTTTATTCACAAATACATGGTTGTCCCAGCCAATCACTTTTCACCACTCGCACTCCTTAATGATTCCATTAGGGCCACAGAGCACTCAAAAATTAAATAATCAGAGGGGAGGATCTTGGCATGTTAAATTTCATTTGTATTTCTTCTGATCAGTAGCGCTTTAAATCTTCAAGAGAGATCCTCACCTTTAACTCGCACGTCGCTGTATCGCTGGAAGTGATGGTAGGCAGCCTTCCATGGATTGCGGTACTGACGTAGAAGTGAAATAGGGGGGCGAGAGCGCACCGGAACATATCGCACCCCTTCATCATCTGTAAGACAGAAAATAAAATAATTACTGTCCATTACAAAGGTAACAGGGGTATGGAAAGGGATTACCGAACAAGAAAATGAGCAGTTGTCTAACCAACGGAAACAGGGAGAGGGTTGTGCTGCATCTTATTTATCAAGAGCAAACAAGCAATTCAGCTATAATTTTTTAATTATAATAAAGTGTTCTGCCCAAGGTGTAAATTAATGGACAACTACATTAATCTGTATTCTCTCATTCACCAGATTTGCATGTCTTGAAAGGAGAAGTTACTTCTCTACATTAACTATTTTTCTAGTAGAACTGTGTCTTCCAACATATTACTTTAGGTGCCAGACTGCACGCTGAAACTTTTTTCCCCCCAGCAATAGCTCTCCAAGCATTGCCAGGTAGCGTTACCAAGCTCCAGCCAGGATGTGACAACATTGGAACATACAAGGGTTGCGCTACTGTGCGGATGTCAGTTGCTTGTACATACCTTATTGAGTCAGGCAGAGAGAAACCACAAGAGTTAACAAGACAAACATGGCACATGATAGTTTTTTTTCTACCTTGGAATTGTATTAAGTACCACACTAACTCATAAGGGGAGGAGGAGATCCGGGGACACCAGCCAATCCCTCGCTTTGAGAAATACTAATACCTGTCTCAGGAAAGCATTGTACACTCCTCAAACCCCTTCTGACTCTAGACATGAAAAGAATGACAAGGAAGAGTCTGCAAGGGCAACCTTCTAATATCAAAGGGAAACCAGCCAGTTTCTCACATTTGACCATATTTATTCCAAACAAGGACACACAAGCCTTTAGGAAAGTCCCATGCGTAACGCACCATAATGGGGGAAAACCTTCTGACCGTCGTCACTTTGTCTTGTTACCCAACAAGAACATTGAAAACAAATTTCAGTTTTCTCAACACGTTTGAATTTGTTATCAAATAACTATGTTGAAATTGAATAGTACAGATTAGATTTTAGTTTTGGCAAACACAATGGAATAAGAAAGACACAAAACATTCAGCAG
The DNA here is from genome assembly GCF_031143425.1 of Pleurodeles waltl. Classification (NCBI taxonomy): domain Eukaryota; kingdom Metazoa; phylum Chordata; class Amphibia; order Caudata; family Salamandridae; genus Pleurodeles; species Pleurodeles waltl. The sequence continues at coordinate 373,878,275 of NC_090450.1, read as the reverse complement.
GGCCAATAGTGATTTCTTGTGTGGAGACAAGGTATATGTTTAAGTGTTTTCTGAGGTATAATTATCTAGGCAGACAGAGATGAGGAGTGTGATTATATGAACTACTTCGTCAAGTGTAGACAGCTTGTTGTGAATTCAGTAAATTGTATTCCAGCCTATGTGATGAGCATGCTGCAGTCCACCAGATTCAGGACTTGTGGTGCTTTCCACATTGCTGTAATCCACTGAAGTGCTATCAACAGCTTGCTTGAGGACAAATATTTCTTGGAGACTAGTGAGCCAGTCTTTTACCAGTGCCATACTCCTATTTGGGAGGATAAAGCCTGTAATCGTTTTCCCAATATATCTGAATCCTGGAACACTGCAAAAACTGATGATGTATGGTTGTGCTTCCTGTGTGACACCTCTTGCGGCAGTTGTTTCACCATCCTGCTTTGCGCAGCTTGTCAAGCACCCACAAGGGTCTATGGATTTTTTATTTTCTATTTTAAAACCTATATTCATCCTTTTCTTTCCACGTGTAAAGAAAAGAAAAAAACAGTAACATAGTGCATGTGAAAAAGTGCAGGTATTGTATTACGCATCTCAATGGGTTAATTACCATGACTATCGCACACAAAAAAACATCCTATGTACTAAGTCAATGCACAAATCACATACTGCAGTAGTTTGGTAACCCCACTTGGCAATGGCATCTCTCATACTCAAAGTCTTTCTATCATCATGTCTCTGGGTCTCCCACGTCTGATTCCAAATCTGAGTCTCTGTACTCATTGAAAGAGTCCAGCATTTCCCTGCCAAATACTCCGCCACCCTGTCATCTCTACGCGAGAGTCTCAGATGTTGCTCCTATGCAAATTCCCCACTCCAGAACAACTTTAACCCATGGAGCCTTGTTCCGAGCTCGGGGTCCAGTCCATTTCATCCCTAGGCTTAGCAAGAGGCAGCACGATTGTAGGAGCTTATGTGAGTTCTTTCAGCTTATGGGCTTCATTACCATACCCAACAGGCAAGCTCCTAGTGTCATGGTTATGGTGATTCCTACTGCCTCTGCAATGCAGGGCACTACTGCTTCCCAGAAGTTATATACCCCTGAGCATTGCCACGCCAGCTGCAAAAATGTGGCCCCTACCTCCCTGCAACAAACACAGTTTGCCGCCCTAGCACGATCTATTATGTTAAGCTGGTGTTATGTATGTACAATGCAAATAGTTGAAGTGGAGTAGCTTAAATCTGTTGTTACAGGACACAGTTTTCACTAGGCTACAGACGTGACTCCAGTCCCTGTAGGAAAGTGCCTCTTTTGACATGGTCACCTCCACCTCACGTTCTGTCTGGTTTCTGGTGCAATTCTGACTGAAAGTGCACTGGGTCCCTGCTATAAAAGGTCCCTAGTGGCAGATCTCTTCCCCAAAACTGCACATTCGTTTTCCCAATTGGCAAACCTTTAGCTACCAGTATAAGTCCCTCATAAATGGTACCCCTGTTACATAGGGCATGGGGTACTAAAGGAAGGCCCCTGAGGGCTGCAGCACGAATTGTGCGTCCCTCAAAGACCCCTCTCACTAAGTGCATACAGAGCTGCTTTGGCAGGCTCTGTGTCTGGGTGCAGAACTAAAATGAAAACACGCATGGCAAGGGGTCTGTGCGCACTGCCCCCTTTACGCTGCATGCAATATAGGTAAGTCACCCCACTAGCAGGCCTTCCAGCCCTAAAGGCAGGGTGGATTATATAACATGTGAGGGCATACCTGCATGAGCAGATATGCCTCTGCAATGTGTCATTTTCAGACACAGTAAGTGAACACTGAAGCCATTTTATGTACATGTGCTGGACTCTGGTCATTACAAGTTCTCCAGGTACATGATGGCTTCACTGCCAATAGGGATGATTGGTATCAAACATCTCGTATTATTAAATCCTCAATTAATCCAGTGATGGATTTAATAATACATGCACTCAGAGGGCTCCTTAGAGGTGCCCTAAAAACCTACCAACTCCTAACGTGGGCTCTGACTGGTCAAAACCACTACAGCCACCTTAGACAGAGATCTGGCCCCCTGAGGTGAAAGCCAATGGTCTTGAGGGCTGAGAACTAAGGCCTGCTCTGGGCAGAGGTGTGATGACCTCTCCCAGGCAGGATGAACATTCCAGGGTGGGGAGCTTCAAAGGCCTTGCCGCCTTTGAAATGTAACCCAGGCCTCTCCAAATGGTAGAGCAGGCAGACCCCCAGTTCCTGACCCCATGTTTGGTGCCAGGACTGGTGGGGAGATTAAGAAAATTATAAGGTGTGCCCACTTCATGCCAGTCCCATTCCTGGAGTGGATGAGCTGAAGTGGGTAATACTTTTTAAATTCCTCCATCCTGCATGGAAGGAATTAGGCCAATATGGTTAGGGCTATCCACTTCCACAAGGCAGTGGTCATAGGAAGGGTGTAGTCACCCTAAAGGTGAGTAGCCCATTGGCTACCACCTGGCACTCCCCGTAACACCCCTACATTCAGTATTTAGGTGGCACCCTTGAACCCTAGAATCAGATTCCTGATGAACTATGAACAGCTGGACAACACAGATGTCGTTCAGTAGAGAAGACTGAAGACACCAACTCACTTGGCCCCAGTCCTACCAGCCTGTCTGCAGGCTTCAAAGAATCCTGCACTCAGAAGACTACTGTCCTGCAGCCCAGTGACCTCAAAAGCCTTAGGAGGACTGCCTGCCTTTGATAAAGGCTAAGAACACCCGTGCACAGCGGACCTGTCCAGAAGAAACCAGCTCTAAAGAAGTTGTCTGCCTGAGGAACTGCAGAACCGCCCCCTTGAACCACCTCTGCACCAGAGGCCCCCGGCCTGAGTAAGTGGCCTACCAGTCCAGTGAAGGTTCCCAAGTGCTTCTGACCAAGAGTCCACCATGGGCTGAACCCTGCCGGAATCCACGACGACGCCTGTAGCCTAAATCCAAGGACTCCCCCTGACAACGACTTGACCGGTAAGCTGTTTCTGATGTCAAAAGACACATCTGCACCTGGAGCCCCATGCCCTTGGGGAGCTGGACCATCGGTGTCCCTACAACCCCTGGCATCTCTACTTACCTGGGCAGCTGTGGGTTGACCTCTCCCGGCTTCCTGGCCGGAGCCTGCAGCCTGTTTCTGAAAGTGATCTCCTCCACTAAATAACACTGGGTGCCCGACGCAGTGTTGGCACTCTGCACCCGACCATCCATGTGCCACTGAGGACATAGGTTCAGTGCTGCCTTGTGCCCCCCCCCCCCCCTATACTTACCTCAAATCGAGGTGATCGACCCTGTAGGTAAGTGCCACTGCTGGCATGGTTACCTCCCCCGCCCCCTCTTCTTGCCTATTGTTGATGCCAACTTTGATTGAAAGTGTGATGGGACTCTGCTTCCCAGGACCCAGCACCAGTGTTCTTTCCCTAAAACTGTACCTTTGTTTCCACCATTGGCACAGCCTGGGCACACAGTTATATTGTTTGTAAAAGGTACCAAGCACCCTGTGACCAGGGAAGGTCTGTAAGGGCTGCAGCATGTATTATGCCACCCTAGCGGACACCTCACTCAGCACATGCATACTGCCTTGCAAATTGTGTGTGCTAGTAGGGAGAAAAAGACAAAGTTGACAAGGCACCCTTCTCAGGGTGACATGCCAACAAACCACTGCCTGTGGCATAGGTAAGTCACTCTCTAGCAGGCCTTACAGCCCTAAGGCAGGGTGCACTGTACCACCGGTGAGGGCATAGCTGCCTGAGCAATATGCCCCTACAGTGTCCAAGTCCATTCTTAGACATTGTAAATGCAATGCAGCCATATTGAGTATATGGTCTGGGAGTTTGTCATAACGAACTCAACAGCACCATAATGGCTTCACTGAATACTGGGAAGTTTGGTATCAAACTTTTCAGCACAATAAACCCACACTGATGCCAGTGTGGGATTTATTGAAAAATGCACAGAGGGCATCTTAAGAGATGCCCCCTGTATGTTAGCCAAACTGCTAGTGTAATACTGACCGGTCTGTGCCAGCCTGCCACTTTCAGACAAGTTTCTGACCACATGGGGAGAGTGCCTTTGTGCACTCTGTGGTCAGAAACAAAGCCTGTCCTGGGTGGAGGTGCTTCACACCTCCCCCTGAAGGAACTGTAACACCTGGTGGTGAGCCTCAAAGGCTCAAGTCTCGGGTTACAGTGCCCCAGGGCACTCCAGCTAGTGGAGATGCCCGCTCCCCGGACAAAGCCCCACTTTTAGCATCAGGTTCAGCAGGAAAATTAGGGAAAACAGGGAGGAGTGACCACCCCAGCCAGGACCACCCCTAAGGTGTCCAGAGCTGAGGTGACCCCCTCCCTGCAGAATCCTCCATCTTGATTTGGAGGACAGAGACCAGTAGGGATAATAATGTGGCCCCCTCCCCAAAGGGAGTGGGAACAAGGAGAGTGTAGCCACCCTCAAGGACAGTAGCCATTGGCTACTGCCCTCTGACCCCTAAATCTAGGATTTAAGAGCCTCCATGAACCCAACTCATCAGATTCCTGGCTACCTACAAGAAGAAGAAGGATGTCTAAGCTGAAACCCCCAGCAGAGAAGAAGGAAGAAGACAACTGCTTTGGCCCCAGCCCTTCTGGCCTATCTCCTGCTTCAAAGAACCTGCAAAAAGACCAGTGACACGTCTAGCATGCCCATCGACCTCTGCCAACTCCAGAGGACTGCCCTGCACCCAGAAGGACCAAGAACTCCTGAGGACAGGGGCTCTGTCCAAACAAACCTACAACCAAGCACTCCCACCTCACTCCAGATGCTTGAGTCTTGACCCCTGTGCACCCGATGACCATGGCCCATATCCAGGTGGTCCACCCAGCAAGAGGGGGCCCCCAGGCGACTGCAAGCAAGTGCCCACTCTGGGTTAACCTCTCCACCCCTCCATGACAAAGCCTGCAGAGGGAATCCAGAGGACCCCCCTGACCGCAAAGCTCCAGACGAAGATATCCGATGCCTAAGAACACACTGCACCCACAGCCCCCAGGCCTTGGAGAAACGAACCCCGGTGCCTCAACGTTCAGCAGGCGGCCCTCCTCCCTGTCTGACCAGTGGTGTGCCCAAGACAACCCCCCAGACCTCGCCAGTAGCCTCTTGAGTGACCCCTGGGGCCTCCTGACAGACCAGTATTGGAAACCTGACGTCCTGTTTGCACCCTGAACCCGGACGCCTCTGTGCGACAGAGTGTGTGTTCATTGCCTAGTTGTGGCCCCTCCAGTACTCATATTATCCCCTCTTGTCTGCCCTCCGCGTCACAGGTACTTACCTGCTGGTCGACCTGATTCCAAGTACCCCCTGTCTCCATAGGAGCCCATGTTACATTTGTTAAACTTTGACCTCTGCACCCGGCCGGCCCCGTGTTGCTGGTGGTGGGTGTTAACTTGACCCCCAACTGGTAGACTTCCTAAAACCCTGAGACTGAAACTAAGTGTTGTACTTACCTGTAAAACAACCTAACATTTCTCCCCTGTCCATTTTTAAAACAGATTATTGCCAATATTTCAAAAACTGTATTACTTACCTATTTCAAACCAAGTACTGTTGATACCTGTGTGAAATGCAAAACTTTTAAGGTACTTACCTGCAACTTGAATCTTGTCGTTCTAGAAATAAATTAAGAAAATATATTTTTACAATATAAAAACCACTGGTCTGGAGTTAAGTCATTGAGTGTGTGCTTCTTCTATTTTCTGTGTGTGTGCAACAAATGCTTTGCACTACCCTCTGTTAAGCCTAACTGCTCTGCCAAACTACCACAAAAGAGAGCATTAGTATTATCTACTTTGGCCTCTGTTAAGCAACTGGGGAACCCCTGGACTCTGTGCACACTATATCTCACTTTGATATAGTATATACAGAGCCAGCTTCCTACAACCCTTGAGTCCGCTTTACTCACTTGCAAGTAGTGCTTCAGGAGCTACCCGTCTCTATTGGAGAGCAGTGGGAGCCCAATGCTGTGTTGGCAATCTGCATGCAGCCGCCCCTGTGCCGCTGAGGGTGTAAGTTTGGTGCTGCCTTGTACCCAACTCCCCCCACCTCACCCCAGTGACCAGCATCCGTCACCGCTTGTACTTATCTGGGAGCATCGCATCTTTATCTCCCTCACCCCGGTTTCTATTGACAGACTTTGACCGCTGCACCCAGCTGCCCTGTGTCGCTGTGGGTGCACTCTTGGTACTGCCCAGTGATAGTCTAAAACCCCGAAGACTGGGATTGTAAGTTGTGTACTTACCTGTGAAACAGCATTCTTGTTTTCCTCCCATAGGTTAACATTGGAGACTCTGAAATTTGGTGATTTTTTAAACAGCAAAGTAATTTTAATATAATAACTGCTTATCTTATAACAAAGTTCTTTGGTTCAAAGCATATATAAAACCAACTGTTATTCTTCTAAATTGGTATTGGATTTATTCCTGAAGTGTGTGTCTTATTTATTGCCTCTGGGAGTACAACGAATGCTTAACACAAATCCTTGTAAGCGTAACTGCTCGCCCCCACTACCAGAAAAAGAGCACTAGACCTATCTATTTCTGCCTCTGCAAACCTTTGGTGATCCACTGGACTCTTAACAGTGTACTTCATTTTAGTGCACTATATAGAGAGCCAGATTCCTACAGTCCTTAATGTGCTCCCCCAGATCAGTTTCCCAAGTTGCTTCCTCACTGTGTACTTTTTCTGTCTGGCAAGTCTGCTTGAAGGACCTTCAAGAGGAGAGATATAGGGTGTATGCCCTCCCCCCGCCTGAGTAGCCCTCCCAAGGTCTGACACACCAAAGGAGTCGCCAGTTATGTGCACCAATTCTCTTTTGCAGTGCTTTCTAATTTGGTAAACTGCAGAAATTAGCCCCATCCTATATTAAAGGCATCTTACACCTCCTGAAGCAGCTGGACCCATTTCCAGAAGACTGGGCCAGGAGGGGTCAATCCAGGGTGGACTCCAAGTTTAAATCGCCTAGGGACCTCCTCTGGAATGGTGGGCCACCTAGACACGGGCTGTGGGCATCAGGTGCAGAATGGACAGGGCTCACGGATCTGGGGCAGCTATGGAATACTTTGAGGGTTTTTTCTGGACAGGGCCACTGTCTGCTGGAGTTCCTGGTCCTCTGCTGGGCAGGCAGTCCACTGTATGTTTGTGCAGGTCTCTGGTCCTGCAGAATGCATCTCCTTTTTGTAGCAGGAGGCTTCGAAGCTGCAGACAGGCTGGTAGGGCTGGGGCCAAGTCAGCTGTCATCTGGAGTCTTCACTGCTGGGATAAGGCTCTTCAGTCCTTTCTTGAGGTCGCCAGGAATCTGGTGAGCAAGAGTTCAGAGGTGCCCCTAATTACTAGTTTTAGTGTCATTACAGGGGTTTGAGGGTAGTAGCCAATGGCTACTGTCCCTGAGGGTGGCTATACCCTTTTGTGCCTGCTCACTTTGGGTAGGGAGCACATTCCTATCCCTATTGGTCCCTCGCATCCAAAACAAGATGGAGGATTCTGCAAGGAGAGTGGGTTGCTTCAGCTCTGGAAAACTTAGGTGTGGTCTTTGCTGCAGTGGTCACTTCTCCTGGTTTTACCTAATTTTTCTGCTGGACCTGCTGCCAAAAGCGGGGCTTGGGCAGGCATCTCCACTAGCTGTGAGTGTCCTGGGGCACTGTAACAGGAGATTTGCGGCTCACCACGAAGTGCTGCAGTTCCCTCAGGGGGACATGTAGCACCTCCAATCAGAGCAGGCTTTGTTCCTGACCCCAGAAAACAGAAGGGCTCTCACCCAATGGGGTCAGAATCTTGTCTGATAGTGGCAGGCTGGCACAGACCTGTCTGCCCTACCCTAGAGGTTTAGGTAAAATACAGGGGGCATCTCTAAGATGCTCTCTGTGTGCATTTTACAATAAATCCAGCACTGGCATCAGTGCAGGTTTATTGTGCTGAGAAGTTTGATACCAAACTTCCCAGTCCTCAGTGAAGCCATCATGGAGCTGTGGAGTTTGTAATCATAAGTTCCCAGCTAATGTACTTAATATAGCCACACTACACTTACAATGTCTAAGAACTGGCTTAGGCACTGTAGGGGCATATTGCCCATGCAGCTATGCCCTCACCTGTGGTATAATTCACCCTGCTTTAGAGCTGTGAGGCCTTCTAGAGGGGTGACTTACCTATGCCAAAGGCAGTGGTTTGTGGCCATGGCACCCTGGGAGGGATGCCATGTCGACTACCCTTTTCTCCCCACCAACACACACAATCTGTAAGGACAGTGTGTATGTGTTTTGGTGAGGTGTTCCTCAGGGTGGCAAAATATATGTTGCAGCCCTTAGGGACCCTCCCTCGCAACAGAGCCCTTGGTACCACTGGTACCTTTTACAAGGGATTTATCTGGGTGACAGGGGTGCACTGACTGTGGAGACAATGGTACAGTTTAGGGAAAGAAGACTGGAGCTGTGGCCTGGTTAGCAGGATCTCAGCACACAGTCAAGATTGCATCAATATCAGGCAACCATGCGAAAAGGGGCACTTTCCTACACCATACATGTTTAAAATAGTAATGTCCCTACCATCTGAACTGCCCTGCACGGTAGTGACCCCAATATCCGTCTCACTATATACATGACGGAACAGTACCCCGGGATCACCCAGATTGCGACCCCCCTGGCACAGGAAGAATACGTTGAAGTAAAGAATTAGCCTCTCCATTTCCTGTAAACAGGCTATTAGAACTTTGTGACGCCACAGGTACGAGTGGACTCTATACCGTTTATTATAATCCCAGAGACCCCTCGATATTCCAGGTGAAAATATGTGAATCGTCAGCCATCTATAAGCATGCTCCGCATCCAGCCCCAGCTTCCCATACAGAAAGGAGCATCGCAGTTCACCCCCCTACTCCCCCCACTGAGGATGCTCATCTTTGCACATGCACTGCAACCATAAACATACACCCTGCAAACATCATCATAAAAATATACCCTGCAAAAATCATGAAATAACTCAAGCAAAACCACCTCCCCCCACATGGATAAACAGTAACTCAACAACCCAACAGACTGCTCATTCATGTGTATCAAAGCTTCCAGGATATCCAGACTAACCTCACCTCACAAAACCATGGCCTACCACCATACGTGGAGGGGCACCACCCCACCCCACCCCTTACAATGCACATTAACGTGTTGTCCACATCCTGTCAGATCAGACCAGCAGCATCAACAATATGGAGTATATCGCCCCCCCCCCCCCCACTCAAGAGGAACCTCTCTCCTCCCTCTGTAAGGGAAAAAAGTGCTAAAACAATATTTCAGAGTGCAGGCTCCATATAGAAAGCTGAATCAAGTCCCCTCCTTATATAATAGTGCTCTCTGATATTGTTGACACCTCAGGAGTCAACGTGGCCCTTCTCAGTTTTGACACTGTCTCAGACGCAACCAGCACGATAGTCCTGTCCTCCTGCACTACTACTTGCCCGGTATCTTGGCAATCTGAACTCCGGGCACCGCCCACGGGCTTCCTCCGTGATCTCCAATTTTGGCTGCTTACATCCCCCGAGTTTGGGTGTCAGATCTCCATGGGCCTTCATGTCTTTAGGGACTTTGTCCCTTATCTCCAACCACCTCCACACAGCCTCTGCCGACTCAAAAAAGTGCGTCTTGCCTCCCGAGATGACCTGCAGCTGAGCCGGGTAGAGTAGCATGCATCGGAGGCCAATGGAGCGAAGTCTGCCCTTGAACTCCAAGAAGCTTTTTTGGTTGCCTTGTACCTTAGGAGTGTAATCTGGATAAACAGATTTTGAGGTTTGCAAACCAGGCATTTTCGGTCTCGCGGGCTGCATGCAGGATGCAGTCTCTGTTTCTATAATTAAGGACACAAGCCATGATAGCTCGCGGCGGCACCCCATGGTGGTAAGGGGCCTCAAGCACCCGGTGTGCGTTCTCAATGGAAAAAAAAGAGGTGACAGGCCGAAGGGCTGTAAATTTTGTAGAATCCAGTGATCCATAAAGACCGTTGTCTCATTTCCCTCGGCCCGCTCAAGGAACCCCACCAGGTGAACTTTGTTGCAGCAGCATCTCCCCCTCTGCGTTCCCCACCCTGGCTTACAATGTTGCAGTCTTAGAAGTGATGTCAGGCATCTGGCTCTGCAGGGTAGAAACCTCCGATAGTAGCTCCACAATAGACCCTTCTGCTATTCAGACATTGTCTGAGACCTTCCGTAAGTCAGCACGGAGGAGGTTTACTTTGAGTGCCACTGCCTCAACTTGCTCTCAAGTGCCACACGGGAACCCTGAATGGCCGCCAGAATCTCCGGCTTCGAGGGCTCCTCAGCTAGTGAGTCTAGCATTAACTCTCTCCCGCCACCATCTTGGTGAGTCTGGTACTGCGCAGAGGGCACTTGCGCAGTATAATGCTCCATAGTTTGTCCTGTGGGGCCCCAGCATGCTTCTTCCACACCATGTAAAAGCAGAGGGCATCCCATTTTCAGTCGATTTAAATGGCAACTGAGCTTATCTCAATAGTACTAGCAGTTCCACTCCACATTAGGCCTACATCAATGCTCACAATTTCACAACCACCAGTGCCAATGGTCATTACCTCAAACTCGCAGGGCTTCAGCCATCCACACAGAAAGAGTAGGCCACACAGGGCAGGAGTCACCACCCATACACGGGAACCCCAGAGGCCAAACACCAATCCACGTGAGCGAGGGTCATGGCAACATGCCAGCAGGCATTAGCAGTACTCACCAGGTATTACAGCAGGCCACAACAGGCATCAAATGGCCCCTCTGGTAGCAGGCAGTAAAGGGGGTCAATGCCCGGGCAGACGCCCAGGTCCCTGCAGAGCGCACCAAGCAGACATCAGTCCTGAAATCGATGGCACATGTCTCTGGGGTGCCAGCTTCCACCATATCATGTTCCTTCTCGCAGAAGCCCTCATCGGGGAGGGAATGAGGGCCCCATAGTGTACTGCAGCGTGGGAGCTTTATCAGGGGGACCCCCATGGTGCAGGCCCTGGCAGGCACCAGCATTGCTCACTCCTGAGAGCCCCCGGCCTAGACACCAAAGCTGCGGCCCCCACGCTCTGCAGCCATCTCAGAGCACAGCCCGCACCTGGTTAATGGCTGTGGGTGGGCAGGAGGAATGAATAAAGTAATCCGGTTGTAAGCGATGGGTCGCGCCCCAAGTTGATGCGGTAAGCAAGCGCCACTCCGGCCGACCTCAATTACCTGGCCAGCCCTGGCAAGCCCCCATAGCTTAGCAGCTTCAGTAGGGCCTCTGCTCAGCACCATGAGGCCAGATGCAGTCCAAATCAAAGGCACGGTCCCAGCACAGTGCTGACCACTGCCCAGTGCCCCCCCTCCCCTTCACCCTGTCTCCATGCAGCAGTCTGGGGTAGGTATCAGCTTTCTGTGAGCCGAGTCGCCAGGGACCAGGCAACAGCAGAATTATGTAGGTTCCTGAGGGGAAGCCGCAGAGCCGCTCAGGAACGCGTCCTGTCAGCCATCTTGCATGGCCACGTCCCAACAAGGATCTATGGATGACGAAGAAAGTGGATTAAGTGATGGAGGAGGAGGGTAAGCATTTCATGATGCCTTGCCACACAAGCCCTTCGATTTGTTAAAATAAGGAAACAGACAGAGTTTAAGACCAGTTAGTTTTTGGTACGACTTTCTGGTTTTATGCACTTTTGACTTTAACATAGCCATTAATAATTGCAGTAGTTAGTGTTTTTGGTGGAAGCTTTTTATTGGTTTGGTGATCCATAGGTTTTTGAAGCCTGAAGATCAAGTTCTGGCACTTTTTAAGGTCGGACAGAGGGAGCATGTATTGTTTGATAATCAACTCCAGACTGGTGTCACTATATTTAGTAATCTGATTTACATTTATTATGCTTGCTCACATCCAAGTCCCCCAATAAGTGTGTACAGTACTAGTTCACTGTTGTAGCAGAGACATTTATTGAGCCATAATCCATTGTCTCTCTCTTGTTCTGGCACATTTGTAAGTTTTCTTTTGGTATCAATGATGCACACGAGGCATTAGGTTGTTTATAGTCAGTTTTGGAGGCGAGATAGCTAGTGGGAGCACTGCAGTGAGTTTTCAATGATCAGATCATATAGGCCATTTTAGCAGTGAAACACCAGAGTCTGATTGCATGAGGCTAAGAAATTTCCCATCCAGCTTTCGAAAGTGTGTGTGTGAGTGGGAGCACTGAAACTGGGTAGAAGATGGTGGATATGAGTATACAAGTATAATTTTATTTATTATCTAGTCTGTGCTACCATGAAAAAGTTCAAGGAGGACCATCTCAAAGTCTTCTCTAATATGTAGTCTATTGCCCTACATTTTAGCTAGTTCATTACATTGAATAGCTTGTTAGCAAACAGGACTCCAAAGTATGTGACATGCTTAAAATTCCAATTAAATTTAATGTCAGCTATCTGGTGATTGACAGTTTGGATAGTGGAAGCACTTTGGGTATGTCTTCATTTAACTTTCATCCTGTGTCTGAGTCATGTTATTTCCTGTGCTGGAAAAGGGGAAAATATTTCAAATGCCTAGAACAGTTCTTGAGGTAAAGGTTAAGCTGAATTATATGTAAATATTATCTCACAAGGTGTAGGAAGTTGGCTCTGAATATACTATTTCAAAGTAAGAAATAGTGTGCACAGAGTCCAAGGATTCCCCTTAGAGGTAGATAGTGGCAAAATTAGACAATTCTAATGCTCTATTTTGTGGTAGTGTGGTCGAGCAGTAGGCTTATCAGAGGGTAGTGTTAAGCATTTGTTGTACACACACAGGCAATAAATGAGGAACACACACTCAAAGACTTACTCCAGGATAATAGGTTTTTATATAGAAAAATATATTTTCTTAATTTATTTTTAGAACCACAAGTTCAAGATCTGAAGCAAATACATAAAATGCAAGGTACTCTACACACGTAAGTTAGGAACTTTGAATTAGAGCAATAACATATATAGTTTTTGTTAAAGTGGCAATAAGCTATTTTTAAAAATAGACAGTGCAAAAATTAACAGTTCCTGGGGGAGGTAAGTATGGTTAAGTTTCTCAGGTAAGTAAAGCACTTACAAGTTCAGTTTCCTGGGCACAGGCAGCCCACCGTTTGGGGTTCAAGGAAACCCCAAAGTCACTGCACCAGCAACACAGGGCCGGTCAGGTGCAGAGGTCAAAGGAGGGCCCAAAACACATAGGCGCCTATGGAGAACAGGGGGGCTCCGGTTCCGGTCTGCTCGCAGGTAAGTACCTGCATCCTCGGGGAGCAGACCAGGGGGGTTTTGTAGAGCGCTTGGGGAGACACAAACAGGCACACAAAACACATCCTCAGCGGAACAGGGGCAGCCGGATGCAGTGTGCAAAGTTGGCATCGGGTTTGGCATAGGAAGAAATAGAGGGACCCGGGGGTCACTTAGGCGATGCAGCAGGGCACAGGGGGGCTTCTCGGGCCAGCCACCGAAAGGGCTAGGAAGAGGGCCGCCTGCTGGTCACTCCTGCACTGGAGGATTGTCCCTCTCGGTCCTCGGGGCTGCAGGTGCAGTGCTTGGTCCAGGCGTCGGGTTCCTTGGTACCAGGCAGTCGCGGTCAGGGGGAGCCTCTGGATCCTCTCTGCAGGCATCGCTGTGGGGGTGCAGGGGGGTTGAATCAGGTTACTCAAGTTGTCGCAGTCGCCTGGGAGTCCTCTCTGCAGTGTTTGTTCTCTGGAGCTTGAGCCGGGGGCATCAGGTGCAGAGTGAGAAGTCTCATGCTTCAGACAGGAAGGGAGAGTTCTTTCAAAGTTGTTTCTTTGTTGCAAAAATGTTGCTGTTGGTTAACAGTGCCGCTGTTCTCAGGACTTTCTTGGTCCTTTGGTTTCAAGGCAGTCCTCTGAGTCCTCAGAGGTCGCTGGTCCCTGTCAGATGCGTCTCTGTGCAGGTTCTTTGAGTCTGGAGACAGGCCGGTAGGGCAGGGGCCAAGTCAGTTGTGGTCTCCATCATCTCTGCAGGGCTTTCAGGTCACCAGTCCTTCTTTGTGTAGATTGCAGGAATCTGATTTCCTGGGTTCTGGGGTGCCCCTAAATACTAAATTTAGGGGTGTGTTTAGGTCTAGGGGGTAGTAGCCAATGGCTACTGTCCTTGAGGGTGGCTAAACCCTGTTTCTGCCTCCTCCCTGTGGGAGATGGAGTCAAGATGGAGGATTTCTAAAGGCAGGGGTCACCTCAGCTCAGGACACCTTAGGGGCTGTCCTGACTGGTGGGTTACGACTCCTTGTTTTTCTCATTATCTCCTCTGGACTTGCCGCCAAAAGTGGGAGCTGTGTCCAGGGGGCGGGGATCTCCACTAGCTGGAGTGCCCTGGGGCATTGTAACACAAAGCCTGAGCCTTTGAGGCTCACTGCTAGGTGTTACAGTTCCTGCAGGAAGGAGGTGTGAAGCACCTCCACCCAGAGCAGGCTTTGTTTCTGGCCTCAGAGGGCACAAAGGCCCTCACCCCAGGGGTTCAGAAACTCATCTCTCAGCAGCAGGCTGGCACAGACCAGTCAGTCCTGCACTGAAGGATTGGGTAAAATACAGGGGGCATCTCTAAGATGACCTCTGTGTGCATTTGTTAATAAATCCAACACTGACATCAGTGTGGGTTTATTATTCTGAAAAGTTTGATACCAAACTTCCCAGTATTCAGTGGAGCCCTTATGGAGCTGTAGAGTTCGTTTTGACAAACTCCCAGACCATTTACTTATTATGGCCACACTGTACTTACAATGTCTAAGAAAAGACTTAGACACTGTAGGGGCATATTGCTCATGCAGCTATGCCCTCACCTGTGGTATAGTGCACCCTGCCTTAGGGCTGTAAGGCCTGCTAGAGGGGTGACTTACCTATGCCACAGGCAGTATTTTGTGGGCATGGCATCCTGAGGGGGATGCCATGTCGACTTTGCCTTTTTCTCTCCACCAACACACACAATCTACAATGGCAGTGTGCGTGTGTTAGGTGAGGTGTCCCTAAGGGTGGCACAACACATGCTGCAGCCTTTAGAGACCTTTCCTGGTCACAGGGCCCTTGGTACCACTGGTCCCTTTAACAAGGGACTTATCTGTGTGCCAGGGGCGTGTCAATTGTGGAAACAATGGTACATTTTTAGTGAAAGAAAACTGGTGCTGGGGCCTGGTTAGCAGGGTCCCAGCACACTTCTTTGTCAAGTCAGCATCAATATCAGGCAAAAAGTGGGGGGTAACTGCAACAGGGAGCCATTTTCCTACACAAGGTAAATGAGTAAGGTACGCAATTATGCATGCCAATTAAAGAAATAAAGGCAAAGATGCTTTACAGAGCTCAATGCAGAAATCTCCCCAATTGAGCTAGCATATCTTTCACTGCAAGTAGCCATTGCAGTGTTGGAGACACTTTGCATTAAAAAAAAAATTCTAATAAGGGGCAGCAGTGTAGGTTTCTAGTGCCAAGGTCATGTAAAAAAATAAATACTAAGCATGTCAATCAAATATGAGATATGAGGCACTAGTGAAATGGCACCTTTTGCTCCGGCTCCTGCAGACGAAGACAAAATATACAAATATCACACATATATAGATCAAGGCCCTCATTTATGGGATTTGGCGAAGGGCAGCACAGCAAGTCACCTTCCTGCACAGAAACAACCCACAAATGTGTTTCCCTCTTTCTATGTGTGCTGCAGAATGCACCACACATAGAAAGAGGAAAAACAAAGAGAAATACAGATTTCTCCTCGTTAGACCTCCCCTGGGGAGGGGTAGGATTTGGGCGCATTCTCAGGTTTAAAAGTCTTTGTAAATCTGGGAATGCATCAAAACCCATGGGAGTTCCTTGTGAACACACATCGCAACGTCCATGGAATGCCTCCCTTGTGCAGCGTTAGATCATGCAGCGATTTATTTTGTGTTGCCTTACACAATATTAATGAAGACACTCAAAGCCACGCAATGTGACTTTGTATGGCTTCATAAATCTGACTCAGAGCCTTGAGTCACACATGTACCGCAAAGGGGGGTTGGGAGAACACTGCCTCACATCCCAGCACAGTTCGTCCCTTTGCATCCTGGTAAATGCAGTTCACAGTTAGAGCTTACTTGAAAAGTATCTGTAGTTTTTCGCCAAAGTTGGTGCAGACATTGCTGTAAATCTCTAGACATGCGTTTCTGGGTTTAGCCCTTCATCAGTAGAGAGTAGAGAACAAAGAAAATTAATTTGGGGTTGCTGGAAATGCTGCCAAAATCCTCTCCGGTCAAGTACCACTCTCAGGCACACAGGTGCATCTCCAAAGCTCGTCAGCTTACTGGCTCAAGGGAGCCTTTTAAACAAGAAGGGGGGTTGAGAGCACACTGCCTCACATCCCAGCACAGTTCGTCACACATGTACCACTTTGCGTGGTGCAAACGTGATGGCTGGCTCTCATAAATATGCCCCCATACCTATACGTGCAGTTGTCGGTAAGTGGATTTTATATGTTATTATTGTCTCAATGCCACTGATTTCATTAGACACAGAAAGATGAAAGACTGAGTTAACCCCAGAGGGGTGTTTAGACCTGTCACATGATATTACACCTTTATCTACAGCAAAAGCTTTATAACTCCACTGAGTTACTTTAATAATTGCTGTATAGAATGTGGTACTTTTGGCTGAGCTGGTATGGCCTCCCTGACTCCGGGAGCAATTTCAAGTATGTGGTTAAAATTAGGGGTGTGCAAAATCATGTAATTTTGTCAGTAAATACTTGTGTGAAGAGAGTTTCTGGCAATTCATTACTTTTTTCATGCAATGTAATTTCATATTTAATACAAACACATCTTGCACTATACTGGCAGGACACTGATTCAAGCTTATATCTCTCAACAAGATATTTTCTGCATGCACAAGCTCTCGTGCAAGCAAACGTTTTAAAATTGTGTAATGCTAAATTTTGAGAAATTTTGTAAACTTTAGGTAATGCAACATCAGGAATTATACAAATGTCACCACTGTAAAGTTTTTCCCAAGTCTAGATAAAACTCGATGTCCCCATGGACAGCAGAGCTGCAGGAGAGGATGCCAGGCATCCTGGGGTGTAGCTTCCAATGGTGAAGAAGGTGCAGTGGCACTAGGGTGCGAAAGTCTAAGAGGCCAAATGAACCCCGATTATTGTTGTATATTATCATTCAAACAGCAACTGGTAGGCCCATTTGCTTCCTTGCACTATGGCCCATGATACACTGGCTACCCTTATGCAGGCATCAACATATAACAAGAGATACAGCATTATATAGAAAAGATGTACTGGAAACTTACTGGCTCATTACTTTTGTCAGAGCAAGCTGTTGAGAGGAATCAAAGCAGTCACAATTAATGTCCTAAGGTTTGAGGGGATTGAAGGCTTGAGTATTTGCATTACGTAACACAATGGTGGGAACATACTGTATTTTATGATCAGAGTGTAACCAGATTTCTTCTTTGTTTACTGATTCCCATCAGGTAAGCTTCCACTGCAAAGCCCAGTACCTAGTACTGGCGTACACTATGGCCCACATTACGAAGCTGCCCGCCAAGATCGGACCGTCGGGCGGCCGCCAATGCAGCCGCACCCCCGCCGCGGCCATTTGGAGATCCCCGCCGGCCCAGCGGGGATCTCGGCCGCAACACAGAAGCCGGCTCTAAATGGAGCTGGCAGTGTTGCGGCTGTGCGACGGGTGCAGTTGCACCCATCATGCTTTTCACTGTCTGCATAGCAGACAGTGAAAAGCTGCACGGGGCCCCCAGGGGCCGCGCGACTCCCTGTACCGCCAGACTTTTCCTGGGGTTTCAAATCACCAGGAAAAGGCTGGCGGTAGGGGGACTCGTAATCCCCTGGGCAGCGCTGCTAGCAGCGCTGCCCTGGCAGATTACAACCGCCGGGGACATTGTGGCGGGAAACCGCCAGCCCGGGCGGTGCGACCGCGGCGCCGCGGACGTAATGACCTTGGACACCGCCAGCCTGTTGGAGGTGCTTCTGTCATGACAGCCCTGGCGGTCTTGGACCGCCAGCGTTGTAATGACCCCCTATGTGTTGTGTTCAGCGAACATGTGAAACAAAAATGGTGACTCTTCAAAGGTGCATCACCAACGTGATTGGACTTCCGGCAGATCCTGCTACATTTCTCACAGTGACATTTCTCACAGTGACTGACATCAAAGATGTTGAATCCTTTGCAGGCACTAGCCTGCAACCTTCACTAACATCAAATATGTTGAATCACTTGCTCCGCTGAAGGACTTCCAAGATCTCGCAAAATGACGAAGACTGACTGCAAACCACATTACTAAAACAAATGTTGACTGACACCCAAATGATGTTGAGGTCATTTTGGCGAGAATCATGAACCTTCCTGCCTTCGTCGACAATCACATTGGGACACCATCCTCCTGTAACCCATCACCGTCGAACCTTGCTTCAGATTCAGCCTTGTATCCTTGATGCGGACGGACTGATAGATAACCCATCAACGACTAAAAGAACCTAGTCCCTGTATCCGACTGGTAAATGGCCACAGATGACCTTAACTTTTGACTTTGCATTGGTCTAGAATGCCCAGTAACCCACAGTTAGCGCTTTGTGCTTATTGGCAAAATGTTAATATTAACCTTTTAAATTCACATCTCTGGTTCCCATTACTGGGGTTTTTATCGATTTTATCTCATTTTGTTCAGTAAAATTGAGCTGGATTTTAAATGTTTTACATAAGTTATTAAGTTAAGCCTGCCTGTTCTGTGCCATAACTACCAGTGCTTGAGCTCTAAATTACTGAAACCGTTTCCAGATCTAACAGGGAATAGTGCCATTATTACTCGTAGAGGACTACCAACCTCTCCAACTAATAATCCACTTTCTTACAGTGAGATTGTTAGGTATGTAATAATATCTTACTTTAATTTGGAAAAAAACATAGCAATTCACACAAAAAACACTATGCTTAAAGGGACTTTTTAGTAGCAAACTCCTACTACACAGGCATTTCACCCTGAAGATAGAGTTTCACTGATAGTCCATTTCCTCCTGCCACCCAAGCCCAATTATGTGGCTAAGCCCCTACTATGCACAGCCATAGCCATGTGCAAAGCTCTTCACAGAAAGCCCATTTTATTGTGCACAAGATGATACTTTGCTAAAACGAGCTGGGACAATGCCTAGAGCATGCTTAAACATCAAGAGCCTGATTCAGATCTTGACGTATTACCACCAATCCATGGCAGCGACGGACAAGAGTACTCCGTCAAGTAGACTCGAAATTTAGATATATTGCGGCTGAGCCAAAGACCGCCACAATGGAGTGGTCTTCCTAGCCTTCAGGCAAGCGGGTTCCTCCCGACAATATTTAGATGTTACAGCTCTGCAGGTGATCTCATTCTGGCAGATAGCGGACGGAGGGAGCTTGTCGCTAGTCCCAATGTACATAGTACAATGGCAGTGGCTATGGAATACAAGTAGGTCTCACACGCACTGTACCTTTGCCAAATGTGTCCCCTGCATGACACACAAATCAACAGCAAAAACACACCATTATCCACTACCATTCCAACACCACACAACTTGTACATCCTGAACGAACCCGTTGCCATACACCATGACAACATACACACACCACTGATGCTGCATCCACGCACAACCACAAAAACCAAAACACCACCCAGCTACACAAACACATTCACACATGGCACAACTACACAAATCACAACATCTGACACACGACACTCACCTGAATGTTACACACAGCATCACACAACCAACAAAACACAACAATTCAGACCCATATGCACGTGGCACACATACTGAAAACCACATTACCCACTCCAACTCCGACCACTTCAAACAGCCAATTGCATCGCACACAAACATACACGTACAGACTCACATCCACTACGGGAAACACAACATCACAGCCAGGTACAGGTCCCCTTGAAGTGTGCACACGCAGACACAGTTGACAAGTGTGAACGCCACGTCACTGTAGTCCCAGCAATCATTTAGCAATGAATATAGACACGAAAATGAGATTTGTGTGTGTGTGCGATATGTGTCTTGTACGAATGTGCCCCCATCTATGCCTGACACAATTGTTTCCGACATATGCATTTCACAGTAATTTTTTTTTTTTAAATGCAGTGTGACATGTATATGCTTGCAGTGGTTTCAAGATCAAGTGTAGTGCCCAACTAAAGTATACTGGCAATGCAGGTTCCCTACCTTTGAGCCCGTGGGGGAGTTGGGGGAATTTATCGTGTTGGTCAGTGGCAGCAGGTCTTGTCCAGTCGTATCCAAGTGAAAAGGGAAGCGGAGTCGGGAGAAAAGGTAAGTTTTTTACTTCATTCTGACCCCCCCGCCACCCACCCCAATCGGCCAACTCAGGTATGGAGGTCGGACCGCCACAGGTGGCTTACTGGTAATGCACATCCAAATCTGCACAATGGTAAAAGTGGCTTGAGTCCCGCAGACAGCTACTATCCCTATGGTGCTGTCGATGTGGGTGGAGTTTCTTGGCAGAGACGGCAGGATGAATGTGGGCTACCGTCTAGGGGGCCACCAACATCTACTTCCTGTGGGCGGGCGGGCAGACCGTCATGGCAGCAGACGGGTTTTCAGTCAGAAAACAGACGTCTGGACTGTTACTTCCAAGAGCTAAATCAGGCACCTAATGTTCAAGAAAGCTGAAGAGTGTACATGTATTCTTCCTTCCAGTATTATGGGAGATGTTTTGGTACTATTGTCGGGCACTAACACCG
This sequence comes from Pleurodeles waltl, assembly GCF_031143425.1. Classification (NCBI taxonomy): domain Eukaryota; kingdom Metazoa; phylum Chordata; class Amphibia; order Caudata; family Salamandridae; genus Pleurodeles; species Pleurodeles waltl. The sequence continues at coordinate 373,857,496 of NC_090450.1, read as the reverse complement.
AATAACATACCTTTGCAGCAGAAATGACCGAATGAGCGATATGTTGCGTGGAGCCCCAGCTTTGGACTATATATCCCAAAGCCAGGGATAGATATATATATATATATATATATATATATATTATATATATATGGAAAATGTCACTTACCCAGTGTACATCTGTTCGTGGCATTAGTTGCTGCAGATTCACATGCTGTGCACATCCCACCATCTGGTGTTGGGCTCGGAGTGTTACAAGTTGTTTTTCTTCGAAGAAGTCTTTTTCGAGTCACGAGACCGAGGGACTCCTTCCATTTCAACTCCATTGCGCATGGGCGTCGACTCCATCTTAGATTGTTTTCCCCACAGAGGGTGAGGTAGGAGTTGTGTATGCTAGTAATAGTGCCCATGCAATGGAGTGAATACGTATGTACATAATAAAGTTTAAAGTAATATATTTACGAATTTACAAATGTTCAATATCAACTTCTAAACGGCTACAGGCTCCTGGGGAGGCGGGTGGGCGCATGTGAATCTGCAGCGACTAATGCCACGAACAGATGTACACTGGGTAAGTGACATTTTCCGTTCGATGGCATGTGTAGCTGCAGATACACATGCTGTGCATAGACTAGTAAGCAGTTATCTCCCCACAAGCGGTGGTTCAGCCTGTAGGAGTTGAAGTTGTTTGAAATAATGTTTGTAGTACCGCTTGACCTACTGTGGCTTGTTGTGAAGTTAACACATCTACACAGTAGTGCTTGGTAAATGTATGAGGCGTAGACCATGTTGCTGCCTTACATATTTCGTTCAATGGAATATTTCCTAGAAAGGCCATGGTAGCACCTTTCTTTCTGGTTGAGTGTGCCTTTGGTGTAATAGGCAGCTCCTTTTAGCTTTAAGATAGCAGGTTTGAATGCACTTAACTATCCATCTAGCAATGCCTTGTTTTGAAATTGGATTTCCTGTATGAGGTTTTTGAAAGGCAATAAATAGTTGTTTTGTTTTTCTAATTAGTTTTGTTCTGTCAATGTAGTACATTAGTGCTCTTTTGATGTCTAATGTATGTAGTGCTCTTTCAGCTACAGAATCTGGCTGTGGGAAGAACACTGGTAATTCTACCGTTTGATTCAAGTGGAACGGTGATATTACTTTTGGCAAAAATTTAGGATTTGTCCGTAGAACTACTTTATTTTTATGTATTTGAATAAATGGTTCTTGTATGGTAAATGTTTGAATTTCACTCACTCTTCTTAGAGATGTGATGGCAATTAAAAATGCAACTTTCCACGTTAAGTATTGCATTTCACAAGAGTGCATGGGCTCAAAAGGTGGACCCATGAGTCGTGTTAAGACAATGTTGAGGTTCCATGAAGGCACTGGTGGTGTTCTTGGTGGTATAATTCTCTTTAGGCCTTCCATAAATGCTTTTATGACTGGTATCCTAAATAATGAAGTTGAGTGCGTAATTTGTAGGTAAGCTGAAATTGCATTAAGATGTATTTTTATGGAAGAGAAAGCTAGATTTGACTTCTGCAAATGTAGTAAGTATCCTACTATATCTTTTGCGGATGCGTGTAAGGGTTGAATTTGATTATTATGGCAGTAATAAACAAATCTTTTCCACTTATTTGCATAGCAGTGTCTAGTGGTAGGCCTCTTAGCTTGTCTTATGACCTCCATACATTCTTGTGTGAGGTTTAAGTGTCCGAATTCTAGGATTTCAGGAGCCAAATTGCTAGATTCATCGATGCTGGATTTGGATGCCTGATTTGTTGTTTGTGTTATGTTAACAGATCTGGTCTGTTTGGTAGTTTGACATGGGGTACTACTGAGAGGTCCAGTAGTGTTGTGTACCAAGGTTGTCTTGCCCATGTTGGTGCTATTAGTATGAGTTTGAGTTTGTTTTGACTCAACTTGTTTACTAGATATGGAAGGAGTGGGAGAGGGGGAAAAGCGTACGCAAATATCCCTGACCAGTTCATCCATAGCGCATTGCCCTGAGACTGATGTTGTGGGTACCTGGATGCGAAGTTTTGGCATTTTGAGTTTTCCTTTGTTGCAAATAAATCTATTTGTGGTGTTCCCCACATTTGAAAGTAAGTGTCCACTATTTGGGGGTGAATTTCCCATTCGTGGATCTGTTGGTGATCTCGAGAGAGATTGTCTGCTAACTGATTGTGAATTCCTGGAATAAATTGTGCTATTAGGCGAATGTGGTTGTGAATCGCCCAATGCCATATTTTCTGTGTCAGGAGACACAACTGTGTCGAGTGTGTCCCGCCCTGTTTGTTTAGGTAATACATTGTTGTAATTTTGTCTGTTTTGACAAGAATGTATTTGTGGGTTATTATGGGTTGAAATGATTTTAGCGCTAGAAATACCGCTAACAGTTCTAAGTGATTTATGTGAAACTGTCTTTGCTGTATGTCCCATTGTCCTTGGATGCTGTGCTGATTGAGGTGTGCTCCCCACCCTGTCATGGAAGCATCTGTCGTTATCACGTATTGTGGCACTGGGTCTTGGAAAGGCCGCCCTTGGTTTAAATTTATACTGTTCCACCATTGAAGCGAGATGTATGTTTGGCGGTCTATCAACACCAGATCTAGAAGCTGACCCTGTGCTTGTGACCATTGTGACGCTAGGCACTGTTGTAAGGGCCGCATGTGCAACCTTGCATTTGGGACAATGGCTATGCATGAAGACATCATGCCTACTAGTTTCATTACTATTTTGACTTGTATCCTTTGTTTTGGATACATGGCTTGTATTACATTGTGAAATGTTTGAACTCTTTGTGGACTTGGAGTGGCAATCCCTTTTGCTGTGTTGATTGTTGCCCCCAAGTATTGCTGTGTTTGACACGGCAGAAGGTGTGATTTTGCGTAGTTGATTGAGAAACCTAGTTTGTGTAGGATTTCTATGACATATTTTGTGTGGAGTGAACATTGTTTTTGCGTGTTGGTTTTGATTAACCAATCGTCTAGGTACGGGAACACATGTATTTGCTGCCTTCTGATATGTACAGCTACTACTGCCAGGCATTTTGTAAAAACTCTTGGCGCAGTCGTAATTCCGAATGGCAACACTTTGAATTGGTAATGTAACCCTTGGAATACAAACCTTAGGTACTTTCTGTGTGAAGGATGTATTGGTATATGGAAATATGCATCCTTTAAGTCTAGTGCTGTCATGTAGTCTTGTTGTTTGAGCAGTGGGATTACATCTTGTAGAGTAACCATGTGAAAGTGGTCTGATTTGATGTAGGTATTTAACGTTCTGAGATCTAGTATAGGTCTGAGTGTTTTGTCTTTTTTGGGTATTAGAAAGTACAGTGAGTAAACTCCTGTGTTTAATTCCTGTTTTGGTACTAATTCTATTGCTTCTTTTTGTAGCAATGCTTGAACTTCTAGTCCTAGAAGCTCTATATGTTGTTTTGACATACTTTGTGTTTTCGGTGGGACGTTTGGAGGGAATTTGAGAAATTCTATGCAATAACCATGCTGGATAATTGCTAAGACCCAAGTGCCTGATGTTATTTCCTCCCAATGTGTGTAAAACTTGGTTAGTCTCCCCCCCACAGGTGTTATGTGTTGGGGTTTTGTGATCTTGGAGTCACTGTTTGTTTGGAGGAGTTTTGGGACTTTGGAATTTTCCCCTATTCCTTTGAAATTGTCCTCCTCTATAGTGTCCCCGAAAACCTCCCCGCTGATATTGGCTCTGGTATGTGGGCTTTGTTTGTGAGGTTGTGGCTTCTGTGGTCTGCCCTCGAAATTGTGTCTTTCGAACTGTGCCTCTGCCCTGCGGGGAGTAGAGTGCGCCCATGGCTTTGGCCGTCTCAGTGTCTTTTTTTAAGTTTTTCTATGGCAGTGTCCACTTCCGGCCCAAACAACTGCTGTCCGTTGAATGGCATATTTAGCACAGCTTGCTGTATCTCTGGTTTAAATCCTGATGTACGCAGCCATGCATGTCTCCTTATTGTTACTGCTGTGTTGACAGTCCTAGCAGCTGTGTCTGCAGCATCCATAGCTGACCGTATCTGATTATTAGAGATACTCTGTCCCTCTTCTACCACTTGCTGCGCTCTTTTTTGGAACTCTTTTGGTAAATGCTCAATAAAGTGTTGCATCTCATCCCAATGGGCCCTATCATATCTGGCTAACAAAGCTTGGGAATTTGCAATACGCCACTGGTTTGCTGCCTGTGCCGCCACCCTTTTGCCTGCTGCATTGAATTTTCTACTTTCTTTATCTGGAGGCGGTGCGCATCTCCAGAAGAATGTGAGTTGGCTCTTTTGCGCGCTGCTCCCACTACAACAGAATCTGGTGTTAGCTGTTGTGTGATGTACACTGGGTCTGTTGGTGGCGCTTTATATTTTTTATCTACTCTTGGAGTAATGGCTCTCCCCTTGACAGGTTCTTCAAACACTTGTTTGGAGTGTTTGAGCATTCCAGGTAACATCGGAAGACTTTGGTATAGACTGTGTGTAGACGACAGTGTATTAAAAAGAAAGTCGTCTTCAATGGGCTCTAAATGAAGGCTAACATTGTGAAATGCTGCAGCTCTTGATACCACTTGAGCGTAGCCTGTACTATCCTCTGGTGGCGATGGCCTTGCTGGATAGCATTCAGGGCTATTATATGACACTGGTGCGTCATAAAGGTATCATGCGTCAGGGTCATCTTGACTCATTCCGGTATGAGTTGGTGATTGCATCATTGGTGGAGTGGCTACAGGTGATGGTGGTGGAGAGTGATGTGGGGATGGTGGTGGTGTCACTTGTTTAGCCACCTTCGCGGGTGGCTGTTTGTCCTTGTCTTGGAAGGCAAGTTTACGTTTCATCTTGATCGGAGGAAGAGTGCTGATCTTCCCCGTATCTTTTTGAATAAAGAGCCTTCTTTGTGTGTGATCTGGCTCTATTATCTCTAATTCTTGTTGAAATCGGTGTGTCTTCATTTGTGAGGACAGTCCTTGTTCCTCTGAATAGGAACTACTTTTCGGTTCCGAGGCTGGATTTTTCGGTACCGAAACCTTTTCGACAGTCTTTTTCGGCTCGGACGAAACCTTTTTTATTTTCGGCGTCGTGCCTTCTCGATGCCGAGCCATTTCGGTGCCGCTGTCTCGATGCCGAATCTTCTCGGACCAGCTATCTCGGACCCGAGAGTGCTGTGTGCGCCGGTATCTCGACCGGAGTCGGATGACTTCGACACCAGCTCACCCTTTTTCGGTGCCGATGGACGGTCACCTATTTTTCGGGTTAAGCCATGGCCTGTTGGCGGTGGCGTCCCCTGGGCTTTAGCGGTCTTCTTGTGAGTTTTATTTTTCGACGTCTTACTCACGGTTTTCGGCGTTTCCTCAGGATCGACCTCCTCCGAGTCCGATTTCTGGGTGGAAAATGTTTCTTCCTCCTCTTCGAAACGCCCTTGTCCTGTCGGCGCCGACGCCATCTGTAGTCTTCTGGCTCTTCGGTCCCTGAGTGTCTTCCTGGACCGAAACGCTCGACAGGCCTCACAAGTATCCTTGTGTTCTGGTGACTAACACAAGTTACAGACCAGGTGTTGATCTGTATATGGATACTTGTTATGGCATTTTGGACAGAAGCGGAATGGGGTCCGTTCCATCAGCCTTGAAGAGACACGTGGCCGGGCCGACCAGGCCCCGACGGGGATCGACAAAAAACCCCGAAGGGCCACCGGAGCTCTTCTTAATTCGGTGTTGATCTGTTGTAACTAACCTGATACCGAACGCAAACACCAATGATTTTTCCGAGATTCTAACTAACTTTCCGACCCGAAACCCGGAGCGAAAAGGAACACCTCCGAACCAGATGGCGGAAAAAAAACAATCTAAGATGGAGTCGACGCCCATGCGCAATGGAGTCGAAATGGGAGGAGTCCCTCGGTCTTGTGACTCGAAAAAGACTTCTTCGAAGAAAAACAACTTGTAACACTCCGAGCCCAACACCAGATGGCGGGATGTGCACAGCATGTGTATCTGCAGCTACACATGCCATCGAACATATATGTATATGGAAAATGTCACTTACCCAGTGTACATCTGTTCGTGGCATGATTCGCTGCAGATTCACATGCTTTGCACATTCTGCCATCTAGTGTTGTGCTCGGAGTGTTACAAGTTGTTTTTCTTCGAAGAAGTCTTTCGAGTCACGAGATCGAGGGACTCCTCCCATTTCGGCTCCATTGCGCATGGGCATCGACTCCATCTTAGATAGATTTCCCCGCAGAGGGTGAGGTAGGAGTTGTGTATTATAGTAATAGTGCCCATGCAATGGAGTAAAAATGTATGTACATAATGTGGTTTAAAGCGATATATTTCAAGTTTACAAATGTTCAAGATCAACTTCAAACGGCTACAGGCTCCCGGGGAGGCGGATGGGCGCATGTGAATCTGCAGCGTATCATGCCACGAACAGATGTACACTGGGTAAGTGACATTTTCCGTTCAATGGCATGTGTAGCTGCAGATACACATGCTTTGCATAGACTAGTAAGCAGTTATCTCCCCAAAAGCGGTGGCTCAGCCTGTAGGAGTTGGAGTTGTTTTAAATAAAGTTCGTAGTACTGCTTGTCCTACCGTGGCTTGTTGTGTTGTTAACACATCCACACAGTAATGCTTGGTGAACGTATGAGGCGTAGACCATGTGGCAGCCTTACATATTTCAGTCATTGGAATGTTTCCTAGAAAGGCCATGGTAGCACCTTTCTTTCTAGTTGAGTGTGCCTTTGGTGTGATAGGCAGTTCTCTTTTTGCTTTGAGATAACAGGTTTGAATGCATTTAACTATCCATCTGGCAATGCCTTGTTTGGATATTGGATTACCTGTATGAGGTTTTTGGAAAGCAACGAATAGTTGTTTTGTTTTTCGAATATGTTTTGTTCTGTCAATGTAGTACATTAATGCTCTTTTGAGGTCTAATGTATGTAGTGCTCTTTCAGCTACAGAATCTGGTTCTGGAAAGAACACTGGAAGTTCTACTGTTTGATTTAAGTGGAACGGTGATATGACTTTTGCTAAGAACTTAGGATTTGTTCGTAAGACTACTTTATGCTTGTGTATCTGAATAAAGGGTTCTTGTATGGTAAATGCTTGTATTTCACTTACTCTTCTTAGAGATGTGATGGCAATTAGAAATGCTACTTTCCATGTTAAGTATTGTATTTCACATGAGTGCATGGGTTCAAATGGTGGACCCATCAGCCGTGTTAAGACAATGTTGAGGTTCCACGAAGGAACTGGTGGTGTTCTTGGTGGGATAATTCTTTTTAGGCCCTCCATAAATGCCTTTATGACTGGGATACAGAATAGTGAAGTTGAGTGCGTAATTTGTAAATAAGCTGAAATTTTAATGGATGAAAAAGCTAGCTTTGACTTTTGTAAGTGCAGTAAGTAGCTTACGATGTGTTTAGCAGATGCGTGTAAGGGTTGAATTTGATTACTATGGCAGTAATAAACAAATCGTTTCCATTTTTTTGCATAGCAATGTCTTGTGGTAGGTTTTCTAGCTTGTTTTATGACCTCCATACATTCCTGGGTAAGGTCTAGATGTCCGAATTCTAAGACTTCAGGAGCCAAATTGCTAGATTCAGCAATGCTGGATTTGGGTGTCTGATCTGTTGTTTGTGTTGAGTTAACAGATCTGGTCTGTTTGGCAGTTTGACATGAGGCACTACTGAGAGGTCTAGTAGTGTTGTGTACCAAGGTTGTCTTGCCCAAGTTGGTGCTATTAGTATAAGTTTGAGTTTGTTTTGACTCAATTTGTTTACTAGATACGGAAGGAGTGGGAGAGGGGGAAAAGCGTATGCAAATATCCCTGACCAGCTCATCCATAACGCATTGCCCTGAGATTGATCTTGTGGGTACCTGGATGCGAAGTTTTGGCATTTTGCGTTTTCTTTTGTTGCAAATGGGTCTATTTGTGGTGTTCCCCATCTTTGGAAGTAAATGTTTAGTATTTGGGGGTGAATCTCCCACTCGTGGATCTGTTGGTGATCCTGAGAGAGATTGTCTGCTAACTGATTCTGAATTCCTGGAATAAACTGCACTATTAGGCGAATGTGGTTGTGAATCGCCCAATGCCATATTCTCTGTGCCAGGAGACACAACTGTGTTGAGTGTGTTCCTCCCTGTTTGTTCAGATAATACATCGTTGTCATGTTGTCTGTTTTGACAAGAATCTGTTTGTGGCTTATTATAGGTTGAAATGCTTTCAACGCTAGAAATACTGCCAGTAGTTCTAAGTGATTTATGTGAAACTGTCTCTGCCGAGTGTCCCATTGTCCTTGGATGCTGTGTTGGTTGAGGTGTGCTCCCCACCCTATCATGGAGGCATCTGTCATTATTACGTATTGAGGCACTGGGTCTTGAAAAGGCCGCACTTGCTTTAATTTAATGTGTTCCACCATTGAAGCGAGGTGTATGTTTGGCGGTCTATCAACACTAGATCTTGAAGTTGACCCTGTGCCTGTGACCATTGTGATGCTAGGCACTGTTGTAGGGGCCGCATGTGCAATCTTGCGTTTGGGACAATGGCTATGCATGAGGACATCATGCCTAGTAGTTTCATCACTATCTTGACTTGTATCTTTTGTTTTGGGTGCATGGCCTGTATTACATTGTGAAATGCCTGTACCCTTTGTGGACTTGGAGTGGCAATCCCTTATGTTGTGTTGATTGTCTCTCCTAGGTATTGTTGTATTTGACACGGCTGAAGGTGTGACTTCTATGACATACTTTGTGTGTTGTGAACACCGTTCCTGCGTGTTGGTTTTTATTAACCAATCTAGGTACGGGAACACATGTATTTGCTGTCTTCTGATATGAGCAGCCACTACTGCCAGGCATTTTGTAAAAACTCTTGGCGCAGTTGTTATCCCGAATGGCAACACCTTGAATTGGTAATGTACCCCTTGGAATACAAACCTTAAGTACTTTCTGTGTGAAGGATGTATCGGTATATGGAAGTACGCATCCTTTAGGTCTAGTGTTGTCATGTAGTCTTGTTGTTTGAGCAATGGGATTACGTCCTGCAGTGTCACCATGTGAAAGTGATCTGATTTGATGTAGATATTTAATGTTCTGAGATCTAATATAGGTCTTAGAGTTTTGTCTTTTTTGGGTATGAGAAAGTACAGTGAGTCAACTCCTCTTCCTCTCTGATGAATTGGTACCAACTCTATTGCATCTTTTTGCAACAACGCTTGGACTTCTAGTTGTAGAAGATCTAGGTGTTGTTTTGACATGTTGTGCGTTTTCGGTGGGACATTTGTAGGGAATTCTAGAAATTCTATGCAATAACCATGCTGGATAATGGCTAGGACCCACGTGTCTGTTATTTCCTCCCAGTTTTTGTAGAACTTGGTTAGTCTCCCCCCAACTGGTGTTATGTGTTGGGGATTTGTGACATCAAAGTCACTGTTTATTTTGTAGAGTTTTGGGACTTTGGAACTTCCCTCTACTCTTTGGGAACTGTCCCCCTCTATATTGTCCCCAAAAAGTACCCCGCTGGTATTGGCTCTGATAAGTAGGCCTTGTTTGTGAGGTTGTGGGTTCGGTGCTTTGTCCTTGAAATCCCCCTCGAAACTGTGACTTTTGAAATGTGCCTCTGCGGGGAGTAGAGTGCGCCCATGGCTTTGGCCGTCTCAGTGTCTTTTTTAAGTTTTTCGATAGCAGTGTCAACCACCGGCCCAAACAACTGCTGTCCGTTAAATGGCATATTCAGCACGGCTTGTTGTATTTCCGGCTTGAATCCAGATGTACGCAGCCATGCATGTCTCCGTATTGTCACTGCTGTATTTACAGTCCTAGCAGCTGTGTCTGCTGCATCCATTGCTGACCGTATCTGATTATTCGAGATACTTTGTACTTCCTCCACCACTTGTTGTGCCCTTTTTTTGAACTCCTTGGGCAAATGTTCTATAAAATGCTGCATTTCGTCCCAATGAGCCCTATCATATCTTCCCAAAAAGGCCTGTGAGTTGGCAATGCGCCATTGGTTGGCTGCTTGTGCCGCCACTCTTTTCCCAGCCGCGTCAAACTTACGACGCTCTTTATCTGGAGGTGGTGCATCTCCTGAGGTGTGTGAGTTCGCCCTCTTGCGTGCTGCACCTACTACCACTGAGTCTGGTGTTAGCTGTTGTGTGATGTACACAGGGTCTGTTGGTGGCGGTTTATATTTTTTCTCCACCCTTGGAGTTATGGCCCTTCCTTTGACAGGCTCTTCAAACACTTGTTTGGAGTGTTTTAGCATTCCAGGTAGCATGGGTAGGCTCTGGTACTTGATATGTGTGGACGACAGTGTGTTAAAAAGTCGTCTTCAATTGGTTCTGCATGCAGGCTGACATTATGAAACGCTGCTGCCCTTGACACCACCTGTGTGTATGCGGTAGAGTCCTCAGGTGGTGATGGTCTAGCTGGATAACAGTCGGGACTGTTATCTGACACTGGTGCATCATAGAGATCCCACGCGTCTGGATCGTCCTGACTCATCCCTGTATGAGTTGGGGACTGCATCATTGGTGGAGTGGCTACCGGTGATGGTTGTGGTGAGCGTTGTGGAGATGGTGGTGGGGTTACTTGTCTTGCCACCTTTGCCTGTGGCTGCTTGTCTGTCTCTTGAAAGGCAAGTTTCCGTTTCATTCGAATTGGAGGGAGAGTACTGATCTTCCCTGTCTCCTTTTGAATGTGGAGCCTTCTTTGAGTGTAATCTGGCTCCATTGTCTCTCGCTCCTGTCCAAATCTATGTGTTTGCATTTGTGAGGACAGGCCTTGTTCCTCTGTGTAGGAACTTGTTTTCGGTTCCGAGGCCGGATGTTTCGGTACTGAAACCTTTTCGGCTGCTTTTTACGGTTCCGACGACACTTTTTTGCTCTTCGGCGTAGTGATATCTCGGTGCCGACTTGTTTCGGTGCCGCTCTCTCGGTGCCGAGATTGCTCTGACCCGGTATCTCGGGGTCGAGTCTGCTCTGTGCCGGTATCTCGACCGGAGTCGGATGACTTTGACACCTGCATGCCCTTTTTCGGTGCCGATGCTCGGTCACCTACTTTTCGGGTTAAGCCATGGCCTGCCAGAGGTGGCGTCCCCTGGGCTTTTGTGGTCTTTACTTGTGTATCTATGTCTTACTCACGGTTTTCGGCGTCTGTTCAGGATCGACGTCTTCCGAGTGAGAATCCTCGATGGAGAAGGCTTCCTCTTCTTCCTCCATATGTTTTTGTCCTGTCGGCACCGACGCCATCTGTAGTCTTCTTGCTCTTCGGTCCCTTAAGGTCTTCCTGGACCGAAACGCTCGACAGGCCTCACAAGTATCCTTCTTGTGTTCTGGAGACAAACACAAATTACAGACCAGATGCTGATCCGTATAAGGATATTTGTTGTGACATTCGGGGCAGAAGTGGAATGGGGTCCGTTCCATTAGCCTTGAAGACACACGTGGTCGGGCCGACCAGGCCCCGCCGGGGAATCGAAAACCCCGAAGGGCCGCCGGAGCTCTTCAAAATTCGGTCTTGATCTGTTGTAACTAACTCGATACCGAATGTAAACAATACCGTCAAATTTTTTGGAGATTTTCACTAACTTTCCGAACCAAAACGCGGAGCGAAAAGGAACACATCCGAACCCGATGGCGGAAAGAAAACAATCTAAGATGGAGTTGACGCCCATGCGCAATGGAGCCGAAAGGGGAGGAGTCCCTCGATCTCGTGACTCGAAAAGACTTCTTCGAAGAAAAACAACTTGTAACACTCCGAGCCCAACACTAGATGGCGGGATGTGCAAAGCATGTGTATCTGCAGCTACACATGCCATCGAACATATATTTTTTTTTAATGGAAAATGTCACTTACCCAGTGTACATCTGTTCGTGGCATGTTCCACTGCAGATTCACATGCTTTGCACAGGTCCTGCCATCTAGTGTTGGGCTCGGAGTGTTACAAGTAGTTTTTCTTCAAAGAAGTCTTTTCGAGTCACAGGACTGAGTGACTCCTCCTTTTTAGCTCCATTGTGCATGGGCATCGACTCCATCTTAGATTGTTTTCCCGCAGAGTGTAAGGTAGGAGTGATAGAGTGTAAAGAGAGAGATGTCCATGCAATGGACTAAAGATATATCTACAAAGTTTAAATAGAGGAACGTTTATGTACAAATTTCAATGTTAACTTAAACGGCTACAGGCTCTCGGGAGGAGGGAGGGCGCATGTGAATCTGCAGCGGAACATGCCACGAACAGATGTACACTGGGTAAGTGACATTTTCCGTTCGGTGGCATGTGTAGCTGCAGATACACATGCTTTGCATAGACTACAAAGCAGTAATCCTCCCCTAAGCGGTGGTCAGCCTGTAGGCTTGTAAGTTGTTTGAAATAATGTTCTTAGTACAACCTGTCCTACTGTGGCTTGTTCTGTTGCTAACACATCTACACAGTAATACTTGGTAAAAGTATGAGGTGAGGACCAGGTGGCTGCCTTACAAATTTCTGTCATTGGTATGTTTCCCAGAAATGCCACTGTTGCTCCCTTTTTTCTAGTGGAGTGTGCCTTTGGCGTAATGAGCAGTTGTCTTTTAGCTTTCAGGTAACAAGTTTGTATACATTTCACTATCCATCTGGCTATGCCTTGTTTGGATATAGGATTACCAGTATGGGGTTTTTGGAATGCGAACAACTGTTAAGTTTTATGAAATGATTTTGTTCTGTCGATGTAATACATTAAAGTTCTCTCAATATCTAATGTATGCAGTGCTCTTTCGGCCACTGAGTCTGGCTGTGGGAAGAAGACGAAGTTCCACTGTTTGGTTTAAATGAAACAGTGAGATTACTTTTGGTAGAAATTTAGGGTTTGCATTGAGCAAGATGGTTGCCGTGTAGTGGCGTATCCGAGGCCCGTTGGTCCCGCCCACCTCGGATTCCGGGCGTCGTCAGTTTGCAGCGTGCGGGACGCGGAGCAGTCAGAGAGAAGCTGCTCTCCCCTTCATCTGCTCGCCAGCTTCTTTCGCCGCGTTCCGTGAACCGAGGCGGATTATAGCAGCAACAACGGCCCGCACACACAGGCGAGTTTTTCGGAGCGGTGTACTCAGACTGCTGGCTACCGCTACAGTCATCATAATGCTGGGCTCACCACACGTGTCTCTAACTCTGGACTCTTGATTCAGAGGGGGAGCGCTACAAAGGAGGATGTTCTTTCCACTCAGTTCCTTCCCCCGCATCTATTAAATCAAGTAAGAGGAGGAGGGAAGGGAAGTGGCTGGACTTGCTGGGCCCTAGACAAGACACTAGATGCCTTAATGGATGTGATTTAGGGGCAGGCTCTGAATGTACTCACCTGAACTGAACTGTTGTGTTTTCTCTGAAAGCAGACTAAGTACACTATAAACGCTAAATATTAAAAGTTGAAAACGTAAAAAACACTAAAATACTAAGACATTTGTCAAGGGAATCATTACTGAATACTATCCGAAGTTGTTCCCCTCTCCTACTACAGGGTCATCAGCTGTGGGGTATTTCAATTGATTGCAGATGAAGCATCAGGTTTCAAGCTGAAATATCCTCTTTTCAAAGCCAATGGTTACAACCTAATGAATGTTTGGTAGCTCCAATGTTATCTGTTACACAGTTTGGCACAGCTGGCTATCCTTGCACTCCTTATCAGCCTGCAAGGTGTGCTACCAAAAGGGTGATACAGGACGTGATAGCAGCAGTAATAGGACTAGCTGGATTTGTGAGAGCATTTCCTTACGCTTTGAAAATAAACATGGCACCAAAAACTGCTCGGAACTCTGGCGATAAGACTGATGGAGCCAAAATAACATGCATAAGAAAGGATAAAGGGGATTCAGCTGGAGCAAACAGGCGTCCTACCTCGATAATGGCCAAACCAACTGGGAAAAATACTACGGGCCTTGGGAAAGATGCCAAGACTGACAACAACATAATTCCCCTCTTGGAGGTTAGGGGGAAAGACAAAAGTCAGTCTATTATCACGTCTTTTCTTGCAGGGGGGGGCACAAGAAAGCTGCACTGCACGCGCAATCCCCCCATTCCCGAAATAGTCAGTTTGTATCAGAAACTATACCCTTGGGTACCTATAGCGAGAAGATTCTCACCGAAATTAAGGAACCCCTTATAAAAGCTGCGCAAGGCGGTGATGGTCCATCAGGGGCTCTGGATAGCAGTGTGGAAACAAGAAGGAAGGAGAGGGGTTCCCCCATCAGTAAAGAGGGGCTTCAAGCGCAGCGGCCCGAGACCCTAACTGGGGGAGAAGCTGCAAGTAATACAACCGCTACATTGGGCACTGAAGCTGTGCAAAATATGCTGCCAAAACTGAAGGGAGGAGACAAGGAAATTGAAAGAGGCCTGAAACATCCGGATTGGGCTAAAGATAGTGGTGATAAATTTTATTCTCCGACAGAGGAATCCGATCTTAGTAGCGGTGAGCATAGTTTAAGCGAATCCGGTAGCAGTATGTCCTCCGAGACTGGAAACATATCATCAAGCAACGAGCCCACAGTACGGCAGCTGCGGCGGCAACGTAAGTGCACAAAAACACGGCCTGGCCCCCAGGAGGGCACTGAATTCTCTACATCAAGCGGTAGCAAGACTCTTAAATGGGATTACTATGGCATTAGACTAACAAATATACCTACCACGAACGGTCAACAGATGGCTAACAACAATATGGAAGGAAGCACAGGAGGTCCGATAAGTAGCGCATGTACGGTTGCCGCTGATTCCGGGATGATGCAATCGATATACAACTCAATCAAAGAACTTCAAACAGAGACTAGGATCGAAAATCGCTGTGCAAGGGTTGCTACCAAGCGTTTGCAAGGAACAGTCCTCAAAGTTGCAAAGTCATGTACCAAAATTGAAGCTAAACTGTGCTCAATGGATGAAAGGATGGCAGCAGTTGAAGTGGACATTGATGCCCTAAAAGAACAGTGTGTTACGCAGGATGGCCAACTGACTGATATAAAGTGGAAGCTGGAAGATTATGATAATCAACAGAGAAGAAATAACCTGCGTTTCTTGGGCATAGACGAAGCGGTGGAAGGGAGTGATATTCGGGCCTACATGATTAAGCTCTTGCTGGGGGCTTTCTCAGAATTGGCTAACTGGGACTGGGAAAATGAGGTTCAGCGTGTTCATAGGTTTCTGGCAATTCGACGGGAGGGAGGGCACTCAGCAGAACCTAAATATCCTAGCGCCATCCTGGTCTTTTTTTAGTAATTACTTGTTACGGCAGGCCATTTTCGACAAAGCTCATCCAAATGCCCCAGGTAGTGTGGAAGAAGTTACTTTTTTTTTTTCTTTTTTTTTTTTAAACTCGGCCTGATGTTTGCCATACAACTGTTGAACGCAGACGACGGCTCCGACAGCTGATTAAACCATTTTTGGACAAGGGAGGGGAAGCTTATTTGATGGCCCCTGCTCGCCTAAAAACAGTAGTGAATGGGAAAGTAAGAGTGTTTACATCAGAGATTAAAGCAAAAGAATATCTGATGGTGCTCAAAGATGGGGCTCAAAGATGTTAAATGATTTCGGGGGCGGGCGGCTCACATCTATACGACACCAACATTCAGGCCAACGGTGGTCTGATTGCTCAACAGGATTGGGGGGGGGGGGGGGGGGGCTGGCTGGGAGAGGGAGATCCCAACCAGTCCTAGTGGGGGCGGGAAGGGGATGGATAGGAGTGGTGTGGGGAGAGGGATGGAAGAGGGACATGGGAGAAGGGTGAATGGGGGGGAAGAAAAAATGGGAAAGGAAGGGATAAAGAGAATTGCGAGAAGTATAAGGGTGTAGTGAATCGTAGTTTGTTTTAATGGGATAGCAGGAGTTAGCTTAACCGAAGGCTTGTAAACTCGTGCCGCGTCACCTAGTGACTTTTAACCTACTTAGCTTGCTCTGTCTTAGCCCATTTAATTATTTATTTCTTCTAAGATGGCTGCCTTGTTTATAGGTAGGCCACTTGTTATGAGTTTTATTATCAGTGTCACTGCGCCAAGGCGTCAAGATCAAGGAAAAAAAGACAAACAAACAGTAGGTGTTCACACTTAGGGATTTTCCCTCTCTATACTTTCGAGGGATTGTTGGTATTAATTGCCGTCCCAAGCATGCCTGTTATCTATTGTTTTGGAATACACCTATGTCAGGGGACGTTGTAGATCTATATAAATACATCACACTTTTAGACAGATAATCAGAGGGATTCCGACCAGAGGGCATTGCCACCATCGCTGATACCAATGCTGCAGTCATCTTGACGCTGACCCAGTCTTCGTGTTCCTGCGGAGTCTGAGATAGAGACCTCATTCCAAGGTAACGAGGGTTGGGGGCTCCTCTCATGGACACGGCCTTGGCAGATTAGGTTTAGCAAACCCAGCTCTCCTTTAGGTAGGAGGTTAGGCCTATTCTCATTAGGGTATTAGGGCAGATTGCATCTTATATATACATATATATTTCTTTCATATATTGTAAAATGGTGGGGGTCTTTAAAACAATGACTCTCTTCTTCACAATACTGTTGCTTGGTATATTCATTATCCTAATCATTGCAGTTCATGCAACTTATCGCAAATTGCAGTTATGTTAAATAATGAAAATGTCACTTACCCAGTGTACATCTGTTCGTGGCATCAGTCGCAGTAGATTCGCATGTTCTGCAATAGCTCGCCATCTGGTGTTGGGCCGGAGTGTTACAAGTTGTTTTTCTTCGAAGAAGTCTTTCGAGTCACGGGACCGAGTGACTCCTCCTTTTGTCTCCATTGCGCATGGGCGTCGACTCCATCTTCGATTGTTTTTCCCCGCAGAGGGTGAGGTAGGAGTTGAATTGTAGTAATAGTGCCCATGCAATGGAGTGACTAAGTATGCACCTATTTAAGGTTGAGATGATACATATATAAATAATTGAAGGTAACTTCCAAACTGCTACAGGCTCCCGGGGAGGCGGGTGGGCACATGCGAATCTACTGCGACTGATGCCACGAACAGATGTACACTGGGTAAGTGACATTTTCAGTTCGATGGCATCTGTCGCTGTAGATACGCATGTTCTGCATAGACTAGTAAGCAGTTATTTCCCCAAAAGCGGTGGATCAGCCTGTAGGAGTGGAAGTAGTCTGAAATAATGTTCTTAATACAGCTTGACCTACTGTGGCTTGTTGTGCGGATAACACGTCTACACAGTAGTGCTTGGTGAATGTGTGAGGCGTAGACCATGTGGCTGCCTTACATATTTCTTGCATTGGAATGTTTCCTAGAAAGGCCATGGTAGCACCTTTCTTTCTGGTTGAGTGTGCCCTTGGTGTAATGGGCAGCTGTCGTTTAGCTTTAAGGTAGCAGATTTGGATGCATTTAACTATCCATCTGGCTATACCTTGTTTTGAAATTGGGTTTCCTGCGTGAGGTTTTTGAAATGCAATAAAGAGTTGTTTAGTCTTTCTGATGTTTTTTGTTCTGTCAATGTAATACATTAATGCTCTTTTGACATCTAATGTATGTAGTGCCCTTTCAGCTACGGTATCTGGTTGTGGAAAGAACACTGGAAGTTCCACGGTTTGATTTAGATGGAACGGTGAAATAACCTTTGGCAAAAATTTAGGATTGGTCCTTAGGACGACTTTATTTTTGTGTAGTTGTATAAAAGGTTCCTGTATAGTAAATGCCTGAATCTCGCTTACTCTTCTTAGGGAAGTAATGGCGATGAGAAATGCCACCTTCCAGGTTAGGAACTGTATTTCGCAGGAGTGCATGGGTTCAAAAGGTGGACCCATAAGTCTAGTTAGGACAACATTTAGGTTCCATGAAGGAACAGGTAGTGTTCTTGGTGGTATAATTCTCCTAAGGCCCTCCATGAATGCTTTAATGACTGGTATTTTATATAGGGAAGTTGAATAGGTAGTTTGCAGGTATGCAGATATTGCTGCAAGGTGAATCTTAATGGAAGAGAAAGCTAGGTTAGATTTTTGTAAGTGAAGCAAGTAACCCACTACATGTTCTGGAGTTGTGTGTAATGGTTGTATTTGATTAATATGGCAGTAGCAAACAAACCTCTTCCATTTACTTGCATAGCAGTGCCTGGTGGATGGCCTTCTTGCTTGTTTTATGACTTCCATACATTCTTGGGTAAGTTGTAAGTGCCCGAATTCTAGGATTTCAGGAGCCAGATTGCTAGATTCAGCGATGCTGGATCTGGGTGTCTGATCTTTTGGTTGTGCTGTGTCAACAGATCTGGCCTGTTGGGCAATTTGATGCAGGGTACCACTGATAGGTCTAGCAGCGTTGTGTACCAGGGTTGCCTTGCCCAAGTTGGTGCTATCAATATGAGTTTGAGTTTGCTTTGACTGAGTTTGTTCACCAGGTAAGGAAGGAGAGGGAGAGGAGGAAAAGCGTAAGCAAATATCCCTGACCAGTTCATCCATAGGGCATTGCCTTGGGATTGTTTGTGTGGGTATCTGGATGCGAAGTTTTGGCATTTTGCGTTCTCCCTTGTCGCAAACAAGTCTATCTGAGGTGTTCCACAGAGTTTGAAATAAGTGTTCAGAATTTGGGGGTGAATTTCCCATTCGTGGACCTGTTGGTGATCTCGAGAGAGATTGTCTGCGAGTTGATTTTGTATCCCTGGTATAAACTGTGCAATTAGGCGAATTTGGTTGTGAATTGCCCAATGCCAAATTTTTTGCGCTAGCAGGCTTAACTGCGTGGAGTGCGTCCCCCCCTGCTTGTTTAGATAATACATTGTTGTCATGTTGTCTGTTTTGACGAGAATGTATTTGTGAACTATTATTGGTTGGAAAGCTTTTAGTGCTTGAAAAACTGCTAGAAGTTCTAGGTGATTGATATGCA
Source organism: Pleurodeles waltl (assembly GCF_031143425.1). NCBI lineage: Eukaryota > Metazoa > Chordata > Amphibia > Caudata > Salamandridae > Pleurodeles > Pleurodeles waltl. Next base: position 373,838,667 of record NC_090450.1, on the reverse strand, counting down.
GTTTTGTTTGATGTACGTTCCATTGTCCTTGTATGCTGTGTTGATCGAGGTGTGCTCCCCACCCTGTCATGGAAGCATCTGTTGTTATTACGTATTGTGGCACTGGGTCTTGGAAAGGCCGCCCTTTGTTTAAATTTATGTTGTTCCACCACAGAAGCGAGAGGTAAGTTTGGCGGTCTATTAACACCAGATCTAGAAGGTGACCCTGTGCTTGAGACCACTGTGATGCTAGGCATTGTTGTAAGGGCCTCATGTGCAGTCTTGCGTTTGGGACAATGGCTATGCATGATGACATCATGCCTAGGAGTTGTAATACCATCTTTGCTTGTATCTTTTGTGTTGGATACATGCGTTGTATGATGGTGTTGAAATTTTGAATTCTTTGTGGACTTGGAGTGGCTACTCCTTTTGATGTGTGTATTATGGCTCCCAGGTATTGTTGTACCCTGCGTGGCAGAATTTTGGATTTTGTGAAATTGACGGTGAACCCTAGTTTGAAGAGGGTTTGTATGATATGATTTGTGTGATTTGAGCACTCTATTAACGAATGGGCCTTGATTAGCCAGTCGTCTAGATATGGGAACACATGTATCTGCTGCCTTCTTATGTGTGCTGCGACTACCGCTAGACATTTGGTAAAGACTCTTGGTGCGGTTGTTAATCCGAAAGGCAGTACCTTGAATTGGTAATGTATTCCTTTGAATACAAACCTTAGGTATTTCCTGTGCGATGGGTGTATTGGTATATGGAAATAAGCATCCTTGAGGTCTAAAGTTGCCATGTAGTCGTGCAGTTTTAGCAATGGCAATACTTCTTGTAGTGTGACCATGTGGAAGTGGTCTGATTTGATGAAAGTGTTCACTACTCTGAGGTCTAGGATTGGTCTCAGTGTTTTGTCCTTCTTTGGTATCAGAAAGTACAGTGAGTAAACTCCTGTGTTTATTTGTGTGTTTGGCACTAATTCGATTGCATTCTTTTGCAATAGTGCCTGCACTTCTATCTCCAGGAGATTGGAATGGTGTGTTGTTAAATTTTGTGCTTTTGGTGGTATGTTTGGAGGGAATTGTAGAAATTCTATGCAATAACCATGTTGGATAATCGCTAGAACCCAAGTGTCTGTAGTGATTTCCTCCCATGCTTTGTAATAATGACCTATTCTTCCCCCCACTGGTGTTGTGTGGAGGGGGTGAGTGACCTGTGAGTCACTGTTTAGTAGTAGGGGCTTTGGGGCTTTGAAATCTTCCTCTATTTCTAGGGAATTGCCCTCCTCTATACTGTCCCTGGTAACTGGACGGTGTGGCTTGTGAGGTGCTGGCTTGTGTGCTTTGACCTCGAAACCCCCCTCGAAAGGGCGTTTTACGGAATGTACTGTAATTCCCTCTGCTCTGCGGGGAGTAGAGTGCGCCCATGGCTTTGGCAGTGTCCGTATCTTTTTTGAGTTTCTCAATCGCTGTGTCCACTTCTGGACCGAACAGTTCTTTTTCATTAAAAGGCATATTGAGAACTGCTTGTTGAATCTCTGGTTTAAATCCAGACGTTCGGAGCCATGCATGCCTTCTGATAGTTACAGATGTATTAATTGTCCGTGCAGCTGTATCTGCAGCGTCCATGGAGGAGCGGATCTGGTTGTTGGAAATGGTCTGTCCTTCCTCGACCACTTGCTTTGCCCTATTTTGTAAGTCCTTGGGCAGATGTTCAATGAGATGTTGCATCTCGTCCCAGTGGGCTCTGTCATAGCGCGCAAGTAGTGCCTGGGAGTTCGCGATGCGCCACTGGTTTGCAGCTTGTGCTGCGACTCTCTTACCAGCTGCATCGAACTTGCGGCTTTCTTTATCTGGGGGTGGTGCATCTCCAGATGTGTGGGAGTTGGCCCTTTTCCTAGCTGCTCCTACAACAACAGAGTCTGGTGGCAGCTGTGTAGTGATGAAAACCGGGTCCGTAGGAGGCGGCTTATACTTTTTTTCCACCCTTGGTGTGATTGCCCTACTTTTGACCGGCTCCTTAAATATGTCTTTTGCGTGCCGGAGCATACCAGGGAGCATAGGCAGGCTTTGGTATGAGCTGTGGGTGGAGGAGAGTGTGTTGAATAAGAAATCATCCTCGACCTGTTCTGAGTGGAGGCTTACGTGGTGAAATTGTGCTGCTCTAGCCACCACCTGAGAGTACGCGGTGCTGTCTTCTGGTGGAGATGGCTTTGTAGGGTATGCCTCCGGGCTGTTATCTGACACTGGGGCATCGTATAGGTCCCATGCGTCCTGATCTTGGTCACCCTGGCTCATGGTGGTGTGAGCTGGGGAGTGTGATGGAGTTTGTGCTGGTGAAACGTCAATCACGGGCGGAGGAGAGGGTGGTGGTGTAACTCTTTTTACCACTTTTGGTTGTGGTGTTTGTTCCGTCTGGAACTCCAACCTCCTCTTTCTCCTAATGGGGGGAAGGGTGCTTATTTTTCCTGTCCCCTGCTGAATGAAGATACGCTTTTGCGTATGGTCCACATCAGTTGCTTGTAGCTCTTCCTCAAACCTATGCTTCTGCATTTGGGAGGTTAGCGAGTGCTCTTCTGTATAAGAGCCTGAAGCTGGGTCGCTTGCAGTTTGTTTCGGCATGGAAACTTTGTCTGCGTGTTTTTTCGGCTCCGAGGTGACTTTTTTCTTTTTCGGGGCCGAAACCTCTCGGCGTCGATCTGTTTCGGTGCCGCTGTCTCGGCGTCGAGCCGTGTCCACACCGGCAACTCGGTGTCGAGGCTTGTCTCCAGCACTTTCTCGGTCCCGAGAAGGCTGCGTGCCGGTGTCTCGACCGGAGTCGGACGATCTCGGCACTGTTTGGGCCTTTTTAGGTGCCGACGGTCGGTCACCGAATTTATGGGTCGAGCCATGGCCTGGTGGCAGTGGCGTCCCCTGGGCCTTGTAAATGTTTCTCTGTGTGGTTTTCGACGTCTTACTCACGGTTTGTGTATCGTCGAATCCTTCGGAGTCTGAGTCTTGGATCGAGAAGGTACCTTCCTCTTCCTGTTCCTCGAACTCCCGTTGGGCTCTCGGTGCGGACGCCATCTGAAGTCTTCTGGCTCGACGGTGTCGGAGTGTTTTTCGGGACCGGAACGCACGACAGGCCTCGCAGGTGTCTTCGCTGTGCTCAGGTGACAGGCACAGGTTGCAGACCAAGTGTTGGTCTGTGTAGGGGTATTTATTGTGGCATTTGGGGCAGAAACGAAACGGGGTCCGTTCCATCGGCGTTCTTCAGCACGCGGTCGGGCCGACCAGGCCCCGACGGAGGATCGAAAAAACTACCCCGAAGGGCACCGGAGCTCTTCGATCTTCGATGCGGTGTTGAATGTAAGTACGCCGATCCCGAACGCAACAATACCGACGAAAATCTTCCGAAATTAGCTAATTTTCCGTTCCGAAACTCGGAGCGACAGGAACACGTCCGAACCCGATGGCGGAAAAAAAACAATCGAAGATGGAGTCGACGCCCATGCGCAATGGAGACAAAAGGAGGAGTCACTCGGTCCCGTGACTCGAAAGACTTCTTCGAAGAAAAACAACTTGTAACACTCCGGCCCAACACCAGATGGCGAGCTATTGCAGAACATGCGTATCTACAGCGACAGATGCCATCGAACAAACCATTATAACTTCACTGCATCTGTGTTATTGCCTTTGTTTGTATGTGACATAATATATCTGTGAGAAAAGGGTAATTTCCGTTTAACCACGACATTCCCTGAGATATCTTATTTTTGAGTCCATGCGTAAACGACTGCCATAAATCACCTTTTACGATAGTGTTTCTGGTGAGGTACTGCTAGTGAGCCGGTAAGGTTTGGACAACAGTTGCAACTAGTTGTAGGAAAAGACTTAGTCACCTACAAACGAAAGTACTGTCATCCTGAGACCAGCAGTCTTGCTCAGAGCAAGAGTCCAAACTACGACATGGCACCACCAACGATGGTGTTTAGGCACTAATTTACAGATACCCTGACTATCACTGTCTCACAGACAACAGGTACCTTAAGTACCATTATACGGAGAAGTCAGTGGTCTTTGGGAGAATCCTCCTCAGCTGAACAGGTAACACCTAATTAAGCTGTAGGTTGTTCGAGCTCAAACTCATAAAAAGGAAAAAACGTCCCCTATTTGGTGTTCCGTTTCTCTAAACAACTATGGCGAATACCCTAGACATTCCTGCAAATGCTAGACATGCACTTACACAACATTTATTAGTGCATGGCCTTACAGAAGAGGGCGGGGATGTTACGCTGATAATAGAGGCAACTGAAGCATACCAAACAGAAACGTTTTACTGTTGGGTCACCTTTCCTGAGGCTGACATATGAAATTGCGAACGTACCTGTACGGTACGAAGCATACCAGTATCATGAAATATTGCTCACATAATAAGAGTATCAGAACTGGTTTGAAGGCGCCATACCACATGTACTACGAAGAGTGAGGCTAGGTCCTTTAAGTAATGAGGGACCTACATGGCCTATGTTTGCCACATATACACCTCACCCAGGCATACAGAAAATGCCAATCGCATATTTACGAGTATTATATAATGAATTAGTGGCATTATATAGACGATTGGTTCAGTTCGTAATGCGAACGTTGAACACTACACCAGCGCGTCCTGCACCGCCAGTAGCTGGTGGTTATCAATTGGCTACTGGGATTAACCTACAAACAGTGCATACTATTATGGGTAAAGTGCCCACGGAACAGGAAAAATACCGTTCTGGATTGCCCAAAAAACTAATCCGCTGTAAGCTGTGTTTCCCCATACGGGACCACAGGAAAAACAGACTGCTCACTATGTGCTTGCCGTTTGGGATGGTTCCCTCAGTGGATGACTGTGCCACATGGGGTACAGTCTTCGCTGCTGTTTATACTACCGCACATGGTAACCCGACACTTGCCAATTTACCGGAAGTGTTAAAACAAATACAAAATGAACATGCGGCTGCACCGACTCTGGATCTGGGGATGAAATTGATGCGTAACTTTGACGCTGTCTCCTCGATAATACTAAGTAATATTAAAGGGGAAGCGGTGGCACTGGCAATACGCCAGCGTCTCCGGGAAACTCCAAATCTGGAACAAGAGAGACAGCTACCGAAAATAATTTCCGATACCTATACTAGTATAGGACGGGATAGTTTGGGAGCCAAACCTAAAAAGTTGGAATTACCGAGTACCACCCATAAGGAAGGTACAAAGCAGGCACAAGAGGGCTCTAAAAAGCGCTGGGACAAACTAAAAGATTTTAAGGACAGGAGAAATAAGAGAGCTGATTCTCCACATCCGGAGTACTCCGAAAGGAGATATAATCTCAGAAATAGGGAGCACATTAGAACTCCAGACAGACATACTGATTCACGTCCCTCTCATTCCTTTCAGGACGCACCGGATAAACGTAGCGAGAGAGGGGGCCGTCAAGATCGACGTCCAGAATACATGAAAGAAAAAAAAAGACTCACCACAGTCTGCCATTAAAAAAGAAGAAAAGACTCCTCAGCAAAAGCAGCAGTTTAAAAAGAAGAAGGTGGCAGTACTGACAGTTAAAAATGCCTGTAGTATTGAGAACACTGTTGAGGAACAAGAAGTGGGCCGTGACTCTGTTGGACAGCGCGGCAGAGGTCACAATATGTCGCCAGAGTCTGAAAGATCATATGGATGCGACAGCAACTAGCAATTACATCGCGGTTGAGACAGCGGATGGCCGCGTTCTCCCACCTGATCGGGTTTATGATTTAACAAATCAGATAGAGGGAGACGTGGAACAAATTATTAGTGTAATATTTTGGGATGAACTTACTAGTGATATCCTGTTGGCTGAGAGAGATTGGCCACCTGAACACGTCCGCAAGCTCCCGCATAGGGAAGATGTCATTTTGCCTTCTTTCTCCGATCTTGTCCCAGAAGCAGCCAAAGAAGCCTATGCTGCTGAATGGGCTTTAGCGCAGGCACCTGCACTATACCGTAATCATGTAGGTTGGGATAGGGACTCTCCTTGTCATGTTATTCCCGTTAGATCTACACCCCAACCACAGCCACAATACCCTGTTAAACATGAGGCGAAAGCTCCGGTGACGGAGATACTGTCACAACTTGAGCACCAGGGAGTGACTGAGCCCTGTACGTCGGCAATGAATAATCCACTATTTCCCGTTGCAAAGCCAGATCATTCATATAGAATAGTGGTTGATTATAGACACTTAAATAGTCATACACGCACATATGCTATACAAAATTCACACAGCACAGCACTGATAAACAATATAGTGCATAAGAAATATAAAACAACATTGGATATATCTAATGGGTTTTTCTGCCAGAATTTAGCACATGAAAGTAGGGACCTAAGTGCATTTTCATTTGGCTCTCAGAAACACTTTTGTCGTTTACCTCAAGTCTATAAAAATGCCCAGGACTGTTTTCAGCCCGTGTGACATCAATTTTGCACGTGATGACACCGATGCATTGTCCTATGTGGATGATATCTATCTCACTGACGACGCCCTCGACATTCATCTTGCGAGGGTCGATCGGATCATTTTGGGATTGGCAGACCTCGGTTATAAATTTAATTTTAAGAAAAGCAAGATAGCATTTCTTAGTGTATTGTTCCTGGGATATCAAATGAGGGGAAGAGCCTGGCCCCACACTCCACAGAACGCATCAAGCCACTTTATGACTTGATTCAGCCCAATTTTTCTACCAGATGATGGACGATTGAACACACACACATCCTTAGGGACATGCAACGGGACATGCTGTAAGCTAAACACTTACACACATGTGACAATAAAACAAATTTGGTCATCAGAATAATTGCTGGTGCCCTTGGATTTACTTATGTAACCTTCAATGAGGATGACAGTGCCAATAACATATAAATCACATTTATATTCAAATGCTGAAAAAAGTTTTGGACCTACAGAAAAGATTCTGACAGCAGTTCAGATGGCCGTCATAAAGGAGAGGCCACTTGCCCAAGGGAAATGCATTATTGTTGTCTCCCCGGTGCCGGCCTTAGAGGCTGTCACTAAAGCGAGCGCTCCGAACGCGAAGGCATTACATCCACGCTGGATTCAATGTGCAACGTCTCTGACCGCCACTGATGTTGATTATGTATTTGACCCGAGACTTCAGACACAAGAATTTCTCCAGTATGAACAGGAGTACCCCGCTCCTCTACATATCTTGCCGCTGGACAGTTATACTAGTATCATTTATACTGACGGATCAGCACAACCGGCTGTAGGTACAAGACATCAATACTCGGCAGCTTGCGCAGCCGAGTGCGGAGTGATGGAAGATGGAGTTTTCCACCCTCACAATACCTACATGCAGACCTTGGAGGACTGCACAGCCCACTTGGCTGAGCTTAAGGCTCTTCTTCTAGCACTCGAAGATACAGAGGCAGGAAGCCAGACTTTGATAGTCTGATTCATATTACTGCGTCCAGTCATACAATGAATATCTCAATCATTGGAAACTGAACGGGTTTAGGGATTCTAAAGGGAACACCATTAAACAGAAAATGTTGTGGGGAAGGGTGGCTGATCTTAAGGATAAGCTACCATGTGTCCATGTAGTTCATACATTAGGACACCAACGTGTAGGAATACACGTTGCCGGCAATACTTTGGCTGATGAAGTGGCCAAAGCTTCAGTAGCTAAGGCTTCTGTGGCTGCAGTGACTCGTTCTCGGACGAGATCGGATAATGAAACACTGATTGCCGTTAAAGTTTCAGCTGCAGGCAAGACCCTTCCGAAAGGATACCCTACAAACTATACTTACCATATCAGTGCACAGAATGTTGCTTATGCAACAATTCCTGGGGTTGGAGATCGACTGATCCCTAATGAAGACCAGAGATTAGAGCTGATTACAGCCGCACATGCGGGTGTCGCTTCTGCACATGCTGGTATACAGGCCACAATAACAATTTTACAGCAACGATACTGGTGGCCTGGTCTATGCAGACGAACTAAGCAGTATGTCCTTTGCTGTGACATTTGCCAGCAGATTAAGGGCTCTAATATAAGACGCCCTCCGCAGACATCCCTGTTAGTGTCAGACAAGCCACTTCAGTGTGTGTACCTAGACCATTGTGGTCCCATGGTGCATACAAATACATTCTAGTGGCTGTGGATTCCTGTTCTAGATTCCTGTGGGTATGGTCACAGCAGTCGGCTGACGCCCGGACTGTTATAAAAGATTTGCTGATCTTTATCGCTACATATGCGGTTGCAGCATTCCATTCGGACCAGGGCCCTGCATTTGCTTCTAAGGCATTTAGGGATACCATGGGGTCGATGGGTGTTGAACTCCATTACTCCTCACCATACCATCCAGAGGGAAATTCGGTCGTGGAGAGGCGGAATCGTGATCTAAAGCAGTCCTAAACAGCTCGAGTATTAGGTTCAGGCCTTAGTTGGTTGCATCACCTATATGGGGTCCAGAGAGCACTGAATAATCTGCCAAGACGGTCCTTGGGGGGAAAGTCTCCATATGAGGTTCTCTTTGGGATACCTATATATGTCCCTGATCTTGATGCCCCTGGTATGGTGGCAGCAGAAACATCATTTGACATAAAAGAACGTCTCACTGTTTTACAGGAGCTTCAACAATTTCGTGATGATAAATCATCTGCAAGTGCTGCCACCTTCGGAATAAGGGAATTGGCAAAAACTTCAACTGGCTGGATTCCTAACGTTTTGGATCTGGTTTGTGAGAAGATCTCTGTGAAAAAGGAGTTTGGTCTATCATACAGAGCACCTGTACCGGTCTTTGGAATAAAAGGCACCAGGACTGTCATCCTTCCACCATTGTCTGGTTCTAAATCGAATAGATTCATCTCCATTGATGACGTCAAATTACACCATGTGGCCGATTCTACACAGTAGACCAGGCGGTCCCTTGGGTGGTTCCTGATCCCCTCTCACTACCCAACAGGACATCCATCTACATAGTAGGATGAATATCACTGCTACTGACTACGCAACTATGTCAACAGCTGTTCCAGACTCTTCCTCGACCATGGGGAGGGAGGAAAATGAACTTTTATTGGTTCCAGTCACATCTTCGGTGACCACCTCACTTCAAGATTTGGCTGTATTTTATACGAACACTTCCACGACTAATGACGTTGTCTATCAAGAACCTGGTACAAAAAAAGCAGAGTCGTGTTATTTTAAAATACCTCCGGCACAAATTAGAAAACTTTTGCTAACATATACGAAACTGATTTATTCAGATCCCTTTGTTTCCCGGCTCTCGCTTGAGGGTTACGAATATTGGAAAGACACTATTGATTTGAAAAGTGTATGGGGGACACAAGATTGGCAGATACAGGGTAGGGAGGCTTTGTTTCGAGCATGCCTGATTCCTGTGCAAATGATTTTCTTAAATGACACTATTGAGCAGACATCCTGAATGGGGTTAGCAAAAATTAAAGACTTGAATGCGCCCAGTATCCCTACTCCGACAAAATTTAGAGATTGGCAACACTTTCTTAATGTCTCAGAAGACAGGCTAGATGCAATGGTTAAGGCTGGTACGTATAATTCTTCACTTTCCCGTCCCGGCGGGTGGTTGGTATGGCCCACCGACACTGATGAGTGTCAAAAGCGTTTCTTGAACTCTTCAGGGGGTTTTTCCATTCACAGGCCTGACCCTCACTTTCTATCAGGTCAACATACAGGTATAATTACAACATACAGTGTGGGTAAGCTGTGCCAGCAATGGGTGCAGACAAACACGTTAACAGCGGTTAAGAAACACCTGAACACTCTTTCTGACAGTATAGACTTACAGGATTTCCTGTTAGGTCCTAGAAAACAACGCTCAAAACTGTTTTTATATGCTATGTACAATGAAATTTGGAAACTTTCCCAGATTGAGGCTGCTGGACGTTTAAGGCAACTAGATAAGGAAAATTTGGAAAAAACATTAGCTGTTGTCAACAATGGCATGAACACGCTGTCCAACAGGATTTATTCACTATCAAATATAGTGTTGTCTGCTATTGATATCACTCAGACAGACTTGTCCCGGTTATATCATGGGCAAACACAGCTACGTTCCATCATGCAGCTGGGTTCGACGTTACAGACACTAAAAAGTGGCCACATTCCATGGAGGTACATTAATGGGAGTGAACTATTCACTGCTTTTAATTTTTCCAGGGAACAAGAGACAATGGCTAAAAGGGAGGCTAGTTTCACCCTGCTTCAAGTAGAGAAATTAGATAAGTTGCCCTTCACGGTAGCAGAGAGTCCTTCAACTATCTGGCTCTTGCATGGCATTATTAATTTACCGATTTCAACTTTTCGTTTCTCGAGCTGCCTGAAACATCTTGCAGTGGGACGATATGAGCAACTGGGAGATAGCTTTATTAAGGAAGAGTGGGAGTTGCCCTTTGACTATAGATGTCTGAACAGTGAACAGGAGGTCTTTCTTAGCAGAAGTGAATGTGAGACTGCTGTTCGTCATTCTATGATATGCAAACAGGTGTCTCTTCACGGTCTTTGCAATGCGGGGGTCGCGAATTTGGCCTGTTTTCTGAAGGGTACTCCCGTCCCCTTGATTCGTCCAGTATTTCATGTGTTTTCCAATGGCAGTTATGTGGTACTGAACGATCAAAGCTGTTGCGGCTTGCGACCTGGAATTGCCTACGCAATCTCAGTCACGAAGGTCGTTACGTGTTGTGGACATGTTTTATTTCCCCCCACACGAGAGATAAAAGTATCTGACATGTGGCCCCACATAGATACTATTAATGTGAACTATGACAAGTTGAGTAGACTAAAGGTGCTATTGTTTCAAAAACAGGTCGCCTTGACATCTGCAAAAGAGACGTATGCTCTCCAGATTGCGAGATCATCAGCCGAGATACAATCCCTTTTAAATACCGATTTCCCCAAACACTTTGGAGAGCTGGTATCCAAAATATTCAATGCTTCAAGCACCACTGGGATTGTTCATTTCTTTAAGGCTGTTGGTTCTGGTTTCGTGTCGATCTTCCAGACTGTCTTTGGAGTCATCCCATCAGCCATCCATTCTCTCTTTTCAAGTGTGTTTGGTGGCTTTCCAATTATTTTGGCTTTAATTGGCGGACTACTACTGCTATTTCTTCTGATTCGCGGTGGTTGTTTCTTTCCAGCAACACAGAGCAATGGAGCCGCTTCCGCCAACTCCACTGTGCCGTGAGCGCATGGTTCGGATCTTCGGTGCACCTTTGCTGGTGGAACTGGAGCTTGACTGGTCGTCATTCCGGCCACTTCTCTGGTGTGTACAACCGGTCTTCCGCTGCATATGGTGTCTCTTTGAACATCTGCCTATGGTCTGTCTTGCTGTTGCACCGACATCTCCTGTGGACCACGAACTGCTGATGTCCCCGATGAGGGCTCATACACGGTCATGCCCCTTGAGACTGAGGTTGCTCCGCGAGGCCACCTATGAACCTTCCGTTATAAGATCTACTGCAGCAAGTATCGATGCACCAGTGAATATGGCTCACTTCTGCTCTGTGGATCCGTTTGTCCGCCCAGCACTAGACTTCACTTCGGACGATGTTGACTCATTTTTGAGGTCCTTGACTGGTGACTTCGATTACATTCTTCAAGATCCTACGTATAACACATAATTTGATCAATTTGCTTACCATTCCCGGTTCCAAATTATGAAATTATAATAGACGTTTGCTGTACTTGTCATAGTTGATATTAACATCTCTGTATGTATTTTTGGACAGATTTGTTTTAACTTATTTTAACACACAGTGATTGTTTTATTATTAGCTTCATTTATAAGCTTGTTTTTTGCCTTTGGCTTTTTAGTTCAGAAGCAGCTTTTTTAGCGTTTAGGTTCCTGTACCTTCATCATACCTGTTACGACAATGGGGAGGGTGTAGTGAATCGTAGTTTGTTTTAATGGGATAGCAGGAGTTAGCTTAGCCGAAGGCTTGTAAACTCGTGCCCCGTCACCTAGTGACTTTTAACCTACTTAGCTTGCTCTGTCTTAGCCCATTTAATTATTTATTTCTTCTAAGATGGCTGCCTTGTTTATAGTTAGACCACTTGTTATGAATTTTATTATCAGTGTCACTGCGCCAAGGCGTCAAGATCAAGCACAAAAGACAAACAAACAGTAGGTGTTCACACTTAGGGATTTTCCCTCTCTATACTTTCGAGGGATTGTTGATATTAATTGCCGTCCCAAGCATGCCTGTTATCTATTGTTTTGGAATACACCTACGTCAGGGGACCTTGTAGATCTGTACAAATACATCACACTTTTAGACAGATAATCAGAGGGATTCCGACCATAGGGCATCGCCACCATCGCTGATACCAATGCTGCAGTCATCTTGACGCTGACCCAGTCTTCGTGTCCCTGCGGAGTATGAGATAGAGACCTCATTCCAGGGTAACAAGGGTTGGGGGCTCCTCTCATGGACACGGCTTTGGCAGATTAGGTTTAGCAAACCCAGCTCTCCTTTAGGTAGGAGGTTAGGCCTATTCTCATTAGGGTATTAGGGCAGATTGCATCTTATATATACATATATATTTCTTTCATATATATTAAAATAGTGGGGGTCTTTATAACAATGACTCTCTTCTTCACAATACTGTTGCTTGGTATATTCATTATCCTAATCATTGCAGTTCATGCAACTTATCGCAAATTGCAGTTATGTTAAATAAAAACCATTATAACTTCACTGCATCTGTGTTATTGCCTTTGTTTGTATGAGACATAATGTAGGAAAGTACCATCTTGCCTGGCATGTTACCCCAATTTTTCACTGTATATATGTTGTTTTAGTTGTATGTGTCACTGGGACCCTGGTAACCCAGGGCCCCAGTGCTCATAAGTGTGCCTGAATGTGTTACCTGTGTAGTGACTAACTGTCTCACTGAGGCTCTGCTAATCAGAACCTCAGTGGTTATGCTCTCTCATTTCTTTCCAAACTGTCACTAACAGACTAGTGACCATTTTTACCAATTTACATTGGCTTACTGGAACACCCTTATAATTCCCTAGTATATGGTACTGAGGTACCCAGGGTATTGGGGTTCCAGGAGATCCCTATGGGCTGCAGCATTTCTTTTGCCACCCATAGGGAGCTCTGACAATTCTTACACAGGCCTGCCACTGCAGCCTGAGTGAAATAACGTCCACGTTTTACACTGCACTTAAGTAACTTATAAGTCACCTATATGTCTAACCTTTACCTGGTAAAGGTTAGGTGCAAAGTTACTTAGTGTGAGGGCACCCTGGCACTAGCCAAGGTGCCCCCACATTGTTCAGAGCCAATTCCCTGAACTTTGTGAGTGCGGGGACACCATTACACGCGTGCACTACATATAGGTCACTACCTATATGTAGCTTCACAATGGTAACTCCGAATATGGCCATGTAACATGTCTATGATCATGGAATTGCCCCCTCTTTTTAGTTAGCTAGATAGTTGGCACAATCCCATGATCCCAGTGGTCTGTAGCACAGACCCTGGTACTGCCAAACTGCCCTTCCTGGGGTTTCACTGCAGCTGCTGCTGCTGCCAACCCCTCAGACAGGCATCGGCCCTCCTGGGGTCCAGCCAGGCCTGGCCCAGGATGGCAGAACAAAGAACTTCCTCTGAGAGAGGGTGTGACACCCTCTCCCTTTGGAAAATGGTGTGAAGGCAGGGGAGGAGTAGCCTCCCCCAGCCTCTGGAAATGCTTTGTTGGGCACAGATGTGCCCAATTCTGCATAAGCCAGTCTACACCGGTTCAGGGACCCCTTAGCCCCTGCTCTGGCGTGAAACTGGACAAAGGAAAGGGGAGTGACCACTCCCCTGACCTGCACCTCCCCTGGGAGGTGTCCAGAGCTCCTCCAGTGTGCTCCAGACCTCTGCCATCTTGGAAACAGAGGTGCTGCTGGCACACTGGACTGCTCTGAGTGGTCAGTGCCACCAGGTGACGTCAGAGACTCCTTGTGATAGGCTCCTTCGGGTGTTAATAGCCTATCCTCTCTCCTAGGTAGCCAAACCCTCTTTTCTGGCTATTTAGGGTCTCTGTCTCTGGGGAAACTTTAGATAACGAATGCAAGAGCTCATCCGAGTTCCTCTGCATCTCTCTCTTCACCTTCTGCCAAGGAATCGACTGCTGACCGCGCTGGAAGCCTGCAAACCTGCAACATAGTAGCAAAGACGACTACTGCAACTCTGTAACGCTGATCCTGCCGCCTTCTCGACTGTTTTCCTGCTTGTGCATGCTGTGGGGGTAGTCTGCCTCCTCTCTGCACCAGAAGCTCCGAAGAAATCTCCCGTGGGTCGATGGAATCTTCCCCCTGCAACCGCAGGCACCAAAAAGCTGCATTACCGGTCCCTTGGGTCTCCTCTCAGCACGACGAGCGAGGTCCCTCGAATCCAGCGACTCTGTCCAAGTGACCCCCACAGTCCAGTGACTCTTCAGTCCAAGTTTGGTGGAGGTAAGTCCTTGCCTCACCTCGCTGGGCTGCATTGCTGGGAACCGCGACTTTGCAGCTACTCCGGCCCCTGTGCACTTCCGGCGGAAATCCTTTGTGCACAGCCAAGCCTGGGTCCACGGCACTCTAACCTGCATTGCACGACTTTCTAAGTTGGTCTCCGGCGACGTGGGACTCCTTTGTGCAACTTCGGCGAGCACCGTTTCACGCATCCTCGTAGTGCCTGTTTCTGGCACTTCTCCAGGTGCCACCGGCTTCAGAGAGGGCTCCTTGTCTTGCTCGACGTCCCCTCTCTCTGCTGGTCCAATTTGCGACCTCCTGGTCCCTCCTGGGCCTCAGCAGCGTCCAAAAACGCTAACCGCACGATTTGCAGCTAGCAAGGCTTGTTGGCGTTCTTTCGGCGGGAAAACACTTCTGCACGACTCTCCACGGCGAGAGGGATCCGTCCACCAAAGGGGAAGTCTCTAGCCCTTTTCGTTCCTGCAGAAACCTCAGCTTCTTCTGTCCAGTAGAAGCTTCTTTGCACCCACAGCTGGCATTTCCTGGGCATCTGCCCATCTCCGACTTGCTTGTGACTTTTGGACTTGGTCCCCTTGTTCCACAGGTACCCTAGATTGGAAATCCACAGTTGTTGCATTGCTGGTTTGTGTCTTTCCTGCATTATTCCTCTAACATGACTTCTTTGTCCTTAGGGGAACTTTAGTGCACTTTGCACTCACTTTTCAGGGTCTTGGGGAGGGTTATTTTTCTAACTCTCACTATTTTCTAATAGTCCCAGCGACCCTCTACAAGGTCACATAGGTTTGGGGTCCATTCGTGGTTCGCATTCCACTTTTGGAGTATATGGTTTGTGTTGCCCCTATCCCTATGTTTCCCCATTGCATCCTATTGTAACTATACATTGTTTGCACTGTTTTCTAAGACTATACTGCATATTTTTGCTATTGTGTATATATATCTTGTGTATATTTCCTATCCTCTCACTGAGGGTACACTCTAAGATACTTTGGTATATTGTCATAAAAATAAAGTACCTTTATTTTTAGTATAACTGTGTATTGTGTTTTCTTATGGTATTGTGCAAGTGACACTTGTGGTACTGTAGTAGCTTCACACGTCTCCTAGTTCAGCCTAAGCTGCTCTGCTAAGCTACCATTATCTATCAGCCTAAGCTGCTAGACACCCTATACACTAATAAGGGATAACTGGGCCTGGTGCAAGGTGCAAGTACCCCTTGGTACTCACTACAAGCCAGTCCAGCCTCCTACACATAATATATCTGTAAGAAAAGGGTAATTTACGTTTAACCACAACATTCCCTCAGATATCTTATTTTTGAGTCCATGCGTAAACGACTGCCATAAATCACCTTTTACGATAGTGTTTCTGGTGAGGTACTGCTAGTGAGCCGGTAAGGTTTGGACAACAGTCGCAACTAGTTGTAGGAAAAGACTTAGTCACCTACAAACGAAAGTACTGTCATCCTGAGACCAGCAGTCTTGCTCAGAGCAAGAGTCCAAACTACGACAAGGGCAAGGGAGGAAACGGAGAAGGGAAGAATATCTAAGATACCCAAGATATCACTCAGCCAGGTAGAAAAGCAATTGAAAAGCAACTGGAGGGAGAAGGAAAAAATAAATAAAAAAAGAATAGAAAATTACTAGACTTCGAATAGCTTCAATTAACATTTGCGGATTAAACAACCCCCGAAAAAGAAGAAAAGTTACAGAAGACTTAAAAACTCTTAGGGCTGATATCTATTGCCTACAAGAGACACATGTGGAATACAAGAATAGTAGAGTTTTAGGGTCACTTGGTATGAGACCGATAGTCTGCTCAGAACAAGATGTTAAAACTAAAGGGGTGGCAATACTGGATCGGAGTAATAGACAAATTCGCCAGACAGAAGGCTGACAGGAATGGTAGATTGGCAATCGTAGAATGTTGCTATGGAAAAGGATTTTTTACTTTATGCTCTATATATGGGGTAGTTACTGACGATCCGGTAGTAATGGATACCCTGATAATAGAACAACCAGGATGGTCTCCCCCGTATATTCTTTGTGGGGATTTTTATTTTAATGGCTTTTGGGATGGATTGCAGGATTTATTAAGACCCGTAGCTAAGAAATATCAGGGACGCAAGCCTCGCGTACTCAATGCAATGGTTGGCATTCAGAAGGAGCTAGGATTGGTGGACGCTTGGGTAAAGTTATGCGACCCAGATCTTGGATATACTTATTTCTCGGCCCTTCATGCGAGGTTGGCCCGACTTAATTTCTTCCTGACATCCCCTGAACTGTTAACGCATGCGAGCATGGAACTATTCCCACGGATTATGTCAGATCATAACCCATTAGTATTGGACTTGGATTTAGATGGTCTCGAGCATAAAGTCAGGAGGTGGACCTTGGAAAGAGGGCTTCTTAAGGATCCTGAATATTGTGACTATATGAGAAACTGGATAGTCGAATTTTGGGGGATTAATCAGGGGTCAGCCCCAGTAGAGATAGTTTGGGACACTTTAAAAGCAGGAGTACGGGGGGAAACCCTTAGCTTTAGCCTTAGGAAACAAAAAAAGCACCCAAAGTAAAATAAAGGACATACATATGAAGCTCAGAGATGCAGAAAGACAGTTGATTATAGCCATAGAAAAGGGAGAGGATATAAACAAAATCCAGGAGCAGATCGCTATAGCAAAGGCAGCAATAAACAAGGTTACTGCAAAAAGAATAGCGAAAAAAATATCTGGTGCAACGTTCAGAAGGGTATGAGTTTGGAGAAGGATCTCGGCACTTGTTGGGGGTAAGGGCAAGTCAAAAAGCAGCAGCTGGGGTCATAAGAGAGATCAGGGACCAGCAAGGACAAATAGTGTCAGATGCGGATGGGATCAGGAAGGTGTTCCAGAGGTACTATACAGAGCTATATAATGATACATCTAGAATTTCTAAACTCTATCGAGATTAGTAAATTGTTAGAGGAGGATTATTTGTATCTGGAGGGACAGATTGATAGTCTAGAACTAGACAAGGCATTGAGTGAACTTGCCACTGGGAAAGCTTCTGGCCCTGACGGAATCCCCCTAGAGATTTATAAAAAAAACTTTTAAAACACTGCTGCTCCCTCTGATGATAGAGCTATTTATTCAGGTACAGAATGGTAGCAAACCCCCGCCATAATGGGAAATGGCCAACATAGTTTTTCTGAAGAAAAGGAAGGCCCCACAGAGCCGGGGTTCATATCGGCCAATTACATTGATTAATAGCGATGTCAAAATCTATAAAAAAAATCTTGCCGCTCGATTATCTTTGGTGATTAAGAAACTGGTAACACCTAGACAACATGGGTTTGTCCCGGGTAGAGACACTACTGAGAATATTCGAAGAGTCATCATGCTCCTTGATGCTACAGAAGTGGTGGAGGAACCTATGGCAGTCGCATTATTAGATGCGGAGAAAGCATTTGATCGGGTAAATTGGAAGTATCTGTCGCAGGTTATGGAATATTATGGTTTTGGGAAGAAATTCATTCTAGCAATAGGAGCTATATACAGTTAATGGGAGGGCAATCCGAGTGTATCCAAATAGGGCGAGGTACTAGACAGGGATGCCCATGCTCCCCATTGTTGTTTGCTCTCTATATAGATCCCCTGCTCAGACAGCTAGAAGGGAATAGTAGGATTCCGCTGGTGTGCAGGTATGGATGGGACACAAAAGTCTTAGCATATGTGGATGATATAGCCATTATAACTCCTAACACAGATCTAGTATTGAAAGAAGTCACAGAGGTGACTAGCAAATTTGGGATGTTTTCTGGATATTTGCTACACAGAACAAAAATACAACTGCTGATTAACCGATATGGGAGCACTCAGGATAACCGGAGGGTTGATCAAGCAGTATATCTGGGTATCGACATTACTCCAAGAGTAGGAGAAATTATCAATTTGAATTTGGACCCGCTACTAGCGAAAGCCAAAAACGACATGTATAGATGGAATAATTTGTATATGACTATAATGGGGAGGTGTAATATGGTTAAAATGATCCTCCTCCCTAAATTATTGTATATCTTCCATGCTATACCACTGAGCTTTACAAATTCTCAGTTTGAGGAGATGGATCGGTTAGTTATGAAATTTATTTGGGCATATGGCAAGTGCAGAAGAGCGGGTAAATTTATGTCTCTACCTCGGGAAAAGGGGGGGGGTGGCCTCTAATAAATATGAAACTATATCAACTTTCAGCAGCTTTTCAGTATATGCACCCATTATGGGGAGGGGAGGGGGCAGAAGAGACTGAGGTAGAGTATTGTCCTAACATCTATGAGCTGCTTGTAGGATCAGCAGCTAACGGATGGTTGTTAACGTTTCATGAACCTGGGTATTACAAGAAAGCCCGATATAAGGTACTAGAGGCGGCTTATAAATGTTGGCGGTCATGGCGGAAAAAGAATGGGTTTGGAAGATTCAATCACTATACTATAATAAAGAACAACCCGTCGCTCCCCGAAATATTTAAGGATAATTATAGGGTAAAATGGGCATAGAAAGGTTAGGAGACTTTTTCGATGATTTTGGGGTTAAGGTGTTTAAGAGTCTGCAAGAACAGTATGGTCTGGGGCAAAGGGATTTTTTCAAATATCTACAGATACAAGACTTTTGGGGTAAAACTAAAACGGGGGGCACAGGGATTCAGAAGTTCTGTTATTTAAGGATATATTGGAAAAATCTAATAGAACAATTACATTAATTTACTCATCACTGATGGCAGAACAGCCTGATGATTTGGAGAAGTATAGTGAGAGGTGGAAGGACAAGCTGGCCGATGGAAGTATTAACTTTCTCAAATCATTAGAACTGGGACATACCATGTTACTTTCTTCCTCATTGCAAGCACAACATTATAAGACAGTGTTTGACTCGTATCATACACCAGCTCATCTCGTCAAGTGGGGTGGTTTACTAGGGACAAACTGCCCAAGATGTGGGGCTTATGGAGTAGACATCATTCATATATGTTTGCCACCTGCGGGGAACTGATGGCATTGAAAGATGGCATTGAACTTGTGCTAAAAGGGGTAGTGGGATATGATCTGGACCTTACCCCTGAGATCATGGTCTTGGGGGTCACCTAGGAAACGAGGGGACGCCATAGAGTGTTTATCTTTCTTGCCATGGCGGTTTATCGATTACGCGTCTCCTCTGCATGGCTGAACACACGACCACCATCATGGCAGCAGTGGCTGGGCAAATTATTGTCTATATAACATTTGGAAGCTGCATTGTATGAACGTAAGGGGAGAACGGCTAGGAAAAAAGGGAAAGTAATATGGGGAAAACTTCAGGATTGGATCCTGGCCTATTAATGCACGATTAAGTGAAAGCTTTGCCCATCTGACATAATGGAAACTCTGTTACTTTAGGTTAATTGGATTATGTAATAATTTTTCGATCTCTTATGTTATGGGTAAATTAATGTATGAATGTTATTATTTCTCTTTCTTTTCCAAATAAAAAAAAAAATAAGCGATTGCCACTAGTAATGCTACTTTCCAAGTTAAGAATTGAATCTGACAAGAGTGCCTGGGTTCAAATGGTGGACCCATGAGTCGTGTAAGAACAATGTTAAGATTCCACGAGGGTACTGGTGGAGTTCTTGGAGGTACGATTCATTTTAGGCCCTCCATGAAGGCTTTAATGACTGGTATCCTAAATAGGGATTTGGTCTTTTTATTTTGCAAATAAGCAGAAATTGCTGTGAGATGTATTTTGATGGAGGAAAAAGCTAGATTTGCTTTTTGTAGGTGGAGTAAATAACATACAATGTCTTGTATGGACGCATCCAAAGGTGTTGTGTTTTGCTTGACAGTAGAAAAAAATATTTTCCATTTGTTAGCATAACACTGCTTGGTGGTAGGTTTTATTGCATGTTTAATGACTTCCATACACTCTGGTGTAAGATTCAGGTAGCCAAACTCTAAGACTTCAGGAGCCAGATTGCCAGATTGAGCATCGCTGGATTGGGGTGACTGATCTGCTGTTTGTGTTGCGTCAGCAGATCTGGCCTGTTTGGGAGTTTGACGTGTGGTACTATTGACAGGTCTAGCAGTGTGGTGTACCATGGCTGGTGTGCCCACGTTGGTGCTATGAGTATTAGTTTGAGTTTGTTTTGACGCAGTTTGTTGACTAGAAAAGGAATGAGTGGGAGAGGGGGAAAAGCATAAGAAAATATGCCGGACCAGTTGATCCATAGAGCATTGCCCTTGGACTGAGGGTGTGGGTACCTGGACGCAAAGGTTTGGCATTTTGCGTTGTGGTTGGTGGCTAAAAGATCTATGTCTGGTGTCCCCCACTGACCAACGTATTTGTGTAGTACCTGGGGGTGAATTTCCCACTCGTGAGTTTGCTGGTGATCCCGACTGAGGTTGTCTGCTGATTGTGAATCCCTGGAATGTATTGAGGTGAATGTTGTTGTGAATTGCCCAATGCCAATTTTTTTGTGCTAGGAGGCAAAGTTGTGATGAGTGGGTTCCTCCTTGTTTGTTTAAGTAATCCTTTTTGTCATATTGTCTGTTCTGACAAGAATGTGTTTGTGAGCAAGAAGAGGTTGAAAGGCTCTTAGTACCAGAGAGATTGCTAGCAGTTCTAAGTGACTTATGTGTAGCTGTTTCTGTTTGCTGTCCCATTGTCCCTGAATATTGTGATTGTTGAGGTGTGCACCCCATCCAATCATTGATGCATCTGTTGTGAGAATGGCATGAGGCACAGGGTCTTGAAAAGGCCGCTCTTTGTTTAAATTTGTGGCATTCCACCACTGAAGCGAATTGTGTGTTTGGCGGTCTATCAACACTAGATCTTGGAGATGACCCTGTGTCTGCGACCATTGTTTTGCAAGGCACTGCTGTAAGGGCTGCATGTGTAACCGTGCGTTTGGGACAATGGCGATGAATGATGCCATCATGCCTAGGAGTTTCATGACAAAACGGACAGTGTAGTGCTGATTTGGCTGGATTTTTGGCAACATGGTGTGGAACGATTGCACTCTTTGTGGGCTTGGACTTGCAAGCGCCTTTTGAGTGTTGAGTGTAGCTCCTAAGTACTGCTGAATTTGCGATGGTTGCAGGTGTGACTTTTGGTAATTTATTGAGAACCCTAGTGTGTGTAGGGTATCTATTACATAATGTGTGTGATGTTGACACTGTTTTTGAGTGTTGGCTTTTATTAGCCAATCGTGTAGATATGGGAATACATGCATATGTTGTCTCCTTATGTATGCTGCTACTACGGCAAGGCATTTTGTAAAGACTCTGGGTGCTGTTGTTATCCCGAAGGGTAATACCTTGAATTGGTAATGTTTTTCTTGTATAACAAACCTGAGGTATTTTCTGTGAGCTGGATGGATGGGTATATGAAAATACGCATCTTTTAAATCCAGCGTGGACATAAATTCTCCCTGTTGCAGCAATGGGACTACATCTTGTAGTGTCACCATGTGAAAGTGTTCTGATCGGATGTAAAGGTTGAGAGTCATGAGATCTAATATTGGCCTTAGCGTTTTGTCTTTCTTGGGAATAAGGAAGTACAGGGAGTAAACCCCCATTCCTTTTTGATGATGAGGCACTAGTTCTATGGCTTGTTTGAGCAATAGTGCCTGTACTTCTGTTTGTATCATTGCAAGATGTTGCGATGAAAGTTTGTGCGCTTTTGGGGGAATGTCTGGAGGAAATTGTGTGAACTCTATGCAGTAACCTTGTTGGATAATGAATAGTACCCATGTGTCTGTTGTGATGTCTAGCCATTGGTTGTGGACCATTTTCAGTCTTACTCCCACAGGTGAAGTGTGTTGAGGGAAGGTGATGACAAAGTCACTGTTTGTTGTTAGTTGATTGCTTTGAGGTTTGGAATTTCCCTCTAGACTTGTGAAATGGTTCTCTGTAGGATCCCCGAAATACCCCTCTTTGATATTGTGTTTGGTATGAGGGCTTGGATTGTGAGGTCTATGGCTCGGAGGGCTGTAGCTGGAAGCCTCCCCTATATTGAGGCTTCGGAAATGTGCCTTTGTATTGGGATGAATAAAGCGCTCCCATCGCTTTAGCCATGTTGGCATCTTTTTTCATTTTATCTATGGCTGTGTCCACCTGTGTGCCAAATAATTGCTATTGATTGAAGGGCATGTTGAGGACAGCCAGTTGAATTTCAGGTTTAAAACCTGATGATCCGAGCCATGCATGCCATCTAATGGTGACAGCCGTATTTATGGTCCTTGCGGCTGTATCAGCTGAGTCTAGCGCTGACCTTATTTGGTTGTTGGTAATCGCTTGTCCCTCCTCTACTACCTGCTGAGCTCTCTTTTGGTGTTCCTTGGGGAGATGTTCAATAATGTCCTTCATCTCATCCCAATGAGCCCTATCGTATCTAGGGAGGAAGGCATGTGAATTAGCTATGCGCCACTGATTTGCTGCTTGTGACGCCACCCTTTTCCCTGCCGCATCAAATTTTTTGCTTTCCTTATCTGGAGGGGGTGCATCTCCAGAGGACTGCGAGTTAGCTCTTTTCCTCGCTGCGCTGACCACTACCGAATCGGGGGGCAGCTGTTGTGTGAGATATACACGGGGTCTGAGGGTGGTGGTTTGTAGTTTTTTCCTACCCTTGGGGTTATAGCTCTTCCTTTAACCGGCTCCTGGAATATCTGCTGGGCATGTTTGAGCATACCAGGAAGCATGGGTAGGCTTTGGTATGTGGCGTGGTATGTGACAGTGCATTAAATAAAAAGTCGTCCTCTAGAGGTTCCGTGTGCATGCTTATGTTGTGGAAAGCTGCTGCCCTGGCTAAAACTTGCGTATATGAGGTGCTATCCTCAGGTGGAGAGGGCTTAGATGGGTAGCACTCTGGACTGTTGTCTGACACCGGGTCATCATAAAGATCCCATGGATCTGTGTCCTGATGTGACTGCATAGTGTGTGTAGGTGACTGTGCAGTGGGTGTAGCAGGTGGAGAGACAGTGCGTTGAGGAGAGTGAGATGGAGACTGGTGAGGAGAGATCTGGCAAGGCGGAGATTTCTCTCTTGGCACTTTAGCCGCTGGCTGATCAGTGTCCAAAAGTCCACGGAAGGCCAGTTTTCTTTTAATTTTGAGGGGAGGTGCTGTAAGGATCTTGCCAGTGTCCTTGTGGATCTGTGTCCTGGCTTGTCTGTCATCGAAATCCTCCATTTGCTGTAGCTCTTCCTCAAATCTATGCCTTTCTTTAAGCTGTTTAGAAAGTCCATGCTCCTCTGTGTAGGAATGTCTTTTTGGCTCCGAAGCCGGTTTCTTCGGCACCGAAGGGCCCAGGGTGGTAGTTGGCCTCGGTTCCGAAACTGACTTTCGGGGTCTCGACTCGATGGGTCGGTGCCGTATTGTTTCAGAACCTGTGTCGCGAATCTAGTCCGAAGACTTCGAAGCAGGTGTAGCCTTTTTCTGTGCCGAGGGTGTTACTTGGTCATCAGTTGATTTTTTTCGGGTGGAGCCATGGCCTTCTGGCAGTGGCGTCCCTGAGGCCTTATGTTTGGTCTGGGTCTGGGTCGGAGCAAGTGTACTCACATGCTGGCCCGCTGTCGTTGGACGGTCGACGTCGGATTAGTTGGAATCGGAACCTTGAACGGAAATGGCAGTGTGAATCATCTCCTCTTCTTTAGCGTCGAGGCGTTTGGTGCTCTTGGATGCCATCTGTAAACTCCTCGCCCTTCGGTCTCGCAAGGTCTTTTTGGAACGGAACGATCTTCAGGCTTCACAAGTATCCTCTCGGTGATCTGGGGACAAACACAGATAACAGACCTGATGTCGATCCGTAGGGATACTTGGTATGGCACCGAGGGCAGAATCTTAACGGGTTCCAGTCCATGAGGCTTCGATGCTTCTTGCGGTCGGGCCGACCAGGCCCAAGTTGGGCACGGGTGCCCGGAAGGGCAACCGAAGATGTGTGTCCGGCGGTACCAAGGTGTCGATGCTAGATGGGACGCGATTGAGAACAATACCGACGAATTTCGACTAGATGGCAGGACCTGTGCAAAGCATGTGTATCTGTAGTTACACATGCCACCGAACATTATATATATATATATATATATATATATATATATATATATATATATATATATATATATATATATATATATATAATAATGCCACTTACCCAGTGTATATCTGTTGGTGGCATGAGACACTGCAGATTCACATGCTGTGCATTATCCTGCCATCTAGTGTAGGGCTCAGAGTGTTACAAGTTGTTTTTCTTCGAAGAGGTCTTTTCGAGTCACGAGATTGAGGGACTCCTCCCCTTTCGGCTCCACTGCGCACGGTTGTCGACTCCATCTTAGATTGTTTTCCCCGCAGAGGGTGAGGTAGGAGTTGTGTATATAGTAATAGTGCCCATGCAATGGAGTAAGTATGTATGTACAAAATGTGTTTAAAAGTGATATATATTTACAAATTTACAAATGTACAAGTTTATTTTTATCAACTTATAACAGCTACAGGCTCCCGGGAGGTGGGAGGGCGCATGTGAATCTGCAGTGTCTCATGCCACGAACAGATGTACACTGGGTAAGTGACAATTTCCGTTCGATGGCATGTGTAGCTGCAGATACACATGCTGTGCATAGAGTAGTAAGTTGAAGTTGTTTGAAATAATGTCCATAATACTGCCTGTCCTACTGTGGCTTGTTGTGTCGTTAACACATCCACACAGTAATGTTTTGTGAATGTATGAGGCGTAGACCATGTGGCTGCCTTATAGACTTCTGTCATTGGTATATTTCCTAGAAAGGCCATTGTGGCGCCTTTCTTTCTAGTGGAGTGTGCCTTCGGTGTAATAGGCAGGTCTCTCTTTGCTTTTACATAGCAGGCTGAATACACTTAACTATCCGTCTGGCAATGCCTTGTTTGGATATTGGATTTCCTGCATGAGGTTTTTGAAAAGCTACAAACAATTGTTTTGTTTTGCGAAATTGTTTGGTTCTATCAATGTAATACATTAGTGCCCTTTTAATGTCTAATGTATGTAATGTCCTTTCAGCTACAGAGTCTGGTTGTGGAAAAAATACTGGGAGTTCCACAGTTTGATTTAGGTGGAACGGTGATATAACTTTTGGCAAAAATTTGGGATTTGTGCGTAGAACCACTTTATGTTTCTGTATTTGTATAAAGGGTTCTTGTATGGTAAATGCTTGTATTTCACTTACTCTTCTAAAAGATGTGATAGCTATTAGGAAGGCTACTTTCCATGTTACGTATTGCATCTCACAAGAGTGCATGGGTTCAAATGGTGGACCCACGAGTCGTGTTAATACAATATTGAGGTTCCATGAAGGAACTGGTGGTGTTCTTGGGGGAATGATTCTTTTTAGACCCTCAATAAATGCTTTTATGACTGGGATTCTAAAGAGTGATGTTGAATGTGTAATTTGCAGATAGGCAGAAATTGCTGTGAGATGTATTTTAATGGATGAAAAAGCTAGCTTAGATTTTTGTAAGTGTAGTAAGTAGCTTACAATGTTTTTCGTGGATGCATGTAATGGTTGAATTTGATTATTATGACAGTAATAAACAAATTGTTTCCATTTATTTGCGTAGCAATGTCTTGTAGTAGGTTTCCTAGCCTGTTTAATGACCTCCAATACATTCTTGTGTAAGGTCTAGATGTCCAAGTTCTAAGACTTCAGGAGCCAGATTGCTAGATTGAGCGATGCTGGATTTGGGTGTCTGATCTGCTGTTTGTGTTGAGTTAACAGATCTGGTCTGTTTGGTAGCTTGATATGAGGTACTACTGACAGGTCTAGTAGTGTTGTGTACCATGGTTGGCGAGCCCAAGTTGGTGCTACTAGTATTAGTTTGAGTTTGTTTTGACTCAATTTGTTTACTAGATACGGAAGCAGTGGGAGAGGGGGAAAAGCGTAAGCAAATATCCCTGACCAACTCATCCATAACGCATTGCCCTTGGAGTGAGGGTGTGGGTACCTGGATTCGAAGTTTTGGCATTTTGCTTTTGTGGCGAATAGGTCTATTTGCGGTGTTCCCCAGTTTTGGAAGTAGGTTTGCAGTATCTGGGGATGAAGTTCCCATTTGTGTATCTGTTGGTGATCTCGACTGAGATTGTCGGCCAACTGGTTTTGAATTCCTGGGATGTACTGTGCTATTAGGCGAACGTGATTGTGAATCTCCCAATGCCAAATCTTCTGTGCTAAGAGAGACAGCTGTGATGAGCGTGTCCCTCCCTGTTTGTTTAGGTAATACATTGTTGTCATGTGGTCTGTTTTGACAAGAATGTGTTTGTGGGCTATTAACGGTTGAAATGCTTTCAATGCTAGAAACACTGCTAGTAGTTCTAGTTGATTTATATGAAGTTGTGTTTGTTGAGTGTCCCATTGTCCCTGGATGCTGTGTTGGTTGAGGTGTGCTCCCCACCCTACCATGGAAGCATCTGTTGTGATCACGTATTGAGGCACAGGGTCTTGGAATGGCCACCCTTGGTTTAAATGTATAGGATTCCATCATTGAAGCGAGGAGTGTGTTTGGCGGTCTATCAACACTAGATCTTGAAGTTGACCCTGTGCTTGTGTCCATTGTGTTGCTAGGCACTGTTGTAAGGGCCGCATGTGTAGTCTTGCGTTTGGGACCATGGCTATGCATGAAGACATCATGCCTAGAAGTTTCATTACAAACCTCACTTGATAATGTTGGTTTGGGTGCATGTTTTTATAACATTTTGGAAGGCTTGTACCCTTTGTGGACTTGGAGTGGCAATCCCTTTTTGTGTGTTGATTGTTGCTCCTAAGTATTGCTGTATTTGACGCGGTTGTAGATGTGATTTTTGGTAGTTTATAGAGAACCCTAGTTTGTGAAGGGTTTCTATGACGTATTTTGTGTGTAGAAGACATTGTTGCTGAGTTCTGCTTTTTATTAACCAAAAACCTGGGTCCTGGAAAGGCCGCCCTTGGTTTACATTTATAGGATTCCACCATTGAAGTGAGGAGTGTGTTTGGCGGTCTATCAACACTAGATCTTGAAGTTGACCCTGTGCTTGTGTCCATTGTGTCGCTAGGCACTGTTGTAAGTGCCGCATGTGTAATCTTACGTTTGGGACAATGGCTATACATGAAGACATCATGCCTAGAAGTTTCATCACTAACCTTACTTGATACTCTTGGTTTGGGTGCATGCTTTGTATTACGTTTTGGAATGTTTGTACCCTTTGTGGACTTGGAGTGGCAATCCCTTTTTCTGTGTTGATTGTTGCTCCTAAGTATTGTTGTATTTGACACATTGTAAGTGTGATTTTAGGTAGTTTATTGAGAACCCTAGCTTGTGAAGGGTTTCTATGACGTATTTTGTGTGTTGAAGACACTGTTTCTGAGTGCTGGTTTTTATTAACCAATCGTCTAGGTACGGGAATATGTGTATGTGCTGTCTTCTGATATGTGCAGCTACTACTGCAAGGCATTTTGTAAATACCCTTGGTGCTGTTGTTATACCGAATGGTAACACTTTGAATTGGTAATGTACTCCTTGGATTACAAACCTTAAGTATTTCCTGTGGGAAGGATGTATGGGTATATGGAAGTAAGCATCCTTGAGGTCTAATGTTGACATGTAGTCTTGTTGATTGAGCAAGGGAATCAGGTCTTGAAGTGTCACCATGTGAAAGTGATCTGATTTGATGTAAAGATTTAGTGTTCTGAGATCTAAGATGGGTCTCAGTGTTTTGTCCTTTTTTGGTATTAGAAAATACAGGGAATAAACACCTGTTCCTTTCTGATGGTTTGGTACTAGTTCTATTGCCTCTTTTTGTAACAACGCTTGGACTTCTAGTTGTAATAGATCCAAGTGCTGTTTGGACATGTGTGCTTTTGGATGCACATTTGGTGGTAATTGTAGGAATTCTATTCAATAACCATGTTGGATAATAGCTAGGACCCACGAGTCCGTAGTTATGTCTTCCCAATTTTTGTAATAATTTGTGAGTCTCCCCCCCCCCAATGGTGTTATGTGTTGGGGATTTGTGACATTGGAGTCACTGTTTAGTTTGTGGGGTTTTTGGGCTTTGGAATTTCCCTCTTGTTTTAGGGAACTGTCCACCCCTATATTGTCCCTGAAAGCCTCCTCTTTGGTATTGGCCCTGGTATGTGGGTCTGGCCTGTGAGGTTGAAGGTTCTGTGCTTTGGGCTCGAAACCCCCCTCTAAAGTGTGACTTCCTAAAGGTGCCTCTGCTCTGTGGGGAGTAGAGCGCGCCCATGGCTTTGGCCGTGTCTTTCTTTAGCTTTTCTATAGTTGTATCCACCTCCGGCCCAAACAACTGTTGTCAATTAAAAGGCATATTAAGCACAGCCTGCTGGATCTCTGGCTTAAATCCAGAGGTGCGTAGCCATGCGTGTCTCCGAATAGTGACCGCCGTGTTTACTGTTCTGGCGGCTGTGTCCGCTGCGTCCATAGCCGATCGTATCTGGTTGTTGGAGATACTTTGGCCCTCCTCCACCACTTGTTGTGCACGCTTTTGAAACTCTTTGGGAAGATGTTCAAAGAAATGCTGCATTTCGTCCCAATGAGCCCGGTCATATCTTGCCAATAAAGCTTGTGAATTGGCAATGCGCCATTGATTGGCTGCCTGTGCTGCAACCCTTTTTCCTGCTGCATCAAACTTTCGACTTTCTTTGTTGGTTGGTGGTGCATCCCCAGAAGTCTGAGTTTGCCCTTTTTCCTGGCTGCCCCTCTACCACCGAGTCAGGTGTTAGTTGTTGCGTGATGTACACAGGGTCCGTAGGGGGAGGTTTGTACTTCTTCTCCACCCTAGGTGTGATGGCTCTGCCTTTGACTGGGTCTTGAAACACCTGTTTCGCGTGTTTTAACATGCCTGGTAACATAGGCAGACTCTGGTATTGGATATGTGTTGATGACAGGGTATTGAATAAAAAGTCATCCTCTATAGGTTCTGCATGCAGTGCTACATTGTGAAAAGTAGCTGCTCTGGACACCACCTGCATGTAAGCAGTACTGTCTCCTGGTGGTGATGGTCTTGCCAGGTAGCAATCCGGACTATTGTCAGATACTGGTGCATCGTATACATCCCATGCATCTGGGTCATCTTGGCTCATTCCTGTGTGCGTTGGTGATTGCATCATTGGTGGTGTTGCAATTGGGGACAGTTGCGGTGAGTGCTGTGGCGATGGCTGTGGAGAAAAACGTGGAGGAGTTTTTTCTTTAGCCACTTTAGCCTTTGGCTGTTTTTCAGTTTCCGTTTCATTTTAATTGGGGGAAGAGTTCTTATTTTCCCTGTGTCCTTTTGTATATGGAGCCTTCTTTGTGTATAGTCTGGCTCTCCCATCTCTAGTTCTTGTCTGAATTTATGGCCTTGTAGTTGTGATGAAAGGCCTTGTTCTTCGGTATAGGAGCTCTGTTTCGGCTCCGAGGCTGGATGTTTCGGTACCGAAACCTTTTCAGCAGTCTTTTTTGGCTCCGAAGCCACCTTTTCAGTTTCGGGGTGCCGATATCTCAGTGCCGAGTTTGGTCGGAGCCAGTATCTCGGTGCCGAGTATACTCTGTGCCGGTATCTCGACCGGAGTCGGATGTCTTCGGCTGGTGTGAGCCCTTTTTCGGTGCCGATGCTTGGTCACTGTGTTTACGGGTTAAGCCATGGCCTGTCGCGTCACCTGGTCTTTCATTATTTTTGTGTGAGTTTTGGCCGGGGCAGTTTTACTCACGGTTTGTTGCCTCGCCGGCTGCTCACTCTCGGCCTCATCCGAGTCTGAATCCAGAATGGAGAAAGTCTCCTCTTCTTCGACGTCGGGGTGTCCTGTCGGCGTCTACGCCATTTGAAGCCTTCAAGCTCTCCGGTCTTGTAGCGTCTTCTTCGACCGAAATGCCCGACAGGCCTCGCAGGTATCCTCTTTGTGTTCGGGGGACAAACACAAATTACAGACCAAATGCTGGTCTGTATAAGGATACTTTGCATGGCATTCGGGGCAGAAGCGGAATGGGGTCCTTTCCATGAGCCTTGAAGACGCACGCGGTCGAGTCGACCAGGCCCCGCCGGGGAATGGAAGCCCCGAAGGGCTACCGGAGCTCTTCTTTTCTTCGGTGTCGATGTGCTATTACTAACCCGATACAGAGCGCAAACAATACCGTTGAATTATCCGATATTAAACTAACTTTCCGAACTGAAACACGGAGCGAAGAGGAACATGTCCGAACCCGATGGCGGAAAGAAAACAATCTAAGATGGAGTCGACGCCCATGCGCAATGGAGCCGAAAGGGGAGGAGTCCCTCAATCTCGTGACTCGAAAATACTTCTTCGAAGAAACACAACTTGTAACACTCCGAGCCCAACACTAGATGGCAGGATAATCCACAGCATGTGTATCTGCAGCTACACATGCCATCGAACATATATATATATATATATATATATACATATATATACATATATATATATATATATATATATAATGTCACTTACCCAGTGTACATCTGTTCGTGGCATGTTCCACTGCAGATTCACATGCAGTGCATTTACCTCTGCCATCTAGTGTTGGGCTTGGGGTGTTACAAGTTGTTTTTCTTCAAAGAAGTATTTTCGAGTCACGGGATCGATTGACTCCTCCTCTTCGGCTCCATTGAGCATGGGCATCGACTCCATGTTAGATTGTTTTCCCACAGAGGGTAAGGTAGGAGTGATAGAGTATAAAGAAAAGAGATGTCCATGCTAATGGAATGTGATATATATAAATATATATCTACATATGTACAAATGTTAACTAAAATGACTACAGGCTGCCGGGAAGGTGGGAGGGTGCATGTGAATCTGCAGCGGAACATGCCATGAACAGATGCACACTGGGTAAGTGACATTTTCCGTTTAATGGCATGTGTAGCTGCAGATACACATGCTGTGCATAGACTACAAAGCAGTTAGTCCTCCCATAAAAGCGGAGGTTAGGCTGTAGGAGTTGAAGTTGTTTGAAATAATGTTGAGAGAACAGCTTGACCTTCTGTGGCTTACTGTGTTGCTGAAACATCTACACAATAGTGTTTAGTAAATGTATGTGGTGTTGACCAAGTAGCTGCTTTACATATTTCAGCCATTGGTATGTTTCCTAAAAAAGCCATTGTAGCACCTTTATTCCTAGAGGAATGTGCTTTTGGAGTAACTACGAGTTGTCTTTTGGCTTTAACATAGCATGTTTGGATGCATCTTACTATCTATCTTGCTAATCCTTGTTTTGAAATGGGGTTACCAGTATGAGGTTTTTGAAAGGCTACAAACAGCTGATTAGTTTTCCGGAATGGTTTCGTTCTATCTAGATAGTACATTAGTGCTCTTTTAATGTCTAATGTATGTAGAGCTCTTTCTGCCATAGAATCTGTCTGTGGGAAGAAGACTGGTAGTTCCACTGTTTGATTAATATGAAAAGGTGATACCACCTTTGGTAGAAATTTAAGGTTAGTTTGTAGTACAACTTTATGTTTGTGTACTTGTATGAACGGTTCTTCAATAGTGATAGCTTGAATTTCACTGACTCTTCGCAAGTATGTAATTGCGAGTAGGAAGGCAACCTTCCATGTTGAGAATTGCATTTGCCATGAGTGCATAGGTTCAAATGGTGGGCCCATAAGTCTGGTAAGCACTATGTTTAAATTCCAAAAAGGAACTGGAAACATTCTGAGTGGAATGTTCTGTTTTATGCCTTCCACAAAGGCTTTTTATAAGAGGAACTCTAAATAAAGAGCTATGCTGTACATTTTGCAAATATGCTGAAATCACAGTAAGATGTATTTTTATGGAAGAGAATGCTAAATTTGATTTTTGTAAATGAAGTAAATAGCATACAATATCTTGTATTGATGCTGTAAGAGGGGCAATCTGTTTAGATTAACTGTAGTATACAAATCTTTTCCATTTGTTAGCATGGCACTGTCTAGTAGTGGGTTTTCTTGCTTGCTTAATCACTTCCATACATTCTGATGGTAGTTGTAAATACCCAAATTCTATGACCTCAGGAGCCAAATCGCCAGATTGAGTGTGTTGGGATTTGGGTGCCTGATCTGCCCTTTGTTTTGTGTCAACAGGTGTGGTCTGTTTGGGAGCTTGGAGTGTGGTACTACTGACAGGTCTAACAATGTTGTGTACTACGGTTGACGTGCCCAGGTCTGTGCTATGAGTATCATATTGTGTGTGTTTTGACGCAATTTGTTGACTACAAATGGAATGAGTGGGAGAGGGGGAAAGTGTAAGAAAATATCCCTGACCAATTGAGCCATAGAGCATTGCCCCTTGGGTAGGGGATGTGGGGGCCTGGATACAAACTTTTGGCATTTCGCATTTTTGCTGGTGGCAAACAGATCTATGTCTGGTGTTCCTCATTGTTAAAAGTATTTTTGAAGTACTTGAGGGTGAATCTCCCACTTGTGTGTTTGTTGAGGATTTCTGCTAAGAACATCTGCTAATTGGTTGTGTATCCCTGGAATGTATTGTGCTACCAGGTGAATTTGGTTGTGTATTGCCCATTTCCAAATGTTTTGAGCTAGGAGGGAGAGTCAGGACGAATGTGTCCCTCCCTGTTTGTTTAGGTAATACATGGTGGTCATGTTGTCTGTTTTGATCAGGACATTCCTCTGAGTGAGAGGAGGCTGCTGAGTGCTAAGAAGACAGCTAACAACTCTAAGTGATTTATGTGTAGCTGTTTTGTGTTGGGCATCCCATTGTCCTTGGATGTTGTGATTGTTGAGGTGAGCTCCCCAACCAATCACTGATGCATCTGTTGTAATTATTGTCTGAGGCACAGAGTCTTGAAATGGCCGCCCTTTGTTTAGATTTGTGGAATTCCACCACTGAACGGACATGTATGCTTGGCGGTCTATCAACACTAGATCTTGAAGTTGACCGTGTGCCTGTGACCATTGTTGTGCAAGGCACTGTTGTAAGGGCCGCATGTCTAGTCTTGCATGTGGAACAATTGCAATACATGATGCCATCATCCCTAACATTTTCATGACAAATCTGACAGTGTACTGTTGACCTGTCTGTATGTGTGCAATTATATTTTGGAATGCTTGTATTCTCTGCGTTTTTGGACTTGCTAGCGCTTTTTGAGTAGTTAGTTTGCCCCTAAATACTGTTGTATTTGCTCAGGTTGTAGTTGCAACTTTTGGCAATTTATTGAGAATCCTAGCATGTGCAGCCTACCTAAGAAGACAACATATCCATGTCTTTCCATATCTAGACGATTGGCTATTAAAATCAGTCATACGCGGTGTCAAAACCATGCTGTAGGAAGTTGGTCTGTATGTACTATTTCAAAGTAAGAAATAGCATGCACAGAGTCCAAGGGTTCCCCTTAGAGGTAAGATAGTGGCAAAGAGAGAGAATTCTAATGCTCTATTTTGTGGTAGTGTGGTCGAGCAGTAAGCTTATCAGAGGGTAGTGTTAAGCATTTGGTGTACACACACAGGCAATAAATGAGGAACACACACTCAAAGACAATTCCAGGCCAATAGGTTTTTATATAGAAAAATATATTTTCTTAGTTTATTTTAAGAACCACAGGTTCAAGATTTACAAGTAATACTTCAAATGAAAGGTATTTCACTCAGGTATTCTAGGAACTTTGAATAATCACAATAGCATTTAAAGTTTTGACAAAAATGGCAATAAGCTATTTTAAAAGTGGACACAGTGCAACAATCAACAGTTCCTGCGGGAGGTAAGTAAAAGTTAAGTTCACAGGTAAGTAAAACACTTACAGGGTTCAAAGTTGGGTCCAAGGTAGCCCACCATTGGGAGTTCAAGGCAACCCCAAAGTTACCACACCAGCAGCTCAGGGCCGGTCAGGTGCAGAGGTCAAAGAGGTGCCCAAAACACACAGGCTTCAATGGAGAACAGGGGTGCCCTGGTTCCAGTCTGCCAGCAGGTAAGTACCTGCGTCCTCGGAGGGCAGACCAGGGGGGTTTGGTAGGGCACCGGGGGACACACAAGCAGGAACAGAAAGTACACCCTCAGCAGCACAGGGGCGGCCGGGTGCAGAGTGCAAACAGGCGTCGGGTTTTGTATCGAAAGCAATGGGGAGACCCTGGGGTCTTTTCAGCGATGCAGGTAGGCACAGGGGGGGCTCCTCGGGGTAGCCACCACCTGGGCTACGCAGAGGGTCACCTGGGGGTTGCTTCTGCATTGGAGTTTGGTTCCTTCCGGTCCTGGGGGCTGCAGGTGCAGTGTTGGTTCCAGGCGTCAGGTCCCTTCTTACAGGCAGTCGCGGTCAGGGGGAGCCTCTGGATCTCCTCTGCAGGTGTCGCTGTGGGGGCTCGGGGGGGGTCAACTCTGGCTACTCACAGGCTTGCAGTCACCGGGGAGTCCTCCCTGTAGTGTTGGTTTCCGCAGGTCGAGCCGGGAGTGTCGGGTGCAGAGTAGAAAGTCTCACGCTTCCGGCGGGAAACGTGAAGTCCTTGAAGTTGTTTCTTTGTTGCAAGAAAGTTGCAGATGGTTGAACAGAGCCGCTGTTCACGTGAGTTTCTCGGTCCTTGGGTGCAGGGCAGTCCTCTGAGGCTTCAGAGGTCACTGGTCCCTGTTGGATGCATCGCAGTTGCAGTTTTCTTCGAAGTTGGGAGACAGGCCAGTAGGGCTGGGGCCAAAGCAGTTGTCGTCTCCGTCTTCACTGCAGGGGTTCAGGTCAGCAGTCGTCGTTCTTCTTTAGGCTGCAGGAATCTAGTTTCCTAGGTTTTAGGGGCCCCTAAATACTGAATTGAGGGGTGTGTTTAGGTCTGGCAGGGCAGTGGCCAATGGCTATTGCCCTTGAGGGTGGCTACACCCTCTTTGTGCCTCCTCCCTGTGGGGAGGGGGGCACATCCCTAATCCTATTGGGGGAATCCTCCGTCCACAAGATGGAGGATTTCTAAAAGTAAGAGTCACCTCAGCTTCATGTTTGACAAACTCCCAGACAATATACTCTTATGGCTACCCTGCACTTACAATGTCTAAGGTTTTGCTTAGACACTGTAGGGGCATAGTGCTCATGCACATATGCCCTCACCTGTGGTATAGTGCACCCTGCCTTAGGGCTGTAAGGCCTGCTAGAGTGGTGACTTACCTATGCCACAGGCAGTGTGACGTTGGCATGGCACTCTGAGGGGAGTGCCATGTCGACTTAGTCATTTTCTCCCCACCAGTACACAAAAGCTGTGAAGCAGTGTGCATGTGCTGAGTGAGGGGTCCCTAGGGTGGCATAAGACATGCTGCAGCCCTTAGAGACCCTCCTTGGCATCAGGGCCCTTGGTACCAGTTACAAGGGACTTACCCGAGTGCCAGGGTTGTGCCAGTTGTGGAGACAAAGGTCCAGTTTAGGGAAAGAACACTGGTGCTGGGGCCTGGTTAGCAGGGTCCCAGCACACTTTCAAGTCATAACTTAGAATCAGCAAAGGCAAAAAGTCAGGGGGTCACCATGCCAAGGTGGCATTTCCTTACAGGGATTGTTTAGGTGTTTGATATTTCCCTCTACCTCTGGGTTACTGGCCTCTAAATGTGCTCTTAAAACCACCTCCTTGGTATTGAGGTCGGTAGGCCGGCTTTGGCTGCGATGTGGATGCCTCTGCAGTTTGAGCCCTAAATCCACCTCTAAACTGGGGTTTCCGAAAGGATCCCCTGAATTGTGTAGTGTATAGTGTACCCATTGCTTTTGCGGTGTCTGAATCCTTACGCATTTTTTCAATTGCAGTGTCCCCCTCTGGGACGAAAAGCTGTTTTTTGTTGAAGTGCATATTCAACACCGCTTGTTGGATTTTGGGTTTGAACCCTGAGGACCTAAGCCATGCATGCCTCCTGATTGTGACAGCAGTGTTGATGCTCCTGGCTGCTGTGTCTGCTGAGTCTAGGGAAGACTTAATCTGATTGTTGGTGATGGCTTGCCCTTCCTCCACTATCTGCTGTGCCCTCTTCTTGATGTTCCTTTTGGAGATGCTGAATTATATCTTTCATCTTGTCCCAATGGGCCCTGTCATATCTAGCGAACAATGCCTGAGAGTTGGCTATTCTCCATTGGTTGGCTGCCTGGGATGCCACTCTCTTCCCTGCAGCATCAAATGTTCTACTCTCTTTGTCTGGTGGGGGGTGCATCACCTGACGACTGAGTTTGCCCTCTTCCTGGCAGCACTTACCACTACTGAGTCTGGAGGGAGTTGCTGAGTTATACAGACAGGATCAGAGGGAGGTGGCTTGTATTTTTTTTCCTACTCTAGGAGTTATTATTCTTGCTTTGACAGACTCGCTAAATATTTGATCAGACTGTTTTAGCATGCCTGGAAGCATAGGGAGCGACTGGTATGTTGTATGCATGGAAGAGAGTGTATTAAAAAAAAAAAAAAAAGTCCACCAACGGTTCAGTGTGCATGGTGACACTATGGTATGCTGCACCCCAGCTAACACTCGATTGTATCCAGTACTATCCTCAGGTGGTGAAGGCTTAGAGGGATAGCAATCATGGTCATTGTCGAGAATGGGGTCTGGATCATAAAGATCCCAAGGGTCCACATTTTCTTGCTGCAAGTCAAATGAATGTGATGGTGACTGCATTGGTGTAGGACTGGTAGTAGGAGAGATATGCAGATGTGGAGAGTGAGGAGGAGAATGAGGAGAAAATTGAGGTGGTGGAGGTCTCTCCTTTGCCTTTGGCAGTTTAGCTGGAGGCTGTGTAGTGTCCAATTCCTCCTGAAAGGCTAATTTCCTCTGGTTTTGGAGGAGGTGCTGTTAAAATTCTGCCAGTTTCTTTATGGACATGAATCCATCCTGGCTTGCCTTTCATCCATTACTTCCAGTATTGGCTGTATTTGGGAGTCCTCCTCAGTAGTTTTATGGCTTTCCTTGAGTGTCTTAGAAAGTCCATCCTCCTCAGTGTAACCTGCTCTTTTCGGCTCCGAAGCTGGCTTTTTTGGTATCGAAAAAGATGGTGTTGCAGATAGTCTCGGCTCCGAAAGGGTTTTTTGAACTTTCGACTTGGAAGAGCGGTGTTTGCTCGAGTCGGAGACGGAGTTTTTGGTCGACTCCGATGGCTTCGGAGGAGTGGCCTTTTTTGGTGCTGAACTGGGGGGTTTGGTCACTGGGTGTCTTCTTTCGGGTCGAGCCATGGCCTTCCGGCAGTGGCGTCCCCAAGGCCTTATATTTCGATTTAGATGATACAGGGGCAGGCGTACTCACGTGCTGTCCTGCCGTGACTCGTTTGTCCTCCTCGGAATCCTGATCGGAGTCAGATCCTCTAACGGAGACTGCGGTCTGCATGATCTCTTCCTCTTTGACGTCGAAATGTTCAGAGCTTTTTGACACCATCGAGAAGCCTTCGTGCTCTTGTGTCCCGAAGTGTCTTTTTTGATCGGAAGAATCGGCAGGCCTCGCAATTTTCTTCCCGATGATCTGGGGAAAGGCAGGTCTGTATAAGGGAATTTAGCGTGGCACCGACGACAGAATCGGAATGGAGTTCGATCCATGAGGCTTCCACGCGGAAGACCTGACCAGGCCCGAGTTGGGTACGTGTGCCCCAAATGTTTGTTCAGACGGTACCGAAGTGTTGATAGAAGGTGTAACGCGATCGAAACAATACTGATGAGATATGAAGCGTTTTCAAAGGTTTCCGAATCGAACTATCAGAGCAAAAGGAAACACGTCAGAACCTGACGGCGGAAAGAAAACAATCTAACATGGAGTCGATGCCCATGCACAATGGAGCCGAAGAGGAGGAGTCACTTGATCTAGTGACTCGAAAACACTTCTTAGAAGAAAAACAACTTGTAACACTCCGAGCCCAACACTAGATGGCAGATGTATATGCACAACATGTGTACCTGCAGCTACACATGCCATTGAACATATATATATATATATATATATATATATATATATACATATATATATCTGGACAGGTGCCTCTGTAAATCGTGAGGGTGGACTCACGTCAAGATGCAAACTTAATAAGTACAGCACAGGACACTCATTGGGTACCTAGTCGATATTACAAGCAGTAGACGCGTTTCGGCCGAATACCTTGCTCACACCCCTCAGACTCTTACGGTGTTATGAGCTTCAAAAGTGCATAATACTTATTTCCGAAGAATCTGTAGATGAATATGTCAACCGGTACATCAGGACTGTTATTGTAAACTGGAACATGCTAAAAAAGTGCATGATGCGTTTTCCCTGAGGGAGTTTTGACCTGAAAGGGAGGTCAACAGAAAGAAGGGATTTGAAACTGGCGGATAAAATTAAAAAGCAAAAGGACCTTCAATCACTAGGTCAATCGCCCCCAACCAATAACAACTTCTAGTACAAAGGCACAATCAGCGACAAGCATAAGGAAAAATCAAGGCCCATATATGAACATGTGTGATGTAAATGAGTCTCCCATTGTCTGTAATGATGTTATAGATGTACATGGAGCTCGGCATGCCCCCATGGGGTTTCTGTGCCCAAAATGATAATCAGCCTTCATTCTTCCCTCCTTAACTCCTTTTCTGTCACCCCCTGCTGGGTGGCACTTAACATGCTAAATGCCACAACATTTAAAGCCCTCCAATGATTGATTATGATATTTCTCATGATGGCACTATTGGATAGTTCTTGTCCCCATTTTTTATGGCCACATATGTTGAAGAATCCTGACCTTCAGATTGTTAATGGTGCTACTGACATACATCTTGTTACAGGTACATTTCTGTACATATACCACATGACAGGGTTGCAAGTTATCCTGTCCTGAATCACGACTTGGCGGCCTTCAGACGTCTGGTATGATTTCTGGTTTAGTGCATGCTGACAAGCTTTACAGGAATTACATTTCACAAACCCCTTCATATTGTCCGGCAGTCAGGTTCATTTACCTCCTGGATCCAGGAAGCTATATGTTAGGATGTCCCCTAAGGATCTAGTTTTCTTGGAAGTTATTTGGGGACTGGTGACAAAATCCTCCTTCAGGTGCTCATCTTTCCTCAATATGTGCTAGTTTATTTGAAAAAGTTATTTACCTTCGGTAATGCATTATCGGGATAGACTATCTAGTTGCAGATTCCTTACCTTTGAATTTCCCCAGGCACCAGACTGGATCCAGAAACTTTGGCTAGAGCAATATCCCTGAGCGTGCCATCAGGTGGCTCCGTTCGGCTCCACGTGGCATCGTTGGCACTGGAAGTGACATCACGGTCACCTATAAAGGCGCCGACAAGGCCCACGGCCTTTAGTTCTTTTCCTTCCATGCCAGTTAGTGCAGATATGGAGAGAGCTAACCCTGTGTCGCTTTATCAAAGATTTTTTCTTGTTCATATGTCAAGGATATCATCTAAGAAGGCAAGGTTCAAGCTGTGCGGCGCCTGTCACTACACCATGTTGGTTATGGACTCTCACCTAGTCTTCAATTGGTGCTTCAAGCGCGCCCGTTGTGCCATGTTATTTATGGACTCTCACCTCTTCTGCAATTGGTGCTTCAAGCGCACCCATAACTCCAAGTCATGCTCGGACTCCCGGGCCATGGCGCCAAAGGTTTTGAGGGTGTGGTCCCTAATGCTTGCAGCCCAGTAGTCAACTACACCAGCATGCGCGACTCCTTGGAGGTCTTGGTCCTGGTCAAAACGGTCGCTTGACGGCTCAAGGAGCTCCAAGTACTCCTTGTCACACTCAAAGTCCTGTGGACACTCAGGGAAGAGGCACAAAAAGAAGTCCAAAAGGACTTCAACTTCATCTCGTTCATCTGCTGACGAGGTGAGCGGGGAACATCGATGTTCCTTGCATGGTTCTGCGGAGCAGTTACCCAGTTCGACTCTGTGCCTCCGCCGTTTTCCAGAAGCCGGCTCGTCAATCGATCAAACAGCTAGAAGCCTCTATCTGATATATCTATCTAGATATAGATATATCTAGATAGGTACTTCTCTCTCTATATATATATATATGGAAAATGTCACTTACCCAGTGTACATCTGTTCGTGGCATGAGACGCTGCAAATTCACATGCTGTGCATTATCCTGCCATCTAGTGTTGGGCTCGGAGTGTTACAAGTTGTTTTTCTTCGAAGAAGTCTTTTCGAGTCACGAGATCGAGGGACTCCTCCCTTTCGGCTCCATTGCGCATGGGCGTCGACTCCATCTTAGATTGTTTTCCCCGCAGAGGGTGAGGTACGAGTTGTGTATATAGTAAAAAATGCCCATGCAATGGAGTATGTATGTACATAATGTGTATAAGAATAGTATATATTTACAAATTTAGAAATGTACAAGTTTCATCAACTTATAGCGGCCACAGGGTGCTTGGGAGGCGGGAGGGCGCATGTGAATCTGCAGTGTCTCATGCCACGAACACATGTACACTGGGTAAGTGACATTTTCCGTTCGATGGCATGTGTAGCTGCAGATACACATGCTGTGCATAGACTAGTAAGCAGTTATCTCCCCAAAAGCGGTGGCTTAGTCTGTAGGAGTTGAAGTTATCTGAAATAACGTTCTTAATACAGCCTGTCCTACTGTGGCTTGTTGTGTTGTTAACACATCTACACAGTAATGTTTTGTGAATGTGTGAGGCGTAGACCATGTGGCTGCCTTACAGATTTCTGTCATAGGTATATTTCCTAGAAAGGCCATTGCGGCGCCTTTCTTCCTAGTGGAGTGTGCCTTTGGTGTAATAAGTAGATCTCTTTTTGCTTTAATATAGCAGGTCTGAATACATTTCACTATCCATCTGGCAATGCCTTGTTTGGATATTGGATTTCCTGCATGAGGTTTTTGGAAGGCTACAAACAATTGTTTTGTCTTGCGAAATTGTTTTGTTCTATCAATGTAATACATTAGTGCTCTTTTGATGTCTAACATATGTAAGGCTCTTTCGGCTACTGAGTCTGGTTGTGGAAAAAAAACTGGGAGTTCCACTGTTTGGTTTAGGTGGAACGGTGATATAACTTTTGGTAAGAATTTTGGATTTGTACGGAGAACCACTTTATGTGTATGTATTTGTATAAAGGGTTCTTGTATAGTAAATGCTTGTATTTCACTTACCCTTCTAAGAGATGTGATAGCTATTAGGAAAGCTACTTTCCAGGTTAAGTATTGTATCTCACAAGAGTGCATGGGTTCAAATGGTGGACCCATGAGTCGTGTTAATACAATATTGAGGTTCCAAGAGGGAACTGGTGGTGTTCTCGGGGGTATGATTCTTTTTAAACCCTTCATAACTGCTTTGATGACTGGGATTCTAAATAGTGATGTTGAATGTGTAATCTGCAGGTAGGCAGATATTGCTGTGAGATGTATTTTAATAGAAGAAAATGCGAGTTTAGATTTTTGTAAGTGTAATAAGTAACTTACAATGTCTTTGGCGAAAGTATGTAGCGGTTGAATTTGATTGTTATGGCAGTAATAAACAAATCTTTTCCATTTGTTTGCGTAACAATGTCTTGTAGTAGGTTTCTAGCTTGTTTAATGACCTCCATACATTCTTGTGTAAGGTCTAAATGGCCAAATTCTAAGACTAAGGAGCCAGACTGCTAGATTGAGCGATGCTGGATTCGGGTGTACGATCTGTTGTTTGTGTTGAGTTAACAGATCTGGTCTGTTTGGTAGTTTGATATGAGGTACTACTGATAGGTCTAGTAGTGTTGTGTACCATGGTTGGTGAGCCCAGGTTGGTGCTATTAGTATTAGTTTGAGTTTGTTTTGACTCAATTTGTTTACCAGATACGGAAGGAGTGGGAGAGGGGGAAAAGCGTAAGCAAATATCCCTGACCAGCTCATCGATAACGCATTGCCCTTGGAGTGTGGGTGTGGATACCTGGACGCGAAGTTTTGGCATTTTGCGTTTTCGTTTGCTGCGAATAGATCTATTTCTGGAATTCCCCAAGGTAGAAAGTACGTTTTTAGTATCTGGGGATGAATTTCCCATTCGTGTGTTTGTTGGTGATCTCAACTGAGATGGTCGGCTAACTGGTTTTGAATCCCTAGGATATACTGTGCTATTAGGCGAATGTGAATCGCCCAATGCCAATTTTTTTGTGCTAAGAGACACAGTTGTGATGAGTGTGTCCCTCCCTGTTTGTTTAGGTAATACATTGTTGTCATGTTGTCTGTTTTGACAAGAATGTGGTTGTGGGCTATTAGCGGTTGAAATGCTTTCAATGCTAGAAACACTGCTAACAGCTCTAGGTGATTTATATTAAGTTGCCTTTGTTGAGCGTCCCATTGTCCCTGTATACTGTGCTGGTTGAGGTGTGCTCCCCACCCTATCATGGAAGCATCTGTTGTGATCACGTATTGAGGCACAGGGTCTTGGAATGGCCACCCTTGGTTTAAATGTATAGGATTCCATCATTGAAGCGAGGAGTGTGTTTGGCGGTCTATCAACACTAGATCTTGAAGTTGACCCTGTGCTTGTGTCCATTGTGTTGCTAGGCACTGTTGTAAGGGCCGCATGTGTAGTCTTGCGTTTGGGACCATGGCTATGCATGAAGACATCATGCCTAGAAGTTTCATTACAAACCTCACTTGATAATGTTGGTTTGGGTGCATGTTTTTATAACATTTTGGAAGGCTTGTACCCTTTGTGGACTTGGAGTGGCAATCCCTTTTTGTGTGTTGATTGTTGCTCCTAAGTATTGCTGTATTTGACGCGGTTGTAGATGTGATTTTTGGTAGTTTATAGAGAACCCTAGTTTGTGAAGGGTTTCTATGACGTATTTTGTGTGTAGAAGACATTGTTGCTGAGTTCTGCTTTTTATTAACCAATCGTCTAAGTAAGGGAATACGTGCATGTGCTGTCTCCTGACATGAGCAGCTACTACTGCAAGGCATTTTGTGAATACCCTTGGTGCTGTTGTTATCCTGAATGGTAACACTTTGAATTGGTAAGGCACGCCTTGGATTACAAACCTCCAGTATTTCCTGTGGGAAGGATGTATGGGTATGTGGAAGTAAGCATCTTTGAGATCTAATGTTGACATGTAGTCCTGTTTGAGCAAGGGAATCACGTCTTGAAGTGTCACCATATGAAAATTATCTGATTTGATGTAAAGATTTAGCATTCTGAGGTCTAATATGGGTCTCAGTGTTTTGTCCTTTTTTGGGATTAGAAATACAGGGAGTAAACACCTGTTCCTTTTTGATGTTTGGGTAATAGTTCTATTGCTTCTTTTTGTAACAATGCTTGGACTTCTAGTTGTAACAGATCTAAGTGTTGTTTGGACATGTTGTGTGCTCTTGGAGGCACATTTGGTGGCAAGTGTAGGAATTCTATGCAATAACCAATTTGGATAATGGCTAGGACCCACGCGTCCGTAGTTATGGGTTTCCAATTTTGGTAATAATCTGTGA
Source organism: Pleurodeles waltl (assembly GCF_031143425.1). Taxonomy (NCBI): domain Eukaryota; kingdom Metazoa; phylum Chordata; class Amphibia; order Caudata; family Salamandridae; genus Pleurodeles; species Pleurodeles waltl. The sequence goes on along the minus strand of NC_090450.1, from coordinate 373,794,840 downwards.
GCCACCCTCCCACTGGTGGTGTGTGGTGGGGGTTTGTGACGTTGGAGTCACTGTTTAGTTTGTGGGGTTTTTGGGCTTTGGAATTTCCCTCTTGTTTTAGGGAACTGTCCACCCCAATATTGTCCCCGAAAACCTCCTCTCTGATATTGGCCCTGGTATGTGGGCCTGGTTTGTGAGGTGGAAGGTTCTGTGGTCCGGGCCCGAAACCCCCCTCTAAAATGCGGCTTCCTAAAAGTGCCTCTGCTCTGTGGGGAGTAGAGTGTGCCCATGGCTTTGGCTGCGTCAGTGTCTTTCTTCAGTTTGTCTATTGCTGTATCACCTCCGGCCCAAACAATTGTTGTCTGTTGAAAGGCATATTCAGCACAGCCTGCTGGATTTCTGGCTTAAATCCGGAGGTACGTAGCCACGCGTGTCTCCGAATGGTTACCGCCGTGTTTACTGTTCTGGCCGCCTTGTCTGCTGAGTCCATAGCCGACCTTATTTGGTTGTTGGAGATAGTTTGGCCCTCCTCGACAACCTGTTGGGCACGTTTCTGGAACTCTTTGGGAAGGTGTTGAATGAAATGTTGCATTTCGTCCCAATGTGCCCTGTCTTATCTTGCCAGTACAGCTTGCGAATTGGCAATTCGCCATTGATTGGCTGCCTGCGCTGCCACCCTTTTGCCTGCTGCATCGAATTTCCGACTTTCTTTGTCGGGTGGTGGTGCGTCTCCAGAAGTTTGTGAGTTTGCCCTTTTCCGGGCTGCTCCTACTACCACCGAATCAGGAGTTAACTATTGTGTAATGTACACAGGGTCCGTAGGGGAGGGGGGGGGGGGTTATATTTCTTCTCCACCCTAGGTGTGATGGCTCTGCTCTTGACTGGGTCTTGAAACACCTGTTTGGCGTGTTTTAACATGCTTGGTAACATTGGCAAACTTTGGTATTGGCTATGCGTAGATGACAGGGTGTTGAACAAGAAGTCATCTTCTATGGGCTTTGCATGCAATGCTACGTTATGAAAAGAAGCTGCCCTAGAAACCACCTGCATGTAAGCAGTACTGACCTCGGGTGGTGATGGCCTTGCCGGGTAGCATTCAGGACTATTATCTGAGACCGGTGCATCATACAGATCCCATGCATCCGGGTCATCTTGGCTCATCCCTGTGTGCGTTGGTGACTGCATCATTGGGGGGGTTGCTACTGGGGATAGATGTGGCGATGGCTGTGGAGAAAACTGTGGTGGTGTTCTTTCCTTAGCCAATTTTGCTTTTGGCTGAATTTCTGCCTCATGGAATGTGAGCTTCCGCTTCATCTCAATTGGAGGAAGAGTTCCGATTTTCCCCGTGTCTTTTTGTATATGGAGCCTCCTCTGGATATGGTCTGGCTCTCCCATGGCCAGTTCTTGTTCAAACCTGTGGCCTTGTAATTGTGAGGAAAGGCCCTGTTCTTCTGTGTAGGAGCTGTGTTTCGGCTCGGAGGCTGCGCGTTTCGGCACCGAAACCATTTTGGCAGTCTTTTTCGGCTCCGAAGAAACCTTTTTGGATTTCGGGGTGCCGATCTCTCGGTGCAGAGTCTGGTAAGAGCCGGTATCTCAGTGCCAAGTCTGTTCAGAGCCGGTATCTCGACCGGAGTCAGATGTCTTCGGCTGCTGGGAGGCCTTTTTCAGTGCCGATGTTTGGTCACCGTGTATTCGGGTAAAGCCATGGCCTGTTGGCGTTGGCGTCCCCTGGGCCTTCATGATTTTCGAGTGAGTCTTTGCCGGGGCTGGTTTACTCACGGTTTGTTGCCTTGTCGGCTGCTCGCTCTCATCTGAGTCCGAATCTGGAATAGAGAATGTCTCCTCTTCTTCGATGTCGGGGTGTCCGACCGGTGTCGACGCCATTTGAAGTCTTCGAGATCTACGATCCCGCAGTGTCTTCTTGGATCGAAATGCCGACAGGCCTCGCACGTATCCTCTTTGTGTTCGGGGGACAAACGCAGATTACAGACCAAGTGTTGGTCTGTATAGGGATACTTCGCGTGGCATTTGGGGCAGAAGCGGAATGTGGTCCGTTCCAATGGCCTTGAAGATGCATGCGGTCGGGCCGACCAGGCCCCGCCAAAGAGTGGAAGCCCCGAAGGGCTGCCGGAGCTCTTCTTTTCTTCGGTGTCGATGTGCTAGCACTAATCCGGTAACGAGCGCAAACAATACCGTCAAATTTTCCGATTGCTAACTATCTTTTCCGAACCGAAACACGGAGCGAAGAGGAACACATCCGAACCCGATGGCGGAAAGAAAACAATCTAAGATGGAGTCGACGTCCATGCGCAATGGAGCCGAAAGGGAGGATTCCCTCGGTCTTGTGACTCGAAAAGACTTCTTCGAACATATATATATATATATATATATATATATATATATATATATATATATATATAGAAAATGTCACTTACCCAGTGTACATCTGTTTGTGGCATGTTCCGCTGCAGATTCACATGCTGTGCACTGTTCCTGCCATCTAGTGTTGGGCTCGGAGTGTTACAAGTTGTTTTTCTTCAAAGAAGTCTTTTCGAGTCACGGGACCGAGTGACTCCTCCCTTTCGGCTCCATTGCGCATGGGCATCGACTCCATCTTAGATTGTTTTCCCGCATAGGGTGAGGTAGGAGTGGTAGAATGAGAATAGTAAAGATGTCCATGCAATGGAATAGATATGTATGTAGATAGTTTAGTCTAAAGGAATGTTTCTTTACATATATACAGTTTTTTAATTGCAACTTAAATGTCTACAGGCTCCTGGGGAGGTGGGAGGGTGCATGTGAAACTGCAGCGGAACATGCCACAAACAGATGTACACTGGGTAAGTGACATTTTCCGTTCGATGGCATGTGTAGCTGCAGATACACATGCTGTGCATAGACTACAAAGCAGTAATACTCCCAAAAGCGGTGGTTAGCCTGTAGGAGTTGAAGTTGTTTGAAATAATGTTCTTAGTACAGCCTATCCTTCTGTGGCTTGTTGTGTTGCTAACACATCTAGACAGTAGTGTTTGGTAAATGTATGAGGTGTGGACCAAGTGGCTGCCTTACAAATCTCCGTCACTGGTATGTTACCTAGAAAGGCCATTGTTGCCACTTTCTTCCTAGTGGAGTGTGCCTTTGGTGTAATGGGTAGTTCTCTTTTAGCTTTTAGGTAACAAGTCTGTATGCATTTAACTATCCATCTGGCTATACCTTGTTTGGATATAGGATTACCAGCATGGCGTTTTTGGAATGTGACGAACAATTGTTTAGTTTTCCGAAATGGTTTTGTTCTGTCTATATAGTACATTAGAGCTCTTTTAAGGTCTAATGTATGCAGTGCTCTTTCTGCTACTGAGTCTGGATGTAGGAAGAAGACTGGAAGTTCCACTGTTTGGTTTAAATGAAACAGTGAAATTACCTTTGGTAGAAATTTTGGATTTGTGCAGAGAACCACTTTATGTTTGTGTACTTGTATAAAGGGTTCCTCAATAGTGAAAGCCTGTATTTCACTAACTCTTCGTAGTGAGGTGATAGCCACTAGAAATGCTACTTCCCAAGTTAAGAATTGGATTTGACAAGAATGCATGGGTTCAAAGGGTGGGCCCATGAGTCGTGTAAGTACAATATTAAGATTCCACGAGGGTACAGGTGGTGTTCTTGGCGGTATGATCCGCTTTAGTCCTTCCATGAAGGCTTTAACAACTGGTATTCTAAACAGTGACTGTGTGTTTAATCTGCACGTAAGCAGAGATTGCAGTGAGATGAATTTTGATGGAAGAAAAAGCGAGATTTGCTTTTTGTGGGTGTATCAAATAACCCACAATGTCTTGTATGGAGGCATCTAACGGTGTAATATCGTTTGCTTGGCAGTAGAAAACAAACCCTTTCCTCTTATTAGCATAGCAATGCCTTGTGGTAGGTTTTCCTGCTTGTTTAATGACTTCCATACACTCATTTGGAAGATTTAGATAGCCAAACTCAGACTTCAGGAGCCAGATTGCTAGGTTGAGCATTGCTGGACTGGGGGGTCTGATCTGTTGTTTGTGTTGTGTTAACGGATCTGGTCTGTTTGAGAGTTTGATGTGAGGTCCAACTGAGAGGTCCAACAGTGTGGTGTACCATGGTTGGCGTGCCCACGTCGGTGCTATGAGTATTAGTTTGAGTTTGTTTTGACTCAGTTTGTTGACTAGGAAAGGAATGACTGGGAGAGGGGGAAAAGCGTAAGCAAATATCCCTGACCTATTGATCCATAGAGCATTGCCCTTGGACTGAGGGTGTGGGTACCTGAACGCGAAGTTTTGGAAGTTTGCGTTTTTGTTTTGTTGCAAACAGGTCTATGTCTGGTGTCCCCCACTGGTGAAAAGTATTCCTGTAGTATCTGGGGATGAATTTCCCACTTGTGAGTTTGTTGATGATCTCGACTGAGATTGTCCGCCAATTGATTGTGAATGACTGGAATATATTGCGCTATTAGTAGAACATTGTTGTCATATTGTCTGCATTGACAAGAATGTGTTTGTGAACCAGAAGAGGTTGAGATGCCTTGAGTGCTAGGTAGACCGCTAGCAGTTCTAAGTGATTTATGTGTAGTTGTCTTTGTTGATTGTCCCATTGCCCTTGTATATTGTGATTGGGTGGGGAGCACACCTCAACAATCATTGATGCATCTGTTGTGAGAATGGCGTGAGGCACAGGGTCTTGAAAAGGCTGCCCTTTGTTTAAATTTACAGGGTTCCACCATCGAAGCGAATAGTGTGTTTGGCGGTCTATCAGCACTAGATCTTGGAGTTGACCCTGTGCCTGCGTCCATTGTTTTGCAAGGCACTGCTGTAAGCGTTGCATGTGTAGCTGCACGTTTGGGACAATTGCGATGCATGATGCCATCATGCCTAGGAGTTTCATAACAAATCTGACTGCGTAGTGCTGATTTGGTTGTATGTTTGATACCATGGTTTGGAATGATTGTACTCTTTGTGGACTTGGAGTGGCAATCGCTCTTTGAGTGTTGCTCCCAAGTATTGTTGTAATTTGGATGGTTGTAAGTGAGATTTTGGGTAGTTTATAGAGAACCCTAGTCTGTGTAGGGTATCTATTACATACTGTGTGTGAATTTGACACCATAGCTGATTGTTGGCTTTTATTAGCCAATCGTCGAGATATGGGAATACGTGCATGTGATGACTCCTTATATGGGCTGCTACTACAGCGAGGCATTTTGTAAATACTCTGGGTGCTGTTATCCCGAAGGGCAATACCTTGAATTGGTAATGTTTCCCCTGAATGACAAACCTGAGGTATTTTCTGTGAGATGGATGGATGGGTATATGGAAATACGCATCCTTTAGATCCAGTGTTGACATGTATTCTCCGTGTTTTAGTAAGGGGACTACATCTTGTAGTGTGACCATGTGGAAGTGCTCTGATTTGTTGAATAGGTTTAGAGTCCTGAGATCTAAAATTGGTTTTAGTGTTTTGTCCTTTTTGGGAATAAGGAAATATAGGGAATAAACCCCTGTTCCCTTTTGTTGGTGAGGTACTAGTTGTAAAGAAATGGCTCCCTGTTGCAGTTACCCCCCACTTTTTGCCTGATACTGATGCTGACTTGACTGAGAAGTGTGCTGGGACCCTGCTAACCAGGCCCCAGCACCAGTGTTCTTTCACCTAAAATGTACCATTGTTTCCACAATTGGCACACCCTGGCATCCAGATAAGTCCCTTGTAACTGGTACCTCTGGTACCAAGGGCCCTGATGCCAGGGAAGGTCTCTAAGGGCTGTAGCATGTATTATGCCACCCTAGAGACCCCTCACTCAGCACAGACACACTGCTTACAAGCCTGTGTGTGCTGGTGAGAACAAAATGAGTAAGTCGACATGGCACTCCCCTCAGGGTGCCATGCCAGCCTCTCACTGCCTATGCAGTATAGGTAAGACACCCCTCTAGCAGGCCTTACAGCCCTAAGGCAGGGTGCACTATACCATATGTGAGGGTACCAGTGCATGAGCACTGTGCCCCTACAGTGTCTAAGCAAAACCTTAGACATTGTAAGTGCAGGGTAGCCATAAGAGTATATGGTCTGGGAGTCTGTTTTACACGAACTCCACAGCACCATAATGGCTACACTGAAAACTGGGAAGTTTGGTATCAAACTTCTCAGCACAATAAATGCACACTGATGCCAGTGTACATTTTATTGTAAAATACCCCACAGAGGGCACCTTAGAGGTGCCCCCTGAAACTTAACCAACTATCTGTGTAGGCTGACTGGTTCCAGCAGCCTGCCACACTAGAGACATGTTGCTGGCCCCATGGGGAGAGTGCCTTTGTCACTCTGAGGCCAGTAACAAAGCCTGCACTGGGTGGAGATGCTAACACCTCCCCCAGGCAGGAGCTGTGACACCTGGCGGTGAGCCTCAAAGGCTCACCCCTTTGTCACAGCCCAGCAGGGCACTCCAGCTTAGTGGAGTTGCCCGCCCCCTCCGGCCACGGCCCCCACTTTTGGCGGCAAGGCTGGAGGGAACAAAGAAAGCAACAAGGAGGAGTCACTGGCCAGTCAGGACAGCCCCTAAGGTGTCCTGAGCTGAAGTGACTCTAACTTTTAGAAATCCTCCATCTTGCAGATGGAGGATTCCCCCAATAGGGTTCGGATTGTGACCCCCTCCCCTTGGGAGGAGGCACAAAGAGGGTGTACCCACCCTCAGGGCTAGTAGCCATTGGCTACTAACCCCCCAGACCTAAACACGCCCTTAAATTTAGTATTTAAGGGCTACCCTGAACCCTAGAAAATTAGATTCCTGCAACTACAAGAAGAAGGACTGCCTAGCTGAAAACCCCTGCAGAGGAAGACCAGAAGACGACAACTGCCTTGGCTCCAGAAACTCACCGGCCTGTCTCCTGCCTTCCAAAGATCCTGCTCCAGCGACGCCTTCCAAAGGGACCAGCGACCTCGACATCCTCTGAGGACTGCCCCTGCTTCGAAAAGACAAGAAACTCCCAAGGACAGCGGACCTGCTCCAAGAAAAGCTGCAACTTTGTTTCCAGCAACTTTAAAGAACCCTGCAAGCTCCCCGCAAGAAGCGTGAGACTTGCAACACTGCACCCGGCGACCCCGACTCGGCTGGTGGCGATCCAACACCTCAGGAGGGACCCCAGGACTACTCTGATACTGTGAGTACCAAAACCTGTCCCCCCTGAGCCCCCACAGCGCCGCCTGCAGAGGGAATCCCGAGGCTTCCCCTGACCGCGACTCTTTGAACCTAAAGTCCCGACGCCTGGGAGAGACCCTGCACCCGCAGCCCCCAGGACCTGAAGGACCGGACTTTCACTGGAGAAGTGACCCCCAGGAGTCCCTCTCCCTTGCCCAAGTGGAGGTTTCCCCGAGGAATCCCCCCCTTGCCTGCCTGCAGCGCTGAAGAGATCCCGAGATCTCTCATAGACTAACACTGCGAACCCGACGCCAGTTCCTACACTGCACCCGGCCGCCCCCGCGCTGCTGAGGGTGAAATTTCTGTGTGGACCTGTGTCCCCCCCGGTGCCCTACAAAACCCCCCTGGTCTGCCCTCCGAAGAAGCGGGTACTTACCTGCAAGTGGACCGGAACCGGGGCACCCCCTTCTCTCCATTCTAGCCTATGTGTTTTGGGCACCACTTTGAACTCTGCACCTGACCGGCCCTGAGCTGCTGGTGTGGTGACTTTGGGGTTGCTCTGAACCCCCAACGGTGGGCTACCTTGGACCAAGAACTGAACCCTGTAAGTGTCTTACTTACCTGGTAAAACTAACAAAAACTTACCTCCCCCAGGAACTGTGAAAATTGCACTAAGTGTCCACTTTTAAAACAGCTATTTGCGAATAACTTGAAAAGTATACATGCAATTTTGATGATTTGAAGTTCCAAAAGTACTTACCTGCAATACCTTTCGAATGAGATATTACATGTAGAATTTGAACCTGTGGTTCTTAAAATAAACTAAGAAAAGATATTTTTCTATATAAAAACCTATTGGCTGGATTTGTCTCTGAGTGTGTGTACCTCATTTATTGTCTATGTGTATGAACAACAAATGCTTAACACTACTCCTTGGATAAGCCTACTGCTCGACCACACTACCACAAAATAGAGCATTAGTATTATCTATTTTTACCACTATTTTACCTCTAAGGGGAACCCTTGGACTCTGTGCATGCTATTCCTTACTTTGAAATAGCACATACAGAGCCAACTTCCTACACTAGTTCTATGGCTTGTTTTGTTAATAGTGCTTGCACTTCTATTTGTAACATGTCTAGATTTTGCGCCGACAGTCTGTGCGCTCTTGGGGGAATATCTGGAGGAAATTCTATACAGTAACCATGTTGGATAATTGAAAGGACCAATGTGTCCGTGGTTATGTCTGACCAATGTTTGTGGTAAAATGTTAGTCTTCCTCCCACTGGTGATATGTGCTGTGTGTTGTGGATGGGTGACAGGCAAGTCACTGTGTTATTAGTCGCCTGCTTAGTGGGCGGAAACGTTCCCCTTGACCTTGGGAATTGTCCCCGGAAGGACCCTCAAACCCCCCCCTCTCTGATATTGGGATTGGTAGGTGGGTTTTGCTTGAGAGTTGGAAGCCTCTGAAGGCTGCTGTCTGAAACCTCCCCTATATTGCGGTTTCCTGAATGTCCCTCTATATTGGGACGAGTAGAGCGCGCCCATGGCTTTGGCTGTGTCAGTGTCTTTCTTCATCTTTTTGGTGGCTGTGTCCACTTGTGGCTCAAACAGTTGCTGCTGATTAAATGGCATGTTCAATACTGCCTGCTGTATCTCAGGTTTGAACCCTGAAGACCTCAGCCAAGCATGTCGTTTAATTGTGACTGCTGTGGTCACTGTTCTTGCGGCAGTGTCTGCGGAATCCAATGCCAAACAAATTTGATTGTTCGATATTGCCTGCCCTTCCTCTACCACCTGTTGAGCCCGTTTTTTATATTCCTTGGAGAGATGCTGGATGATATCACTCATCTCATCCCAATGGGCTCGGTCATTACGTGCGAGGAGGGCTTGAGAATTTGCAATACGCCACTGGTTGGCAGCCTGCGATGCCACTCTCTTTCTTGCTGCGTCAAATTTCCAACTCTCTTTATCTGGAGGTGGTGCATCTCCTGATGATTGTGAGTTGGCTCTTTTCCTTGCAGCACCAACCACTACAGAGTCTGGGGGCAGCTGTTGTGTGATGAACACTGGGTCAGACGGGGATGGCTTGTACTTCTTCTCAACCCGCGGTGTGATGGCTCTCCCCTTCACAGGCTCTTGAAAAACCATGCTGAGCATGTTTAAGCATGTCTGGGAGCATCAGCAGGCTTTGGTAGGAGGCATGAGTGGAGGCCAGGGTATTAAAGAGGAAGTCGTCCTCCAATGGTTCAGAATGCATGCTAACATTATGAAATGCAGCAGCCCTGGCCAAGACTTGGGTGTATGAGGTGCTATCCTCCGGTGGAGACGGTTTTGAAGGGTAGCACTCAGTGCTATTGTCAGAGACAGGGGGATGGTAGCAGTCCCAGGGGTCTACATCATCTTGCGACTGCAGTGTGTGTGGGTGACTGTGCAGTGGGTGTGGCAATAGGTGACCCTGTCCTTTGTGGCGAATGTGGGGGAGAAAGTTCTGGCGAAAAATGGTGATTTTTCCCTGGCCACTTTAGCTCTTGGCTGATCAGTCTCTGATTGTTCCTGGAAAGCCAGTTTTCTCTTGAATTTGAGAGGAGGGGCAGTTTGGATCTTCCCAGTATCCTTATGGATCTGTATCCGTGCCTGCGTTCGATCAAACTCTTCAATTTGAAGATCCTCCTCAAATCTGTGCCTCCCTTTTAGCTGCTTAGAGAGCCCATAATCTTCGCTGTACGAGGTATTTTTCGGCTCCGAAGCTGGTTTTCTCGGCACCGAAATGCCCATGCTGATGGAAGGCCTCGGCTCCGAAAGGCTCTTTCGAGGCTTAGTCGTCTCGACAAGCCGGTGTCGAGGTTTTTCGATGCCGGGTTCTCGTCTCGAGTTCGAAGACTTCGGCACGAATTTCGCCTTTTTCAGTGCCGAAGGTGTTGCTTGGTCACTGATTGATTTCTCATGGGTCGAGCCATGGCCTTCCGGCAGTGGCGCCCCCGAGGCCTTATGTTTTGTCTTGGACTGACTGTGGGCTTGGGTCGGGGCAGGCGTGCTCACGTGTTGGCCTGCTGTAGGTGGTCGGTCTGTGTCGGAGTCGTCCGAATCCGAACCTTGGATGGAGATAGCCATCTCCTCATCTTCGACGTCGAGGTGCTCTGAACTTTGACGCCATTTGCAGCCGCCTCGCCCTCTGATCCCTCAAGGTCTTCTTCGATTGAAAGGACTGGCAGGCCTCGCAAGTACCTTCTCTGTGGTCCGGTGACAAACACAGATTACAGACCCGGTGTTGGTCTGTGTAGGGATACTTGGCATGGCACTGTGGGCAGAAACGGAATGAGGGCCGGTCCATTAGGCTTCGACGTTTTCTGTGGTCCGGCCGACCAGGCCCTGGCTGGGCGCGGAAGCCCCGAAGGGCCATTGAAGCTGTGTTTCGCCAGTGTCGATGCAACATGTTTCCCAATCGAAAACAATACCAACGATTTTCAGTGAATTTAGTCTTTTTCCGATTCGAATACACTGAGCAAAGAGGAACACGTCCTAACCCGATGGTGGAAAGAAAACAATCTAAGATGGAGTCGATGCCCATGCGCAATGGAGCCAAAAGGGAGGAGTCACTCGGTCCAGTGACTCGAAAAGACTTCTTCGAAGAGAAACAACTTGTAACACTCTGAGCCCAACACTAGATGGCAGGAACAGTGCACAGCATGTGTATCTGCAGCTACACATGCCATCAAACATATATATATATATATGGAAACAAAATGTATGTAGTACCTTTAAATGCATATATAGCAACATATGCAGCCTATAATATGGGATAAAAATGCCTAAATAATATTGAGTTTTCATTTAAAACAATCATTTCACAGTATGAACTATTTCGGTAACGCAGAAAACAAGCAACTAAGAGTAATTACAGCCTTTACTTGTCCAGAAAACTGCAATGAAATGAAAGGTATTGTTAGCCAATAGGCTGCATTTAAAAGCATAACAGAGAAAACTAGAACTCTGCCTTCAAGACCTCAGAGGACCCTCTGTATCCTATTATGACCCACAGGTTACAGTTAGGTCAATCTTTTTACACGTTGACATGAAGACAACCATAACCAAGTGTAGGAAGCTGGCTCTGTATATACTGTATCAAAATGAGATATAGTGTGCAGAGTCCAGGGGTTCCCCAAGAGGCTTGACAGAGGCAATAATAGATCATACTAATACTCTATTTGTGGTAGTGTGGTCGAGCAGTTAGGCTTATCAGAGGGTAGTGATAAGCATTTGTTGTACACACACACAAGCAATAAGTGAAAACACACTCAATGACTTAACTCCAGGCGAAAAGGTTTTTATATAGAAAAATATTATTTTGTTAATTTATTTCTAGAACCACAAAAATCATTTAGCAGGTAAGTAAATCAAATTAAAGGTACTTTGCATAGTAATATTTAGGACTTTGAAAAGATTCAATATTGTACAGTTTACTTTAAAATGGCACAAAAGCTATTTTAAAAGTGAACACAGTGCAATTTTAAACAGTTCCTGGGGGAGGTAAGTAAAGTACAGTTTCTGAGGTAAGTACCACAATTAAGGGTTCAGTCTCCAGGGCATAGGTAGCCCACCGTTGGGGGTTCAAGGCAACCCCAACCACTCAGCACCAGCAACACAGGGCCGGTCAGGTGCAGAGGTCAAACAGGAGCCAAAATAACATGGGTGCCTAGGGAGACAGGGGGTACTCCGGTTCCAGTCTGCTTGCAGTTAAGTACCTACGTTGTCGGAAGGCAGACCAGGAGAAGTCCTAGAAGGGCCCCAAGTAGGCACGAGGACCACACCCTCAGCTGCACGGGGACGGACCGGTGCAGTGCGCGCACACAGGGTGTCTGGTTCTAAACAGAACTGTGTGGAGGGACCCGGGGGTCACTTAGGTGCTGCAGGCAGGGCACGGGGGGGCCTCTTGGGCAAGCCACCAACTGGGCAAGGATGAGGGCCACCCGCTGGTCGCTGCTGCACCAGTGGTTGGTTCCTCACAGGCCTGGGGGTTGCGCGTGCAGTGCTTCTCCAGGTGTTGCATGTCTTTGTCCCGGGCAGTCGGGGTCAGGGGGGTCCTCGGGATTCCCTCTGCAGGTCTCGTTGTGGGGGTGCAAAGAGGTCAGCCCAGGGTGGACATGTCGGGGTCGCCTGGGGGTCCTCTCTGGATAGTTGATTTCTCTTGACACGGGACAGGGGACGTCGGGTGCAGAGTAGTTCGACTCACACTTCTAGAGTGAGGTGAGAGTTCCTTTAAAGTTGGTTTCTTGATCTTCTTTTTGGAGAGGTCCGCTGTCCACTGGAGTTTCTTGATCCTTGGTGATGCAGGCAGTTCCCTGGAGGCTTTTCAGGGGTCGCTGGTCCTACAGAACGCATTGCTTGTTTTCTTTAAACTTTTCGAAGCAGGAGACGGGCCGGAAGGGCTGGAGACACAGTTGGTGCCTCCTTCTCTTCTCTGCAGGGTTTTCAGCTCAGCAGTCCTTTCTTGAGGTCGTCAGGAATCTGAAGAGCTGGGTTCAGGGTCGCCCCTAAATACTAAATTTAGGGGTGTCTTAGGGTCAGAGGGCAGTAGCCAATGGCTACTGTCCCTGAGGGTGGCTACACACTCCTTGTGCCCACTCCCTCTGGGGAGGGGGGCACATCCCTATCTCTATTGGTCCTAATACTCCAAAGAAAGATGGAGGATTTCTCAAGGAGGGGGTCACTTCAGCTCTTGACACCTTAGGAGTGGTCCTGGCTGAGGAGTGACTCTTCCTTGTTTTTCTCATTATCCCTCCGGACTTGCTGCCAAAAGTGGGGGCTCGCCCTGGGGGAACTATAACAACAGGCTTGAGCCCTTGAGGCTCACCGCCAGGTGTTACAGATCCTGCAGGGGGAGGTGTGAAGCACCTCCACCCAGGACAGTCTTTCTTTCTGGCCACAGAGTGCACAAAGGCACTCACCCCATGTGGTCACAAACTTGTCTGGAAGTGGCAGGCTGGTACAGACCGGTCAGGTTTGCACTAGCAGTTGTTCTAACATACAGGGGGCATCTCTAAGGCCAGCTAGAGGGGTGACGTACCTTTGCCACAGGCATTGGTTTGTGGGCATGGCACTCTGAGGGGAGTCTCTCCTTCCCAGCACACACAAGCTGCAAAGCAGTGTGCATGTATTGAGTGAGAGGTCCCTGAGGGTGGCATAATACATGCTGCAGCCCTTAGGGACCTTCCCTGGCCACAGGGCCCTTGGTACCAGGGGTACCTTTTACAAGGGACTTAACTGTGTGCCAAGGCTGTGCCAATTGTGGAAACAAAGGTACAGTTTTATTGAAGGAACACTGGTGTTAAGGCCTGGTTAGCAATGTCCCAACACACTTCCAATCAAAGCTGGCATCAACACTAGGCAAAAAGTGGGGGTTGATCATGTCAACAGTGGCATTTTCCTACATCAAGTATATATATGCTGCTGCATGAAAGATTGGTACAGGAGGCAGGAGGGTTGCTTATGACTGATGAGGATTCTCTTAGAAGAGAACTAGGATTACAGGTAAGAAATGTATCCTTCCCTTTCTGGGGATCCTCATCAATAGTCATAAGCACTGAATAGAATAGCCCATCCCACACACCTGTGGACAAATCCAGAAACGTCAAAAGAAGCTGTTAGAATTATCGAAACAGATTTCTTAAAGAGGCCTGCCCTACTTTAGTGTTGGTCTGTGCATCTGAGTCTAGACAGTAATGTCCAGTGAAAGTATGTACTGATCTCTATGTAGCAGCCTTGCAAATTTTGGAAATGGACACATTTCTTAGTAGAGCAGCTCTTGCCTTAACCCTTGTAGAGTGGGCTTCAGGTTGAGCATGTACGTTTTTGTTGAACTCATCGAATGCAATAGAAGAGACTATCCATCTATAGATGTCAGTTTGGAGCATGCTATACCTGGGCTCAATGGGTCATAATTGACAAACAGATTGTCAGACTGCCTGATGTCTTTGTGGGGGGGTGGGAGGGGTTTATGCATAAAAATAGTCACTGGACCAATTTATCAAAAGGGCATTCCCTTTCGTCCCTGGTTGGGATAATCTGTATGTGAAATCTGAGCATTTTTTGTTGTTTTCATCTGCAAACAGGTCAATTTATGTATGCCCCCAGTCTTGAAATAGGTCTGCTACAACATTGTTCGGTAGAATCCAGTCATGCATTTCAGCAAAACTGTGGCTGCGAGAGTACGCTTGAGTGTTTTGGACTCCTGGCAGGTGTATGGCAGAAATCGACAAATTTCTGGTCATTATCCACTTCCAGATGGTCCGCACTTCCAGAAACAGGGGGCGAGACGAGTGCCCCCTTGCTTGTTTAAGTAATGCATTGTAGTTGTGTTGTCCGTCTGGACCAGGAGAGAGTTTGTCCGTATGGATGGGTAAAAAGACTTTGGGGCTAGATACACCACCTCAGCTCCAGCATGCTGATGTGATATTGTTGCTCCTTGTCTAACCACATGGTTTTCTGTCTGTAGAGGGTCAATATAAGCACCTTACCCCTGGAGGCAGGCATCAGTGATGAGAGTTTGAGTGAGAGGGTCCTAGTGGAAGGGGGCACCTATCAGTATATTGTGATGCAACACCACCATGGTAGTGTTTGCTTTGCCTCCTTCGAGAGTCAACTTTTCATCCCAGTGGCCTGAGAACTAACTCCACTGATCCTCCAGATCCTGTTGTAGAGGTCTCACATGGCCTGGCATGGGGGACGATGAAAATACAAGAGGCCATTGATCTCAGTAGAGACACCCCCACTTCCTGGCTGATGGTGTGTAGGAGATTGTGACACTTCAGTTTTACTGGAGGATAATCTCTCCTCCGAAGGACACACTCTTGCAGCCCTTGTGTTCATAGCTGAACCCAGGTAGTGGGGGGGGGGGGGGGGGGGCCTTTGTGTTGGCGTTTGTCTGGAGTTTGCAAAATGTATCTTCTTTGAGGAGTGTTGATGCACATCTGAAAATGTTGTTCCCTTTGGTGCACAGAGGAGCTTTTTATGAGTGAATTGTCTAGGTCGGGATCGACAAACATCCTTTTTCTCCGTAAGGATGCTGCCACTACGGCCATGCACTTTGAGACCGTGCGATGTGCAGATTTTAGGCTGAAAGGTAGTACTTTGTACTGGTAATGTCTGGACGCCACTGTGAAGCGCAGAATCTTTCAGTGTTTTGCGGTGATCGGAATGTGGAAATACGCATCCTGGAGATTGATGGAACACATCCAGTCCCCCTGATGTAGCTATGGGTATATCTGGTGAGGGCCATCATTCTGAATTTCTCCTTGCATATGAACTTGTTTAGTAGTTTTAAGTCCAGAATGGGTTTGAATTCTTTGCTTGGACCTTTTTTTTCCCCAAATTGTAAATAGAAAGAGTCAATTCCTATCCCCCTTTGGGAGCGTGTGACCTCCTCTATGGCCTCCTTTCGGAGCAGACAGGTGACTTCATCCTGTAGGAGGGCTCGCTGAGGACATGTTTTTGTAGATGGTACGGGGAAGGAGGAGAACTGAATCTCAGGGAGTAACCATCTTGTACAATGCTCAAGACCCAGTTGTTGCTAGTAAAGTAGCACCAGGTGCCCAGATATTTGCTGATACTTCCCCCCCCCAATGGAGTGGAAAACAGAGGAGGGGGAAACCATGGCTCAATGTTTGGCTGGGGTCTTGGAAGAAGCTGGTTATTGACAGTTAGCCCCTTGTCCTCTAGCAGGTCTGCTGGGGTGATAAGGAGACCGGACTGTTGGTGCAGTTGCTGAGCCCATTGAGGGGTTTGAACCCTCTGTTGATAGTGTTGCTCATACAGCCTGTATCTCCTACGGAAAATCTTTACACTTTTCTAGACCCACGCAGCTTTGAGTGTATCAAGCTCTACTTTCATTTTGTTCATTTCATCATCCGCATGTGATCCACAAAGGGAGTTTCCAGTGAACGGCAGGTTCAGAATCTGCTGTTGTGCCTCTGCTTTCATGCCCGTGAGGTAAAGCCAAGAGGACTGCTGACAGATTCTATCGGAGTACCCATGAGCAACCAGATCAGAGGTACCCCTGCAGCACAGATAATCTGATTGGAAACTGGACCTGCTTCTTGTAGGATCTCCTAAAGTCTTGCCTGTCTTCCTTTGGCAATCTTTCCATGTAGCGAGAAAGAGTCCCTGAGAGATCTGTTTCTCCCTAACAAAGCAGATGCATTAGCCCCCTTCTTTACAGAAGTGGATATCCCACACATCACCATTCCAAAAGCATCCATCTGCTTGCTGTCCTTATCTGGGGGCACAGAAGATGAGGCAGACACATAATTTGTCCTTTGTGCCGCGGCTATAGTAAATGAGTCCGATAGTGGGTCGGACCACAAGAATAAGGCATCCTGGTCAGGTGCCTTGTGAAAGACCTGCTCGCAGAGATGTCAGGTAAGAAAAAGGTCCATAGATGTCTGAAGAAGGCCTTGGTCCAGAGGGAGCAGTGGTTTGAAGCTGATCAATGGTGCAAGGTCTCAAGGATGATCGATGATAATGTTGGGGGCGGAGGAATGTCTATATTCAGCTTGTATGCGCCTCTAACCAATACGTCATTCAACGCAGTTAGGTCATCAATTGGAGATACTCTTGCTGGTGGAGTGTCTATCAGTGTGGGCAAATAGCCTTAGAGTGTTCTGAATCTCCTTGGAGATCTAGGTGCAGGAACATATCTCCCCCTAAGGAGAAGTGGAAGCCAGAGGAGATGGGGGTGGCAGTGTTGGCTTCAGCGATGATAATCGCAAACTAGCTCTTGATGGAGAGTATGTCTGTGAATAGTCTAAGCCCAGATTGTTGTACCTGCTGTTTGCGGAGACTTTCAAACCATTTTGGAGAAATGTTCATTGTGGTCTCGGGTGGTGCAGACCGTGCACGAGATGTCATGTTCAGTGGCTGAACTGACAGAATCTGAACGTTAGTTGGCACAGAACTTCCTCCTGGAGTTGAGGGTAGTGTCAGAGCCAGTGACTGTGACCTCGGGCTATGTGAAGGCGAATGCCCCTCATCTCAGAGGTCTCAACGTCAACTGTTTTTTCTACAGTGATAGCGGTCGACATTACAGTGTCAACTTAAGTATGCAGCAGTGAGGCTACAGGTCTTGATGTCGATGTTGATCGCCTTGAAGTCGAGAGGCTAGCCTGCTTCGACAATGAGAGGCTAGCCTGCTTCAACATCAATGGTAACCATGATGCAAAAGAGTGCCTTGACGTAAGGTGGTGGTGTTTCTTGCTCGACGGAGGCTGCACGTACACGAGCAATTCCTTGATGTCGAAGGAGGTCTTGGTGACCTTTCCCTTGATGTTGGGGGACTATGTTGCTTTGATGGCGACGGAAGTCTTACCAGCAAGGATTGCCTTGACTTCGAGTGGCATCCGTGAGAAGGCACTCCTGACATGGACGCCAATGGTGAACAAACAGCGATTTGCTGACACCTCCCCCCACCCCCATTTGACGTCCTACCTCTTGAAGTCGACCGGGATCGCCATTTTTTTTGCCTCTCAAGAGTGTGTTCTGGGCACCTTCCTAGGCTGAGAGGAGGGCTCCTTGGTGGAAGATGTGGCTCAAAGGCCACTTGAAGATGTTTTCCTTCCTCGCTCGTGCAGCCCAATCAGACAGATTTTCTTTCTCTGTTCTTTAAAGTTGTCCTGGACAGCTTTGGGCAATGATGGCATTTCTCAAGCAGATAAGTCTCTAGAAGAAATACAATACAGACAAAACGAGGATCTGTCTTTTTGCCACAAGAAGGACACTTCACAAAAAATGAAGGCACGGTGAGACAGGGAAAAATAAATTATTCCTTCACATAAGTAATCTTCTGTACAGTATGTACTGAAAACTGTTGATAGAAGTAAAAAAAAAACTGGAGCTCTTGAAAAAAAAGTTTGACAAAAAGACAAAAAATAGGAGAGCTCAGTGCTCCAGGATCCTAACACTAGTAGCCAGAAAAAAAGAAGTGTCCTAATTGTCACCTGTGGGGCATGATGTGATACAGAGGGTCCTCTGAGGTTTTAAAAGCACAGTGCCAGTTTTCTCTGTTATGCTTTTAAATACAGCCTATTGGCTAACAATACCTTTAATTTCATTTCATTGCAGTTTTGTAGTCAAATAAAGGCTGTAACTACACCCTTTGTCTCTTGTTTTCTGCACTACGGGAATAGTTCATACAGGGAGTGCAGAATTATTAGGCAAGTTGTATTTTTGAGGATTAATTTTATTATTGAACAACAACCATGTTCTCAATGAACCCAAAAAACTCATCAATATCAAAGCTGAATATTTTTGGAAGTAGTTTTTAGTTTGTTTTTAGTTTTAGCTATGTTAGCGGGATATCTGTGTGTGCAGGTGACTATTACTGTGCATAATTATTAGGCAACTTAACAAAAAAAAATATATACCCATTTCAATTATTTATTATTACCAGTGAAACCAATATAACATCTCAACATTCACAAATATACATTTCTGACATTCAAAAACAAAACAAAAACAAATCAGTGACCAATATAGCCACCTTTCTTTGCAAGGACACTCAAAAGCCTGCCATCCATGGATTCTGTCAGTGTTTTGATCTGTTCACCATCAACATTGCGTGCAGCAGCAACCACAGCCTCCCAGACACTGTTCAGAGAGGTGTACTGTTTTCCCTCCTTGTAAATCTCACATTTGATGATGGACCACAGGTTCTCAATGGGGTTCAGATCAGGTGAACAAGGAGGCCATGTCATTAGATTTCCTTCTTTTATACCCTTTCTTGCCAGCCACGCTGTGGAGTACTTGGACGCGTGTGATGGAGCATTGTCCTGCATGAAAATCATGTTTTTCTTGAAGGATGCAGACTTCTTCCTGTACCACTGCTTGAAGAAGGTGTCTTCCAGGAACTGGCAGTAGGACTGGGAGTTGAGCTTGACTCCATCCTCAACCCGAAAAGGCCCCACAAGCTCATCTTTGATGATACCAGCCCAAACCAGTACTCCACCTCCACCTTGCTGGCGTCTGAGTCGGACTGGAGCTCTCTGCCCTTTACCAATCCAGCCACGGGCCCATCCATCTGGCCCATCAAGACTCACTCTCATTTCATCAGTCCATAAAACCTTAGAAAAATCAGTCTTGAGATATTTCTTGGCCCAGTCTTGACGTTTCAGCTTGTGTGTCTTGTTCAGTGGTGGTCGTCCTTCAGCCTTTCTTACCTTGGCCATGTCTCTGAGTATTGCACACCTTGTGCTTTTGGGCACTCCAGTGATGTTGCAGCTCTGAAATATGGCCAAACTGGTGGCAAGTGGCATCGTGGCAGCTGCACGCTTGACTTTTCTCAGTTCATGGGCAGTTATTTTGCGCCTTGGTTTTTCCACACGCTTCTTGCGACCCTGTTGACTATTTTGAATGAAACGCTTGATTGTTCGATGATCACGCTTCAGAAGCTTTGCAATTTTAAGAGTGCTGCATCCCTCTGCAAGATATCTCACTATTTTTGACTTTTCCGAGCCTGTCAAGTCCTTCTTTTGACCCATTTTGCCAAAGGAAAGGAAGTTGCCTAATAATTATGCACACCTGATATAGGGTGTTGATGTCATTAGACCACACCCCTTCTCATTACAGAGATGCACATCACCTAATATGCTTAATTGGTAGTAGGCTTTCGAGCCTATACAGCTTGGAGTAAGACAACATGCATAAAGAGGATGATGTGGTCAAAATACTCATTTGCCTAATAATTCTGCACTCCCTGTATTGTGAAATGGTTGTTTTAAATGAAAACTGTAAGGAAATGCCTCCTTGGCATGGTTACCCCCTGACTTTTTGCCTTTGCTGATGCCAAGTTATGATTTGAAAGTGTGCGGAGGCCTGCTAACCAGGCCCCAGCACCAGTGTTCTTTCCCTAACCTGTACCTTTGTTTCCACAATTGGCACACCCTGGCATCTAGGTAAGTCCCTTGTAACTGGTACCCCTGGTACCAAGGGCCCTGATGCCAGGGAAGGTCTCTAAGGGCTGCAGCATGTCTTATGCCACCCTGGGGACCCCTCACTCAGCACAGACACACTGCTTGCCAGCTCGTGTGTGCTAGTGGGGATATAACAAGACTAAGTCGACATGGCACTCCCCTCAGGGTGCCATGCCAACCTCACACTGCCTATAAACCTCACACTGCCTATAAGTATAGATAAGTCACCCCTCTAGCAGGCCTTACAGCGTTAAGGCAGGGTGCACTATACCATAGGTGAGGGCATAAGTGCATGAGCACTATGCCCCTACAGTGTCTAAGCAAAACCTTAGACATTGTAAGTGCAGGGTAGCCATAAGAGTATATGGTCTGGGAGTCTGTCATGCACGAACTCCACAGCACCATAATGGCTACACTGAAAACTGGGAAGTTTGGTATCAAACTTCTCAGCACAATAAATGCACACTGATGCCAGTGTACATTTTATTGTAAAATACACCCCAGAGGGCATCTTCGAGATGCCCCCTGAAACCTTAACCGACTACCAGTGTGGGCTGACTAGTTTTAGCAGCCTGCCACACACCAGACATGTTTCTGGCCACATGGGGAGAGTGCCTTTTTCACTCTGTGGCTAGTAACAAAGCCTGTACTGGGTGGAGGTGCTTCTCACCTCCCCCTGCAGGAACTGTAACACCTGGCAGTGAGCCTCAAAGGCTCACCCCCTTTGTTACAGCACCCCAAGGCACTCCAGCTAGTGGAGTTGCCCGCCCCCTCCGGCCACGGACCCATTTTTGGCGGCAAAGCCGGAGGAGATAATGAGAAAAACAAGGAGGAGTCACTGGCCAGTCAGGACAGCCCCTAAGGTGTCCTGAGCTGAGGAGACTGACTTTTAGAAATCGTCCATCTTGCAGATGGAGGATTCCCCCAATAGGGATAGGGATGTGCCCCCCTCCCCTCAGGGAGGAGGCACAAAGAGGTTGTAGCCACCCTCAGGGCTAGTAGCCATTGGCTACTAACCCCCCCCCCAGACCGAAACACACCCCTTAATAGAGTATTTAGGGGCTCCCAGAACACAGCAAGATAGATTCCTGCAATCTAAGACGAAGAAGGACTGCTGAGCTGAAAACCTGCAGAGAAGACGGAGACACCAACTGCTTTGGCCCCAGCTCTACCGGCCTGTCTCCCCACTTCTAAAGACACTGCTCCAGCGACGCATTCCACAGGGTCCAGCGACCTCTGAAGCCTCAGAGGACTACCTTGCATCTAGAAGGACCAAGAACTCCCGAGGACAGCGGCTCTGCTCCACAAAGACTGAAACTTTGCAACAAAGAAGCAACTTTGAAAGAACACACGTTTCCCGCCGGAAGCGTGAGACTTTGCACTCTGCACCAGACCCCCCCGGCTCGACTTGTGGAGAACACTAGAGGGAGGACTCCCCGGCGACTGCGAGACTGTGAGTAGCCAGAGTTGACCCCTCTGAGCCCCCACAGTGACGCCTGCAGAGGGAATCCCGAGGCTCCCCCTGACTGCGACTGCCTGCTTCAAAGACCCGACGCCTGGTAAAGACACTGCACCCGCAGCCCCTAGGACCTGAAGGATCCGACCTCCAGTGCAGGAGCGACCCCCAGGTGGCCCGCTCCCTTGCCCAGGTGGTGGCTACCCTGAGGAGCCCCCCCCCTTGCCTGCATCGCTGAAGAGACCCCTTGGTCTCCCATTGAAACCTATTGCAAACCCGATGCCTGTTTGCACACTGCACCCGGCCGCTGAGGGTGTACTTTTTGTGCTGACTTGTGTGTCCCCCGGTGCCCTACAAAACCCCCCTGGTCTGCCCTCCGAAGACGCGGGTACTTACCTGCTGGCAGACTGGAACCGGGGCACCCCCTTCTCCATTGAAGCCTATGCGTTTTGGGCACCACTTTGACCTCTGCACCTGACCGGCCCTGAGCTGCTGGTGTGGTAACTTTGGGGTTGCCCTGAACCCCCAACGGTAGGCCACCTTGGACCCAACTTTGAACCCTGTAGGTGGTTTACTTACCTGCAAATCTAACAAACACTAACCTCCCCCAGGAACTGCTGAAAATTGCACTGTCTAGATTTAAAATAGCTATTTGCCATTTGTGTGAAAACTGTATATGCTATTTTGCTAATTCAAAGTTCCTTAAGTTCCTAAGTGAAATACCTTTCATTTAAAGTATTGTTTGTAAATCTTGAACCTGTGGTTCTTAAAATAAACTAAGAAAATTCTATACAAAAACCTATTGGCCTGGAATTGTCTCTGAGTGTGTGTTCCTCATTTATTGCCTGTGTGTGTACAACAAATGCTTAACACTACCCTCTGATAAGCCTACTGCTCGACCACACTACCATAAAATAGAGCATTAGAATTATCTCTTTTTGCCACTATCTTACCTTTAAGGGGAACCCTTGGACTCTGTGCATGCGATTTCTTACTTTGAAATAGTACATACAGAGCCAACTTCCTACAAAAACTCGATGTCATTAAGGCATTTTTTAGTCTATATTATAGGCTGCATATGCTGAGAGATATATATGTATGAACAACCTGAGTCAACCTCCCTGAATCCCCACAGCGACGCCTGCAGAGAGGATCCAGAGGCTCCCCCCGACAGCGACTGCCCAGTAACAAAGGAACCCGATGCCTGGAAGAAGCACTGCACCTGCAGCCCCCAGGACCGAGAGGAACCAACCACCGGTGCAGGACTGACCAGCAGGCGGCCCTCATCCTAGCCCAGTCATGGCTGGTTCGAGATGTCCCCCTGTGCCCTGCCTACATCGCCAGAGTAACCCCCGGGTCCCTCCATTGATTTCAATGCAAAACCTGACGCCTTGTTCACACACTGCACCCGGCTGCCCCTGTGCCACGGAGGGTTTATTTTGTGTGCCTGTTTGGGACTCCCCTAATGCTCTACAATACCCCCCTGGTCTGCTCCCCGAGGACGCAGGTACTTACCTGCTAGCAGACTGGAACCAGAGAACCCCTATTCTCCTTAGGCGCCTAAGCTATTCGGGCACTCCTTTGGCCTCTGCACCTGACCGGCCATGTGT
Organism: Pleurodeles waltl; assembly: GCF_031143425.1. Lineage (NCBI taxonomy): Eukaryota > Metazoa > Chordata > Amphibia > Caudata > Salamandridae > Pleurodeles > Pleurodeles waltl. The sequence continues at coordinate 373,771,686 of NC_090450.1, read as the reverse complement.
TGCTGGTGCTGTGACTTTGGGGTTGCCTTGAACCCCCAACGCTGGGCTGCCTATGCCCAGGAAACTGAACTTGTGAGTGCTTTACTTACCTGAGAAACGAACCAGTACTTACCTCCCCCAGGAACTGTTGATTTTTGCAGTGTCCACTTTTAAAATAGCTATTTGCCATTTTTACCAAAACTGTGTATACTACTGTTTTAATTCAAAGTTCTATACTTACCTGTATTAAGTAGCTTACAATTTATGTACTTACCTAAAATTCTGAATCTTGTGGTTCTAAAATAAATTAAGAAAAACATATTTTTCTACATAAAAACCTATTGGCCTGGAGTTGTCTGAGTGTTTGTTCTCATTTATTGCCTGTGTGTGTGTACAACAAATGCTTAACACTACCCTCTGATAAGCCTACTGCTCGACCACACTACCACAAAATAGAGCATTAGAATTATCAAATTTTGTCATTATCAACCTCTAAGGGGAACCCTTGGACTCTGTGCACACTATTTCTTACTTTGAAATAGTATATACAGAGCCAACTTCCTACAAATAGGGATAGGGATGTGCTCCCTTCCCCAGAGGGAGTGGGCACAAGGAGGGTGTAGCCACCCTCAGGAACCGTAGTCATTGGCTACTGCCCTCTGACCCTAACACACCCCTAAGTTTAGTATTTAGGCGCGACTCTGAGCCCAGCTCTTCAGATTCCTAATGACCTCAAGAAAGGAGGCGGACTGCTGAGCTGAAAACCCCGCAGAGAAGAGAAGGAGACACCAACTGACTCAGCCCCAGCCCTGCCAGCCCTTCTTCTTCGAAAAGCTGCAAGAAAAGAAGCAACGCGTCCTGCAGGACCTGCGACCCCGAAAAGCCTCCAGGGGACTACCTGCCTAACCGAGGACCAAGAAACTCCCGTGGACAGCGGACCTGTCCAAAGAAATGACCAAGCAACCAACTTTAAAGGGACTCTCACCTCACTCCAGAAGCGTGAGTCCAACTTAATCTGCACCCGATCCCCCTGGCCCGTGTTCGGAGAAACCAACTATCCAGAGAGGACCCCTCCAGGCGACTCCGACAACGTGTCCATCCTGGGCTGACCTCCCTGCACCCCCAAAACGATGCCTGCAGAGTAAATCCAGAGGACCCCCCTGACCGTGATTGCCTGAAGATATCCGAAGCCTGGAAAAGCACTGCACCCCCAGGCCCGAGAGAAACCGACCACCGGTGCAGCAACGACCAGCTTGCGGCCCTCACCCTTGCCCAGTCGGTGCCGTGCCCGAGAGGCCCCCCATGCCCTGCCTGCAGCCCCTAAGTGACCCCCCCGGGTCCCTCCATAGAGTTCTATTAAGAACCCGACGCCTTGTTTGCACACTGCACCCGGCCGCCCCGTGCTGCCGAGGGTGTGGTTGACACCGCCTACTGTGTCACCTGGTCTGCCCTCCGACAACACGGGTACTTACCTGCAAGCAGACTGGAACCAGAGTACACCCCGTCTCCATAGGTGCCCATGTTATTTTGGCTCCTGTTTGACGTCTGTACCTGACTGGCCCTGTGTTGCTGGTGCTGAGTCTTTGGGGTTGCCTTGAACCCCCAACAGTGGGCTACCTATGCCCCGGAGACTGAACCCTTAAGTGTGGTACTTACCTCAGAAACCGTACAGAACTTACCTCCCCCAGTAACTGTTGAAAATTGCAGTGTCCACTTTTAAAATAGCTTTTTGCCATTTTAAAGAAAACTGTGAAATACCAAATCTATACAAAGTCCTAAGTATTACTATGCAAAGTATCTTTTATTTGATGTACTTACCTGCTAAATGAATCTTGTGGTTCTCGAAATAAACAAACAATATAATATTTTTCTATGTAAAAACCTATTAACCGGGAGTTAAGTCTCTGAGTGTGCATTTTCCCTTATTGCTTGTGTGTATACAACAAATGCTTAACACTACCCTCTGCTAAGCCTAACTGCTCGACCACACTACCACAAATAGAGCATTAGCATTATATGTTATTGCGTCTGTCAAGCCTCTTGCGGAACCCCTGGAATCTGTGCACACTAAATCTCATTTTGATATAGTATATACAGAGCCAGCTTCCTACACCCACCAATTCAGAGATGTACAAATAACCACTGCTCCTAAACTCCAACTCTTGTACCCATTTCAGAAATACATGAGTTTCACTTTTCACTCTGCTTATTTCGCTATATGATCTGGTCTATACTCAGTACTCAATTAACAACTACTGTACAGTGCAGCTCGGTTGTTGACTCTGGGTAGCTTGGGTTCTGGGAGAGCCTAGAAACCTTTATATCCCCGCAACCAGAAGAGACTAGTGGACATCATGGTATATCGCTTTTGTAAATTGGTCATCATAACAAAAGTTACAGATGGAAATGCCACATGTGCCCTTTTGTCCCTACTCCTCCTCAATATTTCTTTATTTCAACAGCTATTTTTGGGGGGGAAACCATGAGTTATCTACACATGAGCCCCTACTGAATTCGGAATGTTGTCTACTTTTCAGAAATCTACAACTTTTCTGGATCACCCATGGGTTTCACATTGGTTTCCACCACAAACAGGAAGTAGGTTGAGAGCACAAATAACAGGGAACATAGGCTACACCTCTTAGACAAATGCCAAAACTGTGGTACAAAATTAGGTTTTTTGATTCAGCTCTGCATGTTCCTGAAAGCTGGGAAGATGGTGACTTTAGTACAACAAACTGTTTGTGGATGCCATTTTTATGAATATAAAAAAAACAGACTTATCTTGAGCACTTTTCCCCATTTTTCTAAAAAAACTCAAAATGTTGCTATATTTAGCCTTGTTTTCTCTGTCCCTTCCAGGGGAATCCCGAAACCCTGTATACCTTTAGAATCCCAGGATGTTGGGGAAAAAAAGAAGAACGCAAATTTGGTGTGAATACCTTATAAGAAAAAACGTTACAGAGCCCTAAACACAAACTACCTCAAATAGCCAAAAAAGGGTCCTGCAGGTTAAGGTAACATCAAATTTGATTAAATACAACTGTTATTAATATGAAGAGAGTACCTTTTGGAGGTTCAAGGGACACTGGGTTTGAAATGAGCTACACGAGTACAGATATCCAAAATCCGTGTGAACTGATATGGATTATATTGATATAATTTAAGACCATATTGCATGAAATGCCAAAGCTGGGTTTTGAGTCCAAAGTTGGTGGTTGTAGCCGGCCATGGCCTAAAGGCAGTTGTGGGCCACAGTCCGGTCTCTGAAGCTCTAAAGCATCGCAACAGTGTTGAAATGGAGCACAATAGCACACCTCCAAATCTGACAACGCACAGAAAACAATCTAACAAAACAATCTAACAATGGAATTTATGACCATGCACATTACCAGCAGGAGGAGTCACCACCTTGTGACCTGAAAGATTTCTAAGAAGAAAAAACTTGCACACATCTGGGCCCAACATTGGATGGCAGGAGTATGCGCAGCATGTATGTGTATCTACAAGCGCACATGCCTCCAAAATAAATTTTGTGGAAAGCTGCCTGGCAACAAGAATAACATCCACCACTTCAGGCAGCAAACTGAAGATAGTTATTTGCTGCTGCAGTCTCCATGCATGAGGTTTAAGTTGCACAGATCCTGCCCTGTTGCTGAGGCAGGAGGTCCTGACATAGTGGCAGTTTGATCGGAGGGCAGATGCTTATGCCCACCGGTTCCAGGTACCAAAGTGCCCTAGCCCAATACGGAGCAACTAGCATGTCATGGGTCTGATCACTTTTTACCTTTAAGAAAGTGGGACAGGAAGGTGTACAGGAGTCTAGTGTTCCATTTCAGCCGGATGCACCTTGTGGAAACTCAAACATGAAAAACGTTCAGCAGTGAGCATTCAACAATGTTGACAATATCTAGCCTGGGCTCTTCCCCACTGTTGTAAGATGTCCTGCAACAGCTCAGGATGTAAATGCCACGTGTATTCTGCCAGATGGTGCCTGCTCAGTTCATATCCCCCTAGCATTAGGGACCCTGCAAGGTAGTTCACAATAAGCAAACAGCCCTTGTTCTCCAACTACCTCCAAAGGAGCACAACCTTTTGACACACACACGACCCCAACTCCACACTGCTTGTTGCAGTACCACAAGGCAGTGGTTTTGTTCCCAGAAAACCTGCACTAGCCCCCCACTGATGTGCGTCAGCCCACCTTCATCAACTTTTAGTCTCCCACCAGGTCTAATTTCCTCAACCCCAAATTCTTTAAACAAACTTTTGGTGGCTTCTTCAGGAGCTCCTTTGGTGCACCTTAGACCTGAACTGCAAACAATTTTTTTTTTATCTAAGACTGTGGTCCCATAAGGGAGTATTGGGGGCTTGGGGCTTGTGTTATAATTCAGGCTCTGCCTATGTCCAGGCCTACTAAGAGTGGGAAAAAGTTTGGTAATCCAACACTTCAGGACTGAATCAACAGAGGTGGAATTATGCAGAGTTTATAATTCTAAGAGTTTTCACACTGTAAAGTAGAAGTTACTTATTTTCAAGTACACTCTCTGTGATCGAGACTATCTAGTTGCATATTCCTCACCTTTTGAAATACTCCCCAGCCATCAGACTGGAGCCGGAAACCTTTCAGCAGGACCTCTAAGCATTGGTAGGTGGCGCATCACAGCTCCAAAATGACAGTTCTGCTGCACTAATGACGTGTGGAGTCTATATAGGCAGCACTTCAGCATACTATCAGTTGCTTTTGAGACTCTGTACCCCAGACAGTCCCAAAAGAAAATTGGTATGACCAGTGTGCAGATTCCTAGGCTTGGTATCTTAGTAATGGATAGAGTCCAACACAACCTCAGAATGGGAGGATGAAAGGGTTGGGGAGGAATCTGAGGCTAGATAGAGTCTCTACCAGAAGGAATATGTTACTTACCCTATAAGCATCTGTTTGTGGCATTTAGTACTGTAGGCTTCACATGAGTTGCATACTCCTGCCATCTAGTGTTGAGTACGGATGTGTACAAGTTTGTTTCTTCAAAGAAGTCTTTTGAGTCACAAGCTTGAGTGACTCCTTTTGGTGATTGTGTGCAAGGGCATCAACCTCCACTGATAAGATGGTTTTCCCGCAGGCGGGTGAGAATGGAGTGGATGTGATTAAGTAAGGAGATGTTCATGTGAATATAATGAAAGAAAACTGCAAGAGCCTTAGGTATCCAAGGAAGAGGGTGGGCACATGTGAATCTATAGCACTACATGCTTCGAACAGATGCTTACAGGGTAAGCAACATATTCCATTCGAGGCATATGTGGCTGTAAATACACATGCTTTGCAAAGACTGTAGTGATCTCCCTCAGAAGCAGTGGCTACCCTGTGGGTGTTGCAGTTGTTTGAAAAAGTGTATGCAGCAGTGCCTGGCCTACATTAGCTTGATGGTGTGCTAAAACATCCACACAATGTGAAGGTGTGTGGTGTGGACCATGTAGCTGCTTTACATATGTCAGTTATTGGAATGTTTCCTAGGAAAACCATGGGTGTTCCTTTCTTCCTAGTAGAGAGTAGTTAAGGTGTAGTTAAAGTTCTTTTGGTTTTAGCACAACATGTTTGAACACACTTAAATATCCATTTGGCTATGCCTGATTTGGATATATGGATCCCTTTATGGGGGGTTGAAAAAGCAACAAACAGTTGCTTAGTTTTTCTGAAAGTTTTATTTCTATCAAAGTAGAACATCGTGGCCCTTTTAATATCTAATGTGCAAAGAGCCCTTTCCACAACTGAATTTGGTTGTGGGAAAAAACCTGGCCACTCAACTGATTGAGGTGAATGAATATGAGAGACAACTTTAAGGAGAAATTAAGGGCCATCCGGTCTCTGTGTAGCTGGAAGAAAGGTCCTTCCAAACTTAAAGCATGGAGCTCACTAACACGCTTAAGTGAGGTGATAGTGACTACAAATGGCACTTTACAAGAAAATAATTGAAGGGGCCATGTATGCAGTGGTTCAAATGGAGGCCCCTTACGGCGTGCAAGAACAACATTAAAATTCCAAGAGGGTACAAGTAGAATCCTTGGTGGAATAACTCTTTAAATCCTTCATGGAAGGGCTCAAATGACTGGTATTTTGAATAAAGAGACATGCTGTCTTTTCTGAAGATAGGCAGCCATTGCAGCAAGATGGAAAATGTCACTTACCCAGTATACATCTGTTCGTGGCATGTTCCGCTGCAGATTCACATGCTATGCATAGTCCTGCCATCTAGTGTTGGGCTCGGAGTGTTACAAGTTGTTTTTCTTCGAAGAAGTCTTTTCGAGTCAGGTGATCGGATGACTCCTCCTCTTCGGCTCCATTGCGCATGGGCATCGACTCCATCTTAGATTGTTTTCCCGCAGAGGTTAAGGTAGGAGTGATAGAGTGTAAAGAAAAGAGATGTCCATGCAAATGGAACATAGATATATATACATATGTACAAATTAATGTTTTAACTTAAACGGCTATAGGCTCCCGGGGCGGCAGGAGGGCGCATGTGAATTTGAGGCGGAACATGCCACGAACAGTTGTACACTGGGTAAGTGACATTTTCAGTTCAATGGCATGTGTGGCTGCAGATACACATGCTATGCATAGACTACTAAGCAGCTTTTCCTCCCATAAGCAGTGGTCAGCTTGTCGGCGTTGAAGTTGTTTGAAATAGTGTTCTTAGTACAGCCTGTCCTACTGTGGCTTGTTGTGTTGCTAACACATTTACACAGTAATGCTTGGTAAATGTATGGGGTGTTGACCAAGTGGCTGCTTTACAGATTTCTGTCATTGGTATATTTCTTAAAAATGCCATTGTTGCTCCTTTTTTCCTGGTGGAATGTGCTTTTGGTGTTACTAATAGCTACCTTTTGGCTTTTAGGTAACATGTTTGGATGCATTTTACTATCCATCTAGCTAGTCCATGTTTTGAGATAGGATTACCAGTATATGGTTTTTGAAATGCCACAAACAACTGTTTGGTTTTCCTAAATGATTTAGTTCTATCAATGTAATACATTATAGCTCTTTTAATGTCCAATGTATGCAGCGCTCTTTCTGCTACAGAGTCTGGCTGTGGGAAGAAGACTGGGAGTTCCACTGTTTGATTGATATGAAACAGTGATATTACCTTTGGTAGAAATGTTGGGTTTGTCCGAAGTACTACTTTATGTTTGTGTACTTGTATGAAGGGTTGTTCAATAGTGAAAGCTTATATTTCACTAACTCTCCTTAATGAAGTAATTGCAACTAGGAATGCTACTTTCCATGTTAGGTATTGAATCTGACATGAATGCATAGGTTCAAATGGTGGACCCATGAGCCGTGAGAGTACAATATTTAGATTCCATATAGGCACTGGGGGTGTTCTTGGTGGTATGATGCGTTTTAGTCCTTCCATGAAGGCTTTGATAACAGGGACTCTAAATAGAGAGGTGTGTTGTATATTTTGCAAATACGCTGAAATAGCAGTGAGATGTATTTTGATGGATGAAAAAGCTAAATTAGCTTTTTGCAGATGAAGCAATTAACCTACAATGTCTTGTATTGATGCTGAAATAGGGGCAATCTGTTTAGACTGACAGTAGAACACAAACCTTTTCCATTTGTTCTCATAACAATGCCTGGTAGTGGGTTTTCTAGCTTGTTTAATTACTTCCATACATTCTGTTGGAAGATGTAGATATCCAAACTCTAAGACTTCAGGAGCCAAATCGCAAGATTGAGTATTGCTGGATCTGGATGCCTGATCAGTTGTCTGTTTTGTGTTAACAGATCTGGTCTGTTGGGCAGTTTGATGTGTAGTACTACTTACAGATTTAACAGTGTTGTGTACCATGGTTGACGTGCCCATGTTGGTGCTATAAGCATGAGTTTGAGTTTGTTTTGATGCAGTTTGTTGACTACAAATGAAATGAGCGGGAGAGGGGGAAAAGCGTAAGCAAATATACCTGACCAGTTGATCGATAGAGCATTACCCTTGGATAGAGGGTGTGGGAACCTGGATGCGAAGTTTCGGCATTTTGAGTTTTCGCTGGTGGTGAATAGGTCTATGTCTGGTGTTCCCCAGTGATAAAAGTATGTCTGAAGCACTTGGGGATGAATTTCCCACTCGTGTGTTTGTTGATGACCTCGGTTGAGAACATCTGCTAATTGGTTGTGTATCCCTGGAATGTATTGTGCTACAAGGTGAATGTTGTTGTATACTGCCCAATGCCAAATCTTTTGTGCTAGAAGGGACAGTTGCGATGAGTGGGTCCCTCCTTGTTTGTTTAGGTAATACATTGCAGTCATGTTGTCTGTTTTGATTAGAATGTGTTTGTGAACAAGAAGAGGTTGAAAGGCTTTAAGTGCTAGGAATACGGCTTGCAATTCTAGGTGATTTATGTGAAGTTGTTTGTGTTTGTTGTCCCATTGTCCTTGAATGTTGTGATTGTTGACGTGTGCTCCCCATCCAATCAGTGATGCATCTGTTGTAAGTGTGGTTTGAGGCACAGGGTCTTGAAATGGCCACCCCTTGTTTAAATTTGTGGAATTCCACCACTGAAGCGATATGCGTGTTTGACGGTCTATCAACACTAGGGGGGTTATTCTAACTTTGGAGGAGGTGTTAATCCGTCCCAAAAGTGACGGAAAAGTGACGGATTTACCACCAGCCGTATTACGAGTCCATTATATCCTATGGAACTCGTAATACGGCTGGTGGTATATCCGTCACTTTTCCGTCACTTTTGGGACGGATTAACACCTCCTCCAAAGTTAGAATAACCCCCTAGATCTTGAAGTTGACTGTGTGCCTGTGACCATTGTTTTGCAAGGCACTGCTGTAAGGGCTGCATGTTTAATCTTGCATTTGGGACAATGGCGATGCATGATGCCATCATGCCCAACAGTTTCATGACAAATTTGACTGTGTACTGTTGGTTTGACTGAATTTGTGCCAATACATTGTGGAATGTTTGTATTCTTTGTGGACTTGGGCTTGCAAGTGCTGTTTGCGTATTCAGTGTGGCTCCTAAATACTGTTGAATTTGCGCTGGTTGCAAGTGGGATTTTTGGTAGTTTATAGAGAACCCTAGAGTGTGTAGGGTTTGTATTACATAATGTGTATGGTTTTGACAATGTGTATGACTGTTGGATTTTATTAGCCAATCGCCAAGATATGGAAAGACATGGATGTGTTGCCTTCGTAGGTAGGCTGCAACTACCGCAAGGCATTTTGTAAATACTCTGGGAGCTGTTGTTATCCCAAAGGGTAACACTTTGAACTGGTAATGTTTTCCCTGTATTACAAACCTGAGATATTTTCTGTGCACTGGATGGATGGATGTGTGAAAATACGCATCCTTGAGGTCTAATGTTGCCATGAAATCTTGTTATTGTAGTAGTGGGACTACATCTTGTAGCGTTACCATGTGAAAGTGTTCTGATATGATGTAAAGATTGAGAGTTCTGAGATCTAGTATTGGTCTCAAGGTTCCATCTTTTTTGGGAATAACCCCTTCGCTGCCAGGCCTTTTCCCCCTCCTGTGCCGAGCCTTTTTTCGGCTATTTGGGGCAGTTTGCGCTTAGGCCCTCATAACATTTTGTTCACGTAAGCTACCCACGCCAAATTTGCGTCATTTTTTTCCAACATCCTAGGGATTCTAGAGGTACCCAGACTTTGTGAGTTCCCCTGAAGGAGACCAAGAAATTAGCCAAAATACAGTGACTTTTTTTTTCAACAAAATGGGAAAAAAGGGCTGCAGAAGGCAGCTCGTGTTTTTTTCCCTGAAAATGGCACCAACAAAGGGTTTGCGGTGGCAAGATCACCATCTTCCCAGCTTTCAGGAACAGGCAGACTTGAATTGGAAAACCCAATTTTTCAATACAATTTTGACATTTTACTGGGACATACCCCATTTTTACTATTTTTTGTGCTTTCATCCTCCTTCCAGTTAGTGACCAAAATGGGTGAGAAACCAATGCTGGATCCCAGAAAGCTAAACATTTCTATAGTAGACAGAATTCAGCAAGGGGTCACTTGTGTAAATCCTACAAGTGTTTCCTACAGAAAATAACAGCTGAAATAAAACAATATTGAAATTGAGGTGAAAAAAACCAGCCATTTTTCTCCACGTTTTACTCTAACTTTTTCCTGCGATGTCAGATTTTTTAAAGCAATATACTGTTACGTCAGCTGGGCACCTCTGGTTGCGGGGATATATAGGGCTTGTAGGTTCATCAAGAACTCTAGGTACCCAGAGCCAATAAATGAGCTGCACCTTGCAATGGGTTTTTATTCTATACCGGGTATACAGCAATTAATTTGCTGAAATATAAAAAGTGAAAAATAGGTATCAAGAAAACCTTTGTATTTCCGAAATGGCCACAAGATAAGGTGTTGAGAAGCAGTGGTTATTTGCATATCTCTGAATTCCGGGGTGCCCATACTAGCATGTGAATTACAGGGCATTTCTCAAATAGACGTCTTTTTTTACACACTGCCTTACATTTGGAAGGAAAAAATGTAGAGAAAGACAAGGGGCAATAACACTTGTTTTGCTATTCTGTGTTCTCCCAAGTCTCCCGATAAAAATGGTACCTCACTTGTGTGGGTAGGCCTAGCACCCACGAAAGGAAATGGCCCAAAACACAACGTGGACGTCACATTTTTTCACAGAAAACAGGTGTTTTTTGCAAAGTGCCTACCTGTGGATTTTGGCCTCTAGATCAGCCGGCCCCAGGGGGCAGAAATGGCCTAAAATAAATTTGCCCCCATACCCTCCGGGGAGCAACCCTTGCCTATGGGGTTGCTCCCCCTGCGTGACATTGGTGCAAAAAAAAAAAAAAAAGATCCCCGGTGCCTAGTTGTTTCTGCCCCCCTTGGGGGCAGATTGACCTAAAATCGGCTAATTGACCTAAATACAATTTGCCTCTCCAGGGGAGCGACCCTTGACAAAAGGGTCGCTCCCCATCTGTAAGACAACAACAACAAAAATACTCCCTGGTGCCTAGTGGTTTCTGCCCCCCCCGGGGGCAGATTGGCCTAATTATAGGCCGATCTGCCCCGGGGGGGCAGAAAAGGCCTTTAAAAAAAAAATGCCCCCCTGGGAGCGATCCTTGCCCAAGAGGTCGCTCCCTTATGACAATTTCTTTTTTTTTAAACCAACATCCCTGGTGTCTAGTGGGCGTTTTGACAGCCGGATTGCTTTCAATCCGGCTGCCAAAACGCTGAGAGAGACTTCAAAAGGAAGGAAATAACTTTCCTTCCCTTTGAAGCCTCTCTCGGCCTCCCCCACGTGATCGGAAGAGAAATGCAAAGCAAGGAGGCCTTGTGATAATCAGCGCGCGAGCTGTCACGGGGGGGGGTCGGGTGGAAGGGGAAGGTCTTCCCCTTCCATCCCTGCCTTGGGGGGTGGGGAGGAACCCCACAGAGGGAGCGCTAGCACTCCCTCTGGGCTCTGTGCCCAGGACGTAATAGTTACATCCTGGGCACAGCAGCACTGTGCGTCAGGACATAACCATTACGTCCTGGGCACAGAAGGGGATAAGGAAGTACAGGGAGTAAACCCCTGTTCCTATCTGATGTTGTGGTACAAGCACTATGGCTTGTTTGAGTAATAGTGACTGTACTTCTTCTTGCAACATGGAGATGTGTTGGGAGGAGAGTTTGTGTGGTTTTGGAGGTATATCTGGGGGAATTTGTGCCAATTCTATGCAGTAACCATTGCGGATAATAGACAATACCCAAATGACTCTTGTAATGGGTAACCAATTTTTGTGGAAGGTTTGCAGTCTTCTTCCCACAGGTGAAGTGTGATGAGGAAAGATGTGGAACAAGTCACTGTTTTGTCTGTGAGGCTTGTTTTGCTGGCTGATATCTTCCTCTACCTGTGGGGAATTGGCCTTTATAAGTTTCTCTAAACCCACCTCGTTGGTATTGAGGCTGGTAAAATTATTTGGATTGTGAGGTGGATGCCTCAGGTGTTTGTGCTCTAAAACCACCCCTGTATTGAGATTTTCTAAATGAACCTCTGTATTGTGTAGTATACAGAGCACCCATGGCTTTAGCGGTGTCTGAGTCTTTCTTCATCTTTTCAATGGCCGTATCAACTTCAGGGCCAAAAAGCGGTTTCTCATTGAATGAGATATTAAGGACAGCCTGCTGGATTTCAGGTTTAAAACCTGATGACCGAAGCCATGCGTGTCTCCAAATACTAACAGCAGTATTGATTGTCCTAGCTGCTGTGTCTGCTGAGTCTAGGGCTGACCTAATCTGGTTGTTAGTAATAGCCTGCACTTCCTCGACTATTTGCTGTGCCCTCCTCTGTGTATCTTTGCGGAGATGCTGGATGATATCTCATCTCGTCCCAGTGGGCCCTATCATACCTAGCCAGTAGTGCTTGGGAGTTGGCTATTCTCCATTGACTGGCTGCTTGCGATGCTACTCTTTTTCCAGCAGCATCGAATTTCCTGCTCTCCTTGTCTGGTGGTGGTGCATCAGCAGATGATTGGGAGTTGGCCTTTTTCCTTGCCGCACTCACAACTACAGAATCAGGAGGCAGTTTTTGAGTAATGAATGCTGGGTCAGAGGGAGGTGGTTTATATTTTTTCGCCACTCTGGGAGTGATGATCCTGGCCTTAACTGTCTCTTAAAAAATTTGGTGTGCGTGTTTTAACATGCCTGGAAGCATGGAAGGGACTGATAAGTAGTGTGAGTGGAGGATAATGTATTAAAGAGAAAATCACCTCAAAAGGCTCGGTGTGCATGGTGACATTGTTGTATGATGCGGCCCTATCCAGAACTTGAGTGTATCCAGTGCTATCTTCTGGTGGTGATGGTTTGGAAGGATAGCAGTCTGGACTGTTGTCGGAAATGGGATCTGGATCCTAGAGATCCCATGGGTCGACATTGTTGTGTTGTGAATCTGCAGTGTACAGGAGACTGTGCAGGTGTAGGAGTAGTAGGTGGAGAGAAAATCAGGTGAGGAGAATGAGGAGGAGACTGATGAGGTGAAAATTGTGGAAGTAAAGATTTTTGCATAGGACTTGGCACTTTAGATCAGTGTCCAATTGTCCTTGAAAGGCTAGCTTCCTCTTAGTCTCAAGAGGCGGTGCAGTTATAATCTTGCCAGTGTCTTTATGAATACAAATTATGGCCTGCCTTTCATCAATGTCCTCAATTTGTGTGAGTTCCTCCGAAAATCTATGGCTTTCTTTAAGTTGTTTCGAAAGTCCATGCTCCTCTGTGTAGATGCGTCTTTTCGGCTCCGAAGCTGGTTTTCTCGGGATCGAAAGGCCGGGAGTGGACGTTGGCCTCGGCTCCGACTCGATGGGTTGGTGTTTGCCTGTTTCGGAGCCTGTGCTTTGGCTAGAGTCCGAATGCTTCGGTGGCGTGGCCTTTCTCGGTGCCGAAACTGCTGCTTGGTCACCGGGGGTCTTTTTGCGGGTGGAGCCATGGCCTTCTGGCAGTGGCTTTCCTGAGACCTTGTGTATGGGCTTGGATTGGACAGGAGCAGGCGTACTCATGTGCTGTCTTGCCATGACTGGTCTGTCTTCCTCGGACTCCTGCTCGGAATCGGACCCTCGGATGGAGACCGCGGTGTGCATAATCTCCTCTTCCTTCACATCGAGACATTTGGTGCTTATCAATGCCATTTCCAACCTTCACGCTCTTCTGTCTTCTTCGAGCAGAAGGATCTGCAGGCCTCACAAGTATCCTCTTGATGGTGTCAAGATAGACAAAGATTACAGACAAGATGTTGGTCTGTACATGGGAACTTGGCGTGCCACCAGGACAAAAGCGAAGTGGGGTCCAGTCCATGAGGCTTCCAAGCGGTTGGCCTGACCAGGCCCGAGTTGGGCACAGGTGCCCCGAAGGGCGAGTAAAGAAGTTGGATCCGCCGTTACCGAAGTGTCGATGAGAGATGATACGCAATCTAAACAATACCGACGAATCAGAGAGTTTTTAGAATTTTTCCGACTCGAACTACCGGAAAGAAAAGAAACACGTCCGAACCCGATGGCGGAAAGAAAACAATCTAAGATGGAGTCGATGCCCATGCGCAATGGAGCCAAAGAGGAGTCACTCGATCCTGTGACTCGAAAAGACTTCTTCGAAGAAAAACAACTTGTAACACTCCGAGCCCAACACTAGATGGCAGGACTGTGCATAGCATGTGTATCTGCAGCTACACATGCCATCGAACACAAAGTTATAGATGTGAATGCTAACCCAGCTTTTTTGTAGGTGAAGCAAGTAGCAGACAATGTCTTGTACACTGGCTTTGAAAGTGTCAATGTGTTTTGAATGACAGAAGTAGACATATCTTTTTCATTTTTCGGCGTAGCAAGCTCTTGTGGTAGGCCTTTCGGCTTCTTTAAGACTGGTACATTCAGGTAGTAAGTTAAGGTAACCAAACTCTATGACCTCAGGAGCCATATCGCAGAGTTGAGGGCTTTGGGATCTGGGTGCATGATTTCTCCATAGTTCGGAGTGAGAAGGTCTGGCCTGTTGGGGCATCGACCCCCACTTTCATGGGGAACTACAGAGAGGTCTAGTAGTGTTGTGAACTAGGGCTGGCGAGCACAGGCAGGAGGTACTAGAATCATTGTGAATGACGGTTGTCTGAGTTTCCGAACCAGAAATGGAAGGACAGGAAGAGGAGGAAAAGTGTATGCAAATGTCCCTTACCAACTCATCCCTAGTGCGTTGCCCTTGGATAGTGGGTGTTGGAACCTGAAGGTGAAGTTTGAGCATTCTGCATTTTCTGTATTTGTGAAAAGGTCTATCTGAGGAAACCCCATATGTAGAAGTATGAGAGGAGGACTTGTGGGTGGAGTTGCCACTCATTGACTTGTTGATGCATCCTGCTGAACAGGTCTGTAAATCGTTTTCTGTGTCTGGAAGATATTCTGCTAATAGGTGAATGTCGTGATGTAGTGCCCATCTCCAAATGGCCTGTGATAGACAAGATAACCATGGAGACCATGCCTTCCTTTCCTGCCTTTGTAGATAGTACATGGCTCTCAAGTTGTTTGTTAGGCCTAGGATAATCTTATGAATGAGACAAGGAAGGAATGCTTTCAAGGCTAGGTGAACAGCTTGAAACTCTAGGTAGTTGATAAAGAGACCCTGGTGTAGGTTGTCCCATATACCCTGCATTGTGAGATTTTTCAGATGTGCACTTCATCCAGTGAGTGATGTGTCAGTTGTGACAGTGAGTTGGGGGAACAGGACTGAGAAGAGACTACCCTTTTAACAGGTTGTTAGTAGTTCACCATTGCAGAGTGATGAGTTTGGCCGTCTATCAACACTAGATTCTCTAATTAACCCTGTAGCTCAGACCACTGTCGAGCTAAACATCCTTGTAGCGGGTGCATATGTAAACGAGCATGGGGTTTTATGGCAATGCAAGAGGCCATTATCTCTAAGAGGCGGATGACTGTCCTCACAGTGATTTGTTGATTTGCATGGAATTGGGGTAGTTGTGTCTTGAAAGTCTGTACTGTTGCAGAATTGGGATAGGCTAATCCTGTTTGTGTGTTTAGAATAGCCCCTAGATATGGCTGAATCTGAAGAGGATGTAGGTGAGACTTGGGAACATTGATGGTGAATCAAAAACGGTGTAGCATATTTATCGTAATCTGAGTGTGTTGTTGACACTGTTGTTAAGTGTTGGCTTTGATGAGGCAGATGTTCAGATATGAAAAAACGTGGACTTTTTGTCTGCGTAGATGGGCTACTGCTACCATTAGACACTTGGTGAATACTCAAGGCACACAAGTCACCCCTAAAGAAAGGACTTTGAACTGATGATGTTTGCTGCTCACCACAAATCTGAGACATTTGCGACGAGCTAGGTGTATTGGTATGTGCAAGTAGGTGTCCTTTAACCCTAATGTAGTCATAAAGTAGCCCTGCTGAAGAAGTGGAATTACATCTTGCAAGGTGACCATGTGGAAGTGCTCTCATATGATGTACTTGTTTAATGGTCTGAGATCTAGGATTGGCCGTAGAGACCCATCTTTTTGGGGTTTAGTTGTTGTTTAGTGGAGGGTGTTGCTCCCTTACATCTTTCCTTTATTATTATTGCCTCTGTAGGAGCCACAATAGTAGCCCTTCTGGGATGTTGTAGGAAAATGGCTCCCTGTTGCAGGTACCCCCCACTTTTTGCCTGATATTGATGCTGACTTGACTAAGAAGTGTGCTTGGACCCTGCTAACCAGGCCCCAGCACCAGTGTTCTTTCACTAAAAATTTACCATGGTTTACACAATTGGCACACCTCTGGCACACAGATAAGTCCCTTGTAAAAGGTACCAGTGGTACCAAGGGCCCTATGACGAGGGAAGGTCTCTAAGGGCTGCAGCATGTGTTGTGCCACCCTTAGGGACCCCTCACCTAACACATGCACACTGCAGATTGTGTGTGCTGGTGGGGAGAAGAAGGCAAAGTCGACATGGCATCCCCCTCAGGATGCCATGCATACAATATACTGCCTGTGGCATAGGTAAGTTACCCCTCTAGCAAGCCTTACAGCCCCAAGGCGGGGTGCACTATACCACAGGTGAGGGAATAGCTGCATGAGCAATATGCCCCTACAGTGTCTAAGTCTATTCTTTGACATTGTAAGTACAGTGTGGCCATACTAAGTATATGGTCTGGGAGTTTGTCAAAAACGAACTCCACAGCTCCATAATGGCTACACTGAATACTGGGAAGTTTGGTATCAAACTTCTCAGAATAATAAACCCACACTGATGCCAGTGTTGGTTTATTAAAAAATACACACAGAGGGCATCTCAGCGATGCCCCCTGTATTTTACCCAATCCTTCAGTACAGGACTGACTGGTGTGTGCCAGCCTGCTGCTGAGAGACGGGGTTCTGACCCCCTGGGGTGAGGGCCTTTGTGCCCTCTGAGGCCAGAAACAAAGCCTGCTCTGGGTGGAGGTGCTTCACACCTCCCCCCTGCAGGAACTGTAACACCTAGCAGTGAGCCTCAAAGGCTCAGGCTTCGTGTTACAATGCTCCAGGGCACTCCAGCTAGTGGAGGTGCCCGCCCCCTGGACACAGACCCCACTTTTGGCGGCAAGTTCAGGGGAGATAATGAGAAAAACAAGGAGGAGTCACCCACCAATCAGGACAGCCCCTAAGGTGTCCTGAGCTGAGGTGACCCCTGCCTTTAAAAATCCTCCATCTTGATTTTGCACCCAAGAACCCAGGAAATCAGATTCCTGCAACCTAAAGAAACAAGAAGGACTGCTGACCTACAAGCCTGCAGAAAAGACGGACGACAACAACTGCTTTGGCCCCAGCCCTACCGTCCTGTCTCCAACTTTGAAAACCTGCAACCAGTGACGCACCCGACAGGGACCAGCGACCTCTGAAGCCTCAGAGAACTGCCCTGGACTAAAGGACCAAGAAACTCCCGTGAGCAACGGCCCTGCTCAAAACCAGCTATTTCTTTGCAACAAAGAAGCAACTTCCAAAGACTGCACATTTCCCGCCAGAAGCGTAATACTTCTCACTCTGCACCCGACTCCCCCGGCTCGAGATTCAGAGAACCAACACCTCAGGGAGGACTCCCCGGCGACTGCAAGCCCTTGAGTAACCAGAGACGACCCCCCTGAGCCCCCACAGTGACGCCTGCAGAGAGAATCCAGAGGCTCCCCCTGACCGCGACTGCCTGTAACAAGGGACCGGATGCATGGAACCAGCACTGCACCTGCAGCCCCCAGGACCTGAAGGAACCAAACCTCAGCGCAGGAGTGACCCCCAAGCGACCCTCTGGCTAGCCCAGGTGGTGGCTGTCCCGAGAAGCCCCCCATGCCTGCCTGCATTGCTAGAGTGACCCCCGGGTCCCTCCATTGTTTTCTACCTGAAACCAGATGACTGCTTTGCACACTGCACCCGGCCGCCCCTGTGCCGCTGAGGGTGTGTTTTGTATGCCTACTTGTCCCTCCCCAGTGCTCTACAAATCCCCCCCCCCGTCCTGCCCCCAAGGACGCAGGTACTTATCTGCTGGCAGACTGGAACCAGAGCACCCCTGTTCTCCACAGGCGCCTATGTGTTTTGGGCACCTCTGTGACCTCTGCACCTGACCGGTCCTGAGCTGCTGGTGTTGTAACTTTGGGGTTGCCTTGAAACCCCAACGGTGGGCTGCCTATGCCCCAGAACTGAGATTTGTAAGTGTTTTACTTAACTCCTAATCTAACCTTTACTTACCTCCCCCCAGAAACTGTTGATTTTTGCACAGTGTCCACTTTGAAAATAGCTTATTGCCATTTTTACAAAGACTGTATATGATATTGCTTTTATTCAAAGTTCCTAAAGTATCTAAGTGAAGTACCTTGCATTTAAAGTGTTTACTGCAAATCTTGAACCTGTGGTTCTTAAAATAAACTAAGAAAATATATTTTTCAATATAAAAACCTATTGGCCTGGAATTGTCTGAGTGTGTGTTCCTCATTTATTGCCTGTGTGTGTACAACAAATGCTTAACACTACCCTCTGATACTCCTACTGCACGACCACACTACCACAAAATAGAGCATTAGAATTATCTAATTTTGCCACTATCTTACCTCTAAGGGGAACCCTTGGACTCTGTGCACACTATTTCTTACTTTGAAATAGTATATACAGAGCCAACTTCCTACAGATAAGCTTTGGCCTTGCTATGTTTGATAGGAAGTAAAGGCATCTGTGGAGGTTGTTTGAGTTCCCACGATAACTGGAACAACAAAAGGTGCCACTAGCAGCAGGTGTCTGAAGGGTTCCCACATTGGTTTAGCTGTCTGTGTCTTTATTGATTTTCTCTATTGTGGCGTCTACTTGAGGCCCAAAGAGATGCTCCTCATCAAAGGACATTTTCAGTACACTCTGCTGTACCTCTGGTTTAAAACCAGAAATTCTACGCCATGCGTGTAATATCCTGGTGTCAATCCCTCTGGCTGCAGTGTCTGCAGCATCTAGTGCACATCATATAGAGGTGTTACAAATCAGATTTCCCTCTGCAATCAGTACTTGGCTGAGTTTTTTGTGCACATATGGGAGATACTGGAGGAGATCCTCCATCTCATCCCAGTAAGCATGGTGATGGCGTGCCAGAAGGCCCTGAGAGGTGCATGATCAAGCAGGAGATGGTTCTCGCCTGCACAGCCTTGTCTTTTTATCGCTTCACAGAACCCTACATGTGTCCGTCTGATTTTCTTTGGTATGATTGATGTAGAAGCTCAGTGCGCCTTTTTAGAAGGCCCTGAGAGCTGGCAATGCGCCAGTGATTGGCAGCCTGAGCTGTAAATCTCTTCCCCACAGCATCAATTCTCTCTTAACCAGGAGGTGGGGATTCCCTACTTGCCTGGGAGCTGGCACATTTGCGGGCAGTGGTGGTGATCAGGGAATCTGGTGGCAACTGGCCCCTAAAGTATATAGGGTCTGATGGTGAGGGTTTGTACTTTTTGTCAACCCTGGGTGTTATGACCCTAGCCCTGCTAGTATCTTTGAATATACCTACTGTGTGTCGTAACATGTCTTAACACAGGGGGATACTGTGTAGCCCTATTGGTACAACAAAGGGGGTCAAAAAGGAGTCTTTCTCTAAAGGCTCTTTATGCTATTTATGTAATTGCAAGTTGTGGAATGTGGCAGGTCTGGCTACAACCTCCTGGTAAGAGGTGGCATCATCAAGAGGAGAAGGGCTTGTGTGGTAGAGATATGGATCTGTATCTACAGGGAGATCAGCATTGTATGTCCCAGGGGTCATCTAGTGGTAGTGTCCCAAATGTGTCCTGTGGCCTACCACACCTTGCAGTGTCGTACTGAGGAGACCCCTGTGGCGATATGTCTAGTGATATTCTGCATAGGGTGGCGGAAAGAAAGAATCTAACAAAGTAGTCTATGTCCATTTGCACTATCACCAAGAGGAGTCACTCAACCTTGTGACTACAAAGACTTCAGTGAAAAAAAGCAACTTGTACACATCCAGACTCAAAACTAGATGCAGAAGTAAGCAAAGCATGTGTATCTACAGCCACACATTCCTCGAACAAAGTGTTACTGAAGGTAAGTAAATTGTTTTTCTGATAAAGACTTCTAGCCGCAGATTCCTCACCTTTGGAGTAGAACAAAAGCAATACTTATTTGGATTAGTATCTCCCCTTGGCATGGCAGCAGCGAGCAGGGCGAAGCCGTGAGCAGCAGAGTGCAGCCGCGAAGCCCTCTACCCGCAGGGGGCACATCAGGAACTCCTCAAGGCCCGTGGCTTACAGCTCACGGCCCAAAGCTCCTCCCACGGACCCCTGCGGAAGCGGCCTGACCGACCCAATGCGGCTAGTGGGAGGTGAGGGGGAGTTTAACCTGCAGCTGCCGCTGCCTTAACAGTCAGGTGTTTGTGCTCTAAAACCACCCCTGTATTGAGATTTTCTAAATGAACCTCTGTATTGTGTAGTATACAGAGCACCCATGGCTTTAGCGGTGTCTGAGTCTTTCTTCATCTTTTCAATGGCCGTATCAACTTCAGGGCCAAAAAGCGGTTTCTCATTGAATGAGATATTAAGGACAGCCTGCTGGATTTCAGGTTTAAAACCTGATGACCGAAGCCATGCGTGTCTCCAAATACTAACAGCAGTATTGATTGTCCTAGCTGCTGTGTCTGCTGAGTCTAGGGCTGACCTAATCTGGTTGTTAGTAATAGCCTGCACTTCCTCGACTATTTGCTGTGCCCTCCTCTGTGTATCTTTGCGGAGATGCTGGATGATATCTCATCTCGTCCCAGTGGGCCCTATCATACCTAGCCAGTAGTGCTTGGGAGTTGGCTATTCTCCATTGACTGGCTGCTTGCGATGCTACTCTTTTTCCAGCAGCATCGAATTTCCTGCTCTCCTTGTCTGGTGGTGGTGCATCAGCAGATGATTGGGAGTTGGCCTTTTTCCTTGCCGCACTCACAACTACAGAATCAGGAGGCAGTTTTTGAGTAATGAATGCTGGGTCAGAGGGAGGTGGTTTATATTTTTTCGCCACTCTGGGAGTGATGATCCTGGCCTTAACTGTCTCTTAAAAAATTTGGTGTGCGTGTTTTAACATGCCTGGAAGCATGGAAGGGACTGATAAGTAGTGTGAGTGGAGGATAATGTATTAAAGAGAAAATCACCTCAAAAGGCTCGGTGTGCATGGTGACATTGTTGTATGATGCGGCCCTATCCAGAACTTGAGTGTATCCAGTGCTATCTTCTGGTGGTGATGGTTTGGAAGGATAGCAGTCTGGACTGTTGTCGGAAATGGGATCTGGATCCTAGAGATCCCATGGGTCGACATTGTTGTGTTGTGAATCTGCAGTGTACAGGAGACTGTGCAGGTGTAGGAGTAGTAGGTGGAGAGAAAATCAGGTGAGGAGAATGAGGAGGAGACTGATGAGGTGAAAATTGTGGAAGTAAAGATTTTTGCATAGGACTTGGCACTTTAGATCAGTGTCCAATTGTCCTTGAAAGGCTAGCTTCCTCTTAGTCTCAAGAGGCGGTGCAGTTATAATCTTGCCAGTGTCTTTATGAATACAAATTATGGCCTGCCTTTCATCAATGTCCTCAATTTGTGTGAGTTCCTCCGAAAATCTATGGCTTTCTTTAAGTTGTTTCGAAAGTCCATGCTCCTCTGTGTAGATGCGTCTTTTCGGCTCCGAAGCTGGTTTTCTCGGGATCGAAAGGCCGGGAGTGGACGTTGGCCTCGGCTCCGACTCGATGGGTTGGTGTTTGCCTGTTTCGGAGCCTGTGCTTTGGCTAGAGTCCGAATGCTTCGGTGGCGTGGCCTTTCTC
Organism: Pleurodeles waltl; assembly: GCF_031143425.1. NCBI lineage: Eukaryota > Metazoa > Chordata > Amphibia > Caudata > Salamandridae > Pleurodeles > Pleurodeles waltl. The sequence goes on along the minus strand of NC_090450.1, from coordinate 373,749,905 downwards.
GGTGCCGAAACTGCTGCTTGGTCACCGGGGGTCTTTTTGCGGGTGGAGCCATGGCCTTCTGGCAGTGGCTTTCCTGAGACCTTGTGTATGGGCTTGGATTGGACAGGAGCAGGCGTACTCATGTGCTGTCTTGCCATGACTGGTCTGTCTTCCTCGGACTCCTGCTCGGAATCGGACCCTCGGATGGAGACCGCGGTGTGCATAATCTCCTCTTCCTTCACATCGAGACATTTGGTGCTTATCAATGCCATTTCCAACCTTCACGCTCTTCTGTCTTCTTCGAGCAGAAGGATCTGCAGGCCTCACAAGTATCCTCTTGATGGTGTCAAGATAGACAAAGATTACAGACAAGATGTTGGTCTGTACATGGGAACTTGGCGTGCCACCAGGACAAAAGCGAAGTGGGGTCCAGTCCATGAGGCTTCCAAGCGGTTGGCCTGACCAGGCCCGAGTTGGGCACAGGTGCCCCGAAGGGCGAGTAAAGAAGTTGGATCCGCCGTTACCGAAGTGTCGATGAGAGATGATACGCAATCTAAACAATACCGACGAATCAGAGAGTTTTTAGAATTTTTCCGACTCGAACTACCGGAAAGAAAAGAAACACGTCCGAACCCGATGGCGGAAAGAAAACAATCTAAGATGGAGTCGATGCCCATGCGCAATGGAGCCAAAGAGGAGTCACTCGATCCTGTGACTCGAAAAGACTTCTTCGAAGAAAAACAACTTGTAACACTCCGAGCCCAACACTAGATGGCAGGACTGTGCATAGCATGTGTATCTGCAGCTACACATGCCATCGAACACAAAGTTATAGATGTGAATGCTAACCCAGCTTTTTTGTAGGTGAAGCAAGTAGCAGACAATGTCTTGTACACTGGCTTTGAAAGTGTCAATGTGTTTTGAATGACAGAAGTAGACATATCTTTTTCATTTTTCGGCGTAGCAAGCTCTTGTGGTAGGCCTTTCGGCTTCTTTAAGACTGGTACATTCAGGTAGTAAGTTAAGGTAACCAAACTCTATGACCTCAGGAGCCATATCGCAGAGTTGAGGGCTTTGGGATCTGGGTGCATGATTTCTCCATAGTTCGGAGTGAGAAGGTCTGGCCTGTTGGGGCATCGACCCCCACTTTCATGGGGAACTACAGAGAGGTCTAGTAGTGTTGTGAACTAGGGCTGGCGAGCACAGGCAGGAGGTACTAGAATCATTGTGAATGACGGTTGTCTGAGTTTCCGAACCAGAAATGGAAGGACAGGAAGAGGAGGAAAAGTGTATGCAAATGTCCCTTACCAACTCATCCCTAGTGCGTTGCCCTTGGATAGTGGGTGTTGGAACCTGAAGGTGAAGTTTGAGCATTCTGCATTTTCTGTATTTGTGAAAAGGTCTATCTGAGGAAACCCCATATGTAGAAGTATGAGAGGAGGACTTGTGGGTGGAGTTGCCACTCATTGACTTGTTGATGCATCCTGCTGAACAGGTCTGTAAATCGTTTTCTGTGTCTGGAAGATATTCTGCTAATAGGTGAATGTCGTGATGTAGTGCCCATCTCCAAATGGCCTGTGATAGACAAGATAACCATGGAGACCATGCCTTCCTTTCCTGCCTTTGTAGATAGTACATGGCTCTCAAGTTGTTTGTTAGGCCTAGGATAATCTTATGAATGAGACAAGGAAGGAATGCTTTCAAGGCTAGGTGAACAGCTTGAAACTCTAGGTAGTTGATAAAGAGACCCTGGTGTAGGTTGTCCCATATACCCTGCATTGTGAGATTTTTCAGATGTGCACTTCATCCAGTGAGTGATGTGTCAGTTGTGACAGTGAGTTGGGGGAACAGGACTGAGAAGAGACTACCCTTTTAACAGGTTGTTAGTAGTTCACCATTGCAGAGTGATGAGTTTGGCCGTCTATCAACACTAGATTCTCTAATTAACCCTGTAGCTCAGACCACTGTCGAGCTAAACATCCTTGTAGCGGGTGCATATGTAAACGAGCATGGGGTTTTATGGCAATGCAAGAGGCCATTATCTCTAAGAGGCGGATGACTGTCCTCACAGTGATTTGTTGATTTGCATGGAATTGGGGTAGTTGTGTCTTGAAAGTCTGTACTGTTGCAGAATTGGGATAGGCTAATCCTGTTTGTGTGTTTAGAATAGCCCCTAGATATGGCTGAATCTGAAGAGGATGTAGGTGAGACTTGGGAACATTGATGGTGAATCAAAAACGGTGTAGCATATTTATCGTAATCTGAGTGTGTTGTTGACACTGTTGTTAAGTGTTGGCTTTGATGAGGCAGATGTTCAGATATGAAAAAACGTGGACTTTTTGTCTGCGTAGATGGGCTACTGCTACCATTAGACACTTGGTGAATACTCAAGGCACACAAGTCACCCCTAAAGAAAGGACTTTGAACTGATGATGTTTGCTGCTCACCACAAATCTGAGACATTTGCGACGAGCTAGGTGTATTGGTATGTGCAAGTAGGTGTCCTTTAACCCTAATGTAGTCATAAAGTAGCCCTGCTGAAGAAGTGGAATTACATCTTGCAAGGTGACCATGTGGAAGTGCTCTCATATGATGTACTTGTTTAATGGTCTGAGATCTAGGATTGGCCGTAGAGACCCATCTTTTTGGGGTTTAGTTGTTGTTTAGTGGAGGGTGTTGCTCCCTTACATCTTTCCTTTATTATTATTGCCTCTGTAGGAGCCACAATAGTAGCCCTTCTGGGATGTTGTAGGAAAATGGCTCCCTGTTGCAGGTACCCCCCACTTTTTGCCTGATATTGATGCTGACTTGACTAAGAAGTGTGCTTGGACCCTGCTAACCAGGCCCCAGCACCAGTGTTCTTTCACTAAAAATTTACCATGGTTTACACAATTGGCACACCTCTGGCACACAGATAAGTCCCTTGTAAAAGGTACCAGTGGTACCAAGGGCCCTATGACGAGGGAAGGTCTCTAAGGGCTGCAGCATGTGTTGTGCCACCCTTAGGGACCCCTCACCTAACACATGCACACTGCAGATTGTGTGTGCTGGTGGGGAGAAGAAGGCAAAGTCGACATGGCATCCCCCTCAGGATGCCATGCATACAATATACTGCCTGTGGCATAGGTAAGTTACCCCTCTAGCAAGCCTTACAGCCCCAAGGCGGGGTGCACTATACCACAGGTGAGGGAATAGCTGCATGAGCAATATGCCCCTACAGTGTCTAAGTCTATTCTTTGACATTGTAAGTACAGTGTGGCCATACTAAGTATATGGTCTGGGAGTTTGTCAAAAACGAACTCCACAGCTCCATAATGGCTACACTGAATACTGGGAAGTTTGGTATCAAACTTCTCAGAATAATAAACCCACACTGATGCCAGTGTTGGTTTATTAAAAAATACACACAGAGGGCATCTCAGCGATGCCCCCTGTATTTTACCCAATCCTTCAGTACAGGACTGACTGGTGTGTGCCAGCCTGCTGCTGAGAGACGGGGTTCTGACCCCCTGGGGTGAGGGCCTTTGTGCCCTCTGAGGCCAGAAACAAAGCCTGCTCTGGGTGGAGGTGCTTCACACCTCCCCCCTGCAGGAACTGTAACACCTAGCAGTGAGCCTCAAAGGCTCAGGCTTCGTGTTACAATGCTCCAGGGCACTCCAGCTAGTGGAGGTGCCCGCCCCCTGGACACAGACCCCACTTTTGGCGGCAAGTTCAGGGGAGATAATGAGAAAAACAAGGAGGAGTCACCCACCAATCAGGACAGCCCCTAAGGTGTCCTGAGCTGAGGTGACCCCTGCCTTTAAAAATCCTCCATCTTGATTTTGCACCCAAGAACCCAGGAAATCAGATTCCTGCAACCTAAAGAAACAAGAAGGACTGCTGACCTACAAGCCTGCAGAAAAGACGGACGACAACAACTGCTTTGGCCCCAGCCCTACCGTCCTGTCTCCAACTTTGAAAACCTGCAACCAGTGACGCACCCGACAGGGACCAGCGACCTCTGAAGCCTCAGAGAACTGCCCTGGACTAAAGGACCAAGAAACTCCCGTGAGCAACGGCCCTGCTCAAAACCAGCTATTTCTTTGCAACAAAGAAGCAACTTCCAAAGACTGCACATTTCCCGCCAGAAGCGTAATACTTCTCACTCTGCACCCGACTCCCCCGGCTCGAGATTCAGAGAACCAACACCTCAGGGAGGACTCCCCGGCGACTGCAAGCCCTTGAGTAACCAGAGACGACCCCCCTGAGCCCCCACAGTGACGCCTGCAGAGAGAATCCAGAGGCTCCCCCTGACCGCGACTGCCTGTAACAAGGGACCGGATGCATGGAACCAGCACTGCACCTGCAGCCCCCAGGACCTGAAGGAACCAAACCTCAGCGCAGGAGTGACCCCCAAGCGACCCTCTGGCTAGCCCAGGTGGTGGCTGTCCCGAGAAGCCCCCCATGCCTGCCTGCATTGCTAGAGTGACCCCCGGGTCCCTCCATTGTTTTCTACCTGAAACCAGATGACTGCTTTGCACACTGCACCCGGCCGCCCCTGTGCCGCTGAGGGTGTGTTTTGTATGCCTACTTGTCCCTCCCCAGTGCTCTACAAATCCCCCCCCCCGTCCTGCCCCCAAGGACGCAGGTACTTATCTGCTGGCAGACTGGAACCAGAGCACCCCTGTTCTCCACAGGCGCCTATGTGTTTTGGGCACCTCTGTGACCTCTGCACCTGACCGGTCCTGAGCTGCTGGTGTTGTAACTTTGGGGTTGCCTTGAAACCCCAACGGTGGGCTGCCTATGCCCCAGAACTGAGATTTGTAAGTGTTTTACTTAACTCCTAATCTAACCTTTACTTACCTCCCCCCAGAAACTGTTGATTTTTGCACAGTGTCCACTTTGAAAATAGCTTATTGCCATTTTTACAAAGACTGTATATGATATTGCTTTTATTCAAAGTTCCTAAAGTATCTAAGTGAAGTACCTTGCATTTAAAGTGTTTACTGCAAATCTTGAACCTGTGGTTCTTAAAATAAACTAAGAAAATATATTTTTCAATATAAAAACCTATTGGCCTGGAATTGTCTGAGTGTGTGTTCCTCATTTATTGCCTGTGTGTGTACAACAAATGCTTAACACTACCCTCTGATACTCCTACTGCACGACCACACTACCACAAAATAGAGCATTAGAATTATCTAATTTTGCCACTATCTTACCTCTAAGGGGAACCCTTGGACTCTGTGCACACTATTTCTTACTTTGAAATAGTATATACAGAGCCAACTTCCTACAGATAAGCTTTGGCCTTGCTATGTTTGATAGGAAGTAAAGGCATCTGTGGAGGTTGTTTGAGTTCCCACGATAACTGGAACAACAAAAGGTGCCACTAGCAGCAGGTGTCTGAAGGGTTCCCACATTGGTTTAGCTGTCTGTGTCTTTATTGATTTTCTCTATTGTGGCGTCTACTTGAGGCCCAAAGAGATGCTCCTCATCAAAGGACATTTTCAGTACACTCTGCTGTACCTCTGGTTTAAAACCAGAAATTCTACGCCATGCGTGTAATATCCTGGTGTCAATCCCTCTGGCTGCAGTGTCTGCAGCATCTAGTGCACATCATATAGAGGTGTTACAAATCAGATTTCCCTCTGCAATCAGTACTTGGCTGAGTTTTTTGTGCACATATGGGAGATACTGGAGGAGATCCTCCATCTCATCCCAGTAAGCATGGTGATGGCGTGCCAGAAGGCCCTGAGAGGTGCATGATCAAGCAGGAGATGGTTCTCGCCTGCACAGCCTTGTCTTTTTATCGCTTCACAGAACCCTACATGTGTCCGTCTGATTTTCTTTGGTATGATTGATGTAGAAGCTCAGTGCGCCTTTTTAGAAGGCCCTGAGAGCTGGCAATGCGCCAGTGATTGGCAGCCTGAGCTGTAAATCTCTTCCCCACAGCATCAATTCTCTCTTAACCAGGAGGTGGGGATTCCCTACTTGCCTGGGAGCTGGCACATTTGCGGGCAGTGGTGGTGATCAGGGAATCTGGTGGCAACTGGCCCCTAAAGTATATAGGGTCTGATGGTGAGGGTTTGTACTTTTTGTCAACCCTGGGTGTTATGACCCTAGCCCTGCTAGTATCTTTGAATATACCTACTGTGTGTCGTAACATGTCTTAACACAGGGGGATACTGTGTAGCCCTATTGGTACAACAAAGGGGGTCAAAAAGGAGTCTTTCTCTAAAGGCTCTTTATGCTATTTATGTAATTGCAAGTTGTGGAATGTGGCAGGTCTGGCTACAACCTCCTGGTAAGAGGTGGCATCATCAAGAGGAGAAGGGCTTGTGTGGTAGAGATATGGATCTGTATCTACAGGGAGATCAGCATTGTATGTCCCAGGGGTCATCTAGTGGTAGTGTCCCAAATGTGTCCTGTGGCCTACCACACCTTGCAGTGTCGTACTGAGGAGACCCCTGTGGCGATATGTCTAGTGATATTCTGCATAGGGTGGCGGAAAGAAAGAATCTAACAAAGTAGTCTATGTCCATTTGCACTATCACCAAGAGGAGTCACTCAACCTTGTGACTACAAAGACTTCAGTGAAAAAAAGCAACTTGTACACATCCAGACTCAAAACTAGATGCAGAAGTAAGCAAAGCATGTGTATCTACAGCCACACATTCCTCGAACAAAGTGTTACTGAAGGTAAGTAAATTGTTTTTCTGATAAAGACTTCTAGCCGCAGATTCCTCACCTTTGGAGTAGAACAAAAGCAATACTTATTTGGATTAGTATCTCCCCTTGGCATGGCAGCAGCGAGCAGGGCGAAGCCGTGAGCAGCAGAGTGCAGCCGCGAAGCCCTCTACCCGCAGGGGGCACATCAGGAACTCCTCAAGGCCCGTGGCTTACAGCTCACGGCCCAAAGCTCCTCCCACGGACCCCTGCGGAAGCGGCCTGACCGACCCAATGCGGCTAGTGGGAGGTGAGGGGGAGTTTAACCTGCAGCTGCCGCTGCCTTAACAGCCATCCCAGCACTTCCGCCACTGCCGCCTCTCAGCTCTCTGCACACAGCATACCGGCAAAAACAGCCCCCCGCTTCCCCCCCAAGGGATCCATATTGGATTGCGCTTGATATAGCCAGGAGGTGGGAGCAGGTTGTAGGGTGGTAGCAGGGGGAAGGTGCCTGAAGTGCCGAGGTGGTGGGGAGGGCGCGGGGAGGCCAGGAATTGCCAGGAGTGGGGCGAGAGCGCCACACACTGCTCCCCCACCCCCATCCCCCCAAGTCTGCCTGCTGAGCTCCTTCCTGGGCTCTTCAGGGTTCCTCCATTACCTGCCCCACCTTACCCCTTTTTTGCTACACCCCAGCTGGACTGTTGCACCAGTATTTTCCAGCTCTCCAGGTGGCATGCTCGTGCCCCTCCACTGCCTCCATCGTTCACCCAGTGCTAGCCACAGCCTACAGCCTACGGGCATGGAGGAGAGGTGGCACAGAGAACACAAAGCTGGACTGCTGCACCAAGTACTCCTAACACTCCAGGCGGCGTGCTCGTTCCCCTCCACTGCCTCTATCGATCATCTAGTGCTAGCCCAGAGCTAACTACAGCCTACGGGTGTGGAGCAGAGGCGGCGCCCAGAATACAGAACACATAACTAGATTGGACAAAGCACCCGATCCACTAGGCACCAGGAGCACAGGCATAGTGGAACGAGTTGTAAGGTTGTTCAGTGGGTCAACTCCATCTCAGTCAGACATTGCTGCCATCACTGCCCACCGCAACCGGCTATACGTTATAAGTGCTCGACCTAGAGCAATGAAGCATTTACAAAAGTTTCAAAGGCGGTGACACACACAGAGGCGCACAAACTACTTCTCCTTCCGCACTTTAAATCAGAGGGAAATTCTGACACCCTGAATGGAGGAAACATTCTTACACTGATGGGGGAAATAAGAGGCCTATCCCAGATCTCATCAGTGGATCTGCTCTCTGTTGAATTTAAACCCCATCCACTTGGGAGCAGTCGAGAGGCCACACTCACCACTTGGTCAACAATAGACCATGTGCATCAGCTAACATCATATTCTGACTTTTTTTATCATGGGGCATTGAACTACAACAAAAAGCCCGTCCTTGCTGTCCACTGTGGGCCCCCAGGAACTGTAATAAATCAGTGTTAAGAGGGGCGACAGGGGCAACTTCTTTGGCAAGGGGAAGTTATCAGTTGTGAAATACAAGGGTGAAACAGGAATAGGCCACATATTTTGGGCTTCCAAAGAATCTCTCCCTTCTTTTTTTGCAAAAATGTCCCTGACAGCAGTCACAAGGTCAGGAACCAGGGTGCAGTTAGTCCATATGCCAAAATTTGTTCATGGAACGTCCATGGTATTCAAACGCTTTTACATGATCAAGAAGTACAATCTTTTTTCCAGAAATACGAATTATTCTACTCCAAGAAACCTGGAGTACAGAGGTGATTGCGGTGTCTACGACGCCTCATACATTCCAGCAAGGTCCAATACCAAATACAGTCATGCGAAGGGAGGCCTGGCGACCTTGATTTCCACGCCCTCATGTGCCATAAAATTGATATTAAGTCAAACTGGATCCAGGCAACTAAGATCACATTAGGTAGACCACAGTGCAGCAAACTAGATTTAATCCTCATAAATGTGTACATTCACCCAAAAAAAGACCATAAGGGAGGGGAATTGGAAACTCTGGGTGAATTTATCAAAACCAAACAGACAATATCAGGAGTCCATACTCATCATTAGTGGTGATTTCACCCTTAATCTATTGCCCCCAAAAGGAGGAAACGCAAGGAACCAAGGTGCAAGCATCTGCAGACATCAGCTACAGAAATTAGGTTTATCCGTTCTAAATGGAAACAGTGAAAACAACTTTGCGGCATCTAATACTTTTGTAAGTGGGAAAAAAAGTTCAACCATCGTGTAAGGAAATGCCTCCTTGGCATGATTACCCCCTGACATTTTGCCTTTGCTGATGCCAAGTTATGATTTGAAAGTGTGCTGAGGCCTGCTAACCAGGCCCCAGCACCAGTGTTCTTTCACTAAAACTGTACCTTTGTCTCCACAATTGGCACACCCTGGCATCCAGGTAAGTCCCTTGTAACTGGTACCCCTGGTACCAAGGGCCCTGATTCCAGGGAAGGTCTCTAAGGGCTGCATCATGTCTTATGCCACCCTGGGGACCCCTCACTCAGCACATGCACACTGCTTGCCAGCTTGTGTGTGCTGGTGGGGAGAAAATGAGTAAGTCAACATGCACTCCCCTCAGGGTGCCATGCCAACCTCACACTGCCTATGGCATAGATAGGTCACCCCTCTAGCAGGCCTTACAGCCCTAAGGCAGGGTGCACTATACCACAGTTGAGGGCATAGGTGCATGAGCACTATGCCCCTACAGTGTCTAAGCAAAAGCTTAGACATTGTAAGTGCAGGGTAGCCATAAGAGTATATGGTCTGGGAGTCTGTCATACAAGAACTCCACAGCACCATAATGGCTACACTGAAAACTGGGAAGTTTGGTATCAAACTTCTCAGCACAATAAATGCACACTGATGCCAGTGTACATTTTATTTTGAAATACACCCAAAGGGCATCTTAGAGATGCCCCCTGAAAACATAACCGACTTCCAGTGTGGGCTAACTAGTTTTGCAAGCCTGCCACACACCAGACATGTTGCTGGCCACATGGGGAGAGTGCCTTTGTCACTCTGTGGCTAGTAACAAAGCCTGTACTGGGTGGAGGTGCTTCTCACCTCCCCCCTGCAGGAACTGTAACATCTGGCGGTGAGCCTCAAAGGCTCACCCCTTTGTTACAGCGCCACAGGGCATCCCAGCTAGTGGAGATGCCCACCCCCTCCGGCCACGGCCCCACTTTTGGCTGCAAGGCCGGAGGAGATAATGAGAAAAACAAGGAGGAGTCACTGGCCAGTCAGGACAACCCCTAAGGTGTCCTGAGCTGAGGTGACTATGACTTTTAGAAATCCTCCATCTTGCAGATGGAGGATTCCCCCAATAGGATTAGGGATGTGCCCCCCTCCCCTCAGGGAGGAGGCACAAAGAGGGTGTAGCCACCCTCACGGATAGTAGCCATTGGCTACTAACCCCCCAGACCTAAACACACCCCTAAAGTGAGTATTTAGGGGCCCCCAGAACCAAGCAAGATAGATTCCTGCAACCTGAAGACGAAGGACTGCTGACCTGAAGCCCTGCAGAGAAGACGGAGACACCAACTGCTTTGGCCCCAGCCCTACTGGCCTGTCTCCCCACTTCGAGAAAAACTGCAACAGCTCCGCGTCCCCCAGGGTCCAGCGACCTCTGAAGCCTCAGAGGACTACCCTGCATCTAAAAGGACCAAGAACTCCAGAGGACAGCGGCTCTGTTCCACAAAGACTGCAACTTTGCAACAAAGAAGCAACTTTTAAAGACCACACGTATCCCGCCGGAAGCGTGAGACTTTCCACTCTGCACCTGACGCCCCAGCTCGACCTGCGGAGAACCAACACTACAGGGAGGACTACCCGGCGACTGCAAGCCCGTGAGTAGCTAGAGTTGACCCCCCCGAGCCCTGACAGCAACGCCTGCAGAGGGAATACTGAGGCTCCCCCTCACCGCGACTGCCTGCTTTAAAGAACCCGACGCCTGGGAAACACACTGCACCCGCAGCCCCCAGGACCTGAAGGATCTGACCTCCAGTGCAGGAGCGACCCCCAGGTGGCTCTCTCCCTAGCCCAGGTGGTGGGTACCCCGAGGAGCCCCCCCCCCCGCATCGCTGAAGAGACCCCTGGGTCTCCCATTGAAACCTATTGCAAACCCGACGCCAGTTTGCACTCTGCACCCGGCCGCCCTGTGCCGGTGAGGGTGTACTTTTTGTGCTTACTTGTGTCCCCCTTGGTGCCCTACAAAACCCCCATGTTCTGCCCTCCAAAGTCGCAGGTACTTACCTGCTGGCAGATTGGAACCGGGGCACCCCTATTTCCATTGAAGCCTGTGTGTTTTGGGCACCAATTTGACCTCTGGACCTGAACGGCCCTGAGCTGCTGGTGTGGTAACTTTGGGGTTGCCCTGAACCCCCAACGGTGGGCTACCTTGGACTCAACTTTGAACCCTGTAAGTGCTTTACTTACTTGTGAAACTAACAAATACTTACCTCCCCCAGGAACGGTTGAATATTGCACTGTGTCCAATTTTAAAATAGCTTATTGCCATTTTTGCCAAAACTGTACATGCTATTGTGATGATTCAAAGTTCCTACGATACCTGAGTGAAATACCTTTCACTTAAAGTATTGTTTGTAAACCTTGAACCTGTGGTTCTTAAAATAAACTAAGAAAATATATTTTCCTATATAAAAACCTATTGGCCTGGAATTGTCTTTGAGTGTGTGTTCCTCATTTATTGCCTGTGTGGGTACAACAAATGCTTAACACTACCCTCTGATAAGCCTACTGTTCGACCACACTACCACAAAATAGAGCATTAGAATTATCTCTTTTTGCCACTATGCTACCTCTAAGGGGAACCCGTGCATGCTATTTCTTACTTTGAAATAGAACATACAGAGCCAACTTCCTACATTGGTGGATCAGCAGTGGGGTACAAGACTTTGCATTTGCTGGACTACTCAGCCAATACCTGATCACACAACCAAATTCCAAAAATTGTCATTAGAAACTGATTTTTGAAATTTGAGCTATTTTTCTAAATTTTTAAAAGTCCTGCTAGGGCCTTGTGTTAGTCCCCTGTTAGCATTTCTTTTAGAGTTTAAAAGTTTTTATCAGTTTGAATTAAGTTCTAGATATAGCTTTAGATTCTTAAAAAGTATTCTAACTTTTAGACACAAAATGTCTACTACAGAAGAGATAGTGATGGAACTCAACCTCACTCCTTACCTGCATCTCAGGATGTCAGAGTTAAGGTCTCTCTGCAGAATCAAAAAGATAAAAAACTGGTTCAAACCCTACCAAAGTACAGCTCCATGAGCTCTTGGCAGAGTTTGCTAAAAACAACCCCTCTGATGATGGCCTCACAGAGGGGGACACTAGTGATTTGGAGGAACTCCCACCTCCAGTCCTAGATAGGGAGACCAGGGTTTCTCCAACCCGGACTCCACAAGTGACAGTCAGAGATGCTGCTTCTCTCGCAGGAGAGTCCAGCAACTCTGGAAGCATTGAGGGAAGCCTCAATGAAGATGACCTCCTGTTAGCCAGGATGGCCAAAAGATTGGCTTTGGAAAGACAGATCCTAGCCATAGAAAGGGAAAGACAAGAGATGGGCTTAGGTCCCATCAATGGTGGCAGCAATTTTAATAGGGTCAGAGATTCTCCTGACATGCTAAAAATTCCCAAAGGGATTGTAACTAAATATGAAGATGGTGATGACATCACCAAATGGTTCACAGCTTTTGAGAGGGCTTGTGCAACCGGAAAAGTAAACAGATCTCACTGGGGTGCTCTCCTTTGGGAAATGTTCACTGGAAAGTGTAGGGCTAGACCCCTCACACTCTCTGGAAAAGATGCAGAATCCTATGACCTCATGAAGGCTACCCTGATTGAGGGCTTTGGATTCTCAACTGAGGAGTACAGGATTAGGTTCAGGGGGGCTCAAAAATCCTCGAGCAAGACCTGGGTTGATTTTGTTGACTTCTCAGTCAAAACACTGGATGGTTGGATTAATGGCAGTGGTGTAAATGATTATGATGGGCTGTACAATCTGTTTATGAAAGAACACCTTTTAAGTAACTGTTTCAATGATAAACTGCATCAGCATCTGGTAGACCTAGGACCAATTTCTTCCCAAGAATTGGGAAAGAAGGCGGACCATTGGGTCAAGACTAGGGTAACCAAGACTTCCACAGGGGGTGATCGAAAGAAAGGGGTCAAAAACTCCCCAGGGGAAGAGTGTTAAGACATCCAAGGGTAAAAGTAAAGAGTCTTCTACAGGGCCCCAAAAACCTGCTCAGGAGGGAGGGTCCAAAGCCTCTTTACAATCCAATTTTGGGTACAAGGGTAAACACTTTGATCTCAAGAAGGCCTGGTGTCGTAGCTGTAACCAGCAGGGACACCAAACTGGAGACAAGGCCTGTCCCAAGAAAGGTTCCACTTCAAACTCTACTCCAGTTAGCACTGGAATAGCCAGTCTCCAGGTGGGATCAACAGTGTGCCCAGAGCAAATCAGGGTTCACACTGAATCTACATTAGTTTCTGAGGGTGGGGTGGACTTAGCCACACTGGCTGCCTGGCCCCCTAATATGCAAAAATACAGGCAGCAGCTCTTAATTAATGGGACTAGTGTAGAAGACCTGAGGGATACAGGTGCCAGTGTCACCATGGTGACAGAGAAACTGGTTTCCCCAGGACAATACCTTACTGGACAAACTTATCCAGTCACCAACGCTGACAATCAGATTAAAGAACATCCCATGGCTATGGTAACTTTAGAATGGGGAGGGGTCAATGGCCTGAAGCAGGTAGTAGTCTCCTCAAATATCCCTGTAGACTGTTTGCTTGGAAATGACCTGGAGTCCTCAGCATGGGCTGAGGTAGAACTCAAAACCCATGCAGCCATGCTGGGTATCCCTGAACTGGTGTGTGAAGACAAGGGCACAGTGCAAGGCTCAGGGTGAAAAAGTGGTGTTGCCGCCTGGAATAATGGCCCAACCCTCCAAGAGAAAAGGAAAGACTGGGGAACCGGCTTCAACACAACAAAAGAAAGGGAACCTCTCTTCCCAGGAAGAAGTTCTGCCCTCTGAGGGAACTGAGCCCATGGAGTTGGAACCTTATCAGGTTGAACTCTTAGGCCCAGGGGGACCCACAAGGGAACAGTTGTGTAAGGGGCGAGAAACATGTCCCTCTCTATAAGGCCTTAGGCAGCAAGCTGCTGAAGACGTCAAAGGAAAAATCACTGGAACACAGAGTCTACTGGGAAGATGGACTCCTCTACACTGAGGCAAGGGATCCCGAACCTGGTGCCACTAGGAGAGTGGGAGTGCCTCAGGAGTTTAGGAAGTTCATTCTGACCTTAGCTCATGATACTCCACTTGCTGGGCATTTGGGACAAACCAAGACTTGGGAGAGGTTAGTCAACCATTTCTATTGGCCCAACATGTCCCAGAAAGTAAAGGAGTTGTGGGTCTCCTGTGCCACCTGTCAAGCCAGTGGTAAGACAGGTGGACACCCAAAGGCCCCCCTCATTCCACTTCCAGTGGTGGGGTACCCTTTGAAAGAGTGGGTGTGGACATAGTGGGTCCACTTGAACCTCCCACAGGCTCAGGGAACCAGTATATCCTAGTGGTAGTGGATTATGCCACTGGGTACCCTAAAGCAATTCCCCTTAGGTCCACTACTGCCCCTGCAGTAGCTAAAGTACTCATAGGTATCTTTACCAGAGTTGGATTTCCTAAGGAGGTGGTATCTGACAGGGGTACCAGCTTCATGTCAGCATACCTGAAACACATGTGGAATGAGTGTGGGGTGACTTACAAATTCACCATACCATCCACAAACCAATGGTCTTGTAGAAAGATTTAACAAAACATTGAAAGGCATGATCATGGGGCTCCCTGAAAAGCTCAAAAGGAGATGGGATGTCCTCTTGCCATGTCTGCTTTTCGCCTAGAGAGAGGTGCCTCAGAAGGGAGTAGGGTTTTCCCCCCTTGAACTTCTGTTTGGCCATCCTGTAAGGGGACCACTAGCTCTAGTAAAAGAAGGCTGGGAGAGACCTCTTCATGAGCCTAAACAAGATATAGTGGACTATGTACTAGGCCTACGTTCGAGGATGGCAGAGTACCTGGAAAAGGCAAGTAAAAACTTTGAGGCCAGCCAACAACTCCAGAAGATGTGGTATGGCCAAAAGGCTACTATGGTTGAATTTCAGCCAGGGCAGAAAGTCTCGGTTCTGGAGCCTGTGGCTCCCAAGGCACTTCAGGACAGATGGAGTGGCCCTTACCCAGTACTAGAGAGAAAGAGTCAGGTCACCTACCTGGTAGACCTAGGCACTAGCAGGACCCCCAAAACGGTGATCCATGTGAACCGCCTCAAACTCTTTCACGACAGGGCAGATGTGAATCTGTTGATGGTGACAGATGAGGACCAGGAAGCTGAGATTGAATCTCTCCCTGATCTCCTCTCCACTGACCCTAAAGAAGGCTCAGTAGATGGAGTGATCTATTCAGACACCCTCTCTGGCCAACAGCAATCTGACTGTAGGAAAGTCTTACAAGAGTTTGCTGAGCTCTTTTCCCTAACCCCTGGTCAGACACACCCGTGTACCCATGATGTGGACACAGGAGACAGCATGCTTGTCAAAAACAAAATTTTCAGACAGTCTGGCCAAGTTAAGGAAAGCATCAAAGTGGAAGGCCACTAGATGCTGGAATTGGGAGTCATTGAGCACTCTGACAGCCCCTGGGCTAGCCCAGTGGTCTTAGTCCCCAAACCTCACACCAAGGATGGTAAGAGAGAGATGAGGTTTTGTGTGGATTACAGAGGACTTAATTCTGTCACCAACACAGATGCCCATCCCATTCCAAGGGCAGATGAATTAATTGACAAATTAGGTGCTGCCAGATACTTAAGTACCTATGACTTGACAGCAGGGTACTGGCAAATCAAACTGGCACCAGGAGCAAAAGAAAAGACAGCATTCTCCACACCTGATGGGCATTATCAGTTTACTGTTATGCCCTTTGGCTTAAAGAATGCCCCTGCCACATTCCAAAGGTTGGTGAATCAAGTCCTTGCTGGTTTGGAGTCCTTTAGTGCAGCTTATCTTGACGATATTGCTGTCTTTAGCTCCAGCTGGCAGGATCACCTGGTCCACCTGAAGAAGTTTTTGCAGGCCCTGCAAGCAGCAGGCCTCTCTATCAAGACATCCAAATGTCAGATAGGGCAGGGGACTGTGGTTTACTTGGGACACTTACAATGTCTAAGGTTTTGCTTAGACACTGTAGGGGTATAGTGCTCCTGCATTTACTTGGGTGGAGGCCAAGTTCAGCCACTCCAACCCAAGATCCAGACTATTCTGGACTGGGTAGCTCCAAAAACCCAGACTCAAGTCAGGGCATTCCTTGGCATGACTGGCTACTACAGGAGGTTTGTGAAGGGATCTGGATCAATAGTGACACCCCTCACAGAACTTACCTCCAAGAAAATGCCTAAGAAGGTAAACTGGACTATAGAATGGCAACAGGCCTTTGACACCCTGACACAAGCTATGTGCACAGCACCAGTTCTAAAAGCTCCAGATTACTCCAAGCAGTTCACTGTGCAGACTGATGCCTCTGAACATGGGATAGGGGCAGTTTTGTCCCAAACAAATGATGATGGCCTTGACCAGCCTGTTGCTTTCATTAGCAGGAGGTTACTCCCCAGGGAGCAGCGTTGGAGTGCCATTGAAAGGGAGGCCTTTGCTGTGGTTTGGTCCCTGAAAAAGCTGAGACCATACCTCTTTGGGACTCACTTTGTAGTTCAAACTGACCACAGACTTCTCAGATGGCTAATGCAAATGAAAGGTGAAAATCCAAAACTGTTGAGGTGGTCCATCTCCCTACAGGGAAAGGACTTTATAGTGGAACACAGACCTGGGACAGCCCATGCCAATGCAGATGGCCTTTCCAGGTTCTTCCACTTAGAAAATGAAGACTCTCTTGGGAAAGGTTAGTCTCATCCTCTTTTGTTTGGGGGGGTGTAAGGAAATGCCTCCTTGGCATGGTTACCCCCTGACCTTTTGCCTTTGCTGATGCCAAGTTATGATTTGAAAGTGTGCCGAGGCCTGCTAACCAGGCCCCAGCACCAGTGTTCTTTCCCTAAAACTGTACCTTTGTCTCCACAATTGGCACACCCTGGCATCCAGGTAAGTCCCTTGTAACTGGTACCCCTGGTACCAAGGGCCCTGATGCCAGGGAAGGTCTCTAAGGGCTGCAGCATGTCTTATGCCACACTGGGGACCCCTCACTCAGCACATGCACACTGCTTGCCAGCTTGTGTGTGCTGGTGGGGAGAAAATGCAGGAGCACTATACCCCTACAGTGTCTAAGCAAAACCTTAGACATTGTAAGTGCAGGGTAGCCATAAGAGTATATGGTCTGGGAGTCTGTCATACACGAACTCCACAGCACCATAATGGCTACACTGAAAACTGGGAAGTTTGGTATCAAACTTCTCAGCACAATAAATGCACCCTGATGCCAGTGTACATTTTATTGTGAAATACACCCAGAGGGCATCTTAGAGATGCCCCCTGAAAACACACCCGACTTCCACTGTGGGCTGACTAGTTTTGCCAGCCTGCCACACACCAGACATGTTGCTGGCCACATGGGGAGAGTGCCTTTGTCACTCTGTGGCTAGTAAAGCCTGTACTGGGTGGAGGTGCTTCTCACCTCCCCCTGCAGGAACTGTAACACCTGGCGGTGAGCCTCAAAGGCTCACCTCCTTTGTTACAGCGCCACAGGGCATCCCAGCTAGTGGAGACGTCCGCCCCCTCGGGCCACAGCCCCACTTTTGGCAGCAAGGCCGGAGGAGATAATGAGAAAAACAAGGAGGAGTCACTGGCCAGTCAGGACAACCCCTAAGGTGTCCTGAGCTGAGGTGACTGACTTTTAGAAATCCTCCATCTTGCAGATGGAGGATTCCCCCAATAGGATTAGGGATGTGCCCCCCTCCCCTCAGGGAGGAGGCACAAAGAGGGTGTAGGCACCCTCAGGGCTAGTAGCCATTGGCTACTAACCCCCCCAGACCTAAACACACCCCTAAATTGAGTATTTAGGGGCCCCCAGAACCAAGCAAGATAGATTCCTGCAACCTGAAGACGAAGGAGGACTGCTGACCTGAAGAGAAGACGGAGACACCAATTGCTTTGGCCCCAGCCCTACCGGCCTGTCTCCCCACTTCGAGAAGAACGGCAACAGCGATGCGTCCGCCAGGGTCCAGCGACCTCTGAAGCTTCAGAGGACTACCCTGCACCTAAAAGGACCAAGAACTCCAGAGGACAGCAGCTCTGTTCCACAAAGACTGCAACTTTGCAACAAAGAAGCAACTTTTAATGAACACACGTTTCCCGCCGGAAGCGTGAGACTTTCCACTCTGCACCAGACTCCCCCGGCTCGACCTGCTGAGAACCAACACTACAGGGAGGACTCCCCGGCAACTGCGAGCCCGTGAGTAGCCAGAGTTGACCCCCCCCCCCCCCCCAACGCCTGCAGAGGGAATCCAGAGGCTCCCCCTGACCACGACTGCCTGCTTCAAAGAATCCGACGCCTGGGAAACACACTGCACCCGCAGCCCCCAGGACCTGAAGGATCCGACCTCCAGTGTAGGAGCGACCCCCAGGTGGCCCTCTCCCTAGCCCAGGTGGTGGCTACCCCAAGGACCCCCCCTCCCCCTTGCCTGCATCGCTTAAGAGACCCCTGGGTCTACCATTGTAACCTATTGCAAACCCGACGCCTGTTTGCACTCTGCACCCAGCCGCCCCCGTGCCACTGAGGGTGTACTTTCTGTGCTGGCTTGTGTCTCCCCCGGTGCCCTACAAAACCCCCCTAGTCTGCCCTCCGAAGTCGCGGGTACTTACTTGCTGGCAGACGAACCGGGACACCCCTATTTCCATTGAAGCCTGTGTGTTTTGGGCACCACTTTGACCTCTGCACCTGACCAGCCCTGAGCTGCTGGTGTGGTAACTTTGGGGTTGCCCTGAACCCCCAACGGTGGGCTACCTTGGACCCAACTTTGAACCCTGTAAGTGCTTTACTTACCTGTGAATTATTGTTTGTAAATCTTGAACCTGTGGTTCTTAAAGTAAACTAAGAAAAGATTTTTCCATATAAAAACCTATTGGCCTGGAATTGTCTCTGAGTGTGTGTTCCTCATTTATTGCCTGTGTGTGTACAACAAATGCTTAACACTACCCTCTGATAAGCCTACTGCTCGACCACACTATCTTACCTCTAATGGGAACCCTTGGACTCTGTGCATGATATTTCTTTACTTTGAAATAGTACATACAGAGCCAACTTCCTACACATCGATTAGACCCTCATAAATTCCTCTGCTAGGACCTTGGAACATTGGAACTAGCATACAAACTTGAGTTGTTTCAACCCTCGAATGATCCAATAAGTCCTCCAGAGCTGTTTAATCTTTAGAGATTGAAATGGCGTTAGAAAGAGATAGCAACAGTGATGGATGAGGTGTACCAGATAGCTGGTGCCCTGGGAGAAAGAAAAACACTTGAGGATATGCAACAAAAGGAGCCTACCCTCAACGTGGATTGGAACAAAGACTGAGCTGTGCTTTGTCGCGGCTTGTTGGCAAAATTCCCAGCCACCTCTAACTCAACCTTCCAGGGATCGTCCTACGTATCCAACAGGGACCTTGTTAGTCAACCATGGTTCAACAAAGCTTTGTGCAACCAGAAATCACAAATTGCACGTCAAACCAGGAAAATGGTAAAAGCAATCCAACGGGGAGAAGGCAAGGAAATGAAAATGTCACTTACCCAGTGTACATCTGTTCGTGGCATCAGTCGCTGAGATTCACATGGTCTGCATTAGCTCGCCATCTGGTGTTGGGTCGGAGTGTTACAAGTTGTTTTTCTTCGAAGAAGTGTTTTCGAGTCACTGGACCGAGTGGCTCCTCCTTCTGTGCTCATTGCGCATGGGCGTCGACTCCATTTTCGATTGTTTTCCCCGCAGAGGGTGAGGTAGGAGTTGTACTATAGTAATAGTGCCCGCGCAATGAAATGTGTAAGTATGTACCTATTAAAGGTTTAAATAATATATATACAAATGTACAAAATTGAAGGTAACTTCTGAACTGCTACAGGCTTCCGGGGAGGTGGGTGGGGCCATGTGAATCTCAGCAACTGATGCCACGAACAGATGTACACTGGGTAAGTGACATTTTCAGTTCGATGGCATCTGTCGCTGTAGATACACATGGTCTGCATAGACTAGTAAGCAGTTATTTCCCCATAAGCGGTGGATTAGCCTGTAGGAGTAGAAGTTGTCTGAAATAGAGTTCTTAATACAGCTTGACCTACTGCGGCTTGTTGTGCGGATAGCACATCTATACATTAGTGTTTGGTGAATGTGTGAGGCGTAGACCATGTGGCTGCCTTACATATTTCATGCATTGGGATGTTTCCTAAAAAGGCCATTGAAGCACCTTTTTTCCTGGTTGAATGTGCCCTGGGAGTAATGGGCAGTTGTCTTTTTGCTTTAAGGTAGCAGATTTGGATGCATTTAACAATCCATCTGGCTATACCTTGTTTTGATATTGGGTTACCTGCATGAGGTTTTTGGAATGCAATAAATAGCTGTTTAGTCTTTCTGATGTTCTTTGTTCTGTCAATGTAGTACATTAATGCTCTTTTGACATCTAATGTATGTAGTGCTCTTTCAGCCACAGAATCTGGCTGTGGGAAAAAAACAGGTAGTTCTACCGTTTGATTTAGATGGAACGGTGAAATAACTTTTGGTAAAAATTTTGGATTAGGTCGTAGGACGACCTTATTTTTATGTATTTGTATAAAAGGTTCCTGTGTTGTGAACGCTTGAATTTCACTTACTCTTCTCAGAGATGTAATGGCGATGAGAAAGGCAACTTTCCAGGTTAGAAATTGTATTCCGCAAGAGTGCATGGGTTCGAAAGGTGGGCCCATGAGTCTTGTTAGGACCACGTTTAGGTTCCATGAAGGAACAGGTGGTGTTCTTGGTGGTATAATTCTTTTAAGACCTTCTATGAATGCTTTGATGACTGGTATCCTATACAAGGAAGTTGAATAGGTAGTCTGCAGGTATGCAGATATTGCTGCAAGGTGTATTTTAATAGAAGAGAAGGCTAGCCTTGCTTTTTGTAAATGGAGCAAGTAATTTATTATATGTTTTGGAGTTGCGTCTAGTGGTTGTATCTGATTATGATGGCAGTAACAAACAAATCTTTTCCACTTACTTGCGTAGCAGTGTCTAGTGGATGGCCTTCTGGCCTGCTTTATGACCTCCATACACTCTTGGCTAAGTTGTAAGTGTCCGAATTCTAGGATTTCAGGAGCCAGATTGCTAGATTCAGCGATGCTGGATCTGGGTGTCTGATCTGTTGGTTGTGTTGCGTTAACAGATCTGGTTTGTTCGGCAGTTTGATGTGGGGTACTACAGAAAGATCTAGCAGTGTTGTGTACCAGGGTTGTCTTGCCCACGTTGGTGCTATTAAAATGAGTTTGTTTTGACTCAATTTGTTCACTAGATAAGGGAGGAGAGGGAGAGGAGGAAAAGCGTAAGCAAATATTCCTGACCAGTTCATCCATAGGGCATTGCCTTGGGATTGCTTGTGTGGGTATCTGGACGCGAAGTTTTGGCATTTTGCGTTCTCTTTTGTTGCAAATAAGTCTATCTGAGGTGTTCCCCAGAGTGTGAAGTAGGTGTTCAGAATTTGTGGGTGGATTTCCCATTCGTGGACTTGTTGGTGATCTCGAGAGAGATTGTCTGCCAGTTGATTCTGGATCCCTGGAATAAACTGTGCTATGAGGCGAATTTGATGGTGGATTGCCCACTTCCATATGTTTTGAGCTAATAAGCTTAACTGCGTTGAATGTGTTCCTCCTTGTTTGTTTAGATAATACATCGTTGTCATGTTGTCTGTTTTGACAAGGATGTATTTGTGGGTTATGATTGGTTGGAAAGCTTTTAGTGCTTGAAAAACTGCTAATAATTCTAGATGATTTATATGCAGTTTTGTTTGATGTATGTTCCATTGTCCTCTTATGGTGTGTTGATTGAGATGTGCTCCCCACCCTGTCATGGAAGCATCTGTTGTTATTATGTACTGTGGCACTGGGTCTTGGAAAGGCCGCCCTTTGTTTAAATTTATACTGTTCCACCATAGAAGCGAGAGGTAAGTTTGGCGGTCTATTAACACCAGATCTAGAAGGTGACCCTGTGCTTGAGACCACTGTGAGGCTAGGCATTGTTGTAAGGGCCTCATGTGCAGTCTTGCGTTTGGGACAATGGCTATGCATGAGGACATCATGCCTAGGAGCTGTAGTATTGTTCTTGCTTGTATTGTTTGATTTGGAGACATGTGTTGAATGACTCTGTTGAAATTGTGAATTCTTTGTGGAGTTGGCGTTGCTACTCCTTTTGTCGTGTCTATTATGGCTCCTAGATATTGCTGTACTTTGCTTGGCTGAATGTTGGATTTTGCAAAGTTGACGGTGAACCCTAGTTTGTAGAGGGTTTGTATGACTTGATTTGTGTGGTTTGTGCATTGTGTGAGCGAACTGGTTTTGATTAGCCAGTCGTCTAGATACGGGAATACATGTATTTGCTGCCTTCTGATGTGTGCAGCGACTACTGCTAGGCATTTTGTGAATACCCTTGGAGCGGTTGTTAAACCGAAAGGCAATACTTTGAATTGGTAATGTATTCCTTTGAATACAAACCTTAGATATTTTCTGTGTGATTGATGTATTGGTATATGGAAATATGCGTCTTTGATGTCTAGGGTTGTCATGTAGTTGTGTTTTTTGAGCAATGGTAACACTTCTTGTAGTGTGACCATGTGAAAGTGGTCTGATTTGATGAATGTGTTTACTACTCCGAGGTCCAGAATTGGTCTCAGTGTTTTGTCCTTTTTTGGTATCAAGAAGTACAGTGAATAAACTCCTGTGTTTATTTGTGTGCTTGGTACTAATTCTATTGCATTTTTTTGCAGTAGTGCTTGAACTTCTATCTCTAGAAGCTGTGAATGGTGTTTTGATAAATTTTGTGATTTTGGTGGTATGTCTGGAGGGAATTGCAGGAATTCTATGCAATAACCATGTTGGATAATTGCTAGGACCCATGTGTCTGTAGTTATTTCCTCCCATGCTTCGTAATATTGACCTATCCTTCCCCCCACTGGTGTTGTGTGGGGGGGGTGAGTGACGTGTGAGTCACTGCTTGTTGGTAGTGGTTTTGGGGCTTTGAAATCATCCTCTATTCCTAGGGAATTGCCCTCCTCTATACTGGCCCCGAAAGCCTCCCCTGTACTGTCCCTGGTAGGTGGACGGTGCGGACTGTGAGGTACTGGCTTGTGTGGCCTGACCCCGAAACCCTCCTCTAAAAGGTGTTTTGCGGAAGGTGGTATAAGATCCTCTGCTCTGCGGGGAGTAGAGTGCGCCCATGGCCTTGGCAGTGTCAGTGTCCTTTTTGAGCTTTTCTATGGCTGTGTCGACCTCCGGACCGAACAGCATTTTTTCGTTTACTGGCATGTTAAGTACTGCCTGCTGAATTTCCGGCTTGAATCCAGACGTTCTGAGCCATGCGTGCCTACGGATGGTAACCGACGTATTAATGGTCCTTGCGGCTGTGTCTGCTGCATCCATAGAGGAGCGTATTTGATTGTTGGAAATGTTTTGACCTTCTTCAACAACCTGTTTTGCTCTTTTTTGTAGATCTTTTGGGAGATGTTCAATGAGATGCTGCATCTCATCCCAGTGGGCTCTGTCGTATCGCGCTAGCAGCGCTTGTGAGTTTGCGATGCGCCACTGGTTTGCTGCCTGGACAGCGACCCTCTTCCCGGCTGCATCAAACTTTCTGCTTTCTTTATCTGGGGGAGGTGCATCCCCAGAAGTGTGTGAATTTGCCCGTTTTCTGGCAGCCCCTACCACCACAGAATCTGGTGGCAGCTGAGAGGTGATGAATACAGGGTCCGTAGGAGGCGCCTTATATTTTTTGTCCACTCTAGGCGTTACTGCCCTGCTTTTGACTGGCTCTTTGAAGATCTCCTTTGCATGGCGAAGCATGCCTGGGAGCATAGGCAGGCTTTGGTAGGAGCTGTGGGTGGAGGAGAGGGTGTTAAATAAAAAGTCATCCTCTACTTGTTCAGAGTGTAGTTCCACATTATGGAACTGAGCTGCTCTAGCCACCACTTGTGAATAGGCTGTGCTGTCCTCAGGTGGTGATGGCCTAGTAGGGTATGTGTCTGGGCTGTTATCAGACACTGGTGCATCGTACAAGTCCCACGCGTCTTGATCTTGGTCGTCGTGGCTCATGGCGGTGTGAGCTGGCGAATGTGACGGGGTGTAAGTTGGTGAAGCCGGATTTACAGGTGGAGGCGAGGGAGGAGGTGTTACCGTCTTTGCTGTTTGTTGCTGAGGAGCCTCTCGTGCTACAAACTGAAGTGTTCTCTTTCTTTTGACAGGTGGAAGGGTACTGATCTTCCCTGTCCCCTGCTGAATAAAGATACGCTTCTGCGTGTGATCCACTTCAGTGGATTGCAGTTCCTGTTCGAATCTGTGTCTTTTCATTTGTGAAGACATAGAAAGTTCTTCAGTATAGGAGCCTGAAACTGGGTCTGTTGGTGCTTTTTTCGGCTCCGAAAACCCTGTTGTTTGTTTTTTCGGCTCCGAGGTAACCCTCCTCTTCTTTTGTGCCGAAAAATCTTGGCCTCTATGATCTTCGGCGCCACTGTCTCGGCATCGATCCGTGTCGACACCGAACTCTCGGTGTCGATGCTTCTCTTTAGCACTCTCTCGGTCCCGAGGAGGCTGCGTGCCGGTGTCTCGACCGGAGTCGGACGATCTCGACACTGAATGGGCCTTTTTCGGTGCCGATTGTTGGTCACCGTGAATTTGGGTTGAGCCATGGCCGGTTGGCAGTGGCGTCCCCTGGGCCTTTTTGCCTTTTTTAATTTCTGATCTCGACGTCTTACTCACTGTTTTTGGATGGTCGAGTTCATCGGAGTCTGAATCCTGGATGGAAAAGGATTCCTCCTGTTCCTCTTCTGTCTCGAACTGTCGATGCTCTTTTGGCGTGGACGCCATCTGCAGTCTTCTCGCTCGACGGTCGCGCAGAGTTTTTCGGGACCGGAACGCCCGACAGGCCTCACAGGATTCTTCGCTGTGCTCGGGTGACAGGCACAGGTTACAGACCGAGTGTTGGTCCGTATAAGGATATTTGTTGTGGCATTCAGGGCAGAATCGAAACGGGGTCCGTTCCATCGGCGTTGTTCTCCACGCGGTCGGGCCGACTAGGCCCCGACGGTGTGCCGAAATCTACCCCGAAGGGCACCGAAGCGCTTCGATGTTCAATGCGTTGTCGTATGTGTTTATCTCGAACCGGATCGCAACGATACTGTCGAAAATCTTCCGTTTTCAGCTATCTTTCCGTTCCGAAACTCGGAGCGACAGGAACACGTCCGAACCCGATGGCGGAAAGAAAACAATCGAAAATGGAGTCGACGCCCATGCGCAATGAGCACAGAAGGAGGAGCCACTCGGTCCAGTGACTCGAAAACACTTCTTCGAAGAAAAACAACTTGTAACACTCCGACCCAACACCAGATGGCGAGCTAATGCAGACCATGTGTATCTACAGCGACAGATGCCATCGAACATCACATTTTATGGACATTGAAAAAAAAAAAAAGTATTGTTTTGATTGATGGTCTGCAAAAAGAAGCTATCAGGAACATGCATGGTCCAAATTATTATGGGCAAGCCGAATGCCAAATAGCAAGCTCTTTTGGGGGTCAGTGAACCTCATGGCGGTGGGGAAAAGCAAACATCACAATTGAGGGATAACCCAAGCAGCCTGGATGAGCCATGTCAGTAGTCTGTATGGGCTGACAGACAAACTGTCAAAAGGCGGAGCCAGGCTTCCTCCCATAGTGATGGGGTCCGAACCATCAACAAGTAATAATCAATTACTAAATCTCCAAGCTGAGGGCAGGATCTTAGACATAGCCGAAAAGGATGATCAAAAGAAAGCTTGGGAGCTAGCACAACTAGTCGGTCTGATCAAGAAGCTGAAGACCGAATGGGCATCTGGACCAAATGGACTTCGAAATGAAATCTTCAAAGCCGACCCAGTATGTTGGGCACAATATTTTCTGGCAGTTTTCAACTCTATCGTCCACATCAACCGGATTCCAGAATCTTGGAAAGGCAGGATAATACATACCATCTATAACAGCGGAAATCCCACTCTGCCTTCATATTATAGGCTGATAGCCCTCACTGACGTAGAAGCCAAGCTATATCGCTCTTGTTTGCTGCAGCATCTTCAAGCCTGGGATTTGAAACAGGCTTCAGGGCAGGCATGGGAACATCATCAAATTTAATTGCACTTTCCTTTATAGTGGAAAAAGCCAGTCACAAGAAGCTGGGCCTCTACGCATGTTTTACTGACCTCAAATCGGCCTTTGACCGGGTCTCCAGAAAAAAGGTTGTGGGCTAAGATGGTTAAATGGGGTATCCCCAACAACCTACTGAGGGCCATTATACATCTCTACACTGATACCTGGGTCCAGATTAAAATCTGAGACGGTTTGAGATTAACAAATAGAATACCTACAAAATCTGGTTTAAAGCAAGGTTGTGTTCTGGCACCAATTCTCTTTAATCTATACCTGGCAGACCTTGTTGGCATGTTAGCACAAGTGAATAGCCTTCCCCCAGAATTAGGTTCAGAGAAAATTGGGTGCTTGCAATATACAGATGACATCATCCTGCTGAGCCATACCCCCCAAGGTTTGCAACCAATCCCATCAGCACTTAACATCTTTATGGCCGAGCAAGGCATAGAAATAAATCTGGATAAATCCAAACTGATAAGGTTCATTGGCGCAAATTATAAACAATTTAATTGGTACCTGAGAGAGACAAAAGTGGAGATGGTGTAGTCGTACAAATATCTAGGAGTCCATCTTGAACCACGCCTGAAATGGAAGTGCCAATTACAGGCGATCAAGGCAAAGGCCAACTCACTAACATATAGTTTTAACCTGCTCAAAAAGAAGCTGATTGTTCAAACTGGTCTCATTTATTAAAATTCAAATTTGAAGGGCCGCGTGATCGGTGCTTTGATTAACAGTCAGGTTAAAACACACAATGCCGTTTTTAACTTCCAGAAAAGTGCCGGCCCAGGTTAGACTGGAGATTGGCTTATAAAAAAAAAAAGCGTCAGGGCGCCTTTCTTAAAGCATCATGGAAGCTACGTGCGGCAGAGGATTCTTCCATAGTCTACTCCTGCTTGCAAGAAGTGCAGGTGCAGCAACTTGGCATTATGAAAGGAACAAGGGGAAGCTACCTAAACCAAGTTATTATTAGCCTGGGAATGGAAGAAGTCTGGAAACCTAACATTGGGAAGGCTGAATTTAACAGATTAGTTAACATTACTGTTCGTTCACTCTCGCTCATCAAAGAGAAAGCCATTCTGGCCAAAATACGGCATATGCCTGGGCAGTCTTGGGGTCCTACTCGACATTGTCTCCACAGGGGTATTTGGCTGAGCACTTCTCTGTTCACACCAAACATCAATTCCTGTTATATCGTATGGGTTTTTTCGACACCAAAGAAGATCGTCCTTCCTGGAAAGGCCAGTATATTGATCAAACCTGCTGCCAATGTGGCTAGAAATTAGAATCTTTGCTGCATGCCTTTTGCATTTGTCCCGCTCTAGGTCTGGAAAGAAGAAAATTGTTAAAACATGATTTTATAGCTAATAACATCCGCTCACGTAGACAGTAATAATATGGCTCAAGTGGGAGTCAATTTTATTTTGCTGTAGGCGGTAAAAATTTTACAACTGCTCCGTAAGAAATCGAATACGGTGGACTTGGGAAAATTGCTGCAGGTTAGTTCGTAAAGATTTAAGGTAAACATTTATTTTGTTTAGAAATGTGTTTAGCTGTTTAGCTTTTTTTTTTAAACTCGTTTTATTGTCAAGTGTTAATTTTATTATTTGTAGCACGTTTGTTTTATATTGCAATAAAGTTCTACTACTACTACTACTTATTTGGATGCAAGTCTGTGGATGGACAAACTAGATAATCCAGCAGGACAAGTTAGTTTAACATCCTTTTCTGCAAACCCAACTGTCAAGACAATAATGCTTCATGAACATATAGTGGGACACTCACATAGCTGTCTAGCAAATGTCCAGGACAGAGACTTTGCGTACTTCCTGAGGCTGCTTTTTTGCCAATGCTGGCAGATACTAATACAGTACATGACCCAGCAGGAGACGGTTCTCATCTGCACAGACTTGTCTTTTTATCGCTCCATAGAAGCCTCCATCTGTCCATCTGATTTTCTTTGGTATGATTATAATGTAGAAGCTCAGTGCGCCTTTTGAGTCCAAGTGATTGAGTCTCTCCTCCTTCTCAGAGGGGTGAGCTGAGCACAGAATGCTGGTAAAGTGATGTTTTTACCAACGTGAAATGGTGTCACAACTTTAGGCAAGAAAGATTCCTGTTTCTGCATAACCAACTTCTTTTATCAAAAATGTGGTGTTCGGCAGGTTGATACAAAGAGCCTGAGCTCACTCACATGCAGCACCGATGTTATAGTAATGAGGAACACTTTCTAGAGGGTAAGAAGTCGTCGCAAGGTACAACTGTGAAGTTGTTCAAATAGAGTAAACATCAAAAATCTGAGGACCAACTTCAGGCCCAGATGCAGAGCACTGACCTGCTGCAGCAACAGAATATCACCCCGAAGGAGCGGGATGAGCAAGTACAGATGCTCAAGCCCAGGAGTTCTGTATACCGTACTCTTTGTGCCTAGTGAGGGTCACTGATGGCTTGGGGCTAGATCATTCCTCATCATCTTGAGAACTCCAGAGAGGAGTGGTATGGCGGAAAGGCAAACAGGAGTCCCGAGTTCCACGTGAGGTGGAACAAGTTTCTGAGTGAGAGAAGCATTGGAAACTCCAATGCTCAGTCTAATTACATTTTGCGCGGCGGTGGCGAACAGATCAAGCCAAGGTTCTCCATATTAGAGGAAGAGACCTTGCTTCACCTCCGGATGTAAACGTGACTCGTGATTTGCTAGGCGCCAGGTGGCTCATAATCAGCAACAATCCTTGGTGGTTCAGCCATTTTCTGAGGACCAGGGCCTCATGGCACATAGTCCATATCCCCACCCTGCCCCTTGTTTGTTACACTACTGCATGGTGGTGGTGTTGTCCGTGAGCACCTGTACCAGCCTCACCATTATAAATGGAAGGAAAGCTTTTAATGCCAAGTGGACGGTCCTCAGCTCAAGAAGGTTGGCATGGAGCCTGGTCTATGCCAGAGACCACCCTAGAAGTGAAGCATCAGCCACCACTGTCAGTTCTGGAAGGAGAGGGGTTCGCCACTGACCCAATAGCGGTCCAGTAACCACCACTGCAGATATTTTGTAGCTTCCTCTGAAATCTTAGTGTGGTTGGAGAGGTCCCTTTGATTGTGGGCCCACTTAAGAGCTCAGATCCCACTGAACAGCTGCATATGCCACCTGGTGTGGTCGACTAGCAGTATTCAGGAGGCCATCAAGCGCCGCAGTCCGAGTTGACCTCACTGAAATCCAGGACCAAGGCTGAAAGTTAGGCTCATAGCCTGGATGTCCTGGGCTCTCTTTCCTGGGAGCAAAAGCAGTAGACAAACGTGTCTCGAATGGCTCTAATGAAGGGAAGCGTTTGAGGGGTCAGGTGTTAATTTGGCATGTTGATAGTGAACCCACAAAGATGAGATTGAGGTCGTCATCTGTAGGTGGTGGATGACTGTGTGGGATGAGCCTGCATTCAACAGCCAGTGGTCAAGGTAGGGGGAAGCCTGGGATCCCTGACCTCCCAATATGTTCTGCTACCAGTGCAATAACCTTTGTGAACATCAGAACACCTCTAGTGAAACCAAAGGGGAGCATAGCAAACTGGAAATGCTCCCGTCCCACCACAAACTGCAGGTAGCACCGATGGGACTGCAGGACAGGTGTATGGAAATATGCATCTTGCAGGTCCAAAGCCACCTTCAAGGGTCGAGGCAGACAGGACCTGAGCCAATCCGAGCATTCTGAAATCCTCCTTCTGGAGTATTGAGCATGTGCAGGCCTAAAAAATGGGCAAAGACCTCCTTCCTTCTTGGACACCAGAAAGTGGTAGGAATAACAACTATGCTCTACTTCTGGCACAGGACGCTCTCGATAGCCCCTATGGCCAAAAGGGACTTACTCTTTCTGCTGCAACATGGAAAGATAGTCCTCAGGCAGTTGTTGAGGTGATAACAGAATGTGTGGCGGAGTAGAGAAGAAGGGTAGAGCATAGCCTTTTCGTACAATTTGCAGGATCCACCTGTCTGATCTTATGGCTTGCCAAATTGGCAAGAATCATTGGACCCTGCCTCCTACCGTGTTGGCTGTGCTCCACTGAGGATATGCTAAACCAGTTTGGCAGGTAGGGCTGCACGGAAGGATAGTGGACTGGGCAGCCCGTTGACCTTGAGCACAGAGGCGGCGGGCTCCATGGCAGCAAAACTGTTGAGTTTTGTGCTGAGGTTGGATTGGCTCGCAATATAGGGTACCTCTGCTGAAGCCACAAAAGGAAGTTAGGGGGTAATGCAGCTGGCAAGGTGGGGACAGATAAATCCAAGGAGTATGCAGTGACCTTGCTCTTTTTGAACCGCTTCATTGTCCATTAACAGGCAAATATCATCAAATGACACATACATGAGAGACGACTGGACATTGTCTGAAAAACCAGTGATGACAGCCAAGCGTGGCAGTGACAATGGTGCTGGTGCCAATGGCCCACCAAATGGAATCAGTGGTGTTCAAGGCACAACAAATTAAGGACTTCGCTAGGTTGCGACTGTCCTCTATGGCCTGAGTGAGGTCAGGTTGAAGATCTTCAGGGACAGATGGGAGGAGTTGAGCCACAGAGTCCCAAAGGGTGTAAGAATAGTGTAAAAGGAGGCAGCCTCCATTCACTAACCTGAGTGCCAAGCTGGTAGATTAAAAAAAAACCCTCTTCCAAAAAGTCTTCACACGTTTCAATTCCATATCAGGGGAGTACTTGGGAATGCGTTGGGATTAGTCTTGTTAGCAGATGCCTGCATCACCAAGCTTTCAGGGGAGATGTTCGGAGATAGAAATTCAGGTTCAAATTGGTTGATGACTGGGGGATCAAGAGCAAGGTTTAGCCCATGTCCTCAACAATGTATTCATAAGGGCCTTGTTAAATGGTAAGAGGGACTCAAGTTGATGTCTGCCCTGAGTGAAGAACCTCTGTCAGTACATTGGTCTTGACCTCCAAAGTGGGCCCTAGGCATAACCATGGTGTAGGAATTACTTGCCTCTGTGGCAAGGCCAGAGGGTGACAGGAGACCAGATTCAGTGGAGGTAGCAAGACCACTAACCTGCAGTCTGTCATACCAATTCTCCTCGTGATAAGTTTGGCCAATCTCATCACCAGCATTGTAACAGTAATTGGAATCTGTGTCACACGTGGCATGCAGAATGTGCTGAAGATCAAGTTGGGGAAATTGAGGCTCAATGGTGGCCAGGCACAACTACAATAACGGTTGCACCAGCGCAGACTCTGACCAAGAGGATAAGTGGGGCTTCGTCTTCTGATATCAACATGCTGAGAAGCAGAGAAGTCGAGAGTGGAGCCTGAGGCCCAGTTATAGGCTTGGAGGGTGCGGTGTGCGACAGGGGCAAACCCGCAGGTGGTAACCCAACTGGAGAACCTATCGGCTCTGTAGGGCCCACAGGTGGGCCAGAGGGGAGTCAGCAAGGAGCCAAAGAGTCTGAGCATGGCTGTGTAAATCTGATCGGTTTAGGAGTGGTGGGCAGCCTGAGAAAATCAGGCTGTGCCAGAATTAGTTGCAGGATCTGCTCCAAAGTTGAATGACTGAGTGTGAAATTGAGATTTAAGGTGCCACCCCATGCCTTTCCAGGGGAGTATGTGGTTAGAAAAGGCCAAGCTCGGCTTAGGCCTGTGTTTTTTCTTTGAATAACCGGAAGATTTGGATCTTAAGGAAGATCAACCCCTGGAACGAAGCCGATGACTTCTGGATCTCGAACAGGACCAGGACCGAAACTTCGACTTGGACCAGTCTTCTTGCAGAGTCTTCTGGTGCTCTGCAATGTAGTGTTTTGCCTTACAGTCTTGAATGACCTTTGGATTCATCAACAGTCACTATTGTGAGCTGTGGCTTGACCCCAGGTACCACAGGCAAATTTGATGGGGATCTCTCTCAGACTTTTGCTTGCATCAGTCCTACCATAGCTTAAAATTATTCTTTTTGGGTGGTGAAATGTCCCTTGCACACTATAATACACATTTTTTGAGCAAGGTATGAATCTCAAAGAGATGAGGTAGAGCCGGATCTGCATCTGGTGGTGCAGAAAGAAAGGAACTGACCTCAGCGTGCAGGAGTGGTGCCTACATGGGCTTTGCAAGTTATTTTCGAAGCAGAATGAGTCAGTGCAGAGCCACCACGTACCAGTACACAGAGGTAATGCTGAAACGTTTCTGGATCTAGTCCGACGCCTGGGGAATGTTTCAGAAGGTGAAGAATCTTCAGCTAGAATTCTCTATCAGAATGTATTTTTATTTGACATCTTTAAGAAAAAAAATAAACATTATATTAGCTTCAGTAAATGTATCTGGTAGATAGGCAAATGAGAAATGTTGAGAGAAATTACTCCCCGGAAATCCTGCACAAGGAGAGTTAATTCTATGTTTAGGGCTGTGAGAAATTGGGTCGTTGTTGACTGGGGTATGAGCTCTGGTCAAGAAACAGCCACAATAATCCCTTGCAGGGTGAACCATAAAAAGTCACTAAATTAACCTGTCCTTAACCTTGGGTAGCTTGGCTCAAACAGCAGTAAGGCTAAACTCAGAGGCAATGAGTTAAGTATTTATGCAGCACACAAACAGCAATATAGTGAAAACACAATAAATATCCCAACCAATTTAGAAAAATAGAGTAAATTTTAATAAATTTGTTGACATCAAAACCATCAATATCCAATTAGTAGAACCGGAGTTGTGTTTTTTTTTTTTAATGTTTAAGTTTCAAAATAGCAAGTACTCCGTTTTGGAAAATTGCCACCTGGGCCCCTTTAACACCACAACCAAGGGTCTAGGAGTAGATGGAGGCCTCTTGGAGGTTCAAGACTCACTCAACCTGGGCCCAGGTGCAGGTTCAAGATGGTGGAAGCTTCTTTTGTCCCTCTGGCTCTGAACAGGAGGCCAGCTAAACTAGTCCTTGAAGTCCAGGCTTCAAGTAAAAGAGCAGTCCTTCCAGCTACAGCAGCAGTCTGGTATAGTGCACAGCAGGCCACAGCAGCAGGCAGTCCACAGAATCCTTTCGCAGGTCCAGTAGTGAACTGACAAGTGGGCCTGAGAGCCCTATTTGTATACCCTGGATCTGTAAGTTGGAAGATGTTTCCAGAAGGGTTCTTTAAAGTTCCAGGAGTTTCCTGACTCCCCTGATCTGTCTCCTAGCTGGTTGCACTGCCAAAACAGAGCCCAGCCTAGTCAAGTGCAAGTGGGGATGTACTTAGCTCCACCTCCCATGAGGTCAGTTAATGGTCCATTCAGGATCTGCTAATCCCACTATTGTGTGACTATATCGGGTGAATACACAAAGTCACAACTGTCAGTTACACCCAGTCATGTGACTTAAGACAGGCTGCAGGTATAGAGGGACAACGAAAGAAAACTACCAACTTTCTATAAGCGGGATTCTCAAACTTCTAATGATAAATTTGACTTTACCATTAAAGAGGGTTTATCATAACACATTCATAGATACCAAACATGGCATATCGACCACCTCTAGATTAGGAATCACAGCTTATTAAGTATTGTAAGGAATCTCCAATGTTATCCTATGGGAGGAGTAAACCTCACAGTAGTGAAAAATTAATTTGGGAGTGTCCACTACTAGGACATGTAAAAGATAAGTGTACATGTCCTGCCTTTTAATTACACAGCACCCTGCCCAATGGGCTACCTAGCGCCTACCTTAGGAGTGCCTTATATGTAACAAAGGGAGAGTTTAAGGCTTGGGAAGAGGTTTTAAATGCCAAGTCGACATGGCAGTGGGACACTGCCTTCAGATAACAATTTGTTTAAAAAAATGAGGCAAAACCCAATAACCCTTGGACCTGGGTACATAAACAATAGGAACAATATATGGTCAAAAGGCGGAAGTATGCCTAGACTTCCACGTCAAAATTGATTTCTCAAAGAAAGGAACTACATTTATTCCATCCAGTATCCTTAAATTAATTCATATTTTATTACTTTACCAAGTCATTCACTACAATCTTTTAATTCAATCACAAATTTCTTATGGTTATTGTAAGTCCTAGGTGCTCCCAAACATAAAAACACAGTGAAAGTGAATATTGTGATGCAAGAAAGGGCCAGTGTTATATACAATATATACAGAAAACGTGGTTAAAAATAAATTATGAGCTTCCAAAAGGCTCCTTCAATCCAGGAGTCCTGAGGTCACTAGATTATTTAACATCAATCCACAATGAATTTTTGTTGACGTTTCGACCCTATATGTAGACATAAATCAAAAGTGGGTCATCATCAGGACTGGAAATCTCTCTATTTTGGTAGCACCTATCAATTCTGATTTGTCTAATTTATCCTATATATTTCTTGATAATGGTTGGCAGAATTATTGGTCATCTTCAGTGGTCAGTGACATCAATCACAATTCTTTGCAAATGCAGTCTTGTTAAAAAACGCCATATCTTTGCAGTCTCCACCATGTGTTAGAGACTCCCCGTCAGTTCATCACTCTGTATATTTCGGTTTGTAGCGACAGTAGTGACAGATTTTAAATTCTCGACCTTTCTTAATTTCCTTCGGCCGCGCCGGAAGACGCCAAACTGCAAGGTTTCACTTAGGCGTCTTCCGTTCAGGTAGGAAGGTTGTTCAGGTAACAATGGCAAGGCTTGGGACATGTTTTAAAGTCCTACTTAATTGGGTGGCACAGTAGGTGCTGCAGGCTCACTGGTAGAATTTAATTTACATGCCTTGGGTATATGGTATACCACTCAAAAAGGGATGTATATGTGTGTATATATATATATATATATATATATATATACACATACATATATATATATATATACACACACACACACACACACACACACACACCAATCAAATTATGTTTAAGAAAGTGAATAAAAGCATGTTAGCACTGGATAGCAGTGGTAAAGTGCAGAGTCCTAAAGCCAACAAGCAAAAATCCAGCAAAAAAGGAGGAGGAAGGCAAAATGTTTGGGGTGATCCTGTAAAGAGGAACATTTCCAACAAGGGCTATCAATGAAGAACCCATGATTGATACGTTAGGCCCAGAATGTGTAAGCTGAGTGAAAGAATGTAGGCAAACAATTGGAGCTTGTTTCACTTATGGAAGGGCTCATAAGCTGGGAGAGATTGATATGCATCTATGAGAACGATTGAGAAAAACTGTACGTCCAGTATACAATTGTATGGCAATTAACAACAATGACTTCGCAATGACTATTTAAGCCTTTCATTTAATTCCAATTCTTTGTTAACCAAAGCCCTGGGGAACAAATGTAACCTCTACCGGCCTTGTTTCAGTAAAATATATTTAAAGAAAATATACATGAAAAAACTGCTATGGCATGAACTTTAGTATTGTTGAAGGAGCAGAGGATCATCGGGACCCACTTGAGGCCTTGCTTCTCTTGAGTCAAGGATCCTTCCAACACTTAATGAATAGCATATTAAACATTCACTTGTCTCTCTCTACGTGCATGCTTCTCTCACAATAAAGGTAAAGACTCAGATTTTAAATTATTCCTAGACAATCAAATGTGGAAATACTTAAATATTTATCAATTCAAAAATAGTTTTATTTGCTGAACACATTAAATTTGTGTTTTTCAGTAGACTGCACTTTTAAATG
The DNA here is from genome assembly GCF_031143425.1 of Pleurodeles waltl. Classification (NCBI taxonomy): domain Eukaryota; kingdom Metazoa; phylum Chordata; class Amphibia; order Caudata; family Salamandridae; genus Pleurodeles; species Pleurodeles waltl. The sequence goes on along the minus strand of NC_090450.1, from coordinate 373,714,219 downwards.
GAGGCAAGGTGCAGCTATAAACAGTATTTCAAAATCATATCGGATTAACTGTGTTTAGAACAGAAAATAATTAACATAAATACACTTCAGCCAATACTTATTTTTCCAACACAACTGTTGAAAGTGGGGGATATTCTGCTGTATTTACCTATGTACTCCTTGGGTGGAGAGCATCTCTTCTCTACCTTCAACATGTTTTTATTGGTGCTGATCTTCTCTTCATCCGTGCTAGTGGCCTCCATCATGTCACCCTCCTCTGTAGAAATGATGTGCTGCTGTTTGCGTGGCTTCTTGCGTGGTGATGCACTATGAGCCAAATCCCCTAATGGTGCTGTTAGGTTGTTGGCCAAAAAAGAGAGGGATGAGGGGACAGACTGTGGCGGCAAAGGAGGAACCGCTAGGAGTGAAAAGGATACAATGAGAGAAAAGAAACACTCAGCTTAGTATGAATAATTTAGAATAGGCTTTCCACAACACAAAACTGTTACGTCCCATGCATGATGTCATGCTACATCCATTAAGCATTTTGTCTCAACTCCTTACTTTCAAAGTGTTTTTTAATTTGGTCTGTATAGTGCCTTCAGAAAGTAATGATTTCATAATACATTTGCTAAAATTCGTTACCAATGGACGTTATCCTAACGCAGATAAATCATCTACTGAAATATCACAGAGCATAAAGAGGTGTTTTAGTAAATTTAACTACTAATAGGCTGCCAGTACTGTAAAGATCAGAAGCGCAAAGCCAGGCAGGATTATTTGCTGGAAACAACACTAATCCACCAAGAAAAAAAGCAAAGGTTAGCCTAAATCAAATCAGTCTCATTTATCCACCTCGGAGACACAAATATGTTGTGCAAAGACAGACCAATAAAAAAAACAAGTTACATACCCTTTAAGAACAATTTTTCCAGTGTAGGTTAGTTTCATAGGTTAAAATGATTGAATCATCACAAACATCAAGCTAGGGGTACCTTACAATAGCAGTAAACAATTAAATGCCTGAAAGACTGCACAGTGTATGTTTAGTATCACATTCATATAATTGAAAATTGCCCCAACTTGAACCAATAAAGGGATCAGTGCTCTGAACGAACTCCACTTTACGGTACACACAATAGCTCACTTTTCAAACCACAAGTCTCAAAGTTTAACAGCCAAGAGAACCCCTGTCTTGTGGTGCTGAGAGGACTTCATATAACAGAGGTTCCGATGCCGTGAAGCTGTACTTACAAGTAATTAACAAGCTTCAGCACAGGCTCATTCATAGGTTCACATGCATGAATCAAAGATGCAATCAGTACAATAATACCATTAGAAATACAAACAATGTATACAGTGAACACTGGGAAAGAGGGTCATCTTAACGGATCAGGTTGTGAATGACCAACATACACCACTTATTAGCTCTGAAATTCTGCTTCCAAACAGTAGAGTCTCATCAAAATTTGTCAATATTTCCATGTGGCTGTTCTGAAAAATTCCACAAGCACTTCTGTGTGGCAAGCCAATGTCTCAACGACAACCCTCAGTGGATAAGCAGTCAACAAGGGGCAGCAAGTTCTTTTAAAAAAAATATATTCTTCAGCTGCAAACAGTACACCTTACTACGAATCCACAGCACAAGACATTGCGATGAAAATGAAGTTTCACCAACATGGGTTGTGAGGAAATGGGTGTATAATATGGTATGGTTGTGCATCCTCACTGTGTAATCCTTCCCAACCCCTTTAGGACCAGTAGGTTTTGTTTGTGAAACCCTTAACTCAACCATAGGAAGCTGTGGCTCTGAGCAGGAAGGCTTACACGAAGGAACAGGTGTGAATCATTTGAACAGCAACAAATATTTATGTATTTTAGACACCAAAATGAAAAGATCCACCACAAGGTTCTGGAGATACAGAATTTACAAGGTCCACTAAATAAGCACTTAGCGAACAAGCATTTGCAAATGCAATGCATTTGCCACTCAAACTTTTTCAAGAAAAACTAAGTATCAAAGCAGTTACTACCAATTTCTTTAGGTGACCAACTCTGGCAGGGAACCAGTCAAGGGAACCAGTAAGGTCCTCAGAAACAGCTACCTGGGAAGGAGAAGCAGTCTTCAGTCACATCCAGGTGGTTTTATCCTCTTTCTATAGGTTCTTAAGGAAGTAGTCATGATGCAAGAGATAGAGGATGCTGAAGATGCTACAGGATGCTGGTCATGCGGTTGACAGGGATCTTTCTGTGACTACCCCAAGGTCCAAGAACTTGCTGAAGCGTTCCTGGCCACAGAGGTCAGTGGCTAATGGACGTCTGCCAGGACTACTAGTCTTTCGGTATCCTGTTACTTCAAAATTCTTTCTTGGATGGTAACTTGTCTTCTGGGCAATCAAGCTGCACTCGGATGACTCTCCCAGGTCAGCAGGCTCGGGTGCAACTTTGAGGGTCGGGTTATGCTTCAGTCTCTGGTGTTGTACAGCAGTGAGTGGTGGTAATGCAAAGATGTTGGCTACCAATTTGCCCCAGCAGGTTTCTTTAGTTGTTATGGTTGTGTGCTGCAAACAGGAGGTCAGCCAACTGACTCTTGGAGTCTCTTGCTTCACGTGGCTTGGGAAACTACTTAACCATGAGCAGGACTCAGCAGGCACAGTCCATTAACGTTTGCTAGCACTAAGTTCAGTCCACATCGATGTAGTCTCTATTCGCCATAGCCGTGGTGCAGTAGGGCAATCCTCCTTCGGCCCTCTTCTCCAGTCTTGAGATCTGACTTATCGGTGCCTTTTTATGGCTCAAAAATGCACTTATTTTAGGATGTGATGGGTAGCCAATGGACTACCAGGTTCCCTCCTTCCGGATGACCAGTTCCTCTACAGTGTGGCATGTGGCAATCCAATATGGCAGAATACAGAGCTCCCTAGACCAACCCAGAGGTGTGGCTACACACACAGGTTTGCCAACTGGTTTCCCCTCTCCTTCCCAAGGGGAGGGGAAAAGGTTCAGGCAGTTAAGCTCACCTTTTGGGCTAACACCCACGAGGCTTCCTGACAGGCAAAGGTAACACCTCTCTTCCACGCAGACTTCTACTGTCTCCTTTCCTGTGAGTTGTTTGCATGTCTCCCTAGGAGGGCAAACAACTGTGTCAGGGACATATCCCTTTTTGCAACAGTTAATGGGCATAGGGGATTTAAGGCAACAAAGTGGCAACTGTATAAAATATGTTACATTCGTTTTGATCTGGACATTAAGTGAGGCTTAATGTAACATGTTTGATAACTCACAGAATCTACTACAGTAGTCCAAGTGAAAGGTTAGCAAAGCTGCTGGGGCAGCCTGCTACTCTACACTCTCCGATGGGGCTACTAGCAATTTCCACAGTAAAAATGCCAATTGCAGGTTTTTACTGTTGAAACATGTAAAACCACATGCTATATACTTCTTAATGTAAAGCACCCTGACTTAGGACTATCTAGGCCTACCATAGGGGTAATTTACATATATAAAAGATGGAAGACTTACTCTTGCCATTACTTCAAATAGCAAAGTCGATTTAGCAGTTCAAAACTGCCCTTCCAGTCTGCAGTGGCAGACTAAGCCATGTTTTACCTTTCTCACACCCAGGGTGGCACAGCCAGAGCTGCAATCCCTGGCGTGACCCTCTTATCAACAGTTCCTGGGTACCATATACCAGGGAAATACAAACAAGTTACTTTATGCCAAATAAGTATCAGACAATCAAACACACACTTTAAGATCAGGGCACAGGCATGGAGGTCTGGTTAACATGCCTCAGTACACTCTCAGTCAAAAAAACTGCATTATCAGGCCAAAACGTTGGGGGTGACCATAGGAAAAGAGGTATTTCCTTATATGGGCATACTGTCACATGTGTAAGACATGAATGAGGCAGTATGTCATACTTGACTAAGTCTAAGGCACCTATAGGTGAATAGCATCTCTCCACAATACTACCTTACACTAAGGTACATGTTTCATGTTTAAGAGCTGAATTAGATGTTAGGGTGTGCAGTTCGACAAAAATAGGAAGTCATCAATGTACATATCTTAGGAAGCAATCCTAGTAACACACTGTAGTAAAATTTACATAAGTTTGTTGAGGCCTTGCAATCCACTTACAATCAAGCGCAGTCAACTGCTTCTCAGAGGCAGTGATTTGTTGCAGGTTGTCAGGGTCCAATGCCTGCTGCCATGGCTGCCTTGTGGTTTTGTGACAACATTTCTGTGGTGCTTACTGCTTCATTTGCTGCTACCTCTTTCTGATTTTACCCCCTATACTCCAAGTGGATTTCCCAAGTGGACACCACTGCACATACATTGCTTTTACACAGAGTTGCTTGACACATTTGAACTTGGTTATTTTCTGTCTGTCTTTTTGCAGAACTTTTTTCATCACATTACTGGTTCTGTTAGTTGTTGGTTTTTGGCTGGGTTAACAGTCAAAACAACTATTTGACATCTCTTTGGAAACAGGACATCAGCCGTTGGGAAGAAGGCATAAGCATGACTGAGAATCTCAGTAAGTATGGTATACTGACCGAACCAGCTGAAGATCTGAGGTCCAGGATAGGTCCGAGCGAGCTGTATTTTTTGGGTATGAGGAAGTAGAGTAAGAAAATTCCCATTCCCGCTGATTGTGGGGAACTGGCTCGATTGCACCCATTTGAAGGAGCGCCTGAACCTCTTCCTGTAGCAGAAGCTGATAGCTGCTGCTTAGTGTCTGCTTACATGGACATACATCCGTAGTTCTAAGCAATATCCATATTGAACTATGCCTAGTAACCAATTTGTCTGTGGTGACTTCCTGCCAACAGGCTAGAAAATCTTGAAGCCCGCTCCCGACTAGTGTTAGATGATTAGATGGAAGGCAAAGGGAGACACTGCCTCCTTTATACCTGCTCCTCGTCAGCATTTCTATTTACCACTCTAGAAAATCCATTTAGTGTCCAAAGATGGTAGCTGTGAGGAAATGGGATGTATTATATAGTGCAATTGTCTGACCTCGCCGTGTAATACACTTACTAACCCCTTTAGCACTCTTAGGTTTAGTTTGTCAAACCTTCAGCTCAACCCTGAGTAGCTGTGGCTCTGACCAGCATGGCTTAAGCAAAAGAACAACTAACGCATTTAAGCAGCACCAAAACAACTGAATAGGAAATCAACAAGACACCAAAGAAGTCTGACACTAATGTATAAAAATACACAATTTTAGACACCACAACAAAAAAGATCCACTAGAGGGGTCTATAAATATAGAATTTTAAGGTACAGTAAAACAAGGTATTTTCATTCAACTGCAAACAAGCATTGGCAAAAAAAAAAAAAAAAACATTTAGAAACTTTTTGTAATGCAGTCACTTGGAGTTACTTTATCTGACCAACTCAAGTAGTGAGCCAGTCAGGGGGAGCAGCTAGATCCTCAGAAACAGTTACCTCATTAGGTGAAGCAGTCTTTGGTTATTAACAGACACTTTTATCCTTTGCAGGGCTTTCTACGTATGTGGCCCTGAAGCAACAAGTAAAGGATGTTGAAGATGCTCAAAAGGATGCTGTGGGTGTGATGCGGTCAACGGGGGTCTTATTGCAACTAGCTCCTCGGGCCATGAAGCAATAAGGTGCTCCTGGTCACATACCTGATGTCCCTCGAAGTCCTCTGGGTGCTGGCAAAGGTCCAGTCGCCACTGGACAACCAGCTGCCCAGCACTGTGGTCAAGGGCCAATAGTTTGGGGGTCAATATCTCTACCCCCAGAGGATCCAGCTTCACTTTGGCGAGACTCTCAGATTCAGCGAACCCAGGTGCAACATTTGTGCACCAGGACCAAGGGCCAGATGTACGAAAGGATTTTACCCATTCTGTGTCTATGGGAAAAAGCTTTCGTACATATGGCCCCTAGACCCTGGTGCTGCATTGTGGGGAGCAGACTTTTTATGTAGTGTACCAAAATGAAGTAAACTATGTAAAAGGTCCAGACGTTTTTTATTGGCTTACAGGGCTTAATTTAATAATACAGAATGCCCTCTTTTTGGTAGTGTGGGCGAGGAGTTTAGGCATATCAGATGATAGTGTTAAGTATTTGTGGTACACATACAGTCAATTAATGAGACACTCAAGAAGAAACTCAAGACCAATTTAGAAAAATAAGATCAATTTAATACTAATTTAAACACAAAGATCTTCCGGTTCAGGTAAGTACTTTTTGAGTTAGCAATACTTAAAAATACAGAAAATACAGCAGACACATTTGAGGCATGAGCCTTGGACATGGTAATATTATCCTTTGGGAGAAAACTACACTGCATAGCATCACTTGCAAACCACTTATAGGACTATTCTTCTGGACTTGAGATAAGTAGGGGCCAAGGTCCAAGAGAGCACCAACATTTTAAGTTTACCTGTCCTGGTGGGTACGGGTGCAGAGATGCTTTCGGCCGTGGTAGCCTTGAACACTACATGCTACAGTAAAAGGGGAAAAGTACCTGTAATAAAAGGCTGCAAATGGGAACTGGAGGAATATAGGAAGCTGGCACTTTATATGATATATCAAAATAAGATGGAGCATGCAAAGAGTCCAGGGGTTCCCTAACTAGTGGACAACGGCTTGCTCAAGCAATCCTAAGGTGCTCTTTTTAGAGGGTAGTGTGGTTGAGTAGTCTTACACTTGCCTGGGCTTTGTTGGCCCACTTCACCTCGGGCTAGGTGGCATGGGCGCAGGGGTGCTTCCTGGTGTCGGCTTTTTGTCATCCTGAGTCCTCTCACATCTCTTGGGGTGCCTGCAAGAAGGGAAGCTCTGTCTACATCAGTCAGCACAACCTAGCGCTAGGACTGAACTGAGAAGTGGACAAACCTCTCTGAATACTAAATTTCTCGCCTGTCCCCATAGCAGCCTTTTGGTCATACCAGAGCTTCTGGAGCTCTTGGCTGGCCTAAAGATTTTTGGATGTCTTCTCCATGTACTCAGCCATACTTAAACATAGGCCAAGGATTTAGTCCACAATGTGTTGCCTGGGGTCTTTGAAAGGCCTCTCCCAGCCTTTCCTCACTAGACACAGTGGTCCCCTTACAGGATGACAAAACAAGATCAAAGGGTGAAAACCTACTCCCTTCTGTGGCACCTCTCTGTAGGTGAAAAAGCAAGCATGGTAACTGGATAACCCACCTCCTTTTGCATTTTTCAGGGAGTCTTCCAATCATACTTTTCATGGTTTGGTTGAATCTTTCAACTAAACCATTTCTTTGTGGGTGATAACGGGTGGGAAACTTATACGTCACTCCATAATCATTCCACATTGCCTTGAGGTATGCAGAAATTAAGTTACTACCTCTGTCTGATACCACCTACTTATGGGAAGCCCACTCTTGTAAAGATGCTGAGTAGGGCCCTAGCAACTGCAGGAGCAGTGGTAGTCCTAAGGCGGATACCTTCAGGGTACCTGGAGGAATAATCCACTACCACCAGTATAAATCTGTTCCTTGATGCTGTTGAGGGGTCTAGGGGGCCCTCAACATCAACCTCTACCCTTTCAAAAGGAACCAAAATCATTTAGTGCCCACCTGCCTTGCCACTCACTTGACAGGTGACACCGGAGTCACAAAACTCCCTCGCCTTCTGGGACATACCTGGCCAGTGGAAGTGAGGTACAAACCTACTCCAAGTCTTGGTCTAGCCAAGATGCCCAGCAAAGGGGATCTCAGAAGCCAAAGTGAGCAGGAACTCAGGCTACATCTGAGGCACTACCACTCCCCTGGTGGACCCAGGTTTGGGGTCTCTGGCGTCAGTATACAGGAGTCCCTCCTCCCAATAGGCTCTGTGGGAGCCACTGACATCTACTTTTCCCTGGTCAGCAGCCTGCTGTCTCAGGCTCAAGAGTGGGACAGGACCTCTGTCCCTGGCACAGCTCTTTCCTGGAGGGTCCCCCTGGGCCCAGGAGCTATGCTGTGTAAGGCCCAAGTATCTGGGGCTCAGTTCCCTCAACAGCTGGCAGGTCTTCTCCCAGAGGAGAGGGGACCTGAGCTTGGGGCTGCTCAGAAGCTGGCTTACCAGTTTTCCTGCCTTTTCTCTTGGAGGGCTGGGACATTAATTCAGGCTCCAGCAACGTTTTTCACCCTGGGTCTGGCAATGTGCTATGTTTTTCACCCCCCCTCCCCATTCAGTTATACCCAGCAGAGGAGCTTGAGTCTTTCTTTCGACCTCAGCCCATGCTGTGGATTCCAGATCATTCCTGAGCAGACAAGCTATAAGAACTGCAGAGGATACCACCACCTTCTTCTGGCCAGTAACCCCTCCCACTGTGGGGACACCATTGCCATGGCATGGGCCTTACCTTGGCTGGCAGCATTGATGTTCTGCAGATATCAGTTTTTAAGTCACCATGGGGACAATTGACCTGTATCACTTTTTGCTTTAACTCTAATTCCAACAATATGAGGCTGTTGTCTCTCCAGATTATTGGGACAGGCAACTACATCCATGCCACCCTCAGAGACTAAAGTTGCTTCCATGAGCTCTCTGACATGGTCAGGGCCCACCTGGGATCCCATCTGGAGACTTACCACTGTGGCAGGAGCTGCAGGTGCAGTAGGGAGATTTTGTTTGGGAGAGGCAGGGTGTCCAGTGCGGTGCCCACTGGCTTTGCAATAAATGCACCAAGACTTCTCAGGGTCCCAATTCCTACTCTGGGACCCACCCCTGGCCTGTGTCTTGTCTAGGGGCCCACTCTCCTAATCAGGTTTGTAGGGCCTTTAGAAGACAGTTTTTTATCCTTAGACTGGTCACAATCTTTCTCTTGGAGAGGTGGGGGGTGGCTTAGAAACCCCTTTCTTTGGCCATTGCCACCATTAGTTGTCTTGGATACCCCTAGTCTTACCCCAGTGGTCTGTCTTCTTTCCCGATTCTTGGAGTGATATTGGACCTAGACCTAACAGGTAATGCTGCAATTTTTCAGAATGAAAATGTCACTTACCCAGTGTACATCTGTTCGTGGCATCAGTCGCTGAAGATTCACATGTTGTGCATAGCCCGCCATCTGGTGTTGGGTCGGAGTGTTACAAGTTGTTTTTCTTCGAAGAAGTCTTTCGAGTCACGGGACCGAGTGACTCCTCCTCTTTGTCTCCATTGCGCATGGGCGTCGACTCCATCTTCGATTGTTTTCCCCGCAGAGGGTGAGGTAGGAGTTGTGTTGTAGTAACAGTGCCCATGCAATGGAGTGACTAAGTATGTACCTATAAAAGGTTTAAATAATATATTTACAAATGTACAAAGCTTAAGCTAACTTCCGAACTGCTACAGGCTCCCGGGGAGGCGGGTGGGCACATGTGAATCTCCAGCGACTGATGCCACGAACAGATGTACACTGGGTAAGTGACATTTTCAGTTCGATGGCATCTGTCGCTGGAGATACACATGTTGTGCATAGACTAGTAAGCAGTTATCTCCCCAAAAGCGGTGGCTCAGCCTGTAGGAGTGGAAGTAGTTTGAAATAAGGTTCTTAACACGGCTTGACCTACTGTGGCTTGTTGTGCGGATAGCACGTCTATACAGTAGTGCTTGGTGAACGTGTGAGGCATAGACCATGTGGCTGCCTTACATATTTCGTTCATTGGAATATTTCCTAGAAAGGCCATGGTAGCACCTTTCTTTCTGGTTGAGTGTGCCCTTGGTGTAATGGGCAGCTGTCGTTTTGCTTTAAGGTAGCAGATTTGGATGCACTTAACTATCCATCTGGCTATACCTTGTTTTGATATTGGGTTTCCTGCATGAGGTTTTTGGAATGCAATAAATAGTTGTTTAGTTTTCCTGATGTTTTTTGTTCTGTCAATGTAGTACATTAATGCTCTTTTGACATCTAATGTATGTAGTGCCCTCTCAGCTACGGAATCTGGCTGTGGGAAGAACACTGGTAGTTCTACCGTTTGATTTAGGTGGAACGGTGAAATAACCTTTGGTAAAAATTTAGGATTAGTCCTTAGGACTACCTTATTTTTGTGTAGTTGGATAAAAGGTTCTTGTATTGTAAACGCTTGAATTTCGCTTACTCTTCGTAGAGATGTGATGGCGATGAGAAATGCAACTTTCCAGGTTAGGAACTGTATTTCGCAAGAGTGCATGGGTTCGAAAGGTGGACCCATGAGTCTTGTTAGGACGACATTGAGGTTCCATGAAGGAACAGGTGGTGTCCTTGGTGGTATAATTCTTTTAAGGCCTTCCATAAATGCTTTAATGACTGGTATCCTATATAGTGAAGTTGAATAGGTAATCTGCAGGTATGCAGATATTGCCGCAAGGTGTATTTTAATGGAAGAGAAAGCTAGGTTAGATTTTTGTAAGTGTAGTAAGTAACCCACTACATCCCTTGGAGATGCGTGTAATGGTTGGATCTGATTATGATGGCAGTAGCAAACAAACCTCTTCCATTTGCTTGCATAGCAGTGCCTAGTGGATGGTTTTCTGGCTTGCTTTATGACTTCCATACATTCTTGGGTAAGTTGTAAGTGTCCGAATTCTAGGATTTCAGGAGCCAGATTGCTAGATTCAGCGATGCTGGATCTGGATGCCTGATCTGTTGGTTGTGTTGTGTTAACAGATCTGGCCTGTTGGGCAATTTGATGTGGTGTACTACTGATAGGTCTAGCAGTGTTGTGTACCAGGGTTGCCTTGCCCAAGTTGGTGCTATCAATATGAGTTTGAGTTTGTTTTGACTCAATTTGTTTACCAGATAAGGAAGGAGAGGGAGAGGGGGAAAAGCGTATGCAAATATCCCTGACCAGTTCATCCATAGGGCATTGCCCTGGGACTGCCTGTGTGGGTATCTGGATGCGAAGTTTTGGCATGTTGCGTTCTCTTTTGTTGCAAACAAGTCTATTTGAGGCGTTCCCCAAAGTCTGAAGTAAGTGTTTAGAATTTGGGGGTGAATTTCCCATTCGTGGACCTGTTGGTGATCTCGAGAGAGATTGTCTGCAAGTTGATTCTGGATCCCTGGAATAAACTATGCTATTAGGTGAATGTGGTTGTGAATTGCCCATCGCCATATCTTCTGTGCTAGAAGGTTCAACTGCGTTGAGTGTGTCCCCCCCTGTTTGTTTAGATAATACATTGTTGTCATGTTGTCTGTTTTGACAAGAATGTATTTGTGAGTTATGATTGGTTGGAAAACCTTTAGTGCTTGTAAAACTGCTAGCAGTTCTAGGTGATTTATATGCAGTTTTGTTTGATGAACGTTCCATTGTCCTTGTATGCTGTGTTGATCGAGGTGTGCTCCCCACCCCGTCATGGAAGCATCTGTTGTTATTACGTAATGTGGCACTGGGTCTTGGAAAGGCCGCCCTTTGTTTAAATTTATACTGTTCCACCATAGAAGCGAGAGATATGTTTGGCGATCTATCAACACCAGATCTAGAAGGTGACCCTGTGCTTGTGACCATTGTGATGCTAGGCACTGTTGTAAGGGCCTCATGTGCAGTCTTGCGTTCGGGACAATGGCTATGCATGAGGACATCATGCCTAGGAGTTGTAATATCATTTTTGCTTGTACTTTTTGTGTTGGGTACATGCGTCGTATGATATTGTTGAAATTTTGAATTCTTTGTGGACTTGGAGTGGCTAGTCCTTTTGTTGTGTCTATTATGGCTCCTAGGTATTGTTGTACCTTGCACGGCAGAATGTGGGATTTTGCAAAGTTGACGGTGAAACCGAGTTTGTAGAGGTTTTGTATGACCTGATTTGTGTGGTGTGAGCACCTTGTCAGTGAGTTGGTCTTGATTAGCCAGTCGTCTAGATACGGGAATACGTGTATTTGCTGCCTTCTGATGTGTGCAGCCACTACTGCTAGACATTTTGTAAAGACTCTTGGTGCGGTTGTTAAACCAAACGGCAATACTTTGAATTGGTAATGTATTCCTTTGAATACAAACCTTAGGTATTTCCTGTGCGATTGATGTATTGGTATATGGAAATACGCGTCTTTGAGGTCTAAGGTTGTCATGTAGTCCTGCAGTTTTAGCAATGGTAACACTTCTTGTAGCGTGACCATGTGAAAGTGTTCTGATTTGATGTAGGTGTTTAGTATTCTGAGGTCTAGGATTGGTCTCAGTGTTCGGTCCTTTTTTGGTATTAAGAAGTAGAGTGAATAAACTCCTGTGTTTATTTGTGACTTTGGTACTAGTTCGATTGCATTCTTTTGCAATAATGCTTGGACTTCTATTTCTAGAAGGTCGGAATGTTGTTTCGATAAATTCTGTGCTTTTGGTGGTATGTTTGGAGGGATTTGTAGAAATTCTATGCAATAACCATGTTGGATAATTGCTAAGACCCAAGTGTCTGTAGTTATTTCTTTCCATGCTTGGTAGTAATGACCTATTCTTCCCCCCACTGGTGTTGTGTGGAGGGGATGAGTGACATTTGAGTCACTGCTTGGTTGTAGGGGTTTTGGGGCTTTGAAATTTTCCCCTATTCCTAGGGAATTGTCCCCCTCTATATTGGCCCCGAAAGCCTCCCCTGTACTGTCCCTGGTAGCTGGACGGTGTTGCCTGTGAGGTGCTGGCTTGTGTGGCCTGACCCCGAAACCCCCCTCTAAAGGTTGTCTTGCGGAAGGTGCTGTAAGTGCCTCTGCTCTGCGGGGAGTAGAGTGCGCCCATGGCTTTAGCAGTGTCAGTGTCCTTTTTCAGTTTCTCAATTGCCGTGTCCACCTCTGGTCCGAACAGTTGTTTCTCATTGAAGGGCATATTGAGCACTGCCTGCTGTATCTCTGGTTTAAAACCAGACGTTCGTAGCCATGCGTGCCTTCTTATAGTCACAGATGTGTTAATTGTTCTCGCAGCTGTGTCCGCTGCGTCCATAGAGGAGCGTATCTGATTATTAGATATGTTCTGTCCTTCCTCAACCACCTGTTTCGCCCTCTTTTGTAGTTCCTTGGGTAGATGCTCAATGAGGTGTTGCATCTCGTCCCAATGGGCTCTGTCATAGTGCGCAAGTAGTGCTTGAGAGTTAGCGATGCGCCACTGGTTTGCAGCTTGTACTGCGACTCTCTTTCCGGCTGCATCGAACTTGCGGCTCTCTTTATCTGGGGGTGGTGCATCCCCAGATGTGTGGGAGTTGTCTCTCTTGCGAGCTGCTCCTACTACGACAGAATCTGGTGGCAGCTGTGTGGTGATGAAAACAGGGTCTGTGGGAGGCGCTTTGTATTTCTTTTCAACCCTTGGTGTGATTGCCCTACTCTTGACCGGCTCCTTGAAGATTTCCTTTGCGTGCCGAAGCATTCCTGGGAGCATAGGCAGGCTTTGGTAGGAGCTGTGGGTGGATGAGAGGGTGTTGAATAAGAAGTTATCCTCGACTGGTTCTGAGTGGAGGTTTACGTTGTGGAACTCTGCCGCTCTAGCCACCACTTGTGAATAAGCTGTGCTGTCTTGTGGTGGTGAGGGCTTTGTGGGATACGCCTCTGGACTGTTGTCCGACACTGGGGCGTCGTATAAGTCCCAAGCGTCTTGGTCCTGGTCACCTTGGCTCACGGTGGTGTGAGCCGGGGAATGTGATGGAGTTTGTGCTGGCGAAACGTTAGTTACAGGTGGAGGAGAGGGTGGCGGAGTTACCTTTTTCACCATTTTTGTTTGTGGTGCTTGGTCTGTCTGAAACTCCAGTCTCCTTTTTCTCCTAATAGGGGGAAGGGTGCTTATTTTCCCTGTTCCTTCCTGTATGAAAATACGTTTCTGCGTATGGTCCACTTCGGTGGATTGCAACTCTTCCTCAAATCTGTGCTTTCGCATCTGAGAGGACAAGGACTGCTCCTCTGAATAGGAACCGGTAACTGGGTCGGTTGCGTGTCTTTTCGGCACCGAAACCCTGTCTGTATTCTTTTTCGGCTCCGAGGTGACCTTCTTCTTTTTTAGAGTCAATACCTCTCGGCGTCGATCTTCCTCGGTGCCGCTGTCTCGGCGTCGAGCCGTTTCGGCACCGCTATCTCGGCGTCGATCCTTTTCAGCAGCACTTTCTCGGTCCCGAGAAGGCTGCGTGCCGGTGTCTCGACCGGAGTCAGACGATCTCGGCACTGTGTCGGCCTTTTTCGGTGCCGATGGTCGGTCACCGAATTTATGGGTCGAGCCATGGCCTGGTGGCAGTGGCATCCCCTGGGCCTTGTCACTTTTCTTTTGTTTCTTCGACGTCTTACTCACAGTTCTTTGATCGTCGAATTCCTCGGAGTCCGATTCGTGGATCGAGAAGGTTTCTTCTTCCTCTTGTTCCTCGAACTCTCGGTGAGCTGTCGGCGTGGACGCCATCTGAAGTCTCCTGGCTCGATGGTCACGAAGTGTCTTTCGGGACCGGAACGCACGACAGGCCTCGCAAGTCTCTTCACTGTGCTCAGGCGACAGGCACAGGTTACAGACCAAATGCTGGTCTGTATACGGGTACTTGTTATGGCATTTGGGACAGAAACGGAACGGGGTCCGTTCCATCAGCGTTGTTGTACACGCGGTCGGGCCGACCAGGCCCCGACGGGGGATCGAAAGCTACCCCGAAGGGCACCGGAGCTCTTCAATCTTCGATGCGGTGTCGATTCTATCCAAGCCGATCCCGAACGCAACAATACCGACGTAATCTTCCGATAGTTAGCTAACTTTCTGATCCGAAACTCGGAGCGACAGGAACACGTCCGAACCCGATGGCGGAAAGAAAACAATCGAAGATGGAGTCGACGCCCATGCGCAATGGAGACAAAGAGGAGGAGTCACTCGGTCCCGTGACTCGAAAGACTTCTTCGAAGAAAAACAACTTGTAACACTCCGACCCAACACCAGATGGCGGGCTATGCACAACATGTGTATCTCCAGCGACAGATGCCATCGAACACACAGTTACTTAACTGATGCTCTGTCAAAATAAGGTTATAAAGCCCATAATAGTCTTGCACCTGGTTCCCTTTCAACCAACCACCTAAAGTTTTGACTGAGAAGTCAACAAAATCTACTCAGGACTGCCTAGAGGTTTTTTTCTAGTCTCCCTGACCCCGATCCTGTACTCAACTGTGGTGAGTCCAAAGCCCTCAATCACGATATCTTTCATGTGGTCATGGGAATTAGCATCTGTTCTAGTCAGTGTTAGGAGTCTAACCCTATATTTTCCTGAGAACAGCTCCACGATTAGAGACACCCAATACTTTTGGCTGAGTTTCCTCGTGGTACAAGCTCTCTTAAAGGCAGTGAACCACTTAGTGAAATCATCACCCTCTGAATATTTTGGGACAATCCCTTTGGGGAACTAAGGGTCAAAGGTTTCTTATGTCTCCCGATTTAAAAGTTTGCTGCCACCGGAGATGGCCCGAGGGCCATCTCGGCTCTCTCTTTTTCTATAGCTAAGAGTCTAGACTAACTCTATCCTCTTTGCTAGCTTCATTTGTTCAGCATCTTCACTGTCTCCATCCGATGGGGCACTATCTGAAGTAACGCCAGTAGTGTTCCTGTCATTGGAGTTGTGGAGGGATTCATCATCCTCTTCCACTTCCTCCTCACTCTCAGGAGGGGGTACTTTGCTTGCCGCAGCTGTATCAATTTCTGCTAGCAGCTGCTGCAGATGGGCCTTGTGGGCTTAGGAAGCATGGCAAGTTTCCATGCTTGGCAGAGGGGCCTGAAGTTGGGTAAAAGTAAGGTTTTTGTAGGGGGCCAGGTTGAGCTCCTGGGATGTACCTGCTGTCTCAGTCATGGTTGTAAAGAAGTTGGGACCTTTTTAGAACCTTAAAAAAATCTAAGTTAACTACTGAAAGGCTTAACTAAAGTATTCTAAACAGTTTGGACTGGGAGACTGGACACAAAGCACTGTTGCTATTTATAAACAATTTTTTTTAAAACTGAAGATCGGAAAAATGTATTCTAATTAAACACAATGTTGGATTCCTTAGGGGTATCACTTATTAACTGAGTAGTACAGCAAATGTCAATTAATGTGCCCCACCGCTGCACCACCAATATGGGAAGTTGGCTCTTTATATGATATATCAAAATGAGATACATTGTGCAAGGAGTCTAGGGATTCCTTTACAAGTGGACAAGGGCTTGCAATAGCAAACCTAATGTGCTCTTTTCAGGGGGTAGTATGATCAAGAAGCCTTAGGCTAATCAGAGAGGAGTGTTAGACATCTGCAAATACACAAGCCAATAAATGAGACAACTCAAGGAGATCAACACCAATTTACAAAAATAACAAATATCTTTGTATATGCTTAGGCACCAGAATCAATACGATCAGGTAAGTACGTTTTGCAAGAAAAATACTTTCAGGTTTCAAAAGTCAACAGTGCAGTTCTCAGAAACAGCAAGATTATTCTATGGAGAGAAAAAAGTACTGCATTCAGACATGATACAGCGACTTACAGGACCAATCTCCAGGACTTAAGGTAAGTATTGGACAAGGGTTGGGACCATAGCAACAGCTCCCACCGGGTAGCACTGGGGCAGCCTGGTGCAGGGGTGTAGTACAGCATCAGGTGCCCAAAGTTAGTCAATGGGGAACGGTCTGGTTGAAAAGAGGCTGCGGGTTTGGAAAGGGAGGGAGTTCAAGTCTTGAGATGCTCGGGACGGAGGGACACCTTTAGTTCTCTTCTCCATGCGTCAGGGGCGACCGATGCAGTGGTGTCCTAAGGCATCAAGTTTTTTCCACCAGGAGCACTCGTGGTTGAGGGGGCCTGCAGGCAGCGTTTTGTGAGTCCACAGTAGGCAAGTTCAAGGTGGGCTTTGTCTCTGGAGGGCTGCAGGACCACGTTGGCACCGCTGGCCCACTTCAACTCGGTCGCAGTGGTGCTTTCCGGTGTCCTCTAAGGTCTCTTGTGGTCCCTGCAAAATGCAGGGAAGCAGCTCCGCTGCTCCATCGGAGTTCCTGGGTCTTTGTTGAAGGCAGGCAGTCCTTCTAGCTCCTTGGAGGCACAGTAGGTTGCAGGACAAGTCGATTCTGGGACAAATTGGCAATGTTGGTAATGTCCCTTTTCGCAGGGTATCCCCAAACATTTTGCCTCTGATCTCCTGCTTTTGACTGTGTGCTGCATTTAGTTTTTGGTGGCTTTAAGACTCTGGGCACTTTAGCACTGCTGACCAGTGCTAAAGTGCAAGTGCTCCCTGACCAAATTTTATTGGTGACTGGTTTATCCATGATTAGCATAGTTGATTTACTAGTAATTCCCTAGTAAAGTGCACTGTGCGCGCCCAGGGCTGGCAAGACAAACGCTACTAGTGGGCCTGCAGCACTGATTGTGCCACCCACATGAGTAGCCCTGTAAACATGTTTCAGACCTGCCACTGCAGTGTCTGTGTGTGCAGTCTTGCACTGCTATTTCGACCTGGCAGGTACACCCACTTGCCAAGCCCATACCTTCCCTTTTACTACATGTAAGTCACCCCTTAAGTAGTCCCAAGGCAGCCCCATTGGCAGGGTACAATGTATTTAAAAGGTAGAACATATACCGATGTGCTTTACATGTTCTGATGGTGAAATACTGCCAAACTCTGTTTTCACCATTGCAAGGCCTATCTCTTCCATAGGCTAACATTGAGATTGCCTCGAAATAACTTGTAAGTGTAATTTGCCATTGGGTGAAGATAGAGATGTGGAGTTTGGGGTCTCTGGGCTCACAATTTAAAAATACATCATTTGGTGAAGTTGAGTACTAAATTGTAAGTTTGAAAATAAAAATTTCCCTGATTAACTATTCTGTTCCTTTGACTGTCTGCTGAAGACACGCCTGGGTCAGGATGACAGCTGGGCTGTTTGTCCATTCAATCTAGACAGTCAAACAAAGGGAGCGGAGGTGTGCCCTGCATATCCTGATGGCCCAATCACCAGGCTGATGCGTCTTCCTGAGCTAGAGAGGTCAGAGGAGCTGACACCTGCACCTGAATAGGGCTGTGCCTGTCCTCACACAAAGCAGTCTCCAACCCTCTGGAGTGTGTCTGGGGCGAGGGCAGAGAAAGGCAGTGTCTTGTTAACTAAAAAGACTTCTCTTTGAAGTTTACCTACTTCAAAGATAGAAATTGGTTGTAAGTATTGGACTTCTGACACCACAGTTAGAATACTTCTGGACTAAGAGCATTCCGCCAGGAACAAGAGCTGGATGCTGTAGGAAGGACTGCCACTCTGCCTGTTGCTTTGTTGTGCTTGCCCGCTACTTCTGTCCAGAGAGTGAAAGGACTGGACTTTGCTTTCTACATCCAAGGTTCTCCAAGGGCTTGAACTGGCCTTACCTCCTGTTAAGAAGTCGCATGGCCATCAAAAACTTCATATGCCAGCACCTGGATTCTCCTGCCAAGACTCCTGATTTGCCAAGTGGAGCCACATCCAGCCCTTGGGCCCTTGGGTATGAGTTCTGGTGCAACCCGGAAGAAACTGGTACATGGACTTCCAGAGAGACTTAGAAAATGGCGCCACTCCCGGACTCAGTGCCACAACTTGCACCGAAGCCATGGTCCCCTCTGAGTTCAACGATCGTGACCTACAATGCAGGCCCCTCCCCTGCTACCACGCCTCCAAAGTCCTGGCACAGCGCGAGTCCAGAGTGCCTAGTCCAAGATGTCCGTGACACCCAACTCTCCTGCAGCACCTGTGGCCTGCAGTGGAATTGTGACACTGCAAAGTCAAAGCCTTGCAACTTGACCTACTGGATTCATTGACTCCGTCTTCTTGTAAGTTGTAAGGGACTGATACTTTGCTGCCAATGCCGCATCACCTCCCCTGCGACCTTAAGAAACCAATGCCTCTCCTCCCCTGCCTAACATTAAGGGACCCACGCCTCACCTCCCCGGTAGCAGTAAGGAACCGATGCCGCACCAGCTCTAGCAACGCCTCACCTCCCCGAAACAGTGCAATGTCTGTTTCCTCATCGTTTTCCAAGGTACTGTAACCAGGATCTATATGACTCCTTAGCCAGCTTACACTCCCTCGTCAGAGGGCGCTTGACTGTTGGAAGCAACTCTGTCAAGCTGTGTTGATAGCCCCAGTTGAACCTATTGCATTTCTAAGAGCTATATTATATTTAATATTTGAAAATGTGAGTCTTTACTTGTGTATGTAGGATTTCTGTCGTTTTGGTCTTGTTTTACTCAGGTAAATATTGACTATTTTTCTAAACTGGTGTGGAGTCCTTCTATAGTGTTTTCAGTGTGTGTGTGTGTGTATATATACACAAATACTTTACACATTGCCTCTGGGATAAGCCAGACTGTTTGTGTCAAGCTTCAGATAAATATTGACTATTTTTCTAAACTGGTGTGGAGTCCTTCTGTAGTGTTTTGCATGTGTGTGTGTGTGTGTGTGTGTGTGTGTGTGTGTGTGTACATATACACAAATACTTTACACATTGCCTCTGGGATAAGCCAGACTGTTTGTGTCAAGCTTCGAAGGGGAGGTGGGAGGGGAGGGGGGGGGGGGGGAGCACGTGTTATTTTAGCTGTATGACTCCCTCACCCCAACTACAGTGAGGGTCCCTACTTGGACAGGGTGCAACCCACTGCCAACTAGAGACCCCATTTCTAACAGGCAGGAACAGCAGAAAGCCTGGGGCCAAGTCAGTTGCTTCTTCCTTGGGCTTCGCTTTTGGGGTTCGAGTGTCCTTCTTCGTAGGTCAGCAAGAAGTTTATTTCCTCATGCCAGGAGCTCCCTCAAGTACTGGGAGTGTAGGATAGTAGCCAGTGGGATACTTACACCTGGGGTCACTACACCCCTATAAGACCACTTCCTTTGAGAAGTGGGCATAACCACGTACTACAGTCCCTAAATCTTCCAACACCAAGATGGCAGATTTCTAAATGTGTCCACATCAGGCAGCGCACCTTAGGAGTGGGACTAATCTGAGGGGTGGACACACTTCTCTGAATACTATATAAGTCATCTGCATCTTTCCTTCGAGTGAAGCCAGGTATGCATACCAAGGGTAGTAGGCTTCTTCGAAGCCCTCTGCCTTGGAATGCAAATTTGCAGGTCATCCGGTGGGGTGTGAAAACACCTCTCCCAGAGCAGGCTTTGTTTCTGACCGCCAGACAGAAAAGGTTCTCCTCCTAGGGGTTCATGTCTGGTAGTGGCAGGCTGGCTAAAACTAGTCAATCCGGACACTGGTATTTGGTAGGTTTTCAGGGGGCACGTCTAAGGTGCCCTCTAGGTGCATGTAAAAATAAATCCAGCACTGGCATCAGTGAGAGGTTATGACTATGGGATGTTTGATAACATCAGTTTCAGTGAAACCATCATGTAGCGTGGGAACTTGTATTGACCAGTGTCCAGCACATGTGCTTAAAATGGAATCCCTGTTCACTTTGTCCAAGAATCGACAAAGACACAGCAGGGGCATAGGTGGAAGAGCACATGTAATATAATGCACCCTACCTTAGGGCCGTTAGGCCTGCTGTAGTGGTGACTTACATATATTGCACACTGTGTTTAGGGGACATGGCATACACGATGTGTGAATTGTCATGTTTTCACTTTTAGCTGCACCAAGACATGCAGCCTGCAGCAGCAGTCTGCATGCGATAGGTGAGGGGTCCCTGAGGGTGGCACAATACATGCTGCAGCCCTTGGGGTCCCTCCTTGGTACCCATGCCCTAGGTGCCAGGGGTACCATTTGCTATGGACTTATAGGGAGGCCAAAGGTATTGTCAATTGGGGAACAATTGCAACGTTTTAGGGATCTGGCACTGGGGGCCAGGTTAGCAGGAATCCCATGCACATTCAGTCAAAACCGCATCAAATACGAGGCAAAAACTGTGGGTGGCCATGTCAAAAAAGGGCACTTTCTACAGGGAACAGTTTGGCAGAGCCCAAAGAGGGCTTGGCTCTTGAGCGTCTCAGGTCCATAGAGCCAATCGGTGTCAATGGACTCGGGCTGGAGGGTTCGGGTGTATAGGTGTTTTGTTAGGCTGGTTGGCAAGTTTAACACACAAACAGTTCTCAGTTGTAAGGAAATGCCTCCTTGGCATGGTTACCCCCTGACTTTTTAACTTTGCTGATGCTATGTTTTGATTTGAAAGTGTGCTGAGGCCTGCTAATCAGGCCCCAGCACCAGTGTTCTTTCACTAACCTGTACTTTTGTTTTACACAATTGGCGCACCCTGGCATCCGGATAAGTCCCTTGTAACTGGTACCCCTGGTACCAAGGGCCCTGATGCCAGGGAAGGTCTCTAAGGGCTGCAGCATATCTTATGCCACCCTGGGGACCCCTCACTCAGCACAGACACACTGCTTGCCAGCTTGTGTGTGCTAGTGAGGACAAAACAAGTAAGTCGACATGGCACTCCCCTCAGGGTGCCATGCCAACCTCACACTGCCTATGCAGTATAGATAAGTCACCCCTCTAGCAGGCCTTACAGCCCTAAGGCAGGGTGCACTATACCATAGGTGAGGGCACCAGTGCATGAGCACTGTGCCCCTACAGTGTCTAAGCCAAACCTTAGACATTGTAAGTGCAGGGTAGCCATAAGAGTATATGGTCTGGGAGTCTGTCAAACACGAACTCCACAGCACCATAATGGCTACACTGAAAACTGGGAAGTTTGGTATCAAACTTCTCAGCACAATAAATGCACACTGATGCCAGTGTACATTATATTGTAAAATACACCCCAGAGGGCACCTTAGAGGCGCCCCCTGAAACTTTAACCAACTACCTGTGTAGGCTGACTGGTTCTAGCAGCCTGCCACACTCGAGACATGTTGCTGGCCCCATGGGGAGAGTGCCTTTGTCACTCTGAGGCCAGTAACAAAGCCTACACTGGGTGGAGATGCTAACACCTCCCCCAGGCAGGAGCTGTAACACCTGGCGGTGAGCCTCAAAGGCTCACCCCCTTTGTTCCAGCACCGCAGGGCACTCCAGCTAGTGGAGTTGCCCGCCCCCTCCGGCCACGGCCCCACTTTTGGCGGCAAGGCCGGAGGAAATAATGAGAATAACAAGGAGGAGTCACTGGCCAGTCAGGACAGCCCCTAAGGTGTCCTGAGCTGAAGTGGCTCTAACTTTTAGAAATCCTCCATCTTGCAGATGGAGGATTCCCCCAATAGGGATAGGATTGTGACCCTCTCCCCTTGGGAGGAGGCACAAAGAGGGTGTACCCACCCTCAGGGCTAGTAGCCATTGGCTACTAACCTCCCAGACCTAAACACGCCCTTAAATTTAGTATTTAAGGGCTTCCCTGAACCTAAGAATTTAGATTCCTGCAACTACAAGAAGAAGAGGACTGCTGAGCTGAAAAACCCCTGCAGAAGAAGAAAGAAGACACCAACTGCTTTGGCCCCAGTCCTACCGGCCTGTCTCCTGCCTTCTAAAGAAACCTGCTCCAGCGACGCTTTCCCCAGGACCAGCGACCTCTGAATCCTCAGAGGACTGTCCTGCTTCAAGAGAAACAAGAAACTCCCGAGGACAGCGGCCCTGTTTCAAAAAGACTGCAACTTTGTTACAGAGGAGCAGATTTAAAGACCCCTGCAATCCCCGCAAGAAGCGTGAGACTTGCAACACTGCACCCGGCGACCCCGACTCGACTGGTGGAGAAACAACGCTACAGGGAGGACCCTCCGGCGACTCCAAGACTGTGGAGTAACCAAAGTTGTCCCCCCTGAGCCCCCACAGCGACGCCTGCAGAGGGAATCCCGAGGCTCCCCCTGACCGCGACTGCCTGACTCTGAAATCCCGACGCCTGGAAAAGACCCTGCACCCGCAGCCCCCAGGACCTGAAGGATCGGAACTCCAGTGCAGGAGTGACCCCCAGGAGGCCCTCTCCCTTGCCCAGGTGGTGGCTACCCCGAGGAGCCCCCCCCCTTGCCTGCCTGCACCGCTGAAGAGACCCCTTGGTCTGCCAATGACTCCCATTGGAAACCCGACGCCTGTTTGCACACTGCACCCGGCCGCCCCCGCGCTGCTGAGGGTGTACTTTTTGTGTGGACTTGTGTCCCCCCCGGTGCCCTACAAAACCCCCCTGGTCTGCCCTCCGAAGACGCGGGTACTTACCTGCTGGCAGACTGGAACCGGGGCACCCCCTTCTCTCCATTGAAGCCGATGCGTTTTGGGCACCACTTTGAACTCCGCACCTGACCGGCCCTGAGCTGCTGGTGTGGTGACTTTGGGGTTGCTCTGAACCCCCAACGGTGGGCTACCTTGGACCCCAATCTTAACCCCGTAGGTGGTTTACTTACCTGCAAAAACTAACATTACTTTACCTCCTCCAGGAACTGTGAAAATTGCACTGTGTCCACTTTTAAAACAGCTAAATGTGTTTTATGTAAAAAGTATATATGCCTCTGTGATTATTCAAAGTTCCTAAAGTACTTACCTGCAATACCTTTCAAATGAGATATTACATGTAGAATTTGAACCTGTGGTTCTTAAAATAAACTAAGAAAATATATTTTTCTATAACAAAAACCTATTGGCTGGAATTGTCTAGGAGTGTGTGTTCCTCATTTATTGCCTGTGTGTATGTACAACAAGTGCTTAACACTACTCCTTTGATAAGCCTACTGCTCGACCACACTACCACAAAATAGAGCATTAGTATTATCTCTTTTTGCCACTATCTTACCTCTAAGGGGAACCCTTGGACTCTGTGCATACTATTCCTTACTTTGAAATAGTGCATACAGAGCCAACTTCTTACATCAGTGCACATGCAGAAGATGGAAAAGAAACAGAGCAAGGTGACTTTTGGAGCTAGCCTTTCTCGAAGTTCCTTGACGTGCTGGTAGTTTTGGCAGTGGTGGTGTTCAGACTGATCACAAACAAGCCTTGGTGCTTGCAACAGGCTGCGGTTCCCTGGGTATTGGTGCAGGGAGCCTTCAGGGTGCATCAGTGACTCTAAGACTGGATGGATCGATGGGACAGACTTTCTGGACACTCAGTAACCACCTACTAGGAGACTGCTACATCTGTGGACCCAGTAGTCAGCAGATCATTGAACTGAACTGTGCGGTCGGTGCATGCAGGCAAGTGGCTCCTCCACTCCGAGGGAGACGCTAGCTGGTTGGTGAAGTGCTGGCAGCCCTCCAAGGCTATGGGAGGATGCACAGCTGCAAGATGAGTCAGGTCTTTGCAACTGTCTGGGAAGGAGCAGGTAGGCAGAATTTGGCATCAATCCCACTGCAAGTCCACAGTCTCACATCTTCAGCTCCTCTTTGTCCTTCTTGTAGTCAGATGACTATGTTCCTGGTGTCAAGGGGACAACTAAATAGTGAGTTTAGGAGCATTAAGGGGAGTGTAAGGTAGAAGCCAATAGCCTACTTACCTCTGTGGTGACTACAACCCCTATATGACCACTTCCTGTGGAAGTGGGCATTTTCCAGACCCAGAGTTCCTAGTTCAACCAAAGCACAATTTGAGCACAAATAGGTAGCCCACCGTATGGGTGTAACTAGCCTGGAGGTGCTATATGCCTACTTGCATAGTTCATTTACCATCTGTCCTGATGCCCCATGAGCCTCAGGGGGTGGCTTTCTACAGGTCTTGAGAAAACCGTGGTTGCATATCAAAAGGCGGCCGGGGTTTAGGCCCCTGGCTTTGGTATGCAGATTCACTAGCCATCCTGGTAGAGGTGATACACCTTCTCCAGAGCAGGCATTGTTTCCTGACCTTAGAGAGTGCTGGCTCTCACCTACATGGGGTCAGAAGCTCCTCTCTGCGGTGGCAGGCTGGTCAAGACCAGCCATCCAACAAACTAAATGATTAGAAGCTTTCAGGGGGCATTTAAGGTGCGCCCTTTGGGTACATGACATAATAAATCCAATACCGGCATCAGTATGGATTTATTAAGACAAGGTGTTTGATACCAAACAACATAGGTTTCAGGAAAGCCATCATGTAGCTGCAGAATTTGTAATGACCTGTTGCTCAGTACATATATTTAACATGGCTTCCCTGTTCACTTGTACCATCTAGTAATTGAACTAGACAGCCCTGGGGCATATGTGCTCAAGCAGATATGCCCCCACATGTAATATAAAGTACCCTGCCTTAAGGCTCTAAGACCTGCTGTAGGGGTGACTTATATTATATGCAGTGACTTGGACATGACACAGTGAGAGTGCCATGTCGTGTTTTTACACATGGTTTGCACCATGTCACAACGCCGGAGATGGCAGTCTGCATGTAGTTTGTATGGGGGTCCCTTAGGATGGCATAATACATGCGGCAGCCCTTAGGGACCCTCTATTATCCATGCCCATGGTACTAGGAGTACCATTTAGTAGGTACTTACAGGGGTGCTAAATGGTGTGCCAGCTGTAATACAATTAGACCATTGTGCCTTATTTTCTTTTTTAGGAAAAAAGCATAGACACTGGGGCCTGGTTAGCAGGGACTCAGTGCACATCAGTCAAAAAACATCAGCACCAGTGACAGAAAGTAGGAGTGACCAAGACAAAAAGGGGCACTTTTCCTACACACAGTAGTGGTTGGAGGAGGGCTAAAGATTCTGGGATACTAACTTGCGCCAGCAGGCTTCTCAGCTGTTATGTCCCACTGCTGTGAACAAGAGACCAGCTCATCTGACCCCTTGAGTCTCTTGGCTGGGCTCTGAAAATGACTTCTCTCAGAGCAGGACACAGCAGGCACAGTTCTTCCCCTTTGCTAACCACCAGGCTCAGCATGTGCAGTCCATGCTGGTGCAGCCACTGTTTGCCACTGTTCGAAGTTTCCACCTTTGGTCCTCATTACAGCCTAGTTGAGATTGGAGTTCTGGGTGGCCTATTTATGTACAGAAAATGCCTCAGGGCAGGATGCAGTTGGAGACAATGGGCTACTAGGTTCCCTCACTCTTGATCACTTCCTGGGACCTGTGTTTTCTGGCTATCCCAGGATGCATCATTCTGCCCACTGCCAACATGGCAGAATGCCTCTCGGCATTCTGAGTTCCCTATCCTAAATCAGAGCTGTGGCTACCAAATGGTTATATGCTGCTGGAAAACTGGTTTGACAACTTACTTCTTATTCACAGTCCCTAGTGCCAGCCTATCTACCTATAAAATCACAGCCTCTCTGTCAACTGTTCACATTAGTCCTTCAAAGACAGCTTTGCCTCTGAAGCTCGCCTATTGGGCTTACAACCGTGTGGTATCCAGCCTGGGAGAGGTAGCCCTGTTATCTTTCCTGGGAGTCGTTAGAATGTATTCCCAGGAGGGAGACAGCTGTATGCATGACAGACCCAGAGTAAAACGTTAAATTGGCACTGGAAACCTTGGACCACTAAAGTGGCAGCTTCTAAAGTTGCACTTTGATCACCAACAACACTAAATTCAATGTAATCATTAAACCGGATATAAAGCACTGATTCTTTTGATACCTTACAGTACTAACTTTAGTCATCCCATTCTGAAGCTAGCAGGGTTGAGGTGTCAGTCTGTAACTCTGTACTTGCCAATGGGCCTATAACCCTTTCCACAGTAAAAACAATTTAGGTTCTTTTACTATTGGAACATGTCAAAGTACATGTTCCACTTTCAAACATACAGCGCCATTGTAAGGAAATGCCTCCTTGGCATGGTTACCCCCTGACTTTTTGCCTTTGCTGATGCTAAGTTATGACTTGAGTGTGCTGGGACCCTGCTAAACAGGCCCCAGCACCAGTGTTCTTTCCCTAAACTGTACCTTTGTCTCCCCAATTGGCACAACCCTGGCACTCAGGTAAGTGCCTTGTAACTGGTACCCCTGGTACCAAGGGCCACGATGCCAGGGAACGTCTCAAAGGGCTGCAGCATGTCTTATGCCACCCTAGTGACCCCTCACTCAGCACATGCACACTGCCTCACAGCTTGTGTGTGCTGGTGGGGAGAAAATTACTAGGTCGACATGGCACTCCCCTCAGAGTGCCATGCCTACCCTACACTGCCTGTGGTATAGGTAAGTCACACCTCTAGCAGGCCTTACAGCCCTAAGGCACGGTGCACTATACCACAGGTGGGGGCATATGTGCATGAGCACTATGCCCCTACAGTGTCTAAGCAAAACCTTAGACATTGTAAGTGCAGGGTAGCCATAAGAGTATATGGTCTGGGAGTTTGTCAAACACGAACTCCACAGTTCCATAATGGCTACACTGAAAACTGGGAAGTTTGGTATCAAACTTCTCAGCCCAATAAATGCACACTGATGCCAGTGTGCAATGTATTGTAAAATACTCTGTAAGGAAATGCCTCCTTGGCATGGTTGCCCCCTGACTTTTTGCCTTTGCTGATGCTATGTTTAC
Source organism: Pleurodeles waltl (assembly GCF_031143425.1). NCBI lineage: Eukaryota > Metazoa > Chordata > Amphibia > Caudata > Salamandridae > Pleurodeles > Pleurodeles waltl. The sequence continues at coordinate 373,687,034 of NC_090450.1, read as the reverse complement.
AATTGAAAGTGTGCTGAGGCCTGCTAACCAGGCCCCAGCACCAGTGTTCTTTCCCTAACCTGTACTTTTGTATCCACAATTGGCAGACCCTGGCATCCAGATAAGTCCCTTGTAACTGGTACTTCTAGTACCAAGGGCCCTGATGCCAAGGAAGGTCTCTAAGGGCTGCAGCATGTCTTATGCCACCCTGGAGACCTCTCACTCAGCACAGACACACTGCTTGCCAGCTTGTGTGTGCTAGTGAGGACAAAACGAGTAAGTCGACATGGCACTCCCCTCAGGGTGCCATGCCAGCCTCTCACTGCCTATGCAGTATAGGTAAGACACCCCTCTAGCAGGCCTTACAGCCCTAAGGCAGGGTGCACTATACCATAGGTGAGGGTACCAGTGCATGAGCATGGTGCCCCTACAGTGTCTAAACAAAACCTTAGACATTGTAAGTGCAGGGTAGCCATAAGAGTATATGGTCTGGGAGTCTGTCAAACACGAACTCCACAGCACCATAATGGCTACACTGAAAACTGGGAAGTTTGGTATCAAACTTCTCAGCACAATAAATGCACACTGATGCCAGTGTACATTTTATTGCAAAATACACCCCAGAGGGCACCTTAGAGGTGCCCCCTGAAACTTGACCGACTGTCTGTGTAGGCTGACTAGTTCCAGCAGCCTGCCACACTAGAGACATGTTGCTGGCCCCATGGGGAGAGTGCCTTTGTCACTCTGAGGCCAGTAACAAAGCCTGCACTGGGTGGAGATGCTAACACCTCCCCCAGGCAGGAGCTGTGACACCTGGCGGTGAGCCTCAAAGGCTCACCCCTTTGTCACAGCCCAGCAGGGCACTCCAGCTTAGTGGAGTTGCCCGCCCCCTCCGGCCACGGCCCCCACTTTTGGCGGCAAGGCTGGAGGGAACAAAGAAAGCAACAAGGAGGAGTCACTGGCCAGTCAGGACAGCCCCTAAGGTGTCCTGAGCTGAGGTGACTCTGACTTTTAGAAATCCTCCATCTTGCAGATGGAGGATTCCCCCAATAGGGTTAGGATTGTGACCCCCTCCCCTTGGGAGGAGGCACAAAGAGGGTGCACCCACCCTCAGGGCTAGTAGCCATTGGCTACTAACCCCCCAGACCTAAACACGCCCTTAAATTTAGTATTTAAGGGCTACCCTGAACCCTAGCAAATTAGATTCCTGCAAACTACAAGAAGAAGGACTGCCTAGCTGAAAACCCCTGCAGAGGAAGACCAGAAGACGACAACTGCCTTGGCTCCAGAAACTCACCGGCCTGTCTCCTGCCTTCCAAAGAACTCTGCTCCAGCGACGCCTTCCAAGGGACCAGCGACCTCTGACTCCTCTGAGGACTGCCCTGCTTCGAAAAAGACAAGAAACTCCCGAGGACAGCGGACCTGCTCCAAAAAGACTGCAACTTTGTTTCCAGAAGCAGCTTTAAAGAACCCTGCAACTCCCCGCAAGAAGCGTGAGACTTGCAACACTGCACCCGGCGACCCCGACTCGGCTGGTGGAGAACCAACACCTCAGGGAGGACCCCAGGACTACTCTACGACTGTGAGTACCAAAACCTGTCCCCCCTGAGCCCCCACAGCGCCGCCTGCAGAGGGAATCCCGAGGCTTCCCCTGACCGCGACTCTCTGAAACCTAAGTCCCGACGCCTGGAAAAGACCCTGCACCCGCAGCCCCCAGGACCTGAAGGACCGGACTTTCACTGGAGAAGTGACCCCCAGGAGTCCCTCTCCCTTGCCCAAGTGGAGGTTTCCCCGAGGAAGCCCCCCCTTGCCTGCCTGCAGCGCTGAAGAGATCCGTTGATCTCTCATAGACTAACATTGCAAACCCGACGCTTGTTTCTACACTGCACCCGGCCGCCCCCGCGCTGCTGAGGGTGAAATTTCTGTGTGGGCTTGTGTCCCCCCCCGGTGCCCTACAAAACCCCCCTGGTCTGCCCTCCGAAGACGCGGGTACTTACCTGCAAGCAGACCGGAACCGGGGCACCCCCTTCTCTCCATTCTAGCCTATGCGTTTTGGGCACCACTTTGAACTCTGCACCTGACCGGCCCTGAGCTGCTGGTGTGGTGACTTTGGGGTTGCTCGGAACCCCCAACGGTGGGCTACCTTGGACCAAGAACTGAACCCTGTAAGTGTCTTACTTACCTGGTAAAACTAACAAAAACTTACCTCCCCCAGGAACTGTGAAAATTGCACTAAGTGTCCACTTTTAAAGTAGCTATTTGTCAATAACTTGAAAAGTATACATGCAATTGAAATGATTCAAAGTTCCTAATGTACTTACCTGCAATACCTTTCAAACAAGATATTACATGTTAAATTTGAACCTGTGGTTCTTAAAATAAACTAAGAAAAGATATTTTTCTATAACAAAACCTATTGGCTGGATTTGTCTCTGAGTGTGTGTACCTCATTTATTGTCTATGTGTATGTACAACAAGTGCTTAACACTACTCCTTGGATAAGCCTACTGCTCGACCACACTACCACAAAATAGAGCATTAGTATTATCTATTTTTACCACTATTTTACCTCTAAGGGGAACCCTTGGACTCTGTGCATGCTATTCCTTACTTTGAAATAGCACATACAGAGCCAACTTCCTACATACTCCCAGAGAGCATCTTAGAGATGCCACCTGAAAACATACCCGACTTCCAGTGTGGGCTGACTAGTTTCTGCCAGCCTGCCACACACCAGGCATGTTGCTGGCCACATGGGGAGAGTGCCTTTGTCACTCTGTGGCCAGGAACAAAACTTGTACTGGGTGGAGGTGCTTCTCACCTCCCCCTGCAGGAACTGTAACACCTGGCGGGGAGCCTCTAAGGCTCACCCCCTTTGTTACAGCGCCACAGGGCATCCCAGCTAGTGGAGATGCCCACCCCTCCGGCCACTGCCCCCACTTTTGGCGGCAAGGCTGGAGGAGATAATTAGAAAAACAAGGAGGAGTCACCCATCAGTCAGGACAGCCCCTAAGGTGTCCTGAGCTGAGGTGACCCTCACTTTTAGAAATCCTCCATCTTGTGGATGGAGGATTCCCCCTATAGGATTAGGGATGTGCTCCCCTCCCCACATGGAGGAGGCACAAAGAAGGTGTAGCCGCCCTCCAGGACAGTAGCCATTGGCTACTGCCCTCCCAGACCTAAACACACCCCTAAATTCAGTATTTAGGGGCTCCCCAGAACCTAGGAAAAGAGATTCTTGCAACCTTAACAAGGTGGTGGTCTGCTGACCTGAAGCCCTGCAGTGAAGACTGAGACAACAACTGCTTTGGCCCCAGCCCTACCGGCCTGTCTCCCTACTTCGACGAAAACTGCAACAGCAACACATCCAACAGGGACCAGCGACCTCCGAAGCCTCAGAGGACTACCCTGCAACCAAGGACCAAGAAACTCCCGTGAACAGAGGCCCAGTTCAACAATCTGCAACTCTCTTGCAACAAAGAAGAAACTTTAAAGACTTCATGTTTCCCACCGGAAGCGTGGGAATTTCCACTCTGCACCCGACGCCCCCAGCTCGACCTGCGGAAAACCAACACTTCAGGGAGGATTCCCCGGCAACTGCAAGCCCGTGAGTAGCCCGAGACGAACCCCCTGAGCCCCCACAGCGACGCCTGCAGAGGAAATCCAGAGGCTCCCCCTGACAGCGACTGCCTGTAACAAGGGACCCGACGCCTGGAACCAACACTGCACCCGCAGCCCCCAGGACTTGAAGGAACCGAACTCCAGTGCAGGAGCAACCCCCAGGTGACCCCCCTGCTTAGCCCAGGTGGTGGCTACCCCAAGGAGCCCCCCCCCATGCCTGCCTGCATCGTTGAAGTGACCCCTGGGTCCCTCCATTACTTCCTATCTGAAACCAGACGCCTGTGCACTCCGCACCCGGCCGCCCCTGTGCCGCTGAGGGTGTACTTTCTGTGCCTGCTTGTGTCCCCCCCCGGTGCCCCACAAACCCCCCCCTCCTCCCCCCCGAGGAGGCTGGTACCTACCTGCTGGCAGACTGGAACCGGGGCACCCCTGTTCTCCACTGAAGCCTATGTGTTTTGGGCACCTCTTTGACCTCTGCACCTGATCAGCCCCGAGCTGCTTGTGTGGTAACTTTGGGGTTGCCTTGAACCCCCAACGGTGGGCTACCTTGGACTTTGAGACATGTAAGTGTTTTACTTACCTGTGAATTTAACCTTTACTTACCGCCCACAAGAACTGTTGATTTTTGCAGTGTCTACTTTTAAAATAGTTTATTGCCATTTTTACAAAGACTGTACATGATATTGTGATTATTCAAAGTTCCTAGAGTACCTAAGTGAAATACCTTTTCATTTGAAGTATTACTTGTAAATCTTGAACCTATGGTTCTTAAAATAAACTAAGAAAATATATTTTTCTATATAAAACCTATTGGCCTGGAGTAAGTCTTTGAGTGTGTGTTCTTCATTTATTGCCTGTGTGTGTACAACAAATGTTTAACACTACCCTCTGATAAGCCTACTACTCGACCACACTACCACAAAATAGAGCATTAGAATAATCTCTTTTTGCCACTATCTTACCTCTTAGGGGAACCCTTGGACTCTGTGCACACTATTTCTTACTTTGAAATAGTATATACAGAGCCAACTTCCTACAGCCATGCCTTAGGGTTCATTAAGCTTACCATAGGGGTGGCTTACATATATTAAAGAGGTAGGTTTGTGCTTTGCGATAAACTCTAATGGCAAAGTTGAGTTAGCAGTTAAAACTGCCCTTCTAGTCTACATTGGGAGACTGGGAGCCATGTTTCACATTGTCCCTTGCAGGATGGTTCAACAACGCTGCAGTCCCTGGGGCACACACTTACTGGCCCGGGGTACCCCTGGCGCCATGTTCGAGGTGTGGGACAGTGGAGTATTACGTGGTGTGGGTGTTAGTCCTCACCATGTAATTCTCTCACAATAGCCCAAAGATGGTCCTAGGATTCACACTAATAAATCCTAAGCTGAGTCCTGGTAGAGTGGCAAGGAGCTTTACTAAGAGGAACATGTGTTAACCATTTCAGAGTACGAGCACGGCCGATTAGTAATTGACACGATTCAAAAGAAATCAGACACCAATTTATAAAAATGGAGCTTATTTTTATTTTCATTAAGACACCAAAACAAACAGAACCACTTAAGTTTAACCAGAGTTAAGAATTCAGCAGCAAAGAAAGGCGCTTAAAAGTTGCATTAAAATCAATGGAAAAATACCACTTGCACCAAAACAGTTCTTGCTGAACAAGTTACGTTGAACCCTTGCAGGGTTATGGTTGTGCAGTCCCTAGGACCAGATCACGATGGTCAGTTCAATTATTTCTGGTCCGTGGCATCCAAGTGCAGAGTTGCCCTGGCTGTCCATGGTGCTGGTGCTGATTTTACCACTTACATGACAGTGCTGGCAAAGGGATGCAAAAACGCAGCAGTGGCTAGGTTGTCAATGTTGGATGCAGGCTGCATGGTGTGTTCTTCTGTCGCAGTCTGAGGGTCAGTTACCAGGCTGGCAAACAACATGCCATGGCAGCAGTAAAGGAGGTGAAAAGCTTTGGGAACTTCACAGGGTCCAGGGGAGCGATGTAGCGGCCTGATACTTTGGGGCAGGCAGGACTACAACTCCCATAAGACACTGAAGCAACTGGCTTTAGTTGATCCCAAAGCAGGCACTTAGGCATGTGAATCTTTGGATCCTGCAGACATCTTTGCCTAAAGTTTGTAGAGGACTAGTGCCACTGGTGCAAGGGAGTCAGAGGGTGCTCCTGGCATCCACAGGGGTCCCTTCTGGTTGTTAAGTGCAGAATTTAAGCCAAAGACAAGGGCCTTCATGCAGTTCACAGTGTTGCTTCAGGGACAGAGTATCCCTCTTTTGCTTTGGTGCAGTGGGCAAAGTCCAGTTGTCAGCGACACAGGGCTCCTCTCTTTTTCCTTCTAAGTCAGTGTAGCAAAGTACTCCTTTTTGACATGGTCACCACCAACGTTTTGCCACTGATAGTGAGGTTTTTCAACTGAGGTGCACTGGGTCCCTGCCAAACAGGTCTCCAGTGCCGGTGCTCTTTCCCTAAAACCAGATAACATTGTGTACAATTGTAACACTCCTCTACCTATGTAAGTCCCTAGTAAGTGGTAACCCTGGTACCAAGGGCATGGGTAGAAGAGTGGGTCCCCCTAAGCATTGCAACACATATTGCTCTACCCTCAGGAACCACCTTAAAAGTGATAAGTGTCATGTTGCAGGCCAGGTAAAAACACAACATGGCACACCCTTGGTGTACCATGTCCCTGTCACTGCATCTAGGTATATGTATGTCACCCCTAAAACAGACTTAGGAGCCCTAAGGCAGGGTGCATTATAACTGATGTGTGGACATATATGCACAAGCAGATATGCCCCTGTGATGCTCAACCCCATTGCTGAACATTGCAAGTGAACAGGGAAGCCATTTAAAGGTATGTGCTGAACACTCATCAACACGAGTAATCCAGTGGCATAATGGCTTCACTGAACCGTACAGTGTTTGGTATCAAATACCTCGTCCTAAAATTCTGGCTGATGTGCACCCAGAGGCACCTTAGAGGTGCCCTCTGAACCCCACTGGCCTCGGTGTGGACTGACTAGTTTCGATCAGTCTGGTGGTGGCAGACTGGTTTCTGACCCCCCTAGAGGTGAGAGCCCGTGCTCTCGGAGGTCAGAAACAATGCCTGCTCCAGAGAGGGGTGTTACCATCCACTACAGCAGGATGACTAGCAGATCTGCATACCAAGGCCAGAGTTTTCAAAGACCCTGCAGGCCTTCAGTATGCAAATCCCCTGGGCCTTCTGAGACCTGGGGGTAGCCACCCCCTGCCCTGAGGAACATTTGGCACAAGGCTGCAGTATAATTAGCCAGGAAATGTGTGCCACCTCTGGGCTAACCACACCCTTAAGGTGGGCTACCCGGGGTGGACACTTGAGGAAGTGTTACACCAACTTGTTTTAGTTGGAACTAGGCCTTCTGGGATGAGAACATGCCCACTCCCCACAGGAAGTGGTCATATAGGGGGTGTAGGCATCCAGAGTGCAAGTAGTCCATTGGTTACTACCCTATACACCCCTAAATTCAGTATATTGGTGACTCCCCAACATCAGAGGACAGAGACTCTGGATCATAGAAGGAGGACACTGAAAACCAGCAAAAAGCAAGAACAAAGGAGCAGCTACTAACTTGGCCCAACCCTGCCAGCAGTCCTCGACCACTGTGCCAAATTTGTCACATCCTGCAGCTGCTCTGCCTCATTGCCTGGGTGGACTGCCTGCACTTCTAAAAGCATCAGGATCTCCTGCTGAGTAGTGGAGCTACTTCCCTGCACCTTGCAGGCACCCTAGAAGAACCCCGAGGACTCTGGACTGCCTAAAACATGATGCTGGACAGCACCACTGCACATGTGCTCCCTAGCCTGAGTTAAAGTGGGCCAATGGTGCCATCCCTCTCGGACCTTGAGGGTCTCAAATGTGTACTCGCCGACACCGCCTGCAGTCTTTTTTCTTGGGGGGGGGGTTAGGTCCCCTCTTACCCCAACTGCCTCCGGTGACTGACTCCAGAACGGTCCAACACACCAATGCCCTAGACCAAGGAGAAGAGGATTACCAGTGCCCCTAGGTCCCTCAGCCTTGTGAATCCTGAGCCCACTTGTTGGTTTGGTCAGTCTAGTCCCCCAGTCCATGCCTGCTGCTTCTTTTTCCCAGGAATGTTTCCCGCTGAAATTAACGGGGCACCCAACATAGTAAATCACCAGTCCACCTGGATGCCACAGAGACCCCCGAGGTGACCTGTTGGTGCTGTTTTGCACAGTGCCCCATACTTACCTTAACTCCTCAGAACTGGTCCTGTAAGTCGCTGTTGATGTTTGCATTACTGCTTCAGAGACATTTGAAGTATTTTACAATTTCTCTTCAAACTACATCAGTATTTATTCTTGCAACAGTATTCTGGTGCTGGAACATAATTGTAGGAAACTACCATCTTGCCTGGCATGTTACTCCCATATTTCACTGTATATATGTTGTTTTAGTCTATGTGTCACTGGGACCCTGCCAGGCAGGGCCCCAGTACTCATAAGTATGTGCCCTTTATGTGTTCCCTGTGTGATGCCTAACTGTCTCACTGAGGCTCTGCTAACCAGAACCTCAGTGGTTATGCTCCCTCTGCTTTCCAAATTTGTCACTAACAGGCTAGTGACTACATTTACCAATTCACATTGGCATACTGGTACACCCATATAATTCCCTAGTATATGGTACTCAGGTACCCAGGGTATTGGGGTTCCAGGAGATCCCTATGGGCTGCAGCATTTCTTTTGCCACCATTTCTTTTGCCACCCATAGGGAGCTCTGACAATTCTTACACAGGCCTGCCACTGCAGCTTGCGTGAAATAACGTCCACGTTATTTCACAGACATTTACCACTGCACTTAAGTAACTTATAAGTCACCTATATGTCTAACCTTCACCTGGTGAAGGTTGGATGCAAAGTTACTTAGTGTGTGGGCACCCTGGCACTAGCCAAGGTGCCCCTACATCGTTCAGGGCAAATTGCCCAGACTTTGTGAGTGCGGGGACACCATTACACGCGTGCACTGTACATAGGTCACTACCTATGTACAACGTCACAATGGTAACTCCGAACATGGCCATGTAACATGTTTACGATCATGGAATTGTCACCCCAATACCAGACAATTCCATGATCCCCCGGGTCTCTAGCACAGAACCCGGGTACTGCCAAACTGCCTTTCCGGGGTCTCCACTGCAGCTGCTGCTGCCAACCCCTCAGACAGGTTTCTGCCCTCCTGGGGCCCAGGCAGCCCTGGCTCAGGAAGGCAGAACAAAGGACTTCCTCAGAGAGGGTGTACCACCCTCTCCCTTTGGAAATAGGTGTGAAGGCTGGGGTGCAGTAGCCTCCCCCAGCCTCTGGAAATGCTTTGATGAGCACAGATGGTGCCCATCTCTGCATAAGCAAGTCTACACCGGTTCAGGGATTTCCCCCAGCCCTGCTCTGGCGTGAAACTGGACAAAGGAAAGGGGGAGTGACCACTCCCCTGACCTGCACCTCCCAGGGGAGGTGCCCAGATCTCCTCCAGTGTGTCCCAGACCACTGCCATCTTGGAAACAGAGGTGTTTGTGGCACACTGGACTGCTCTAAGTGGCCAGTGCCAGCAGGTGACGTCAGAGGCTCCTTCTGATAGGCTCTTACCTCTCTTGGTAGCCAATCCTCGTTCCTAGGTAGCCAAACCTCCTTTTCTGGCTATTTAGGGTCTCTGCTTTGGGGAATTCTTTAGATAACGAATGCAAGACCTCATCAGAGTTCCTCTGCATCCCTCCCTTCACCTTCTGCCAAAGGATCGACCGCTGACTGCTCAGGACGCCTGCAAAACTGCCACAAAGTAGCAAAGACGACTACTGCAACCTTGTATCGCTGATCCTGCCGCTTTCTCGCCTGTTTCCTGGTGGTGCATGCTCTGGGGGTAGCCTGCCTCCTTTCTGCACCAGGAGCTCTGAAGAAATCTCCTGTGGGTCGACGGAATCTTCCCCCTGCAACCGCAGGCACCAAAAGACTGCATCACTGGTCCTCTGGGTCCCCTCTCAGCACAACGAGCGTGGTCCCTGGAACTCAGCAACTCTGTCCAAGTGACTCCCACAGTCCAGTGACTCTTCAGTCCAAGTTTGGTGGAGGTAAGTCCTTGCCTCCCCACGCTAGACTGCATTGCTGGGTACTGCATGATTTGCAGCTGCTCCGGCTCCTGTGCACTCTTCCAGGATTTCTTTTGTGCACAGCCAAGCCTGGGTCCCAGACACTCCTTCCTGCAGTGCACAACCTTCTGAGTTGTCCTCCAGCGTGGTGGGACTCCCTTTTGTGACTTCGGGTGGACTCCGGTTCACTTTTATTCCAAGTGTCTGTTCAGGTACTTCTGCGGGTGCTGCCTGCTTCTGTGAGGGCTCCCTGAGTTGCTGGGCGACCCCTCTGTCTCCTCTTCCAAGTGGCGACATCCTGGTCCCTCCTGGGCCACAGCAGCACCCAAAAACCTCTACTGCGACCCTTGCAGCATGGGAACACCTCTGCAAGCTTCATCGCGAAGTGGGACATCCATCCTCCAAAGCAGAAGTTCCTAGTCCTCTTCTTTCTTGCAGAACTCCAAGCTTCCTCAAACAGGTGGCAGCTTCCTTGCACCGTCAGCTGGCATTTCCTGGGCTCCTGCCCACTCTTGCGACTATTGGACTTGGTCCCCTCGTCTTACAGGTACTCAGGTCCGGAAATACACTGTTGTTGCATTGCTGGTGTTTGTTCTTCCTGCAGAATCCCCCTATCACGACTTCTGTGCTCTCTGGGGATAGTAGGTGCACTTAACACCTACCTTTCAGGGTTTTGGGGTGGGATATTTTTCTAACCCCCACTGTTTTCTTACAGTCCCAGCAACCCTCTACAAGCTCACACAGGTTTGGGGTCCATTCGTGGTTCGCATTCCACTTTTGGAGTATATGGTTTGTGTTGCCCCTACACCTATGTGCTCCTATTGTAATCTACTGTAATTTTACACTGCTTGCATTACCTTTCTTGCTATTACTTATTTAAGAGTTTGGTTTGTGTTACATATATCTTGTGTATATAACTTATCCTCATATTGAGGGTACTCACTGAGATACTTTTGGCATATTGTCATACAAATAAAGTACCTTTATTTTTAGTACTTCTGTGTATTGTGTTTTCTTATGATATTGTGCATATGACACCAGTGGTATAGTAGGAGCTTTACATGTCTTCTAGTTCAGCCTAAGCTGCTTTGCCATAGCTACCTTCTATCAGCCTAAGCTGCTAGGAACACCTCTTCTACACTAATAAGGGATAACTGGACCTGGCACAAGGTGTAAGTACCTCTGGTACCCACTACAAGCCAGGCCAGCCTCCTACAATAATGTAAACAAAATACCTATTTTCCTAACAATTGGTCTCAAGTTCTTTCTTGAGTGTGTCTCATTTATTGCCTCTGTGAGTACAACAAATGCTTCGCACTACCTCTTGATAAGCCTAACTGCTCACCCACAGTACCACAAAAGGGAGCTTTTGGGATTGTCATTTGTAAACCAGTAAGGGTCACCTGGACTATCTGCATAGTGCTCCCATACTTTGGTGCACTACATAGATAGCCAGCTTCCTACAGTCAGTACATCAGATCTGAGGTTCTTGTGTCAGAAGTATTCCTTAAATCCGGGATTTAGGGGGCTTAAGGGTGTGAAGACTAATGGGCAACTAGATACCACAGCTAATCTGCCCCTGCAGTGACCACATCCAGTGGGGTGGGCCACCTTTTGCTAACCAGAACCCTCTATTCTGCCACTGCCAAGATGGCAGAAATCAAAAGTTAGTGCAAGACCTGGCTTCTCACTCTAGAGGTATGTTCAGCCTGCTTGGGCGTGCACTGACATGCATAGCTAAATACCCGCCTGACCAAGAGCAAATGTGCCTAGGGGGAGGGATGTTTACTTTGCTGGGGAACAGCCCAGATGGCTATCAGAGATGGTAAAGTCTTTGAAGCTCACCCCCTTTAGTACCAATTCACTTGCCCGGCTAGGGGGCAGGTGGTGTGACCTCATTCCTGCCTCAGCCTTTCTTCCGGGCACCTGAGAATGTTCACACTACCTGTCAGGAGGTCAGAACCCTGTCTTGGCCACAGCTGGTGTGGGAAAATGCGTGGGCTGACCGGCCACAGCACAAAGAAGCTGGGCAAACAGGTGGCCAACTTCTAAGATGACACCTGGGTGCATGCCAAACGTCCCTCAACACCAGATACGTGTGGTGGGAGAAAACGCAAGTTATTTGACACCAAACTTGACCGATCTAGGTAGTAACCATATTGGAGCTAGCAACCCGGGCCAGCCCGTGCTTAAGTCCTATGTTATTCTATGGACCGTCTATGACTCAGTGCACTTTAATGCTAAAGGCACTATAGAGACACATAAGCTTGTGCTTGCATCTTAAATATACTGCACCCTGTCTCTTGAGTTGCAAAGGTCTTCCTTAAGTGTGTCTGACATTTATGTAAAGCAGTGCATGGGGCTGTGCCTCTCATGGTGAGGGCACAGTTAAACTCCAGCAGTTTGTACTGCTCTGGCAGGCCTGTCAAGAACAATTTGTGTGGGTCGCCTAGGGTGGCAGTCAGAACCCCTTTACCACCTATGCTGTGGGTACCATGTACTAGGGACTTATAAGGGTGTAAAGTCCTTGTCAATCAGGGAATTACCAAGTCATCAATTCCATTGTGGGAGAGAACATGAGCATACACATCAGCACTGGGGAAAATGTGTCGGGGTGACCATACACAAAGGGTCACTTTCCTACATAACCCCCTCAACCCCCCAGACGAAAGGGGATAAGCAACCTACCTACGCCCTGGTAGTTATCACCTAAGTGGAAGAATCTGGAAAGGCCATCTGCACTGGCATGATCAGTCCCTGGTCTGTGTTCCACTGTAAAGCCATGTCCCGAAGGGAGATGGACCTCCTCATCTGCGTCAGCCATCTGAGAGGCCTGTGGTCAGTTTGAACTTTCAAATGAGTCCTAAACAGGTAGGGTCTCAATTTCTTCAGGGACCAAACCACAGCAAAGACTTCCCTCTCAATGGCACACCAACGCTGCTCTCTAGGGAGGAGTCACCTGCTGATATAGGCAACTGGTTGATCCTGGCCCTCATCATTTGTTTGAACGATAAGTGCCTCAATTCCATGTTCAGAAGCATCTGTTTGGATAATGAACTCCTTGGTATAATCAGGCGCCTTGAATACAGGTGCTGAGCACATAGCCTCTTTCAGGGTGTCAAATGCCTTTTGGCAACCCATGGTCCAGATGACCTTTTTAGGCTGCTTCTTAGAGGAAGGTTCAGTTAAGGGAGCCATAATGGTCCCATAATTCTTTACACACCTTCTACAGTACCTAGTCAAGCCAAGGAATCCCTGAGCTGAGTCTGGGTTTTGGGAGGCTCCCATTCGAGAATGGTCTTGAGTTTGTGCGGGAGAGGTTGTACTTGAATTCAACCAACAAGGTGGCCCAGGTAAACAACAGAACTCTGCCATATCTGGCACTTACTGGCCGTGATAGTTAGGCCTGTCTGCTGGAGGGTCTGTAACACTTTCTTCAGGTGGATCAGGTGACCCTCCCAGGTGGACTTAAAGACAGCAATGTAACCTAGATATGCTGCACTAAAGCCTTCCAGGACTGAAAGAACTAGATTCACCAACCTTTGACGGTGGCAACTACATTACTTAATCCAAAATGCATCCTGGTGAACTTGTAGTGGCCCTCTGTGGTTGAAATTGCGGACCTCTTTTGCTTCCTGGGTGAGTACAACTTGCCAGTACCCAGAGATTAAGTCAAAGGTACTTAGAAATTTGGCTGCACCCAACTTGTCAATTAGCTCATCTGCTCTAGGGATAGCACTGCTCATCAATTTTGTTAACTGTATTAAGAACTCTGTAATCCACACAGAACCTAATTTCAGGGTTTTCCACCTTTTGGGTGAGGTTTGGTGACCAGCATCACTGGGCTAACCCAGGGGCTGTCATAAGGCTCAATGACCTCAAGCTCTAACATCTTGCTTATCTCACTCCTAATGCAAGCCTTAACTTGGCTTGACAACCTGTAGATTTTGTTTTCGACAGGGAGGCTGTCACCAGTGTCCACATCCTGTGTACAACATGTTGAATGCTGCTATGCAATACATGTCTTTTTCTCCATAGGGTTGCATCACTACTTTAAAGACACTTCAAGTACCCTGCTATTTTACTTCAAAACTGCAACAGTATTTATCCTGGTTGAAGTAATCTGATGTTAAAAGATAATATAAACAAAGTGTCTGTTTTCTAACAATTGGTCTAGAATTCCTTCTTGAGAGTCTCATGTATTGCCTCTGTGAGTACAAAAAATGCTTACACTACCTCCTGATAAGCCTAACTGCTTACCCACACTACCACAAAAGAGAGCTTTTGAGATTGACATTTGTAATCATGTAAACCAATAAGGGTCACCTGGACTATCTGCATGGTGCCCCCATACATTGATACACTACATAGATAGCCAGCTTCCTACAGGGCTCTTTCACAATTACATTTACAGCCCATCATCAGTGTCCACCTTACTGCCTTTGATTCATCCTTCTAGTGCTTTGATTGAACAGTTCACAAAGTTCACCCTGGTCTGGTTCTAACTTTTCTGGGTGTTCCTAAACTTCCATCTATACTCTTCTGTGGTGAGTCCAGATCCTTCTATGAGCTTTTCCTTCATATGTTTGTAGGACTCAGCCACTTCCTCAAGCAGGGTTAGAAGTCTATCTCTGCCCTTAACTGGGAATACCTCCCAAAGTAGAGAGCCCCAATGAAGAGATACTACCTTCCGCATCATCCAAGCCCTCTCAAAGGCTGCAAATCATTTCTCAATGTTATCTCCATCACTATACCTAGGAACAATCCCTTAAGGGATTTTTAGGTCAAAGGATTCCTCTTTTTCCCAGTTGTTATTGCTGCCTCCATCTTTGGGCCTGAGCCCTAATTTAGCCCTCCTTTCCTCTAGGGCTAGTCTCCTCTCCTCTATTTGGAGCTTTCTCTCCTCCGGGGTAAAAAACCCCAAATCATCTAGGATTCCTACCTTCTTACTAGTGGGTGGGTCTGCTAGAGCAACTTCTGTCCCTTCTCACAGCTGAAGGGGGCCCGGGGAAGGGTGGAGAGTTTTGGTCCTCACCATCTTCCCTTTCAAGTTCTGGGGCTAGGGCATCTTCCTTGACCTCTACAGGGTCACCCTTTGAGGAAGTTTCCTCCTTGTCTACCCTCTCCTCTTCCTAGAGGCTAAGGGCCTTCTCAAGGTCATCCTTTTTTGGCTATAGCTCTATAGCCAATGCCAGTTGCTTTGCACAGAGCTCTCAGATCACTGACCCTGAGGGCTGGCAGGATGAACAAGTAGAGACTCTTGCCAGCTTCCATTGTGCTTTTAACCCCGGAGTTGAGACCTTATTAAAAATTTAGAAAAACAATTACTTTTTCGTACCTCATTAAGCCCTTTCTTAAAAGTGTAATGGAATGGGGATCTACACAGAGCCCTTACAAAACCATTACAAAAATCGAAAAAAATGTGCATAAATAATTTTTGATGCTAAAGTCAATTTAGTGGATTTTTCGTGCACAATTCACTTATGATCAAGTATTACTGCAAAACACAAGTTCAGGACCCCACCGCTGCAACACCAATGTAGGAAAGTGGAGTATTATGTGGTGCAGGGGTTAGTCCTCACCATGTAATACGCTAAGTACCTAAAGATGGTCCTTGGATTCACACTAGCAATCCTTAACTCGGCCCTGGTAGTGTGGCAAAGAGCAGTCAGGCTTTACTTAGAGGAATGTGTGTTAAGCATTTCAGAGTGCCAACATGGCTGATAAGTAATTGACAACTCGAAAGAAAACCAACACCAATTTATAAAAACCGAGGTTATGTTTATCTTCATTTAGATACCAAAACGAACAGAATTGAATCGGTATAAGCGGATTTATGAATTTTAGAAGCAAAATTAAATCACAGCAAAAATAGCATTTAAACGTTGCATTGAAGTCAATGAAGAAATATCACTTGTAGCAAAACAGAACAAGTTATGTGGACCCCTTGCTGGGTTAAAGTTGAGCAGTGCCTATCACCAATTCATGACAGTTTGGTTTTACCTGGCTCGCGGCATCAGGGGTGCAGAGTTGTCCTGACTGTCCATGGTGCTGAACGGGACTCGTGCTGAGTTTACCGCTTACACAACTGTGTTGGCAAAGGGATGCAAAAACGTAGCACTGGCAGTAAAGGCGTTGAAACACTTTGGGAACTTCAATGGGTGAGAGGGAGCAACGCAGTGGCCTGAAACTTCGAGGCAAGGGAGACTCCAACTCCAGAAGACACTTGACCACCTCGCTTTAGTCAATTCCACAGTGTGCCTGATGGTCAGTGAATCTTGGGATCCTGCAAGCATTTTTAGCTGCAGTTTGCATGGGAATAGTTCCACTACTCCAAGGGTGTCGGAGGGTGTTTCGTGTGTCCACAGGGGTGTCTCTGGTCGGGAGTGCTGAGATTGAGCCAAGGACGAGTGTTCCAAGTCTGTTGCCTCAGGGACAGAGTATCCATTTTTTGCTTTGCTGCTTTCAGATTGTCGGCGACACAGGGATCCACTTGGTCCTCCTTCCACATCAGTACATCAGTACATCAGATGTGAGGTTCTGGTGTTGGGGGTGCACCTTAAATTCTGGATTTAGGGGAGTTAGGGGTGTGGAGACTATTGGCTGATGGGCAGTTAGCTACTACAGCTAATCAGCCCCTGAGATGATCACATCCAGTGAGATGGGTCGCCTTTTGCTATCCAGAAACCTGAATTCTGTCACTCCTACAATGGCAGAAATCAAAATGTAGTGCACAGACCGGGCTGCTTACCCTGGAGGCATGGTCAGCCTGCAGGGCATGTGCACTGAACTGCATAGCTAATTTCCCGCCTGACCACAGACAAATGTGCCTGAGGGCAGGGGGAGGGCTGTTTACTCCACTCAGGGACAGCACAGATGGCTATCAGGGGCAGTAAAGCCTTAGAAACTCATTGCCCAAGTGCCCATTCACTTGTGTGGCTGAGGGGCGGGAGGAATGACCTTCCTGCCTCAGCCCTTGTTCCTGACACCTGGGAGTGATGACACTACCTAGCAGGAGGTCAGAATCCTGCCTTGGCAGCAGGAGGCACGGGGAAAAGCGCAGGCTGACCGGCAGAGAAAGAAGCAGAGCAAACAGGTGGGCAACTTCTAGGATGCCATCTCAGTGCATGCCAGCTGTCCCTCAACACCAGATTCATGTTTTTAAGGGGAGAGGGTGTTAGCACGTTGTTTGACATAAGTGCATGGGGCTGTGCCTCTCGAGGTGAGGACACATTCAAACTCCAACAGTTTGTACTGCTCTGGCGGTCTGCAATGGCAAGTCTGCCAAAAGCAATGTGTGTGGGTTGCTTGGGGTGGCACAAACTCGTGCTGCAGCCCTCGGGACCCCTTCACCATCTATGCCCTGGATACCATTTACTAGTTTTACAAGAGGGTATGAAGGGGGTAAAGTTCTTGCCAATCATGGAATTACCAAGACAACAAATGCATTTTGGGAGACAGCATGAGCAATGGAGGCTGGTTAGCGGCTTCCTGTGCATTAACAGTCATACACATCAGCATTGGGGCAAAAAGTGGGGGTGACCATAAATAAAGGGGCACTTTCCTACACAAGGAACTTACAAATAAGTTATGCTAAGCCAATTGGGGACAAGCAAATTAAACCTGCACCATTTTAAGGGTCAGATCACATGTAAATGGTCTTCCCCTCCGCTACTCCTTTCCCTATATTGTTCGGTCAGATGTTTAAGATCATACACCTCATACCAGCCTGCCCTATTGTACCTAGAGAGAAACACAACAGAATTAGTGATTCACCAATGTTTAGCTGCTGTACTGCAACTCTTTTGTCTGTTGCATCTATCTTTCTTCTCTCATTATCTGGGGGGGGGGGGGGGAGCATTTCCTGTTCCTGTGCATTAGCATGTGGTACTGGTCACTAGTGATTCCAGTGATAACTCTCCCCAGCTGAAGAGTGGATCATATGGGAAGGCTTTGTATTTCTTATCAACCTGAGGGGTGACAATTCTAGCATTTACCAGTTCTTTATAAGTCTCTGTGGAGGACTTGAGTATTTCCTCCAACAAAGCAAGTAATTAGATATTCTGGTGTGTTATAGATAATGTCTCCATTAGGAAGTCACCGTCTTCCTCAAAGATGTCCATGTTCACTTTGTGATAGGTGACCACCCTTTGAATTACCTCATGATAGGAGGTTGTGTCATCTGGTAAGGATGGCCGAACCGCTAAACATCTGGGTCTGAATCACCTGGAGATTTGACAGTGTAATCTTCAAGGATCCTCTTGTAGGCCATGTTCATTTGGCACATCAATGGGGTCTATAGGGTAGCATGGACTCCAATCCCCAAGTGAAGAGTCAGGTGACCCCTCCAGAGAGTGTGCAAGAAGGGCTGATGGAGAAGGCAGAGGTGGTATTGTAAGAATAAGTGGTGGTGGAAAAGGTGGGGGGCTTGTGCCCTTTTCTTTGTGTTTTGTATGCTATTAGGGTGGTGGCCGATCATAAGCTAACTCTGCAAATGTTAGCCTTCTTTTTCTAGCCAGAGTGTATGTCGACTTTGGCAGAGCCTTGGTTCATATTCTCTCTGAGGATGAACAAACATGCGTTTCTGTCAAGAATCGATTCATCCTGCAAATGCTATAGAACAGATTGTTCCGAATTGTCTGATACAGTAAACAAGGCCCTTGATTGTTACAACTGGGATCTCAGCTTTGATAGTTCTTTCGATAATGAACCAGACTGGGCTAAGAGTCTAAGCTTGTGTTGACATTGAACTTGGCTTCAACACTGAAGTCTGTTTGGGTGTTAGAATTGCTTTTGGCACAAACACAGGCTTTGTTGTTGGAGCAGACTTCAAGGCCGAAAGAAATGTTTAGGCTTGAGATGGAGTTTCGGACTTGATGGCTGGCTTGGTTCTTTAACCGAAGACTGGCCCAGTCTCAGTTCTGAAGCTTTTGGTCCCATGCGACCATAGCTCAAGAGCAGTGGTGTTCCAGTTAAATGTCTTTGTACTTCAGGTGTCTAAACCTGGCTTTTACATTGACAGTAATCTCCCTCGGCTCGAAGCAGCTGAGCTAAGGAGAGGTTAACATTAGAGGATATAGTTCTCACAGCTGGGGTCTTCGATGTCATATAGATGGCTCAGAACTCTCCCTGCTGTTCTTCCTGGGACTATGAGAAGAATTTTGCCTTGATGGTTGAAGACAACTGGGTTATTTCTTGCTCCGATGTGCCAGGCAGATCCACTTGCCCTGCCTCAATGTCTTGCTCCCTGATATTATCAGGGGTGTCTGGTACCTGCTGCTGCTTTTTCTTATTGGTCCATCTGCATTCCCATCTGTCTCAAAGTTTTTTTTTTAACCAAATGGCAAGGCAGACCGAACGCATGATGTAATGTTCCAGGGAGAGACGGAGGTTGCCAACCTAATGGTGGTCAATTCAAGGGTATCTGGAATGGCACTGTGGACAAATAATGAAAAGCGTCCTTTCCATCACCCTAAACATATTATCTAGAAAGTTTGAGAGAAGGGGCAAAAGTCTCAAAGAGGGCCTCAGGCCCTAGCCAGCAGGTACCGAAGGATCTGGATGTCCAGTACGACAGCAGACAGAGAAAGATCAGAAAATAGATTGCTTGCCGTTTAACTATTTTCAGAAGCAAAAGGAGTCGAAGGGATGCATGAGAAAGCCTGACGAACCACACTGTTCACACTGATCAGAGCTCTGTTGATACATGTCCAGACCCCATGGTAGGAAAAAAAAATCTAACAATGTAATAGATATATGTGTGCAGTACCAACTAAGGGAGAAGTCACTATACCTCATGGTTCAAAACACTTCTTCAAGGAAAAACAAGTGTCAAACATCCAAGCCCAACACTAGGTGGCAGAAATATGTAGAGTATGTGTATCTACAGCAACATATGCTACAAACAAACAAGTTACTTACCTGGAACTACAGCTCTACAGCACTGGTATCACTCAGACTGACATGCTTGATTCATCCCCCATTATCAAGGCTGGTCACTACAGGGATCAAACAACCTCAAAGAAAAAGACCTACACATCAACCAATTAGCTGCCAGTGCCATACACCAGTTCTCCCCCCACCAGGCCAACAAACCTTAATTTTTTTACCACATGAGTTGTGAAAAGGAGCTCCAACTGAGCTCTATTATAACTTCAAATAATAATTTTCTTAACTGTCACTAGATTTCCTACTCTTTCAGCACTCTGCCCTTTGCGACTGCCATCTTTAAATTTTAATTTCAGTGAGATTCACTGCTTCAGCACAGTGGAATATCCAAAGAAATTTCAGTTAAAAGACTGCAAGCTATTTGGGACAAAGAGGAGGCATGTTTAAGATCCCCCACACGAAATGCATTAACTGTCCCTCTGTTTATTGCTAGGCCACAGACTACGCCATTTCTAGGAAATACCCAGCAATAACCTTGAATTATAGAGAAAGTTGTCTAGAGTGTGCTCTAAAAGAAAGCTAGGTCTGGTGACTCAGACTTCAGAGGAGGACTTTCTGCTCATCTACAAAGCCTAAAACAGATGGCCTACACAAGGTTAGGTACCTAAAGCAAACTGCTGAACAATGCCTAGTTTAAGTATTTGGACCCCTAAAGTATGTCAACATGAGCTTAAATCCATTCTGTCACATTTACACTTTCCTATAAAGCCATAGTACATGTTGCATAAGTACAGCCATGAAATGTAAAGTTAAATGTCACTTGAGGACTGCAACGCCTATTGTGCCATCCAGGAATGTGGCACTGAAAATATGCTTTCAGGCTACCTTGACAGCTGCAGCTTGAACTCGGCTTCCCAGACCCGTCAAAATCACCTGGCTTTAAATATCAAAAACTCGCTCCTAAGCACACATTACTCCCCATAAGGCATGGTGCATAATATTTACGAGTGCAACATGTGTGACATTAGAAATGGCATGTTTCTCAAGTGACTAGGCCAAAAACGACATTGTCACTGGCGGGATGTTAATGATCAATTATAAACTTAAACCTATAACTTTTGACCTGTAACAGCTACAGACTGGATTCAAAGATTTATTTTATATTAATAAAAATCCATCTAATGTTAAAGTCAGATTTTAATTAAATAAGAGGGAAATTATACTTTCAGAAAGTTATGTTTATAAAGTTACCTGCTTGACCTGCTGAAAGGTAATGTGCATTTCAAGGAGGTGAAAAAGGGTGAAAACGGCTCTCAGTGTCCCTAGCTTGGGAGAGGAGATTTTTCTTCTGGCAGGACGACTAGATGAGTTGCTGAAAAGGTGGGTAATGCTTTTATCCAATTGGTTAGATAGTGCCCAACAGTCACCCTCACCCACCAGCTGGTGCAAGGCATAAATATGACATCCCTCCTCCAAACTTTTTCAGGACCTATGGAAGATCCGAAGAGGACTGGACCTCCTGCCTATGACATGAGGACCCCTCAAGGACCAGACCTGCTTCCTCACGTACTCTGGATAAAAAAGTGGGCTGCAAAGAGGTGTGGTTACAAGGACACAATAAGCTGCAAGAGGGCTTTTCCTGGAAGTACCCAGTTGACCAGCGGCAACTGTCTCAGGAATGGACAATGCTGTTGGCCTCTGTCTGACACAATGAGAGCCTCTTTGTGCCCTCCTCTGAAGTCCTGGGGGCCTCAGAAGTGTGCACTTATGGTTGTTTGGGCACCAGAAAAGTGTGGAAACACAGAAAAACCTTTCTTCTTGAGATTGAGTAAAAACTGGGGCTGACCACCCAAAAAGGGGTAACTTCCCAACATTTATTCCCAGTTTTTCTTTTTTTGTGGATTCACCTGCTGGTACTCTTTTCAGCAGAATTTTCATTCAGCTTGAAATCTCCTAACCTTCCAAGATTCAGCAGCACCAACCTGTTTTAAGTATCCAGTCTTTGGTTCAATGGCGGCAGCTACCATTTCAGCACAGCCCTCTCTTAAGAAGGATTTTTCTTCCCAAAAAGCTATATTTGCCGAATAATCCATTGAGGTTGGTCTCAAATAACACCTAGGTCCCAGTCTACTGTTTCTATAGATTATCAATGGTGCTTTGTGCTTGTCAGCACTATTTTAACTTAAATATTTAAAAATTCATATCTCCAGTTACCTTCAATAGATTTTTGTGGTTTTGCTATTATTTTACTCATAAATGTTCTCATTATAAAATTTGTTGTGGAAGTTTGTATTTTGTGTGACTAAGCAATTTTATTGTTTAAGTTTACATAAAACTATATACAATATTAATTTACATAAACACACACACCACAAATTATTGATTAAACAGGTGCTAAAATAATTCAAAACAAGCACAGCACATGTTAAAATAAAGATGGTTGTGATACTGATGTACAGGCCAGTACCATTCATTCGGGCTGACTATTTTCATCCCAAAGCCTAAGGGCCTGCCTCAAGAATTTTACAAAGTTGCCTATGGCTTTTGCAGTACAGCCCGTAAAGCAAAATAATAGTGCCCCGATATAGTTTTAATTCCTTCTGCATTAAACATTGGCGTCAAATATTTTTTTCAAAAGTCTCGTAGGGCTGGACACAAGCATATTATGTGTTCCATGGACTCCTGGGCGAACAAACTGTCAGCTCAACTTTTTAATTTCAAGATACCATTGAAATCCTTAAAAGGGAGATAAAAAAGCCTAGATCGCATGAAGTCAATCTTCTCCTAAAGCCGAATATTAAAATCAAGTTAACATTGTCTTAAACAAGAAAATATTTCTGTGGTGTACCTGTGTTTTGTGGGACTTTCTTCTGTTTATGTACATTTTAAGTACTTTACACATAGCCTGCTTCGTGTCAAATTTCGAGGGACTGAGCAAAGGTTCATCTTAATTTGTGTGACATCTAGAAGGTGGTGGTCTAATTCTCTGAGATGAACAAATGTCCACCGCAAATTTCCTACAGTAGCCACTCTAAAAGATTAAACATAAGGAGAAACTCACAGCGTCATAGTGCCATACCCCTTGATAACACGCCCTAGAGTATACTGTGGAGCCTGAAGAAGTACTCATCTGGGGCCAGTGCCTAGAAGCCTCCTGGCCAAAATGGTATGATGTCTGAGCTTGAAGGGCTGTATGTGGCCCATGAACTCTGTGGCCCAAATACACCAACAGAACCCTTTTCTATCAGGCACATACTTTCCTTGTTAGTCAGGCCTGCATGCTGCAGCACTTAAAGCAGTTTAAACAGAGAAATCAGGTGGTTTTGCCTAGTGGAGCTAAAGATCGCAATATCACCAAAGTATGCTGCACTGAAGTTCTACCAACCTGAAAGGGCATGGTTGACCACCATATAGAAGGAGGCAGGTGCATTCGTTGGACCAAAGGGCCTCAGTGAGTTGAAAGTGAACCTCTGGCATAAAGAACGCAGACCTCTTTTAGCCCCTTTAGTTAGGGAAAATCAGACTGTGCCCAGACATCAAGTCAAAACTACTCAGATATTTGTCAGCACCTGTAGGAGGCTGGCCTGGCTTGTAGTGGGTACCAAGGGGTACTTACACTCTGTACCAGGTCCAGTTATACTTTATTAGTGTAGAAGAGGTGTTTCTAGCAGCTTAGGCTGATAGAAGGTAGCTATAGCAGAGCAGCTTAGGCTGAACTAGGAGACATGCAAAGCTCCTACTATACCACTGGTGTCATATGCACAATATCATAAGAAAACACAATACACAGATATACTAAAATAAAGGTACTTTATTTTTATGACAATATGCCAAAAGTATTTCAGTAAGTACCCTCAGTATGAGGATGCCAAATATATACAAGACATATGTACGCAATACCAAAAATATGCAGTAATAGCAAAAGGAAGTAATGCAAGCAATGTAAAGTTACAGTAGATTGCAATAGGAGCACATAGGTATAGGGGCAACACAAACCATATACTCCAAAAGTGGAATGTGACCCACGAATGGACCCCAAACCTATGTGAGCTTGTAGAGGGCCGCTGTGACTGTAAGAAACCAGTGAGGGTTAGAAAAATAGCCCACCCCAAGACCCAGAAAAGTAGGTGTAAAGTGAACCTATATTCCCCAGAGAGCACAGAAGTCGTGATAGGGGAATTCTGCAAGGAAGACCAACACCAGCAATGCAACCAAAGTGGATTTCTGGACGAGAGTACCTGTGGAACAAGGGGACCAAGTCCAAGAGTTGCGACAAAGTCGAGAGTGGGCAGATGCCCAGGAAATGCCAGCTGAGGGTGCAAAGAAGCTGCCACCGGATGGTAGGAGCTGTGGATTCTGCAAGAACGAAGAGGGCTAGAAACTTCCCCTTGGGAGGATGGATGTCCCACGTCGTGAAGAAGCTTGCAGAGGTGTTCCCACGCAGAAAGGCCGCAAACAAGCCTTGCTAGCTGCAAGGGTCGCGGTTAGGGTTTTTGGATGCTGCTGTGGCCCAGGAGGGACCAGGATGTCGCCACTTGGATGAGGAGACAGAGGGGGCGCCCAGCAAGTCAGGGAGCCCTCACAGAAGCAGGCAGCACCCGCAGAAGTACCGGAACAGGCACTTGGAAGATGAGTGAACCGGAGCTCACCCGAAGACACAAAAGGAAGACCCACGACGCCAGAGGACAACTCAGGAGGTTGTACACTGCAGGTTAGAGTGTCGGGGAACCAGGCTTAGCTGTGCACAAAGGAAATCCTGGAAGAGTGCACAGGAGCCGGAGCAGCTGCAAATCACGCAGTACCCAGCAATGCAGTCTAGCGTGGGGAGGCAAGGACTTACCTCCACCAAACTTGGACTGAAGAGTCACTGGACTGTGTGAGTCACTTGGACAGAGTTCCTGAGTTCCAGGGACCACGCTCGTCGTGCTGAGAGGGGACCCAGAGGACCGGTGATGCAGTCTTTTGTTGCCTGCGGTTGCAGGGGGAAGATTCCGTCGACCCACAGGAGATTTCTTCAGAGCTCCTGGTGCAGAAAGGAGGCAGGCTACCCCCAGAGCATGCACCACCAGGAAACAGGCGAGAAAGCAGCAGGATCAGCAATACAAGGTTGCAGAAGTCGTCTTTGCTACTTTGTTGCAGTTTTGCAGGCGTCCTGAGCAGTCAGCGGTTGATCCTTTGGCAGAAGGTGAAGAGAGAGATGCAGAGGAACTCTGATGAGCTCTTGCATTCGTTATCTAAAGAATTCCCCAAAGCAGAGACCCTAAATAGCCAGAAAAGGAGGTTTGGCTACCTAGGAAGGAGGATAGGCTAGCAACACAAGTAAGAGCCTATCAGAAAGAGTCTCTAAAGTCACCTGCTGGCACTGGCCACTCAGAGCAGTCCAGTGTGCCAGCAGCACCTCTGTTTCCAAGATGGCAGAGGTCTGGAGCACACTGGAGGAGCTCTGGGCACCTCCCCTTTCCTTTGTCCAGTTTCGTGCCAGAGCAGGGCTGGGGGATCCCTGAACCGGTGTAGACTGGCTTATGCAGAGATGGGCACCATCTGTGCCCATCAAAGCATTTCCAGAGGCTGGGGAGGATACTCCTCCCCAGCCCTGACACCTTTTTCCAAAGGGAGAGGGTGTAACACCCTCTCTCTGAGGAAGTCCTTTGTTCTGTCTTCCTGGGCCAGGCCTGGCTGGACCTCAGGAGGGCAGAAACCTGTCTGAGGGGTTGGCAGCAGCAGCAGCTGCAGTGAAACCCCGGGAAAGGTAGTTTGGCAGTATTGTGACGCTATACACAGGTAGTGACCTATGTATAGTGCACGCGTGAAATGGTGTCCCCGCACTCACAAAGTTCGGGGAATTTGCCCTGAACGATGTGGGGGCACCTTGGCTAGTGCCAGGGTGCCCACACACTAAGTAACTTAGCACCCAACCTTCACCAGGTGAAGGTTAGACATATAGGTGACTTATAAGTTACTTAAGTGCAGTGGTAAATGGCTGTGAAATAACCTGGACGTTATTTCACTCAGGCTGCAGTGGCAGGCCTGTGTAAGAATTGTCAGAGCTCCCTATGGGTGGCAAAAGAAATGCTGCAGCCCATAGGGATCTCCTGGAACCCCAATACCCTGGGTACCTCAGTACCATATACTAGGGAATTATAAAGGTGTTCCAGTATGCCAATGTGAATTGGTGAAATTGGTCACTAGCCTGTTAGTGACAATTTAGAAGGCAGAGAGAGCATAACCACTGAGGTTCTGATTAGCAGAGCCTCAGTGAGACAGTTAGTCACTACACAGGGAACACATACAGGGCACACTTATGAGCACTGGGGCCCTGGCTGGCAGGGTCCCAGTGATACATACACTAAAACAACATATATACTGTGAAATGTGGGGGTAACATGCCAGGCAAGGTGGTACTTTCGTACAGCACCCAAAAGATCAATGAGTTCATCTGTGCCTGGGTTTGTTAGGTGCAGTTAAGTTTTTGCAACAGCACCAAGACCCCTGCAGTCCACATAAAAGTAAAAGCTGTGGATGGAGTAGAATCATAGTGCAGTATAATAAGATGTGGGGGTAACATGCCAGGCAAGATGGTACTTTCCTACACAACCCCGCCCCCCCCAAACGAAGGACAATAAGACTAGCCATGACCTGATGAGTCTTCATTGTCTAAGTGGAAATATCTGGAGAGTCCATCTGCATTGGAGTGGGTACTCCCAGGTCTATGTTCCACTGTATAGTCCATTCCCTGTAGAGATATGGACCACCTCAACAATTTAGGGTTTTCACCTTTCAATTGTTTTAGCCAAAGTAGAGGTTTGTGGTCTTTCTGAACAATGAAGTGAGTGCCAAACAGGTATGGCCTCAACTTCTTCAGTGCCCAGACCACAGCAAAGGCTTCCCTCTCTATGGCAGATCAACGCTTTTCTCTAGGGGTCAACCTCCTGCTGATAAAAGCAACAGGTTGATCCTGGCCCTCACAATTGAGTTGTGATAAGACTGCCCCTACCCCTAATTCAGATGCATCAGTTTGAACAATGAATTTCTTGGAGTAACATGGGCTTTTTAGGACAGGTGCAGTGCACGTGGCCTGTTTCAGCTCCTCAAAAGCTTTTTGACAGCTAGATGTCCACAATACCTTTTTAGGCATTTTCTTGGAGGTGAGGTCATTAGGTGGGGCTGCAATGGAGCCATAGTTCTTAATGAACCTCCTGTAATACCCAGTGAGGCCTAAGAAGGCTCTCACCTGGGTCTGAGTTGTAGGGGGAACCCAATCCATGATTGTTTGGATTTTCCCCTGAAGTGGTGCAATCTGTTCTCCACCTACCAGGTGTCCCAGATAAACCACTTTCCCCTGCCCTATCTGGCACTTTGAAGCCTTGATAGTGAGGCCTGCCTTTTGCAGGGCCTCCAAAACTTTCCACAGCTGGACCAGGTGATTATCCCAGGTTGAGCTAAAGACAGCTATATCGTCCAGATATGCTGCACTAAAAGACTCCAACCCCTGCGGGACTGTATTCACCAACCTCTGAAAAGTGGCAGGTGCATTTTGCAAACCAAAGGGCATTACTGTGAATTGGTAGTGCCCTCCAATAGTCGAAAATGCAGTTTTTGCTTTAGCATCCTCTGATAACTTGATCTGCCAATACCCTGCAGTCAAATCAAAGGTGCTTAGATACTTGGCAGATGCCAGTGCATCTATAAGTTCATCTGCCCTGGGTATAGGGTGAGCATCAGTTTTTGTTACTTGGTTAAAACCTCTAATCTACACAAAACCTAATTTCCCTTTTTCCATCTTTGGAATGAGGCTTTGGTACAAGCACCACAGGAGAGGCCCATGGGCTTTCAGGATGATCAACCACTCCCAGTTCAAGCATTTTCTGAACTTCTTGTTTTATGCAGTCTCTGACATGGTCAGGCTGCCTATAGATCTTACTTTTGACAAGCATGCTGTCTCCAGTATCTATAGTGTGCTCACACCAAGAAGTGGTGCCTGGCACAGTAGAAAAGAGTTCAGAAAACTGACCCAGGAGATTTATGCAGTTGTCTTTTTGCTCAGCAGTAAGACAGTCTGCCAAAACTACACCTTCCACTAGAGCATCTTGTTCTGTGGAAGAGAAGAGATCAGGGAGAGGATCACTCTTCTTCCTGTCCATCTGTTGCCATGAGCAGGGTGAGATCAGCCCTGTCATAGTAGGGTTTTAGGCGATTGACATGGAGCACCCTAAGGGGACTCCTGGCAGTGCCTAAGTCAAACAAGTAGGTGACTTCTCCCTTCTTTTCAACAATGATGTGGGGTCCACTCCATTTGTCTTGGAGTGCTCTTGGGGGCACAGGCTCCAATACCCACACCTTCTGTCCTGGTTGGTACTGAATCAGAACAGCCTTCTGGTCATGCCATTGCTTTTGGAGCTCTTGGCTGGCCTGAAGGTTTTTACTGGCCTTTTTCATGTACTCAGCCATTCTGGATCTTAGGCCGAGTACATAGTCCACTATGTCTTGCTTAGGAGCTTTTAAAGGTTGTTCCCAAACCTCCTTCACAAGTGTTAGGGGACCTCTTACAGGGTGCCCCAAAGAGGAGTTCAAAGGGGCTGAAGCCCACTCCTTTCTGGGGTACCTCCCTGTAAGCAAAAAGGAGGCAAGGTAACAGCACATCCCATCTCCTACTGAGTTTTTCAGGGAGTCCCATTATCATTCCTTTGACAGTTTTATTAAACCTCTCTGCCAGTCCATTTGTTTGTGGATGATAAGGTGTGGTGAATTTGTATGTTACACCACATTCCTTCCACATGGCCTTCAAGTATGCAGACAAAGTTGCTACCCCTGTCTGATACCACCTCTTTTGGGAAACCCACCCTGGAAAAGATTCTCAGAAGGGCCTTTGCCACTGCAGGAGCTGTAGTGGTCCTTAGAGGAATTGCTTCCGGATATCTTGTGACATGGTCCACTACCACCAAGATAAACCTATTGCCTGAAGCAGTAGGAGGGTCAAGGGGGCCAACTATGTCAACACCTACCCTTTTAAAGGGAACCCCAACCACAGGCAGTGGAATAAGGGGAGCCTTTGAGGTGCCACCAGTCTTGCCACTGGCTTGACAGGTGACACAGGACTTACAAAAATCTTTTGTGTCCTCTGACATCCTAGGCCAATGAAACAGGGGGACAAGCCTTTCCCATGTTTTGATTTGACCCAAATGTCCAGCCAAGGGAATGTTGTGTGCCAGAGTTAGGAGGAACTCTCTGTATTGCAGGGGAATGACCAATCTCCTAGCTGCTCCAGGTTTTGGGTCCCTTGCTTCTGTATACAAGAGGTTGTCCTCCCAGTAAACTCTATGTGAGTCACTGACATCCCCATTTTGCTGTTTGACAGCTTGCTGTCTTAGACCCTCTAATGTGGGACAGGTTTGCTGTGCCACACTCCGCTCCTCCCTGGCAGGCCCCCCTCCACCCAAAAGCTCAGCAGTGCCTGCTTCCAGCTCCTCTGGTGAAGGTTTCTGCATAGGGGGGAAATTCTTCCTCCTGAGAAGTAGAATCATCTGTAGAGGGAGGGATAGTGGGTAGGGATTTATCCTTACTAACCCTAGCTTTAGGGAGCACTTGGTCCATTGTTCCAGGATCCAAGTCACCCTGTCCTTTTTGCTTTTTGGACTGAGCCCTGGTTAAAGCAAAAATATGCCCAGGAATGCCCAGCATTGCTGCATGAGCCTCCAACTCCGCTTCTGCCAAAGCTGATGTCTCTAAATCGTTCCCTAGTAGACAGTCTACAGGTAAATCTGAGGCAACCACAACTTTCTTTGGACCAGTAACCCCCCCCCCCATTGAGATTCACAACAGCCATGGGGTGGCTAAGAGTGTTGTTATGAGCGTCTGTCACTTGGTACTGGTGACCAAGTAGGGGTTGTTCAGGGTGTACCAGTTTCTCTATTACCATGGTAACACTGGCACCTGTGTCCCTGTAGGCCTGAACCTCAACACCATTGATTAGGGGAAGTTGTTTGTACTTATCCATATTAAAGGGACAAGCAACCAAGGTGGCCAAATCAATGGCACCTTCAGAGACTAGCACAGCCTCTGTGGTCTCCCTAACAAGACCAACCCCAACTAAGTTACCAAAAGTGAGCCCAGCTACTCCCTTGGATTGGCTATTAGTAGGGTTGCTCCCACCACCACTGCCATTACTAGGGGCCCTAGAGGTTGCAGTAGGGGTTGTGGTAGTGGGAGGCTTGGTGCTTTTCTTTGGACAACTGGCATCAGTTGTCCAATGGCCTTTTACTTTACAAAAATAGCACCATGGTTTCTTTACTTGATTAGAAGAGGATTTAGGCCCACCATCCCCACCAGAGTGTTTTTGTGGGCCTGATGAAGACTCCTTTTTAGATTTGTCCCCACCCTTGTCTGAAGACTTACCATCCTTATTCTTGCCATCCTTGTCACCCCCTGTATGAACTTTTCTGTTCACTCTTGGTCTTACCCATTTGTCTCCCTTCTTTCCCAATTCTTGGGGAGAGGTCAGATCTGAGTCCACTAGATATTGGTGTAACAAATCAGACACACAGTTATTCAGAATATGCTCTCTCAGGATCAGATTATACAGGCTTTCATAGTCAGAAACTTTACTGCCATGTAACCACCCCTCCAAGGCCTTCACTGAATAGTCAACAAAGACTACCCAGTCTTGTGAGGACTCTTTTCTGGTTTCTCTTAACTTAATCCTGTATTGTTCAGTGGTTAAGCCAAATCCATCCAAGAGTGCATTCTTCAAAACTGTAAAATAATTGGCATCACTTTCCTTCACAGTAAGGAGCCGATCCCTACCCTTTCCACTGAAAGATAGCCATAGGATAGCAGCCCACTGCCTTTGAGGGACCCCCTGTACCATACAGGCCCTCTCAAGTGCAGCAAACCACTTGTTAATGTCATCCCCCCTCCTTGTAAGGGGGAACTATCTTATGCAGATTCCTAGAATCATGCTCTTTCACAGGATTAGTATCTGGAATACTGCTGCTGCCACCATGGGGTCCAAACCTCTATCTCTCTTTTTCTAAGTCCAGAGATTCCCTGTCTAGAGCCAGCTGTTGCTGTTTAAGCTTCAGCCTGGACTCTTCCACTCTCAATCTATTGAGTTCCCTTTTTAACAGTCTATCATCAGGGTGGGTGGGTTGGGAATGTTTTGACACAGAAGAATGATGTGAATGAACAGAGGGAGACCTGTCCCTAACAGTTGGCACCGTAGCAACCTGGCCTGCAGGAATAAAAATATCCCTACTGTGATGTGAGCTTACATTACTACCAGCTATGCTAGGTGGTCTGCTAAGGGGCAGGTTAGGAAGGTCACCTTCTAGCACTCTTACTGGGGGTTTCCCTGAGTCAGAGTGTGAGCTATCTCTTAACTTCTCAATTGAAGTGACAGCTAAGGCCTTATCATTTTCAATAAGCATGATAGACAATAATTCTCTAGAGGGATTCTTTCTCACCACTAAACCTCTAACAATGCAGAGACTCCTTAACTCCTTCGCTGCCAGGCCTTTTCCCCCTCCTGTGCCAGGCCTTTTTTTGCCTATTTGGGGCAGTTCGCGCTTAGGCCCTCATAACTTTTTGTCCACATAAGCTAACCAAGCCAAATTTGCGTCCTTTTTTTCCAACATCCTAGGGATTCTAGAGGTACCCAGACTTTGTGGGTTCCCTTGAAGGAGGCCAAGAAATTGGCCAAAATACAGTGAAAATTTCGTTTTTTTCAAAAATATTGGAAAAAGTGGCTGCAGAAGAAGGCTTGTGGATTTCCCCCTGAAAATGGCATCAACAAAGGGTTTGCAGTGCTAAACTCAGCAGCTTCCTAGCTTTCAGGAACAGGCAGACTTGAATCAGAAAACCCAATTTTTCAACACAATTTTGGCATTTTACTGGGGCATATCCCATTTTTGCAATTTTTTGTGCTTGGGCATGAAACCAATGCTGGATCCCAGAAACCTACCCATTTCTGAAAAGTAGACGAAATTCTGAATTCAGCAAGGGGTCATTTGTGTAGATCCTACAAGGGTTTCCTACAGAAAATAACAGCTGAAAAAAGAAAAATATTGAAATTGAGGTGAAAAAAACATCAATTTTTCTCTACGTTTTACTCTAACTTTTTCCTGCAATGTCAGATTATGGAAAGCAATATACTGTTACGTCTGCTGGACTCCTCTGGTTGCGGGGATATATAGGGCTTGTAGGTTCATCAAGAACCCGAGGAACCCAGAGCCAATAAATGAGCTGCACCCTGCAGTGCGTTTTCATTCTATACCGGGTATACAGCAATTCATTTGCTGAAATATAAAGAGTAAAAAATTGCTATCAAGAAAACCTTTGCATTTCCAAAAAGGGCACAAGATAAGGTGCTGAGGAGCAGTGGTTATTTGCACATCTCTGAATTCCGGGGTGACCATACAAGCATGTGAATTATAGGGAATTTCTCAAATAGATGTCTTTTTTATACACTCTCCTATATTTGGAAGGAAAAAATGTAGAGAAAGACAAGGGGCAATAGCACTTGTTTTGCTAATCTATGTTCCCCCAAGTCTCCCGATAAAAATGATACCTCACTTGTGTGGGTAGGCCTAGCGCCCGCGACAGGAAACGCCCCAAAGCGCAACGTGGACACATCCAAAATTTTGGGAGAAAACAGGTGTTTTGTGCGAAGTGCCTACCTGTAGATTTTGGCCTCTAGCTCAGCCGGCACCTAGGGAAACCTACCAAACCTGTGCATTTCTGAAAACTAGAGACCTAGGGGAATCCAAGGAGGGGTGACTTGCGGGGCTCGGACCAGGTTCTGTTACCCAGAATCCTTTGCAAACCTCAAAATTTGGCTAAAAAAACACATGTTCCTCACATTTCTGTGGCAGAAAGTTCTGGAATCTGAGAGGAGCTACAAATTTCCTTCCACCCAGAGTTCCCCCAAGTCTCCCGATAAAAATTATACCTCACTTGCGTGGGTAGGCCTAGCGCCGGCGACAGGAAACACCCCAAAGCGCAACGTGGACACATCCTAAATTTTGGGAGAAAACAGAGGTGTTTTTTGCGAAGTGCCTACCTGTAGATTTTGGCCTCTAGCTCAGCCGGCACCTAGGGAAACCTACCAAACCTGTGCATTTCTGAAAACTAGAGACCTAGGGGAATCCAAGGAGGGGTGACTTGCGGGGCTCGGACCAGGTTCTGTTACCCAGAATCCTTTGCAAACCTCAAAATTTGGCTAAAAAAACACATGCTCCTCACATTTTTGTGGCAGAAAGTTCTGGAATCTGAGAGGAGCTACAAATTTCCTTCCACCCAGCGTTCCCCCAAGTCTCCCGATAAAAATGATACCTCACTTGCGTGGGTAGGCCTAGCGCCCGCAACAGGAAACGCCCCAAAACGCAACGTGGACACATCCCATTTTTTGAAAGAAAACAGTGCCTACCTGTGGATTTTGGCCTGTAGCTCACCCGGCACCTAGGGAAACCTACCAAACCTGTGCATTTCTGAAAACTAGAGACCTAGGGGAATCCAAGATGGGGTGACTTGCGGGGCTCGGACCAGGTTCTGTTACCCAGAATCCTTTGCAAACCTCAAAATGTGGCTAAAAAAACACATGTTCCTCACATTTCTGTGGCAGAAAGTTCTGGAATCTGAGAGGAGCCACAAATTTCCTTCCACCCAGCGTTCCCCTAAGTCTCTCAATAAAAATGGTACCTCACTTCTGTGGGTAGGCCTAGCGCCCACGAAAGGAAATGGCCCAAAACACAACGTGGACAGAACATATTTTTTCACAGAAAACAGAGGTGTTTTTTGCAAAGTGCCTACCTGTGGAGTTTGGCCTCTAGCTCAGCCGGCCCCGGGAGGGGGGGGGGGTGGGGGGGCCAGAAATGCCCTAAAATAAATTTGCCCCCCCCCAGCCCCCACCCCCCCCGGGAGCGACCCTTGCCTACGGGGTCACTCCCCCTGCGTGACATTGGCGGCAAAAAACAAATCCCAGGTGCCTAGTGGTTTCTGCCCCCTTGGGGGCAGATTGACCTAAAATTGGCCAATCTGCCCCCAAGGGGGGCAGAAATGGCCTAAATACAATTTGCCCCCCAGGGGAGCGACCCTTGCCTGATGGGTCGCTCCCCATCTCGAAAAAAACAAAACAAACAAAAAAAAAACAACACAACAAAAAAAAAAATCCCTGGTGCCCTGAGGGTTCTGCCCCCCCCGGGGGCAGTTCGGCCTAATAATAGGCTGATCTGCCCCCATGGGGGCAGAAATGGCCTAAATACAATTTGCCCCCCAGGGGAGCGACCCTTGCCTGATGGGTCGCTCCCCATCTCGAAAAAAACAAACAAACAAAAAAAAAAACACAACAAAAAAATTTGCCCTGGTGCCCTGAGGGTTCTGCCCCCCCCCCTGGGGGCAGTTCGGCCTAATAATAGGCCGATCTGCCCCCCCCTAAAATAAATTCCCCCCCCCAGCCCCCACCCCCCACGGGAGCGACCCTTGCCTACGGGGTCGCTCCCCCTGCGTGACATTGGCGCCAAAAAACAAATCCCCGGTGCCAAGGGGGGCAGAAATGGCCTCAATACAATTTGCCCCCCAGGGGAGCGAACCTTGCCTGATGGGTCGCTCCCCATCTCAAAAAAAAAAAAAAAAAACACAACAAAAAAATTTGCCCTGAGGGTTCTGCCCCCAGGGGGGGCAGAAATGGCCTAAAATACATTTGTCCCCCCCCCCCGGCCCCCACCCCCCCCCCCGGGAGCGACCCTTGCCCAAGGGGTCGCTCCCTTTTGTGTGTTTCAATAAAAAATAAAAAAATCCCTGGTGTCTAGTGGGGTTTCAAAAGCCGGATTGCAAGCAATCCGGCTTTTGAAACCCTCGGAGGGACTTCAAAGGGAAGGAAATACTTTTCCTTCCCTTTCAAGCCCCTCCGGGCCTCCCAAGTGATTGAAAAAGAAATGCTTTTGCATTTCTTTTTCAATCGGCCCCTGTGACCAATCAGCGCGCGCTCGCGTGCTGACGTCATGGGGGGGTGTCGGGGGTGGAAGGGGAAGGTCTTCCCCTTCCATCCCGACTTGGGGGGGGAAGGGGGGTGCACGGGGGCGCGCTAGCGCGTCCCCAAGTTCCCCTGTGCCTAGGACGAGATGATCTCGTCCAAGGCACAGGGGAACTGTAGCCTTGGACGAGATCATCTCGTCCAAGGCACAGAAGGGGTTAAACCCTTCCAGTTAATGTGGTCATAAGCTGTGCTGACCAGGTTAGTAGAAATTCCTACATCAGACATGATAGAAAAGGTTTAGGGACAGATAAGAGAGAAAAAGTTTCTGGACTTTTTAAGGAAACAGAAAACAAACATTAACTTTTTAGAAACTTTTTGAAAGTTTAAGAGTACTTTTCAGCACTTAGTAGATAGTGTAAGAGAAGAAAAGCAAAACTTTTTGGTTAGGTGTACATACACTGAACTTGTTTTGTATATTATTCTCTTATGAAAAGTACACAATGACAAAGTGGTAAGTAGTTACAAGTACTTATCCCACCGCTGCACAACCAATGTAGGAGGCTGGCCTGGCTTGAAGTGGGTACCAAGGGGTACTTACACTCTGTACTAGGTCCAGTTATCCCTTATTAGTGTAGAAGAGGTGTTTCTAGCAGCTTAGGCTGATAGTAGGTAGCTATAGCAGAGCAGCTTAGGCTGAACTAGGAGACATGCAAAGCTCCTACTATACCACTGGTGTCATATGCACAATATCATAAGAAAACACAATCACAGATATACTAAAAATAAAGGTACTTTATTTTTATGACAATTTGCCAAAAGTATCTCAGTGAGTACCCTCAGTATGAGGATGCCAAATATATACAAGATATATGTACACAATACCAAAAATATGCAGTAATAGCAAAAGGAAGTAATGCAAGCAATGTAAAGTTACAGTAGATTGCAACAGGAGCACATAGGTATAGGGGCAACACAAACCATATACTCAAAAAGTGGAATGCGAACCACGAATGGACCCCAAACCTATGTGAGCATGTAGAGGGTTGCTGGGACTGTAAGAAAACAGTGAGGGTTAGAAAAATAGCCCACCCCAAGACCCAGAAAAGTAGGTGTAAAGTGCACCTATGTTCTCCAGAGAGCACAGAAGTCGTGATAGGGGAATTCTGCAAGGAAGACCAACACCAGCAATGCAACCAAAGTGGATTTCTGGACGAGAGTACCTGTGGAACAAGGGGACCAAGTCCAAGAGTCGCGACAAAGTCGAGAGTGGGCAGATGCCCAAGAAATGCCAGCTGAGGGTGCAAAGAAGCTGCCACCGGATGGTAGAAGCTGTGGATTCTGCAAGAACGAAGAGGGCTAGAAACTTCCCCTTTGGAGGATGGATGTCCCACGTCGTGAAGAAGCTTGCAGAGGTGTTCCCACACAGAAAGGACGCAAACAAGCCTTGCTAGCTGCAAGGGTCGCGGTTAGGGTTTTCGGATGCTGCTGTGGCCCAGGAGGGACCAGGATGTCGCCACTTGGATGAGGAGACCGAGGGGGCGCCCAGCAAGTCAGGGAGCCCTCACAGAAGCAGGCAGCACCCGCAGAAGTACCGGAACAGGCACTTGGAAGAGGAGTGAACCGGAGCTCACCCGAAGACACAAAAGGAAGTCCCACGACGCCGGAGGACAACTCAGAAGGTTGTGCACTGCAGGTTAGAGTGTCGGGGACCCAGGCTTAGCTGTGCACAAAGGAAATCCTGGAAGAGTGCACAGGAGCCGGAGCAGCTGCAAATCATGCGGTACCCAGCAATGCAGTCTAGCGTGGGGAGGCAAGGACTTACCTCCACCAAACTTGGACTGAAGAGTCACTGGACTGTGTGAGTCACTTGGACAGAGTTGCTGAGTTCCAGGGAACACGCTCGTCGTGCTGAGAGGGGACCCAGAGGACCGGTGATGCAGTCTTTTGTTGCCTGCGGTTGCAGGGGGAAGATTCCGTCGACCCACGGGAGATTTCTTCAGAGCTCCTGGTGCAGAAAGGAGGCAGGCTACCCCCAGAGCATGCACCACCAGGAAACAGGCGCGAAAGCGGCAGGATCAGCGATACAAGGTTGCAGTAGTCGTCTTTGCTACTTTGTTGCGGTTTTGCAGGCGTCCTGAGCAGTCAGCGGTCGATCCTTTGGCAGAAGGTGAAGAGAGATGCAGAGGAACTCTGATGAGCTCTTGCATTCGTTATCCAAAGAATTCCCCAAAGCAGAGACCCTAAATAGCCAGAAAAGAAGGTTTGGCTACCTAGGAAGGAGGATAGGCTAGCAACACAGGTAAGAGCCTATCAGAAGGAGTCTCTGACGTCACCTGCTGGCACTGGCCACTCAGAGCAGTCCAGTGTGCCAGCAGCACCTCGGTTTCCAAGATAGCAGAGGTCTGGAGCACACTGGAGGAGCTCTGGGCACCTTCCCTGGGAGGTGCGGGTCAGGGGAGTGGTCACTCCCCTTTCCTTTGTCCAGTTTCGCGCCAGAGCAGGGCTGGGGGATCCCTGAACCGGTGTCGACTGGCTTATGCAGATATGGGCACCATCTGTGCCCATCAAAGCATTTCCAGAGGCTGGGGGAGGCTACTCCTCCCCAGCCCTGACACCTTTTTCCAAAGGGAGAGGGTGTAACACCCTCTCTGAAGAAGTCCGTTGTTCTGCCTTCCTGGGCCAGGCCTGGCTGGACCCCAGGAGGGCAGAAACCTGTCTGAGGGGTTGGCAGCAGCAGCAGCTGCAGTGAAACCCCGGGAAAGGTAGTTTGGCAGTACCCGGGTCTGTGCTAGAGACTCGGGGGGGGATCATGGAATTGTCTCCCCAATGCCAGAATGGCATTGGGGGGGGGGACAATTCCATGATCTTAGACATGCTACATGGCCATGTTCGGAGTTACCATTGTGCTGCTATAGTGACCTATGTATAGTGCACGCATGAAATGGTGTCCAGCGCACTCACAAAGTTCGGGGAATTTGCCCTGAACGATGTGGGGGCACCTTGGCTAGTGCCAGGGTGCCCACACACTAAGTAACTTTGCACCCAACCTTCACCAGGTGAAGGTTAGACATATAGGTGACTTATAAGTTACTTAAGTGCAGTGGTAAATGGCTGTGAAATAACATGGACATTATTTCACTCAGGCTGCAGTGGCAGGCCTGTGTAAGAATTGTCAGAGCTCCCTATTGGTGGCAAAAGAAATGCTGCAGCCCATAGGGATCTCCTGGAACCCCAATACCCTGGGTACCTCAGTACCATATACTAGGGAATTATAAGGGTGTTCCAGTATGCCCATGTGAATTGGTGAAATTGGTCACTAGCCTGTTAGTGACAATTTAGAAAGCAGAGAGAGCATAACCACTGAGGTTCTGATTAGCAGAGCCTCAGTGAGCGAGTCATCACACAGGGAACACATACAGGGCACACTTATGAACACTGGGGCCCTGGCTGGCAGGGTCCCAGTGACATACACTAAAACAACATATATACAGTGAAATGTGGGGGTAACATGCCAGGCAAGGTGGTACTTTCCTACAGCACCCAAAAGATCAATGAGCTCATCTGTGCCTGGGATAGGTAGGTGCAGTTAAGTTTTTGTAACAGCACCAAGACCCCTGCAGTCCACATAAAAGTAAAAGCTGTTACCCAGTAAGCATCTTTCTGTGGCATGTTGCACTGAAGATTCACATGCTTAGCATAGTCCCTGCAAGGCAGGTGTGGATGGAGTAGAATCATAGTGCAGTATAATAAGATGTCCATGCTCATCAAGTTGTAGACATTACACTAACACATGGTCTTCGAGCTTGCAATGGTTGCTCCCGCTCAGATGTTAACTCTCACCATACTTTTAGGAGTGGAGTTCACAGGAGTCAGATTATTGCATTTGATTTGACATCCGATTGTGGGGTCACATGATTGACATGAGGGTGCTAGATAACGAAGAAAGTGACCACGATCCACTGATTTTATCGACCAGGGGTCTGCTGCCTTTGTTTGAAGTTCCCCACCCTAAGGCACATGCACAACAGCTTGCTCTGACAAATAACGGACGTAATGTTAAATGGGAGTCTGTCAATACCTCTCTTGGTTCCCTTACATCAATATATAGTTTATTAGCAGACCAAATGGAGCATATGCTTCTCTATTTAGAGGACGGCGATGGGCTTCTAGCAGCTCATACTGAACTGTTTAACTCTTTAAAGTATTTTTTCACTAAAGAGATTGTTAGTTATTCTAGAAAGAAGCGC
This sequence comes from Pleurodeles waltl, assembly GCF_031143425.1. NCBI lineage: Eukaryota > Metazoa > Chordata > Amphibia > Caudata > Salamandridae > Pleurodeles > Pleurodeles waltl. The sequence goes on along the minus strand of NC_090450.1, from coordinate 373,648,184 downwards.
AGCACAGGGTGGTTTAGCAACACAAGTAGGGAAGCCCAGCATAAGTTATTGAGAGCCCTGAGAGGGGGTCACACACAGCATATAAAACAAGCAAGGAAGGATTACAAACTGGAATGTTGTAGGGCGCGCAGGAGCTGGGAGGAGTCTAGATGGGTAACTATCCTGGAGACTGCAAAAGTAAATGATAGTTCCAGGTTCTGGAAATTGATAGCAGATGACAGTGGGGACTCATCCTCCCTGCCTGGTACCTCAATCCTCTCCGCAGTGTGGGCTGAGCACTTTGGTCGATTATATGAAGGGCCACCCGAATCTACCTTTAGGAACCTTATTGACAGCTTGACTGCCGGGGCCACCCCAATTAAATTAATTCTAGCAGAAACTAAAGCTGCAATAATTTCATTGAATTGGGGAAAGGCCCCGGGTCCTGATAAGATCCTTGGTGACCTATACAAGACAAGACCTGACATATGGGCCCCTTACTTAAACCTAGTCTGTAATGCAGTCGTGGCAGGAGCTCCTGTCCCGTGCTCTTGGAAAGGAGCTGAGATAGTCCCCCTCTTCAAAAAAGGTTGTCCCAGTGACCCTGCCATCTACTGGCCGATATATTTACTTGACAACTCCCCAAAAATGTTTGCGAAGCAAGTTCTGTTCCAGCTTGACGAATGGATTTCATAGTCCGAAGCCATCTCTGATCTACAGGAAGGGTTTAGACCCGCAGTTAGTACCATAGATCAAGCCCTGAGGTTCCTAGCAGTCAAATGGAAGAATGTGGATCTTGAGGAGGGGGGACCTGTATGTGATTTTCATTGACCTCAGAGTTGCATTTGATTTGGTGCCCAGAAACTTGCTATGGTTGACACTATCCAATATGGGCGTTCCAAAAGGTCTTTTGAAATTCATTGTTCGATTGCACGAGAATACTTATGCACAAATAAGGTGTGGAAAGGATGGCGAGTTGACAGACCCAGTAGCCATCAAGAGAGGAGTCAGACAAGGTTGTGTTCTAGCCCTTATCCTCTTCCTCCTATACATAAACAATTGTATTCCATATTTAGTGAATTGCACCAATGATTCGCCCAAACATTTATGATATTTAGTGCCTCGAGAAAGAGATCACGTGCAAAAATAGTAATTAATTCAATTCCTCTGGAAAGAGTCTCAGAGTTCGATTATTTGGGCATTAGGCTAACGGATTCTGGCAGTTGGGAGGCAGCTATCAGAAAAGGGGCACTCATTATAAGCCAAAGAGGTGGGGCACTAGAACGCAAAGCTAGAGCTGCAGTGAGTCCCCCGTTGAATCCAATCTCCGAGATTTATAAAGTCCAAATCCGTGCTGCGGCCCTGTATGGAGCGGAACTCTGGGGTTCCTATAGACAACTGGATATTTTACAAACTAAAGAAAATCACTTTCTCAGACATGTATCCAGGTTAGGGAAGGGCACACCAATGATCCCTCTCAGATTCGATCTAGGTTTAAATAGTATTAAAGACACAGCGGGTCTGAGACCGCTTTTATACTGGATTCGAATATGGAAAACGAATGAACTTTAACCATTTAGGGCGGCAATAAGAGATCTCATAACATCCCCGCACAGTTGGGAAAAAATCCTATGGTTGAGGGAGATGAAATCCGCCTGGGATAAGTTAGGTTTCCCTCACTACTGGAAGTACCCCAAGTTGATCCCTGCTAACGCTAGACAATTTGTTAAAGGGAGGTTCTGGGGGAAAATTAACAATGAGCTTTTCCACCGCTATGGGGTAGGCCGGTTAACTGCAGAGTTTCTGCAGGTTAAACATATACCCCGGCCCGAGAATTTCATGGACCTCCCTATACCTGCATGTGCCAGCGCCTTATTCCTCCAGCTAAGATATGGCATCTTACCTGTTAACAGTTTTACGGCCCGTTGGTCGACAAGTAATCCCACGACTGATAGATGCATAAATTGTCACCGATGCAAGGAATCACCCGAGCACGTGTTGTTCTTCTGTCCCCTTTATAAGAGCCCTGGAGGAAGGTGGATCATCCCTTTGTGCAAAGTTTTACTTTTTCAGGACGAGCTAATTCATTCAGAATATGCAAATATGACTGAGTAAGCTCAGTCACCAAATATCTGTCTGTAGCTTGGTCCATCCGTCATAGGTTCACCCTAGCCTCGGGGCTCCGAGTTGGATTGGTATTCTATAATTTATGGATGGGACTCCAACTAGATTTACTTGGACAAGTCTAGCAGATTTTAGGCTTTTGATTTGTCATGTATTTCAACTCTGATGGGGAATTTTACCTAACCAGTGTGTGGATTTTAAATATCTCAGGTTCACTGGGGGGATTTAGGATATGATTTTTGGAATGCATATTTTACCTTTAACTATTATTAACAAAGGGTTCTGGTGATTTTACAAATTTGTTTATCTATAGTGCAGTTTAATTGGCATTGAATGCAATCCAAAATTGTGGATTAATTTTATATTTGTTTACATAATTTAACCCCAAAAGTATTGCTTTAACAACCATTTTTATATTCTTACAGATCGTTTTTATGTGAGTAGTTATGGTTTCAATAGTTTTTATAGATGCATTTTTAGCTTAAATTGTATGTCATCTTTGAATGATGGACACGAGCTTTTATTATGGTTATGTATGATTGTTTTTTTGTATTTTAATGGTCTAAATCTAGATCGAATAAACAATAATAATAGGATATCCATGCTAAATTAATGTGAGATAACTTATAAATGTAACTGTAACACACATGTTTCCAGGGAGGAGGGTGGGAGCATGTGAATCTACAGAACTACATGCCACAAACAGATTGGGTAAGTAATATTTTCTGTTCGAGGCATGTGTGGCTGTAGATATACATGCTTAGCACAGACTGAAAAGCAGTCCTCCTCAATAAGCAGTGGCTAACCTGGGGGGATTACAGCGGTTTGAAATAGTATACGTAGGAACTGCTTGGCTGACATTGGCTTGTTGATGGGCCAGCACATCTACACAGTAATGTTTGGTGAATGTATGTGGTGTACACCATGTAGATGCTTAAATGTCAGTCACAGGAATATTTCCTAGGAAGGCCACTGATGCTCCTTTTTTTATTTTAACTAGTGGAGTGAGCTCTAAGAAGGATAAGTAAATTATTTTAGCTTAGCATGTTTGAATGAATTTGATAACCAACGTGGCGTTTCTTTATGTGGTTTGAAAAGGCAACAAAGATGTAGTGTTTTCCTAAATGGCTTGGCTCTATCAATGTAGTACATAAAGGCTTGTTTAACATCTAGGCTATGTAAAGCCCTTTCTGCAACTGATTAAAGCTACAGAGAAAATAATGGTAATTCAATAGACTGATTAAGATGGAATTGAGACACCACCTTTGGAAGAAATTTAAGGTTGATATGCAGTGCCACCTATCTCTATGTAATTGGAAAAAGGATTCTTAGGTTAACGCCTGAAGCTCACTGAGAAGTCTGAGTGAAGTGATGGCCACTAGAAATTATACTTTCCAGGATAATAACTGGAGGGAGTGGAGGGGCTCAAATAAAGTGCCCATGAATTAGGTTAGTACAATATTAAGATTTCAAGTTGGGGCAGATGGCACCCTAGGAGGAATAACTCTTAAGACCTTCTAAGAAGGATTTAATGACAGGAATCCTGAATAGAGAAGTGTGTCTGTTTTGTAGATAGGTAGTTATTGCCACTAGGTGTAGCCGAATATACGTAAAGGCTAAACCAGTAGTATGTAAATGGAATAGATAGAGAGAGAGAATGTCTTGAACACTGGATTATAAAGGATCAATTTGTTTGGAATGACGCTAGTGGACAAATCTTTCCCACTTTGCAGCACAGCAAGCACAAGTAGTTGTTCTGCATGCTTCTTTAAGAAGGTCCATACAGGGTTGTGGTAGGTTCAAATGAATAAATTCTAGGACTTCAGGAGCCAGATCTCAAGGTTGAGGGATTTTGGGGTCTGGGTGTCTGATTTCTCTGTGGTTCTGCATGAGAAGTTCCTGCCTGTTCAGCACTACTTGTGAGAACTACTGAGAGGTCTAGAAGTGTGGTGAACCATGGTTATGCCCATATGGGAGCTACTAGGATGATGGTGAAAGATGTCTGTCGAAGTTTGCAAACCGCAAACGGAAGCAATGGGAGAGTTGAAAAAGAAACATCCCTGCCCAACGCATCCATAGTGCACTGCCCTTGGACTGTGGGAGTTAGAACCTAGAGGCAAAATTTAGGCATTTTGTGTTTTCTGCTGTGGCGAAAATGATCTATTTCTAGGTGACCCCAATGCCATAACTATGGAAGGAGGACTTGCAGGTGGAACTCCCATTCGAGGACTTGTTGACAACTCCTGCTGAGGATACCTACAAAGTTGTTGTACACTCCTAGAAGGTACTCGGCTAACATGTGAATGTTGTATCGGACAGCTCATTTTCAAATTGTCTGGGCTAGGTGAAAAAGCTGAGGGGATCTGGTGCCCCTCTGCTTTTTGAGATAATGCATGGTAGTCATGTTGTCTGTTTTGATCAGGACTACCTTGTCAATCAAGTGGGGAAGAAAGGCTTGAGCGCGAGGAACTTCAGGTGATGGAAATGGAGATGTTTGTCTGAGTGTCCAGCGTCCCTGGACAGTGAGTTCTTCTGAATACACTCCAAAGCCCATGAGGGAGGCGTTGTTTTGGTTCTCTGCAGGACTGGGTCCAGGAGAGTCCGTCCTTTTAGGAGATTGTTGGTGTTCCACCACTGCAAAGAGTGGCAAGACTGACAGCCGACAAACACTAGATTCTCCCATTTACCCTCCGCTTGAGACCATTGGTGCACTAAGCACTCTTTCAACTGACTCATTTGGAGGCTGGCATGAGATACTATGGCTATGGAGGAAGCCATCATACCAAGACGACTCATGACAGTCCTCACTGTTACTTGCTGATGAGGCTGGAACTGGGGATTAAGTGACTGGAAGGACTAAATCCTTGTTGCACTGGGGTAAGCCATCCCTCGTTGTTAATAGAGGATGGTTCTTAAGTAGGGTTGGATTTGGAGAGGCTGAAGGTGTGGCTTGACAGCACTGATGGTAAAGCTTAGTTGATGAAGTAGATGTATTGTGGTCTGAGTGTGCTGTAAGCACTGTTGATGAGTGGCACTTTTGATGGGCCACTTGTCTAAACATGGAAAAACATGTATGTTTTTTCTGCGTGAGTTGCTACTACTGCAAGACATTTAGTAAAAACCCTGGAAGCAGTTGTGACCCCCCCCCAAAGCGAAGCACTTGAAATGAAAATGCTGGTTGTGTATTATGAACCTAAAATATCTGCGATGCGCTGGGTGAATTGGAATGTGGAAATAAGCGTCCTTCAGGTCGTGGGCTGCCATTAAGTCACCTTGTTGTAATAACAGGATGACATCTTTAAAAATCATCATGTGAAAGTGCTCACAGAGAATATATTCATTTGGGGGTCCGCGGTCCAAAACTGGTCTCAAGAACCTGCCTTTACTGGGAATAAGGAAGTAGAGCGACAAGACTCCTGTGTCCTTCTGGTGTATTGGTACATGTTCTATGGTCCCTTTATTGAGGAGTGCCTGAACTTCCTCTTTGAGCAGCTGTTGATGTTCCAACTAAAGTTTGTGTTTGCAAGTAGGAATGTTTGGAGGTGTAGAAGTGAGCTCCAGACAATACCCATGTTGGTTAATTTCCAACACAAACTGGTCAGAGATAATATTCTGCCAGGTGGGAAAGAATCCTAGTCGACCCAGACAGGTGTTTTTTGTGTGTGTGTTGGAGGGGGGGAATTAATGCCCCTATAAGAGCCTCTATAGTATCCCCTGGGCAAAGGGTTCTGTGCCTGGGAATGCTTGTAGGAGGTGGATGTCTCTGGAAAGGTGGTTTTGGATCTTCAGCAATAAGAGGAGCAGCAAAAGGAGCTCCGCTGAGGTGGACACTAACGTCCCCATGTCCCTAGCTGTCTCATTATCCTGTTTTAATTTTTATAAAAGGGTGTCAACTTGGGGACCAAAAAGATGCTCTTCATTGAAGGCAAGAGCCAAGAAGTTTTGTTGAGCCTCAGGTGTAAATCCTGACACCCAAAGCCAAGCATGTCTCCTTAGGAAGACTCTAGAGTTTATGCCTCTAGCTGTAGTGTCGGCAGCATCACAGGTGAAGGGAATTGTAGTGTTGGAAATTAGCTTTCCCTCAGAGGCAATCTGGTATGCCCTTTTCTTATGCTCCTCTGGGAGATGTTGGAGGATCTTGTCCCAGTGGGCCCTGTCATAGTGGGATAGGAGGCCAACTGAATTAGCAATACTCCAGTGGTTGGCGGACTGTGCAGCCACCCTTCTGCCTGCTGCATCTATTCTCTTGCTGTCTCTATCTGATGGGGGTGCCTCACCAGATGTTTGAGTTAGCTCTATTATGTGCTGTGGCAGCTACTAAGTAGTCGGGTGGGAGTTGAGCTTTTATATATGTGGGGTTGCTGGGGGAGCACAAAATGGACTGAGTGCTGAAACTTTCCACCCAACCCGAGTCACAGATCTGTCATGCCACTGCGTTCAAGCTAGCCTGGCTGATGAGGGGTGATACCCGAGAACAGGTCCCAGGATGCTTGTTTCTGGTCCAGGGAGGAACTGGCTTGGCAGTTTGGGCTGGACTGTTCCCATGGGAGAGGGGGCAAGACTGATTCGCATATGGCTGGGCCCAAACTGGGGTGAGCTAGTGTAGGAAGTTGGCTCTGTGTATACTATCATAAAGTAAGAGATAGTGTGCACAGAGTCCAAGGGTTCCCCTTAGAGGTAAGATAGTGGCAAAATTAGATAATACTAATGCTCTATTTTGTGGTAGTGTGGTCGAGCAGTAGGCTTATCAGAGGGTAGTGTTAAGCACTTGTTGTACCCACACAGGCAATACATGAGGAACAAACACTCAAAGACTTAACTCCAGGCCAATAGTTTTTATATAGAAAAATATATTTTCTTAATTTATTTTTAGAACCACAAGATCAAGATTTGAAGTAAATACATAGAATGCAAGGTACTCCACACAGGTAAGTTAGGAACTTTGAATTAGAGCAATAACATATACAGTTTTTGTTAAAATGGCAAAAAGCTATTTTAAAAGTGGACACAGTGCAAAAATTAAGAGTTCCTGGGGGAGGTAAGTAATGGTTAGTTTGTCAGGTAAATAAGACACTTACAAGTCTCAGTTCCTGGACATAGGCAGCCCACCACTGGGGATTCACACCAGCAGCTCAGGGCCAGTCAGGTGCAGAGGTCAAAGAGGTGCCTAAAACACATAGGTGCCTATGATGAACAGGGGTGCTCCGGTTCTGGTCTGCCAGCAGGTAAGTACTGTAGGAAGGTAGCCTCTTTCTAGCCTTGGGTAAGGAAATGCCTCCTTGGCATGGTTACCCCCTGACTTTTTGCCTTTGCTGATGCCAAGTTATGATTTGAAAGTGTGCTGGAACCCTGCTAACCAGGCCCCAGCACCAGTGTTTTCCCTAAACTGTACCTTTGTCCCAACAATTGGCACAACCCTGGCACCCAGGTAAGTCCCTTGTAACTGGTACCCCTGGTACCAAGGGCCATGATGCCAGGGAAGGTCTCTAAGGGCTGCAGCATGTCTTATGCCACCCTGGGGACCCCTCACGCAGCACATACACACTGCTTGCCAGTTTGTGTGTGCTGGTGGGGAGAAAAAGACTAAGTCGACATGGCACTCCCCTCAGAGTGCCATGCCAACCTCACACTGCCTATGGCATAGATAAGTCACCCCTCTAGCAGGCCTTACAGCCCTAAGGCAGGGTGCCCTATACCACAGGTGAGGGCATAGGTGCATGAGCACTATGCCCCTACAGTGTCTAGGCACAATCTTACACATTGTAAGTGCAGGGTAGCAATAAAAGTATATGATCTGGGAGTCTGGCAAATATGAACTCCACAGCAGCATAATAGCTACACTGAAAACTGTGAAGTTTGGTATCAAACTTCTCAGCACAATAAATGCACACTGATGCGAGTGTGCACTTTATTGTAAAAATACACCCAGAGGGCATCTTAGAGATGCTCCCTGAAAACATACCCGACTCCAGTGTGGGCTGACTAGTTTTTGCCAGCCTGCCACACACCAGAAGTGTTGCTGGCCACATGGGGAGAGTGCCTTTGTCACTCTGTGGCCACGAAGAAAGCCTGTACTGGGTGGAGGTGCTTCTCACCTCCCACTGCAGGAACTGTAACACCTGGTGGTGAGCCTCAAAGGCTCACCTCCTTTGTTACAGCGCCACAGGGCATCCCAGCTAGTGGAGATGCCCGCCCCTCTGGCCACTGCCCCCACTTTTGGCGGCAAGGCTGGAGGAGATAATGAGAAAAACAAGGAGGAGTCACTCCCCAGTCAGGACAGCCCCTAAGGTGTCCTGAGCTGAGGTGACCCTTACTTTTAGAAATCCTCCATCATGCAGATGGAGGATTCCCCCGATTAGGGATGTGCCCCCCTCCCCACAGGGAGGAGGCACAAAGAGGGTGTAGCCACCCTCACGGCCAGTAGTCATTGGCTACTGCCCTCCCAGACCTAAACACACCCCTAAATGGAGCATTTAGGGGCTCCCAGAACCAAAGAAGATAGATTCCTGCAACCTAAAGAAGAAGGACTGCTGACCTGAAGCCCTGCAGTGAAGACGGAGACAACTGACTTTGCCCCCAGCCCCACCGGCCCGTCTCCCTACTTCAAAGGAAACCGCAACAGCGACGCATCCAACAGGGTCCAGCGAGCTCTGAAGCCTCAGAGGACTGCCCTGCATCTAAAGGACCAAGAAGCTCCCGAGAACAGCGGCCCTGTTCAAGAACTTGCAACTTTTTGAAACAAAGAAGCAACTTTTAAAAACCACACGTTTCCCGCCGGAAGCGTGGGACTTTCCACTCTGCACCCAACGCCCCCGGCTCGACCTGTGGAAAACTAACTCTACAGGGAAGACTCCCTGGCGACTGCGAGCCCGTGAGTAGCCAGAGTTGACCCCCTGAGCCCCCACAGCGACGCCTGCAGAGGAAATCCAGAGGCTCCCCCTGACCGTGACTGCCTGTTTCAAGGAACCTGACGCCTGGAAACCACACTGCACCCGCAGCCCCCAGGACCTGAAGGAACCGAACTCCAGTGCAGGAGCGACCCTCAGGCGACCCTCTGCCTAGCCCAGGTGGTGGCTACCCTGAGGAGCCCCCCCTGTGCCTGTCTGCATCGTTGAAGAGACCCCCGGGTCTCCCCATTGATTCCTATTGAAAACCCAACGCCTGTTTGCACTCTGCACCCGGCCGCCCCTGTGCCGCTGAGGATGTACTTTCTGTGCTGGCTTGTGTCCCCCCCCCGGTGCCCTACAAATCCCCCTGGTCTGCACTCCGATGTCACTGGTACTTACCTGCTGGCAGACTGGAACCAGGGCACCCCTATTCCCATTGAAGCCTGTGTGTTTTGGGCACCACTTTGACCTCTGCACCTGACCGGCCCTGAGCTGCTGGTGTGGTAAATTTGGGGTTGCCTTGAACTTCCAACGGTGGGCTACCTTGGACCCAACTTTGAACCCTCTAAGTGTTTTACTTACCTGTGAACTTAACAATTACGTACCTCCCCCAGGAACTGTTGATTTTTGCACTGTGTCCACTTTTAAAATAGCTTATTGCCATGTTTGCCAAAACTGTACATGCTATTGTGATAATTCAAAGTTCCAAGAATACCTGAGTGAAATACCTTTCATTTAAAGTATTGTTTGCAAATCTTGGACCTGTGGTTCTTAAAATAAACTAAGAAAATATATTTTTCTATATACAAACCTATTGGCCTGGAATTGTCTTTGAGTGTGTGTTCCTCATTTATTGCCTGTGTGTGTACAACAAATGCTTAACACTACCCTCTGATACGCCTACTGCTCGACCACACTACCACAAAATAGAGCATTAGAATTATCTCTTTTTGCCACTATCTTACCTCTAAGGGGAACCCTTGGACTCTGTGCATGATATTTCTTACTTTGAAATAGTACATACAGAGGCAACTTCCTACACCTTGTTACCCCCACTTTTGGCCTGTTTGTGAGTATATGTCAGGGTGTTTTCAGTGTCTCACTGGGATCCTGCTAGCCAGGGCCCAGTGCTCATAGTGAAAACCCGATGTTGTCAGTGTGTTTGTTATGTGTCACTGGGATCCTGCTAGCCAGGACCCCAGTGCTCATACGTTTGTAGCCTATATGTGTTCCCTGTTTGGTGCCTAAATGTATCACTGAGGCTCTGTTAACCAGAACCTCAGTGTTTATGTTCTCTCTACTTTCTAAATTTGTCACTGCAGGCTAGTGACTTAATTTACCAATTCTCATTGGAAACACTGGTACATCCATATTATTTCTTTGTATATGGTACTGGGGTACCCAGGGTATTGGGGTTCCAGGAGATCCCTATGGGCTTAAGCATTTATTTTGCCACCCCTAGGGAGCTCAGAAAATTCTTACACAGGCCTGTCAGTGCAGCCTGAGTGAAATAATGTCCACGTTATTTCACAGCCATTTTTCACTGCACATAAGTAACTTATAAGTCACCTATATGTCTAACCTTCACTTAGTGAAGGTTGGGTGCCAAGCTACTTAGTTTGTGGGCACCCTGGCACTAGCCAAGGTGCCCCCACGTCGTTCAGGGCAAATTCCCCAAACTTTGTGAGTGCGGGACACCATTACACACTTGCACTATACATAGGTCACTACCTATGTATAGCGACACAATGGTAACTCCGAACATGGCCATGTAACATGTCTAAGATCATGGAATTGTCACCCCAATGCCATTCTGGTATTGGGGGGACAATTCCATGATCCCCTGTGTCTCTAGCACAGAACCCGGGTACTGCCAAACTGCCTTTCAGGGGTTTCCACTGCAGCTGCTGCCAACCCCTCAGACAGGATTCTGCCCTCCTGGGGTCCAGGCAGCCCTGGCCCAGGAAGGCAGAACAAAGGATTTCGTCTGAGAGAGGGTGTTACACCCTCTCCATTCAGAAATAGTTGTGAAGGGCTGGGGAGGAGTAGCCTCCCCCAGCCTCTGGAAATGCTTTGATGGGCACAGATGGCGCCCATCTCTGCATAAGCCAGTCTATACCGGTTCAGGGTTCCCCCAGCCCTGCTCTGGCGAGAAACTGGACAAAAGAAAGGGGAGTGACCACTCCCCTGACCAGTACCTCCCAGGGGTGGTGCCAAGAGCTCCTCCAGTGTATCCCAGTCCTCTGCCATCTTGGAAACAGAGGTGTTGGGGTACACTGGACTGCTCTGAGTGGCCAGTGCCAGCAGGTGACGTCCGAGACCCCCTCTGATAGGCTCTTACCTTTCTTGGTAGCCAAACTTCCTTTTCTGGCTATTTAGGGTCTCTCTTCTGGGGAATTCTTGAGATAACGAATGCAAGAGCTCACCAGAGTTCCTCTGCATCTCCCTCTTCGACTTCTATCAAGGATCAGCCGCTGACTGCCCCAGGACGCCTGCAAAACCGCAACAAAGTAGCAAGACGACTACCAGCAACATTGTAGCACCTTATCCTGCCGGCTTTCTCGACTGTTTCCTGGTGGTGCATGTTCTGGGGGTCACCTCCCTTCACCCTGCACTGGAAGCCAAGAAGAACTCTCCAGTGGATCGACGGAATCTTCCCCCTGCTAACGCATGCACCAAACTTCTGCATCACCGGTCCTCTGGGTCCCCCCTCATCCTGACAAGCGTGGTCCCTGGAACACAGGAACTCTATCCAAGTGACACCCACAGTCCAGTGATCCTTCAGTCCAAGTTTGGTGGAGGTAAGTCCTTGCCTCCCCACGCTAGAGTGCAAACCTGTGTGCTGCGTGATTTGCAGCTGCTCCAGCTCCTGTGCACTCTTCCAGCATTTCCTTCGTCCATAGCCTAGCCAGGGTCCCCAGCACTCCGTCCTGCAGTGCTCAACCTGCTGAGTTGGCCTCCGACGTCGTGGGACCCTGCTTTGTAACTCTGCGCGGACTCCGGTTCACAAATCTTTCAAATGACTGTTTGGGTACTTCTGTGGGTGCTGTCTGCTTCTGTGGGGGCTCTCTGAGTTGCTGAGCGCCCCCTCTGTCTCCTCCTCCAAGGGGCGACATCCTGTTCCTTCCTGGTCCCCAGCAGCACCCAAAAACCTCTACTGCGACCCTTGCAGCTAGCAAGGCTTGTTTGCGGTATTTCTGCATGGGAACACTTCTGCAACCTTCATCACGACGTGGGACATCTTCCATCCAAAGGAGAAGTTCCTAGTCCTCTTCTTTCTTGCAGAACTCCAAGCTTCTTCCATCCGGAGGCAGCTTCCTTGCACCTTCATCTGGGGTTTCCTGGGCTCCTGCACCCCCGGACACTGTCGAGACTATTGGAGTTGGTCCCCTTGCTTTGCAGGTCCTCAAGTCCAGGAATCCGTTTTCAGTGCACTACTGGTGTTTGTTGTTCTTGCAGAATCCCCCTATCACGACTATTGTGTCCTTTTAGGGAAGTAGGTGTACTTTACTCCTACTTTTCAGGGTCTTGGGGTGGAGTATCTTGGACACTGTGACAGGACGAACAGTATAAAGGCAATGGAGAGGCGTTGGTGTTGCTCAGGTAAGTGGTTTATTCAAATTAAATGTTTGCTTTTAGGGAGTATTGGTTTTTAGAATTAAGGTGTTGTTTTTCTTCTCTGACTGGTGGTTTCCTCTGTTTCTCTTTCTTCTCTTTCAGGTTGCTGCTCTGGTGGTCTCTCGGGTGGTTCCAGTGTTGGGATACCGAAAACAGAAGGACATAAACGCTACGGTAAGTGGGGTGGAAAAATACGTCTCTTTCTCTCTGTACTATAACAGACTGGGGAAGAGGTAAGAAAGGGGTGGGGTTGTGCCAGGGAGGAGTTGTGGGAACGAAGTGACCACTGCCTGGGGTTTGTAGTGCCTTGCAAAGTGTCTCACACGTGTTTGTCCCTGTGTCCTTTAATTCCCTCCCGCTCTACCCTTCACCCTTCTCTAGTTCTCCTCCCCAGTCCCCTTTAAAGTAGTGCTCCCTCTGTGAGTCCAAAAGGACCGTACCTTGTTTAGCCACGACCCTCCAGGGTCGTGGCTGGCGCTAGGGTGGTCCGTCTGTTGATCCCCTTCGACAGTGTTGACCGGTTCCGGCACCTCGTGGTACGCGGGATCTCTTCTTTCGGGATTCCCCGTCTGGCCGTCTCCGTAGATTTCCTCGTCCTTGGGTTTCTTCTCCGTGTGCTCTGCTTTTCTCTCCGTTCTTCTCTCTTCGGGCTTCTCTTCCTCCTTCCTCGGTGCACTCGGGCTCTTTAGCGTCCCGGTCCGGAAACCCTCCTGGGTTACCCCGGCAACGTCTGGTCGCCGGCCTCTCTCTGGCCACGTTTCCCTCGCAACGCGGGAACGCGGAAGAGACGTATCGGATGATTCCGATACGTCACCTGCAGCACTTCTCGCCGGATTGATCGGGGATACCCGGTCACAGACACCCTGTTTTCTTACAGTCCCAGCGACTTTCTACAAGCTCCCATAGGTCTGGGGTCCATTCCTGGTTCACATTCCACTTTTGGAGTATATGGTTTGTGTTGCCCCTAGACCTATGTTCACCTATTGCAACCTATTGTAATTCTACACTGTTTCATTACTTTTCTGACTCACTTACCTGTTTTGGGTTTGTGTACATATAACTTGTGTATATTACTTACCTTCTTACTGAGGGTACTCACTGAGATACTTGTGGCATATTATCATAAAAATAAAGTACCTTTATTTTTATTAACTGTGTATTGTGTTTTCTTATGATATTGTGCATATGATATAAGTGGTATAGTAGGAGCTTTGCATGTCTCCTAGTTCAGCCTAAGCTGCTTTGCCATAGCTACATTCTATCAGCCTAAGCTGCTAGAAACACCTCTATTCTACTAATAAGGGATAACTGGACCTGGCACAGAGTGTAAGTACCACAGGCTACCCACTATAAGCCAGGCCAGCCTCCTACAAGTACCCGCGCCGCGGGGGGGCAGGCCAGGGGGGTTTTGTAGAGCACGGGGGGGGAACGGCACAAGTAGGTACACAAAACACACCCTCAGTGGCATAGGGGCAGCCGGGTGCAGTGTGCAAAGCAGGCGTTGGGTTTTGGATTGGATTCAAAGGAGGGACCCGGGGGTCACGCTAGCGGGGAAGGCAGGGCACAGGGGGGCTTCTCAGGCCAGCCACCGACTAGGCTAGGCAGAGGACCGCCTGGGGGGTCACCCTTGCACTGAGGTTCAGTTCCTTCTGATCCTGGGGGCTGAAGGTGCAGTGCTTGGTCGAGGCATCTGGTTCCTTGTTACAGACAGTTGCGGTCAGGGGGAGCCTCTGGATTGTCTCTGCATGCGTCGCTGTGGGAGTCCAGGGGGGGTCGTCTTGGGCTACTCACGAGGTCGCAGTCGCCTGGGAGTCCTCCCTGTGGTGTTGGTTCTCTGGATCTCGAGCCGGGGGCGTCGGGTGCAGAGGGAGAAGTCTCAAGCTTCCGGCGGGAAGAGTGAAGTCCTTTAAAAGTTGCAAAAAGTTGCAATATTGTTGCTGTTTGTTGAGCAGAGCCTCTGCTCACTGGAGTTTCTTGGTCCTTAGGTTCAGGGCAGTCCTCTGAGGCTTCAGAGGTCGCTGGTCCCTGTTGGATGCGTCGCTGTTGCAGTTTTTCGAGTCAGGAGACAGGGTGGTAGGGCTGGGGCCAAAGCAGTTGTTGTCTCCGTCGTATCTGCAGGACTTTCAGGTCAGCAGTCCAGCACCCTGCACTTACAATGTCTAAGGTTTTGCTTAGACACTGTAGGGGCATAGTGCTCATGCACATATGCCCTCACCTGTGGTATAGTGCACCTTGCCTTAGGGCTGTGAGGCCTGCTAGAGGGGTGACTTACCTATGCCACAGGCAGTGTGAGGTTGGCAGGGCATTCTGAGGGGAGTACCATGTCGACTTAGTCTTTTTCTCCCCACCAGCACACACAAGCTGTGAGGCAGTGTGCATGTGCTGAGTGAGGGGTCCCCAGGGTGGCATAAGACATGGTGGAGCCCTTAGAGACCTTCCCTGGCATCATGGCCCTTGGTACCAGGGGTACCAGTTACAAGGGACTTATCTGAGTGCCAGGGTTGTGCCAATTGTGGAGACAAAGGTACAGTTTAGGGAAAGAACACTGGTGCTGGGGCCTGGTTAGCAGGGTCCCAGCACACTTTCAATCAAAACTTAGCATCAGGAAATGCAAAAGGTGAGGGGGTAACCATGCCAAGGAGGCATTTCCGTACAAATACCTTCTGACCTCTTGATGTCCTGAAACAGACCCAGTGACCCTGGCTCACAAAGAAGAGTTCTTGTTCCTCCTCTTTTTGCTGCTCTGGTGTCATTGGGGTTTTAATCTCTCCCCCCCACAAGTGTTTTTTTTAATCTCATGTATGCTTTCCATCGAAGCTTTCGGAATTCCTAGGGCATGTGCCATATTCCTCTGGGTTTTTGTTTTTTTTGTTTTTTTTTGTTTTAAGGAAAGTGGCCATTTTGGCCTGAAGCCACCTTTTCTTGTGCTTGATTTCAAGGGCGTGTTCTTCGGCGTTGAGTGTGGTCTCTTCTTGATCGAAGTTTCAGCTGCCGGGGTATGGCCTTCGGTCTTCTCGACTTTCTCTTGATCATCTTTTGAAGCTGTCTTTTGGGTGTCTTTTCTGAGCCTCAACCAACTGCGGAGTCCTTTGTATGGTACTGAGGGTTGATTTTTACTCTACTTGCCTTCAATCGGCAAAACCTTCGGCGCTGAGGAAGTCTTCTGTGATCTAGAGTTCAAAGTTAGCAGCTCACCAGCTTCCATCCCTTTACTGATTACCAGAGTATGCTTATCTTTCTGTTTCATGTGTTGCAGCTCGACATTGATCTCTTTTTCAGCATCCAAGCCCTCTACCTCTGCTTCTTTAGCAGCATTTTTCTACTTCCTCTCAACAGCCTAAAGTCTCTGAATGATGGTGTTTACTTTTTCCCCCTGCATTGTGCCTTGCTCCTGCCTTGGTTTCTTTTGTTGCCTCAGGAGTAAGCCTAGCACGCGTTTTTTTTTTCTCCCGGCAGACATATTGCATACCTGGTTGTTGTCCCTCTGGGTAAAACTTGTGGTGGCACTACGGGCAGAACTATGTTCTCCATCTCATGCATAGCATGGGGGGCCCTGTCTACGCATTTGCTGTCTTTCGCTCATTGCACATTTCATTTACTGTGGTGACTTTGATGGAAGTCTGTGAAATCTTTCCACAAAACTCCCTACCTTCTGCTGTAGTAATGACTTTCCGCTAGGTTTTCAATCATTCTTGACAATACCTTGTTTTCTTTATTCTTCTTCCTTTCGATGATTGGAGAGCTTTCAGTGATGCTTCCAGACCCAACAGCGGAAAAAAAAAGAATCTGAAGATGGCAACCATGCACAGAGACTTTCAGAGAGGGCGTTTGACGTCAATAGAGTCTGGACTAAGCACCAAATGGTAGGGAAAGTCAACACCCAACAAAAATAAGAGGGAGAAAAATGTCTACTACAAGGAGCGTTCCAGACCCAACAACTAGATGGCAGAATAACACACAGCATGGGAATCCTGAAAAGATTTCTGCTGCAAAACAATGAATATTCACTAGAACAAGTTAAGCCCCACAGTTTATCTTAAAATGTTGCTCTGAACAGTCTTGACAGTGGATGTGTTCGCACCTTTCCAACTTTGTAACTTGGATTTCTCATTGTGATGCTGTGACTGCAACCTTTCCAAGTGTCTTAAGAGACTGATTCAAGGAGGCAGGTCTTTGCAGTAGTGCACAACCCGTCTGCGACAGAGTCCTTCCTCAGCTTCAGACAGTCAGCAGAGGTAAATGTGGCCCTCAGGCTAAATCTTTTTGTAATGATAGGTTGGGAAAAGCACTCTGGTCACTGGGAAGGCAATACTGCTTGTTGGCGGCAGCAGTTCATATGATCAAACTGACGGCCAATTGTTGGATGAAATTTCTGAAAGGTGAGCTCTGTGCAGAGAGGTCATGGAGACTTAATTACGACAAGGGGCCCTCTCCCAGGACGCACTTGTGTTGTCTGCTTTCTTCTTCTGCAGGACCCTGGACACACGTTCTCTCTCTCAGAAGAAACGCAGTATATACTAACTTCCGATGAAGTCCCCTCACCTCAAGGAGAATGACTGTCAAGGCAGACACTAGCTCTGAGTACACGTCAGTCCACAGAGAAGTCTGAGGAGCACTTCCTTCTCTGGGCTAGAAGACCTTGGGGCTGAAAGTGGGATGGCTTGAACCCCAGTTCTATATGCATTTTCCAGACAAGTGTAGATTCCCTGTCATGTTTTAGTTCCCTTTTAAGTGTGCTTTTCAGCCTGCTCATCATACAAAGCCCTTGGTGTAAAACTATTCTTCTCACAGCAGGTAGCACTGGGACTAGCTTCAAGCAAGAGCACTAACATGGGCACAATGAGGTGCGAGTTTCCAGTACCTGGCTGTTATCAGTCTTCCTGAAGCAGTAATCAAAGAAAGACAAAAGGACAGCCCCAACCTATTAAATTCCTAAACTGCAAATACAGCCTTTACCTCTACAACCTATCAAATATATGCTCAGGAAGAACCAATCAGAGTATCTGGCTAACAAAGTCTTCTTTTAATTTCTAAAGGTGACTTTGTCCCCATCCTCCAATCACAGGACTGCTAGCAATACACTTCCAGTGTCTTGAGAAACTATCCTTACACTCCAAAGGACAAATTACTTACCTTCGGAAACGCCTTATCAGGTACAGACTATATATGGCTGCACATTCCTTACCTTTGAATTCTCCCCACGTCAGACTTGAGCCGGAAGAGTTCTGTGAGCAGTAGCCATGCGTGCCGGTAAATGGCATTGATTGGCTCTGCATCCGTCGTCATCTGCGCCAGGTATGACAACGCTGATCCTACATAGACGCCACCCAGGCACGCTGACATAAGTTACTTTTCACAACTTTCCACACCAGGAGCAAAGAGCCACGCAGAACACGGACTGCTGGTGCATCAAAACTAAGGCCTTTAAAGAGGAGGCCCTTCCCCTAGAAATTAGTTTACAGAGCAGGGAGGATAAGTGGGTCGGTAAGGAATCTACAGATAGATATGGTCTCTACCAGATAAGGTGTTACCAAAGGTAAGCAAGAAAATAGTTTCCTACTTGTAGGTGTAGTTTTGCTGCTTCAATAATTTTCTGGGTTCACATGCCGGACATTATTCTGCCAACTAGTGGTTGGGATTAGAATTCGCCAAAGTAGTAGTCCTTTTTCTACTTTTTTGCGTCTCGACTACTTCCACCATTTGGTGCCTGAATCCTCCCCCTTTGACGTCATACGCCCTCCCCGAGCATTCCTGTCATCATCTTTAGATTATTTTTTCTCTTCTTGACCTCATCTTCTGGGGCGGCGGGTGGGTCGCTTGTGAATGCAGAAAATTCTTTGAGCTGAAAAACTACACCTTCAGGTAAGAAGCGATTTCGTTTGGCAGCCTGAATCTTTTCTGGACTCACATGCTGTGCATTGATTTTTCAGCAATATTTTACTGTTGAGGAGATTGGGATGAAGATGAGTTTAAACTGGTGAACAGATGTTTCAGTACTTTCTAACTTCAGTTTCTTTATTCATTTGAGTGTCTTTGCAGTAGTGTTTTGTGAAAGTATGAGCGGACCACCAAGTAGCTGCCATACAAATATCCTGTAATGGAACGTTTTTTAGAAAAGCTATTGCTGCCCCTTTTTTACATGTTTAATGTGCTCTTGGGTTAGGTGCTCCAGCATGACAATTTTGTTGTCTGAGACATCCATTTTGCAATAGTTCCTTTGGTGACTGGATTTCTTTTATTATTTTCTGCAAATGAAACAAACAATTGTTTTATTTTCCCAATCATTTGTGTTCTTTCTGTATAATACACAATTGATCTTCTAGCATTGAACGTGTTTAATGCTCTCAGAGTTTTTTTTTTGGTTCTTGGAAAAAACCTGAAATTTGAACTGACTGATTCATGTGAAAATTTGAGATTACTTTAGGCAGAAACTGAAGGTCTGTCTTTGAGAATCTGTAGGTAAGGTTCTTGAATTGTGAGAGCTTGTAGTTCACTCTACACAAGGATGCCACTGCTACCAGAAAAGCTGTTTATAGCATTAGCAATTTAAAAAATGTTTTGTGAAGAGGTTCAAATGGTTTCCCCATCATTTGTGTTAAAAAGATGTATGTTCCACAGTGGAGCAGGCACCATTCTGGGTGGTGCTATTCTTTTTCCTCCTTCTAAGAATCTTTTACTTACAGGGGAGGTAAAATTCCCCAAATGTCCCCTTGTGTAGGCCACAATAGCTGCCAGATGTACTTTTAAGGAAGCGTATGATAGTTTGAAATCTGAGTCAAATACCTTAGTATTGTAGCTTCTCTTGTGTTCTGGAGTAAGAAGATCTCACCTTATACACCACTGAGTGTATCTTTCCAATTTTGCTAAATAACATTTGGCCTTCCGGCTTCTCTTTGCACTAACACTGTTTTTCCAGGAGATGTAGGAGGGTAAATTCTAATTCTTCAGGAGCCATGCAGCTAGAGTTTACTTCTCTGGATAAAAAAAAAAGTAGCCTTTGTTTATGGACAGCAAATTATGTTGTTTTGGTAATTTCAGAATATTTATTTTGGCTATTTCTATTAGTTCTGAAAACCAAGTCTGTCTTGCCCATTCTGATGTAACAAGAATTTAAGTCATTTTGTCCTGCTTGCATCTGTTGATTACCCTCTGCATCAGGTTACCAGGGATAAGCGAATGCAAACATCCCTGACCAGCTTATCAACAGGGTATTCCCTATTGATTGGTGATATGGAGGTCTAGACACAGTTTTGGTATTTTGCGTTTTCTATTGTTACAAATAGATCTATGCTTGGTGTACCCCAACATTGGAATATCTATTGAGTACTGAATGTTAAAGTTCCCACTCGTGGGTAGTTGAAGAGAGTGCTCAGTTTGTCTGCTTGTACATTGTCTTTCCCAGGAATATGAATTGCTGAAAGGTAGATCTGTCTTTGAATTGCCTGATTCCAGGGTTGTTGTCCTAATTTTGATAGAACAAATGATTGTATTCCCACTTGTTAGTTGCTATAAAATGTTGTGTTGTCTGTCTGCATTAATAGTGACCTTCCCCAAAGCTCTTTCTGAAGGGCGTTTAAGGCTAGTAACACTGTTTTTAATTCCAGGATATTGATACTTTGAACTGCTTCCTGATCTGTCCATACTCATCTTACACCAAGTGATCCTATATGAGCACCCCGACCCACATGTGAGGCATCTGTTGTAATGTCACTGCATGAGATGGTTGTGTTAAAGGTATTCCAGCTGTCAACAGTGTTCTGTCTCACCATACCATCTCTTCCTGTATTTTTTTGCTCGACAACCACTAGATCTTCCCAACTCCCTCTTGCTTGGGACCATTGGTTCTGTAGCCATTACTGATGTGTTTCATCAGAAGTCTTGCATAATGGATGAGTGGAATTCATGAGGCTACCTTCCCCAAGAGTTTCCCCACTGTCTTCGCTGTCAGAGACTGACCCTTCTGGTAAAGGAGAGTTGCTTGTAGTATTGAATTTATTATTTTATTTGCGGTAGAAGCTTTCTGCTGTACAATATTTATTAGTGCGCCTAGAAAGATTTTTTTTCCCATTCTGGCTTTATTGATGATTTTTCTGTATTTATTGGGAATCCTAAATTGAACAGTGTTGACATGACTGTTTGACTATCTTTTCTGCATTTGTTTAATGATTTTGCTCTTTTTAACCAGTCCTATAGGTAGGGGTGCACGTGAATTTCTTGTCTCCTTAAAATGTCCTGCTACAGCTGCTAAGCAGTTTGTAAATACCCTTGGTGCTAATTTTATCCTGAAAGCAAGCACTTTGAATTGATTGGTAATGTTTCTTGTTAACCACAAATCTCAAATATGTTTTGTGTTTGATAGGGATGTGCATGTAATCATCTTTGAGGTCTATAGTTGCCATATAGTCTACTTTTTGTATTTGTGGGATGACTTCCTGTAGAAAGGTAATTTAGAATTTCTATTTTTCATGACCTTTTTTAAGAATCTTAAATTTAGAAAAGGGCGCAAGAATCCATCTGGTTTTGGTATTAGGAAGTATGTTGAGTAGTTTCCCTGATTTATTTCTGATTTGGGCACAGTTTCTATTGCATTTTCCTCTAGGAACTCATTTACTTCCTTTATTGGACATGGTGTCTTCTTTAGAGAATATTTTTGTCTTTGGTGTCCGTTTTTAGTACTGTTTTCATTAGTTCTATGCAGTATCCATATTTTATGCTATTTATAATCCAATTGTCCGAAGTTATCTTCACCGGTACCTGAAGGAAGTTTATTCTTCTTCCTTCAACAGGAGTTGAGTGTGAGAGGTTTTGTTGTGTAGTAGAGTCACTTATTAGAAGAAGCTGTTCCCCCTCTTTGAGGCTATGCTCTTCCCGTTGCACCTCCCCGAAAGGACTGCCACCCTTGTGAATGAAATTTCCAAGCTGTAGGTATTGACTGTGCCTGACTTGATCCTCAAAATCCCTGATGCGAGGATGTACTAAAGAAACTCCCTCTTCCTAATGGTTTTCTTACAGGGGTTCTACCTCTTCTTAGGTTTCCTCTAAATTATGCAAACCTGTGGATGTCACAGACTCATTGTCCTTTATGTAGCGAAGAGACGTCCTTCATCAAATAGGGCATTGATGATAATTACCTGTACTTCAGGCTTAAACCTGACACTCTTACTCAAGCATGTCTCCGTAAGGTGGACCAAGCCATCATCTGACAGGTATCTGTATCTGACGCATATAGAGCTGATTTGAGAAAAATATTAGCAATGTTTTTTCCTTCTTTAGCCAATGCTGCAGCTCTTTTTCTGTATTGCTCTGCTAGACATCTCATGAGCTCCACCATTTCGTCCCATTGTTGATAGGCGTAGCGATTTAATAAAGCACTGGAGTTTGCAATCTTCCATTTATTTGCTGCCCCACTTTAGAAAAATTCCATTCTCCCAGATCCATTTTCATGCTTTCTTTGATTGGGAGTGGGCCAGAAGTTGTTGGAATATTGGCCATCGTTCTTGTAGTTGCTGCAATGAATGAATCAGCTTGCACTGTTCTTTTAATGTAGAGAAAGTCTTTTGAAGAGTGTTTATACTTCTTTTTAGATCTGGGAGTTACAACTTTGCAATTTGCAGGCTCTTTAAATGAACTTTGCCTTGAACTAGAATGCTGGGAAGCATTTGCAGAAACAAATTTCTTGTTTGCGAAGGCATTCGTGTTTCAATTAAGAAGCAGGATTGGGCCTTCTCTCCATCTAGTTTAACACCATATTGTTCAGCTGCTTTTGTAATAAGCTGATTGTATACAGCAATGTCATCGGGGAGACTCTTGATGGGTAGGTGTCAATTCCAACTTCAGGGAATCTGTCCCCATGTCCTGCCATTGATTGTCAATATATTAGGGCCCTTCACGTAAGAATTCCATTGTTACCTGTCCTGGATCTTCTTCATATAAGTACTCCTGTTCTAGCTCTTCTTGTGGTGGCTTTTGTGTTGTTGTGGCTTCTAGTTCTTCAGTTTCCCCTATGCAATCCTGCTTATGTGGTAATCAAAACTCCCTAAGGGATTCGTCAAAATCCATTTTTTCTGCAATACTGTTGCTTTTACAGCTTCCAGTCTCCTCTTTTCTTGACATCGACCACAAGGATGTATTTCTTTTTTTAGGTTGAAACCTCTTTCAACTGAGTTTCCTTCTACAACTTTTTTGGCATTACTCTGGATGATGAAGTTTCTCGTCTTCGATCTCTTTTCTCTTCTTCTCGACTCCAATCGTCTTTCGATGTCTTCTCAGGAGTTCGACCACCTGCGTTATCCCTATCCTGTGATCCAAGGGGTTATTTAGATTTTGTCTTGCTCTAAATCGACTATTTTCTCAACACAGAGGCCCCTCATGACTCTGGTGTTTTCAACTTCTCCCCGCCACCCCCCAAACACTCAGTTTCTGCGGAATTACCTTATGTCTGTTATTCTTTTTCAACATTGACTACAGATAGCTCAACGTCCGATCCTTCATTTTCAGCTCCCTTGGCTGCATTTTCTTCCTTTGCACAGGAAAGTCCGAATTCTTTAAGGGATGGGGAGGTATTTTGCCCCTCCATGGCGTAGTGCGTCTGCCTATGTTTGTTTCTTGCTCTTAAAGTTTTCGGCTTGAAGTCTGCACAGGCCTGTCAGTCGACGGTGTTCTGGTTGAGCATTAAACTCAAGTTGCAATCTCAAGGTAAATCCTTTTGGGCAAACTTTTGACACTTCGGGCAAAACTCCATATCAACCAGAGAGGGAGCCCCCTGTCTGAGCATTCTCTACATGATTTCTACGTACCAGATCAATGTTTTTCTCCCGGTACTATTTCTTGGCAGTTATCTTCCTTCTTTTTTGACGAAAATTACCATTTTTAACTTCTTTAATTCGAAAGTCAGAGAGCCTTTGGCGATGCTTCCTGTCCCAACAACAGAAAAAAATAATCTGAAGATGGCGACCAAAGGGAAGGCTCAGAGGAGAGCATGACGTCAATGGAGGAGGATCCAGAGCCAAATGGTGGCGGTTGACCACACACAAAAAAAAAAAAAACATAGAAAAAGAAAAAGGCCTACTACTACTTTCAAGAATTCCAGTATGCACCCCTAAATCGCGGAATAATGCACAGCATGACAGTCCAGAAAAGATTCAACTTGTCCATCTGATAGAGAATCCGAGCTGCAGATTGTTTACCTTTGAATAGATATCCAAGCAAAACCATCCCCGGAGGTGGGTCTGCGAACCAAGTTCAGAACAGAAAATACTGCAGTACTAAATGGGCAGAGTACCCTTCAATACGGACCTGACAGTCCAGGCAGAAGTGTCTGGTAAAAGAGATGCCCACACTGTTGCCTCCCAGATGTCAAGGACTGGAATGCCATGTGCTAATGGAGTGGTTGCAGCTTTAGCTCAGTTAGAAGGAGCGCACAAATCCTCAGGTGGTTGCTTTTCCCCTAGAGCGTAGCAGATCTTAATGCAGAGTACAACCCAATTGCAGATGGTTCGCTTCTGCACTCCCAACCTCTCTTCGTAACCACATACCGTACAAAGAGTTGGTCATTCACCCGGAACTCTTTTGTATGATCAAGGTAGAACACCAACACTCTTTTTGGGTCCCGGCAGTGGAGTCTCTCCTCTTCCTTAAAGTGTGGGATGCGTAAAACAGTAGGTGTAGTAAGCTGGATCCTTATATAGTGGAACAAAAAGAGGTACTCTGTGTGAGGAGTCCAAGCAAACCCCAGAGAAATTAGAGGCACAAATTACACCCCAAATTCTCTCTTTTGTGGTAGTGTGGGCAAGCAGTTAGCATATCAGAGGGTAGTGCTAAGCACGTATTGCACACGCACAGGCAGTAACTGAGACAGATTCAATAAAGAAATCTAGAACGGATTTATAAAATAACATGCTTTTATATAAAATTTGATACCAAGATCATCGGAATCAGGTGAGTACTTTTTGAGTTATGCATTTTTACAGTTTTCAGACTTTTTGGGTGCGGTAGTGTTACCTGTAGGAAAACGCCCTGGCATGGTTACTCCCCCCCACTTTTTGCCTAATATTGATGCTGACTTGACCGAGAAGTGTGCTGGGACCCTGCTAACCAGGCCCCAGCTCCAGCGTTCTTTCCCAAAAACGTTACCACTGTTCCCACAATTGGCACCCCCGGCACACAGTTAAGTCCCTTTTAAAAGGTATCAAAGTCCTGAGTCCAGGGAAGGTTTCCCAAGGGCTGCAGCATGTATTATGCCAGCCGGGGGGACCCCTCACCAAGCACCTGCACACACTTCCCTTGAAGCTTGTGTGTGCTGGTGGGGAGAAAAAGTCAAAGTCAACATGGCACCCCTCTCAGTGGCATAGGTAGGTCACCCCTCTAGCAGGCCTTACAGTCCTAAGGCAGGGTTCACTATGCACACAGGTGAGGGCATGGCTGCCTGAGCAGTATGTCCCTACAGTGTCTAAGTCCATTCTTAGACATTGTCAGTGCAATGTGGCCATACAGAGTATATGGGCTGGAAGTTTGTCATTTTAAACTCCACAGCTCCATAATGGCTTCACTGAATACTGGGATGTTTGGTATCAAGTATGGGAAGTACAGGATAACTGAGAGGTGGCCCTTTGTTCTCACCCACAGGAGTCAGTTAATCTCTCTGACTAAATATTCCACTATGCCATAGAATTGTGGGGAGAAAAAAACCTCACTACTAGAAACATTTACACAAAAACAAAATAAATACCCCACAAATATTAAATCATTGAAAAATAAATAATATATTATTAAATTAATGCAAATTCATTTTATCAAAAAGACAAGACAAATCACTAGGTCTATCATCTATCTGATCATGAGAATTGTTTCCCATATAATATTTTCAGCTGTGAAATGCACCTATAATATTCATTACATGTACATCATAATTGCACCTATAATGTTCATAGCATGTACATTATATATTGATTATAGCTGCCAAAATGTACTCATCCACAAGGCATAGCTGAAGTTGCCATCCATTGCAGCTTCCAACACGTGTTTCATGGAATATCCGCTTTTTCACTGCAAATCCATTCATCAACCGTAATTGATAACTCATAAAGGGCCCATAGTCTTGTTCATCTACTCAACTACTGCTTCACAAAGAAACTATACATATCCATTGCCATATGTGACATCTTTAACAAACCAGTGAAACTAATCCTCAAAAACAGACTAGCATTGCTGCACAAACCACCAAAACGAATATCAAACTTCTCAGCACATTAAACCCACACTGATGCCAACATTGGATTTACTGAACAATGCACCCAGAGGGCATCTTAGATATGCCCCCAGTATTTTACCCAGTCCTTTAGTGCAGGACTGACTGCTCTGTGCCAGCCTGCCACTAAGAGTTTCTGACCACATGGGGTGAGAGCCTTTGTGCGCTTGGTAGCCAGAAACAAAGCCTGCACTAGGTCTAGGTACTTCACATCTCCCCCCACAGGAACTGTAACACCTGATGGTGAGCCTCAAAGGCTCAGGCCTCTTGTTACAGTGCCCCAGGGCACCCCAGCTAGAGGAGATGCCTGCCCCGCCACCCCTAAGGTGTCCAGAGCTGACGTGATCCCCCTCCTTGCAAAATCCCCTGTCTTAGTTTGGGGGACAGGGAACAATAGTGTTAGGTGTGTGTCCCCATCCCTAAAGACAGTGGTCACAAGACGGGTGTAGCCACCCTTAGGGACAGTAGACATTTGCTACTGCCCTCTGACACCTGAAACACCCCTAAATCCAGGATTTAAGGGATCCCCTGAACTTAGCTCGTCAGATTCCTGGTGACCTCACAAAAAGAAAGGAGGACGGCTAAGCTGACCCCCAGCAGAGAAGACTGAAAACGCAACCTGACTTGGCCGCAGCCCTATCGGCCTGTCTCCAGCTTCAAAAGGCCTGCAAAAAGAAGTGACACATCCTGCAGGACAGCGATCTCTGAAAGGCCTCCAGAGGACTGCCTGCACCTCAGAGGATCAACGACTCCTGTGGACAGCGTCCCTGTCCAAGAAGAAACTCCATCCAAGGACTCCAGAGCCTCCCCGGATCCGCAAGTGCCGGCCACTCTGCACCCTCGGCCTGTGTCCAGGTAGCCCAACCGACTACAGCTGGTTCCCAAGCGATTCTGATTAAGTGCCCACCCTGGCTTGACCCCTTTTGACCACCATGACAACAGCTGCAGCCTGAATCCAGTGGACCCCCTGACAGCGACAGAATGGGACGAAGATTCTAGATGCCAAAAGGTACACCTGAACCCGCAGCCCCCTGGCCTAGGGAAATCCGACCTTCGATGCAGCAACGTCCAGCCGGCGGCGCCATCCTTTTGTTTCCCAGAAGCGACCGCCTAGGCTTCACCTGCAGCATCTTTGTGCCCTCCTGGTTCCCCCTACAGGAAAGCATTGGTAGCCCAACGCTGTGTTTGCACCCTGCACTGGCCGCCCCTGCGCGCTGAGGGGGTGTGTTTGGTGGTGACCCATGGACCCCCTGGTGCTCCTCTAAACCTCCCAGGTCTGTCCTCCTAAGACGCAGGTACTTACCTGCAAGCAGGCCTGATTCAGAGTGCCCCTAGTCTCCATAGGAGCCCATGTTAAACCAACCTCGACTTTGACCTCTGCACCCAGCCTGCCCCGTTTTGCTGGTGGTGGGTGTTTGGGGTTAGCTTGAACCCCAACCTGTGGACATCCTAACCACCGGAGACTGGAACTGTAAGTCTTGTTCTTAACCTGCAAATTTTACTAACTTTTCTTTCCCTCCCAGAACTGTTCTGAAAATTGCAGTGTCAACTTTAGAAACAGATATTTCCTATTTACTTGAAAACTATTTAAACTGCCAAATTAAAACACAGTGGTATTGATACATATGTTGGATACTTACTTGCAAACTTACTTATCTGCAACTCTAGAAATAAAGTAACAAAAACACATTTTTGCTATATAAAAACCATTGGCCTAGAGTTAGTCATTGAGTATGTGCTTCACTGTATTGCCTGTGTGTGTACAACAAATGCTTTGCACTACCCTCTGATAAGCCTAACTGCTCGACCACACCATCACAAAATAGAGCATTAGCATTATCTACTTTAGCATCTGTTAAGCCTCTGGGGAACCCCTAGACTGTGCACACTATATCTCATTTTGATATAGTATATAGAGACCGTTTCCTACATTACCCTATGGGAAGGAACGTGCTGCATTTGGACACTTCACAACGACTTATGGGACTGTTTTCAGGACTTAAGGTGACTATGGGGCAGAGCCTAAGGCCACACCAACAGGTCACCTTGGGAGGCTCTGATGCGATAATGTTATCCTATGAAGGAAAAACATGTGCTTCATTCAGACACTTCACCACGACTTATGGGAGGGTTTTCATGACTTAGGGCGAGTATGGGGCAGGGTCCATGATCACCTCAGGAGGTTCTTAGGCATCCAGATGAAGTGTGTTACAGCACCGGGAGTCCCATTCACTTCAATGAGGAACAATCTGGTTACAAAGAGTCTTCAAGTATGGGCTAAGGGGTCAGTCCGGGTGAACCCACAGGGGGGGCTCAATCTTGAGATGTTCGGGGACGTGGAGACACCTTTGGTCCACTTCTCCTCAGGCCAGGGCAGCCAGGTGCAGATGGGTCCTGAGGCATCAGCTTTCTGTCACCACAGCTCTCTGGGTTTCTTGGAGTTTGCGCAGTGGCAGGACGAGTCCAGTTCTCCTTAAGGGTCAGGTGCAGCAGTCAGGCTGGCGGGGTTGGTGCCAAGTCAGTCATGCTCCTCGGTTCAACAGTCTTCTTTGTCCACTCATTTTGTGTCCGTCAAGGTCTAAAGTTCTGGTATCAGGGGGTCCCTTAAAGACTCAATTTAGAGGCATTCAAGGGGAATGAGGATGTAGAAGCCAATGGGCTACTTATCCTGGGGCCACTACACCCCCTAGATGACCACTTCCTTTGGGAGGTGGGCATCACCCTGACCCAGAATTACTAAGTCCACCACACACAAGATGGTGGAATTCCTAATTTTCGGTTCATTTCAGGTTGGTCACCCTAGAGTTGTCCAGCCTGGCAGTGCAACACGCCTTCTGCATGGCTGATTTTCCCACCTGTCCCGGTGCCAAATGGGCCCAAGCCAGAGAAGGAGCAAGAGGGTCGGTATCATCTTACTTTCAAAGGAAACCAGATCTGCTTACCAAAGGCGGTGGGCTCTTTTAAACCCCCAGCCTTGGAATGCAGAGTTGTAGGCCATCATGTTGGGAGGGGTGTTTAACACCCCTGCCAGAGCAGGCTTTGTGCCCGACTGCCCAAGAGCATAGGCACTCACCCTTGGGGGTCAGAAACGTGTCTGTTGGTTAAAGGCTGAATAAGACAAGTAAGTCAGCACACCAGTAGTTGGTAAGTTTTTCAGGGGGCACCTCTAAGTTGCCCTCTGGATGCATGCATCAATAAATCCATCATTTAAATCAGTGAGAGTTAATTAATATGAGATGTTTGATACAAAAAATCCCTGATTTCAGTGAAGCAACCATGTAGCTAGGGAACTAATTGCGGAGAGACTTGAAAGAAGCGCACATCAAAAAGGTCAAAACCAAATTCAGATCCCATTGAGGCATACTGAGAGGGGATAGGGGAAAAAGGTGTGCAAGACATTTCAGGACCCTATGTGCAATAGGAGACTTAAAGCAGGTTGATCAGGCAACCTTAAAAAAGCAGAAATAGTAGACATATCCCTTAACCGTGCCCAGCAAAGAACCCCGCGTGGCAAAGGAAAGGATAAATAACAGGACCTCCGAGAGAAGGTGTAGGAAAGTGCCACTTTTTACATGGCCACTCCCTCCCAACACACACACTTCTTGCCTGGTTTCTGGTGCAATTGCAACTAAAATGGAACTGGGTCCCTGCTAAACAGGTCCCCCAGATCTCTTTCCATACAACTGCACAGTTGTTTTTCCCAATTGGAAAACCTTTAGTTGCCACTGTAAATCCCTAGTAAATGGTACCCTTGTGCCACCCTCAGGGACCCTCTCACCTTTGTGCACACAGTGCTGCCTTCGCAGGCTGTGTGTCTTGGTGCAGACCTAGAATGAAACAACACAGCACACAGCACAGCCTGTGTGCCCTGTTCTCTGCACACTATATACAATATATGTAAGCCACCCCTCTGGCAGGCCTTCCAACGCTAAAGGCAGGGTGCATTATATTACATGTGAGGGCAGACCTGCATGAGCAGGTATGTCCCTGCTATGTCTGTTGATTCTCGGACATAGTAAGTGAACAGTGCAGCATTGGTCATTACGAGTTCCCCAGCTACATGATGGCTTCACTGACAATAGGGATGTTTGGTATCAAACATCTCATATTATTAAACCCTCACTGAATCCAGTGATGGATTTATTAATACATGCACTCAGAGGGTAACTTAGAGGTGTCCCCTTGAAACCTACCAACTCCTTGAGTGGGCACTGACTGGTCAGAACCAGTGCAGCCACTTTAGACAGAGTTCTGGCCCCCTGAGGTGAGAGCCAATGCTTTCGAGGGCTCAGAACAAAGGTCTGCTCTGGGCAGAGGCGTGAACTCCTCTCCCAGGCAGGATGGACATTCCAGGGCGGGAAGATTCAATTGCCTTGCCACCTTTGAAATTTAACCCAGGCCTCTCCAAATGGTGTAGGAGGCCGACCACCAGTTCCTGACCCCACTTTTGGCAGCAGAACTGCCCACTTCACACCAGACACACCCCTAGGGTGACTAGCTGAAGTGGATACTACTTTTTAAATTCCTCCATCTTGCATGGAAGTAATTAGGTCAGTAGTGTTAGGGCTATGCCACTTCCCAAAGGAAGTGGTCACAGGAAGGGTGTAGTCACGCTAAAGGTAAGTAGCCCATTGGTTACCACCTGGCACTCCCTGTAACGCTCCTGAACCATAGAAACAGATTTCTCTTGTCTTATGAAGAGCCAAACAAAACAGAAGTCACCCAGCAGAGAAGAGTGAAGACACCAACTGACTTGAACCCAGCCCTACTGCCCTGTCTGCAGCCTTCAAAGAATCCTGTGCCCAGAAGAAGACTGTCCTGCAGCCCAAACACCTCCAAAGCCTTGTGGGATAGCCTGCCTTCAATAAAGAACAAGAACTCCTGTGGACAGCGGATCTGTCTAAAATAAACATCGCCAAAAGAAAGAAGTCCACCTGAGGAACTGAGAAACCGCCGTCTGCAACCACCTCTGCACCCTAGGCTAAGCGGCCCAAGTGGCCCACTAGTCCAGTGAAGGTTCCCCAGCGTTTCTGACCCAGAGTCCATTGTGGGCTGACCCCTTCTGGACTCCACAGCAACACCTGCAGCCTGAATCCGAGGGCTTCCCCTGACTGCAACCTGCCCAGTAAGCAGTTTCTGACACCAAAAGACATCCCTGCACTTGGACCCCCTGGGCCTTGGGGAGCCAGACCATTGGTGTCCCTACGACCTCTGGCATCTCAACTTACCCGGGAGGCTGTGGGATGACCTCTACTCACCTGTAAGCAGCCCTGCAGCAGATACAACCTGTTTCCATTGGAGAGCTCTGGGCGCCAACGCTGTGTTGGCACTCTGCACCCTGCTGCCGCTGAGGGTGTAAGGTAGGTGCTGCCTTGTGGACCCTCCAGGTGCTCGTCTCAACCCCGGAGACCAACCACTGACACCGCTTGCACTTTTCTGGGAGCAATGCGTTAACATCCCCCCCCCCAGTCTCCATTGATTAACTTTCGGCACAGACTCAGACTTAGACCTCTGCACCCAGCCGCCACTGTGGGTGCACTCTTGGACCAACCTGAACCTTGCCCTGTGCTAGTCTAAAACCGTGAAGCCTGTGATTGCAAGTCCTGTACTTACCTGCGAAACTGCATTCTTATTTTCCTCTTATAGGTTAACATTGAGGACTCTGAAAATTACACTGTATCAATTTTTTAAACTGCAAAGTATTTTTTATTTAAAAGCTGTAAGTCTTATAATAAAGTACTTTGGTTCAAAGCATATATAAAACAACTGTTATTTTTCTAAATTGGTCTCAGATTTATTATTTCAGTGTGTGTCTCATTTATTGCGTCCGTGAGTACAACACATGCTTAACACGACTCCTTAATAAGCCTAATTGCTCACCAACACTACCACCAAAAAAGCACTAGACTTATCTATTTCTGCCTCCGCAAACCTTTGGGGGTCCACTGGACTCTATATAGTGCACTAAAATGAAGTACACTTTGCATAGAGAGCCATCGTCCTACAGATGGGTACAAAGTGGGGGTCAACAGACGTGTCGGAACCATCCCACAAATTTCTTCCAACGAAAGGCATATATCATTTTGGGGAGGGACGCCTACCTGCCAAGATGACATCACAGACTTAGGGAGGAAAGTTAAAAGCTGTCAAGTTCCACTGCTCAATCTCCACAGAAGAAGGCAGAGAGTGGACAGTTTTGGCTGCAGAACACTCCCCTGGTGTTACAACAGAAGATCCTCCCGAAGGGGCGGTCTGATTGGTGGATTGATGGACATGCTCAACAGCTCACAACACCAGATTTTCCATGCCCAATCTGGAGTCACAAGGATTACTTGGGCCCGGTCTCTTCTCACTTGCTTGATAACTCAGGGTAGGTGTGGTATGGGCGGAAGGCATACAGGAGGCCTGAACTCTACTTGAGACAAAAAGCGTCTCCGGGTGATCAATGCCTTGAAAACTCCAACGTGCCTAACTGCTGACATTGCACGTTCCAGGAGGCAAACAGGCCTTACCTTGGCTCTCCCCACTGTTAAAAGATACCTTGCGTCACCTTCTGGTGAAGACACCATTCGTGATCCACTAGGTAGTTTGGTCTGAGTTTGTCCCCTCTGGCGTTCAGAAAGACCGCCAGATGTTGAACTTGATATTCTCTGCTGTTCCAGCCA
The DNA here is from genome assembly GCF_031143425.1 of Pleurodeles waltl. Taxonomy (NCBI): domain Eukaryota; kingdom Metazoa; phylum Chordata; class Amphibia; order Caudata; family Salamandridae; genus Pleurodeles; species Pleurodeles waltl. The sequence continues at coordinate 373,615,665 of NC_090450.1, read as the reverse complement.
CATCTTGAGACACAGATCCTACCCAACTAGTTGCAGTACCACATGGAAGTGGTGTTGTCTGTAGACATCTGCATCTTTCCATTTATTAGAAACTGGGTCTCTAATTGGCAGAGGTATGCACCCTGTGCAAGTAGGGACCACAATCCTTGCCAGGGTAAGTCACTACACAACTTAAATTATCCTGTGCTCACCCTCTAGTAGCTCAGCACAGAGCAGGCAGGCATAAATTAGAAGGCAATGTGCAAAGTATTTGTGCAATATCTCATACAGTAACAGTGAAAACACCACAAAAAGTACTCCACACCAGTTTAGGAAAATAGATAATATTCATCTGAATAAAATAAGATCCCAATGTCAAGAATCCAATGTACATAAGTAAAGTTATTAATTTTGCAAGATTCAATCCTATTATAGCACTTATAAACAACATAGCTCCAACTGGGGCTATAACAACGTAGTTGACGGAGTCATTCACAACAGTCTGACGCTGGTCACAAGGGAGAGCGGGTGGGTCACTGAGTCACCCAGACCCCCAGGTATAGTACCTTTGGTAAACAAGTCAACAAAGTTATAGCACGGAGTAGGGGAGATGGGGCTTTGCTGGGGTCGGAGAGGAGTTGTTCCTGGCAGCGGCCAGAAAGAGGTGGGGCGCTGGGTCCTTACTGCTACGCAAGGGAGGCAAGCCATCGGTTCCGTCCGGTTGCAGAGGAGGTGATGAGGTGTCTGTGGTGAGGCGTCTGTTCTTTGTGACCCAGCTGGACAGATGAATCCAGCAGGTCAAGACGCGAGGTGTCGAATTCGCAGTGTTGTGATCACACTGCAAGACTTCAGCAGAGTCGCGGTCACTGCGTTCAGCAAGGTCCACGGAGGAGGCAGTGGCGTGGCATCGGACAGCAGCGCTGGTTCCTACTACTTTCTAAAAGCGTCATTTCTGAAGTAATAATGTAAAATTCAACATCACCAGTGAGTAGGATTTCTCTCTACCACTCCAACCATACCAAACATGACAAGTCTGTTCCTTTCCGATCAGAAATTACCATTTAAAAGGGAATCTCTAATGCTGGCCTTTGAGAGGAGCAGGCTTCACAGTAGTGAAAAAAGAAAGACTTTGGGAGTTTTCCATTACCAGGACATGTACAACTTATAAGTACAGGTCCTGCATTTTACCTACATAACACCCTGCCCTATGAGTTACCTAGGTCCTACTTTAGAAGTGACATATGTAAAAAAGGGAAATGTAAGGCTTGGTAAGTAGTTATAAATGCCAAGTTGAAGTGGCAGTGTAATTGTACACACAGGCTTAGCAATGGCAGACGCAAGACATGGTTAAGGGGCTACTTATGAGGGTGGCACAATCAGTGCTGTAGGCCCACTAGTAGCATTTAATTTACAGGCCTTGGGCACATGTAGTGTACTTTACTAGGGACTTACAAGTACATTAAATATGCCAATTGGTTATGACCCAATGTCACTGTAGTAAGCTGGGTTCTGGTTGTAGTATCTGTAGGAAAATGCCCCTTTTGGCATGGTTCCTGTCAACCAGGCCTCAGCACCAGTGTTCATTCCCTAAAAATGTACCATTGTTTCTACAACTGACACACAGATAAGTCCCTTGTAAAAGGTACCAGTGGTACCAAGGGTCCTATGGTCAGGGAGCATCACTAAGGGCTGCAGCATGTATTATGCCACCTTAAAGGATTCCTCGCCATTGCCGCTTGTGGAGAGAGAAAGGTACAGTTGACATGGTATCCCTCTCCGGGTGCCATGCCACAAACCACTACCTGTGTCATAGGTAAGTCACCCCTCTAGCAGGCCTTACAGCCCTAAGGGAGGGTACACTATACCACAGGTGAGGGCATAGCTGCATGAGCAATACGCCCCTACAGCATGGGTCTCCAACCTTTTATGGAGCAAGAGCTACTTATGTTCCATGAAAATCAGAGAAAACTACTAATATGATTAGTACTTTAATGGTGTCCACATCAGATAACATTACGAGTGGCCACCATATGCAAGGTTACTACCAGTGATCATCTCAGTGCATCATGCATGGTTGCCAGCAGTAATGTAAAAATAATTTGTCAATATGGAATGCCACTGCAGTGCCTCTGGTAGCAAGATAACATTTGTAAAAATTCTCCTCAATGCCACATGACGTACAACTCAAATATCAGCTTTAAAATATTTTGGAAATTCAGCAACTCCCCTTCAAATATCAGCTCATATGTTCTGAAAATAAACACACTTTCACCCCAAATACAATTTTGGTGTTCATATATTAATTCAACCAAGCAAAAGCTTCTAATTTAGTAGGGTTAGCTGCACAAGGTGGAGAGCTACTAGCAGCTCACAAACTACTCATTGGAGATGCCTGCCCTACAGTGTCTAAGTCCATTCTTAGACATTTTAAGTGCAGTGTGGACATACTGAGTACATGGGAATGTGGTTTGTCATTACAAACTCCACAGCTCCATGATGGCTTCAATGAAGACTGGGAAGTTTGATAAACTTCTCAGTTCAATAAACCCACACTGATGCCAGTGCTGGATTTATTGTAGAATGTGCACAGAAGGCATCTTAGAGATGCCCCCTGTATTTCACCCAATCCTCTAGTGTAGGGCTGACCGGTCTACGCCAGCCTGCCACTAACAGACAAGTTGCTGACCCCAAGGGAGGACAGCCTCTGTGCGCTATAGGGTCAGGAACAAAGCCTGCTCTGGGTGGAGGTGCTTCACACCTCCCTTCTCTAGGAACTGCAACACTTGGCTGTGAGCTTTAAAGGCTCCTGCCCCAGTGCACTACAACTAGAGGAGATCCCCGCCTACTTTCGGCAGTATGTCGGCGGTAAAAATTAGTAAACACCAGGAGGAGGGCGTTCCACCTCAGCCGGGACCACCCTAAAGTGCCCAGAGGTGAGGTGAACCCCTCCTGGCAGAATCCTCCATCTTGTTTTGGAAGGTGTTAGCCAATAGGGTTAGGAATGTGCCCCCTCCTCCCCATCCACCAAAGGGAGTGGGGCAGAGGAAGGGTGGAGCCACCCTCTGGGACAGTAGTCACTGGCTACTGCCCAATGACCCCTGTAAAGCTCCTAAATCTAGTATTTAGGGGCACCCCTGAACCTTGCTCTTCAGATTCCTAGTGACCTGAAAAGAAGGACTGAAGAGCAGCACCAAAACAGAAGATTTCAGACAACAGACTGGGCCCCAGCCCTACCGACCAGTCTGCAGCTTCATGACACCCGCTACAAGAAGACGACTCGTCCTACAGGACCAGAAACTTCTACATACCCCCAGAGGACTGCATGCCTTCCCAAGGACCAAGATCTCCCAAGGACCAAGATCTCCCAAGGACCAAGATCTCCCAAGGACCAAGATCTCCCAAGGACAGAGGCCCTGTCCACAAAGAAACCTCCCAGGAGGACTCCAGAACCGCCTTGGATCCGCAAGTCCTGCCCACTCTGCATTCAACGCCCATAGGCCGAGTACATGTGGCCCACTGCTCCAGAGAAGGTCCCCAGACACTTCAACCTCATGTTCACCCTGGGCTGACCCCTCCTGACCAACACGACGCCTGCAACCTAAACCCACAGGACCCCCCTGACCGCAACTGGATATGGTGAAGATTTCCCAACACCTAAAGGCACCTCTGCACCCGCAGCCCCCTGGCCTTGCGGAACTCACCCGATGGTCCAGCAATGTCCAGTGGGCGCTCTACTTACCTGTCCAGCAGTTCATTTTCTTCAGTTGACGCCCTGGAACAAGCCACAAGCATCTTTGTAACCCTCGGGGGTCCCCCAGTGAAAGGAACTGGGCACCCAACGCTGCGTTTGCACCCTGCACCCGGCTGCCCCTGTGCCACTGGGGGTGTTTGTTTGGTGCTGATCTGTGGCCCTCCCGGTGCTGATCTAAACCCCCCCCGCAGGTCTGTGCCCTGAAGTCGCAGGTACTTATCTGCAAGATGTTTTCTTATAAGTGCCCCTGTCTCCATAGGATACCACTGGGTGCCTGACACAAACTTTGACCTCTGCACCCTGCGGGCCCAGTGTTGGTGGTGGTGCACCCTTGGTGTCTTCCTAAACTTTGCCTTGTGGACACCTTAACCCCCAAAGACTGGGATCGTAAGTCAAGTACTTACCTGCAAATTGTGTTTCTTTTCCTCCCCTAGGATTGTATTGCTTTCTATGAGAAATTGCACTCTCTACTTTTGAAATTGAAAAAGTATTACTTATCTGTACAACTGTTTTATCTGTGAATTCTAAACAAAGTGCATTTGCTACTTGAAAGGGATACATTCTTGAAACTGTACTTAACTGCAACATAGATCCTTTTGGTTCTAGAAATAAAGTAACAAAGTATATTTCTGATACATAAAACATTGGCCTGGAGTTGGTCATCGAGTGTGTGTCTCATTTCTTGGCTGTTTGTGTACAACAAATGCTCAGCACTACCTTCTGATAAGCCTAACTGCTCAACCAGCCTAACACAAAAGAGAGCGTTAATATTATCTACTTAAGCCTCTGCCAACCCTCTTTGGATCTACTGGACTCTGTGCACACTATCTTACTTTGGTATTGTATATACAAACCTAGCTTCCTACAGTACCTCCCACTTTTTTTGCATGGTGTCAGTATGTCTTGGACTGTTGCTTGATGCTGCAAACAGGGCCCCAGTGCCAGTGCTCTCCTGCCTAAATTTGGTAACTTTTTACACCTATAATGGGCATACTAGTGCCCCCATATAAGTCCCTAGTATTTGGTACTTATGTACCCAGGGGCATTGGTACACCAGGTCCCCCCCATGGACTGTGCACGTATTGTGCCACCAATGGGAGCCCATGCAAACTGTGCCTGAAGGCCTGCCATTCCAGCTGTGTGAAATGGTGCATACACCATTCACCACAGATAAAAGGCTTGCCTTATATCACAGTCACTGCACTTAGACATTTAAAGTCACCCCTCTGGTAGGCCCTTCAGCGCAAGGGCAGGGTGCATGTCCCTTAAGTGTGTGGGTACTCCTACATGAGCAGGGTGCCCCTGCAGCCTCCAGGCTCCATTTCTTGGACTCTAAGTGTGGGGAAGCGGTCTATAGGTAAGTAGTAGACATTGGTCAACACAAATGATCCAATAGTGTAACTGACACAAGTATCTCTCAGGGAAGTCCCTGGGATTTCATTCACCTGTAGGTGGCGGACGTTACTCCCCTCTGGAATCTGCAACTTACCTGTTGGCCTCACTTTCCAATTAAGACTAAGTGGACCTCCTCATCTGAGGAACCACCCCCTATGGCTACACTAGCAACCCTTGGGAGTTTACTAGTGGGTTTGTTTTTAGAACATGCAGTGTCCTTTGTTCGGTGCCCTGTCTGCCTACAGTCAAAGCATCATAGCTTAGTGGCATCCCAATTCTTACCCTGGTACTCATTCTTGTTTTGTGAGGTGTCTTGAGACCCACCTTCCTGAACAGATGCTGGGGACCTACAGAGGAGTGCTTTTCTTTATTTTTAGTGTTGTCCACCTTTTGCTCTTGGAGGGGCTTCCGTGACTCTTTCTTGTGTCACCCCTCCATGTCTGGTCTTGGACACCCTACTTCTAACCCAATGATCAACCTTCTTCCCCAGCTCTTGGGGAGAGACTGACCCCAGGACCACTAAGTATTGATGCAACTTCTCAGATGTACAGTTCCTTAATAGGTCATCCTCCTAATCAAATTATAAAGCCCATCATAACCTTGCATCTGACTTCCCTTTAACCAGCCACCTAGTGTTTTCATTGAGAAGTCCACAAAATAACCCCAGGCCTAACTCATTTTTTTTTTTTTGTTGCCTCCCTGAGCCCAAATCTATATTCTTCAGTGGCACGTCCAAAGCCCTCAATCAGAGTGGCCTTCATGAGGTCATAGCGTAGGAAGCTGGGTAATGGTTGTGATACCTCCCCACTTTTTGCCTGGTGTCAGTGTGTTTAGACTGTAGTACACTGAACACTGCTAATCAGGACCCCAGTGTCTGAGCTCTCTCCCCTAAATATGCTTACATGGTAACTTTTTACACCTCACAATTGGCATACTGGTGCAGCAATGTACGTTCCTAGTATATGGTACTAAGGTACCCAGAGGATTGGTACACCAGGGGTCTACCATGGGCTGCACCATGTATTATGCCACTCATGGAAGCCCATGCAAACTGTCTGAAGGCCTGCCATTGCAGACTGTGTGAAATGGTGCACACACCTTTCACTTAAGATATAAGGCTTGCCTTATATTGCGGTCACTCCTGTAGGACGCTGTAAGTCACCCCTCTGGTAGGCCCTTCAGCCCAAAGGCAGGGTGCATGATCCCTGGTGTGAGGTTACCCCTGCATGAGCAGAGGTACCCCTACAAACCCCAGACTCCATTTCCTGGGCTTTATAAGTGCAGGGAAGCCATCTTAATGTATGTAGTGGACACTGGTCAACACGAGTGGTCCAACTACATATTGGCTTCTCCGAGCCTAGGCATGTTTGGTATCAAACATGTTGGAAGAACGCAACTACATCAACTCCACTGCTAGTCACATTATGCCAAGTACTCTGAGTATTCCTTAGAGGATCCCCCAGTTCCAGCCCATGCTTCTGCAGACCCCAGACACTGTTCTGCTCTCCTGCTGATGAGCCTAACTCAAGCAGGAGAAGGCAGAACAAAGAATTTCCTGCAAGGCAGGAGTGACCACTTCTCCCTTTCAAATAGGTGTCTCTGGGCTGGGGTGGGGTGGGGTGTCCTCTGAGTGCCACCAGACTGCTTTGAAGGGCACATTTAGTGCCTGTAAGGAAATGGCTCCCTGTTGCTCCCCACTTTTTGCCTGATACTGATGCTGACTTGACTGAGATGTGTGCTGGGACCCTGCTAACCAGGCCCCAGCACCAGTGTTCTTTCACCTAAAATGTACCATTGTCTCCACAATTGGCACAACCCTGGCACCCAGGTAAGTCCCTTGTAACTGGTACCCCTGGTACCAAGGGCCTTGATGCCAGGGAAGGTCTCAAAGGGCTGCAGCATGTCTTATGCCAACCTATGGACCCCTCACTCAGCACAGACACACTGCTTGCCAGCTTGTGTGTGCTGGTGGGGAGAAAATTACTAAGTCGACATGGCACTCCCCTCAGGGTGCCATGCCAACCTCACACTGCCTGTGGCATAGGTAAGTCACCCCTCTAGCAGGCCTTACAGCCCTAAGGCAGGGTGCACTATACCACAGGTGAGGGCATAGGTGCATGAGCACTATGCCCCTACAGTGTCTAGGCAAAACCTTAGACATTGTAAGTGCAGGGTAGCCATAAGAGTATATGGTCTGGGAGTCTGTCAAAAACAAACTCCACAGCTCCATAATGGCTACACTGAATACTGGGAAGTTTGGTATCAAACTTCTCAGAATAATAAACCCACACTGATGCCAGTGGTGGATTTATTAAAAAATGCACAGAGGGCATCTTAGAGATGCCCCCTGTATTTTACCCAATTGTTCAGTGCAGGACTGACTGGTCTGTGCCAGCCTGCTGCTGAGAGACGAGTTTCTGACCCCATGTGGGGAGAGGGCCTTTGTGCTCTCTGAGGACAGAAACAAAAGCCTGCTCTGGGTGGAGGTGCTTCACACCTCCCACCTGCAGGAACTGTAACACCTAGCAGTAAGCCTCAAAGGCCCAGGCTTCGTGTTACAATGCCCCAAGGCACTTCAGCTAGTGGAGATGCCCGCCCCCTGGACACAGCCCCCACTTTTGGCGGCAAGGCCGGAGGAGATGATGAGAAAAACAAGGAGGAGTCACTGGCCAGTCAGGACAGCCCCTAAGGTGTCCTGAGCTGAGGTGACTGACTTTTAGAAATCCTCCATCTTGCAGATGGAGGATTCCCCAATAGGATTAGGGATGTGCCTTCCCCCCTCAGGGAGGAGGCACCAAGAGGGTATAGCCACCCTCAAGGACAGTAGCCATTGGCTACTGCACTCCCAGACCTAAACACACTCCTAAATTCTGTATTTAGGGGCTCCCCAGAACCTAGGAAACGAGATTCCTCCAACCTAAGAAGAAGAGGACTGCTGAACTGAAAACCTGCATAGAAGACGGAGACACGAACTGCTTTGGCCCCAGCTTTACCGGCCTGTCTCCCCACTTCTAAAGACACTGCTCCAGCGACGCGTTCCCAGGGTCCAGCAACCTCTGAAGCCTCAGAGGACTACCCTGCATCTAGAAGGACCAAGAACTCCCGAGGACAGCGGCTCTGTTCCACAAAGACTGCAACTTTGCAACAAAGAAGCAACTTTGAAACACCACACGTTTCCCGCCGGAAGCGTGAGACTTTGTTCTCCAAGTCGAGGTGGGGACGTCGGGTGCAGAGTGCAAACACCACAGGGAGGACTCCCCGGCGACTACGAGACCGTGAGTAGCCAGAGTTGACCCCCCTGAGCCCACACAGCGACGCCTGCAGAGGGAATCCAGAGGCTCCACCTGACTGCGACTGCCTGCTTCAAAGACCCGACACCTGGTAAAGACTCTGCATCCGCAGCCCCCAGGACCTGAAGGGTCCGACCTCCAGTGCAGGAGCGACCCCCAGGTGGCCCTCTCCCTTGCCCAGGTGGTGGCTACCCCGAGGAGGCCCCCCCCCATTGCCTGCATCGCTGAAGAGATCCCTTGGTCTCCTATTGAATCGTATTGCGAACCCGCTGTATTCTATTGGGAGGGCTCCCACTGCAATTTAGTTTCTCCAGCTCCTCCAAAATTTCTACAACATCCGTGGCTGTGCACCCTCCAGAGTCACAAGGACTCTGCGTGCATCCAAGAAGCAAGAAGGAATCTCCCTTGAAGTGAAGCAGCCACTCCCCTGCATCCGCAGGTACCTCAAGACAATGACTGGCTGGTGGATTCTGCTGTCCCCTGGACAACGAAAAGGCTCTGCTCAAAGGTGGTGGTTCTGTGGTCCTCTCCGGGTCCATCTTGTCTTCTGATCAACTTGGGATACAATGGACCCTTGATGCAGCCACTGGAACAGAACCCCTGTGCACAGATACTGTTGCTCTTTCCAAGGCTTGTTGGCTTGTCCTCCAAGAGATCTTCGAGCTCCAAGAAGCCCCAGTCTCCAGTGCCCTGTATCTCCAAGATAAGCTTCCACTCTACAACTCCTACAACATAGGACTCCTGTTTGTTGTGCAGCTGGGGCCTACCTGTGCCTGCTGCCAGTGGGTCACTTGTGGGTGCTCCTCCGACTCTGGTCGGCTTTCGTTCCTGCTAAAGGCCTCCTGAATCCATAAAAATCCAAATGCAATGGTCCTGTGTTAACCTATGGGACACCTGGCTTGATAACTTTGCACCCCGGCTCCTGTGGGATTCCTAGTACTTACCACTGGTAATTTCATATTCCCCCATCCCCCGGAATCCCAGAGCACTTACCTTGGTTGAGCCACTTTATTCTTATACCACTTTCTTAGTATATGGTTTATCCCCTCCACCCCCTTTCCCAATAGGATCCTAGGTATTTCTATGCTTTTCCTGCTTGTTGCAAAGTGCATATTTTATGTGTTGATATTTCCAAGTGGAGATACACCAATGTTGGTATAGTCTTAGTATTGTAAAAATAGTACTTTATTTTTGCAACACCTAGTGTGATTCTTTCTTTTCCAACAGTTACTGACTGACTATTGTGGTATTACACGTGCTTTACACTCCAAGACAAGCTTCAGTTGCTTACCACAGCTACCCCTGGAGAACTTTTGCTATCTGGACACCTAAGCACTATCACTAAGGGTTTTCTGGACTCAGTATAGGGTGCCATACCATAGGTGTACACCATAAACTGAGCCAGTCTCCTACACACTTCAGCTTGTCCACCTTAAGGGTGGGACTGGCATGAAGTAAACACGACCTTTTAAATTCCTCCATCTTGTTTGGAAGGAATGTAGGCCAGTAGGGTTAGTGTTATGCCCACTTCCTCATGGAAGTGGTCATAAAAAGGGTGAAGTCACCTAAAGGTGAGAAGCCCACTGGCTATCACATGGCACTTCCTGTTACGCCCCTAAATTCAGTATTTAGGTGGCACCCCTGGACCACAGAACTCAGATTCCCGACAACCTAAGGAGGGCTGGACTCTACAAGAGTTGCTTCAGCAGAGAAGATTGTAGACACCAACTGACTTGGCCCCAAGCCCTACCGACCTGTCGGCAGCCCTTAATGATCCTGTGCCAAAACCATCCTGCAGCCCAGCGACCTCCAAAGCTTTGGGAGGAATGTGTGCCTACAACCAAGATGAAGATCTCCAGAGAACAGCAGACCTGTTCGAGAAGAAACCAACTTTAAAAAAAAAAAAAAGAAAAAAAAAAAAAAAAGAACTCCGCCCTGAGAAACTGCGAAACCGCATCCGGAGCCACCTCCGCATCAGACACCCACGGCCCGAGTTCAAGTCGCCCACCAGTCCTCTGAAGGTTCCCCGGTGATTCTGAGCTAAAGTCCACCGTGACCCCGGTCTGACTCTGCCTATAGTTATAGCTATAGTTGCTTAAGATATAGGCTGTTCTTTATGTGGCATTGAGAGAGCCGCAAAAAGTTGTTTTGTTTTCCTAAACTCTTTTGTTCTATCTATATAATACATAAGAGCCTTTTTAACATCAAGAGTGTGTAGAGCCCTTTCTACCACAGAATCAGGTTGGGGGGGGAAAAAGATAATTCTATTGACTGTTTGGTATGGAATTGTGAATTTAGCTTTGGGAGGAATTTTGGATTAGTTCTTAATACATTTTTTCCTTTATGAACTTGTAGGAAAGGTTCTTCCAAAGTTAAAGCCTGGAGCTCACTGACATGTCTAAGGGAAGTGATAGCGACTAAGAAAGTTACATTCCATGAGAGGAATTGTAGAGAACAGGAGCGAAGAGGCTCAAAAGGGGGAGCCATAAGTCATGTGAGTACAATGTTATGGTTCCAGGATGGGACTCGGGGAATTCCTAGTGGAATGATTCTTTTAAGTCCTTCCATAAATACTTTGATAACTGGAATTCTAAACAAAGAAATATGCTGTCTGTTTTGATGCAGCTATGGCTGCTGAATGCAGACGAATATATGTGAAAGCTAGATTTGCTTTTTGTAAATGTAGTAAATAACAGATAATCCCTTGGACTGTTGGCTTAAGAGGGTCAATGTTTTGTGCTTGACAATAGCAAACAAAAATTCCCATTTTGCTGCATAACACTGCTGGGTTGTGCTTCTTTAAGGATATCCATACATTCTTGCGGTAATTGTAAATACCCAAATTCTATGAGCTGAGGGGCCATATCGCTAGATTAAGTGATTTGGGATCCAGATGTCTTATTTGACCCTGATGTTGTGTTAGGTCTGGTCTGTTGGGAAGCTTTTGATGTGGAACTACAGAGAGTTCCAAAAGTGTTGTGAACCATGTTTACATACCTATGTAGCAGCATGTATTATGCCACCAATGGGGAGCCCATGCAAAGTGTATCTGCAGGCCTGTCATTGCAGCCTGCGTGAAAGGATGATTGCACCCTTTTCATGACAGGTCACTGCACCAGGTCACTAAAAGTCACCCCTAGGGTGGGGTGCAGGTACCTGTGTGTGAGGGTATCCCTGCATTAGCTGAGGTGCCCCCACAAACTCCAACTCCATTTATTTTCATGGACATCGTGTGTGCTGGGACGACATTTCACGTGTGTACTGGACATAGGTCACTACCTATGTCCAGCTACATAATGGTAACTCTGATCCTATGCATATTTAGTATAAAATATGTCGGAATCATACCATATTACTGTTTCCAGTATTAGAAGTATGATTCCATGCACTCTGTGGGCTCCTTAGATGACCCCAAGCATTGCTCCTACCAGCTTTCTGAGTGTTTCCGGGCAGCCCAAGCTGTTGTCACACCTCAGACAGGTTTCGGTCCTCCTGCTGCTTGTTCAGCTCAAGCCCAGGAGGAGAGGTGGGTAACACCCTCTCCTTTTGGAAAGAAGTGTTACATGGCTTGGGAGGGGTAACCTCCAAGTCACTGGTATGCTTTGAAGAGCACAAACCGGTCTGCACCGGTTCAGGGACCTCCAGTCCCTGCTCTGGCGCAAAACTGGACAATGGAAAGGGGAGTGACCACTCCCCTGTCCATCACCACCCTGGAGTGGTGCCCAGAGCCCCTCCAGAGGGTCTCTTGATTCTGCAATCTTGAATAAAAGGTGGGCAGAGGCCTCTGGCAGCATCTGAGTGGCCAGGTCAGGCAGGTGACATCAGAGCCCCCTTCTGATGGATGTTCACCTGGCTACGTGACCAACCACCCCTTCCAGGGCTATTTAGGGTCTCCCTCTTGGGTGGGTCATCAGATTCAGCAAATAAGACTCCAGCAGGATTCCTCTGCATCGTTTATTTCTGGCCACTCAAACTGCAACTAGACCCTTCAGGAACCGACAATCTGTATCCAGGACGAAGACTTTGCTTGCAACATTGTTTCCACAGCTCCTTCCAGCTTATGCAACACTTCCGACTGCATCCGCTGAGGGCTGCAAGTCTTCAGTCTGCATGAGAAGGAATCTCCCTTGGAGTGAAGGAGTCACTCTCCTGAGTAGAGGCACCAACTGCAACAGCGACCGGCTGTGTGGATTTCCTCTCATCCTGAGCTGCGTGGATTCTGCATTACGGGTGGTGGTCTGAAGTGGTCCCCTTGGTCCTCTCTGCCAGCTGTCCAACTTTGGTGGAGGTAAGCCCTTGCCTTCCCACCAGGACAGTACCCCCATGCACTGCATCTCTTCCAGGTGCCAGAGCTTGTTGGCATCTCCTCCAAGGAATCTTCAGTCTCCATGTAGCCCCAGCCCTCTTCCCTGCAACGCACAGCTCTCTGCGTGATTCTCCTGCAGTGTGGGACCCTTCAATTGTGCAGCGTGGGGTCCTCTGTGACTCCTGGGTCCTCTTCCAGTGGGTCTCCTGTGGGGGCTGCCTCTTCTTTGGACTCTGCACTGCTGAGGGTCCACAGGGACTCCCCTCTGTAGGTTGAGTCCGCCTGGACCCTGCATTTGCATTCCATTTTTTTTTGTATATGGTTTGGGCTACCCCTAGGGTCACTACTGCCCATTTCTATTGCACTGTTTTCTTTTTCTTCTTCTTCATATGTACCTATTTCTGATGACTAGTGTACATATTTAGTGTGCTTACTTACCTCCTGTTGGAGTAATTGCCATTCTAGTGGTTTTGGTAATTGCGTCACTAAATAAAGTATCTTTATTTTTGTAACACTGAGTGTTTTCTTTTGTGTGTGTGTGATCAAGTGCTGTGTGACTACAGTGGTATTGCATGAGCTTTGCATGCCTCCTAGATAAGCCTTGGCTGCTCATCCAAAGCTACTTCTAGAGAGCCTGGCTTCTAGACACTACCTACACAACACTAATAGGGGATACTTGGACTTGGTATAAGGATTAAGTACCTTAGGTACCCACCACACACCAGGCCAGTTTCCTACATCTTCTGACTGCCCTCGATAACCCATGTGGTGAAGGTGTAATGTATGATTGCTTTAAAATATAAAAGGAGGATAGATGTGTTCTGTTAAGCACTCAGTCTCTGGTTGTGGTGTCATCTGCAGTTGACAAGCAGACTTGGAAAAACACATCTCATAAAACCAAAAAAAAGATGTAAATACAGTCAGCCAGCTAAAGATACAAAGTTCATAAGCAGGAGAAATACAAAATCTCCCCCTTTACAAACACTACGCTATTCTTTAAAACCCCTCCAGATTTGAAGGCGAGCATCACAACAGTTGTGGAAGAACATCTGACCCACACAAAACTTTAAAGCAGTCTAACTTGTTCCTAAACAGGCAATGTAATAGGCTGTGATGTTTATCTTTAAGGTAGAAACAACTCCACAGTTAGAATGGAATCATTGTATTCCCTTAACTATGACCATATCGCCACTTGGGAAATAGCACACCTTCAAAACATTCAAACGTTCAGGGGATTATTTTATGACAGTTTTTTTTGCCAGAATCAGCACTATGGAATGTTCCTGCACTAAACTTAATCTTACATTTAATAAAGTTTTAGGACTACTGCTGTTACGATTTGGAAGCCAATAATAACAGGACCATATGTGTGTGCCCAACTAGCAGTGCTCATGGTAATTAGGGATGAGAAACAAAAGTACATTTACCTGAGATGGGCCTTAGGATGTCAGTTGGCTCTACTTCCTCCTTGATCCTTACTTCAGGTAATGCAGGAAACAGTGAGTCTGAGAGCCCTGTAGAAGCAGAGTGTGGTGCGACTGAGGCACCGTTGGCAATTACAACGGAAGAGGCAGGTGTGCTTGAGATTGCGGATAGGGCTACCACCGATTGCTGGGATGGGGGGCTACTTGCAGGAATAGAATTTGACTGTGTTAGCACAGGTTGCAGTGAAGGCGATAGCAATGCGGCAGGTGGTTGTTCACTGCTCAAACTAGTGACACACTCCATGGACATGCTGACCGGTGTCGACATAGAAACATGAATTTCTGGTTTGGGCTTGGCACTGAAAATGACAAAAAATATTATTAAAATATTTATGGAATGGACGCGGCTCAGTCTGCAATTATACAAAAGTCTGCTAGACAACATAACTGACAATCCATGACCGTGAGAGCTACAGTCAATTCTACACAGTCTAATCTTAACATGACAAACTGGACATACAGTGGCACATAAAATATGTAAGTAACCAATCATGAGGAACGCACAGGAAAGAAATGACTGATTCCATTCATCAAGACACAGGACACTTGGAGCTAATGTTAAATGCAGACAGAAAGCTGTATGGAAGGACCAAAGTTTAGTATTCCAGATTAAGGGTTCCTGCTAAGTGCCCACCACAACTAGTGCTCTCTTCCCCAGTCATATGGGGCTCTCTCAGGTCTCCAGGTGATAGCAGGGTATAGGCAACAAAGGCATAAGGTTGAGTTCAATGAGCGATTACCATGAAGTATCAACCCATAGGGTAGTTAATGTGATTGAGATAAACATTCACATTGGTAATGCTACGCCGCCAGTGGCATGCTGGACTTCATATTTCAAGATACAGCCGTAGTCTCCTGTCTTCAGGACAGTGTTACCTGTTCGGAGAGAATGCAGCTGACCCTGAAGGAGCGGGACCCTGTACGGCAGCATCACTCCTCAATACACAAGGGGAACCTGTTATACCATGAGTAACCTGGGAGAATACGACCGTAAAAGTAAGTGATTCACCAAGGTAGCCACTTTCTCCACTTTCCTCTGGTCCATGTCACTGTTTGGGACTGTGACGTAACGGAGGTTAGTTCACGCGGAGAGTGTTTGTAAGGAAATGCCTCCTTGGCATGGTTACCCCCTGACTTTTTGCCTTTGCTGATGCTATGTTTTGAATTGAAAGTGTGCTGAGGCCTGCTAACCAGGCCCCAGCATCAGTGTTCTTTCCCTAACCTGTACTTTTGTTTTCACAATTGGCACACCCTGGCATCCAGGTAAGTCCCTTGTAACTGGTACCCCTGGTACCAAGGGCCCTGATGCCAGGGAAGGTCTCTAAGGGCTGCAGCATATCTTATGCCACCCTGGGGACCCCTCACTCAGCACTGACACACTGCTTGCCAGCTTGTGTGTGCTAGTGAGGACAAAACAAGTAAGTCGACATGGCACTCCCCTCAGGGTGCCATGCCAACCTCACACTGCCTATGCAGTATAGATAAGTCACCCCTCTAGCAGGCCTTACAGCCCTAAGGCAGGGTGCACTATACCATAGGTGAGGGCACCAGTGCATGAGCACTGTGCCCCTACAGTGTCTAAGCCAAACCTTAGACTTTGTAAGTGCAGGGTAGCCATAAGAGTATATGGTCTGGGAGTCTGTCAAACACGAACTCCACAGCACCATAATGGCTACACTGAAAACTGGGAAGTTTGGTATCAAACTTCTCAGCACAATAAATGCACACTGATGCCAGTGTACATTTTATTGTAAAATACACCCCAGAGGGCACCTTAGAGGTGCCCCCTGAAAACTTAACCAACTACCTGTGTAGGCTGACTGGTTCCAGCAGGCTGCCACAACCGAGACATGTTGCTGGCCACATGGGGAGAGTGCCTTTGTCACTCTGTGGCCAGTAACAAAGCCTGCACTGGGTGGAGATGCTATCACCTCCCCTAGGCAGGAGCTGTAACACCTGGCGGTGAGCCTCAAAGGCTCACCCCCTTTGTTCCAGCACCACAGGGCACTCCAGCTAGTGGAGTTGCCCGCCCCCTCCGGCCACGGCCCCACTTTTGGCGGCAAGGCCAGAGGAATTAATGAGAAAAACAAGGAGGAGTCACTGGCCAGTCAGGACAGCCCCTAAGGTGTCCTGAGCTGAAGTGACTCTAACTTTTAGAAATCCTCCATCTTGCAGATGGAGGATTCCCTCAATAGGGATAGGAATGTGACCCCCTCCCCTTGGGAGGAGGCACAAAGAGGGTGTACCCACCCTCAGGGCTAGTAGCCATTGGCTACTAACCCCCCAGACCTAAACACGCCCTTACATTTAGTATTTAAGGGCTTCCCTGAGCCTAAGAATTTAGATTCCTGCAACTTACAGAAGAAGAGGACTGCTGAGCTGAAAAACCCCTGCAGAAGAAGAAAGTAGACACCAACTGCTTTGGCCCCAGTCCTACCGGCCTGTCTCCTGCCTTCAGAAGAAAACTGCTCCAGCGACGCTTTCCCCAGGACCAGCGACCCCTGAAACCTCAGAGGACTGCCCTGCTTCCAAGAGACCAAGAAACTCCCGAGAACAGCGGCCCTGTTCAACAAAGACTGTAACTTTGTTTCCAGAGGAGCAGATTTAAATACCCCTGCAATCCCCGCAAGACGCGTGAGACTTGCAACACTGCACCCGGCGACCCAGACTCGACTGGTGAAGAAACAATGCTACAGGGAGGACCCCCAGGCGACTCCAAGACTGAGTAACCAAAGTTGTCCCCCCTGAGCCCCCACAGCGACGCCTGCAGAGGGAATCCCGAGGCTCCCCCCTGACCGCGACTGCCTGACTCTGAAATCCCGAAGCCTGGAAAAGACTCTGCACCCGCAGCCCCCAGTACCTGAAGGATCGGAACTCCAGTGCAGGAGTGACCCCCAGGAGGCCCTCTCCCTTGCCCAGGTGGTGGCTACCCCGAGGAGCCCCCCCTTGCCTGCCTGCAACGCTGAAGAGACCCCTTGGTCTCTCATTGAAACCTATTGAAAACCCGACGCGTGTTTGCACACTGCACCCGGCCACCCCAGTGATGCTGAGGGTGTACTTTTTGTGTGAGCTTGTGTCCCCCCCGGTGCCCTACAAAACCCCCCTGGTCTGCCCTCCGAAGACACGGGTACTTACCTGCTGGCAGACTGGAACCGGGGCACCCCCTTCTCTCCATTTAAGCCTATGCGTTTTGGGCACCTCTTTGACCTCTGCACCTGACCGGCCCTGAGCTGCTGGTGTGGTAACTTTGGGGTTGCTCTGAACTCCCAACGGTGGGCTACCTTGGACCCCAATTTGAACCCCGTAGGTGGTTTACTTACCTGCAAGAACTAACATTACTTTACCTCCCCCAGGAACTGTGAAAATTGCAGTGTCCACTTTTAAAACAGCTAAATGTGTTTTATGTAAAAAGTATATATGCTACTGTGATTATTCAAAGGTCCTAGAGTACTTACCTGCAATACCTTTCAAATGAGATATTACATGTAGAAATTGAACCTGTGGTTCTTAAAATAAACTAAGAAAAGATTTTTCTATACAAAAACCTATTGGCTTGGAATTGTCTCTGAGTGTGTGTTCCACATTTATTGCCTGTGTGTATGTACAACAAATGCTTAACACTACTCCTTTGATAAGCCTACTGCTCGACCACACTACCACAAAATAGAGCATTAGTATTATCTCTTTTTGCCACTATCTTACCTCTAAGGGGAACCCTTGGACTCTGTGCATGCTATTCCTTACTTTGAAATAGCACATACAGAGGCAACTTCCTACATTGGTGGATCAGCGGTGGGGTACAAGACTTTGCATTTGCTGGACTACTCAGCCAATACCTGATCACACGACAAATTCCAAAAAATGTCATTAGAAATTGATTTTTGCAATTTGAACTATTTTTCTAAATTCTTAAAAGTCCTGCTAGGGCCTTGTGTTAGTCCCTGTTTAGCATTTCCTTTTAGAGTTTAAAAGTTTTGTGAAAGTTTGAATTAGAACCTAGAACTAGTTTTAGATTCTTAAAAAGTATTCCAACTTTTAGAAGCATAATGTCTAATACAGATATGAATGTGGTGGAACTCGACACCACCCCTTACCTCCATCTTAAGATGAGGGAGCTAAGGTCACTCTGTAAAATAAAGAAAATAGCAATGGGCCCCAGACCTTCCAAACTACAGCTCCAGGAGCTTTTGGCAGAGTTTGAAAAGGCCAACCCCTCGGAGGATGGCATCACAGAGGATGAAGATAGTGACTTGGAGGAAAATTCCCACCTACCAGTCCTAACTAGGGAGAACAGGGCCTCTCAAGCCCCATCTCCAAACATAATAGTCAAAGATGCTGTTCCCCTCACAGGACGGACCAAACATCTCTGAAATTACTGAGGATAACTCCAGTGAAGAGGACATCCAGTTAGCCAGGATGGCCAAAAGATTGGCTTTGGAAAGACAGATCCTAGCCATAGAAAGGGAAAGACAAGAGATGGGCCTAGGACCCATCAATGGTGGCAGCAACATAACTAGGGTCAGAGATTCTCCTGACATGTTAAAAATCCCTAAAGGGATTGTGACTAAATATGAAGATGGTGATGACATCACCAAATGGTTCACAGCTTTTGAGAGGGCTTGTGTAACCAGAAAAGTGAACAAATCTCACTGGGGTGCTCTCCTTTGGGAAATGTTCACAGGAAAGTGTAGGGATAGACTCCTCACACTCTCTGGAAAAGAGGCAGAATCTTATGACCTCAAGAAGGGTACCCTGATTGAGGGCTTTAGATTCTCCACTGAGGAGTATAGGATTAGATTCAGGGGGGCTCAAAAATCCTCAAGCCAGACCTGGGTTGACTTTCTAGACTACTCAGTAAAAACACTAGATGGTTGGATTCAAGGCAGTGGTGTAAGTAATTATGATGGGCTGTACAATTTATTTGTGAAAGAACACCTATTAAGTAAATGTTTCAATGATAAACTGCATCAGCATCTGGTAGACCTAGGACCAATTTCTCCCCAAGAATTGGGAAAGAAGGCGGACCATTGGGTCAAGACTAGGGTGTCCAAGACTTCCACAGGGGGTGACCAAAAGAAAGGGGTCACAAAACCTCCCCAGGGGAAGGGTGGTGAGACAGCCAAAAACAAAAATAGTAAAGAGTCTTCTACAGCCCCCCAAAAATCTGCACAGGAGGGTGGGCCCAGAGTCTCTTCACAAAACAATTTTGGGTACAAGGGTAAAAGCTTTGATCCCAAAAAGGCCTGGTGTCGTAGCTGTAATCAGCCTGGACACCAAAATGGAGACAAGGCCTGTCCCAAGAAAACAACCACTTCTAACTCCACTCCAGCTAACACTGGAATGGCTAGTCTCCAAGTGGGATCAACAGTGTGCCCAGAGCAAATCAGGTGTCACACTGAAGCTACATTAGTCTCTGAAGGTGGGGTGGATTTAGCCACACTGGCTGCCTGGCCTCCTAACATGCAAAAATACAGGCAGCAGCTCTTAATTAATGGGACAAGTGTAGAAGGCCTGAGGGATACAGGTGCCAGTGTCCCAATGGTGACAGAAAAACTGGTTTCCCCTGGTCAATACCGGACTGGACAAACTTATCCAGTCACCATTGCTGACAATCAAACTAAAGTACATCCCATGGCTATGGTAACTTTAGAGTGGGGAGGGGTCAATGGCCTGAAACAGGTGGTGGTCTCCTCAAATATCCCAGTAGACTGTTTGCTTGGAAATGACCTGGAGTCCTCAGCATGGGCTGAGGTAGAACTGAAAACCCATGCAGCCATGCTGGGTATCCCTCAACTGGTGTGTGTAAAGACAAGGGCACAGTGCAAGGCACAGGGTGAAAAAGTAGAGCTGGAGTCTGGAAAAAGGGCCCAGCCTACCAAGAGAAAAGGAAAGCCAGCTGGGAAACCAGCTGCAACACAACACCAAAAAGCGAACCTCTCTTCTCAGGAAGAAGTTCTGCCCTCTGAGGGAACTGAGCCTATGGAGTTGGAACCTTATCAGGTTGAGCTCTTAGGCCCAGGGGGACCCTCAAGGGAGCAGTTGTGTAAGGGGCAAGAAACCTGTCCCTCTCTTGAAGGCCTTAGGCAGCAAGCTGCTGAAGAGTCCAATGGCAAGAAAACTGGAACACATAGGGTCTATTGGGAAGATGGACTCCTGTACACTGAGGCAAGAGATCCCAAACCTGGTGCCACTAGGAGAGTGGTAGTGCCTCAGGAGTTCAGAGAGTTTATTCTGACCTTAGCCCATGATATTCCCCTTGCTGGGCATTTGGGACAAACCAAGACGTGGGAGAGGTTAGTCAACCACTTCTACTGGCCCAACAGGTCCCAGAAAGTTAAGGAGTTTTGTGTCTCCTGTACCACCTGTCAAGCCAGTGGTAAGACAGGTGGACATCCAAAGGCCCCCCTCATTCCACTTCCAGTGGTGGGGGTCCCCTTTGAAAGAGTGGGTGTGGACATAGTGGGTCCACTTGAACCTCCCACAGCCTCAGATATGTACATCCTAGTAGTAGTGGATCATGCTACTAGGTATCCTGAAGCTATTCCCCTTAGGTCGACTACTGCCCCTGCAGTAGCCAAGGCCCTCATTGGTATCTTTACCAGAGTGGGCTTCCCTAAGGAGGTGGTGTCTGACAGAGGTACCAACTTCATGTCAGCATACCTGAAACACATGTGGAATGAGTGTGGAGTGACTTATAAATTCACTACGCCCTATCATCCACAAACTAATGGCCTTGTTGAGAGATTCAACAAGACATTAAAGGGCATGATCATGGGGCTCCCAGAAAAACTCAAAAGGAGATGGGATGTCCTCTTGCCATGTCTGCTCTTCGCTTACAGAGAGGTTCCTCAGAAGGGAGTAGGGTTCTCACCCTTTGAACTTCTGTTTGGCCACCCTGTAAGAGGGCCATTAGCTCTTGTTAAAGAAGGCTGGGAGAGACCTCTTCATGAGCCTAAACACGACATAGTGGACTATGTACTTGGCCTTCGTTCAAGGATGGCAGAGTACATGGAAAAGGCAAGTAAAAACCTTGAGGCCAGCCAACAGCTCCAGAAGTTTTGGTATGACCAAAAGGCTGCAATGGTGGAATTTCAACCAGGGCAGAAAGTCTGGGTTTTGGAGCCTGTGGCTCCCAGGGCACTCCAGGACAAATGGAGTGGCCCTTACCCAGTGCTAGAGAAGAAGAGTCAGGTCACCTACCTGGTGGACCTAGGCACTAGCAGGAGCCCCAAGAGGGTGATCCATGTGAACCGCCTTAAGCTCTTCCATGATAGGGCTGATGTAAATCTGTTGATGGTAACAGATGAGGATCAGGAAGCTGAGAGTGAACCTCTCCCTGACCTCCTCTCAAACCCTAAAGATGGTTCAGTAGATGGAGTGATCTATTCAGACACCCTCTCTAGCCAACAGCAATCTGATTGTAGGAAGGTCCTGCAACAGTTTGCTGAGCTCTTTTCCCTAACCCCTGGTCAGACACACCTGTGTACCCATGATGTGGACACAGGAGACAGCATGCCTGTCAAAAACAAAATATTCAGACAGTCTGACCAAGTTAAGGAAAGCATCAAGGTGGAAGTCCACAAGATGCTGGAATTGGGAGTAATTGAGCACTTTGACAGCCCCTGGGCTAGCCCAGTGGTCTTAGTCCCCAAACCTCACACCAAAGATGGGAAGAGAGAGATGAGGTGTTGTGTGGACTACAGAGGACTTAATTCTGTCACCAAGACAGATGCCCATCCCATTCCTAGAGCTGATAGACAAATTAGGTGCTGCCAAATTCTTAAGTACCTTTGACTTAACAGCAGGGTACTGGCAAATCAAAACGGCACCTGGAGCAAAAGAAAAGACAGCATTCTCCACACCTGATGGGCATTATCAGTTTACTGTTATGCCCTTTGGTTTAAAGAATGCCCCTGCCACCTTCCAAAGGTTGGTAAATCAAGTCCTTGCTGGTTTGGAGTCCTTTAGTGCAGCTTATCTTGATGATATTGCTGTCTTTAGCTCCAGCTGGCAGGATCACCTGGTCCACCCGAAGAAGGTTTTGAAGCAGTTTTCATCCCATAAGCGGTGGGCAGCCTGTAGGAGTTGAAGTTGTTTGAAATAGTGTTCTTAGTACAGCCTGTCCTTCTGTGGCTTGTTGTGCTGCTAACACGTCTACACAGTAATGCTTGGTAAATGTATGGGGTGTTGACCAAGTGGCCGCTTTACAAATCTCTGTCATTGGTATATTACCTAAAAAGGCCATTGTTGCACCTTTTTTCCTCGTGGAATGTGCTTTTGGTGCTACTAATAGCTGTCTTTTGGCTTTTAGGTAACACGTTTGGATGCATTTTACTATCCATTTAGCTAGTCCTTGTTTTGAGATTGGATTTCCAGTATGTGGTTTTTGGAATGCCACAAATAACTGTTTAGTTTTCCTAAATGATTTTGTTCTGTCAATGTAATACATTAAAGCTCTTTTAATGTCTAATGTATGGAGCGTTCCTTCTGCTACAGAGTCTGGCTGTGGGAAGAAGACTGGAAGTTCCACTGTTTGATTTATATGAAAACGGTGAGATGACTTTAGGTAGGAATTTTGGGTTTGTGCTAAGTACTACTTTATGTTCGTGGACTTGTATAAAGGGTTGTTCAATAGTGAAAGCTTGTATTTCACTAACTCTTCGTAATGAAGTGATTGCAACGAGGAATGCTACTTTCCACATTATATATTGAATCTGACACGAATGCATGGGTTCAAATGGTGGACCCATGAGCTGTGTGAGTACAATATTGAGATTCCATGAAGGCACTGGTGGTGGTCTTGGTGGTATGATACATTTTAGCCCTTCCATGAAGGCTCTGATAACAAGAACTCCAAATAGAGACGTGTTTTGTATATTTTGTAAATACGCTGAAATAGCTGTGAGATGTATTTTAATGGGTGAAAAAGTTAAATTTGCTTTTTGTAGAAGAAGTAAATAACCTACAGTGTCTTATATTGATGCGGAAAGAGGTGTAATTTTTTGGATTGACAGTAAAAGACAAACCTTTTCCATTTGTTTGCATAGCACTGCCTGGTAGTGGGTTTTCTTGCTTGTTTAATTACTTCCATACATTCTGGTGGAAGATATAGATATCCAAACTCTAAGACTTCAGGAGCCAAATTGCTAGATTGAGTATTGCTGGATTTGGATGCCTGATTAGTTGTTTGTTTTGTGTCAACAGACCCAGTCTGTTTGGCCGTTTGATGTGTGGTACTTGTGATAGGTCTAACAATGTCGTGTACCATGGTTGACGTGCCCACGTTGGTGCTAAAAGTATGAGTTTGTTTTGACGCAGTTTGTTGACTAGAAATGGAATGAGCGGGAGAGGGGGAAAAGCGTAAGCAAATATCCCTGACCAGTTGATCCATAGAGCATTGCCCTTGGATAGAGAGTGTGGGAACATGGATGCGAAGTTTTGGCATTTTGCGTTTTCGCTGGAGGCGAATAGATCTATGTCTGGTGTTCCCCATTGGTGAAAGTATTTGTGAAGTACTTAGGGGTGAATTTCCCACTCGTGTGTTTGTTGATGATCCTGGCTGAGAACATCTGCTAATGGATTGTGTATCCCTGGAATGTATTGTGCTACCGGGTGAATGTTGTTGTGCATTGCCCAATGCCAGTTTGTTTGTGCTAGAAGGCATAGTTGTGATGAGTGGGTTCGTCCTTGTTTGTGTAGGTAGTACATTGTAGTTATGTTGTCTGTTTTGATGAAAATGTGTTTGTGAACAAGAAGAGGTTGAAAGGCTTTGAGTGCTAGAAATACGGCTAGCAATTCTAAGTGGTTTATGTGAAGTTGTTTGTGTTTGTTGTCCCATTGTCCCTGAATGTTGTGATTGTTGAGGTGTGCTCCACATCCAATCATTAATTCATCTGTTGTAAGTGTGGCTTGAGGCACAGGGTCTTGAAATGGTTGCCCTTTTCTTAAATTTGTGGAATTCCACCACAGAAGCGAGATGCGGGTTTGGCGATCTATCAACACTAGATCTTGAAGTTGACCATGTGCCTCTGACCATTGTTTTGCAAGGCAATGTTGTAAGGGCCGCATGTTTAGTCTTGCATTCAGGACAATGGCGATGCATGATGCCATCATGCCCAGCAGTTTCATGACAAACCTGACTGTGTACTGTTGGTTTGGCTGAATTTGTGGTAATATATTGTGGAATGATTGCACCTTTTGTGGACTTGGGCTTGCAAGTACTGTTTGGGTATTTAATGTGGCTCCTAAATACTGTTGAACTTGCGCTGGTTGTGAGAGAGATTTTTGGTAGTTTATTGAGAACCCTAGTGTGTGTAGGGTCTGTATTACATAACGTGTATGGTGTTGACACTGTCTGGCTGTTGGATTTTATTAGCCAGTCGTCGAGATATGGAAAGACATGGATGTGTTGCCTTCTTATGTAGCTGCGACTACGGCAAGGCATTTTGTAAATACTCTGGGAGCTGTTGTTATCCCGAAAGGTAACACCTCGAACGGGTAATGTTTTCCTTGTATTACAAACCTGAGATATTTTCTGTGCGCTGGATGGATGGGTATGGATACGCATCTTTGAGATCCAGTGTTGCCATAAATCCCTGTTGTAACAGTGGGACTACAGCCTGTAGTGTTCCCATGTGAAAGTGTTCTGATATGATGTAAAGATTGAGGGTTCTGAGATCTAGCATTGGTCTCAATGTTCCGTCTTTTTTGGGAATGAGGAAATACAGGGTGTAAACCCCTGTTCCTATTTGATGATGTGGTACAAGCTCTATGGCTTGTGTGAGTAATATTGTCTGTACCTCTGTTTGCAACACTGAAATGTGTTGCGAGGAGAGTTTGTGTGGTTTAGGAGATATATCTGGAGGAATCTGTGCGAATTCTATTCAGTAACCATGTTGGATAATGGATAAGACCCAATTGTCTGTTGTGATGGGTAACCAGTGTGTGTGGAACTTTTGCAGTCTTCCTCCCACATGGGAAGTGTGGTGAGGGAAGATGTGGAGCAAGTCACTGCTTTGTGTGTGGTTTGCTTTGAGGGCTGATATTTTCACCTACCTCTGGGGAATTGGCCTTTGTAGGTTCCTCGAAACCCACCTCTTTGGAACTGAGGCTGGTAAGACTGTTTTGATTGTGAGGTAGATGCCTCAGATGTTTGGTCTCTAAAACCTCCCCTGTATTGAGGCTCTCGAAATGAGCCTCTGTACTGTGTTGAATAAAGAGCACCTGTGGCATTAGCAGTGTCAGAGTCCTTTTTCATTTTTTCAATGACTGTATCAACTTGAGTGCCAAACAGCTGTTTTTCATTAAATGGCATATTAAGGACAGCATGCTGGATTTCGGGTTGAAGCCCGGACGACTGAAGCCATGCGTGTCTTCTAAAGGTGACCGCAGTATTGATTGTTCTTGCTGCTGTGTCTGCGGAGTCCAGAGCTGACCTAATTTGGATTATTGGTAATAGTCTGCCCTTCATCAACTATTTGCTGGGCTCTTTCGTTGATCCTTGGGGAGATGCTGGATGATATCTTTCATCTCGTCCCAGTGGGCCCTATCGTATCTAGCCAGTAGTGCTTGGGAGTTGGCTATTCTCCATTGATTAGCCGCTTGTGATGCTACTCTTTTACCAGCACCATCAAATTTCCTGCTTTCTTTATCTGGTGGCAGTGCATCACCAGACAACTGGGACTTAGCCCTTTTCCTTGCTGCGCTGACAACTACGGAATCTGGAGGTAGCTGCTGGGTAATGAAAGCTGGGCCAGAAGGAAGGAGGTGGCTTATATTTTTTTTTCTACCATAGGAGTGAGGACTCTTGCCTTAACTGGTTACTGAAAAATCTGATGTGCATGTTTTAACATGCCAGGAAGCATGGGTAGACACTGGTACGTAGTGTGATTCGAGGACAACGTATTGAAGAGAAACTCATCCTCAAGAGGTTCTGTGTGCATGGCTACGTTACGGTATGATGCTGCCCTAGCTATAACCTGAGTGTATGAGGTGCTATCCTCTTGGGGTGATGGTTTTGACGGATAGAAGTCTGGACTGTTATCAGAAATGGGATCATCGTAAAGGTCCCATGGGTCGAAATTATCTTGGTGAGAGTCGGCAGAGTGTACTGGAGACTGTGCAGTGGGGGTAGTAGGTGGAGAGACAGTCAGGTGAGGAGAATGAGGAGGAGACTGATGAGGTGAGCACTGAAGAGGTGGAGATTTTTGTTTGGGTTTTGACACTTTAGCTGGTGGCTGATCAGTGTCCAAATGTCCTTGAAAGTCCAGCTTCCTCTGTTTTTAGAGGACATGCAGTGAGGATCTTGCCAGTGTCTTTATGAATCTGAATTCTGGCCTGCCTCTCATCAAATTCCTCCATTTGCGTAAGTTCCTCAGAAAATCTATGGCTTTCTTAAAGTTGTTTGGAAAGTCCATGCTCTTCTGTGTATATGGTCTTTTTGGCTCCGAAGCCGGTTTCCTCAGGATCGAAAGGCCTAGAGTAGATGTTGGCCTCGGCTCCGAGAGGGATTTTCGAAGCTTTGACTCGATGGGTCGGTGTTTGCCTATTTCGGAGCCTGTGCTTCAGCTCGAGTCCGAAGGCTTCGGTGACGTGGCCTTTCTCTGTGCCAAAGTTGTTGCTTGGTCACCCGAAGTTTTTTTTATAGGTGGAGCCATGGCCTTCTGGCAGTGGCGTCCCCGAGGCCTTGTTGTAGGAAGTTGGCTCTGTATGTGCTATTTCAAAGTAAGGAATAGCATGCACAGAGTCCAAGGGTTCCCCTTAGAGGTAAAATAGTGGTAAAAATAGATAATACTAATGCTCTATTTTGTGGTAGTGTGGTCGAGCAGTAGGCTTATCCAAGGAGTAGTGTTAAGCATTTGTTGTACATACACATAGACAATAAATGAGGTACACACACTCAGAGACAAATCCAGCCAATAGGTTTTTATATAGAAAAATATCTTTTCTTAGTTTATTTTAAGAACCACAGGTTCAAATTCTACATGTAATATCTCATTCGAAAGGTATTGCAGGTAAGTACTTTAGGAACTTCAAATCATCAAAATTGCATGTATACTTTTCAAGTTATTGACAAATAGCTGTTTTAAAAGTGGACACTTAGTGCAATTTTCACAGTTCCTAGGGGAGGTAAGTATTTGTTAGGTTAACCAGGTAAGTAAGACACTTACAGGGCTTAGTTCTTGGTCCAAGGTAGCCCACCGTTGGGGGTTCAGAGCAACCCCAAAGTCACCACACCAGCAGCTCAGGGCCGGTCAGGTGCAGAGTTCAAAGTGGTGCCCAAAACACATAGGCTAGAATGGAGAGAAGGGGGTGCCCCGGTTCCGGTCTGCTTGCAGGTAAGTACCCGCGTCTTCGGAGGGCAGACCAGGGGGGTTTTGTAGGGCACCGGGGGGACACAAGTCCACACAGAAATTTCACCCTCAGCAGCGCGGGGGCGGCCGGGTGCAGTGTAGAAACAAGCGTCGGGTTTTCAATGTTAGTCTATGAGAGATCTCGGGATCTCTTCAGCGCTGCAGGCAGGCAAGGGGGGGATTCCTCGGGGAAACCTCCACTTGGGCAAGGGAGAGGGACTCCTGGGGGTCACTTCTCCAGTGAAAGTCCGGTCCTTCAGGTCCTGGGGGCTGCGGGTGCAGGGTCTCTCCCAGGCGTCGGGACTTTAGGTTCAAAGAGTCGCGGTCAGGGGAAGCCTCGGGATTCCCTCTGCAGGCGGCGCTGTGGGGGCTCAGGGGGGACAGGTTTTGGTACTCACAGTATCAGAGTAGTCCTGGGGTCCCTCCTGAGGTGTTGGATCTCCACCAGCCGAGTCGGGGTCGCCGGGTGCAGTGTTGCAAGTCTCACGCTTCTTGCGGGGAGCTTGCAGGGTTCTTTTAAAGCTGCTGGAAACAAAGTTGCAGCTTTTCTTGGAGCAGGTCCGCTGTCCTCGGGAGTTTCTTGTCTTTTCGAAGCAGGGGCAGTCCTCAGAGGATGTCGAGGTCGCTGGTCCCTTTGGAAGGCGTCGCTGGAGCAGGATCTTTGGAAGGCAGGAGACAGGCCGGTGAGTTTCTGGAGCCAAGGCAGTTGTCGTCTTCTGGTCTTCCTCTGCAGGGGTTTTCAGCTAGGCAGTCCTTCTTGTAGTTGCAGGAATCTAATTTTCTAGGGTTCAGGGTAGCCCTTAAATACTAAATTTAAGGGCGTGTTTAGGTCTGGGGGGTTAGTAGCCAATGGCTACTAGCCCTGAGGGTGGGTACACCCTCTTTGTGCCTCCTCCCAAGGGGAGGGGGTCACATTCCTAACCCTATTGGGGGAATCCTCCATCTGCAAGATGGAGGATTTCTAAAAGTCAGAGTCACCTCAGCTCAGGACACCTTAGGGGCTGTCCTGACTGGCCAGTGACTCCTCCTTGTTGCTTTCTTTGTTCCCTCCAGCCTTGCCGCCAAAAGTGGGGGCCGTGGCCGGAGGGGGCGGGCAACTCCACTAAGCTGGAGTGCCCTGCTGGGCTGTGACAAAGGGGTGAGCCTTTGAGGCTCACCGCCAGGTGTCACAGCTCCTGCCTGGGGGAGGTGTTAGCATCTCCACCCAGTGCAGGCTTTGTTACTGGCCTCAGAGTGACAAAGGCACTCTCCCCATGGGGCCAGCAACATGTCTCTGGTGTGGCAGGCTGCTGGAACTAGTCAGCCTACACAGACAGTCGGTTAAGTTTCAGGGGGCACCTCTAAGGTGCCCTCTGTGGTGTATTTTACAATAAAATGTACACTGGCATCAGTGTGCATTTATTGTGCTGAGAAGTTTGATACCAAACTTCCCAGTTTTCAGTGTAGCCATTATGGTGCTGTGGAGTTCGTGTTTGACAAACTCCCAGACCATATACTCTTATGGCTACCCTGCACTTACAATGTCTAAGGTTTTGTTTAGACACTGTAGGGGTACCATGCTCATGCACTGGTACCCTCACCTATGGTATAGTGCACCCTGCCTTAGGGCTGTAAGGCCTGCTAGAGGGGTGTCTTACCTATACTGCATAGGCAGTGAGAGGCTGGCATGGCACCCTGAGGGGAGTGCCATGTCGACTTACTCGTTTTGTCCTCACTAGCACACACAAGCTGGCAAGCAGTGTGTCTGTGCTGAGTGAGAGGTCTCCAGGGTGGCATAAGACATGCTGCAGCCCTTAGAGACCTTCCTTGGCATCAGGGCCCTTGGTACTAGAAGTACCAGTTACAAGGGACTTATCTGAATGCCAGGGTGTGCCAATTGTGGATACAATGGTACATTTTAGGTGAAGGAACAATGGTGCTGGGGCCTGGTTAGCAGGGTCCCAGCACACTTCTCAGTCAAGTCAGCATCAGTATCAGGCAAAAAGTGGGGGGTAACTGCAACAGGGAGCCATTTCTTTACACTTGTGTTTGGGCTTGAATGGGACAGGGGCAGGTGTACTCACGTGCTGTCCTGCTGTGATTGGTCTGTCATTGTCAGACTCTTCCTCGGAGTCAGACCCCCGAACGGAGACTGCGGTGTGCATAATTTTCTCTTCTTCCACGTCGAGACGTTCGGTGCTTCTCAACGCCATTTCCAACCTTTGCGCTCTGTGGTCTCGTAGAGTCTTCTTCGAGCAGAAGGACCTGCAGGCGTCGCAAGTATCCTCTCGGTGGTCTGGAGATAGATACAGGTTACAGACAAGATGTTGGTCAGTATAAGGGAACTTGGCGTGGAACTGAGGGCAGAAACGAAACGGGGTCCGGTCCATGAAGCTTCGACAAGGCGTTGGTCGGGCCGACCAGGCCCGAGTTGAGCGCGGGTGCCCCGAAGGGCAAGTAAGGAGCTGGATCCACCAGTACCGAAGTGTCGATGATAGATGGTACGCGATCGAAACAATACAGACGAATTAAAGAGTTTGTAGTACTTTTCTGACTCAAACTTCCAGAGCGAAAAGAAACACGTCCGAACCCGATGGAGGAAAGAAAACAATCTAAGATGGAGTTGATGCCCATGCGCAATGGAGCCGAAGAGGAGGAGTTACTTGATCCCGTGACTCGAAAACACTTCTTTGAAGAAAAACAACTTGTAACACTCCGAGCCCAACTCTAGATGGCAGGACCTATGCATAGCATCTGTATCTGCAGCTACACATGCCATCGAAGATATATATACATATGTACAAGTATTTGTTTAACTTAAAAGGCTAAAGGCTTCCGGGGAGGTAAGAGGGTGCATGTGAATCGGCAGCGGAACATGCCACGAATAGATGTACACTGGGTAAATGACATTTTCCATTCAATGGCATGTGTAGCTGCAGATACACATGCTGTGCATAGATTACAAAGCAGTTAGTCCTCCCATAAAAGCGGTGGCTAGCCTGTAGGAGTTGAAGTTGTTTGAAATAATGCCCTTAGTACAGCTTGACCTACTGTGGCTTGCTGTCCTGCTAAAACATCTACACAATAATGTTTAGTAAATATATGTGGTGTTGACCAAGTAGCTGCTTTACATATTTCAGCCATTGGTATATTTCCTAAGAAGGCCACTGTAGCACCTTTCTTCCTTGTGGAATGAGCTTTAAGAGCAACTAAGAGTTGACTTTTAGCTTTAAGATAACATGTTTGGATGCATTTTACTATCCATCTTGCTAAACCTTGTTTTGAAATGTGGTTACCAGTATGAGGATTTTGAAAAGCTACAAATATACAAATAGCTGTTTCGTTTTCCTGAATGGTTTTGTTCTATCTATGTAGTACTTTAGAGCTCTTTTAATGTCTAATGTATGTAGAGCTCTTTCTGCTACAGAATCTGGCTGTGGGAAGAAGACTGGCAGTTCCACTGTTTGATATGAAAAGGTGATACTACTTTAGGGCGAAATTTAGGGTTAGTTCATAGTACGACTTTATGTTTGTGTACTTCTATGAACAGTTCTTCAATAGTGAAAGCTTGGACTCCACTTACTCTTCACAATCATGTAATTGCGACTAGGAAGGCAACCTTTCATGTTGAGAACTGCATTTGACATGAGTGCATAGGTTCAAATGGTGGGCCCATATGTCGCGTAAGCACTATGTTTAAATTCCACGAAGGAACTGGAGGTGTTCTGGGTGGGATGATGCATTTTAAACCTTCCATGAAGGCTTTGATAACAGGAACTCTAAATAAAGTGCTGTGCTCTATATTTTGCAAACATGCGGAAATTGCAGTGAGATGTATTTTTATGGAAGAGAATGCTAAATTTGATTTTTGTAAATTAAGTAAATAGCATACAATATCTTATATAGATGCTGAAAGAGGGGCAATTTGTTGAGATTGACAGTAATATACAAATCTTTTCCATGTGTTGGCATAGCACTGTCTGATAGTGGGTTTTCTTGATTGCTTAATTACTTCCATACATTCATTTGGTAGTTGTAAATACCCAAATTCTAGGACCTCAAGAGCCAAATCGCTAGATTGAGTGTGTTGGAATTTGGGTGCCTGATCTGCCCTTTGTTTTGTGTCAACAGATCTGGCCTGTTTGGGAGTCTGGTACTACTGACAGGTCTAGTAGTGTTGTGTACCACGGCTGACGTGCCCATGTTGGCGCTATGAGTATCAGATTGAGCGTGTTTTGATGCAATTTGTTGACTTGAAATGGAATGAGTGGGAGAGGGGGGAAAGTGTAATCAAATATCCCTGTCCAATTGATCCATAGAGCATTGCCCTTGGATAGGGGATGTGGGTATCTGGATGCAAAGTTTTGGCATTTTGCGTTTGCTGCTGGCGAACAGATCTATGTCTGGTGTTCCCCATTGTTGAAAGTATTTTTGAAGTACCTGAGGGTGAATCTCCCACTCGTGTATCTGTTGATGATTTCTGCTGAAAACATCCACTAATTGGTTGTGTATCCCTGGAATGTATTGTGCTACCAGGTGAATTTGGTTGTGTATTGCCCATTTCCAAATTTGAGTTAGGAGGGAGAGTTGGGACAAATGTGTCCCTCCTTGTTTGTTTAGGTAATACATGGTGGTCATGTTGTCTGTTTTGATCAGGACATTTTTGTGAATAAGAATAGGCTGAAAAGCTTTGAGTGCTAGGAAGACAGCTAACAGTTCTAAGTGATTTATGTGTAGCTGTTTGTGTTGGGCATCCCATTGGCCTTGAATGTTGTGATTGTTGAGGTGTGCTCCCCAGCCAATCATTGATGCATCTGGTGTAAGTATGGTCTGAGGCACAGGTTCTTGAAATGGCCGCCCTCTGGTTTAGATTTGTGGAATTCCACCACAGAAGGGACATGTATGTTTGGCGGTCTATCAACACTAGATCTTGAAGTTGACCCTGTGCTTGTGACCATTGTTGTGGAAGGCACTGTTGCAAGGGCCGCATGTTTAGTCTGCATGTGGAACAACTGCAATACATGATGCCATCATACCTAATACTTTCATGACCAATTTGACAGTCTACTGTTGACCTGTCTTTATTTGTGCCAATATATTGTGAAATGCTTGTATTCTTTGTGTATTTGGACTTGCAAGCACTTTTTGAGTATTTAGTATTGCCCCCTAAATACTGTTGTACTTGTGCAAGCTGTAGTTGTGACTTTTGGTAGTTTATTGAGAACCCTAGCGTGTGCAGCGTTTGTATTACATAATGCACATGGTTTTGACACTGTGTATGACTGTTTGATTTTATTAGCCAGTCGTCTAGATATGGAAATACATGAATGTGTTGTCTTCTTAGGTAGGCTGCGACTGCCGCCAGGCACTTTATGAATACACTTGGAACTGATAGTGCTTTCCTTGAATGACAAACCTGAGATATTTTCTGTGCGCAGGATGGATGGGTATGTGAAAATATGCATCTTTGAGGTCTAATGTTGCCATGAAATCATGTTGCTGAAATAGTGGGATAACATCTTTGTAGGAAAATGGCTCCCTGTTGCAGTTACCACCCCACTTATTGCCTGATATTGATGCTGACTTGACTGAGAAGTATGCTGGGACCCTGCTAACCAGGCCCCAGCCCCAGTGTTCTTTCACTAAAATGTACCATTGTTTCCACAGTTGGCACACCCCTGGCACACAGATAAGTCCCTTGTAAAAGGTACCAGTGGTACCAAGGGCCCTGTGACCAGGGAAGGTCTCTAAGGGCTGCAGCATATGTTGTGCCACCCTTAGGGACCGCTCACTAGCACATGCACACTGCCATTGCAGACTGTGTGTGTTGGTGGGGAGAAAAAGGCAAAGTCAACATGGCATCCCCCTTAGGGTTCCATGCGCACAAAATACTACCTGTGGCATAGGTACGTCACCCCTCTAGCAGGCCTTACAGCCCTAAGGCAGGGTGCACTATACCATAGATGAGGGCATAGCTGCATGAGCAATATGCCCCTACAGTGTGTCTAAGCCTATTCTTAGACATTGTAAGTACAGTGTGACCATATTAAATATCTGGTCTGGGAGTTTGTCAAAAACGAACTCCACAGCTCCATAATGGCTACACTGAATACTGGGAAGTTTGGTATCAAACTTCTCAGAATAATAAACCCACATTGATGCCAGTGTTGGATTTATTAAAAAATGCACACAGAGGGCATCTTAGAGATGCCCCCTGTATTTTACCCACTCCTTCAGTGCAGGACTGACTGGTCTGTGCCAGCCTGCTGCTGAGAGACGAGTTTCTGACCCCATGTGGTGAGGGCCTTTATGCTCTCTGAGGACAGAAACAAAAGCCTGCTCTGGGTGGAGGTGCTTCAACCTCCCTCCTGCAGGAACTGTAACACCTAGCAGTGAGCCTGAAAGGCTCAAGCTTCGTGTTACAATGCCCCAGGGCACTCCAGCTAGTGGAGATGCTTGTCCCCTGGACACAGCCCCCACTTTTGGTGGCAAGTCCAGGGGAGATAATGAGAAAAACAAGGAGTCACCCACCAGTCAGGACAGGCCCTAAGGTGCCCTGAGCTGAAATGACCCCTGCTGCTTTTAAGAAATCCTCCATCTTGGTGTTGGAGGATTCCCCCAATAGGATTAGGGATGTGCCCCCCTCCCCTCAGGGAGAAGGCACAAAGAGGGTGTAGCCACCCTCAAGGACAGTAGCCATTGGCTACTGCCCTCCTGACCTAAACTCACCCCCTAAATTCAGTATTCAGGGGCGACCCAGAACCCAGGAAATCAGATTCCTGCAACCTGAGGAAATAAGAAAGACTGCTGACCTACAAGCCTGCAGAGAAGGAGGAAGACGACAACTGCTTTGTCCCCAGCCCTACCAGCTTGTCTCCAACTTCGAAAACCTGCTCCAGCGATGCCTCCGACAGAGACCAGTCACCTCTGAAGACTCAGAGGACTGCGCTGGACTAAAGGACCAAGAAACTCCTGTGAACAGCAGCCCTGTTCAAAACCAGCAACTTTCAAAGAATACACGTTTCCTGCCGGAAGTGTGAGACTTCACACTCTGCAACTGATGCCCCGGGCTCGAGATCCAGAGAACTAACACATCAGGGAAGCCTCCCCAGCGACTGGGAGCCCGTGAGTAACCAGAGATGACCCCCCTGAGCCCCCACAGCGACTCCTGCAGAGAGAATCCAGAGGCTCCCCCTGACCGCGATTGCCTGTAACAAGGGACCAGACACCTGGAACCAACACTGCACCCGCAGCCCCCAGGACCTGAAGGAACCGAACCTCAGCGCAGGAGTGACCCCCAGGCGACCCTCTGCCTTGCCCAGGTGGTGGCTGTCCAGAGAAGCCCCCCCCAGTGCCTGCCTGCACCGCTGGAGTGACCCCGGGTCCCTCCATTGTTTTCTACCTGAAACCTGACGCCTGCCTTGCACACTGCACCTGGCAGCCCCGTGCCGCTGAGGGTGTGTTTTGTGTGCCTACTTGTGTCCCACCCAGTGCTCTACAAAACCCCCCTGGTCTGCCCCCCGAGGACACAGGTACTTACCTGCTGGCAGACTGGAACCGGAGCACCCCTGTTCTCCATAGGTGCCTAGGTGTTTTGGGCACCTCTTTGACCTCTGCACCTGACCGGCCCTGAGCTGCTGGTGTGGTAACTTTGGGGTTGCCTTGAACCCCCAACGGTGGGCTGCCTATGCCCCAGAACTGAGACTTGTGTTTTACTTACCTCCTAAACTCACCTTTACTTACCTCCCCCAGGAACTGTTTATTTTTGCAGTGTCCACTTTGAAAATAGCATATTGCCATTTTTACAAAGACTGTATATGATATTGCTTTTATACCAAGTTCCTAAAGTATCTAAGGGAAGTACCTTGCATTTAAAGTATTTAATGTAAATCTTGAACTTGTGGTTCTTAAAATAAACTAAGAAAATATATTTTTCAATATAAAAACCTATTGGCCTGGAGTAAGTCTTTGAGTGTGTGTTCCTCATTTATTGCCTGTGTGTGTACAACAAATGCTTAACACTACCCTCTGATAAGACTACTGCTTGGCCACACTACCACAAAATAGAGCATTAGAATTATCTACTTTTGCCACTATCTTACCTCTAAGGGGAACCCTTGGACTCTGTGCACACTATTTCTTACTTTGAAATAGTATATACAGAGACAACTTCCTACAATCTTGTAGTGTGACCATATAAAAGTGTTCTGACACGATGTAACGATTGAGGGTTCTGTGATCTAATATTGGCCTTAAGATTCCATCCTTTTTGGGAATGAGGAAATACAGTGAGTAAACTCCCGCCCCTACTTGATTTTGTGGCACAGCTTCTATTGCTTGTTTGAGTAATAGAGATTTGACTTCTTCAAAACAGAGTGATATGGTCTGTGGCTAGCCTGTGTGATTTTGGTGGAATGTTTGGTGGAGTTTGCATCAATTCTAGGCAATAGCCATTGTGGATAATTGCTATTACCCAGTTGTTTGTGGTAACGTTTAGCCAATTGTTGTGGAACTTTTGCAGTCTTCCCCCCCACAGGGGAGGTGTGGATTGGAAAGGAATGGCACAAGTCACTGTTTACTTTGTTGTGAGGCTTGTTTTGGTGTATGATATTTTCCCCTGCCTCTGGGGTACTGGCCTCTATAAGTAACCACCTCGTTGGTATTGAGGTTGGTAGGACGGCCTTGGCTGTGATGTGGATGCCTCTGCAGTTTGGGCTCTAAATCCACCTCTAAACTGGGGTTTACGAAAGGATCGCCTGTATTGTGTGGTGTATAGTGCACCCCTGGCTTTTGCGGTGTCTGAATCCTTGCGCATTTTTTCTATAGCAGTGTCGACCTCTGGGCCGAAAAACTGTTTCTGGTTGAATGGCATATTTAACACTGCCTGTTGGATTTCAGGTTTGAATCCTGAAGACCTAAGCCATGCATGTCTCCTTATGGTTACAGCAGTGTTTATGGTTCTGGCTGCTGTATCTGCAGAGTCTAGGGCCGACATAATCCGATTATTAGTGATGGCTTGCCCTTCCTCCACTATCTGTTGTGCCCTTTTTTCCTGTTCTTTGGGGAGAAGCTGGATTATATCTTTCATCTCGTCCCAGTGGGCCCGTCATATCTAGCCAACAACGCCTGTGAATTGGCTATTCTCCATTGGTTGGCTGCTTGAGATGCCACCCTCTTCCCTGGAGCATCAAACTTCCTACTCTCTTTGTCTGGTGGGAGTGCATCACCTGACGACTGAGTTGGCTCTCTTCCTGGCAGCACTTACCACTACTGAGTCTGGAGGTAGTTGTTGGGTAATATAGACAGGATCGGAAGGAGGTGTCTTATATTTCTTCTCCACTGTAGGAGTAATTATTCTTACCTTTGCGGGCTCTCTAAATATGTGGTCAGCATGTTTTAGCATGCCGGAGAGCATAGGAAGCGACTGATCTGTTGCATGCATGGAGGAGAGTGTATTAAATAAGAAATCATCCTCTAATGGCTCAGATTGCATGGTGACCTTATGATATGTTGCCGCCTTAGCTATCAAATGAGTGTTGCCTGTACTATCCTCTGGTGGTGAAGGCTTAGAGGGATAGCAATCTGGGGTATTGTCTGGAATGGGGTCTGGATCATAAAGATCCCATGGATCCACATTGTCCTGCTGCGAATCAAATGAGTGATGGTGACTGCATAGGTGTAGGACTGGTAGGAGGAGACACATGTAGATGTGGAGATTGAGGAGGAGAAAACTGAGGAGGTGTAGGTCTCTCCTTTGTTTTTGGCACTTTAGCTGGAGGCTGTGTAGTGTCCAATTCCTCCTGAAAGGCTAATTTCCTCTTCGGTTTTGGAGGAGGAACGGTTAAAATTCTGCCAGTTTCTTTATGGATATGAATCCTGGCTTGCCTTTCATCCATTGCTTCCATGATTGGTTGCATTTGTGAGTCCTCCTCAGTAGTTTTTGGGCTTTCTCCAAGTGCTTTTGAAAGTCCATGCTCCTCAATATAACTAGTTTTTTCCGGCTCTGAAGCTGGCTTTTTCGGTATAGAAAAAGATGGGGTTGAAGATGGTCTCGGCTCCGAAAATGATTTGAGATTTCGACTCGGAAGAGTGGTGTTTGCTTGGTTCGGAAACGGAGCTTCAGCACAAGTCCGATGGCTTCGCAGGGGTGGCCTTCTTTGGTGCCGAGCTGGTGGGTTGGTCACTGAGCATTTTCTTTCGGGTCACGCCATGGCTTTCCGGCAGTGGCTTCCCCAAGGCCTTATGTTTGGGCTTAGATGACACAGGGGCAGGCGTACTCACGTGCTGTCCTGCTGTGACCGGTCTGTCCTCTTCAGAATACTGGTGGAAGTCTGATCCTCGAACGGAGACTGCGGATTTCTTCTTCTTCTTCGATGTCGAGATGCCCAGTGCTTTTTGATGCCATCTCGAGTCTCCGTGCTCTCCTGTCCCGGAGTGTCTTTTTCGACCAGAAGGATCTGCAGGCCTCGCAATTTTCTTCCTGATGGTCGGGGGAAAGGCAGAGATTACAGACGAGGTGTTGGTCCATATAAGGGAATTTGGCGTGGCACCGAGGACAGATTCAGAATGGAAGCGATCCATGAGGCTTCCACGTGGTCGGCCCACCTAGGCCCGAGCTGGGCACGCGCGCACCCCGAAGGGCGAGTAAAGATGTTTGTTTCGCTGGGTTTTCAAGATTTTCCAAATCGAACTATTGGAGCAAAAGTAAACCTGTCCGAACCCGATGGCGGAAAGAAAACAATCTAACATGGAGTCGATGTCCATGCGCAATGGAGAAGAGGAGGAGGAATCGCTCGATCTCGCGAGTCGAAAATACTTCTTCAAAGAAAAACAACTTGTAACACTCCGAGCCCAACACTAGATGGCAGACGTAGCTGCAGATACACGTGCTGTGCATAGACTAGTAAGCAGTTATCTCCCCAAAAGCGGTGGCTTAGCCTGTAGGAGTTGAAGTTGTCGAAATAATGTTCGTAATACAGCCTGTCCTACTGTGGCTTGTTGTGTTGTTAACACATCTACACAGTAATGCTTCGTGAATGTATGAGGCGTAGACCATGTGGCTGCCTTACAGATTTCTGTCATAGGTATATTTCCTAGAAAGGCCATTGTGGGGCCTTTTTTCCTAGTGGAGTGCGCTTTTGGCGTAATAGGTAGATCTCTTTTTGCTTTAATATAGCAGGTCTGAATACATTTCACTATCCATCTGGCAATGCCTTGTTTGGATATTGGATTTCCTGCATGAGGTTTTTGGAAGGCTACAAACAATTGTTTTGTTTTGCGAAATTGTTTTGTTCTATCAATGTAATACATTAGTGCTCTTTTAATGTCTAACGTATGTAAGGCTCTTTCAGCTACTGAGTCTGGTTGTGGAAAAAAGACTGGGAGTTCCACTGTTTGGTTTAGGTGGAACGGTGATATAACTTTTGGTCTGAATTTGGGATTTGTAGGGAGAACAACTTTATGTTTATGTATTTATATACAGGGTTCTTGTATAGTAAATCCTTGTATTTCACTTACTCTTCTAAGAGATGTGATAGCTATTAGGAAGGCTGCTTTCCAGGTTAAGTATTGTATCTCACAGGAGTGCATGGGTTCAAATGGTGGACCCATGAGTTGTGTTAATACAATATTGAGGTTCCACAAGGGGACTGGTGGTGTTCTCGGGGGTATGATTCTTTTTAAACCCTCCATAAATGCTTTGATGACTGGTATTCTAAAAAGTGATGTTGAATGTGTAATCTGCAGATAGGCAGATATTGCTGTGAGATGTATTTTGATAGAAGAAAATGCTAGTTTACATTTTTTAAGTGTAATAAATAGCTTACAATGTTTTTTGCGGAAGCATGTACTGGTTGAATTTGATTATTATGGCAGTAATAAACAAATCTTTTCCATTTGTTTGCGTAACAATGTCTTGTAGTAGGTTTTCTAGCTTGCTTAATGACCTCCATACATTCTTGTGTAAGGTCTAAATGTCCAAATTCTAAGACTTCAGGAGCCAGATTGCTAGATTGAGCGATGCTGGATTCAGGTGTCTGATCTGCTGTTTGTGTTGAGTTAACAGATCTGGTCTGTTTGGTAGTTTGATATGAGGTACTGACCGGTCTAGTAGTGTTGTGTACCACGGTTGGCGCTATTAGTATTAGTTTGAGGCTGTTTTGACTCAATTTGTTTACCAGATAAGGAAGGAGTGGGAGAGGGGGAAAAGCGTAAGCAAATATCCCTGACAAACTCATCCATAACGCACTGCCGTTGGACTGCGGGTGTGGATACCTGGACGTGAAGTCTTGACATTTTGCGTTTTCTTTTGTTGCAAATAGGTCTATTTCTGGTGTTCCCCAGCATAGAAAGTAGTTTTGTAGTACCTGGGGATGAATCTCCCATTCGTGTGTTTGTTGGTGATCTCGACTGAGATTGTCGGCTAACTGGTTTTGAATCCCTGGGATGTATTGTGCTATTAGACGAATGTGATTGTGAATCGCCCAATGCCAAATCTTTTGTGCTAAGAGACACAGTTGTGATGAGTGTGTCCCTCCTTGTTTGTTTAGGTAATACATTGTTGTCATGTTGTCTGTTTTGACAAGAATGTGTTTGTGGCTCGTTATTGGTTGAAATGCTTTTAACGCTAGAAATACTGCCAATAGTTCTAAGTGATTTATGTGAAACTGTTTTTGCCGAGAGTCCCATTGTCCTTGAATGCTGTGTTGATTGAGGTGTGCTCCCCACCCTATCATAGAGGCATCTGTAGTTATTACGTACTGAGGCACTGGGTCTTGAAAAGGCCGCCCTTGGTTTAAATTTATATTGTTCCACCATTGAAGCATGCCTAGGAGTTTCATTACTATTTTGACTTGTATTCTTTGGTTTGGATACATGACCTGTATTACATTGTGAAATGCTTGTACTCTTTGTGGACTTGGAGTGGCAATCGCTTTTGCTGTGTCGATTGTTGCCCCTAAGTATTGCTGTGTCTGACACGGCTGAAGGTGTGACTTTGTGTAGTTGATTGAGAAACCTAGTTTGTGTAGGGTTTCTATGACGTACTTTGTGTGTTGTAAACACCGTTCTAGTGTGTTGGTTTTGATTAACCAATCGTCTAGGTACGGGAACACATGTATTTGCTGCTTTCTGATATGCGCAGCTACTACTGCCAGGCATTTTGTAAAAACTCTTGGCGCAGTTCTTATTCCGAATGGCAACATCTTGAATTGGTAATGTACCCCTTGGAATACACATCTTAGGTATTTTCTGTGTGAAGGCTGTATTGGTATATGGAAATATGCATCCTTTAGGTCTAGTGTTGTCATGTAGTCTTGTTGTTTGAGCAGTGGGATTACGTCTTGTAATGTCACCATGTGAAAGTGGTCTGATTTGATGTAGGTATTTAATGTTCTGAGATCTAATATAGGTCTCAGTGTTTTGTCCTTTTTAGGTATGAGAAAGTACAGAGAGTAAACTCCTGTTCCTTTCTGTTGAATTGGTACTAGTTCTATTGCTCCTTTTTGTAGCAATGTCTGGACCTCTAGTCCTAGAAGATCCATGTGTTGTTTTGACATATTGTGTGTTTTCGGTGGTACGTTTGGAGGGAATGTGAGAAATTCTATGCAATAACCATGCTGGATAATTGCCAGTACCCAAGTGTCTGTTGTGATCTCCTCCCAATGTTTGTAAAAATTGCTTAGTCTCCCCCCCACAGGTGTTATGTGTTGGGGAATTGTGACTTGGAAGTCACTGCTTGTTTTGGGGCTTTGGAACTTCCCTCTATTCTTTTGGAATTGTCCCCCTCTATATTGCCCCTGAAAACATCCCCGCTGATATTGACTTTGATAAGTGGGCCTTGCTTGTGAGGTTCTGGGTTCTGTAGCTTGTCCTTGAAACCCCCCTCTAAACTGTGTTTTGCGAAATGTGCCTCTGCTCTGTGGGGAGTAGAGTGCGCCCATGGCTTTGGCCGTATCAGTGTCTTTTTTACGTTTTTCTATAGCAGTGTCCACCTCCGGCCTAAACAACTGCTGTCCATTAAAAGGCATATTCAGCACGGCTTGTTGTATTTCCGGCTTGAATCCTGACGTACGCAACCATGCATGTCTCCTTATTGTTACTGCAGTATTTACTGTCCTTGTAGCTGTATCTGCTGCATCCATTGCTGACTGTATCTGATTATTTGAGATACTTTGTCCTTCCTCCACCACTTGTTGTGCCCTTTTCTGGAATTCTTTGGGTAAGTGTTCTATGAAATGCTGCATTTTGTCCCAATGAGCCCTATCATATCTTGCCAGAAGTGCTAGTGAGTTGGCAATGCACCATTGGTTTGCTGCTTGTGCTGCAACCCTTTTCCCAGCAGCGTCAAATTTGTGACTCTCCTTGTCTGGAGGTGGTGCGTCTCCCGAGGTGAGAGAGTTTTCTCTCTTGCGAGCTGCCCCTACTACCACAGAGTCTGGTGTTAATTGCTGCGTGATACACAGGGTCTGTAGGCGGTGGCTTGTACTTTTTCTCCACCCTTGGAGTTATGGCCCTGTCTTTGACAGGCTCCAGAAACACCTGTTTGGAGTTTTTTAGCATTCCAGGTAGCATAGTTAAGCTCTGGTATTGGCTATGAGTGGAGGATAGTGTATTAAACAAAGAGTCATCCTCAATCGGTTCTGCATGCAAGGTGACATTATGAAAAGCCGCTGCACTTGAGACCACCTGCGTGTAGGATGTACTGTCCTCAGGTGGGGACGGTCTCGCTGGGTAACAGTCTGGGTTGTTATCCGATACTGGCGCATCATAAAGGTCCCATGCGTCGGGATCGTCCTGACTCATTGCAGTATGCGTTGGGGATTGCATCAGTGGTGGAGTGACTACCGGTGATGTGTGCATTGATGGTGGTGGAGATGGTGGCGGAGTTGTCTGTCTTGCCACCTTTGCCTGTGGCTGCTTGTCCTTTTCTTGAAAGGCAAGTCTTCTTTTCATTTTAATTGGGGGAAGAGTGCTTATCTTCCCTGTGTCCTTTTGAATGTGGAGCCTCCTTTGAGTGTAGTCTGGCTCCATTGATTCTAGTTCTTGTCCGAACTTATGTCCTTGCATTTGGG
This sequence comes from Pleurodeles waltl, assembly GCF_031143425.1. NCBI lineage: Eukaryota > Metazoa > Chordata > Amphibia > Caudata > Salamandridae > Pleurodeles > Pleurodeles waltl. The sequence goes on along the minus strand of NC_090450.1, from coordinate 373,573,058 downwards.
AGGACAATCCCTGTTTCTCTGTGTAGGAGCCTGATTTCGGTTCCGAGGCTGGATGTTTTGGAATGGAAACCTTTTCGGTAGCCTTTTTCGGCTCCGACGAAACGTTCTTTATTTTCGGCGTCGTGGTGTCTCGGTGCCGACCCGTTTCAGTGCCGCTGTCTCGGTGCCGAACTTGCTCGGAGCCGCTGTCTCGGGCTCGAGATTGCTGTGTGCCGGTATCTCGACCGAAGTCGGATGACTTCGACACAAGCATGCCCTTTTTCAGTGCTGATGATCGGTCACCTATTTTACGGGTTAAGCCATGGCCTGTTGGCGGTGGCGTCCCCTGGTCTTCTCATGAGTTTTATGTTTTGACGTCTTACTCACGGTTTTAGGCGTTTCTTCGGGATCGAGCTCGTCCGAGTCAGACTCCTGGATGGAGAAGGTTTCTTCTTCCTCCTCCAAATGCCTTTGTCCTGTCGGCTCCGACGCCATTTGCAGTCTTCTCGCTCTTCGGTCTCTTAATGTTTTCCTCGACCGAAACGCTCGACAGGCTTCACAAGTATCTTCTTTGTGTTCTGGAGACAAACACAAGTTACAGACCAGGTGCTGATCTGTATACGGATACTTGTTGTGACATTTTGGGCAGAAGCGGAATGGGGTCCGTTCCATCAGCCTTGAAGAGACACGTGGCCGGGCCAACCAGGACCCGACAAGAGATCGAAAAAACCCCGAAGGGCCACAGGAGCGCTTCAAAAGTCGGTGTCGATCTGTAGTAACTAACCCGATACCGAACCCAAACAATACCGTCTAATTTTCAGAGATTCTAACTAACTTTCCGAACCGAAACACGGAGCGAAAAGGAACACGTCCGAACCCAATGGCGGAAAAAAAACAATCTAAGATGGAGTCGACGCCCATGCGCAATGGAGCCGTAAGGGGAGGAGTCCCTCGATCTCGTGACTCGAAAGACTTCTTCGAAGAAAAACAACTTGTAACACTCCGAGCCCAACACTAGATGGCGGGATGTGCAAAGCATGTGTATCTGCAGCTACACATGCCATCGAACACATATACATATATATATATATATATATATATATATATATATATATATATATATATACATATACACATACATACACACACACAAGTGTATTTCAGGCCACAGTGTTTCTCTTTTTGGAGTGATCACTGAGGACACAGAGGACTGTCTTTGTAATATTTTTTTTCTCAATACTATATGACAAATACATGAGCTTTTTTTCAAACAGCAAGCCCAGCTGAATCTTCTTGTGTTTAAACATGGATTCATTTAGGTAATTGGTTTGCTGTTTAAAGTCAAGAATTTCTTTATTCGGTCCACAAAGGACCATAAAAGTGCAAAGAAAAATAAAAGCGCACAATACATGAATTATCATGGCATCATTAAAAAACAACAATAAAAAAGATAAGACATAAAAAGAGAAATTAATGGGCAATGCAACCACAGACAAACTGTACATTATCAACACCTCGCACTAGATATGCTAAGAATGTGGATAAACTATATTACACATATTTCAAACAATTTTTCCTCTGCAAAAACAATACAAACATATAAAGCATAACAGTCACATAATAAAGTGCATTATGCAAACAATGGATAAAATGCACTCAGATAGAATCCCCCTGCATCCAGAAATTTCCTTAACCTCAATGAAGAAGCTAGGAAACAAGCAATGGTATAAGTTGTATTAACATCTGGAAGCAACTGTAAAAACACGAGGGCTGGCCTCACCAGTACTAAGTGCAAGAATTCCAGTAGAGGGAATAAAAACATTTGACGAGGATTCTCATAAAAACTAGAGAAAAAACAAAGTGCAAGAGATTTTGAGGAGAGATATCACAAGTACACAGACCCAAGCTTTGTAACTCCACCCAACAGGTTTTGGGTATGCCAACAGCATATGGCACTGATTAAATCTTGTTAGGAAAAAGTGGTGGTGGATATTGAAAGTGCTAAACAAATAGGGTTCAATGGTGGGACCAGTCAAGCAGAACATGACCACGGACCAGAGGTTTCTTTGGCTCAAAAGCCTCCCTCTCAGTTTTCCTCCACAACTAAATTATCCCGGGTCCATGCAATATCTTCCTTCGTTACAGAAAGAGGCAATTCAAACAAAGCAGGCCTTCCTAATTTCACACAAGAATCCCTAATATACTTTAACCAACAAATCGATCACCACCCGTCAAGTTCCAAACAATCCTTAATTATCTCCACCCAAGTAATTTTCAGTACACACCTGAGGGTGAACGGCAGAGGGGTCCAACAAAAACTCATGGACCATATAAGCTGATGTAGAGGCAGGAACTGCTGGCAAAAGCCAGCCTGAAGAAACCATTTTCGGCTAATTAAAGTTCATTAACATTAGTGTAACCCCATAAATGACTGCTGTAGGTGGCCACTGAGACAGATTTTGCCTGGTAGTTCTTCAGCAGGGCCCCAGTGACTTAATCCTTGTTCTGTTCTGCTGCTGCCTCGTCGGGGACTCCCTGTCCTAAGATCCTGCTGCCAAGAGGGGGGGCGGAGCCTGAATCCAGAGGGCATGAAAGCGCGTTGCGCACCCACGCAACATGGGAAATCCTTGTTCTGCTCTGCTCATGCCTCGTTGGGGACTCCCTGTCCTAAGATCCTGCTGCCAAGACGGGGGTGGAGCATGAATTGCGAGTGCTTGAAAGCGCGTCGCGCACCCCCCCGCAACGCGAGACGTGCGGGCCGCGCCCGTGCAAAGCCTGGGCCCATCTGTGCCCATTAGAGACCGACAGAGGCCGTGCTGGGCAAACCCTTTTGGTCTTAAGGTAGGGATTGTGGCTGATATACATTGTTGACTGATACTGGTAATCCTGTGCCACGGATAATTTTACAGTGTAAGAATGGGGAAGCGCAAGGCAAAAAATAGCCCAACAGTGGGCGCTGTGCAAACTAAAATCCCTAAGCTCCATCAAATGCCTCTTACCCTTTTTTAACTGTGTAACTAATGAAATAGATACTCTGATTGAAGAAGTTGAATCCTTGCTAAAGAAAAAGGAGAGGAACCCATGGAAGGGGCTGAAAAATGGCTCCTTCGCCCCCTTTTTTATGGCTAGACTCCCTAGAAAAGAGAACACTTCTTCAAATGAAGACACTCTGGTTACATTGGTGGCCCAGGCCGATGGCCATAATGTAAAAGCTATGGGAGACAACTTATTGCATTCAGCCACAGAGAATGTCTTGTAAGGCAGCACGATTGTTCATGAAATCCCTTGTTCAAATCATTTCCAGCTGCTTAACATCCAGGATCAAGCTTATGAGCATGGAAGTTCTTTCTCAAGCCTACGTCCCTTAAGCCAACATTGCCACGTAGCTCCTTCCCAGGATGAAGTGGTCTTTCTTATCATGGGCTTAGAAGAAGAAGTAATGGAGCTGAAGTCAATAATGATGGAAGTATTAGATACCTTTCACTCCATTACTCGGACAAGAGATATTGTATCTTCCAACAAAGAAGAGCCCACTATTTCTTCATTCCCACTCCTAATCTGGGCATTGTGAGGAACGAAAGTTGCCCTAGCCTTTTGGCTAGGCCGGTCCAGGGTGGCAAAGAATCTCAGGTTAGCCTTACTAGTCCATCTGGCACTAAGGATCATCCCTATACTTTACCTGTTTTACGATCTCGTGAAAAAATTGAGTGGGACTCTACTATTGGGCAATTTTCCCATAAATCTTCCAGCGGTGGCTATCCTATTTACATGTGCAAGGTACCTTTATTACCCCCCCTAATACACGTGAAGACAGTTCATCACAAATAAATAAGGCTATTTATTGGATACGACACACTAGACAATGAGGCTCTATCATTCATTCAGATATAATATCAGCTGAAAGCTTTAGTGAGAAGGCAGGCCACTGGGATATTATAAAGCTAATGTTATTAAGTCCCAGGTTGTAAAGGGTTTGCTATCGATGGAGGCCTGAAATCCCCTGCGAAATGGCTCAAATATTTGTTTTGAAAGTAGCTGGCCTGTGAACAGTCCTTTACCGAAAAGAATCCCGATTACCTTGAATGCTAGATCCCAAAAGGAGGGACACTATTTTTAACCGAAACAACATACTCCATGGCCCATAAGATTGAGTACGCTTGCCCGATTGAGAGGTCCAATTCACGAGAGAGAGCAACCAGATGTTTTTTTAGACAATGATTGACTGTCTTCGCCCCCAGCCGCCTGGGATATACTGTTCTCCCCCTTGTGGCTATTTTGCTCCCAGAAGGTGATTTAGATTCAGAACTACCTTCCACTAGGGGCTTGACTCCAATTCATAATGCAAAAATGGCAAACTTAGAATTTGTGAAGAGAGTAGCAAGAACTCGTACCTTGGAGTTTTCTCAGAAAGTCTTGCTGGGTTTTGAGACTCCAATGTCAGAGCTTTTAACATGAAATGAAGCCGGAATTCATAATAACTAGAGGATGTTGATTTTGGGTAAGGGGTGGGGGGTGTGGAGTCGTCGGGGGTAGTACTTGGGCTATTTCAAATGTCTATAGACAGGGGTACAGCTCCTTTTGTAAGGAAGCTAATCCGTCTCCAGCTGGGAGAGCAGCAGAGGGGCTTATCACATAATGCAAGGTTTACCATTACTGTGTGTTAATGTTTATAATAGACTAGGTTGTCCAAACCAATTGTCCAAAACCATCCAGATCTTGAATGCCCTTGTGTGGGACTATCGCATCACATTTTATCATTCTAGCTGGTGACTTTAATGTGTCCCTCAAGCCGAATTCTACCTTCTCTGAGATCACGCAGTTAGAAGATCAAATATGGAATATTCCATCTTCCTATCCCAGAGAAAGCAGCCTAAATCCAGCATCAGGGCTCTCCAGGTCATAGACTTCATGATAACGCATGGTCTTCGCCCAGGAAATGGTTGTTTTCCTCCAGACACTCAAGCAAAACCATCTTATTTTTCAGAGGGTCTTACAGTAGGATACTTGACCTTGTAATTATTGATGTGAGGATATGGCATACAATCAAAGGCATTAGGGTGGGTAACCAAAATAACAGTGACCACACTCCAATCTTGGTAACATATGACGGCAATTTTTTTTGTCAAAGCAGCCGTTTGACAAAATCATATAGCCACCCCTGTTCTAGAGGTGTCCTCCAATAAGCAGGGCCCAGAAATGGTACGCCTTTAGAAGCCCTAAGAAATTGTGGGCAAAAATGCGTGCCTAAATTTCTACCCATCAATTATCTGATGTCTCTTGCTTACACACCCCGAATGAGGTTATGGACCTGCATGCAGGCCTCTTTTCCTCTTTGAAAGATTTTTAAAACTTTTTAAGAGAATACACACCCGGAAGTAGGATCTCCCCATAGGTGGTTTGGCAAGGCATGCAGAGAGGCCAAGAGTAGCCTTTTAAAAGCAATCAAACTAAAAGATAAATCTACGATAAGTCTTGCAAGTTGTGAGTATGCGCTTGCACAGAAGCTCAGCAAAAATCTCTGGTAAGAGTCATCATGGCAGGATTTACTATTAGCTGCTAAGGACAGAAACTCTTAACGTTTTTGGTCCTTGGTGGATAAAAATGAGCACAATGAGAACTTTAGACCTGATTGCCATATTCCCCTGAAAATTGCATTGGTTATTTTACGGAGTTGTACAGCTATGAGCCTGTTCCCCTAATTGCTAATGATAATGGATTGATTTCTTCTTTGCCCACTGTAGACAGTTGTGTACCCTTTACTCTTAAGGAAACAGATCGCCATTAAGGCCTAAAAATCAGGAAAGGCACCAGGGCTGGATGGCATACCCTCTGATCTGTTTAAATCTGACCTTGAGTATTGGGGTCCCTAGGTCAACAGGGTGTCAAATGCCGTTTTGGCAAGTGGTTTGTACCCCGCTCTTGGAAGGGAGCATTTATTGTCCCCAATTCACAAAAACGAGGACAGGGGTGTCCCGGGAAACTATAGGCCAATTAGTCTTCTGGACAACCTTAAAAAAATATTCTGTCACCACGTCTTGTGCAGGCTTAAGGAATGGATAGAAGATGGACAAGTTCTTAGCCATTTCCAGGAAGGTTTTAGGCAAAAAATAAGCACAGTTGACCAGGTCTTTTGTTTCCTTACAATCAAATGGAAGACGGTGGACCTGGACGCAGGGAAACTTTTTGTTGCTTTTGTAGATCTCAAGTCTGCCTTTGATCTGGTTCTGCGCTGGAAATTATGGAAGGTTATGGACAGTGCCGGAGTTCCGAGACCCCTTTTAAATATAATTAAAGATTTGTATTCCGAGAATTATGCTAAAGTTCGATGGGGAACAAAAGGAGAACTAATGAGAGAGATCCCAATATGCAGAAGGGTGAGACAGGGTTGTGTGCTGGCCCCTACACTTTTCCTATTGTTTATTATTGCTTACACTGCTTACTTATTGAATTGTGTTAACTATGCGCCCAAGTTAGGCAGGGTAAAGACACCGTGTTTGCTGATGATACTTTATTATCGCAAACCGCTTCTGGCCTTGCTAACCTACTTGAGAAATTTATGGGCTTTTGTAAGGACCATGGTCTGGAAATTAATACATCCAAAAGCAAATATATGGTTTTTTGGTGACAAAAAAAAAAAAAAAAAAAAACTTAGAGGGACCTTAGCTCTGTCATCCCTTGATGCATGTAAGGGGTGAGGTTGAGTTCTATCACCATATGCTCTGAGTTATTCATTATATCTCTACAAGTTGGGATTACTTTCTAAGAAACCAAAACTATTTCTAGTACTTAAATCCTAACTTTTACAAAACTTTTAAACTTAAAAAAAGAGATGCTAACAGGGACTTACACAAGGCCCTAGCAGGACTTTTAAACATTTGGGAAAGTAGTCAAAATTCCAAAAATCAATTTTCTTATGACAATTTTGGAATTTAGTCGTGTGATTGGGTATTGGTTGAGTAGTCCAGCAAATGCAAAGTCTTAGACCCCACTGCTGATCCCTCAATCTAGGAAGCTGGCTCTGTGCATACTATCTCTCACTTTGAGATAGTAGAGACAGAGTCCAGGAGTTCCCCAAGTGGCTTGACACAGGAAATAATAGATAATACTAATGCTCTATTTGTGGTAGTGTGGTCGAGCAGTGTAGGAAGTTGGCTCTGTATGTGCTATTTCAAAGTAAGGAATAGCATGCACAGAGTCCAAGGATTCCCCTTAGAGGTAAGATAGTGGCAAAAAGAGATAATACTAATGCTCTATTTTGTGGTAGTGTGGTCGAGCAGTAGGCTTATCAAAGGAGTAGTGTTAGGCATTTGTTGTACATACACACAGGCAATAAATGAGGAACACACACTCAGAGACAAATCCAGCCAATAGGTTTTGTTATAGAAAAATATCTTTTCTTAGTTTGTTTTAAGAACCACAGGTTCAAATTCTACATGTAATATCTCATTTGAAAGGTATTGCAGGTAAGTACTTTAGGAACTTTGAATAATTACAGTAGCATTTATACTTTTTACATAAAACACAAATAGCTGTTTTAAAAGTGGACACAGTGCAATTTTCACAGTTCCTGGGGGAGGTAAAGTATTGTTATTTTTAACAGGTAAGTAAGTCACTTACAGGTCTCAGTTTTGGGTCCAAGGTAGCCCACCGTTGGGGGTTCAGAGCAACCCCAAAGTCACCACACCAGCAGCTCAGGGCCGGTCAGGTGCAGAGGTCAAAGAGGTGCCCAAAACACATAGGCTTCAATGGAGAGAAGGGGGTGCCCCGGTTCCAGTCTGCCAGCAGGTAAGTACCCGCGTCTTCGGAGGGCAGACCAGGGGGGTTTTGTAGGGCACCGGGGGGGACACGAGTCAGCACAAAAAGTACACCCTCAGCAGCGCGGGGTTGGCCGGGTGCAGTGTGTAAACACGCGTCGGGTTTCTAATAGTTTCCTATGGGAGACCAAGGGGTCTCTTCAGCGATGCAGGCAGGCAAGGGGGGGGGCTCCTCGGGGTAGCCACCACCTGGGCAAGGGAGAGGACCTCCTGGGGGTCACTCCTGCACAGGAGTTCCGTTCCTTCAGGTGCTGGGGGCTGCGGGTGCAGCGTCTTTTCCAGCCGTCGGGAAGCAGAGTTCAGGCAGTCGCAGTCAGGGGGAGCCTCAGGATTCCCTCTGCAGGCGTCGCTGTGGGGGCTCAGGGGGGACAACTTTGGTTACTCACGGTCTCGGAGTCGCCGGAGGGTCCTCCCTGAGGTGTTGGTTCTCCACCAGTCGAGTCGGGGTCGCCGGGTGCAGTGTTGCAAGTCTCACGCTTCTTGCGGGGATTTGCAGGGGTCTTTAAATCTGCTTCTTGAAACAAAGTTGCAGTCTTTTTGGAGCAGGGCCGCTGTCCTCAGGAGTTTCTTGTCTTTCTTGAAGCAGGGCAGTCCTCTGAGGATTCAGAGGTCGCTGGTCCCTTGGAAAGCGTCGCTGGAGCAGGTTTCTTTGGAAGGCAGGAGACAGGCCGGTAAGTCTGGGGCCAAAGCAGTTGGTGTTTTCTGTTCTTCCTCTGCAGGGGTTTTTCAGCTCAGCAGTCCTCTTCTTCTTGTAGTTTCAGGAATCTAAAGTTTTAGGTTCAGGGAAGCCCTTAAATACTAAATTTAAGGGCGTGTTTAGGTCTGGGGGGTTAGTAGCCAATGGCTACTAGCCCTGAGGGTGGGTACACCCTCTTTGTGCCTCCTCCCAAGGGGAGGGGGGTCACATCCCTAATCCTATAGGGGGAATCCTCCATCTGCAAGATGGAGGATTTCTAAAAGTTAGAGTCACTTCAGCTCAGGAAACCTTAGGGGCTGTCCTGACTGGCCAGTGACTCCTCCTTGTTTTTCTCATTATTTTCTCCGGACTTGCCGCCAAAAGTGGGGGCCGTGGCCGGAGAGGGCGGGCAACTCCACTAGCTGGAGTGTCCTGCGGTGCTGGAACAAAGGGGTGAGCCTTTGAGGCTCACCACCAGGTGTTACAGCTCCTGGCTGGGGGAGGTGTTAGCATCTCCACCCAGTGCAGGCTTTGTTACTGGCCTCAGAGTGACAAAGGCACTCTCCCCATGGGGCCAGCAACATGTCTCTAGTGTGGCAGGCTGCTGGAACCAGTCAGCCTACACAGATAGTCGGTTAAGGTTTCAGGGGGCACCTCTAAGGTGCCCTCTGGGGTGTATTTCACAATAAAATGTACACTGGCATCAGTGTGCATTTATTGTGCTGAGAAGTTTGATACCAAACTTCCCAGTTTTCAGTGTAGCCATTATGGTGCTGTGGAGTTCGTGTTTGACAAACTCCCAGACCATATACTCTTATGGCTACCCTGCACTTACAATGTCTAAGGTTTGGCTTAGACACTGTAGGGGCACAGTGCTCATGCACTGGTGCCCTCACCTATGGTATAGTGCACCCTGCCTTAGGGCTGTAAGGCCTGCTAGAGGGGTGACTTATCTATACTTGCATAGGCAGTGAGAGGCTGGCATGGCACCCTGAGGGGAGTGCCATGTCGCCTTACTCATTTTGTTCTCACCAGCACACACAAGCTGGTGAGCAGTGTGTCTGTGCTGAGTGAGGGGTCTCCAGGGTGGCATAAGACATGCTGCAGCCCTTAGAGACCTTCCCTGGCATCAGGGCCCTTGGTACCAGAGGTACCAGTTACAAGGGACTTACCTGGATGCCAGGGTGTGCCAATTGTGGATACAAAAGTACAGGTTAGGGAAAGAACACTGGTGCTGGGGCCTGGTTAGCAGGCCTCAGCACACTTTCAATTCAAAACATAGAATCAGCAAAGGCAAAAAGTCAGGGGGTAACCATGCCAAGGAGGCATTTCCTTACACAACCCCCCCCCCCCCCAAACGAAAGAGGATGAGACTAACCTTTCCCAAGAGAGTCTTCATTTTCTAAGTGGAAGAACCTGGAAAGGCCATCTGCATTGGCATGGGCAGTCCCAGGTCTGTGTTCCACTATAAAGTCCATTCCCTGTAGGGAGATGGACCACCTCAACAGTTTTGGATTTTCACCTTTCATTTGCATCAGCCATCTGAGAGGTCTGTGGTCAGTCTGAACTACAAAGTGAGTACCAAAGAGGTATGGTCTCAGCTTCTTCAGGGACCAAACCACAGCAAAGGCCTCCCTCTCAATTGCACTCCAACGCTGCTCCCTGGGGAGTAACCTCCTGCTAATGAAAGCAACAGGCTGGTCAAGGCCATCATCATTTGTTTGGGACAAAACTGCCCCTATCCCATGTTCAGAGGCATCTGTTTGCACAATGAATTGCTTGGAGTAATCTGGAGCTTTTAGAACTGGTGCTGTGCACATTGCTTGTTTCAGGGTGTCAAAGGCCTGTTGGCATTCTACAGTCCAGTTTACCTTCTTGGGCATTTTCTTGGAGGTGAGTTCTGTGAGGGCTGTCACAATGGATCCATATCCCTTCACAAACCTCCTATAGTACCCAGTCAAGCCAAGGAATGCCCTGACTTGAGTCTGGGTTTTTGGAGCTACCCAGTCCAGAATAGTCTCGATCTTGGGTTGGAGTGGCTGAACTTGGCCTCCACCTACAAGGTGTCCCAAGTAAACCACAGTTCCCTGCCCTATCTGGCATTTGGATGCCTTGATAGAGAGGCCTGCTGATTGCAGAGCCTTCAAAACCTTCTTCAGGTGGACCAGGTGATCCTGCCAGGTGGAGCTAAAGACAGCAATATCATCAAGATAAGCTGCACTAAAGGATTCCAACCCAGCAAGGACTTGATTCACCAACCTTTGGAAGGTGGCAGGGGCATTCTTTAAACCAAAGGGCATAACAGTGAACTGATAATGCCCATCAGGTGTGGAGAATGCTGTCTTTTCTTTTGCTCCAGGGGCCAATTTGATTTGCCAGTACCCTGCTGTTAAGTCAAAGGTACTTAAGAATTTGGCAGCCCCTAATTTATCAATCAGCTCATCAGCTCTAGGAATGGGATGGGCATCTGTCTTGGTGACAGAATTAAGACCTCTGTAGTCCACACAAAACCTCATTTCTCTCTTTCCATCTTTGGTGTGAGGTTTGGGGACTAAGACCACTGGGCTAGCCCAGGGGCTGTCAGAGTGCTCAATTACTCCCAATTCCAGCATCTTGTGGACTTCCACCTTGATGCTTTCCTTAACTTGATCAGACTGTCTGAATATTTTGTTTTTGACAGGCATGCTGTCTCCTGTGTCCACATCATGGGTACACAGGTGTGTCTGACCAGGGGTTAGGGAAAAGAGCTCAGCAAACTGCTGCAGGACCTTCCTACAGTCAGATTGCTGTTGGCCAGAGAGGGTGTCTGAATAGATCACTCCATCCACTGAGCCATCTTTAGGGTTTGATGAGAGAAGATCAGGGAGAGGTTCACTCTCAGCTTCCTGGTCCTCATCTGTTACCATCAACAGATTTACATCAGCCCTATCATGGAAGAGTTTTAGGCGGTTTACATGGATCACCCTCTTGGGGCTCCTGCTTATGCCTAGGTCCACCAGGTAGGTGACCTGACTCTTCTTTTCTAGGATTGGGTAAGGGCCACTCCATCTGTCCTGAAGTGCCCTGGGAGCCACAGGCTCCAAAACCCAAACTTTCTGCCCTGGTTGAAATTCAACCATTGCAGCCTTTTGGTCATACCAAAACTTCTGGAGTTGTTGGCTGGCCTCAAGGTTTTTACTTGCCTTTTCCATGTACTATGCCATTCTTGAGCTAAGGCCAAGTACATAGTCCACTATGTCTAGTTTAGGCTCATGAAGAGGTCTCTCCCAGCCTTCTTTAACAAGAGCAAGTGGTCCCCTTACAGGGTGGCCAAACAGAAGTTCAAAGGGTGAGAACCCTACTCCCTTCTGGGGCACCTCTCTGTAAGCGAAGAGCAGACATGGCAAGAGGACATCCCATCTCCTTTTGAGTTTTTCTGGGAGCCCCATGATCATGCCCTTTAATGTCTTGTTGAATCTCTCAACAAGGCCATTAGTTTGTGGATGATATAGTGTAGTGAATTTATAAGTCACTCCACACTCATTCCACATGTGTTTCAGGTATGCTGACATGAAGTTGGTACCTCTGTCAGACACCACCTCCTTAGGGAAGCCCACTCTGGTAAAGATAGCAATGAGGGCCTTGGCTACTGCAGGGGCAGTAGTTGACCTAAGGGGAATAGCTTCAGGATACCTAGTAGCATGATCCACTACTACTAGGATGTACATATTTCCTGAGGCTGTGGGAGGTTCAAGTGGACCCACTATGTCCACACCCACTCTTTCAAAGGGGACCCCCACCACTGGAAGTGGAATGAGGGGGGCCTTTGGATGTCCACCTGTCTTACCACTGGCTTGACAGGTGGGGCAGGAGATGCAAAACTCCTTAACCTTCTGGGACATGTTGGGCCAGTAGAAGTGGTTGACTAACCTCTCCCACGTCTTGGTTTGTCCCAAATGCCCAGCAAGGGGAATATCATGGGCTAAGGTCAGGATAAACTCTCTGAACTCCTGAGGCACTACCACTCTCCTAGTGGCACCAGGTTTGGGATCTCTTGCCTCAGTGTACAGGAGTCCATCTTCCCAATAGACCCTATGAGTTCCATTTTTCTTGCCTTTGGACTCTTCAGCAGCTTGCTGCCTAAGGCCTTCAAGAGAGGGACAGGTTTCTTGTCCCTTACACAACTCTTCCCTTGAGGGTCCCCCTGGGCCCAAGAGCTCAACCTGATAAGGTTCCAGCTCCATAGGCTCAGTTCCCTCAGAGGGCAGAACTTCTTCCTGAGAAGAGAGGTTCTCTTTTTCTTGTTGTGTTGCAGCTGGTTTCCCAGCTGACTTTCCTTTTCTCTTGGTAGGCTGGGCCATTCTTCCAGACTCCAGCTCTACTTTTTCACCCTGTGCCTTGCACCCTTGTCTTGACACACACCAGTTCAGGGATACCCAGCATGGCTGCATGGGTTTTCAGTTCTACCTCAGCCCATGCTGAGGACTCTAGGTCATTTCCAAGCAAACAGTCTACTGGGATATTTGAGGAGACCACTACCTGTTTCAGGCCATTGACCCCTCCCCACTCTAAAGTTACCATTGCCATGGGATGTACTTTAGTTTGATTGTCAGCATTGGTGACTGGATAGGTTTGTCCAGTCAGGTATTGGCCAGGGGAAACCAGTTTCTCTGTCACCATAGTGACACTGGCACCTGTATCCCTCAGGCCCTCTACACTTGTCCCATTGATTAAGAGCTGCTGCCTGTATTTTTGCATGTTAGGGGGCCAGGCAGCCAGTGTGGCTAAATCCACCCCACCCTCAGAGACTAATGTAGCTTCAGTGTGACACCTGATTTGCTCTGGGCACACTGTTGATCCCACTTGGAGACTAGCCATTCCAGTGTTAGCTGGAGTGGAGTTTGAAGTGGTATTTTTCTTGGGACAGGCCTTGTCTCCAGTTTGGTGTCCAGACTGACTACAGCTACGACACCAGGCCTTTTTGGGATCAAAGTTTTTACCCTTGTACCCAGAATTGTTTTGTGAAGAGGCTCTGGGCCCACCCTCCTGTGCAGGGTTTTGGGGGCCTGTAGAAGACTCTTTACTATTTTTGGTTGTCTCACCACCCTTCCCCTGGGGAGGTTTTGTGACCCCTTTCTTTTGGTCACCCCCTGTGGAAGTTTTGGACACCCTAGTCTTGACCCAATGGTCCGCCTTCCTTCCCAATTCTTGGGGAGAAATTGGTCCTAGGTCTACCAGATGGTGATGCAGTTTATCATTGAAACAATTACTTAATAGGTGTTCTTTCACAAATAAATTGTACAGCCCATCAAAATTACTTACACCACTGCCTTGAATCCAACCATCTAGTGTTTTTACTGAGTAGTCTACAAAGTCAACCCAAGTCTGGCTCGAGGATTTTTGAGCCCCCCCTGAATCTAATCCTATACTCCTCAGTGGAGAATCCAAAGCCCTCAATTAGGGTACCCTTCATGAGGTCATAAGATTCTGCATCTTTTCCAGAGAGTGTGAGGAGTCTATCCCTACACTTTCCTGTGAACATTTCCCAAAGGAGAGCACCCCAGTGAGATTTGTTCACTTTTCTAGTTACACAAGCCCTCTCAAAAGCTGTGAACCATTTGGTGATATCATCACCATCTTCATATTTAGTTACAATCCCTTTAGGGATTTTCAACATGTCAGGAGAATCTCTGACCCTATTTATGTTGCTGCCACCATTGATGGGTCCTAGGCCCATCTCTTGTCTTTCCCTTTCTATGGCTAGGATCTGTCTTTCCAAAGCCAATCTTTTGGCCATCCTGGCTAACTGGATGTCCTCTCACTGGAGTTATCCTCAGTGATTTCAGAGAGGTTGGTCCCTCCCGTGAGGGAGCCAGCATCTCGGACTAGTATGCTTGGAGTCAGGGCTTGAAAGGCCCTGTTCTCCCTAGATAGGACTGGTAGGGGGGAATCATCCTCCAAGTCACTATCATCATCCTCTGTGTTGCCATCCTCAGAGTGGTTGGCCTTTTCAAACTCTGCCAACAGCTCCTGGAGCTGTAGTTTGGAGGGTCTGGGGCCCATTGTTATTTTCTTTATTTTACAGAGTGACCTTAGCTCCCTCATCTTAAGATGGAGGTAAGGTGTGGTGTCGAGTTCCACCACATTCACATCTGCACTAGATATTATGCTTCTAAAAGTTGGAATACTTTTTAAGAATCTAAAACTAGTTATAGGTTCTAATTCAAACTTTCACAAACTTTTAAACTCTAAAAGAAATGCTAACAGGGACTAACACAAGGCCCTAGCAGGACTTTAAAGAATTTAGAAAAATTTCAAATTGCAAAAATCAATTTCTAATGACAATTTTTGGAATTTGTCGTGTGATCAGGTATTGGCTGAGTAGTCCAGCAAATGCAAAGTCTTGTACCCGACCGCTGATCCACCAATGTAGGAAGTTGGCTCTGTATGTGCTATTTCAAAGTAAGGAATAGCATGCACAGAGTCCAAGGGTTACCCTTAGAGGTAAGATAGTGGCAAAAAGAGATAATACTAATGCTCTATTTTGTGGTAGTGTGGTCGAGCAGTAGGCTTATCAAAGGAGTAGTGTTAAGCATTTGTTGTACATACACACAGGCAATAAATGAGGAACACACACTCAGAGACAAATCCAGCCAATAGGTTTTGTTATAGAAAAATATATTTTCTTAGTTTATTTTAAGAACCACAGGTTCAAATTCTACATGTAATATCTCATTTGAAAGGTATTGCAGGTAAGTACTTTAGGAACTTTGAATAATTACAGTAGCATTTATACTTTTTACATAAAACACAAATAGCTGTTTTAAAAGTGGACACTGTGCAATTTTCACAGTTCCTGGGGGAGGTAAAGTATTGTTATTTTTAACAGGTAAGTAAGTCACTTACAGGTCTCAGTTTTGGGTCCAAGGTAGCCCACCGTTGGGGGTTCAGAGCAACCCCAAAGTCACCACACCAGCAGCTCAGGGCCGGTCAGGTGCAAAGGTCAAAGAGGTGCCCAAAACACATAGGCTTCAATGGAGAGAAGGGGGTGCCCCGGTTCCAGTCTGCCAGCAGGTAAGTACCCACGTCTTCGGAGGGCAGACCAGGGGGGTTTTGTAGAGCACTGGGGGGGACACGAGTCAGCACAAAAAGTACACCCTCAGCAGCGCGGGGGCGGCCGGGTGCAGTGTGTAAACATGCGTCGGGTTTCCAATAGTTTCCTATGGGAGACCAAGGGGTCTCTTCAGCGATGCAGGCAGGCAAGGGGGGGGGGAGCCTCGGGATTCCCTCTGCAGGCGTCGCTGTGGGGGCTCAGGGGGGACAACTTTGGTTACTCACGGTCTGAGTCGCCGGAGGGTCCTTCCTGAGTTGTTGGTTCTCCACCAGTCGAGTCGGGGTCGCCGGGTGCAGTGTTGCAAGTCTCACGCTTCTTGCGGGGATTTGCAGGGGTCTTTAAATCTGCTTCTTGAAACAAAGTTGCAGTCTTTTTGGAGCAGGGCCGCTGTCCTCGGGAGTTTCTTGTCTTTCTTGAAGCAGGGCAGTCCTCTGAGGATTCAGAGGTCGCTGGTCCCTTGGAAAGCGTCTCTGGAGCAGGTTTCTTTGGAAGGCAGGAGACAGGCCAGTAAGTCTGGGGCCAAAGCAGTCGGTGTCTTCTGTTCTTCCTCTGCAGGGGTTTTTCAGCTCAGCAGTCCTCTTCTTCTTATAGTTTCAGGAATCTAAAGTTTTAGGTTCAGGGAAGCCCTTAAGTACTAAATTTAAGGGCGTGTTTAGGTCTGGGGGGTTAGTAGCCAATGGCTACTAGCCCTGAGGGTAGGTACACCCTCTTTGTGCCTCCTCCCAAGGGGAGGGGGGTCACAACCCAAATCCTATTGGGGGAATCCTCCATCTGCAAGATGGAGGATTTCTAAAAGTTAGAGTCACTTCAGCTCAGGACACCTTAGGGGCTGTCCTGACTGGCCAGTGACTCCTCCTTGTTGTTCTCATTATTTTCTCCGGCCTTGCCGCCAAAAGTGGGGGCCGTGGCCGGAGGGGGTGGGCAACTCCACTAGCTGGAGTGTCCTGCGGTGCTGGAACAAAGGGGTGCCGCCAGGTGTTACAGCTCCTGCCTGGGGGAGGTGTTAGCATCTCCACCCAGTGCAGGCTTTGTTACTGGCCTCAGAGTGACAAAGGCACTCTCCCCATGGGGCCAGCAACATGTCTCTAGTGTGGCAGGCTGCTGGAACCAGTCAGCCTACACAGATAGTCGGTTAAGGTTTCAGGGGGCACCTCTAAGGTGCCCTCGGGGGTGTATTTCACAATAAAATGTACACTGGCATCAGTGTGCATTTATTGTGCTGAGAAGTTTGATACCAAACTTCCCAGTTTTCAGTGTAGCCATTATGGTGCTGTGGAGTTCGTGTTTGACAAACTCCCAGACCATATACTCTTATGGCTACCCTGCACTTACAATGTCTAAGGTTTGGCTTAGACACTGTAGGGGCACAGTGCTCATGCACTGGTGCCCTCACCTATGGTATAGTGCACCCTGCCTTAGGGCTGTAAGGCCTGCTAGAGGGGTGACTTATCTATACTTGCATAGGCAGTGAGAGGCTGGCATGGCACCCTGAGGGGAGTGCCATGTCGACTTACTCATTTTGTTCTCACCAGCACACACAAGCTGGTGAGCAGTGTGTCTGTGCTGAGTGAGGGGTCTCCAGGGTGGCATAAGACATGCTGAGACCTTAGAGACCTTCCCTGGCATCAGGGCCCTTGGTACCAGAGGTACCAGTTACAAGGGACTTACCTGGATGCCAGGGTGTGCCAATTGTGGATAAAAAAGTACAGGTTAGGGAAAGAACACTGGTGCTGGGGCCTGGTTAGCAGGCCTCAGCACACTTTCAATTCAAAACATAGCATCAGCAAAGGCAAAAAGTCAGGGGGTAACCATGCCAAGGAGACATTTCCTTACAAGCAGTTAGGCTTATCAGACGGTAGTGTTAAGCATTTGCTGTACACAAACAGGCAATAAGTGAAAACACACTAAATGACTTGACTCCAGGCCAACAAGGTTTGTATTTAGAAAAATATGCTTTGCTTAATTTATTTTAGAACCACAAAATTTAAATTGCAGGTAGGTACATTAAATGTAAGGTACTTTGCATAGGTATAGATAGGACTTTGAATAAAAACAATAATGTCCACAGTTTGGCATAAAATGGCAATAAGCTTCTTTAAAAGTGGGCACTGCAAAATTCAACAGTTCCTGGGGGAGGTAAGTACAGTAGGTTAACACGGTAAGTAAAGCAATTACAATTTCAGTCTCCGGAACATAGGCAGCCCACCGTTGGGGGTTCAAGGCAACCCCAAACACCCAGCACCAGCAACACAGGGCCGGTCAGGTGTAGAGGTATAAGAGGGGCCCAAATAACATAGGCACCTATGGAGATGGGGGTGCTATGGTTCCAGTGTGTAAGGAGGTAAGTACCTGCGTCCTCGGGGAGCAGACCAGGGGGGTTTGTAGAGCACTGGGGGGTCACAAGTACGCACACAAAATACACCCTCAGTGGCACAGGGGCGGCCAGGTGCAGTGGACAAACAAGGCGTCTGGTTTGTGATAGAAATCAATGGAGGGACCCAGGGGTCACTCAGACGTTGTAGACGGGGTACAGGAGGGCTTCTCGGACTAGCCACCGACTGGGCAAGGGTGAGGGCTACCTGCTGGTCACTGCTGCACCGGAGGTTGGTTCTTCACGGGCCTGGGGGCTGCGAGTGCACTGCTTCTTCCAGGCGCCTGGTTTCTTTTTACCGGGTAGTCGCGGACAGGGGGGTCCTCGGGATTCCCTCTACAGGCATCATTGTGGGGGTGTAGAGAGGGTGGCTAAGAGAGGACACGTTGTCCGAGTCGCCTGGTGGTCCTCTCTGCAAAGTTGGTTGCTCTGGACACAGGCCGGGGGCAGAGTGGTGGGGTCTCACGCTTCTGGAGTGAGGTGGGAGCCCCTTTAAAGATGGTTTCCTCTTGGTTGTTTAGACAGCGACGCTGTCCACAAGAGTTTCTTGGTCCTTTGTAGTTGCAGGGCAGTCCTCTGAGTCAGCAGAGGTCGATGGGCCCGCAGGATGCGTCGCTGTTGCAGGTTCTTTGAATCAGGAGACAGGCCGGTAGGGCTGGGGCCAAAGCAGTTGTCGTCTTCCTTCTTCTCTGCAGGGTTTTCAGGTCAGCAGTCCTCCTTCTTCGTAGGTCGTCAGGAATCCCAAGTCCTGGGTTCAGAGTCGCCCCTGAATACTGAATTTAGGGGTGTGTTAGGGTCACAGGGCAGTAGCGAATGGCTACTGTCCTTGAGGGTGGCTACACCCTCCTTGTGCTCCCTCCCTTTGGGGAGGGGAGCGCATCACTATCCCTATTGGGCTAAATCCTCCAAAACTAGATAGAGGATTTTCCAAGGAGGAGGTCACTTCAGCTCTGGTCACCTTAAGGGTGGACCTGGCTGGGGGGGGGTGACTCCTTGTTTTTCTCATTATCTCCCCGGACTTGCTGGCAAAAGTGGGGGCTGTGTATAGGGGGTGGGCATCTCCACTAGTTGGAGTGCCCTGGGGCATTGTAACACTCACTGCTAGGTGTTACAGTTTCTGCGGGCGGGGAGGTGTGAAGCACCTCCACCCAGTGCCGGCTTTGTTTCTGGCCCCAGAGAGCACAAAGGCTCTCACCCCAGGGGGTCAGAAACTTGTCTCTCAGTGGCAGGCTGGCACAGACCAGTCCGTCCTGCACTGGAGAATTGGGTAAAACACAGGGGGCATCTCTAAGATGCCCTCTGTGTGCATTTTTTAATAAATCTAACACTGGCATTGGTGTGGATTTATTATTCTGAGACGTTTGATACCAAACTTCCCAGTATTCAGTGTAGCCATTATGGAACTTTGGCGTTTGTTTTGACAAACTCCCAAACCATATACTTAATATGGCCACAGTGTACTTACAATGTCTAAGAATGGACAGACACTGTAGGGGCATATTGCTCATGCAGCTATGCCCTCACCTGTGGTATAGTGCACCCTGCCTTAGGTCTTTAAGGCCTGCTAGTGGGGTGACTTACCTATGCCACAGCAGTGTTTTGTTTAAATGGCACCCTGGGGGGATTGGCATGTCGACTTTGCCTTTTTCTCCCCACTAACACACACAACCTGCAATGGCAGTGTGCGTGTATTAGGTGAGGGGTCCCTAAGGGTGGCACAACACATGCTGCAGCCCTTAGGGACCATCCCTGGTCACAGGGCCCTTGGTACCACTGGTACCTTTTACAAGGGACTTATCTGTGTGCCAGGGGTGTGCCAATTGGGGAAACAATGGTACATTTTTAGTGAAAGAACACTTGCGCTGGGGCCTAGTTAGCAGGGTCCCAGCACACTCAGTCAAGTCAGCATCAATATCAGGCAAAAAGTGTGTGGTATTGTACCAACATCTTCAGGGACTAAACCACAGCAAAGGCATCCCTCTCAATGGCACACCAACTCTGTTCCCTGGAGAGTAACATCCTGCTAATTAAAGCAACAAGGTGGTCATCGCCATCATTGTTGGTTTGGGACTGGACTGCTTCTATCCCATGTTTAGAGGCATCTGCCTGCACAATGAACTGCATACAGTAGCCTGGAGCTTTGAGAACTGGTGCTTTGAGAACTGGCGCTGAGCACATAGCCTCCTTGAGGGTGTCAACGGCCTTTTGACAGTCAAGAGTCAAGTTTATCTTTTTGGGCATTTTCTTAGAGGCCAGTTTTGTGAGGGGTGGCCACACTGGATCCATACCCCTTCATGAACCTACTGTAATAACCAGTCAAGCCAAGGAATGCCCAGATTTGAGTCTGGGTGTTTGGAGCTTCCCAGTTCAGAACTGTACCGATCTTGGGCTTTAGGAGTTGCACCTGGCCTCTGTCCACATGGTGGCTTAAGTATACAACAGTGCCCTGCCCTATCTGACATTTGGATGTCTTGATAGTGAGGTCTGCAGATTGCAGAGCATGCAAAATCTTTCCCAGGAGCACCAGGTGATCCTGCCAGGAGGAGCTAAAGACAGCAAAATCATCTAAATTTGGTGCACTGAAGGACTCAAAGCCAGCAAGGACTTGATTCACCAACTTTTGGAAGGTGGCAGGAGCATTCTGTAAACCAAAGGGCCCAACAGTAAACTGATAACGGCCATCAGGTGTAGAGAATGCAGTATTTTCTTTTGCTCCTGGTGCCATGCAAATTTGCCAGTACCCTGCAGTTAAGTCAAAGGTACTGAGAAACTTTGCTGCCCCTAATTTGTCTATCAACTCATCAGTCCTTGGAATAGAGTGAGCATCTGTCTTGGTGACAGAGCTGAGACCTCTGTAGTACACACAGAACCTAATTTCTTCCTTTCCACCGCAGGGATGAGGTTTGGGGACTAAGACCTCTGGGCTAGCCCAGGGACTGGCAGAGGGTTCAATAGTCCCTAAATCCAGCATCTTGTTAACTAAGTCTGATGCTCTCAACTTTTACAGACTGCAGATAGATCTTGAATTTGAAAGGCAAGCTGTCCTATGTCCACATCATGGGTACACAGGTGTGTTTGTACAGGGATTAAGGAGAATACCTCTGCATACTGCTGCAAGACGTGCCTGCAGTAGTCCTTCTGTTGGGCAGAAAGGGTGCCCGAGTAGACAATTCCATCAACTGACCCATTTTTAGGGTTGTGAGAGGAGGTCAGGGAGAGGTTCTCTCTCTGCTTCCTATTCCTCATCAGTAACCATCAGCATGGTTACATCAGCCCCGTCACAGAAAAGCTTGAGGCATTTCACCTACATCACCCTTTTGGGTGTACTGCTAGTGCCCAGGTCTACCAAGTAGGTGACCTCACCTTTCTTCTCTAGGATAGGGTAAGGGCCACTTCACTTGTCCTGAAGTGTACTGGAAGCCACAGGTTCAGAACCCATATCTTCTGCCTTGGCTTAAGCTCCACTAGTGCAACCTTTTGGTCATACCACTGCTTCTGGAGTTGTTGGCTTACCTCAAGGTTTTATGATGCATTTCCCATGTACTCTGCAATCCTTGAGCAGAGGCCAAGCACACAGTCCAGCACATCTTGCTTACGCTTGTGGACAGGTCTCTCCCAACTCTCCTTCACAAATGCAAGTGGTATCCTAACAGGGTGGCCACATAAGTTCAAAGGGGGAAAATCCTACTCTCTTTGGAGGCACCTCTCTGTAGATGAAAAGCAAGAATGGCAAGAGGACAATCCATCTCCTATTGAATTTTTCAGCGAGCCCCATGATTATGCCCTTCACTGTCTTGTTGAACCTTTCAACAAGTCCATTGGTTTGTAGATCATATGGTGTGGTGAACTTGTAAGTCACCTCACACTCATTCCACATGTGTTTTAGGTAAGCTGACATGAAGTTGGCAGCTCTGTGACAAACCACCGCCTAAGGAAATCCTACCCATGTAAATATACCAATGAGGGCGTTGGCTACTGCAGGAGCCATAGTAGACCTTAGCAGGATTGCTTCAGGATACCTGGTTGCATGATTCACTACTACCAGTGTATACCGGTTTCCCAAGACTGTGGGTGGTTCAAGTGAACCACTTCTGTCCACACCAACCCTTTCAAAGGGAACCCCAACCACTGGTAGTGGAATTAGGGGGACTTTTGGGTGGCCACCTGCCTTACCACTGGCTTGGCAGGCAACACAGGAGTTGCAAAACTCCTTCACTTTTTCAGACATGATTGTAGGAAGTTGGCTCTGTATATACTATTTCAAAGTAAGAAATAGGGTGCACAGAGTCCAAGGGTTCCCCTTAGAGGTAAGATAGTGGCAAAAAGAGATAATTCTAATGCTCTATTTTGTGGTAGTGTGGTCGAGCAGTAGGCTTATCAGAGTGTAGTGTTAAGCATTTGTTGTACACACACAGGCAATAAATGAGGCACACACACAAGTGCTTACTCCAGACCTATAGGTTTTTATATAGAAAAATATATTTTCTTAGTTTATTTTAAGAACCACAGGTTCAAGATTTACAAACAATACTTTAAATGAAAGGTATTTCACTTAGTAACTTAGGAACTTTGAATCAGTAAAATAGCATGAACAGTTGTCACAAAAATGGCAATAAGCTATTTTAAAACTAGACACTGCAAATTTCAACAGTTCCAAGGGGAGGTAAGTATTTGTTAGTTTTGCAGGTAAGTAAACCACCTACAGGGTTCAAAGTTGGGTCCAAGGTAGCCCACCGTTGGGGGTTCAGGAAAACCCCAAAGTTACCACACCATCAGCTCAGGGCCGGTCAGGTGCAGAGGTCAAAGCGGTGCCCAAAACGCATAGGCTTCAATGGAGAAGGGGGTGCCCCGGTTCCAGTCTGCCAGCAGGTAAGTACCCGCGTCTTCGGAGGGCAGACCAGGGTTTTTTTATAAGGCACTGGGGGGGAAAGAAGTCAGCACAAAAAGTACATCTTCAGCGGCACGGGGGTGGCCGGGTGCAGTGTGCAAACAGGCATCGGGTTTGCAATAGGTTTCAATGGGAGACCTAGGGGTCTCTTCAGCGATGCAGGCAGGCAAGGGGGGGCTCCTCAGGGTAGCCAACACCTGGGCAAGGGAGAGGGCCACCTGGGGGTCACTCCTGCACTGGAGGTCGGATCCTTCAGGTCCTGGGGGCTGCGGGTGCAGTGTCTTTACCAGGCGTCGGGTCTTTGAAGCAGGCAGTCGCGGTCAGGGGGAGCCTCGGGATTCCCTCTGCAGGAGTTGCTGTGGGGGTTCAGGGGATCAACTCTGGCTACTCACGGTCTTGCAGTCGCCGGGGAGTCCCCCTGTAGTGTTTGTTCTCCACAAGTCAAGCCGGGGGCGTCGGGTGCAGAGTGCAAAGTCTCACGCTTTCGGCGGGAAACGTGTGTTCTTTCAAAGTTGCTTCTTTGTTGCAAAGTTGCAGTCTTTGTGGAGCAGAGCCGTTGTCCTCGGGAGTTCTTGGTCCTTTTAGATGCAGGGTAGTCCTGAGGCTTCAGAGGTCGCTGGACCCTGTGGAACACGTCGCTGGAGCAGTTCTTTAGAAGTGGGGAGACAGGCCGGTAGAGCTGGGGCCAAAGCAGTTGGTGTCTCCATCTTCTCTGCAGGTTTT
This sequence comes from Pleurodeles waltl, assembly GCF_031143425.1. Taxonomy (NCBI): domain Eukaryota; kingdom Metazoa; phylum Chordata; class Amphibia; order Caudata; family Salamandridae; genus Pleurodeles; species Pleurodeles waltl. The sequence goes on along the minus strand of NC_090450.1, from coordinate 373,549,514 downwards.
TCAGCTCAGCAGTCAGTCTTCGTCTTCAGGTTGCAGGAATCTATCTTGCTGTGTTCTAGGATACCCTAAATACTCGATTTAGGGGTGTGTTTAGGTCTGGGGGGTTAGTAGCCAAAGGCTACTAGCCCTGAGGGTGGCTACACCCTCTTTGTGCCTCCTCCCTGAGGGGAGGGTGGGACATCCCTATCCCTATTGGGGGAATCCTCCATCTGCAAGATGGAGGATTTCTAAAAGTCAGAGTCACCTCAGCTCAGGACACCTTAGGGGCTGTCCTGACTGGCCAGTGACGACTCCTTGTTTTTCTCATTATCTCCTCCGGCCTTGCCGCCAAAAGTGGGGCCTTGGCCGGAGGGGGCGGGCAACTCCACTAGCTGAAGTGCCCTGGGGTGCTGTAACAAAGGGGGTTAGCCTTTGAGGCTCAGCGCCAGGTGTTGCAGTTCCTGCAGGGGGAGGTGAGAAGCACCTCCAACAAGTACAGGCTTTGTTACTAGCCACAGAGTGACAAAGGCACTCTCCCCAGGTGGCGAGCAACATGTCTGGTGTGTGGCAGGCTGCTAAAACTAGTCAGCCTACACTGGTAGTCGGTTAAGGTTTCAGAGGGCATCTCTAAGATGCCCTCTGGGGTGTATGTTACAATAAAATGCACACTGGCATCAGTGTGGATTTATTGTGCTGAGAAGTTTGATACCAAACTTCCCAGTTTTTAGTGTAGCCATTATGGTGCTGTGGAGTTCGTGCATGACAGACTCCCAGACCATATACTCTTATGGCTACCCTGCACTTACAATGTCTAAGGTTTTTCTTAGACACTGTAGGGGCATAGTGCTCATGCACTTATGCCCTCACCTATGATATAGTGCACCCTGCCTTAGGGCTGGAAGGCTTGCTAGATGGGTGACTCATCTATACCTATAGGCAGTGTGAGGTAGGCATGGCACCCTGAGGGGAGTGCCATGTCGACCTAGTCATTTTATCCCCACTAGCACACACAAGCTGGAAAGCAGTCGATGCGCTCTTCGGTCCCGTAGAGTCTTTTTGGATCAAATCGATCGACAAGCGTTGCAGGTCTCTTCTGTGTTCTGGAGACAGGCACAGATTACACACCAAATGCTGATCAGTGTAACGGAGTTTGTTGCATCAGCCTAACATTGTTCAACTACAATGTTAAGAAGTAGGCCCAAGAAAGAAGTGTCACCCCCTAAGGGTGTGAAATAGACTACGATTGAAATCGGAAAAAATATAAAGAGATAAAAACGCGATTGAAACTATACCTGCGTTTATAGAAAGTTAGAATAAAGTTCAGAAGATACCGAACCGAGATGTACCAGAGTGAGAGGAAACAAGTCCGAACCAGACAGCGGAAAGAAAATAATCTAACAAAGGACTCGATGCCCATACGCACTATCACTGACAGCAGAAGTCACTCGATCTCATGACTCAAAAAAATTCTTCAAAGATAAACAACTTTTAATACTCTGAGCCGAACGCTACATGGCAGACTTATGCAAAGTATGTATATTTACAGCTACACGTCATCAAACATATATATATATATATATATATATATATATATATATATATATATATATATAGAAAATGTCACTTACAGTGTACATCTGTTCGTGGCATGAGACGTTGCAGATTCACATGCTGTGCACTATCCTGCCATCTAGTGTTGGGCTTGGAGTGTTACAAGTTGTTTTTCACATGAGATGTATTTTAATGGAAGAAAAAGCTAGTTTAGATTTTTGTAAGTGTAATAAGTAGCTTACAATGTTTTTGGCGGAAGCATGTAGTGGTTGAATTTGATTATTATGGCAGTAATAAAATCTTTTCCATTTGTTTGCGTAACAATGTCTTGTAATAGGTTATCTAGCTTGTTTAATGACCTCCATACATTCTTGTGTAAGGTCTAGATGCATCTTGTTGGAGATACTTTGGCCCTCCTCCACCACTTGTTGTGCACGCTTTTGAAACTCGTTGGGAAGATGTTCTATAAAGTGCTGCATTTCATTCCAATGAGCTCTGTCATATCTTGACAATAAAGCCTGTGAATTGGCAATGCACCATTGACTGGCTGCCTGTGCTGCAACTTTTCCCCGCTGCATCAACCTTTCGACTTTCTTTGTCGGGTGGTGGTGCATCTCCAGAGGTGTGTGAATTAGCCCTTTTACGTGCTGCGCCTAATACCACTGAGTCAGGTGTCAGTTGTTGCGTGATGTACACAGGGTCTGTAGGGGGAGGCTTGTACTTTTTCTCCACCCTAGGTGTGATGGCTCTGCCTTTGACTGGCTCTTGAAATACTTGTTTCGCGTGTTTCAACATCCCTGGTAACATTGGAAGACTTTGGTACTGACTGTATGTTGACGACAAAGTATTAAATAAAAAGTCATCCTCAATGGTTTCAGCGTGCAGTGCCACATTGTTAAAAGCAGCTGCTCTGGACACCACCTGCGTGTAAGCAGTACTGTCTTCAGGTGGTGATGGCCTTGTTGGGTAGCAGTCTGGACTATTGTCAGATACTGGTGCATCATATAGATCCCATGCATCTGGGTCATCCTGGCTCATCCCCGTGTGTGTTGGAGATTGCATCATAGGGGGGTTGCAACTGGTGACAGTTGCGGTGAGTGGTGTGGTGATGGTTGTGGCGAAGAACGAGGTGGAGTTACTTCTTTTGCCACTTTTGCTTTTGGTTGTTTTTCTGTGTCTTGAAAAGCAAGTTTCCTTTTCATCTTAATAGGAGGGAGAGTTCTAATTTTCCCTGTTTCCTTTTGAATATGGAGCCTTCTTTGTGTATAATCTGGCTCCCCCACTTCTAGCTCTTGTCCAAATTTATGGCCTTGTAGTTGTGTTGAAAGGCCTTGTTCTTCGGAGTAGGAGCTTGTTTTCGGCTCCGAAGCTGGGCGTTTCTGTACCAAAACTTTTTCAACTGTCTTTTTTGGCTCCAAAACCACTTTTTTCAGTTTCGGGGTGCCGAGCTCTCGGTGCCGACTTTGGTCGGAGCCAGTTTCTCAGTGTCTAGTATACTCTGGGCCGCAATCTCGACCGGAGTCAGATGACTTCGACACGTGTGTGCTCTTTTTCGGTGCTGATGGTTGGTCACCGATTTTACGGGTTAAGCCATGGCCTGCCGGCGGTGGCGCCCCCTGGGCCTTCATGATTTTGGCGTGAGTTTTGGCTGGGGCTGGTTTACTCACGGTTTTCGCCGGCTGCTCCGTTTCGGGCTCATCCGAGTCAGAGTCAGCAATGGAGAAAGTCTCCTCTTCTTCGACGTCGTGGTGTCCTGACGGCGGCGATGTCATTTGAAGCCTTCGGATTCTCCGGTCCCGTAGCGTTTTCTTCGACCGAAATGCCCGACAGGCCTCGCAAGTATCCTCTTTGTGTTCGGGGGACAAACACAAATTACAGACCAGATGTTGATCTGTGTAAGGATACTTATTGTGGCATTCGGGGCAGAAGCGGAATGGGGTCCGTTCCATGAGCCTTGAAGACGCACGCGGTCGGGCCGACCAGGCCCCGCCGGGGGATAGAAGCCCCGAAGGGCTACCGGAGCTCTTCTTTAATTCGGTGTCAATCTGTGTTAACTAAACCGATACCAAACGCAAACAATACCGTCAAATGTTCCGAGATTTAACTAACTTTCCGAACCGAAACACGGAGCGAAGAGGAACATGTCCTAACCCGATGGCGGAAAGAAAACAATCTAAGATGGAGTCGACGCCCATGCGCAATGGAGCCGAAAGGGGAGGAGTCCCTCGATCTCGTGACTCGAAAAGGCTTCTTTGAAGAAAAACAACTTGTAACACTCGGAGCCCAACACTGGAGGGCGGGATATGCACAGCATGTGTATCTGCAGCTACACATGCCATCGAACATATATATATATATATATATATATATATATATATATGTATGGAAAATGTCACTTACCCAGTGTACATCTGTTCATGGCATGAGACGCAGCAGATTCACATGCGGTGCATTATCCTGTCATCTAGTGTTGGGCTCGGAGTGTTACAAGTTGTTTTTCTTCGAAGAAGTCTTTTCGAGTCACGAGACCGAGGGACTCCTCCCTTTCGGCTCCATTGCGCATGGGTGTCGACTCCATCTTTGATTGTTTTCCCCGCAGAGGGTGAGGTAGGAGTTGTGTATATAGTAAAAGTGCCCATGCAATGGAGTGAGTATGTATGTACATAATGTATATAAAAAATAGTATATATTTACAAATTTACAAATGTACAAGTTTCATCAACTTATAACGGCTACAGGCTGCCGGGGAGGCGGGAGGGCGCATGTGAATCTGCAGCGTCTCATGCCACGAACAGATGTACACTGGGTAAGTGACATTTTCCGTTCGATGGCATGTGTAGCTGCAGATACACATGCTGTGCATAGACTAGTAAGCAGTTATCTCCCCAAAAGCGGTGGCTTAGCCTGTAGGAGTTGAAGTTGTCTGAAATAATGTTCGTAATACAGCCTGTCTTACTGTGGCTTGTTGTGTCGTTAACACATCTACACAGTAATGTTTCTGTGAAGGTATGAGGCGTAGACCATGTGGCTGCCTTACAGATTTCTGTCATAGGTATATTTCCTAGAAAGGCCACTGTGGCGCCTTTCTTCCTAGTGGAGTGCGCCTTTGGCGTAATAGGCAGATCTCTTTTTGCTTTAATATAGCAGGTCTGAATACATTTCACTATCCATCTGGCAATGCCTTTTTTGGATATTGGGTTTCCTGCATGAGGTTTTTGAAAGGTTACAAACAATTGTTTTGTCTTGCGAAATTGTTTTGTTCTATCAGTGTAATACATTAATGCTCTTTTGATGTCTAGCATATGTAAGGCTCTTTCGGCTACTGAGTCTGGTTGTGGAAAAAAGACGGAGTTCCACAGTTTGGTTTAGGTGGAACGGTGATATAACTTTTGGTAAGAACTTTGGATTTGTCCGGAGAACCACTTTATGTTTATGTATTTGTATAAAGGGTTCTTGTATAGTGAATGCTGGAATTTCACTTACCCTTCTAAGAGATGTGATAGCTATTAGGAAGGCTACTTTCCAAGTTAAGTATTTAATTTCACAAGAGTGTATGGGTTCAAATGGTGGACCCATGAGTCGTGTCAATACAATATTGAGGTTCCACGAGGGAACTGGTGGTGTTCTCGGGGGTATGATTCTCTTTAAACCCTCCATAAATGCTTTGATGACTGGGATTCTAAAGAGTGATGTTGAATGTGTTATCTGCAGATAGGCAGATATTGCTGTGAGATGTATTTAATGGAAGAAAAAGCTAGTTTAGATTTTTGTAAGTGTAGTAAGTAGCTTACAATGTTTTTCGTGGACGCATGTAATGGTTGAATTTGATTATTATGACAGTAATAAACAAATAGTTTCCATTTATTTGCATAGCAATGTCTTGTAGTAGGTTTCCTAGCCTGTTTAATGACCTCCATACATTCTTCTGTAAGGTCTAGATGTCCAAATTCTAAGACTTCAGGAGCCAGATTGCTAGATTGAGCGATGCTGGATGTGGGTGTCTGATCTGTTGTTTGTGTTGAGTTAACAGATCTGGTCTGTTTGGTAGCTTGATATGAGGTACTACTGACAGGTCTAGTAGTATTGTGTACCATGGTTGGCGAGCCCAAGTTGGTGCTACTAGTATTAGTTTGAGTTTGTTTTGACTCAATTTGTTTACTAGATACGGAAGGAGTGGGAGAGGGGGGGAAAAGCGTGAGAAAATATACCTGACCAGCTCATCCATAACGCATTGCCCTTGGAGTGTGGGTGTGGATACCTGGACGCGAAGTTTTGGCATTTTGCGTTTTCTTTTGTTGCAAATAGGTCTATTTCTGGAATTCCCCAGCGGGGAAAGTACGTTTTTAGTATCTGGACATGAATTTCCCATTCGTGTGTCTGTTGGTGATCTCAACTGAGATTGTCGGCTAACTGGTTTTGAATCCCTGGGATATACTGTGCTATTAGGCGAATGTGATTGAGAATCGCCCAATGCCAATTTGTTTGGGCTAAGACACAGTTGTGATGAGTGTGTCCCTCCCTGTTTGTTTAGGTAATACATTGTTGTCATGTTGTCTGTTTTGACTAGAATGTGTTTGTGGGCTTTTAGAGGTTGAAATGCTTTCAATGCTAGAAACACTGCTAACAGCTCTAGGAGATTTATATGAAGTTGCCTTTGTTGAGCGTCCCTTTGTCCCTGTATACTGTGCTGGTTGAGGTGTGCTCCCCACCCTATCAAGGAAGTATCTGTTGTGATCACGTATTGAGGCACAGGGTCTTGGAATAGCCGCCCCTTGGTTTAAATTTATAGGATTCCACCATTGAAGCGAGGAGTGTGTTTGGGTGTCTATCAACACTAGATCTTGAAGTTGACCCTGTGCTTGTGTCCATTGCGTTGCAAGGCACTGTTGTAAGGGCCGCATGTGTAGTCTTGCGTTTGGAACAATGGCTATGTATGAAGACATCATGCCCAGGAGTTTCATGACAAACCTCACTTGATAGGGTTGGTTTGGGTGCATGTTTAGTATTACATTTTGGAAGGCTTGTACCCTTTGTGGACTTGGAGTGGCAATCCCTTTTTGTGTGTTGATTGTTGCTCCTAAGTATTGTTGTATTTGACACGGTTGTAGATGTGATTTTTGGTAGTTTATAGAGAACCCTAGTTTGTGAAGGGTTTCTATGACGTATTTTGTGTGTAGAAGACACTGTTGCTGAGTGCTGCTTTTTATTAACCAATCGTCTAAGTAAGGGAATACGTGCATGTGCTGTCTCCTGATATGAGCAGCTACTACTACAAGGCATTTTGTGAATACCCTTGGTGCTGTTGTTATCCCGAACAGTAACACTTTGAATTGGTAATGCACGCCTTGGCTTACAAACCTCAAGTATTTCCTGTGGGAAGGATGTATGGGTATGTGGAAGTAAGCATCCTTGAGATCTAATGTTGACATGTAGTCCTGTTGTTTGAGCAAGGGAATCGCGTCTTGAAGTGTCACCATATGAAAATGATCTGATTTGATGTAAAGATTTAGCGTTCTGAGGTCTAATATGGGTCTCAGTGTTTTGTCCTTTTTTGGGATTAGGAAATACAGGGAGTAAACACCTGTTCCTTTTTGACGTTTGGGTACTAGCTCTATTGCTTCTTTTTGTAACAATGCTTGGACTTCTAGTTGTAACAGATCTAAGTGTTCTTTGGACATGTTGTGTGCTCTTGGAGGCACATTTGGTGGCAAATGTAGGAATTCTATGCAATAACCATGTTGGATAATGGCTAGGACCCACGGGTCTGTAGTTATGTGTTCCCAATTTTGGTAATAATCTGTGAGCCTCCCTCTCACTGGTGGTGTGTGGTGGGGGTTTGTGACGTTGGAGTCACTGTTTAGTTTCTGGGGTTTTTGGGCTTTGGAATTTCCCTCTTGTTTTAGGGAACTGTCCACCCCTATATTGTCCCCGAAAACCTCCTCTCTGATATTGGCCCTGGTATGTGGGTCTGGCTTGTGAGGTGGAAGGCTCTGTGGTCTGGGACTGAAACCCCCCTCTAAAGTGCGGCTTCCTAAAAGTGCCTCTGCTCTGTGGGGAGTAGAGCGTGCCTATGGCTTTGGCCGTGTCAGTGTCTTTCTTCAGTTTGTCTATTGCTGTATCCACCTCCAGCCCAAACAATTGCTGTCCGTTGTAAGGCATATTCAGCACAGCCTGCTAGATTTCTGGCTTAAATCCGGAAGTACGTAGCCACGCGTGTCTCCGAATGGTTACCGCTGTGTTTACTGTTCTGGCCGCCGTGTCTGCTGAGTCCATAGCCGACCTTATTTGGTTGTTGGAGATAGTTTGGCCCTCCTCGACAACCTGTTGGGCACGTTTCTGGAACTCTTTGGGAAGGTGTTGAATGAAATGTTGCATTTCGTCCCAATGTGCCTTGTCGTATCTTGCCAGTAGAGCTTGCGAATTGGCAATTCGCCATTGATTGGCTGCCTGTGTTGCCACCCTTTTGCCTGCTGCATCGAATTTCCGACTTTCTTTGTCGGGTGCTGGTGCGTCTCCAGAGGTTTGTGAGTTTGCCCTTTTCCGGGCTGCTCCTACTACCATCGAATCAGGAGTTAGCTGTTGTGTAATGTACACAGGGTTCGTAGGGGGAGGTTTATATTTCTTTTCCACCCTAGGTGTGATGGCTCTGCTCTTGACTGGGTCTTGAAACACCTGTTTGGTGTGTTTTAACATGCCTGGTAACATTGGCAAACTTTGGTATTGGCTGTGCGTAGATGACAGGGTATTGAACAATAAGTCACTTCTATGGGCTCTGCATGCAACGCTACATTATGAAAAGTAGCTGCCCTGGAAACCACCTGCATGTAAGCAGTACTGTCCTCTGGTGGTGATGGCCTTGCCGGGTAGCAATCCGGACTATTATCCGAGACCGGTGCATCATACAGATCGCATGCATCTGGGTCATCTTGGCTCATCCCTGTGTGCGTTGGTGACTGCATCATTGGGGGTGTTGCTACTAGGGACAGATGTGGCGAGTGCGGTGGCGATGGCTGTTGAGAAAACTGTGGTGGTGTTCTTTCCTTAGCCACTTTTGCTTCTGGCTGCATTTCCACCTCATGGAACGCGAGCTTCCGCTTCATTTTAATTGGAGGAAGAGTTCTGATTTTCCCCGTGTCACTTTGTATATGGAGCCTCTCCTCTGGGTATGGTCCGGCTCTCCCATGCCCAGTTCTTGTTCAAACCTGTGGTCTTGTAATTGTGAGGAAAGGCCCTGTTCGTCTGTATAGGAGCTTTGTTTCGGCTCCAAGGCTGCGTGTTTCGGCACCAAAACCTTTTCGGAAGTCTTTTTCGGCTCCGAAGAAACCTTTTTGGATTTCGGGGTGCCGTTCTCTCAGTGCCGAGTCTAGTCGGAGCCGGTATCTCGGTGCTGAGTGTGTTCGGAGCCGGTATCTCGACCGGAGTCAGATGTCTTCAGCTGCTGGGAGGCCTTTTTCGGTGACGATGTTTGGTCACTGTGCTTTCGGGTAAAGCCATGGCCTGTTGGCGGTGGCGTCCCCTGGGCCTTCATGATTTTAGAGTGAGTTTATGCCGGGGCTGGTTTACTCACGTTTTGCTGTGTCTTCGGCTGCTCACTCTCGGACTCGTCCGAATGGCTAATGGCGAATGGCTCCTCTTCTTCGACGTCAGTGTGTCCGGCCGGTGTCGACGCCATCTGGAGTCTTCTAGCTCTTCGATCCCGCAGTGTCTTCTTGGATCGAAATGCCCGACAGGCCTCGCAAGTATCTTCGTTGTGTTCGGGGGACAAACACAGATTCTCTCGTAGGGGATTTCCATGTATAGTCATAAGCACTGAATAGTTCCGCGCGCCTGCGGGGACCCCGGAGCACTGATGTGAAGTATATTCTTAAGTGCAAACACCAGCCGTTTGAAGAAAAGGTCTGTCAAAAAACACTTAAGAATAACATTGTGCAGCCTATGAACAGCTACACAGGCCAAATTGTTGAAAAGAAAATCAATAGTAGTGTAAATTCATGTTCAAACACCTATTTATTCTAGAAATGTAATAACAAATACATTCTCATACTTTATTTACACCTCTGATGAGAATAAAACAATGCAGGGCAGTGTAGCCCATAGGCTGCCATTATACAGAATGTAAATAGAGCTGTGCCTTTAAGAAAGCAAAGTCTTCCTGTATCCCATCATGCACAGCAACAGGCAGTTGCCTCAGTTCTTTTTTCCGGCTCCTGCTGACAGGACCCTGAAGCATTGAGCTCTACCTCACAAAGCTTTTTGTGACCGAAATTCATTGAAATATCTTCTGAATTTCATTTTCACTCGACATTTTTACCTTTGAGTGATCATTTTCTACTGATTTCTGTTCAATTCTGAAAGAATTTTGAGGTTTTTCTGGTTAGAAATGCCTTCACTTTTTGATAAATGTCCTTCTTGTGGCAGAAAGAAGGCTAAAACAGATCCACATAGGGTCTGTATAATTTGTCTTCCATCCAGCCACAAACCGGAGTCGTGTGACATTTGTAAAACCTTCTCTAGAAGAACCCTTCGTGATAGAGAGAAGATCCGACTTCAGGCGAGAGAGGACAGGAGAAAAAGTGGCCATTCCACTACAGAGCGAGGAGAAGGTCAGGCTTCTACCAGGGCTCAACCTGTTTCCTCCATGACTCCTTCCAGACCTGCTGAAAAACGACATAGATCTCCGACGACGTCGAGAGCGTCGACGTCGAAGCAGGGAACGGCGCCAACATGTTCGCCGTCGAGGAGTGGTTCGCCGGCGAGAAAAAGACATCGTTCGCCGTCGACAGCTATTTCGCCGTCGAGGAGGCGAAGACACCCGACGTCGAGAGGATCTGGGTCGCCGTCGACACGGCGAACACAGTCCACGCCAAGGAGATCCGAGTCGGGCTCGCCGTCGACACGGCGAGGGAGATCGCCGTCGAGAGAGAGTGTTCGCCGTCGGAGGTGTTCACCGTCACTGCACCGACGTCGAGGGTCGTCGTCGAGAGGTTCACAGTGGCGAGACGAGTCGACGTCTAGAGGCACTCGCCGTCACCGCAGTTCGACGTCGAGGAGTGCTTCGACGTCGAGAAGACCATCTAGGAGGTCTAGAAGGGTTTATACAACCTCGGAATCCTCGGCCTCGCTTATCCTACTTCCAGCATCGCCACAGCTCTCGCAAAGGCAGTCGCCGTTACCACAGACGCCGGTAACACCTACGGCTCCTCTTCCGGCGCCTCCTCCAGAGCCTGTTCCGAGGACCCCAACGCGATCTGCAGGGCGTTCTGGATATTCGTCGAGGCGTACATCTACCTCTAGGCACCGTCGTCAGGAATCACATCATGGACATTCTTCATCGTTCACACGGGACTACTCTCCAACCTTATCGGACTCACCGTCCCCAAGAGTGTCCCCCATAGAGGATGTCAACACATTTCAGGAGGTCTTAGTGAGAGGGGCAACCAAGCTGAATATCCCGCTAGCAGCTCCGGCCCCATCGACATCAGTGATCTTTGAGACCTTGCATCAAAAGACATCTTCACGACCTTTACTTCCACTGGTTCCGGGTCTTATTGAGCCAGCAATGGACATTTTTCTGACGCCGGCTACAACAAAGTCTGCTCCTTCCAGACTCATTAAAAAGTACCGTCCACCAGAGCAAGATCCTCTATTCTTGAGGTCGGACCCAGTACCAGACTCGGTAGTTATAGTGGCAGCGAAGAAATCGCATTCGACGTCACCATCTTCCTCTGCTCCTCCAGACAAAGAGAGCAGAAAGATCGATGCTGCAGGAAGAAAAGTATGCTCGACGGCATCCATCACCATGAAAGCAGCCAGTGCCACTGCTTTATTAGGGAGATATGATCGATCCCTCTGGGACTCTATACTGCAGTTCGCGGAGCATCTCCCTAGGGACAAAAGGGAAGATTTCCTAGAGGTCGTGAGCGAGGGAGCTATGGTTTCTAACCAGATTATAAGTGCTGCGGCGGATTCTTCAACACTATCCGCACATAACTATGCTCATGGTATAGCGCTCAGGAGACATGCATAGCTGCGGCTTACATCGCTTAAACCCGAAGCACAGCAGAGGATACAGAACCTACCTTTCTCAGGCTCCACTTTGTTCGGCTCTCATGCCGATGACGAGATGGCCAGAATGAAGTCGGAGCTGGATACCCTGAAAGCGGTAGGCATGGAGCGACCTAAAGAACAGCGAAAAGGATTCCGCCCATATCAAAGAAGACTGTTCACCCACAGGTATCAGACTCCACATTGGACGTCTTCACGCCCTCAGCAACAGCAGCAGCAGCAGCATCAGAGGGGCTTCTCCAGAAGGTCGACAAGGGGTCGTTCAACACCTCAGACCCAGACACCTCGACAGGTGCCCGCGTCTAAGCCCTGAATCTTCGCTTCCCCCTCCTCCGTTACCCACTCCGGTAGGGGGAAGTATCTCAAATCATCTGGACGAGTGGCTACGCATCACATCAGACGCCTGGGTTTTGAATATTGTGAGACATGGTTACGTTCTCAGATTCACCAGTCCTCCACCATCTGTTCCACCCAAAACAACCAACCGACACCTCGAAGCTCTTCAGTTAGAAGTCACCATCCTATTGCAAAAAAGAGCCATAGAACCCGTCCCGATCAGCCAGCAAGGGAAGGGGATTTATTCGAGGTATTTCCTTGTGCCAAAAAAAGACAAGCAAGAGTTTCGTCCCATTTTAGACCTAAGGACAGCAAACAAGTGGATTCGCAAAGAGAAATTCAGGATGCTATCCTTGCACCAAATTTACCCGCATCTTTGTCAGGGCGACTGGCTCTGTGCAGTAGACCTTTGCGACGCTTATTTTCATATTCCGGTGGCCAAGAAACATCGAAAATTCCTAAGGTTCACCGTCGGAAAACATCATTACCAATTTGCGGTTCTGCCCTTCGGCCTAAAATCAGCGCCGAGGACTTTTTCCAAATGTATGGCGGTGGTAGCCGCCCATTTCAGGAAGCATCGAATTTTTGTCTACCCCTATCTAGACGATTGGCTCATAAAGGCCTCCAGTTATCTAGAGACGCAACAACATTTCAAATGGACTCTACAGCTGTTACAGAAACTCGGTCTTCAAGTAAATCTCCTGAAATCCACAGCAACACCGGTTCAGAGGTTGCATTACTTTGGAGCCATTATAGATACAAATCTAGGAAAGGTGTTTCCTTCGGAGGAACGACGATTATCGATTCTCCAAAAGTGCAAACAACTGCAAGAGGCTCCACAGACCACTGCAAGAGTAATAGCTTCCCTACTGGGCTCGATGGCGTCTTGTATCCATCTTGTTCCCAATGCTCGCCTCCATATGAGACCATTACAGGAAAACCTGGAGGATCAATGGAGTCAACTAATGAACGAATGGGAGAACAAAGTCCTCCTTTCTCCCCACGCCTTACAGTCCCTCAAGTGGTGGTGTCTACCCGACAATCTCTTGGTGGGGATTCTGTTCCAACGACAGCCTCCAGCTCAAACCATCTGTAAGGAAATGCCTCCTTGGCATGGTTGCCCCCTGACTTTTTGCCTTTGCTGATGCGGTGGGCTACCTTGGACCAAGAACTGAACCCTGTAAGTGTCTTACTTACCTGGTAAAACTAACCAAAACTTACCTCCCCTAGGAACTGTGAAAATTGCACTAAGTGTCCACTTTTAAAACAGCTATTTGTCAATAACTTGAAAAGTATACATGCAATTTTTATGATTTAAAGTTCCTAAAGTACTTACCTGCAATACCTTTCAAATGAGATATTACATGTAGAATTTGAACCTGTGGTTCTTAAAATAAACTAAGAAAAGATATTTTTCTATACAAAAACCTATTGGCTGGATTTGTCTCTGAGTGTGTGTACCTCATTTATTGTCTATGTGTATGTACAACAAATGCTTAACACTACTCCTTGGATAAGCCTATTGCTCGACCACACTACCACAAAATAGAGCATTAGTATTATCTATTTTTACCACTATTTTACCTCTAAGGGGAACCCTTGGACTCTGTGCATGCTATTCCTTACTTTGAAATAGCACATACAGAGCCAACTTCCTACACCATCGTAACAGATGCGTCACTGCTCGGATGGGGAGCGCACATGGGACATCTTCGAGTCCAAGGCAAGTGGTCACAGAAAGAGAGTCTCTATCACATCAACCTGCTGGAACTTCGAGCGGTCCACCTTGCGCTCAAAGCTTTCCTTCCCTCTCTGAGAGCGGAAACTCTCCTTCTTCAGACGGACAACGTGGCCACCATGTACTATGTAAACAAACAAGGAGGCACCAGGTCCAGGATTTTATCCAGGGAGGCTCAGACAATCTGGCATTGGCTTCTAGCCAGGAACATGTCGCTAGTAGCAACTCACCTGCCGGGCATTCAGAATGTGCAAGCGGATGCTCTCAGCCGAGTAATGGACGAGAACCACGAGTGGGTTCTACACGACGACGTCGTTCATTCCATTTTCGCACTATGGGGTTCCCCCTCTATAGACCTGTTCGCAACCCCAGAAAAAAAAAAATGCCAAAACTTCGCCTCCAGATATTACCATCCAGGGACACTGGGGAATGCCCTGTGGATAAACTGGTCAGGAGCATTTCTTTACGCCTTTCCACCGCTTCCCCTGATTCCGGCGGTCCTCCAGAAGTTATCCAATGCTCAGTCCAAAATGATCCTGATTGCTCCGGAATGGCCACGACAATGGTGGTTCCCAGACCTTCTTCACCGGTCACTCAAACCACACATCAGGCTCCCTTATCGTCCGGACCTGCTCACGAAGTTCGGAGGGCAGATATCTCATCCCAACCTCTCATCACTGAGTTTGGCAGCATGGCTCCTGAGCTAGTGCAATATGGACACTTGAACTTACCTCAGGACTGTATGGAAATCCTGAGAGAAGCTAAGCGCCCTTCCACACGATCCACTTATGCAAGCAAGTGGAAGAGATTTTGTGTGTGGTGTTTAGACAACAACATTGACCCGATATCCTGTGGAGAAGAGTCTATTCTGCCATACCTCCTAACATTGGCAAAATCGGGCTTACAATTATCATCAATAAAGGTACATTTGGCGGCTCTAACAGCATACAGGAAGAGCCCATCACAACCTTCCTTTTTTCGAATCCCAATTATTAAAGACTTCCTGGAGGGTTTAAAAAAGGTTTTTCCCCCCATTAGAAGGCCGTCTCCTCCATGGGAATTGAATGTTGTCCTATTGCGCCTGATGCTACCTCCATTCGAGCCAATACATAAGGCATTGCTTCAACATCTCACATGGAAAACTGCTTTTCTGGTGGCAATCACTTCAGCGCGTAGGGTCAGTGAAATCCAAGCCCTTTGCTCTCAGGAACCCTACACGGTTTTTCATTCTGCGAAAGTGGTAATGAGAACTCATCCAAAATTTTTACCGAAAGTCGTCTCCGATTTTCATGTGAATCAAACCATTTCACTTCCAACTTTCTTTCAAAATCCAGCTACTCCTGCTGAGAGAACGCTGCACTCTCTGGATGTAAAGAGGGTTTTGAAATTTTACTTGGACAGGACAAAATGCTTACGTAAATCACAACAGCTTTTTGTTAACTATGGCCCACTTAGAACAGGGTTGGGCACGTCTAAGCAATCACTATCCAGGTGGATTGTTTCATGTATAATGTTATGTTATCAGTTAGCGAACAAGTCCCTCGGTGGTAGGCCAAAAGCCCACTCTACTAGAGGGAAGGCAGCTACTACAGCCTTAATGAGAAATATACCTTTGGCAGAAATATGCAAGGCTGCCACTTGGAAGTCTGTCCATACCTTTACTCAGCATTACTGCCTTGATACAGACGCTAGGGCGGATGCACAGGTTGGACAGGCCTTGCTTAAGAACTTATTTGCATAACTTTAGTGTTTTGGCACTATTTTTTCTGTCTGCTCCACCGCGGTTATGGGGATGGGCTTGCTACTCTATTCAGTGCTTATGACTATACATGGAAATCCCCTACGAGAGAAGGAATGGTTTCTTACCTGTAACTCCAGTTCTCTCGTAGGGGTTGTAGGAAGTTGGCTCTGTATGTGCTATTTCAAAGTAAGGAATAGCATGCACAGAGTCCAAGGGTTCCCCTTAGAGGTAAAATAGTGGTAAAAAGAGATAATACTAATGCTCTATTTTGTGGTAGTGTGGTCGAGCAGTAGGCTTATCCAAGGAGTAGTGTTAAGCATTTGTTGTACATACACATAGACAATAAATGAGGTACACACACTCAGAGACAAATCCAGCCAATAGGTTTTTATATAGAAAAATATCATTTCTTAGTTTATTTTAAGAACCACAGGTTCAAATTCAACATGTAATATCTTGTTTGAAAGGTATTGCAGGTAAGTACATTAGGAACTTTGAATCATTTCAATTGCATGTATACATTTCAAGTTATTCACAAATAGCTATTTTAAAAGTGGACACTTAGTGCAATTTTCACAGTTCCTAGGGGAGGTAAGTTTTTGTTAGTTTTACCAGGTAAGTAAGACACTTACAGGGTTCAGTTCTTGGTCCAAGGTAGCCCACCATTGGGGGTTCAGAGCAACCCCAAAGTTACCACACCAGCAGCTCAGGGCCGGTCAGGTGCAGAGTTCAAAGTGGTGCCCAAAACGCATAGGCTTCAATGGAGAGAAGGGGGTGCCCCGGTTCCAGTCTGCCAGCAGGTAAGTACCCGCGTCTTCGGAGGGCAGACCAGGGGGGTTTTCTAGGGCACCGGGGGGGACACAAGCCCACACAGAAATTTCACCCTCAGTGGCGCGGGGGCGGCCGGGTGCAGTGTTAGAACAAGCGTCGGGTTCGCAATGGAAGTCAATGAGAGATCAAGGGATCTCTTCAGCGCTGCAGGCAGGCAAGGGGGGGCTTCCTCGGGGAAACCTCCACTTGGGCAAGGGAGAGGGACTCCTGGGGGTCACTTCTGCAGTGAAAGTCCGGTCCTTCAGGTCCTGGGGGCTGCGGGTGCAGGGTCTTTTCCAGGCGTCGGGACTTAGGTTTCAGAGAGTCGCGGTCAGGGGAAGCCTCGGGATTCCCTCTGCAGACGGCGCTGTGGGGGCTCAGGGGGGACAGGTTTTGGTACTCACAGTCGTAGAGTAGTCCGGGGGTCCTCCCTGAGGTGTTGGTTCTCCACCAGCCGAGTCGGGGTCGCCGGGTGCAGTGTTGCAAGTCTCACGCTTCTTGCGGGGAGATTGCAGGGTTCTTTAAAGCTGCTCCTTTGGATAAAGTTGCAGTCTTTTTGGAGCAGGTCCGCTGTCCTCGGGAGTTTCTTGTCGTCGTCGAAGCAGGGCAGTCCTCAGAGGATGCAGAGGTCGCTGGTCCCTTGGGAAGGCGTCGCTGGAGCAGAGTTCTTTGGAAGGCAGGAGACAGGCCGGTGAGTTTCTGGAGCCAAGGCAGTTGTTGTCTTCTGGTCTTCCTCTGCAGGGGTTTTCAGCTAGGCAGTCCTTTTTCTTGTTGTTGCAGGAATCTAGTTTCTAGGATCAGGGAGAGCCCTTAAATACTAAATTTAAGGGCGTGTTTAGGTCTGGGGGGTTAGTAGCCAATGGCTACTAGCCCTGAGGGTGAGTACACCCTCTTTGTGCCTCCTCCCAAGGGGAGGGGGTCACATCCCTAATCCTATTGGGGGAATCCTCCATCTGCAAGATGGAGGATTTCTAAAAGTTAGAGTCACCTCAGCTCAGGACACCTTAGGGGCTGTCCTGACTGGCCAGTGACTCCTCCTTGTTATTCTCATTATTTTCTCCGGCCTTGCCGCCAAAAGTGGGGGCCGGGGCCGGAGGGGGCGGGCAATTCCACTAGCTGGAGTGTCCTGCGGTGCTGTGACAAAGGGGTGAGCCTTTGAGGCTCACCACCAGGTGTTACAGCTCCTGCCTGGGGGAGGTGTTAGCATCTCCACCCAGTGCAGGCTTTGTTACTGGCCTCAGAGTGACAAAGGCACTCTCCCCATGGGGCCAGCAACATGTCTCTAGTGTGGCAGGCTGCTGGAACCAGTCAGCCTACACAGATAGTCGGTTAAGTTTCAGGGGGCACCTCTAAGGTGCCCTCTGTGGTGCATTTTACAATAAAATGTACACTGGCATCAGTGTGCATTTATTGTGCTGAGAAGTTTGATACCAAACTTCCCAGTTTTCAGTGTAGCCATTATGGTGCTGTGGAGTTCGTGCAAAACAGACTCCCAGACCATATACTCTTATGGCTACCCTGCACTTACAATGTCTAAGGTTTTGCTTAGACACTGTAGGGGCACAGTGCTCATGCACTGGTACCCTCACCTATGGTATAGTGCACCCTGCCTTAGGGCTGTAAGGCCTGCTAGAGGGGTGTCTTACCTATACTGCATAGGCAGTGAGAGGCTGGCATGGCACCCTGAGGGGAGTGCCATGTCGACTTACTCAGTTTGTTCTCACTAGCACACACAAGCTGGTAAGCAGTGTGTCTGTGCTGGGTGAGGGGTCTCTAGGGTGGCATAATACATGCTGCAGCCCTTAGAGACCTTCCCTGGCATCAGGGCCCTTGGTACCAGAGGTACCAGTTACAAGGGACTTATCTGGGTGCCAGGGTGTGCCAATTGTGGAATCAAAAGTACAGGTTAGGGAAAGAACACTGGTGCTGGGGCCTGGTTAGCAGGCCTCAGCACACTTTCAATTCAAAACATAGCATCAGCAAAGGCAAAAAGTCAGGGGGTAACCATGCCAAGGAGGCATTTCCTTACAGGGGTATTTCCATGATAGTCATAAGCAACCCTCCCTCCTCCCCGGTGGAGTTCACATAGAAAAAGTTGCCATAAATATGGTTGATGTTGGTACTCCAACAAAGCTTGTTCCAGGTTAAAAGCCTTCAAAAAGAACTGAGGCAACTGCCTGTTGCTGTGCATGATGGGATACAGGAAGACTTTGCTTTCTTAAAGGCACAGCTCTATTTACATTCTGTATAATGGCAGCCTATGGGCTACACTGCCCTGCATTGTTTTATTCTCATCAGAGGTGTAAATAAAGTATGAGAATGTATTTGTTATTACATTTCTAGAATAAATAGGTGTTTGAACATGAATTAACACTACTATTGATTTTCTTTTCAACAATTTGGCCTGTGTAGCTGTTCACATAGGCTGCACAATGTTATTCTTAAGTGTTTTTTGACAGACCTTTTCTTCAAACGGCTGGTGTTTGCACTTAAGAATATACTTCACATCAGTGCTCCGGGGTCCCCGCAGGCGCGCGGAACTATTCAGTGCTTATGACTATCATGGAAATACCCCTACGAGAGAACTGGAGTTACAGGTAAGAAACCATTCCTTACAGACCAAGTGTTGGTCTGTATAAGGATAATTTACGTGGCAGTTGGGGCGGAAGGGGGTCTGGTCCATGAGCATTGAAGATGGATGCGGCCGGGCCGACCAGGCCCCGCCGAGGCGTGGAAACCCGAAGGTCTGCCGGAACTTTTATTTTTTCGGTGTCGATGTGGTAGCACTAACCCGGTACCGAGCGCAAACAATACCGTCAAATTTTCCGATGGATAACTATCTTTTCCGAACCGAAACATGGAGCGTAGAGGAACACGTCCGAACCCGATGGCGGAAAGAAAACAAATCTAAGATGGAGTCGACGCCCATGCGCAATGGAGCCGAAAGGGAGGAGTCCCTCGATCTCGTGACTCAAAGACTTCTTCGAAGAAAAACAACTTGTAACACTCCGAGCCCAACACTAGATGGCAGGATAATGCACAGCATGTGTATCTGTGTTACAAGTTGTTTTTCTTCGAAGAAGTCTTTTCGAGTCACGAGATCGAGGGACTCCTCCCCTTTCGGCTCCATTGCGCATGGGCGTCGACTCCATCTTAGACTGTTTTCCCCGCAGAGGGTGAGGTAGGAGTTGTGTATATAGTAATAGTGCCCATGCAATGGAGTAAGTATGTATGTACAAAATGTGTTTAAAAGTGATATATATTTAAAAATTTACAAATGTACAAGTTTATTTTTATCAACTTATAACTGCTACAGGCTCCAGGGCAGGTGGGAGGGCGCATGTGAATCTGCAGCGTCTCATGCCACGAACAGATGTACACTGGGTAAGTGACATTTTCCGTTCGATGGCATGTGTAGCTGCAGATACACATGCTATGCATAGACTAGTAAGCAGCTATCTCCCCAAAAGTGGTGGTTTAGCCTGTAGGAGTTGAAGTTGTTTGAAATAATGTCTGTAATACTGCCTGTCCTACTGTGGCTTGTTGTGTTGTTAACACATCCACACAGTAGTGTTTTGTGAATGTATGAGGCGAGGACCATGTGGCTGCCTTACAGATTTCTGTCATGGGTATATTTCCTAGAAAGGCCATTGTGGCGCCTTTCTTTCTAGTGGAGTGTGCCTTTGGTGTGACAGGCAGTTCTCTCTTTGCTTTTACATAGCAGGTTTGAATACACTTAACTATCCATCTGGCAATGCCTTGTTTGGATATTGGATTTCCTGCATGAGGTTTTTGAAAAGCTACACACAATTGTTTTGTTTTGCGAAATTGTTTGGTTCTATCAATGTAATACATTAGAGCCCTTTTGATGTCTAATGTATGCAATGCTCTTTCAGCTACAGAGTCTGGTTGTGGAAAAAATACTGGGAGTTCCACAGTTTGATTTAAGTGGAACGGTGATATAACTTTTGGTAAAAATTGGGGATTTGTGCGTAGAACCACTTTATGTTTGTGTATTTGTATAAAGGGTTCTTGTATGGTAAATGCTTGTATTTCACTTACTCTCCTAAGAGATGTGATAGCTATTAGAAAGGCTACTTTCCATGTTAAGTATTGCATCTCACAAGAGTGCATGGGTTCAAATGGTGGACCCATGAGTCGTGTTAATACAATATTGAGGTTCCATGAAGGAACTGGTAGTGTTCTTGGGGGAATGATTCTTTTTAGACCCTCCATAAATGCTTTTATGACTGGGATTCTAAAGAGTGATGTTGAATGTGTAATTTGCAGATAGGCAGAAATTGCTGTGAGATGTATTTTAATGGATGAAAAAGCTAGCTTAGATTTTTGTAAGTGTAGTAAGTAGCTTACAATGTTTTTCGAGGATGCATGTAATGGTTGAATTTGATTATTAGGACAGTAATAAACAAATCGTTTCCATTTATTTGCATAGCAATGTCTTGTAGTAGGTTTCCTAGCCTGTTTAATGACCTCCATACATTCTTGTGTAAGGTCTAGATGTCCAAATTCTAAGACTTCAGGAGCCAGATTGCTAGATTGAGCGATGCTGGATTCTGGTGTCTGATCTGTTGTTTGTGTTGAGTTAACAGATCTGGTCTGTTTGGTAGCTTGATATGAGGTACTACTGACAGGTCTAATAGTGTTTTGTACCATGGTTGGCGAGCCAAGTTGGTGCTACTAGTATTAGTTTGAGTTTGTCTTGACTCAATTTGTTTACTAGATACGGAAGGAGTGGGAGAGGGGGAAAGGCGTAAGCAAATATCCCTGACCAACTCATCCATAACGCATTGCCCTTAGAGTGAGGGTGTGGGTACCTGGATGCGAAGTTTTGGGATTTTGCGTTTTCTTTTGTTGCGAATAAGTCTATTTGCGGTGTTCCCCAGTTTTAAAAGTAGGTTTGCAGTATCTGGGGATGAAGTTCCCATTCGTGTATTTGTTGGTGATCGACAGATTGTCGGCAAACTGGTTTTGAATTCCTGGGATGTATTGTGCTATTAGGCTAATGTGATTGTGAGTCGCTGAATGCTAAATCTTCTGTGCTAAGAGACACAGCTGTGATGAGTGTGTCCCTCCCTGTTTGTTTAGGTAATACATTGTTGTCATGTTGTCTGTTTTGACAAGAATATGTTTGTGGGCTATTAACGGTTGAAATGCTTTCAATGCTATAAACACTGTTAGTAGTTCTAGTTGATTTATATGAAGTTGTCTTTGTTGAGTGTCCCATTGTCCCTGGATGCTGTGTTTGAGGTGTGCTCCCCACCCTACCATGGAAGCATCTGTTGTGATCACGTATTGTGGCACTAGGTCCTGGAAAGGCCGCCCTTGGTTTAAATTTATAGGATTCCACCATTGAAGCGAGGAGTGTGTTTGGCGGTTTATCAACACTAGATCTTGAAGTTGACCCTGTGCTTGTGTCCATTGTGTCGCTAGACACTGTTGTAAGGGCCGCATGTGTAACCTTGCGTTTGGGACAATGGCTATGCATGAAGACATCATGCTTAGAAGTTTCATCACAAACCTTACTTGATACTGTTGATTTGGGTGCATGCTTTGTACTACGTTTTGGAATGTTTGTACCCTTTGTGGACTTGGAGTGGCAATCCCTTTTTCTGTGTTGATTGTTGTGCCTAAGTACTGTTGTATTTGACACGGTTGTAAGTGTGATTTTACGTAGTTTATTGAGAACCCTAGCTTGTGAAGGGTTTCTAGGATGTATTTTGTGTGTTGAAGACACTGTTTCTGAGTGCTGGTTTTTATTAACCAATCGTCTAGGTACGGGAATATGTGTATGTGCTGTCTTCTGATATGTGCAGCTACTACTGCAAGGCATTTCGTAAATACCCTTGGTGCTGTAATTAAAAAAAGAAAGGGGAGGTGATTGAGTGTAAGGCGCATCCACCCTCATAAATAGCTGTTTGTTGTATCTCGTGGTATACGGTGCAATTACTAAGGTTATACCTTCCAATAACCCTAACCTAGTAACATAATGTTACCCCAAAGTACATATAAAGTAATCGCACACGTAAACAAATTATACTCAGTTTTTCTTAATATGAAAAAGTATAATCAATCTTATTAAATCCAATTAGTAAGCATTCGTTACAGCAAATGATATCATACACATTCTAAATTGTATCAGAGTTAAACGTTCTTAATGTCCATAGTCCAAATCAAAAAAGTCATAACTTCAATTAGAATCCAGAAGAAGATCCAAGCTTATCTCAAGAGTTCTTTCACGTTTCAATCCTTCCAAAAATGTCCACTAAATTGTTCGTCCGTCTGTCCGTCAACACGTGTTTCATCCGGGGAGTACCCCTGGATTTCATCAGGACCCCCTTGCAAAATGCTCCAATTATCTATATTGTTGCTTTGTTCCCCTATTCTTTCTCATCTGTCGATGAATTCACTTATGCAATCCTTTTAAGTTGTAATATACTCAATTTTCCGTTTAGTATGTTCTCCTGCCGATAGTGTAGCTTGTTTCGAGCGAGTATGCTGTAGTTATCCAGAATAGTAACAATTTGAATTGGTAGTGTACTCCTTGGATTACAAACCTTAAGTATTTCCTGTGGGAAGGATGTATGGGTATATGGAAGTAAGCATCCTTGAGGTCTAATGTTGACATGTAGTCCTGTTTGAGCAAGGGAATCACGTCTTGAAGTGTCACCATGTGAAACTGATCTGATTTGATGTAAAGATTTAGTGTTCTGAGATCTAAGATGGGTCTCAGTGTTTTGTCCTTTTTTGGTATTAGAAAATACAGGGAATAAACACCTGTTCCTTTCTGATGGTTGGGCACTAGTTCTATTGCCTCTTTTTGTAATAACGCTTGGACTTCTAGTTGTAATAGATCCAAGTGCTGTTTGGACATGTGTGCTTTTGGAGGCACATTTGGTGGTAATTGTAGGAATTCTATGCAATAACCATGTTGGATAATGGCTAGGACCCACGAGTCCATAGTTATGTCTTCCCAATTTTTGTAATAATTTGTGAGTCTTCCCCCCCCCCCCCACTGGTGTTGTGTTGGGGATTTGTGACATTGGAGTCACTGTTTAGGGGTTTTTGGGCTTTGGAATTTCCCTCTTGTTTTAGGAAACTGTCCACCCCTATATTGACCCCGAAAACCTCCTCTTTGGTATTTGCCCTGGTATGTGGGTCTGGCCTGTGAGGTTGAAGGTTCTGTGCTTTGGGCTCGAAACCCCCCTCTAAAGTGTGGCTTCCTAAAGGTGCCTCTGCTCTGTGGGGAGTAAAGCGTGCCCATGGCTTTGGCCGTGTCCGTGTCTTTCTTTAGATTTTCTATAGCTGTATCCACCTCCGGCCCAAACAACTGTTGTCCATTAAAAGGCATATTAAGCACAGCCTGCTGGATCTCTGGCTTAAATCCGGAGGTGCATAGCCATGCGTGTCTCCGAATAGTGACCGCCGTGTTCACTGTTCTGGCGGCTGTGTCCGCTGAGTCCATAGCCAATCGTATCTGGTTGTTGGAGATACTTTGGCCCTCCCCTACCACTTGTTGTGCATGCTTTTGAAACTCTTTGGGAAGATGTTCAATGAAATGCTGCATTTCGTCCCAATGAGCCCTGTCATATCTTGCCAATAAAGCTTGGGAATTGGCAATACGCCATTGATTGGCTGTTTGTGCTGCAACCCATTTTTCCTGCTGCATCAAACTTTTGACTTTCTTTGTCGGGTGGTGCTGCATCCCCAGAAGTCGGTGAGTTTGCCCTTTTCCGGGCTGCCCCTACTACCACAGAGTCAGGTGTTAGTTGTTGCGTGATGTACACAGGGTCCGTAGGGGGAGGTTTGTACTTCTTCTCCCCCCTAGGTGTGATGGCTCTGCCTTTGAAGGGGTCTTGAAACACCTGTTTCGCGTGTTTTAACATGGCTGGTAACATAGGCAGACTCTGTGTTGATGACAGGGTAGTGAATAAAAAGTCATCCTTTATAGGTTCTGCATGCAGTGCTACATTGTGTAAAGTAGCTGCTCTGGACACCACCTGCGTGTAAGCAGTACTGTCTTCTGGTGGTGATGGTCTTGCCGGGTAGCAATCCAGACTATTGTCAGATACTGGTTCATCATATAGATCCCATGCATCTGGGTCATCCTGGCTCATCCATGTGTGCGTTGGTGATTGCATCATTGGGGGTGTTGCAATTGGTGACAGTTGTGGTGAGTGCTGTGGTGATGGCTGTGGAGAAAAACACGGTGGAGTTTTTTCTTTAGCCACTTTTGCTTTTGGCTATTTTTCGGTTTCTTGGAAAGCGAGTTTCCGTTTCATTTTAATTGGGGGAAGAGTTCTTATTTTCCCTGTGTCTTTCTGAATATGGAGCCTTTTTGTGTATAGTCTGTGTAGGAAGTTAGCTCTGTATGTGCTATTTCAAAGTAAGGAATAGCATGCACAGAGTCCAAGGGTTCCCCTTAGAGGTAAGATAGTGGCAAAAAGAGATAATACTAATGCTCTATTTTGTGGTAGTGTGGTCGAGCAGTAGGCTTATCAAAGGAGTAGTGTTAAGCATTTGTTGTACATACACACAGGCAATAAATGAGGAACACACACTCAGAGACAATTCCAAGCCAATAGGTTTTTGTTATAGAAAAATATCTTTTCTTAGTTTATTTTAAGAACCACAGGTTCAAATTCTACATGTAATATCTCATTTGAAAGGTATTGCAGGTAAGTACTTTAGGAACTTTGAATAATTACAGTAGCATATATACTTTTCACATAAAACACAAATAGCTGTTTTAAAAGTGGACACAGTGCAATTTTCACAGTTCCTGGGGGAGGTAAAGTAATGTTAGTTTTAGCAGGTAAGTAAATCACCTACAGGTTTCAGTTTTGGGTCCAAGGTAGCCCACCGTTGGGGGTTCAGAGCAACCCCAAAGTTACCACACCAGCAGCTCAGGGCCGGTCAGGTGCAGAGGTCAAAGAGGTGCCCAAAACACACAGGCTTCAATGGAGAGAAGGGGGTGCCCCGGTTCCAGTCTGCCAGCAGGTAAGTACCCGCGTCTTCGGAGGGCAGACCAGGGGGGTTTTGTAGGGCACCAGGGGGGACACTAGTCCACACAAAAAGTACACCCTCAGCAGCGCGGGGGCGGCCGGGTGCAGTGTGCAAACACGCGTCAGGTTTCCAATGGGAGTCAATGGGAGACCAAGGGGTCTCTTCAGCGGTGCAGGCAAGGGGGGGCTCCTTGGGGTAGCCACTACCTGGGCAAGGGAGAGGGCCTCCTGGAGGTCACTCCTGCACAGGAGTTCCGTTCCTTCAGGTGCTGGGGGCTGCGGGTGCAGGGTCTTTTCCAGCCGTCGGGATTTTAGAGTCAGGCAGTCGCGGTCAGGGGGAGCCTCAGGATTCCCTCTGCAGGCGTCACTGTGGGGGCTCAGGGGGCACAACTTTGGTTACTCACGGTCTCGGAGTCGCCGGAGGGTCCTCCCTGAGGTGTTGGTTCTCCACCAGTCGAGTCGGGGTCACCGGGTGCAGTGTTGCAAGTCTCACGCTTCTTGCGGGGAGTTGCAGGGGTCTTTAAATCTGCTCCTCTGTAACAAAGTTGCAGTCTTTTTGGAGCAGTGCCGCTGTCCTCGGGAGTTTCTTGTCTTTCTTGAAGCAGGGCAGTCCTCTGAGGATTCAGAGGTCGCTGGTCCTGGGGAAAGCGTCGCTGGAGCAGGTTTCTTTAGAAGGCAGGAGACAGGCCGGTAGGTCTCGGGCCAAAGCAGTTGGTGTCTTCTTTTCTTCTTCTGCAGGGGTCTTTCAGCTCAGCAGTCCTCTTCTTCTTGTAGTTGCAGTAATCTAAATTCTTAGGTTCAGGGGGAGCCCTTAAATACTAAATTTAAGGGCGTGTTTAGGTCTGGGGGGTTATTAGCCAATGGCTACTAGCCCTGAGGGTGGGTACACCCTCTTTGTGCCTCCTCCCTGAGGGGAGGGGGGCACATCCCTAATCCTATTGGGGGAATCCTCCATCTGCAAGATGGAGGATTTCTAAAAGTCAGAGTCACCTCAGCTCAGGACACCTTAGGGGCTGTCCTGACTGGCCAGTGACTCCTCCTTGTTTTTCTCATTATCTCTCCTGGACTTGCCGCCAAAAGTGGGGGCTGTGTCCAGGGGGCGGGCATCTCCACTAGCTGGAGTGCCCTGGGGCATTGTAACACGAAGCTTGAGCCTTTGAAGCTCACTGCTAGGTGTTACAGTTCCTGCAGGGGGGAGGTGTGAAGCACCTCCACCCAGAGCAGGCTTTGTTTCTGTCCTCAGAGAGCACAAAGGCTCTCACCGCATGGGGTCAGAAACTCGTCTCTCAGCAGCAGGCTGGCACAGACTAGTCAGTCCTGCACTGAACAATTGGGTAAAATACAGGGGGTATCGCTAAGATGCCCTCTGTGTGCATTTTTTAATAAATCCAACACTGGCATCAGTGTGGGTTTATTATTCTGAGAAGTTTGATACTAAACTTCCCAGTATTCAGTGTAGCCATTATGGAGCTGTGGAGTTCGTTTTTGACAGACTCCCAGGCCATATACTCTTATGGCTACCCTGCACTTACAATGTCTAAGGTTTTGCTTAGACACTGTAGGGGCATAGTGCTCATGCACCTATGCCCTCGCCTGTGGTATAGTGCACCCTGGCTTAAGGCTGTAAGGCCTGCTGGAGGGGTGACTTACCTATGCCACAGGCAGTGTGGGGTTGGCATGGCACCCTGAGGGGAGTGCCATGTCGACTTAGTCATTTTCTCCCCACCAGCACACACAAGCTGGCATGCAGTGTGTCCGTGCTGAGTGAGGGGTCCCTAGCGTGGTATATGACATGCTGCAGCCCTTAGAGACCTTCCATAGCATCAGGGCCCTTGGTACCAGGGGTACCAGTTACAAGGGACTTACCTAGGTGACAGGGTTGAGCCAATTGTGGAAACAATGGTACATTTTAGGTGAAAGAACACTGGTGCTGGGGCCTGGTTAGCAGGGTCCCAGCACACTTCTCAGTCAAGTCAGTATCAGGCAAAAAGTGGGGGGTAACTGCAACAGGGAGCCATTTCTTTACAGTCTGGATCTCCCATTTCTAATTCTTGTACAAATTTATGGCATTGTAGTTGTGATTAAAGGCCTTGTTCTTCTGAATAGGAGCTTTGTTTCGGCTCCGAGGTTGGGCGTTTCGGCACCGGAACCTTTTCCGCAGTCTTTTAGCTCCAAAGCCACATTTTTCGGTTTCGGGGTGCCGATATCTCAGTGCAGAGTTTGGTGCCGAGTATACTCTGTGCCGGTATCTCGACCGGAGTCGGATGTCTTCGACACGTGTGTGCCCTTTTTCAGTGCCGATGGTTGGTCACCGTGCTTACAGGTTAAGCCATGGCCTGCCGGCAGTGGCGTCCCCTGGGCTTTCATTATTTTTGTGTGAGTTTTGGCCGGGGCAGTTTTACTCACGGTTTGTTGCCTCGCCGGCTGCTCACTTTCGGCCTCGTCCGAGTCCGAATCAGGAATGGAGAAAGTCATCTCTTCTTTGACGTCGTGGTGTCCTGCCGGCGTCAACGCCATTTGAAGCCTTCGAGCTCTCCGGCCCCGTAGCGTCTTCTTCGACTGAAATGCCCGACAGGCCTCGCAGGTATTCTCTTTGTGTTCGGGGGACAAACACAAATTACATACCATATGCTGGTCTGTATAAGGATACTTATTGTGGCATTCGGGGCAGAAGCGGAATGGGGTCCGTTCCATGAGCCTTGAAGACGCACGCGGTCGGGCCGGAGCTCTTCTTTTCTTCAGTGTCGATCTGCTATTACTAACCCGATACTGAACGCAAACAATACCGTCTAATTTTCCGAGATTTAACTAACTTTCCGAACCGAAACACAGAGCGAAGAGGAATACGCCCGAACCCGATGGTGGAAAGAAAACAATCTAAGATGGAGTCGACACCCATGCGCAATGGAGCCGAAAGGGGAGGAGTCTCTTGATCTCGTGACTCGAAAAGGCTTCTTTGAAGAAAAACAACTTGTAACACTCCGAGCCCAGCACTAGATGGCAGGATAATGCACAGCATGTGTATGAAAATAGGTTTCTTACCTGTAACTGTGGTTCTCCAGTATTGGTATCTTTCATAGATTCACATGCTTGAATCATTACCCGTTGTCGAAGTGGGTTCCCATGGTACATAGAAAGCAATAAATAGATAAAAAAATCCTTTTTTTTTTCATTGTAGTCAACAGGAAAAAAACATTCACTTTTACAACTATCAGCCTCATTAGAAAAAGCCCAAACTTCAGCCAATCAGGCGAGACCACCCCTTTAGAATCCTCAGCACAGAGGCTCAGTCTCTCAGATTTCTCCGCACTAGTGATTAGAAGAAAGAAAATAAAAGAGGTGAGCCCCCATGGGGAGGAGGGTGGGTCGCATGTGAATCTAAGAAAGATACCAATACTGGAGAACCACAGTTACAGGTAAGTAACTTATTTTCTTCTCCAGTATTGGGGTATCTTTCATAGATTCACATGCTTGAATCAGAGTAGTCAGCAGTAAGAAAGATGGTTGAGTTCTGAAACACCAGAAGCATGCCTGCTCACAATTCATCCTATATGGACTCATATAGGTAGTTAAATATGCTCATTAACATTCTAAAAGATTATATATATATATATATATATATATATATATATATATATATATATACACACATATATATACAGACACACATACATATATAGATATATATGGATATAGCTACATGAAAAATATCAGTCTGGTAATACATAGAGGATGGAGGGTAAAGAGATTATTGGCTCACCTTATGCAAATAAATTACGTAACACTGCTTGTCCTACCACGGCATCCATCCTGTCAATAGCTTCCAGGCAGTAGTGCTGGGTAAAGGTGTGGGCACGTGTCCACGTTGCCGCTCTGCAGATCTGGTTTAGAGGGACTCCTGCGAATAGAGCTGCCGAAGTGGATACCGCTCTAGTGGAGTGCGCTCTGACATTGGACAATAATGGCTTCCCTGCGAACTGGTGGCAGAGTTGTATGGTAGAAGAGATCCAGCGTGCTATGGTCTGCTTGTTAACGGCCTTGCCTTTATTGATCCGTCCATAGCTAATAAACAGTTGTTCAGATTTACGAAAACTGCTAGTCCTTTGTATATAGAATTTTAAACATTGTTCAATGTCTAGAGAATGTAATGCCCGCTCTGCTGGAGTTCGCGGATTTGGAAAAAAATGTTCTCAAAACCACCGGCTCATTTAAATGAAGTCGATGGAACCTTGGGGATCAAGTTTGGATTAGTTCTTAGAATGACCACCTCTGATTTGAATTGGAGAAAAGGTGGTGAGACTGTGAAAGCCTGGATATCGCTAACCCTCTTCGCGGAAGTGAGGGCCAGAAGGAGGGCTGTTTTCAAAGAAATATATTTCAGGTCTGCCTTATGAATGGGCTCAAACGGATGCTTCATCAATTGGGAGAGCACAATATTTAAATGCCATGGAGGTGGAGGACGGTGAATCGGCGGGAACATCCTGAACAAACCTTTTAGAAATTGCTTTATTATCCTGGATGACCATAAAGATGGTGAGTGTGATGTTCGTCGGAAACGGGATATAGCAGCGAGGTGGACCCTGATAAACGAATGGGAAAGGCCTGATTTCGCTAAATGCAACAGATATGGAAGGGTCTGTTCAGGAGAGGACTTCAGAGGGTGAACGTTAGAAGTTGAACACCATATGCAGAACCTCTTCCACTTGAAATTATACATCCTGTTTGTAGATTGAGCTCTGGCACAGGCAAGTACCTCCCTGCAGTCTGAAGGGATATCTAGGCCGTCAAATTCATAGAATTCAGGAGCCAGGCTGATAATCGCAGAGAAGTCGGGTTGAGATGACGGACCTGCCCCTGATTCGTTGTTAACAAGTCTGGCATTGTTCTCAGCCGTATGTGAGGCTGCTCCGAGAGCAATAGAAGTTCTGTGAACCAAAACTGGCATGGCCATTTGGGAGCAATCAATAGAAGCCGGCATGGTTCCCTCTTCATTTTCTGCAGAAGTCTTGGGATGAGTGGAAGCGGGGGAAAAGCGTATGGATAAATCCCTGACCATTTGATCAAAAACGCATTCCCCTTTGATCCTTTTTGCGGTCGCCAGCTTGCAAAGTGTTGGCATTTTTTGTGGTCTCTGGTCGCAAACAGATCCAGACTGGGCTTGCCCCAACGACGAAAGAGGCGGTTGAGAACTTTCTGATTGAGTTCCCATTCATGACAGCTGGTTCGAGTCCTGCTTAAGGCATCTGCCCAGGTGTTGGAAATCCCCGGGAGATGTTCCGCTCTGATCGAGATCTGATGCTGAATCACCCAATGCCACAGTTTCTGAGCTTCTAGCGACAATGCCTGCGATCTCGTACCCCCCTGTTTGTTGAGGTAATGCAGGACTGTGGTGTTGTCTGTTCTTATCAACACTGAGGAACCCCTGATGTTGGTGAGGAAGGACTTGAGTGCAGAAGATGGATTTCTGGACCTTCTCTGAGCTGCCTGCGATATGACCCAATCTGGCTTAGGGTGACTAACCAAACATGCGGGAGAATTGTCCGGTGCTTTGTATTTCTTTTCAAGTCTTGGTAACACTGCTGATATAGAAGATGGAGTCTGCATGACTTTAAGCCCCTCTTCCCAAATGAAGTCAACAATGGGTATAGCTCTTACTGACTTCCTAGTATCCTCTTTGAAGTCATATAGGAAACAGTCTGACTGCTTTGATATTATTGGCAGTTGAAATCTTTTTGCAGCTCTTTCCATCACACTGTGAAAACCACCAATGTCCTGCGGTGGAGAGTCCACTGGTGTTGGCGTAGAAGGAGATGGTGTTTGAATCTGATATTCATCCCATTCTGGAATGATTGAGTCAGTGTCCTGAATTTCACCTTCTTCCTGCTCATCCTCTCACGAAGGTGGATCAACATCCTGTCCAGATGAAGGACCTGGGACAGGTTCCGTAGAATCCGATGGCCGAACAGGAGTGGATATCGGCATATGCAGAGGTTGTACCGGGGTAGAGGAGCCAGGTGGAGGAAATCTAGAATAATAGTCCTGCATCATTTGCTGTAGATTGGCTATCAAAGAAACAGGCATCTGAATCGTTTGCTCCTGCTGCTCTTGATGTTGTATGTGTCTCTGCTGCTGCTGATCTAAATAGAGCTGGTCACTTTCCTCTTCATCCTCCTCCTGACATTTAATACGTAGTTCTGAGGGGCTAGGCGCAACCGGGAAAAAACCGTCATCTGAATATACATCATCTTCCGCCTCCTCATCAGCAAAGAGATGCTGTGGAGGTACTGGTGTGACTTTACTAGGTGATGTATGAAACGGTAGTAGGAGAGAAGATTTACTTTTTATTGGCAGAATCCTCTGAGGTAGGTAAGGAGATGGTCCATAATGCTTGGGTATAGGTTCATGATATTGAGCCGTCGACGGAGTCGTCGTCGACGGTACGTTCGTCGATGGTGTTCTCATCGACAGTGAAGGCGTCGACGGAGCCGTCGATAGCGGTGCCGTCATCGGCGGTGTGAGCGTCAACAGAGTTGCCGTCGACGGTGCCAGTGTCGATGAAGTTGCCGTCGACGGGGCTGCCTCCGACGGAGGTGTCGTCGACGTTGTGTGTTGTCGACGGAGTAGTCGCCTCTGAGGGCAAATTCAATTGCCACGCCGTCGGTGGGATCGTCGACTAAGAGCTCTGGAGCTTACCCGTCGATGAGTGCGTCGACGATAGAGACTTCACCTTCTTACCCGTCGACGGTCTATTTGTGATCTTTAAGGTGTGAGCAGGTGAGGGACCGTATTTTAAGCTCACCGTTATAGTTGTAGATGATAGCGGAGATGAAGTAACAATCATTGGTGACGACGGAGACGTAAATGTGGCCATAGCTGTTGTCGATGAAGGAAGACCTGCCGCCGACAATGCGCTCGTCGACGGTGCCGTCAACGGTGTGGACATCCTGGACGTTGACGGTGGTAGGGAACTTGAAGATTTTTTGAGCTTCTT
Organism: Pleurodeles waltl; assembly: GCF_031143425.1. NCBI lineage: Eukaryota > Metazoa > Chordata > Amphibia > Caudata > Salamandridae > Pleurodeles > Pleurodeles waltl. Next base: position 373,517,280 of record NC_090450.1, on the reverse strand, counting down.
TGAGGTGGTAGAAGGAGTAAATGGCTCTGAACAAACCTTACCACCATGTTCCCTGGATGTTGATGCATGTTCCTCAGGTCTATCCTTAAACGCATGCAGCTTCTTAGCTAACTTACTGCTCTTGGGGGAGAAACTCTCCACAGACTTTTTCCTCTTCTTTGAGGCCACTGATGTGTCGCTGTCCTCCTCCTCAGAGAAAACTTCTCTGGATTTTCGTTTCTGAAGCCAAAGTAGGAGCCTGGCTTCTCTGACTCAGAGTCTTGTTCGGAAAAAGTCCTGCAGATTTTACAGTCTTTGACCTTATGCTCTGGATGGAGACAGTATATGCAGTCCTTGTGAGGGTCCTCACAATGAAGCCTTAACTTTCCACAGGTACCACAAGGTCTAAACAAACCTTTTCTTGCTGTAGACATGATGGAAGAGGTACTACAGCAAAGTTAAGAGTGAAAGCTGAATAATATCTCTTGAAGAGAAAGTAAACTGAGCAGAGCTCAAGGAGACTCCCTTACACACGACGTGCGGTAGAAAATCTGAGAGACTGAGCCTCTGTGCTGAGGATTCTAAAGGCGTGGTCTCGCCTGATTGGCTGAAGTTTGGACTTTTTCTAATTAGGCTGATAGTTGTACAAGTGAATGTGTTTTTTCCTATTGATTACAATGAAAAAAAAATATATATATATATTTTTTATCTAATTATTGCTTTCTATGTACCGTGGGACTCCCACTTCGACGACGGGGAATGATTCAAGCATGTGAATCTATGAAAGATACCCCAATACTGGACAACTGCAGCTATACATGCCATCGAACATATATATGGAAAATGTCACTTACCCAGTGTACATCTGTTCGTGGCATGAGACGCTGCAGATTCACATGCTGTGCATATCCCGCCATCTAGTGTTGGGCTCGGAGTGTTACAAGTTGTTTTTCTTCGAAGAAGTCTTTTCGAGTCACGAGATCGAGGGACTCCTCCCATTTCGCCTCCATTGCGCATGGGCTTCGACTCCATCTTAGATTGTTTTCCCCGCAGAGGGTGAGGTTATATTTACAATATTTCAAATGTACAAGTTTAATTAGTCAACTTAAAACGGCCACCGGCTCCCGGGGAGGTGGGAGGGCGCATGTGAATCTGCAGGGTCTCATGCCACGAACAGATGTACACTGGGTAAGTGACATTTTCCGTTCGATGGTATGTGTAGCTGCAGATACATAGTAAGCAGTTATCTCCCCTAAAGCGGTGATTTAGCCTGTAGGAGTTAAAGTTGTCTGAAATAATGTTCTTAGTACTGCTTGTCCTACTGTGGCTTGTTGTGTTAACACATCCACGCAGTAATGTTTAGTAAAGGTATGAGGCGCAGACCATGTGGTGCCTTACATATTTCTGTAATTGGTATATTTCCTAGAAAGGCCATTGTGGTGCCTTTCTTTCTAGTGGAGTGTGCCTTTGGTGTAACAGGCAGTTCTCTTTTAGCTTTAACATAACAGGTTTGAATACATTTAACTATCCATTTGGCAATGCCCTGTTTGGATATTGGATTCCCTGTATGCGGTTTTTGGTAAGCTACAAACAATTGTTTTGTTTTGCGAAACTGTTAGTTCTATCAATGTAGTACATTAGAGCTCTTTTGATGTCTAACGTATGTCATGCTCTTTCAGCTACAGAGTCTGGTTGTGGAAAGAACACTGGGAGTTCCACAGTTTGGTTTAAGTGGAACGGTGATATAACCTTTTGCAAAGATTTTGGATTTGTGCGTAGAACCACCTTATGTTTGTGTATTTGTATAAAGGGTTCTTGTATGGTAAAGGCTTGTATTTCACTCACTCTTCTGAGGGATGTGATAGCTATTAGAAAGGCTACTTTCCAGGTTAAGTATTGCATTTCGCAAGAGTGCATGGGTTCGAATGGTGGACCCATGAGTCGCGTTAATACAATATTGAGGTTCCACGAAGGAACTGGTGGTGTTCTTGGTGGAATGATCCTTTTTAGACGCTCCATAAATGCTTTTATGACTGGGATTCTAAATAGTGAAGTTGAATGTGTAATTTGCAGATATGCTGAAATTGCTGTGAGATTTATTTTAATGGACGAAAAAGCTAAGTTTGGTTTTTGTAAGTGTAGTAAGTAGCTTACAATGTCTTTTGCGGAAGCGTGTAATGGTTGAATTTGATTAATTTGACAGTAATAAACAAATTGTTTCCATTTATTTGCGTAGCAATGTCTTGTAGTAGGTTTTTTAGCTTGTTTGATGACCTCCATACATTCTTGTGTAAGGTCTAGGTGTCCGAATTCTAAGACTTCAGGAGCCAGATCGCTAGATTGAGTGATGCTGGACTCGGGTGTCTGATCTGCTCTTTGTGTTGAGTTAACAGATCTGGTCTGTTTGGTAGTTTGATATGAGGCACTACTGACAGGTCTAGTAATGTCATGTACCAAGGTTGTCGTGCCCAAGTTGGTGCTATTAGTATTAGTTTGAGTTTGTTTTGACTCAATTTGTTTACAAGATAGGGAAGGAGTGGGAGAGGGGGAGGGGGAAAAGCGAAAGCAAATATCCCTGACCAACTCATCCATAACGCATTGCCTTTGGAGTGAGGCTGTGGGTACCTGGATGCGAAGTTTTGGCATTTTGCGTTTTCTTTTGTTGCAAATAGGTCTATTTGCAGTGTTCCCCACTTTTGGAGGTAGGTTTGCAGTATCTGGGGATGAATCTCCCATTCGTGGATTTGTTGGTGATCTCGACTGAGATGGTCTGCCAATTGGTTTTGAATTCCTGGGATGTATTGCGCTATTAGGTGAATGTGATTGTGATTCGCCCAATGCCAAATCTTCTGTGCTAAGAGACACAGTTATGATGAGTGTGTGCCTCCCTGTTTGTTTAAGTAATACATTGTCGTCATGTTGTCTGTTTTGACAAGAATGTGTTTGTGGGTTATTATTGGCTGAAATGCTTTCAACGCTAGAAACACTGCTAGTAACTCTAGCTGATTTATATGAAGTTGTTTCTGCTGAGTGTCCCATTGTCCCTGGATGCTGTGTTGGTTGAGATGTGCTCCCCATCCTACCAGGGAAGCATCTGTTGTGATTTCGTATTGAGGCACTGGGTCTTGGAAAGGCCGCCCTTGGTTTAAATGTACATGATTCCACCATTGAAGCGAGGTGTGTGTTTGGCGGTCTATCAACACTAGATCTTGAAGTTGACCCTGTGCTTGTGTCCATTGTTTTGCTAGGCACTGTTGTAAGGGCCACATGTGTAATCTTGCGTTTGGGACAATGGCTATGCATGAGGACATCATGCCTAGTAGTTTCATCACTAATTTTACCTGATACTTTTGGTTTGGGTGCATGCTTTGTATTACGGTTTGGAATGCTTGTACCCTTTGTGGACTTGGAGTGGCAATCCCTTTTTTTGTGTTGATTGTTGCTCCTAAGTACTGTTGTATTTTGTAAGTGTGATTTTTGGTAGTTTAGTGAGAACCCTAGTTTGTGAAGGGTTTCTATGACGTATTTTGTATGACGAAGACACTGTTTCTGGGTGTTGGTTGTGATTAACCAATCGTCTAGATAGGGGAATACGTGTATGTGCTGTCTTCTGATATGAGCCGTCTTCTGATATTTGCCGCTACTACTGCAAGGCATTTTGTAAATACCCTTGGTGCTGTTGTTATTCCGAATGGTAACACTTTGAACTGGTAATGTACTCCGTGGAATACAAACCTTAAGTATTTCCTGTGTGAAGGATGTATGGGTATATGGAAGTATACATCTTTGAGATCCAATGTGGTCATGTAATCTTGTTGTTTGAGTAAGGTGATTACGTCTTGAAGTGTTACCATGTGAAAGTGATCTGACTTGATGTAAAGATTTAGTGTTCTGAGATCTATAGGTCTTAGAGATTTGTCCTTTTTGAGTATGAGAAAGTACAGGGAGTAAACCCCTGTGCCTTTTTGATGACTGGGTACTAGTTCTATTGCCTCTTTTTGTAACAATGCTTGGACTTCTATTTGTAATAGATCCATGTGTTGTTTGGACATGTTGTGTGCTTTTGGTGGCACATTTGGTGGTAATTGTAGGAATTCTATGCAATAGCAATGTTGGATGATGGCTAGGACCCACGAGTCCGTTGTTATTTCCTCCCAATTTTGGTAAAAATATGTTAGTCTCCACCCCCATTGGTGTTACGTGTTGGGGATTTGTGACACTGAAGTCACTGTTTGTTTTGAGGGGTCTTGGGACTTTGGAACTTCCCTCTAGTCTTAGGGAACTGTCCCCCTCTGTACTGTCCCCGAAAGCCTCCCCTCTGATAATGGCTCTGGTATGTGGGCCTAGTTTGTGAAGTTGAGGGTTCTGTTGTTTGAGCCCGAAACCCCCCTCTAAACGGTGTTTTCCTAAAAGTGCCTCTGTTCTGTGGGGAGTAGAGCGTGCCCATGGCCTTGGCCGTATCAGTATCTTTCTTCAACTTTTCGATAGCAGTGTCCACTTCCGGCCGAAACAGTTGCTGTCCATTAAACGGCATATTAAGCACAGCCTGTTGGATTTCGGGCTTGAATCCTGAGGTGCGCAGCCATGCAAGTCTCCGAATTGTCACCGCTGTATTTACAGTCCTTGCAGCGGTGTCTGCTGCATCCATTGCGGAGCGTATCTGGTTATTTGAGATACTTTGGCCTTCTTCTACCACCTGTTGTGCACGTTTTTGGAATTCTTTGGGCAGATGTTCAATAAAGTGTTGCATTTCGTCCCAGTGGGCTCTGTCATATCTTGACAGCAAAGCCTGCGAATTCGCAATGCGCCATTGAATGGCTGCTTGTGCTGCTACTCTTTTTCCCGCTGCGAACTTGCGACTTTCTTTATCGGGTGGTGGTGCATCCCCGGAGGTGTGTGAATTCGCCCTTTTCCGTGCTGCGCCAACTACTACAGAGTCCGGTGTGAGTTGCTGCGTAATGTACATAGGGTCTGTTGGTGGAGGCTTGTACTTTTTCTCCACCCTAGGAGTAATAGCCCTGCCTTTCACGGGTTCCTGAAATATTTCCTTTGCGTGCTTTAACATTCCAGGTAGCATTGGAAGACTCTGGTACTGACTATGTGTAGATGACAGAGTGTTAAATAAAAAGTCATCCTCCATTGGTTCAGCGTGCACAGTGTGACGTTGTGAAAGGCAGCTGCTCTGGACACCACCTGCGTGTAAGCAGCACTGTCTTCAGGTGGTGATGGTCTCGCTGGGTAACAGTCAGGACTATTATCTGACACAGGTGCATCGTAAAGATCCCATGCATCTGGGTCATCTTGGCTCATGCTTGTGTGTGTTGGAGACTGCACCATCGGTGGGCTAGCGACAGGTGAGGATTGCGGTGAGCGTTGAGGTGATGGTGGCAGAGTTACTTTTTTTGCCACCTTTGCTTGTGGTGGTTTATCCTTTTCTTGGAAAGCCAGTTTCCTTTTCCTCCTTATAGGAGGGAGAGTTCTTATCTTCCCTGTTTCCTTTTGGATATGGAGCCTTCTCTGTGTATAATCTGGCTCCCCTGCCTCTAGTCCCTGTCCGAATCTATGACTCTGCAATTGTGTGGAAAGCCCTTGCTCTTCCGTGTATGAACTTGTTTTCGGCTCCGAAGCCGGATGTTTCGGGATCGAACATTTTCCACCATTCTTTTCGGCTCCGAAGCCACTTTTTTGTGTTTCGGTGTTCCGATCTCTCGGTGCAGAGTAGTCTTGGTGCTGGTATCTCGATGTCGAGATTGTTCTGACCCGGTGTCTCGGGGTCAAGTCTTTTCTGTGCCGGTACCTCGACCGGAGTCGGATGACTTCGACACATGCGTGCCCTTTTTCGGTGCCGATGGACGGTCACTGAGTTTCTGGGTTAAGCCATGGCCTGCCGGCGGTGGCGTCCCCTGGGCTTTGATTTTCCGTGAGTTTTGGCTGGGGCGGTTTTACTCACGGTTTTCGCCGTCTGTTCTGTTTCGCCCTCGTCCGAGTCAGCAATGGAGAAGGTTTCTTCTTCCTCCAAGTCTTGGTGTCCTGACGCCATTTGAAGTCTTCTCGCTCTCTGGTCCCTCAGCGTTTTCCTCGATCGAAACGCTCGGCAGGCCTCACAGGTATCCTCTTTGTGTTCTGGAGACAAACACAAGTTACAGACCAAATGTTGATCTGTGTAAGGATACTTGTTGCATTTGGGGCAGAAGCGGAATGGAATCCGTTCCATTAGTCTTGTCGACGCACGTGGTCGGGCCGACCAGGCCCCGCCGGGGAACCGAAACCCCGAAGGGCCACCGGAGCTCTTCAAAATTCGGTGTCGATCTGTTAACTAACCCGATACCGAACGCAAACAATACTGTCAAATTTTTCTGATATCTAACTAATCTTCCGAACCGAAACATGGAGCGTAGAGGAACACGTCCGAACCAGGTGGCGGAAAGAAAACAATCTAAGATGGAGTCGACGCCCATGCGCAATGGAGCCGAAATGGGAGGAGTCCCTCGATCTCGTGACTCGAAAAGACTTCTTCGAAGAAAAACAACTTGTAACACTCCGAGCCCAACACCAGATGACGGGATATGCACAGCATGTGTATCTGCAGCTACACATGCCATCGAATATATATATATATATATATATATATATATATATATATATATATATATATATATATATATATATATATATATATATCTTCTGGCACCCTTTTTAAGTAAAGGATGAAGAATTGGGTCATTATAGCCAGGTCCTATAGGCTGCATAATATTTTTTCTTAAGTGCCTCTGCAGGCAAAGAAAGGCAAGCATCTACACTGAACATACACTGTGAAAAACTGCTCCGGGGTCCACGCATGTGGGTGGGACTATTCAGTCCTTACGACTATAATGGAAATCCCCTATGAGAGAAACCGCTGTTAAAAGTATCCATCAGAAAAGTCAACACTGACATGATTGGGTGTATTTTGGTGATGTTTCCCTGAACTAACCCATACATAACAATGATGTGTATCATATGGAACTATAACGGATTCATAATATCAGTCAACCCACTATAACCACTATCCTTTTCAGTTATCCAGCTTATATGCTGTAACTTTCAGATATCACCCTTAGCAGCTGCTTCTTTCAGGTAAAGATCACTCATTCTCTCCCACTCTTATCTTTTGTCATAACTCCTCAGTCCTTTCAAAATATCATTTTCTCCTAGTTTATGGACAATCACTTGTTCATGTAGATATAGCCAATTTTGGTGCATGTCCCAAATAACCACCTCCCCGCTCTTCCTCTACCACACAACCCGAAAATATTCTGGTACTCCCTGTGCATGTTGGTAACATCTTACTTAGAGCACAACATGAATATGGCACTTACTAAGCAGGTCTTGGTGACACCGAAGCACTTCGCATGGAACTGTCCATTCTTGGGCTGACATCTGGGGGCTGGGGTGGAATCAGGCTCTTTCTTACTGATAACCTGCAAGATAGAGGGGGTGAGAGGTACTGAAAACCTGTAGAGAAACAAAGGTTAAAATTGAGCATAAAGGAATTTAAGGTTGCACAAGCAGATCACAAACAAACTGCTTTGCCCAAGAAACTGTTACTGTGCATGACCAGTTCCCAGAAGAAGCCAAGATCAATAAAAATAAATCCTAGTGTTTGATTAAGCATTCCTTTTACTACATGGCTTCTAAATACAGTGACTGACTTGCAACTCCTACATATCTTCTTGACTCTGTCCACACCATTGGACGCAGAGCTAAATAACCATTTTTATATGCGACAGTGTCCACATTACTAAATTGGGAATATTTTACAGATGCATAAAATAGTTCAATCAAAAGAATGGGGGGTTGGGAGGGTGGTACGGAATCCACCATAAACATAGTTACGAAAGGTAACTTGTTCTGCTGATGGATAGGATGTAGGAAAGTGCCCTTTTTGGAACGGTTAACCCTCCCTCCCAACGTTTTGCCTGCTATTTATGCTGACTTAACTAAGAGTGTGCAGGGATCCTGCTAACCAGCCTCCAGCACCAGCGTTCTTTCCCAAAAACTGTACCATTGTTCCCACTATTTGCACACAGTTAAGTTCCATGTAAAAAGTACCTGTAGGAAAATGTCACTGTTGGCATGGTCACCCCCCCACTTTTTGACTAGTGATGATGCCAGCTTTGATTGGAAGTGTGCTGGGACCCTGCTAACCAGGCCCCAGCACCAGTGTTCTTTCCCCAAAACTGTACCTTGGTCGCCACAATTGCCACATCCCTGGCACACAGTTAAGCCCCTTGTAAAAGGTAAGCCTAGTACCAAGGGCCTTGTGGCCAGGGAAGGTCCCTAAGGGGTGCAGCATGAATTATGCTACCCTCAGGGTCCCCTCACTCAGTACATACACACTGCTTTGCAGCTTGTGTGTGCTAGTGGGGAGAAAAAAAAGTCGACATGGCACTCTCCTCAGAGTGCCATGCCCACAAACCACTGCCTGTGGCATAGGCAAATCCTCCCTCTAGCAGGCCTTACAGCCATAAGGCAGGGTGCACTATACCACAGGTGAGGGCATAGCTGCATGAGCAATATGCCCCTACAGTGTCTAGGTCCATTCTTAGACATTGTAAGTGCAGTGTGACCATATTACGTGCATGGACTGGAAGATTGTCATTACGAACTCCACAGATCCATGGTGGCTTCACTGAAGTCTGGGAAGTTTGGTATCACACTTCTCAGCACAATAAACCCACACAAATGACAGTATTGGATTTATTGAACAATGCACCCAGAGGACATCTTTGAGATGTCCTCTGTATTTTAGCCAAACTTCTAGTGCAGGACTGACTGGTCGGTGCCAGCGTGCCACTTTCAGATGAGTTTCTGACCACATGCGGAAAGAGCCATTGTACTACCTGTGGTCAGACACAAAGTCTGTACTGGGTGAAGGTGCTTCACACCTGTAGGAAAGTACCATCTTGCCTGGCATGTTACCCCCATTTTTCACTGTATATATGTTGTTTTAGTTGTATGTGTCACTGGGACCCTGCCAGCCAGGGCCCCAGTGCTCATAAGTGTGCCTGAATGTGTTACCTGTGTTATGACTAACTGTCTCACTGAGGCTCTGCTATCCAGAACCTCAGTGGTTATGCTCTCTCATTTCTTTCAAATTGTCACTAACAGGCTAGTGACCAATTTTACCAATTTACATTGGCATACTGGAACACCCTTATAATTCCCTAGTATATGGTACTGAGGTACCCAGGGTATTGGGGTTCCAGGAGATCCCTATGGGCTGCAGCATTTCTTTTGCCACCCATAGGGAGCTCTGACAATTCTTACACAGGCCTGCCACTGCAGCCTGAGTGAAATAACGTCCACGTTATTTCACAGCCATTTTACACTGCACTTAAGTAACTTATAAGTCACCTATATGTCTAACCTTTACCTGGTAAAGGTTAGGTGCAAAGTTACTTAGTGTGAGGGCACCCTGGCACTAGCCAAGGTGCCCCCACATTGTTCAGGGCCAATTCCCCGGACTTTGTGAGTGCGGGGACACCATTACACGCGTGGACTACATATAGGTCACTACCTATATGTGGCTTCACAATGGTAACTCCGAATATGGCCATGTAACATGTCTATGATCATGGAATTGCACCCTCTATGCCATCCTGGCATAGTTGGCACAATCCCATGATCCCAGTGGTCTGTAGCACAGACCCTGGTACTGCCAAACTGCCTTTCCCAGGGCAGTTGCCCTGCAGCTGCTGCCAACCCCTCAGACAGGTTTCTGCCCTCCTGGGGTCCAGCCAGGCTTGGCCCAGGAAGGCAGAACAAAGGACTTCCTCAGAGAGAGGGTGTTACACCCTCTCCCTTTGGAAAATGGTGTGAAGGCAGGGGAGGAGTAGCCTCCCCCAGCCTCTGGAAATGCTTTCATGGGCACAGATGGTGCCCATTTCTGCATAAGCCAGTCTACACCGGTTCAGGGACCCCTCAGCCCTGCTCTGGCGCGAAACTGGACAAAGGAAAGGGGAGTGACCACTCCCCTGACCTGCACCTCCCCTGGGAGGTGCCCAGAGCTCCTCCAGTGTGCTCCAGACCTCTGCCATCTTGGAAACAGAGGTGCTGCTGGCACACTGGACTGCTCTGAGTGGCCCTGGCCAGCAGGTGACGTCAGAGACTCCTTCTGATAGGCTCCTTCAGGTGTTGCTAGCCTATCTTCTCTCCAAAGTAGCCAAACCCTCTTTTCTGGCTATTTAGGGTCTCTGCTTTGGGGATTTCCTTAGATAATGAATGCAAGAGCTCATCAGAGTTCCTCTGCATCTCTCGCTTCACCTTCTGCCAAGGAATCGACTGCTGACCACGCTGGAAGCCTGCAAAACTGCAACAAAGTAGCGAAGACGACTACTGCAACTCCGTAACGCTGATCCTGCCGCCTTCTCAACTGTTTTCCTGGTGGTGCATGCTGTGGGGGTAGTCTGCCTCCTCTCTGCACTAGAAGCTCCGAACAAATCTCCCGTGGGTCGACGGAATCTTCCCCCTGCAACCGCAGGCACCAAAGAACTGCATCACCGGTCCCCTGGGTCTCCTCTCAGCACGACGAGCGAAGTCCCTTAAATCCAGCAACTGTGTCCAAGTGACTCCCACAGTCCAGTGATTCTTCAGTCCAAGTTTGGTGGAGGTAAGTCCTTGCCTCCCCACGCCAGACTGCATTGCTGGGAACCGCAACTTTTGCAGCTACTCCGGCCTCTGTGCACTTCCGGCGGAAATCCTTTGTGCACAGCCAAGCCTGGGTCCACGGCACTCTAACCTGCATTGCACGACTTTCTAAGTTGTCCTCCGGCGACGTGGGACTCCTTTGTGCGACTTCGGGTGAGCACTGTTTCACTCCTCTTCGTAGTGCCTGTTCCGGCACTTCTGCGGGTGCTGCCTGCTTCTGAGAGGGCTCCTTGCCTTGCTCGACGCCCCCTCTGTCCCCAGACGCAATTGGCAACATCCTGGTCCCTCCTGGGCCACAGCAGCATCCAAAAACGCTAACCTCACGACTTGCAGCTAGCAAGGCTTGTTGGCATTCTTTCTTCAGGAAAACACTTCTGCACGACTCTCCACGGCGTGGGGGATCCATCCTCCAAAGGGGAAGTCTCTAGCCCTTGTCGTTCCTGCAGAATCCTCAGCTTCTATATCCCAGTAGCAGCTTCTTTGCATCCACAGCTGGCATTTCCAGGGCATCTGCCCATCTCCGACTTGCTTGTGACTTTTGGACTTGGTCCCCTTGTTCCACAGGTACCCTTGACTGGAAATCCATCGTTGTTGCATTGCTGGTTTGTGTCTTTCCTGCAGAATTCCCCTATCACGACTTCTATGTCCTTTGGGGAACTTTAGTGCACTTTGCACTCACTTTTCAGGGTCTTGGGGTGGGCTATTTTTCTAACCCTTACTATTTTCTAATAGTCCCAGCGACCCTCTACAAGGTCATATAGGTTTGGGGTCCATTCGTGGTTCGCATTCCACTTTTGGAGTATATGGTTTGTGTTGCCCCTATCCCTATGTGTCCCCATTGCATCCTATTGTAACTTTACATTGTTTGCACTTTTTTCTAAGACTATACTGCATATTTTTGGTATTGTGTACATATATCTTGTGTATATTTGCTATCCTCATACTGAGGGTACACTCTGAGATACTTTGGCATATTGTCATAAAAATAAAGTACCTTTATTTTTAGTATATCTGTGTATTGTGTTTTCTTATGATATTGTGCATATGACACTAGTGGTACTGTAGGAGCTTCACTCGTCTCCTAGTTCAGCCTAAGCTGCTCTGCTAAGCTACCATTATCTATCAGCCTAAGCTGCTAGACACCCTATACACTAATAAGGGATACCTGGGCCTGGTGCAAGGTGTAAGTACCCCTTGGTACTCACTACAAGCCAGTCCAGCCTCTACCCAGTGGTGAGCCTCAAAGGCTCAGGTCTCTTGTTACAGTGCCCCTAGGGCACTCCAGCTTGTAGAGATGCCCGCCTCCCAGACAAAGCCCCTCTTTAGGCAGCAAGTTCGGCTGGAAAATTAGGGAAAACAAGGAAGAGTGACCACTTCAGCTAAGACCATCCCTAAGGTGTTGAGAGCTGAAGTGATCCCCTCCTTGCAAAATCCTCTATCTTGGTTACCCTAAATCCAGGATTTCAGGGCTTCCCAGAACCTAGCTCATCAGATTCCTGGTGATCTCAAGAAGTCGACAAAGAAATGAGAAAGACTGCTAAACTGACCCCCAGCAGAGAAGACTGAAGACACCAATTGACCGTCCCCATCTACAGCTTCGGAAGCCCTGTTACAAAAAGGGTACGCATCCTGCAGGACCAGCGACCTCTTAAAAGCCTCAAGAGGACTGCCTACACCCCAAAGGACCAAGATCTCTCATGGACAGCAGCCCTGTCCAGAAACAAACTCCAACAAAGGACTCCAGAAGTGCCCCGGATCCGCGTTCGATACATATGTTTGATACCAACTTACAAATGTACTTACCTGCAAACTGAATCTTGTGCTTCTAGAAATAAAGTACTAAAATATATTTTTGCTATATAAAAACCAATTGGCCTGGAGTTTGTCATTGAGTGTGTGCTTCCTTTATTGTCTGTGTACTACAAATGCTTTGCACTACCCTCTGATAAGCCCAGCTGCTTGACCACACTACCACAAAAGAGAGCATTAATATTATCTACTTTAGCCTCTGTTATGCTTCTGGGGAACCCCTGGACTCTGTGCACACTTTATCTCATTTTGATATAGTATACTCAGAGCCAGCTTCCTACATATGATGAGGGTTTTTTTGGAAAGGCTCAAAGCAAAACATTATGCAGACTCTCAGGCAGTAGTGCTCTGTCAATGTATGGACTACATCCAGATTGAGTCCTGACATATTGTCAAAATTAGAATTCTGCATGCCAGTGCAGTGGTAGGAGCCTCAGGTCCAGTGAAATGAGTCTTCAGACCTTTTGGAGGCTGTTTCATAGCCAATGTGAAGAGGACGTCATCTAAGAGGGCTGTTCACCTCATCATGGTCCTTTTCTGCATCTCTACCTTTCTTCCCAACTAGTACACCCCACAAAAAGCTTATAGTCCACCCATGATCCTTGCTACGATCAATGTAAAAGCTCAAGGCTCTTTCAGAGGTGAAGCTTGCACTCCACTTTTGAGAGGCAGGAGGAACGTAAAATGTCAGAAGGGTGATGGACTGTCTGACATTAAAAGCGGTCACAACCTTAGGTAGGAATGCTGATGTAGTCCATAACATCAGTTTGCCTGGAATGAAAAAAATGTAGTGTACACTGAGTAAATATACAGAACCTGTAGTTCATTCACGCAAAAAGTTGGAGTTTTCGCTATAAGAAAGACTGTCTAAAGAGTGAGCAGGCAAAGGGGGAGCTGTGCATCAGCTTAAATTGAGCAAACATAAGGAAAGTAAGAACCAAATTAAGGTTCTACTGTGACATCACATATGGAAACATACGAACTAGACCTTTAAGAAAAAGCATCACAACAGATAATTTAAACAAGAATGGTTGGCCCAGTAAAAGTAAAAGTTTAAAAAAAAGAAAAAAGTTGAAAGGGCTGTCAAATAACTTTTAACAGTGCCTACGACAAGTCCTTGCTGGGCTAAGGATCGCAGAAAAAGCAACACATATGGCAACTTTGCCTGTAATGGATCTGTATGGTGGGATTCAAGCCAGGCCACAAACTTATCCAGCGTCTCGTAAAAACAGTTTTTCAAACAGATGGTTGCCCGCTAGAATGACGTTCACTACCTCAGGAGGAAAATACAAAACAGTCAACTCTTGCCACTCATTCTTCACCCATATCGGTGTAGACTGAGAAGGCGTGGGTGAGGACTAGAAAATCCTCACAAAGCAGTAGCCTGATCAGAGGACAGATGTCCATGCCCCAAAGTTCTGTGTATCACATTTGCCTAATCAATTCTGGAGCCACCAGGATGACTTGGGCCCAGTCGTTCCTGATCTTCAGAACTCTGGGCAGGAGAGACAGAAGCAGGATGTCATTTAGGATCCCGACCTCCACCCTAGATGGAACAAGTATCAGAGAGGCTTTTTGGGAATGATAGGGCATAAAAGTGTTGACATTGTGCATTCTCAGCAATGGCAAATAGATCTAGCCACGGTTTTCTCAATTGGTGGAAGGTGGCCCGTGCTACCTCAGTTGTAGTCACCATTCATGATCTGTAAGGCATTGGTGGCTAAGTTCATCCATCCTCGCATTTAAAGATCTCACACTGTGGTTTACAACAAGGGATATTTCCTGCGATTCAGCCAGTTCCATAGGCGTTGGGCTGCCTTGCACAAGGCCTAGGGGGCCAACTCCTCCATGTGTGTGTTACAGTAGTACATGACAGTGGTGCTGTATGTAAGAACCAGAAACAGCCTCCTTTTAATGGACAGTAGGAAGGCCATTAACATATAGAGGGTTTCTGTTGCTGTTGAGGTAGACCTTGCCGTTGTCTTTGCTACAAGCCTCTTGCAAAGGAACAAAAGGGGCGACTGTTGGGGATACAGCCATATGAACACAAAGGCAGATGGATCACTGTGGTCATGCTTGCCTTGACGGCTGCAATCAACGGCATGCCCATTAATGTTGGCCTATTGTCACTTGAGAAGCTGGTGGATCTCCTCCACATGGCGAAGTACAACAATGGTACAGACTTCCCTGCTCAAGCAATTGTTGGTGTCCAGAGCAGATGACTTACTTCTCTGCATCCGTGCCATCTTCGATAATGTGTGCAAAGTTGGCATGGAAATGTTCAGAGACAGTCAGCAAAATCTCACCGACCATATCCTCCAAGACACAAGGGTATTGTCCCAGAACGTAACTGACCTATGCTAAACAGAGCTCGATGCTGGTTGAGGAGAACAGCCTCTTTCTGAATGCCTCCAATTGTTTTTATTCCGCAGTGTGAGGAAATGGGGTGTATTATATGGTGTGGTTGAGCAACTTCACCCTGTAATTCACTTACCAACACCTTTTACTACCTGTAGCTTTTGTTTGTCAAACCTTCAGTTCAACCCTTGGTAGCTGTGACTTTGAGCAGCAAAGATTACACAAAGAAACAAGTGTACAGCACTGAAACATTTGAAGAACTCAACAAGGCACTCACGAAATCTGACACCAATTGATAAAAATAGAATGCATTTTCGTTTATTTTTTTTTTAGACACCACAACAAAAGAGTTCCACCAGAGGGTTCCAGAGATCTAGGATTTACAAAGTGTAGTAAATGAAAGCATTGCATTCAACCACAAACAAGCAATGGCAAATTCAATAAATATGACAAACTTTTCCATCGAAAAGCTGGGATAGTAGTATTGCAATCAGAGTTACTTTAGGCGACCAACTACTGTAAGGAGCCTCTCAGGAGGACCAGTAAGGTCTTCAAAATTAGTTAACCCCACATATGGCGCAGTCCAGGCAGTTCCAGGCACTTTATCCCCTTTGCAATTGTTTAAGGACGTGGTACTGATGCAAGGGATAAAGGATGTTGAAGATACTCAAGGATGCTGTGGATGCAATACAGTCAATGGGGTTCTTCCTGTAGCAGCTTCTCTTGTCCACAAAGGGAGTGAGAAGGTCCTGGTCACAGGGTTGACATCCCTTAAAGTCCTTTCTGTGCTGGTAGAAGTCCAGTCACCACTGGGCTACCAGTTGTCTGGTATTGCGATAAAAACCAAGCTCTTCTTTGGGCAATAACTTTGCATCTGGGTGACTAAGCTGCACTCAGACAACTCTCCCGGGGTCAGTGAACTCAGATGCAACTTTCACTGTCAGGTCCTGGTTTCTGGTGCTGCACCTCTGCAGTAGTCTGAATATTCTGGGCAACCAACTTGCCCCAGCGGGCTTCTCAGCTGTCATGGCCCTGTGCTTTGAACAGGAGGTCAGTCAACTGAACCTTGCGGTCTGTTTCCTTTGCATGGGCTCGCAAGACTCTTTGCTAGGCACCAGACACAGCAGGTACAATCCTCACCAGTGCAATCTGTCGGTTCCCCGATGCAGCAGGGCAGTCCAGCCCTCCTTCCAGTTGAGATCTGAGTTCTGAATGCCAGGGAAGCCCTATTATTGCTCAGAAAATGCTCCCACGGTTGGCTGCAGTTGGTAGCCAATGTGCTACTGTTGTAAGCTGGCTCTTTAAATAGCATATCAAAAGGAGGTACACTGTGCAGAATGTCCAGGGGGTCCCTGTAGGAAGTTGGCTCTGTATGTGCTATTTCAAAGTAAGGAATAGCATGCACAGAGTCCAAGGGTTCCCCTTAGAGGTAAGATAGTGGCAAAAAGAGATAATACTAATGCTCTATTTTGTGGCAGTGTGGTCGAGCAGTAGGCTTATCAAAGGAGTAGTGTTAAGCATTTGTTGTACATACACACAGGCAATAAATGAGGAACACACACTCAGAGACAAATCCAGCCAATAGGTTTTGTTATAGAAAAATATATTTTCTTAGTTTATTTTAAGAACCACAGGTTCAAATTCTACATGTAATATCTCATTTGAAAGGTATTGCAGGTAAGTACTTTAGGAACTTTGAATCATTACATTAGCATGTATACTTTTTACATAAAACACAATAAGCTGTTTTAAAAGTGGACACAGTGCAATTTTCACAGTTCCTGGGGGAGGTAAAGTATTGTTAGTTTTAACAGGTAAGTAAGTCACTTACAGGTCTCAGTTTTTGGTCCAAGGTAGCCCACCGTTGGGGGTTCAGAGCAACCCCAAAGTTATCACACCAGCAGCTCAGGGCCGGTCAGGTGCAAAGGTCAAAGAGGTGCCCAAAACACATAGGCTTCAATGGAGAGAAGGGGGTGCCCCGGTTCCAGTCTGCCAGCAGGTAAGTACCCGCGTCTTCGGAGGGCAGACCAGGGGGGTTTTGTAGGGCACCGGGGGGGACACAAGTCAGCACAAAAAGTACACCCTCAGCAGCGCGGGGGCGGCCGGGTGCAGTGTGCAAACACGCGTCAGGTTTGTAATGGTTTTCAATGAGAGACCAAGGGGTCTCTTCAGCGATGCAGGCAGGCAAGGGGGGGGGCTCCTCGGGGTAGCCACCACTTGGGCAAGGGAGAGGGCCTCCTGGGGGTCACTCCTGCACAGGAGTTCCGTTCCTTTAGGTGCTGGGGGTTGCGGGTGCAGGGTCTTTTCCAGCCGTCGGGAAATGGAGTTCAGGCAGTCGCGGTCAGGGGGAGCCTCGGGATTCCCTCTGCAGGCGTCGCTGTGGGGGCTCAGGGGGGGACAACTTTGGTTACTCACAGTCGTAGAGTCGCCGGAGGGTCCTCCCTGAAGCGTTGTTTCTCCACCAGTCGAGTCAGGGTCGCCGGGTGCAGTGTTGCAAGTCTCACGCTTCTTGCGGGGAGTTGCAGGGGTCTTTAAATCTGCTCCTTGAAACAAAGTTGCAGTTCTTTTGGAGCAGTGCCGCTGTCCTCGGGAGTTTCTAGTCTTTCTTGAAGCAGGGCAGTCCTCAGAGGATTCAGAGGTCGCTGGTCCCTTGGAAAGCGTCGCTGGAGCAGGTTTCTTTTGGAAGGCAGGAAACAGGCCGGTAGGACTGGGGCCAAAGCAGTTGGTGTCTTCTGTTCTTCCTCTGCAGGGGTTTTTCAGCTCAGCAGTCTTCTTCTTCAGGTAAGTTGCAGGAATCTGTTTTTCTAGGTTCAGGGAAGCCCTTAAATACTAAATTTAAGGGCGTGTTTAGGTCTGGGGGGTTAGTAGCCAATGGCTATTAGCCCTGAGGGTGAGTACACCCTCTTTGTGCCTCCTCCCAAAGGGAGGGGGTCACATCCCTAATCCTATTGGGGGAATCCTCCATCTGCAAGATGGAGGATTTCTAAAAGTTAGAGTCACTTCAGCTCAGGACACCTTAGGGGCTGTCCTGACTGGCCAGTGACTCCTCCTTGTTGTTTTCTTTGTTTCCTCCGGTCTTGCCGCCAAAAGTGGGGGCCGTGGCCGGAGGGGGCGGGCAACTCCACTAGCTGGAGTGTCCTGCAGTGCTGTGACAAAGGGGTGAGCCTTTGAGGCTCACCGCCAGGTGTTACAGCTCCTGCCTGGAGGAGGTGTTAGCATCTCCACCCAGTGCAGGCTTTGTTACTGGCCTCAGAGTGACAAAGGCACTCTCCCCATGGGGCCAGCAACATGTCTCTAGTGTGGCAGGCTGCTGGAACCAGTCAGCCTACACAGATAGTTGGATACAGTTTCAGGGGGCACCTCTAAGGTGCCCTCTGGGGTGTGTTTTACAATAAAATGTACACTGGCATCAGTGTGCATTTATTGTGCTGAGAAGTTTGATACCAAACTTCCCAGTTTTCAGTGTAGCCATTATGGTGCTGTGGAGTTCGTGTTTGACAGACTCCCAGACCATATACTCTTATGGCTACCCTGCACTTACAATGTCTAAGGTTTGTCTTAGACACTGTAGGGGCACAGAGCTCATGCACTGGTGCCCTCACCTATGGTATAGTGCACCCTGCCTTAGGGCTGTAAGGCCTGCTAGAGGGGTGTCTTACCTATACTGCATAGGCAGTGAGGCTGGCATGGCACCCTGAGGGGAGTGCCATGTCGACTTACTCATTTTGTTCTCACCAGCACACACAAGCTGGTAAGCAGTGTGTCTGTGCTGAGTGAGGGGTCTCTAGGGTGGCATAAGACATGCTGCAGCCCTTAGAGACCTTCCCTGGCATCAGGGCCCTTGGTACCAGGGGTACCAGTTACAAGGGACTTATCTGGATGCCAGGGTGTGCCAATTGTGGATACAAAAGTACAGGTTAGGGAAAGAACACTGGTGCTGGGGCCTGGTCAGCAGGCCTCAGCACACTTTCAATTCAAAACATAGCATCAGCAAAGGCAAAAAGTCAGGGGGTAACCATGCCAATGAGGCATTTCCTTA
This sequence comes from Pleurodeles waltl, assembly GCF_031143425.1. Lineage (NCBI taxonomy): Eukaryota > Metazoa > Chordata > Amphibia > Caudata > Salamandridae > Pleurodeles > Pleurodeles waltl. The sequence goes on along the minus strand of NC_090450.1, from coordinate 373,498,406 downwards.
CAGTCCCTTTCTTGTGTACAGAGGCTTCCTCTAGCAATCACAAGGTGCCCTCTTAGGGGGTAGTGTGGTCGAGCAGCGTTAGGCTTATCAGAGAGGAGTGTTATATATTTACTATAGGCACACAGTCAATAAATGAGAGAACTCAATAAAGAGATCCACACTGATTTACAAAAATGACCAGTATCTTTATATATGTATTTAGGCACTAGAATCCATTCAATGAGTTAAGTTCGTTTTGATAGAGAAATACTTTCAGGCTTTGAAAAGTCGACACAGTGGACTATTCAGAGGGGGCAATATTATTCGAAGGAGGAATAACAAATACTGCATAAAGGTATAGTACAGCGACTTACGGGACCAATTTCCTGGAATTGAGGTAAAAATCGGGACAGGTCCAAAACAGCACCAACAGGTCACCTCGGGCGGCACTGGAGTGGCTGGGTACAGAGGTGCTTTCAGCATTGAGAGAGCCCAATGTTATCCTATAGGGGGAAAACACATACTGCATTTGGGCAATTCACAGTAACTTACAGGACCAATCCCCTGGACTCAAGCTAAGTATGGGGCAAGGTCCAAAGCCACACTCGGCAGCACTAGAACAGCCGGGTACGGAAGTGCAATACAGCATCGGTTGCCTTAAGTTAGTCAATTGGGATCAGTCTGGTTAAAAACAGGCTGCTGTTTTGTACTGGGAGGCCAGTTGAGCCGAGCCAGCAAGTGGGCTCAACTCCCACAATGCTCAGGAACGTGGGGACACCAAAGGTTCTCTTCTCTAGGGGACAGGGGAGACTGGTGCAGAGGTGTCTTGAGGCATCAGACTCATCACAGAGAGCATCCGCAGTTGAGAGGGGCCTGCAAACAGAGGCTGCAGGTGGCTGCAGTGAAGCCCACAGTGGCCAAGTACAAGCTAGGCTTTTTCTCTGGATAGCAGGGACACACTGACACTGTTGGCCCACTTCATCTCGGGTTAGGCAGAACGGGTGCAGAGGTGCTTTCTGGTGTCAGATTTTGGCAGTCTGGAGTCCTGTCAGTTCTCTTGGGGTGCCTGCAGGATACAGGGAAGCAGCTCTGCTGCTCCACAGGAGTTCCTCGGTAATTGTTGAAGGCAGGCAGAAGTTCGAGGCCTATGGAGGCACGACAGCTTGCAGGACAAGATGACTGGCGCAATTCAGCACGAACAGCAGACAGGCCAGCAGGGCCTGTCCCAAGTCAGTTGCTTCTTCCTCAGTCTTTGCTTTCGCAGCCTGAGTGTCCTTCTTTGTAGGTCAACAGGAAAGTGACTTCCTGGTGCCAGGGTCTCTCCTAAATACTGAATTAAGCATAATTAGGGGAGTGTAGGATAGTAGCCAACAGCCAACTTGACCCGGGGGTTACTACACACCCCCGTCCTACATGACCACTTTCTGTGGGAAGTGGGCATAACCATGTCCCAGAGTTTCTAATTCTGCCAAAACCAAGATGGCAGATTTCTAAAGGTTGTATCCACATCAAGCAGCTCACCTTATGGGTGGGACTGACATGGGGTGGGGCCCACCTCTTTGAATAGAAAATGTTACTTACCCTGTAAGCAGCTGTATGCTGCATGTAGTGCAGTAGATTCACATGCTCTGTGTACATCTGCTATATAGTATTGGACCTTGATCTTTCGAGTTACGAGGTATAGTAACTCCTCCTCTTGCTGGTAATGCAAGTGGTCATCGACTCCATTGTTACACTGTTTTCTCGCAAGCGGGTGAGAATGGAGTGTAATGTAAAGGTAATAGGAATAAAATGTTCATGCCTGTGAATACTGAGAAAAGACTGACGGCCACTTGTGTCCAGGGAGGAGAATGGGCGCATGCACATCTATACCACTATATGCCACGAAGAGATGCTTATTGGGTAAGTAATATTTTCCGTTTGATGGCATGTATGGCTGTTAGTACACATGCTCTATATAGACTGTAAAGCCATGCCTCTCCAAAGCGGTGGCTAATCTTCACGTTACAGTGTTCTGGAAAAGTGTACGTAGCACTGCAGGACCTACATTAGCTTGCAGGTGTGCTATAACATCCACACAATGTTTAGTGAAAGTGTGTGGTATAGCCCATGTAGAATGTTACCTAAAAAGGCCATAGATGCTCCTTTTTTAGGAGTAGGATGAGCTCTAGGAGGAATAGGTAATGGTCTTTTGGCTTTAGCATTACAAGTTTAAATACATTTGACAATCCATCTTGCTGTACCGGATTTAGTAATAGGATTGCCTTTGTGTGGGAGAGAAGGAAACAAAAAGCTATTTTGTTTTTCTAAATGTTTTCGTTCATCAATATAGAACATAAGAGTTCTTTTCATATTTAATGTGTGGAGGGCTCAGATTAAGGGTGTGGAAAAAAGACTAGCAATTAAATAGTATGATTGAGATGAAATTGAGATACCAACATTGATAAAAAAATGGACTGGTGCGAAGAACTACTTTAGCCTTATGTATTTGGAAAAAAGGTTTGTGTAAGGTTAAGGCCTGAAGCTCACTTGCACGTTTAAAGGAAGTGATTACAACTAATTAGCTACTTTACAAGCCAACAATTGCAAAGGGTATGAGTGTAGAGGTTCAAAGGGTGGGTCCATGAGTCTAGTGAGGACAATATTAAGGTTCCAAGAAGGTACAGGAGGTAACCTTGGCAGAAACACTCTTTTAAACCCTTCTATAAATGTTTTAACGACTGGGATTTTAACAAGAAGAATGTCTATTTTAAAGGTAAGCCGCTATGGCTGCTAAAGATAGCTTTATGGAAGTGTATGCGAAGTTTGCCTTCTGCAAATAAAGAAGATGTAAAAGAATATTTTGCACTGACACTTAGAAGGGGTCCCATTGTTTGGACATGCAACAGTAGACAGACTATTTCCACTTTGCTGCGTAGCATGCTCTGGTAGTGTATTTACGTGCCCCTTTAAAAATATACATACATTCTTCAGCTAGATTTAGCTATCCATACTCTATGACTTCAGGAGCCAAATAGCAAGATAAAATTCCTGGAGATTTGGGTGCCTGATTTGACCCTGGGTCTGAGTGAGAAGGTCCAGCTCGATGGGAAGCTTCTTGCGAGGAACCACTGATAGAGTGGTGTACCATGGCTGAATGGCCCATGTGGGGGCCACTAGTATCAACGTGAGATGTCAGCCTGAGTTTCCAAACCAGATACGGAAGGAGAGCGAGAGGCAGCAAAGTGTGGGCAAATATCCTGACCAGTTCATCCACACAGCACTGCCCTAGGACTGATGGTATGGGAATCTCTAGGCGAAATGGGGGCATTTTGCATTTTCTTTTGTTGCAAATAGGTCTATACTTGGAAACCCCTAACTTTGGAAGTAAAAAAAAAGTAGGACTCGAGGGTGAATTTCCCACTCGTGGACTTGTTGCCCCATTCTGCTGAGGAGCTCGGCAAAACTGCTGTGTGTTCCTGGGAGGTGTTCCGCTAGCAGGTAAGTGTTGTGGTGAATGGCCCAATGCCAAATTATCCGTGAGACGAGACAACTGTAGAGAGTGTGCCCACCCTCCACCTTTTTGCACATAATACATGGTTGTCATGCTGTCTGTGCGTATAAGGACTACTTTGTAGATGAGATTAATTATAAACACTGAGTGCTAGTTGAACAGCCAGCAACTCTAGATAGGTGATGCGTAGAGTTGGATGTGTATGATCCCAAAGACCCTGGACTGTGAGATCTTGTAGGTGAGCGTACCAACCCATTTGAGGTGTGTCTGTTGTCAGACTGATCTGTGGAACAGGGTCTAGAAAAGGCCACCCCTTTATTAGATTGGTTTTGTTCCACCACTACAGAAAGTGATAGGTGCGGCTGTCTATCAACAAGAGATCCTCTAGTCGAAAGTGTGTCTTAGACCATTGTTGTGAAAGACATTCCTGCAATGGGAGCATGTGCAGAAGGGAATGTGGCACTATGGCAATGCAAGAAGCCATCATGCCTAGGAGCATCATGACACATTTTATTGTGACAGGGTGATTCAGACGATAATGAGATAGTTGCATCTGCAAATGTTGTATCCTTGCTACATTTGGCTAGGCTAGTCCCAACTGTGTGTTGAGAGTGGCCCACAGATAGGTTTATATCTGAAGCGGATCCAGGTGTGATATTTGGAAACTGATTGTGAAACCCAGCTGATGAATCAAGCCTATGGTGACTTAAGTATGATGCAGACTGTGTGTGGGTACTGGCTTTGATGAGCCAGTCGTTCAGGTATAGAAATAGATGATGTTTTCGCCTGCGCAAGTGAGCTGCTACAACTGTGAGGCATTTTGTGAACACTCTTGATGCAGTTATAACCCAGAAGGGGAGCACTTTGAAATTATAATTTTAACCAGCTATCACAAATCTGAGGTATTTGCCATGTGCTGGGTGTAGAGAAATGTGAAAGTAGGCATCCTTTAAATCCAGTGTTGATAGAAAGTTGCCTTGTTGAAGCAGCAGGATCATGTTGAAGTGTGACCATGTGAAAATGCTCTGATATGATGTAATGATTTAAAAGTCTGAGATCTAAAATATGTCTAAGGAAGACATATTTTTGGGGTATGAGAACGTTTAGTGAATATACCCCTGTTCCCTGTTGGTGCAGAGGAACTGGCTCTATCGCTTCTTGGCTAGTAAGGCTTGCCTTCCTGTTTTAGCAGAATATGTTCTTGTGGAAGTTGGTGAGTGTGAGGGGGAATGTTTGGAGGTGTGGAATTGAGCTCCAGACAGTAACCATGTTGGATAATATCCAACACCCATTGGTCTGTGTAGGAGGCTGGCCTGGTTTGTAGTGGGTACCCTAGGTACTTACACCTTATACCAGGTCCAGTTATCATTTTTTAGTGAAATGTAGGCAGTGTTCTAGCAGATTAGGCTGTCTAGAGGTAGCTGTAGCACAGCAACTTAGGCTGAACTAGGAGATATGCAAAGCTCCTGCAATACCACTATAGTCTCACAGTACTTATCACAATAAAAGACAATACTCAGTGTTAACAAAAATGAAGGTACTTTATTTTAGTGACACAAGGCTGAAAATATCTTAGAGGCAATACTCCTTCTGGAGATAAGAATTATACACAATATATACACCAGAGACCAAAATCAGGTAAGTAAATAGTCAAAGACTAGTGCAAACAGTAGAAAATACAATACAATGCAATAAGTCCAGGGGCAACACAAACCATATACTAAGCAAGTGGAATGCGAATCACAAATTCCCCCCTAGGCAAGTGTAGTGTGTGGAGGTGCGCTGGGAGCATAAGAAAACACCAAAGGTAAGTATAATACCCCACCCCAGAGCCCAGGAAAGTAGGAGTAAAGTACTGCAAGTTTCCTCAGGACACACTACAAGTAGTGATTAGAGTTATTGCAAGAACTAAGCAAGACTGCAAGCAACAAATGGTGGATTCCTGGACCTGAAGACCTGTGAAGAGAGGAGTCCAAGTCCAGAAGATTCCAGGAAGGACAGGAGGCCCTGCCAACCTAGAAGATGGTGCAAAAGAGGATTCTCGGGTTAGAAGAAGTCTGCAGAAGAGCACCAAAGATGGCTGCAGGTTCCTGCGTGATGTAAGAGATGTCCTACGTCGAGAAGTTGTATGCAGGCAGTTTGCGTCGCTGGATTCGTCCAACAAGCCTTGGTTCAAGCAAGGTCGCGGTTTGCGTCAAAATTAAGCTGCCTGGACCCAGGAGGGACCTAGCGGCCTCATCTCAGCCTGCGGAGGCACAGGGGGCTCCCAACACTGGAGGGAACCCACAGATGACTAGGCAGTGTCCAAGTGAGTCCCAGGACACGGGGACAAAGAAGGTGCAAATTGCGGTTGGTGCAGCACAACAAAAGAAGGTCCCATGCCTCCGGAGAACCCAGTGAGTTGTGCGTCGCAGGATGGAGTGCTGGGGACCTGGGACACACTGTGCATGAAGGATTCTTGCAAATAGTGCATGGAGGCCCTAGGAGCAAGAGATGACTCAGTGCACAGCAGTACTGTTGTAAACCTGGAAGGCAAGCTCTTACCTCTGCCAAATTTGGACAGCTGGACCTTAGGACAGTCTGGGTCAAAGGGGTCCGCCACCTGTGTTCCAGGGAGCACGCCCATCGCCAGGAGAGGAGTACCAGAGAACAGGTTGTCGTGTTGAAAGGTGCCTGCTGGAGCAGGGAAGTGACTCCGTCACTCCATGGGAGATTCCTTCAGTTCTTCTGGTGCAGGGTGAAGGCGGGGATTCTCAGATCATGCACACCTTGGAAACTGTTGCAGTTGCTGGCTGGAGCTGAAGGTGCAGGGTCGCAGTATCCTTTCTGGATACCTTGTTGCAGTTACAGCAGTTCCTGGAGAAGTCTGCGGTTGATCCAACGGTCAAAAGCTGAAGCAGAGGTCGCAGAGGATTCCTGGAGGAAACTTGCAAACTGAATCTGAAGAGGAATCCACAGGAGAGACCCTAAATAGCCCTGAGAGGGGGATTTTCTACCTACCCAGGTATGCACCTATCAGGAGGGGTCTCGGACGTCACCTGCTGGCACTGGCCACTCCGAGGTCTCCAGAGTGTTCCCACACCATGGAAAACAAGATGGCTAACGACAGGGACACACTGGAGGAGCTGTGGACACCACCCCTGGGGTGGTGATAGATAGGTGAGTGGTCACTCCCCTTTCCTTTGTCCTGTCTCGTGCCAGAGCAGGGACTGGGGGTCCCTGAACTAGTGTAGACTGGCTTATGCAAAGAGGGCACCATGTGTGCCCTTCAAAGCATTTTCAGAGGCTGTGGGAGGCTACCCCTCCCAAGCCTGTAACATTTATTTCCAAAGGGAGAGGGTGTAACACCCTCCTCCCAAAGGAAATGCTTTGTTCTGTGAGACTGAGTTGCTCAGACCCCAGGAGGGCAGAACCCTGTCTGTGAGATGGCAGCAGCTGTAGCTGCAGTGCAAGCCAAACCAGCTCTCTGAGGCTTTACAGGGGGTCTCTGGTGGAGCCCCCAGGATGCATGAGATTGACATTCCAATACCAGATTTGAAATGGGGGGACAATTCCATGATCTTAGATACCTTACATGGCTATATTCGGAGTTACCATTGTGAAGCTACATATAGGGATTGGCATGTAGTGCACGTGTGTAATGGTATCCCCGCACTAACGAACTCTGGGGAATTTGCCCTGGACAGCGTGGGGGCACTTTGCTAGTGCAAGGGTGCCCTTAGACTTAGTAACTTGGTACCTAGCCTTCAGTAAGTGAGGGTTAAACATATGGGTGACTTATAAGTTACTTAAGTGTAGTGAAAATGGCTGTGAAATAGTGAGTGCACTATTTCACTCAGGCTGCAGTGGCAGTCCTGACAAAAGGTTTGTCTGAGCTCCTTATGGGTGGCAAAAGAAATGCTGTAGCCCATAAGGATCTCCCGGAACGCCAATGCCCTGGGTACCTAGTTACCATATACTAGGGACTTATAAGGGGGGTACAGTGTGCTAACTGGAATTATAATATGTAGTCACGAAACTATAGTGACTAATTTAAGCAGAGAGAGCATAAGCACTGGAGTTCTGGTTAGCAGAACTTCAGTGACACAGTTAAGCACTACTGACAACACACACATTATGCCACAAACTATGAGCACTGGGGTCCTGACCAGCAGGATCACAGTGAGACAGGCAAAACATACTGACAAACAGGCAGAATTTGGGGGTAATATGCCAAGAAAGATGGTACTTTCCTGCAGCCTGTTGTGATATTTTGTGACTGATTAAAAAAGAGCTGAAGACGTCCTCCTACAAGTGTTTGATAATCGGAGGGAAGGTGAAGTGGGTGTTTTTCCCCGAGCTTGGTTGTTATTTCCTCTATAGGAGCCCTTATAAAATCCTCTATGGAGGGATGAATGGGGTTGGCTTTTGTGATAAGGTAATGAAGACTCTGGTGCAGATGTTTTGAAGGCTGATTTACATTGTGTCCAAGTGAAGCAGGGGTGTAAGGAAATGACTCCTTGGCATGGTTACCCCCTGACTTTTTGCCTTTGCTGATGCCAAGTTAGGATTTGAAACTGTGTTGAGGCCTGCTAACCAGGCCTCAACACCAATGTTCTTTCCCTAACCTGTACCTTTGTCTAAACAATTGGCACACCCTGGCATCCAGGTAAGTCCCTTCTAACTGGTACCAAGGACCCTGATGCCAGGGAAGGTCTCTAAGGGCTGCAGCATAGCTTATGCCACCCTGGGGACCCCTCACTCAGCACAGACACACTGCTTGCCAGCTTGTGTGTGCTGGTGAGGACAAAACGAGTAAGTCGACATGGCATTCCCCTCAGGGTGCCATGCCAACCTCACACTGCCTATGCAGTATAGATAAGTCACCCCTCTAGCAGGCCTTACAGCCCTAAGGCAGGGTGCACTATACCATAGGTGAGGGCACCAGTGCATGAGCACTGTGCCCCTACAGTGTCTAAACAAAACCTTAGACATTGTAAGTGCAGGGTAGCCATCAGAGTATATGGTCTGGGAGTCTGTCAAACACGAACTCCACAGCACCATAATGGTCACGCTGAAAACTGGGAAGTTTGGTATCAAACTTCTCAGCACAATAAATGCACACTGTTGCCAGTGTACATTTTATTGTGAAATACACCCCAGAGGGCACCTTAGAGGTGCCCCCTGAAACCTTAACCAACTACCCGTGTAGGCTGACTGGTTTTAGCAGCCTGCCACACTCGAGACATGTTGCTGGCCACATGGGGAGAGTGCCTTTGTCACTCTGTGGCCAGTAACAAAGCCTGCACTGGGTGGAGATGCTATCACCTCCCCCAGGCAGGAGCTGTAACACCTGGCGGTGAGCCTCAAAGGCTCACCCCCTTTGTTCCAGCACCACAGGGCACTCCAGCTAGTGGAGTTGCCCGCCCCCTCCGGCCACGGCCCCACTTTTGGCAGCAAGGCCGGAGGAATTAATGAGAAAAACAAGGAGGAGGAGTCACTGGCCAGTCAGGACAGCCCCTAAGGTGTCCTGAGCTGAAGTGACTAACTTTTAGAAATCCTCCATCTTGCAGATGGAGGATTCCCCCAATAAGGATAGTAATGTGACCCCCTCCCCTTGGGAGGAGGCACAAAGAGGGTGTACCCACCCTCAGGGCTAGTAGCCATTGGCTACTAACCCCCTAGACCTAAACACGCCCCTAAATTTAGTATTTAAGGGCTTCCCTGAACCTAAGAATTTATATTCCTGCAACTTAAAGAAGAAGAGGACGACTGCTGAGCTGAAAACCCCTGCAGAAGAAGAAAGAAGACACCAACTGCTTTGGCCCCAGTCCTACCGGCCTGTCTCCTGCCTTCAGAAGAAAACTGCTCCAGCGACGCTTTCCCCAGGACCAGCGACCCCTGAATCCTCAGAGGACTGCCATGCTTCCAAGAGACCAAGAAACTCCCGAGAACAGCGGCCCTGTTCAACAAAGACTGCAACTTTGTATCCAGAGGAGCAGATTTAAAGACCCCTGCAATCCCCGCAAGAAGCGTGAGACTTGCAGCACTGCACCCGGCGACCCCGACTCGACTGGTGGAGAAACAACGCTACAGGGAGGACCCCCAGGCGACTCCAAGACTGTGAGTAACCAAAGTTGTCCCCCCTGAGTCCCCACAGCGACGCCTGCAGAGGGAATCCCAAGGCTCCCCCTGACCGCGACTGCCTGACTCCGAAATCCCGACGCCTGGAAAAGACCCTGCACCCGCAGCCCCCAGGACTTGAAGGATCGGAACTCCAGTGCAGGAGTGACCCCCAGGAGGCCCTCTCCCTTGCCCAGGTGGTGGCTACCCCAAGGAGCCCACACCTTGCCTGCATCGCTGAAGAGACCCCTTGGTCTCTCATTGAAACCTATTGAAAACCCGACGCGTGTTTGCACACTGCACCCGGCCGCCCCAGTGCCGCTGAGGGTGCACTTTCTGTGCTGACTTGTGTCCCCCCCCCCGGTGCCCTACAAAACCCCCCTGGTCTGCCCTCCGAAGACGCGGGTACTTACCTGCTGGCAGCCTGGAACCGGGGCATCCCCTTCTCCATTGAAGCCTATGTGTTTTGGGCACCACTTTGAACTCTGCACCTGACCGGCCCTGAGCTGCTGGTGTGGTGACTTTGGGGTTGCTCTGAACCCCCAACGGTGGGCTACCTTGGACCCCAATTTGAACCCCGTAGGTGGTTTACTTACTTGCAAGAACTAACATTACTTTACCTCCCCCAGGAACTGTGAAAATTGCAGTGTCCACTTTTAAAACAGCTAAATGTGTTTTATGTAAAACGTATATATGCTATTGTGATTATTCAAAGTTCCTAGAGTACTTACCTGCAATACCTTTCAAATGAGATATTACATGTAGAATTTGAACCTGTGGTTCTTAAAATAAACTAAGAAAATATATTTTTCTATAACAAAAACCTATTGGCCTGGAATTGTTTCTGAGTGTGTGTTCCTCATTTATTGCCTGTGTGTATGTACAACAAATGCTTAACACTACTCCTTTGATAAGCCTACTGCTCGACCACACTACCACAAAATAGAGCATTATTATTATCTCTTTTTGCCACTATCTTACCTCTAAGGGGAACCCTTGGACTCTATGCATACTATTCCTTACTTTGAAATAGTGCATACAGAGCCAACTTCCTACATTGGTGGATCAGCGGTGGGATACAAGACTTTGCATTTGCTGGACTACTCAGCCAATACCTGATCACACGACAAATTCCAAAAATTGTCATTAGAAATTGATTTTTGCAATTTGAACTATTTTTCTAAATTCTTAAAAGTCCTGCTAGGGCCTTGTGTTAGTCCCTGTTAGCATTTCTTTTAGAGTTTAAAAGTTTTGTGAAAGTTTGAATTAGAACCTAGAACTAGTTTTAGATTCTTAAAAAGTATTCCAACTTTTAGAAGCATAATGTCTAGTACAGATGTGAATGTGATGGAACTCGACATCACCCCTTACCTCCATCTTAAGATGAGGGAGCTAAGCTCACTCTGTAAAATAAAGAAAATAACAATGGGCCCCAGACCTTCCAAACTACAGCTCCAGGAGCTTTTGGCAGAGTTTGAAAAGGCCAACCCCTCTGAGGATGGCAACACAGAGGATGAAGATAGTGACTTGGAGGAAAATCCCCCCCTACCAGTCCTAACTAGGGAGAACAGGGCTACTCCAGCCCTGTCTCCAAATATAGTAGTCAGAGATGCTGCTTCCCTCACAGGAGGGACCAACATCTCTAAAATCACAGAGGATAACTCCAGTGAAGAGGACATCCAGCTAGCCAGGATGGCCAAAAGATTGGCTTTGGAAAGACAGATCCTAGCCATAGAAAGGGAAAGACAAGAGATGGGCTTAGGACCCATCAATGGTGGCAGCAACATAACTAGGGTCAGAGATTCTCCTGACATGTTGAAAATCCCCAAAGGGATTGTAACTAAATATGAAGATGGCGATGACATCACCAAATGGTTCACAGCTTTTGAGAGGGCTTGTGTAACCAGAAAAGTGAACAAATCTCACTGGGGTGCTCTCCTTTGGGAAATGTTCACAGGAAAGTGTAGGGATAGACTCCTCACACTCTGGAAAAGATGCAGAATCTTATGACCTCATGAAGGGTACCCTGATTGAGGGCTTTGGATTCTCCACTGAGGAGTATAGGATTAGATTCAGGGGGGCTCAAAAATCCTCAAGCCAGACCTAGGTTGACTTTGTAGACTACTCAGTAAAAACACTAGATGGTTGGATTCAAGGCAGTGGTGTGAGTAATTATGATGGGCTTTACAATTTATTTGTGAAAGAACATTGTAAGGAAATGCCTCCTTGGCATGGTTGCCCCCTGACTTTTTGCCTTTGCTGATGCTATGTTTACAATTGAAAGTGTGCTGAGGCCTGCTAACCAGGCCCCAGCACCAGTGTTCTTTCCCTAACCTGTACTTTTGTATCCACAATTGGCAGACCCTGGCATCCAGATAAGTCCCTTGTAACTGGTACTTCTAGTACCAAGGGCCCTGATGCCAAGGAAGGTCTCTAAGGGCTGCAGCATGTCTTATGCCACCCTGGAGACCTCTCACTCAGCACAGACACACTGCTTGCCAGCTTGTGTGTGCTAGTGAGGACAAAACGAGTAAGTCGACATGGCACTCCCCTCAGGGTGCCATGCCAGCCTCTCACTGCCTATGCAGTATAGGTAAGACACCCCTCTAGCAGGCCTTACAGCCCTAAGGCAGGGTGCACTATACCATAGGTGAGGGTACCAGTGCATGAGCATGGTACCCCTACAGTGTCTAAACAAAACCTTAGACATTGTAAGTGCAGGGTAGCCATAAGAGTATATGGTCTGGGAGTTTGTCAAACACGAACTCCACAGCACCATAATGGCTACACTGAAAACTGGGAAGTTTGGTATCAAACTTCTCAACACAATAAATGCACACTGATGCCAGTGTACATTTTATTGAAAAATACACCCCAGAGGGCACCTTAGAGGTGCCCCCTGAAACTTAACCGACTATCTGTGTAGGCTGACTAGTTTTAGCAGCCTGCCACAAACCGAGACATGTTGCTGGCCCCATGGGGAGAGTGCCTTTGTCACTCTGAGGCCAGTAACAAAGCCTGCACTGGGTGGAGATGCTAACACCTCTCCCAGGCAGGAATTGTCACACCTGGCGGTGAGCCTCAAAGGCTCACCTCCTTTGTGCCAACCCAGCAGGACACTCCAGCTAGTGGAGTTGCCCGCCCCCTCCGGCCAGGCCCCACTTTTGGCGGCAAGGCCGGAGAAAATAATGAGAAAAACAAGGAGGAGTCACTGGCCAGTCAGGACAGCCCCTAAGGTGTCCTGAGCTGAAGTGACTCTAACTTTTAGAAATCCTCCATCTTGCAGATGGAGGATTCCCCCAATAGGGTTAGGATTGTGACCCCCTCCCCTTGGGAGGAGGCACAAAGAGGGTGTACCCACCCTCAGGGCTAGTAGCCATTGGCTACTAACCCCCCAGACCTAAACACGCCCTTAAATTTAGTATTTAAGGGCTACCCTGAACCCTAGAAAATTAGATTCCTGCAACTACAAGAAGAAGGACTGCCTAGCTGAAAAACCCCTGCAGAGGAAGACCAGAAGACGACAACTGCCTTGGCTCCAGAAACTCACCGGCCTGTCTCCTGCCTTCCAAAGATCCTGCTCCAGCGACGCCTTCCAAAGGGACCAGCGACCTCGACATCCTCTGAGGACTGCCCCTGCTTCGAAAAGACAAGAAACTCCCGAGGACAGCAGACCTGCTCCAAGAAAGGCTGCAACTTTGTTTCCAGCAGCTTTGAAAGAACCCTGCAAGCTCCCCGCAAGAAGCGTGAAACTTGCAACACTGCACCCGGCGACCCCGACTCGGCTGGTGGAGATCCAACACCTCAGGAGGGACCCCAGGACTACTCTGATACTGTGAGTACCAAAACCTGTCCCCCCTGAGCCCCCACAGCGCCGCCTGCAGAGGGAATCCCGAGGCTTCCCCTGACCGCGACTCTTTGAATCCTAAGTCCCGACGCCTGGGAGAGACCCTGCACCCGCAGCCCCCAGGACCTGAAGGACCGGACTTTCACTGGAGAAGTGACCCCCAGGAGTCCCTCTCCCTTGCCCAAGTGGAGGTTTCCCCGAGGAATCCCCCCCCTTGCCTGCCTGCAGCGCTGAAGAGATCCCGAGATCTCTCATAGACTAACATTGCGAACCCGACGCTTGTTTCTACACGGCACCCGGCCGCCCCCGCGCCGCTGAGGGTGAAATTTCTGTGTGGACTTGTGTCCCCCCCGGTGCCCTACAAAACCCCCCTGGTCTGCCCTCCGAAGACGCGGGTACTTACCTGCAAGCAGACCGGAACCGGGGCACCCCCTTCTCTCCATTCTAGCCTATGCGTTTTGGGCACCACTTTGAACTCTGCACCTGACCGGCCCTGAGCTGCTGGTGTGGTGACTTTGGGGTTGCTCGGAACCCCCAACGGTGGGCTACCTTGGACCAAGAACTAAGCCCTGTAAGTGTCTTACTTACCTGGTTAACCTAACAAATACTTACCTCCCCTAGGAACTGTGAAAATTGCACTAAGTGTCCACTTTTAAAACAGCTATTTGTCAATAACTTGAAAAGTATACATGCAATTTTGATGATTTGAAGTTCCTAAAGTACTTACCTGCAATACCTTTCGAATGAGATATTACATGTAGAATTTGAACCTGTGGTTCTTAAAATAAACTAAGAAAAGATATTTTTCTATATAAAAACCTATTGGCTGGATTTGTCTCTGAGTGTGTGTACCTCATTTATTGTCTATGTGTATGTGCAACAAATGCTTAACACTACTCCTTGGATAAGCCTACTGCTCGACCACACTACCACAAAATAGAGCATTAGTATTATCTATTTTTACCACTATTTTACCTCTAAGGGGAACCCTTGGACTCTATGCATGCTATTCCTTACTTTGAAATAGCACATACAGAGCCAACTTCCTACAAACATCTATTAATTAATTGTTTCAATGATAAACTGCATCAGCATCTGGTAGACCTAGGACCAATTTCTCCCCAAGAATTGGGAAAGAAGGCGGATCATTGGGTCAAGACTAGGGTGTCCAAGACTTCCACAGGGGGTGACCAAAAGAAAGGGGTCAAAAAACCTCCCCAGGGGAAGGGTGGTGAGACAGCCAAAAACAGAAATAGTAAAGAGTCTTCTACAGGCCCCCAAAAACCTGCACAGGAGGGTGGGCCCAGAGCCTCTTCACAAAACAATTTTGGGTACAAGGGTAAAAACTTTGATCCCAAAAAGGCCTGGTGTCGTAGCTGTAATCAGCCTGGACACCAAACTGGAGACAACGCCTGTCCCAAGAAAAGTACCACTTCTAACTCCACTCCAGCTAACACTGGAATAGCTAGTCTCCAAGTGGGATCAACAGTGTGCCCAGAGCAAATCAGGTGTCACACTGAAGCTACATTAGTCTCTGAGGGTGGGGTGGATTTAGCCACACTGGCTGCCTGGCCCCCTAACATGCAAAAATACAGGCAGCAGCTCTTAATTAATGGGACAAGTGTAGAAGGCCTGAGGGATACATGTGACAGAGAAACTGGTTTCCCCTGGTCAATACCTGACTGGACAAACTTATCCAGTCACCAATGCTGACCATCAAACTAAAGTACATCCCATGGCTATGGTAACTTTAGAGTGGGGAGGGGTCAATGGCCTGAAACAGGTGGTGGTCTCCTCAAATATCCCAGTAGACTGTTTGCTTGGAAATGACCTGGAGTCCTCGGCATGGGCTGAGGTAGAACTGAAAACCCATGCAGCCATGCTGGGTATCCCTCAACTGGTGTGTGTAAAGACAAGGGCACAGTGCAAGGCACAGGGTGAAAAAGTAGAGCTGGAGTCTGGAAAAAGGGCCCAGCCTACCAAGAGAAAAGGAAAGCCAGCTGGGAAACCAGCTGCAACACAACACCAAAAAGAGAACCTCTCTTCTCAGAAAGAAGTTCTGCCCTCTGAGGGAACTGAGCCTATGGAGTTGGAACCTTATCAGGTTGAGCTCTTAGGCCCAGGGGGACCCTCAAGGGAGCAGTTGTGTAAGGGGCAAGAAAACTGTCCCTCTCTTGAAGGCCTTAGGCAGCAAGCTGCTGAAGAGTCCAATGGCAAGAAAACTGGAACACATAAGGCCTATTGGGAAGATGGACTCCTGTACACTGAGGCAAGAGATCCCAAACCTGGTGCCACTAGGAGAGTGGAAGTGCCTCAGGAGTTCAGAGAGTTTATTCTGACCTTAGCCCATGATATTCCCCTTGCTGGGCATTTGGGACAAACCAAGACGTGGGAGAGGTTAGTCAATCACTTCTACTGGCCCAACATGTCCCAGAATGTTAAGGACTTTTGTGTCTTCTGTACCACCTGTCAAGCCAGTGGTAAGACAGGTGGACATCCAAAGGCCCCTCTCATTCCACTTCCAGTGGTGGGGGTCCCCTTTGAAAGAGTGGGTGTGGACATAGTGGGTCCACTTGAACCTCCCACAGCCTCAGGAAATATGTATATCCTAGTAGTAGTGGATCATGCTACTAGGTATCCTGAAGCTATTCCCCTTAGGTCGACTACTGCCCCTGCAGTAGCCAAGGCCCTCATTGGTATCTTTACCAGAGTGGGCTTCCCTAAGGAGGTGGTGTCTGACAGAGGTACCAACTTCATGTCAGCATACCTGAAACACATGTGGAATGAGTGTGGAGTGACTTATAAATTCACTACACCCTATCATCCACAAACTAATGGCCTTGTTGAGAGATTCAACAAGACATTAAAGGGCATGATCATGGGGCTCCCAGAAAAACTCAAAAGGAGATGGGATGTCCTCTTGCCATGTCTGCTTTTCGCTTACAGAGAGGTGCCTCAGAAGGGAATAGGGTTCTGACCCTTTGAACTTCTGTTTGGCCACCCTGTAAGGGGACCACTAGCTCTTGTGAAAGAAGGCTGGGAGAGACCTCTTCATGAGCCTAAACAAGACATAGTGGACTATGTACTTGGCCTTCGCTCAAGGATGGCAGAGTACATGGAAAAGGCAAGTAAAAACCTTGAGGCCAGCCAACAGCTCCAGAAGTTTTGGTATGACCAAATGGCTGCACTGGTTTAATTTCAACCAGGGCAGAAAGACTGGGTTCTGGAGCCTGTGGCTCCCAGGGCACTCCAGGACAGGTGGAGTGGCCCTTACCCAGTGCTAGAGAAGAAGAGTCAGGTCACCTACCTGGTGGACCTGGGCACTAGCAGGAGCCCCAAGAGGGTGATCCATGTGAACCGCCTTAAGCTCTTCCATGACAGGGCTGATGTGAATCTGTTGATGGTAACAGATGAGGATCAGGAAGCTAAGAGTGAACCTCTCCCTGATCTTCTCTCATCAAACCCTAAGGATGGCTCAGTTGATGGAGTGATCTACTCAGACACCCTCTCTGACCAACAGCAATCTGATTGTAGGAAGGTCCTGCAACAGTTTGCTGAGCTCTTTTCCCTAACCCCTGGTCAGACACACCTGTGTACCCATGATGTGGACACAGGAGACAGCATGCCTGTCAAAAACAAACTTTTCAGACAGTCTGACCAAGTTAAGGAAAGCATCAAGGTGGAAGTCCACAAGATGCTGGAATTGGGAGTAATTGAGCACTCTGACAGCCCCTGGGCTAGCCCAGTGGTCTTAGTCCCCAAACCTCACACCCAAGATGGAAAGAGAGAGATGAGATTTTGTGTGGACTACAGAGGACTTAATTCTGTCACCAAGACAGATGCCCATCCCATTCCTAGAGCTGATGAACTGATAGACAAATTAGGTGCTGCCAAATTCTTAAGTACCTTTGACTTAACAGCAGGGTACTGGCAAATCAAAATGGCACCTGGAGCAAAAGAAAAGACAGCATTCTCCACACCTGATGGGCATTATCAGTTCACTGTTATGTCCTTTGGTTTAAAGAATGCCCCTGCCACCTTCCAAAGGTTGGTGAATCAAGTCCTTGCTGGTTTGGAGTCCTTTAGTGCAGCTTATCTTGATGATATTGCTGTCTTTAGCTCCAGCTGGCAGGATCACGTGGTCCACCTGAAGAAGGTTATGAAGGCTCTGCAACCAGCAGGCCTCTCTATCAAGGCATCCAAATGCCAGATAGGGCAGGGAACTGTGGTTTACTTGGGTCACCTTGTAGGTGGAGGCCAAGTTCAGCCACTCCAGCCTAAGATCCAGACTATTCTGGACTGGGCAGCTCCAAAAACCCAGACTCAAGGCAGGGCATTCCTTGGCTTGACTGGGTACTATAGGAGGTTTGTGAAGGGATATGGATCCATAGTGACAGCCCTCACAGAACTCACCTCCAAGAAAATGCCCAAGAAGGTAAACTGGACTGTAGAATGCCAACAGGCCTTTGACACCCTGAAACAAGCAATGTGCACAGCACCAGTTCTAAAAGCTCCAGATTACTCCAAGCAGTTCATTGTGCAGACAGATGCCTCTGAACATGGGATAGGGGCAGTGTTGTCCCAAACAAGTGATGATGGCCTTGACCAGCCTGTTGCTTTCATAAGCAGGAGGTTACTCCCCAGGGAGCAGCGTTGGAGTGCCATTGAGAGGGAGGCCTTTGCTGTGGTTTGGTCCCTGAAGAAGCTGAGACCATATCTCTTTGGTACTCACTTTGTAGTTCAAACTGACCACAGACCTCTCAGATGGCTGATGCAAATGAAAGGTGAAAATCCAAAACTGTTGAGGTGGTCCATCTCCCTACAGGGAATGGACTTTATAGTGGAACACAGACCTGGGACTGCCCATGCCAATGCAGATGGCCTTTCCAGGTTCTTCCACTTAGAAAATGAAGACTCTCTTGGGAAAGGTTAGTCTCATCCTCTTTCGTTTTGGGGGTGGGGGGGGGGGGGTGGGGGGGGGGGGGGGTAGTGTAAGGAAATGCCTCCTTGGCATGGTTACCCCTGACTTTTTGCCTTTGCTGATGCTATGTTTTGATTTGAAAGTGTGCTGAGGCCTGCTAACCAGGCCCCAGCACCAGTGTTCTTTCCCTAACCTGTACTTTTGTTTTACACAATTGGCACACCCTGGCATCCAGGTAAGTCCCTTGTAACTGGTACCCCTGGTACCAAGGGCCCTGATGCCAGGGAAGGTCTCTAAGGGCTGCGGCATAGCTTGTGCCACCCTGGGGACCCCTCACTCAGCACAGACACACTGCTTGCCAGCTTGTGTGTGCTGGTGAGGACAAAAGGAGTAAGTCGACATGGCACTCCCCTCAGGGTGCCATGCCAACCTCACACTGCCTATGCAGTATAGATAAGTCACCCCTCTAACAGGCCTTACAGCCCTAAGGCAGGGTGCACTATACCATAGGTGAGGGCACCAGTGCATGAGCACTGTGCCCCTACAGTGTCTAAACAAAACCTTAGACATTATAAGTGCAGGGTAGCCATAAGTGTATATGGTCTGGGAGTCTGTCAAAAACAAACTCCACAGCACCATAATGGCTACACTGAAAACTGGGAAGTTTGGTATCAATATCTCAGAACAATAAATGCACACTGATGCCAGTGTACATTTTATTGTGAAATACACCCCAGAGGGCACCTTAGAGGTGCCCCCTGAAACCTTAACCAACTACCCGTGTAGGCTGACTGGTTTTAGCAGCCTGCCACACTCGAGACATGTTGCTGGCCACATGGGGAGAGTGCCTTTGTCACTCTGTGGCCAGTAACAAAGCCTGCACTGGGTGGAGATGCTATCACCTCCCCCAGGCAGGAGCTGTAACACCTGGCGGTGAGCCTCAAAGGCTCACCCCCTTTGTTCCAGCACCACAGGGCACTCCAGCTAGTGGAGCTGCCCGCCCCCTCCGGCCACGGCCCCACTTTTGGCGGCAAGGCCGGAGGAATTAATGAGAAAAACAAGGAGTCACTGGCCAGTCAGGACAGCCCCCTAAGGTGTCCTGAGCTGAAGTGACTTTTAGAAATCCTCCATCTTGCAGATGGAGGATTCCCCCAATAGGGATAGTAATGTGACCCCTCCCCTTGGGAGGAGGCACAAAGAGGGTGTACCCACCCTCAGGGCTAGCAGCCATTGGCTACTAACCCCCCAGACCTAAACCCGCCCCTAAATTTAGTATTTAAGGGCTTCCCTGAACCTAAGAATTTAGATTCCTGCAACTTAAAGAAGAAGAGGACTGCTGAGCTGAAAACCCCTGCAGAAGAAGAAAGAAGACACCAACTGCTTTGGCCCCAGTCCTACCGGCCTGTCTCCTGCCTTCAGAAGAAAACTGCTCCAGCAACGCTTTCCCCAGGACCAGCGACCCCTGAATCCTCAGGACTGCCCTGCTTCCAAGAGACCAAGAAACTCCCGAGAACAGCGGCCCTGTTCAACAAAGACTGCAACTTTGTATCCAGAGGAGCAGATTTAAAGACCCCTGCAATCCCCGCAAGAAGAGTGAGACTTGCAGCACTGCACCCGGCGACCCCGACTCGACTGGTGGAGAAACAACGCTACAGGGAGGACCCCCAGGCGACTCCAAGACTGTGAGTAACCAAAGTTGTCCCCCTGAGCCCCCACAGCGACGCCTGCAGAGGGAATCCCGAGGCTCCCCCTGAACGCGATTGCCTGACTCTGAAATCCCAACGCCTGGAAAAGACCCTGCACCCGCAGCCCCCAGGACCTGAAGGATCAGAACTCCAGTGCTGGAGTGACCCCCAGGAGGCCCTCTCCCTTGCCCAGGTGGTGGCTACCCCGAGGAGCCCCCCCTTGCCTGCATCGCTGAAGAGACCCCTTGGTCTCCCATTGAAACCTATTGAAAACCCGACGCGTGTTTGCACACTGCACCCGGCCGCCCCAGTGCCGCTGAGGGTGCACTTTCTGTGCTGACTGTGTCCCCCCCCGGTGCCCTACAAAACCCCCCTGGTCTGCCCTCCGAAGACGCGGGTACTTACCTGCTGGCAGCCTGGAACCGGGGCACCCCCTTCTCCATTGAAGCCTATGTGTTTTGGGCACCCCTTTGAACTCTGCACCTGACCGGCCCCGAGCTGCTGGTGTGGTGACTTTGGGGTTGCTCTGAACCCCCAATGGTGGGCTACCTTGGACCCCAATTTGAACCCCGTAGGTGGTTTACTTACCTGCAAGAACTAACATTACTTTACCTCCCCCAGGAACTGTGAAAATTGCACTGTGTCCACTTTTAAAACAGCTAAATGTGTTGTATGTAAAAAGTATATATGCTATTGTGATTATTCAAAGTTCCTAGAGTACTTACCTGCAATACCTTTCAAATGAGATATTACATGTAGAATTTGAACCTGTGGTTCTTAAAATAAACTAAGAAAATATATTTTTCTATAACAAAAACCTATTGGCCTGGAATTGTTTCTGAGTGTGTGTTCCTCATTTATTGCCTGTGTGTATGTACAACAAATGCTTAACACTACTCCTTTGATAAGCCTACTGCTCGACCACACTACCACAAAATAGAGCATTAGTATTATCTCTTTTTGCCACTATCTTACTTCTAAGGGGAACCCTTGGACTCTGTGCATACTAGTCCTTACTTTGAAATAGTGCATACAGAGCCAACTTCCTACAGTATTGTCCCCAAGTATGAGGAAGGTGAAGACATCACCAAATGGTTCACAGCCTTTGAGTGGGCTTGTGGAATGAGGAAAGTGAAAAAGTCTCACTGGGGAGCTCTCATTGGTAACTGTTCACTGGATAAGTGTAGGGATAGACCCCTCACACTCCCTGGAGCAGATGCGAAGTCCTATGACCTTATGAACGCTACCTTGATTAAGGGCTTTGGACTCACCACTGAGGAGTATAGAATTAGGTTAAGGGGGCTCACAAAACCTCGAGCCAGTCCTGGGTTGATTTCATAGACTACTCAGTGAAAACACTAGATGGTTGGTTAACTGAAAGTGAAGCGCATGACTATGATGCGCTTTATAATTTGTTTATGAAAGAACACATTTTAAGTAACATCTGTAATGAAAAGTTGCGTCAATATCTGGTAGACCAAGGTCCAATTTCTCACCAAGAATTGGGAAAGAAGGCAGACCACTGGGTCAAGATTAGGTTGAGTAAGACTTCCATTGAGAGTGACGAAAAGAAAGGGGTTACTAAGCCTCCCCAAGGGAAGTGTGGTGAGACAACCAAGGAAAAGTAAAAAGTCTTCTAAATGCCCCCAAAAACCTGCTCAGGAGGGTGGACCCGAACCTCTTCACCATCTACTAATGGGTGCAAAGGTAAAAACTTTGATCCCAAAAAGGCCTGATTATTTCAACTGTAAGTAGAATGGACACCAACCTGGAGACTTGGCCTGTCCCAAAAAGAATCCCCTTAGTACTGCACAAGCGAGCACTGGTATAGACAGTCTCCTCCAGGTGGGATCTACAGTGTGCCCAGAGCAAATCAGAGTTCACAATGAAGCTATTTTAGTCTCTGAGGGTGGGGCAGATGTTGCAGCTCTTGCTGCCTGGCCCCCTAAAATGAATGGAGACAGCATGCCTTGAATCATGGGACTAAAGTAGAAGCCCTGATGGATACAGGAGCCAGTATCACCACAGTGACAGAAAAGGAAAATGTTATTTACCGATAGACATCTGTTTGTCGCATGTAGTGCTGCAGATTCAAATGCTATGCATTATCCTGTCATCTAGTGTTGGGCTCCGAGTGCTGCGACTTATTTTTCTTCAAAAAGTGTTTAACGGGATCAAGTGTCTCCTCCTTCTCGGTGATACTGCGCATAGGCATCGAGTCATTTGTAAGATTGTTTTCTCCAGGCTGGTAAGAAGTATAGCATAGGGAAGTACAGAAAGAAGTATGTCCATGCAAATATAAATAACTATATACAAATAGAAAGCAACAGCCAAAGGTTCCCGGGGAGGAGGGAGGGTGCACGTGAATCTACAGCACTACATGTCACGATCAGATGTCTACTGGTAAGTAACATTTTCCGTCCAATGGCAAGTGTGGCTGTAGGTACACATGCTGTGCACAGACTGTAAAGCAGTCCCTCCTTAAAAAAAAAAAAAAAAAAAAAAAGCTTTGGTCAACCTGTGGGAGTTGCAGTTGTCTGAAAAGGTTTTCTTAGGACAGTTTGTCCCACATTGGCTTGCTGATAAGCCTGTACATCTACACAGTAGTGTTTCGTAAATGTATGTGGTGTAGACCAGGTAGCTAATTTGCAAATGTCAGCTAAACTAATATTTCCTAAAAATGCCATAATGGCACCCTTTTACCATGTGGAACGCGCTTTCGAAGAAAGTGGTAATTGTCTCTTTGCTTTAGCATAACATATTTGTATACATTTTACAATGCATCTTGTGATGCTGTTTTTTGTAACAGGATTTTCCTTATGTGGTAGTTAAAAGCTGTTATGTTTTCCTAAAATCTTTTGTCCTTTTAAAGTAATACATAAGAGCTCTTTTAACATCTAATGTGTGTCGTGCCCTTTTTGCCACAGGCTGGTTGTGGGTAAAAAAAATAAAAAAAAAAGACACTTCAAAAGTTTGATTGATGTGAAACAACTTTTGGTATAAACTTAGGGTTTGTACGAAGGATTGGTTTGTCCTTGTGTATCTGAAAGAAAAGCTCTTCTAATGTTAAGGCTTGTAGCTCACTAACATGTGAGTGATGTAATAGCTGCTAAAAAAAGCTACTTTGTAAGAAAGGAATTGTAACTGACATGAGTCAAGGGGCTCAAAAGGAGGTCCCATGAGCCTAGTGAGTACAATGGAAAATGTCACTTACCCAGTGTACATCTGATCGGGGCATGAGACGCTGCAGATTCACATGCTGTGCATTATCCTGCCATCTAGTGTTGGGCTCGGAGTGTTACAAGTTGTTTTTCTTCGAAGAAGTCTTTTCGAGTCACAAGACCGTGGGACTCCTCCCTTTCGGCTCCATTGCGCATGGGCGTCGACTCCATCTTAGATTGTTTTCCCCGCAGAGGGTGAGGTAGGAGTTGTGTATATAGTAAAGGTGGCCATGCAATGGAGTAAGTATGCATGTACATAATGTGTATAAAAATAGTATATGTAAAGAAATGGCTCCCTGTTGCAGTTACCCCCCACTTTTTGCCTGATACTGATGCTGACTTGACTGAGAAGTGTGCTGGGACCCTGCTAACCAGGCCCCAGCACCAGTGTTCCTTCACCTAAAATGTACCATTGTATCCACAATTGGCACACCCTGGCATTCAGATAAGTCCCTTGTAACTGGTACTTCTAGTACCAAGGGCCCTGATGCCAAGGAAGGTCTCTAAGGGCTGCAGCATGTCTTATGCCACCCTAGAGACCCCTCACTCAGCACAGACACACTGCTTACAAGCCTGTGTGTGCTAGTGAGAACAAAATGAGTAAGTCGACATGGCACTCCCCTCAGGGTGCCATGCCAGCCTCTCACTGCCTATGCAGTATAGGTAAGACACCCCTCTAGCAGGCCTTACAGCCCTAAGGCAGGGTGCACTATACCATAGGTGAGGGTACCAGTGCATGAGCACTGTGCCCCTACAGTGTCTAAACAAAACCTTAGACATTGTAAGTGCAGGGTAGCCATAAGAGTATATGGTCTGGGAGTCTGTCAAACACGAACTCCACAGCACCATAATGGCTACACTGAAAGCTGGGAAGTTTGGTATCAAACTTCTCAGCACAATAAATGCACACTGATGCCAGTGTACATTTTATTGTAAAACACACCACAGAGGGCACCTTAGAGGTGCCCCCTGAAACCTAACCGACTATCTGTGTAGGCTGACTAGTTTTAGCAGCCTGCCACAAACCGAGACATGTTGCTGGCCCCATGGGGAGAGTGCCTTTGTCACTCTGAGGCCAGTAACAAAGCCTGCACTGGGTGGAGATGCTAACACCTCTCCCAGGCAGGAATTGTCACACCTGGCGGTGAGCCTCAAAGGCTCACCTCCTTTGTGCCAACCCAGCAGGACACTCCAGCTAGTGGAGTTGCCCGCCCCCTCCGGCCAGGCCCCACTTTTGGCGGCAAGGCCGGAGAAAATAATGAGAATAACAAGGAGGAGTCACTGGCCAGTCAGGACAGCCCCTAAGGTGTCCTGAGCTGAGGTGACTCTAACTTTTAGAAATCCTCCATCTTGCAGATGGAGGATTCCCCCAATAGGGTTAGGATTGTGACCCCCTCCCCTTGGGAGGAGGCACAAAGAGGGTGTACCCACCCTCAGGGCTAGTAGCCATTGGCTACTAACCCCCCAGACCTAAACACGCCCTTAAATTTAGTATTTAAGGGCTGCCCTGAACCCTAGAAAATTAGATTCCTGCAACAAGAAGAAGGACTGCCCAGCTGAAAACCCCTGCAGCGGAAGACCAGAAGACGACAACTGCCTTGGCTCCAGAAACTCACCGGCCTGTCTCCTGCCTTCCAAAGATCCTGCTCCAGCGACGCCTTCCGAAGGGACCAGCGACCTCGACATCCTCTGAGGACTGCCCCTGCTTCGAAAAGACGAGAAACTCCCGAGGACAGCGGACCTGCT
This sequence comes from Pleurodeles waltl, assembly GCF_031143425.1. Taxonomy (NCBI): domain Eukaryota; kingdom Metazoa; phylum Chordata; class Amphibia; order Caudata; family Salamandridae; genus Pleurodeles; species Pleurodeles waltl. The sequence goes on along the minus strand of NC_090450.1, from coordinate 373,473,412 downwards.
CCAAGAAAAGCTGCAACTTTGTTTCCAGCAGCTTTAAAGAACCCTGCAAGCTCCCCGCAAGAAGCGTGAGACTTGCAACACTGCACCCGGCGACCCCGACTCGGCTGGTGGAGATCCGACACCTCAGGAGGGACCCCAGGACTACTCTGATACTGTGAGTACCAAAACCTGTCCCCCCTGAGCCCCCACAGCGCCGCCTGCAGAGGGAATCCCGAGGCTTCCCCTGACCGCGACTCTCTGAAACCTAAGTCCCGACACCTGGGAGAGACCCTGCACCCGCAGCCCCCAGGACCTGAAGGACCGGACTTTCACTGGAGGAGTGACCCCCAGGAGTCCCTCTCCCTTGCCCAAGTGGAGGTTTCCCCGAGGAACCCCCCCCTTGCCTGCCTGCAGCGCTGAAGAGATCCCGAGATCTCTCATAGACTAACATTGCGAACCCGACGCTTGGTTCTACACTGCACCCGGCCGCCCCCGTGCCGCTGAGGGTGAAATTTCTGTGTGGACTTGTGTCCCCCCCGGTGCCCTACAAAACCCCCCTGGTCTGCCCTCCGAAGACGCGGGTACTTACCTGCAAGCAGACCGGAACCGGGGCACCCCCTTCTATCCATTCTAGCCTATGTGTTTTGGGCACCACTTTGAACTCTGCACCTGACCGGCCCTGAGCTGCTGGTGTGGTGACTTTGGGGTTGCTCTGAACCCCCAACGGTGGGCTACCTTGGACCAAGAACTGAACCCTGTAAGTGTCTTACTTACCTGGTAAAACTAACAAATACTTACCTCCCCTAGGAACTGTGAAAATTGCACTAAGTGTCCACTTTTAAAACAGCTATTTGTCAATAACTTGAAAAGTATACATGCAATTTTGATGACTTGAAGTTCCTAAAGTACTTACCTGCAATACCTTTCGAATGAGCTATTACATGTAGAATTTGAACCTGTGGTTCTTAAAATAAACTAAGAAAAGATATTTTTCTATATAAAAACCTATTGGCTGGATTTGTCTCTGAGTGTGTGTACCTCATTTATTGTCTATGTGTATGTACAACAAATGCTTAACACTACTCCTTAGATAAGCCTACTGCTCGACCACACTACCACAAAATAGAGCATTAGTATTATCTCTTTTTACCACTATTTTACCTCTAAGGGGAACCCTTGGACTCTGTGCATGCTATTCCTTACTTTGAAATAGCACATACAGAGCCAACTTCCTACATTGGTGGATCAGCGGTGGGATACAAGACTTTGCATTTGCTGGACTACTCAGCCAATACCTGATCACACGACAAATTCCAAAATTGTCATTAGAAATTGATTTTTGCAATTTGAAAAGTTTTCTAAATTCTTAAAAGACCTGCTAGGGCCTTGTGTTAGATCCTGTTTAGCATTTCTTTTAGAGTTTAAAAGTTTGTAAAAGTTTGAATTAGATTCTAGAACCAGTTATAGATTCTTAAAAAGTATTCCAACTTTTAGAAGCAAAATGTCTAGCACAGATGTGAATGTGGTGGAACTCGACACCACACCTTACCTCCATCTACAGATGAGAGAGCTAAGGTCACTCTGTAAACTAAAGAAAATAACAATGGGCCCCAAACCTACCAAAATACAGCTCCAGGAGCTTTTGGCAGAGTTTGAAAAGGCCAACCCCTCTGAGGGTGGCAACTCAGAGGAAGAGGATAGTGACTTGGAGGACAATTCCCCCCTACCAGTCCTATCTAGGGAGAACAGGGTCCCTCAAACCCTGACTCCAAAAATAATAGTCAGAGATGCTGGTTCCCTCACAGGAGAGACCAACACCTCTGAAATCACTGAGGATAACCCCAGTGAAGAGGACATCCAGTTAGCCAGGATGGCCAAAAGATTGGCTTTGGAAAAGCAGCTCCTAGCCATAGAAAGGGAAAGAAAAGAGATGGGCCTAGGTCCCATCAATGGTGGCAGCAACTTAAATAGGGTCAGAGATTCTCCTGACATCCTAAAAATCCCCAAAGGGATTGTAACAAAATATGAAGATGGTGATGACATCACCAAATGGTTCACAGCTTTTGAGAGGGCTTGTGTAACCAGAAAAGTAAACAGATCTCACTGGGGTGCTCTCCTTTGGGAAATGTTCACTGGAAAGTGTAGGGATAGACTCCTCACACTCTCTGGAAAAGATGCAGAATCTTATGACCTCATGAAGGGTACCCTGATTGAGGGCTTTGGATTCTCCACTGAGGAGTATAGAATTAGATTCAGGGGGGCTCAAAAATCCTCGAGCCAGACCTGGGTTGATTTTGTAGACTACTCAGTCAAAACACTGGATGGTTGGTTAACTGGAAATGAAGTGTGTAACTATGTTGGGCTTTATAATTTGTTTATGAAAGAACACATTTTAAGTAACTGCTTCAATGAAAAGTTGCATCAGTATCTGGTAGACCTAGGTCCAATTTCTCCCCAAGAATTGGGAAAGAAGGCAGACCACTGGGTCAAGACTAGAGTAACCAAAACTTCCACTGGGGGTGACCAAAAGAAAGGGGTTACAAAAACTCCCCAGGAGAAAGTGGGTGACACTAGAAACAAAGAAAAAGAGTCCTCTGTAGGCCCCCAAAAACCAGAACAGGTGGGTGGGCCCCAAGACACAACCCAAAACAAAGGTGGGTACCAGGGTAAGAACTGGGATGCCACTAAGGCATGGTGCCACAACTGTAAACAGTCTGGGCACCACACCAAGGACACTTCTTGTCCCAAAAACAAACCCCAGAACAAGATTCCAGGGGTAACCAGTGTAGCCATGGGAGATGACTCCTCAGATGAGGAGGTCTTCATAGCCTTCAACTGGAAACAGGGCCCAACAGGTGAGTTGGAGATTCCAGAGGGAAGTAGACACTTCCACCACCTACTGGTGAATGGAATCCCAACCACTGCCCTGAGAGACACTTGTGCCAGTCACACTATTGTGCATGACAGGCTGGTGCTCTCAAACCAGTACATCCCAGGTGAGACTGCCAGGGTAAGAGTTAGCCTAGACAGGGTCACTAAGAGACCTGTGGCTTTAGTGCCCATAGAAGTGGGTGGCACTCTTAGCTGGAGAAGGGTAGTAGTCAGTACAGACCTCCCCCTTGATTGTCTCCTTGGAAATGACTACCCAGAGGTTAGTCAGAGCCCAAGAGAGGAACTGGTCCAGTGCCAGTCCTCTCCCAAGGATTCTGGAAGTCCTGCCTCTGCAGTAAATGCAAGCAGACCCCAGAAGAAGAAGAAAAGAAAACAGAGTAGGAAGGGTGGACAACCTTTAGCCAAGGTTACAGCAAGCCAAGGAGATTCTGCTCCAGTAGGGGAGAACTCCAAAAATGGCCCTGATAAAGTCCAACCTGACCCACAAGAAGTCCTGGCTAGTCAGGCAACTGTTAAACCTGAGTGGGTGGCTCCTCAGCTAACAGAAGAAAGAGTGGAAGAAGGGTGTTTACTACAAGATGTGGTAACCCCCCACTCTAATACAGCAGACAGGCAACCTGAACCCAAAGAAGCCTGTAACTTAGCCCCTTCCCTTTTAGGTGAAGAGCTAAAGGTGTGGTTCTGGGCACTGACAGCTGTCAGTGGCCTCTGCTGGGTGTTAGCCTTTATGGCTGCACTATCCTTGGCATGGTGGTCTGACCCCATGCCAAATAACAAGTTAGGCCCCCTGACCCTGTTGGTCATGGTGGGGTTACTCCAGCTCTGGGTAACCTCTTTGGGTAAGCTAGGGGTGACCCTGGCTAAGATAAGATTAGCAGAGGTGGATACCTCTGACCTCAAAATAGAGAGAATGGGTGAAGACATAAAAAGCACAGACAAGAGGCAGTTCAGACTAGGTCCTATCACTGTGGAAGTGGGTCAGTTCCCCAGAGGGAATGACCTGAACAGGAGGATGTAAGGCAGAGTAGGCCCTGCAACAAACCAGCCATTTCCTCTACTCTTCCTCGCCTGACAGACTAGGAAGACTCTTCCAGCGTTGGCTGAGTCTCCTGGCCTGTGGGCTGGGGGGGGCTTGTGTAAAGAAATGGCTCCCTGTTGCAGTTACCCCCCACTTTTTGCCTGATACTGATGCTGACTTGACTGAGAAGTGTGCTGGGACCCTGCTAACCAGGCCCCAGCACCAGTGTTCCTTCACCTAAAATGTACCATTGTATCCACAATTGGCACACCCTGGCATTCAGATAAGTCCCTTGTAACTGGTACTTCTAGTACCAAGGGCCCTGATGCCAAGGAAGGTCTCTAAGGGCTGCAGCATGTCTTATGCCACCCTAGAGACCCCTCACTCAGCACAGACACACTGCTTACAAGCCTGTGTGTGCTAGTGAGAACAAAATGAGTAAGTCGACATGGCACTCCCCTCAGGGTGCCATGCCAGCCTCTCACTGCCTATGCAGTATAGGTAAGACACCCCTCTAGCAGGCCTTACAGCCCTAAGGCAGGGTGCACTATACCATAGGTGAGGGTACCAGTGCATGAGCACTGTGCCCCTACAGTGTCTAAACAAAACCTTAGACATTGTAAGTGCAGGGTAGCCATAAGAGTATATGGTCTGGGAGTCTGTCAAACACGAACTCCACAGCACCATAATGGCTACACTGAAAGCTGGGAAGTTTGGTATCAAACTTCTCAGCACAATAAATGCACACTGATGCCAGTGTACATTTTATTGTAAAACACACCACAGAGGGCACCTTAGAGGTGCCCCCTGAAACCTAACCGACTATCTGTGTAGGCTGACTAGTTTTAGCAGCCTGCCACAAACCGAGACATGTTGCTGGCCCCATGGGGAGAGTGCCTTTGTCACTCTGAGGCCAGTAACAAAGCCTGCACTGGGTGGAGATGCTAACACCTCTCCCAGGCAGGAATTGTCACACCTGGCGGTGAGCCTCAAAGGCTCACCTCCTTTGTGCCAACCCAGCAGGACACTCCAGCTAGTGGAGTTGCCCGCCCCCTCCGGCCAGGCCCCACTTTTGGCGGCAAGGCCGGAGAAAATAATGAGAATAACAAGGAGGAGTCACTGGCCAGTCAGGACAGCCCCTAAGGTGTCCTGAGCTGAGGTGACTCTAACTTTTAGAAATCCTCCATCTTGCAGATGGAGGATTCCCCCAATAGGGTTAGGATTGTGACCCCCTCCCCTTGGGAGGAGGCACAAAGAGGGTGTACCCACCCTCAGGGCTAGTAGCCATTGGCTACTAACCCCCCAGACCTAAACACGCCCTTAAATTTAGTATTTAAGGGCTGCCCTGAACCCTAGAAAATTAGATTCCTGCAACAAGAAGAAGGACTGCCCAGCTGAAAACCCCTGCAGCGGAAGACCAGAAGACGACAACTGCCTTGGCTCCAGAAACTCACCGGCCTGTCTCCTGCCTTCCAAAGATCCTGCTCCAGCGACGCCTTCCGAAGGGACCAGCGACCTCGACATCCTCTGAGGACTGCCCCTGCTTCGAAAAGACGAGAAACTCCCGAGGACAGCGGACCTGCTCCAAGAAAAGCTGCAACTTTGTTTCCAGCAGCTTTAAAGAACCCTGCAAGCTCCCCGCAAGAAGCGTGAGACTTGCAACACTGCACCCGGCGACCCCGACTCGGCTGGTGGAGATCCGACACCTCAGGAGGGACCCCAGGACTACTCTGATACTGTGAGTACCAAAACCTGTCCCCCCTGAGCCCCCACAGCGCCGCCTGCAGAGGGAATCCCGAGGCTTCCCCTGACCGCGACTCTCTGAAACCTAAGTCCCGACACCTGGGAGAGACCCTGCACCCGCAGCCCCCAGGACCTGAAGGACCGGACTTTCACTGGAGGAGTGACCCCCAGGAGTCCCTCTCCCTTGCCCAAGTGGAGGTTTCCCCGAGGAACCCCCCCCTTGCCTGCCTGCAGCGCTGAAGAGATCCCGAGATCTCTCATAGACTAACATTGCGAACCCGACGCTTGGTTCTACACTGCACCCGGCCGCCCCCGTGCCGCTGAGGGTGAAATTTCTGTGTGGACTTGTGTCCCCCCCGGTGCCCTACAAAACCCCCCTGGTCTGCCCTCCGAAGACGCGGGTACTTACCTGCAAGCAGACCGGAACCGGGGCACCCCCTTCTATCCATTCTAGCCTATGTGTTTTGGGCACCACTTTGAACTCTGCACCTGACCGGCCCTGAGCTGCTGGTGTGGTGACTTTGGGGTTGCTCTGAACCCCCAACGGTGGGCTACCTTGGACCAAGAACTGAACCCTGTAAGTGTCTTACTTACCTGGTAAAACTAACAAATACTTACCTCCCCTAGGAACTGTGAAAATTGCACTAAGTGTCCACTTTTAAAACAGCTATTTGTCAATAACTTGAAAAGTATACATGCAATTTTGATGACTTGAAGTTCCTAAAGTACTTACCTGCAATACCTTTCGAATGAGCTATTACATGTAGAATTTGAACCTGTGGTTCTTAAAATAAACTAAGAAAAGATATTTTTCTATATAAAAACCTATTGGCTGGATTTGTCTCTGAGTGTGTGTACCTCATTTATTGTCTATGTGTATGTACAACAAATGCTTAACACTACTCCTTAGATAAGCCTACTGCTCGACCACACTACCACAAAATAGAGCATTAGTATTATCTCTTTTTACCACTATTTTACCTCTAAGGGGAACCCTTGGACTCTGTGCATGCTATTCCTTACTTTGAAATAGCACATACAGAGCCAACTTCCTACAGTATATATTTACAAATTTACAAGTTTCATTCAACTTATAACTGCTACAGGCTCCCGGGGAGGCGGGAGGGCGCATGTGAATCTGCAGCGTCTCATGCCACGAACAGATGTACACTGGGTAAGTGACATTTTCCATTCGATGGCATGTGTAGCTGCAGATACACATGATGTGCATAGACTAGTAAGCAGTAATCTCCCCAAAAAGCGGTAGCTTAGCCTGTAGGGGTTGAAGTTGTCTGAAATAATGTTCGTAATACAGCCTGTCCTACTGTGGCTTGTTGTGTTGTTAACACATCTACACAGTAATGTTTTGTGAATGTATGAGGCGTAGACCATGTGGCTGCCTTACAGATTTCTGACATCGGTATATTCCCTAGAAAAGCCATTGTGGCGCCTTTTTTCCTAGTGGAGTGCGCTTTTGGTGTAATAAGTAGATCTTGTTTTGCTTTGATATAGCAGGTCTGAATACATTTCACTATCCATCTGGCAATGCCTTGTTTGGATATTGGATTTCCTGCATGAGGTTTTTGGAAGGCTACAAACAATTGTTTTGTTTTGCGAAACTGTTTTGTTCTATTAATGTAATACATTAGTCCTCTTTTAATGTCTAATGTATGTAAGGCTCTTTCTGCTACTGAGTCTGGTTGTGAAAAAAAGGACTGGGAGTTCCACTGTTTGGTTTAGGTGGAACAGTGATATAACTTTTGGTAAGAATTTGGGATTTGTACGGAGAACCACTTTATGTTTATGTATTTGTATAAAGGGTTCTTGTATTGTGAATGCTTGTATTTCACTTACTCTTCTAAGAGATGTGATAGCTATCAGGAAGGCTACTTTCCAGGTTAAGTATTTCATCTCACAAGAGTGCATGGGTTCAAATGGTGGTTCCATGAGTCGCGCTAACACAATATTGAGGTTCCACGAAGGGACTGGTGGTGTTCTCGGGGGTATGATTCTTTTTAATCCCTCCATAAATGCTTTGATGAATGGGATTCTAAAAAGTGATGTTGAATGTGTAATCTGCAGATAGGCAGATATTGCTGTGAGATGTATTTTAATAGAAGAAAAAGCTAGTTTAGATTTTTGTAAGTGTAATAAGTAGCTTACAATGTTTTTTGCGGAAGCATGTAGTGGTTGAGTTTGGTTATTATGGCAGTAATAAACAAATCTTTTCCATTTGTTTGCATAACAATGTCTTGTAGTAGGTGTAGGAAGTTGGCTCTGTATGTACTATTTCAAAGTAAGAAATAGCATGCACAGAGTCCAAGGGTTCCCCTTAGAGGTTATATAGTGGCAAAAAGAGATAATTCAAATGCTCTATTTTGTGGTAGTGTGGTCCAGCAGTAGGCTTATCAGAGGGTAGTGTTAAGCATTTGTTGTACACACACAGGCAATAAATGAGGAACACACACTCAGAGACAATTCCAGGCCAAGAGGTTTCTGTTTAGAAAAATATATTTTCTTAGTTTATTTTAAGAACCACAGGTTCAAGATTTACAAGTAATGCTTTAAATGAAAGGTACTTCACTTAGGAACTTTAGGAACTTTGAATTAGAAAAATAGAATATACAGTTTTCACATAAATGACATATAGCTATTTTAAAACTAGACAGTGCAATTTTCAACAGTTCCTGCGGAGGTAAGTTTTAGCTAGTTTTTGCAGGTAAGTAAACCACCTACGGGGTTCAAAATTGGGTACAAGGTAGCCCACCGTTGGGGGTTCAGGCCAACCCCAAAGTTACCACACCAGCAGCTCAGGGCCGGTCAGGTGCAGAGGTCAAAGAGGTGCACAAAACGCATAGGCTTCAATGAAGAAGGGGGTGCCCCGGTTCCAGTCTGCCAGCAGGTAAGTACCCGCGTCTTCAGAGGGCAGACCAGGGGGGTTTTGTAGGGCACCGGGGGGGGGACACAAGTCCACGCAGAAAGTACACCCTCAGCGGCACGGGGGCGGCTGGGTGCAGTGTGCAAACAAGCGTCGGGTTCGCAATAGGATTCAATGGGAGACCAAGGGGTCTCTTCAGCGATGCAGGCAAGGGGGGGCTCCTCGGGGTAGCCACCACCTGGGCAAGGGAGAGGGCCACCTGGGGGTCGCTCCTGCACTGGAGGTCGGATCCTACAGGTCCTGAGGGCTGCTTATGCAGAGTCTTTACCAGGCGTCGGGTCTTTGAAGCAGGCAGTCGCGGTCAGGGCGAGCCTCAGGATTCCCTCTGCAGGCGTCGCTGTGGGGTTCAGGGGGGTCAACTCTGGCTACTCACGGTCGCCGGGGAGTCCTCCCTGTGGTGTTTGTTCTCCACAAGTCGAGCCGGAGGCATCGGATGCAGAGTGCAAAGTCTCACGCTTCCGGCAGAAAACGTGTGTTGTTTCGAAGTTGCTTCTTTGTTGCAAAGTTGCAGTCTTTGTGGAACAGAGCTGCTGTCCTCTGGAGTTCTTGGTCCTTCTAGATGCAGGGCAGTCCTCTGAGGCTTGAGAGGTCGCTGGTCCCTGTGAAACGCGTTGCTGGAGCAGTGTCTTTAGAAGTGGGGGGACAGGCCGGTAGAGCTGGGGCCAAAGCAGTTGGTGTCTTCGTCTTCTCTGCAGGTTTTCAGTGCAGCAGTCCTCTTCTTCTTAGGTTGCAGGAATCTACTCTCCTAGGTTCTGGGGAGCCCCTAAATACTGAATTTAGGGGTGTGTTTAGGTCTGGGAGGGCAGTAGCCAATGGCTACTGTCCTTGAGGGTGGCTACACCCTCTTTGTGCCCCCTCCCCGAGGGGAGGGGGGCACATCCCTATTCCTATTGGGGGAATCCTCCAAAATTAAATTGGAGGAGTTCTAAAGGCAGGGATCACCTCAGCTCAGGACACCTTAGGGGCTATCCTGATTGGTGGGTGACTCCTCCTTGTTTTTCTCATTATCTCTCCTGGACTTGCCGCCAAAAGTGGGGGCTGTGTCCAGGGGGCGGGCATCTCCACTAGCTGGAGTGCCCTGGGGCATTGTAACACGAAGCCTGAGCCTTTGAGGCTCAATGCTAGGTGTTACCGTTCCTTCAGGGGGGAGGTTGAAGCACCTCCACCCAGAGCAGGCTTTTGTTTCTGTCCTCAGAGAGCATAAAGGCCCTCACCACATGGGGTCAGAAACTCGTCTCTCAGCAGCAGGCTGGCACAGACCAGTCAGTCCTGCACTGAACAATTGGGTAAAATACAGGGGGCATCTCTAAGATGCCCTCTGTGTGCATTTTGTAATAAATCCAACACTGGTATCAGTGTGGGTTTATTATTCTGAGAAGTTTGATACCAAACTGAATACTGGGAAGTTTGATACCAAACTTCCCAGTATTCAGTGTAGCCATTATGGAGCTGTGGAGTTCATTTTTGACAGACTCCCAGACCATATACTCTTATGGCTACCCTGCACTTACAATGTCTAAGGTTTTGGTTAGACACTGTAGGGGCATAGTGCTCATGCACCTATGCCCTCACCTGTGGTATAGTGCACCCTGCCTTAGGGATGTAAGGCCTGCAAGAGGGGTGACTTACCTATGCCACAGGCAGTGTGAGGTTGGCATGGCACCCTGAGGGGAGTGCCATGTCGACTTAGTCATTTTCTCCCCACCAGCACACACAAGCTGGCAAGCAGTGTGTCTGTGCTGAGTGAGGGGTCCCTAGGGTGGCACAAGACATGCTGCAGCCCTTAGAGAACTCCCCTGGCATCAGGGCCCCTGGTACCAGGGGTACCAGTTACAAGGGACTTACCTGGGTGCCAGGGTTGTGCCAATTGTGGAGACAATGGTACATTTTAGGTGAAAGAACACTGGTGCTGGGGCCTGGTGAGCAGGGTCCCAGCACACTTCTCAGTCAAGTCAGCATCAGTATCAGGCAAAAAGTGGGGGGTAACTGCAACAGGGAGCCATTTCCTTACAGTAGGTTTCCTAGGTTGTTTAATGACCTCCATACATTCTTGTGTAAGGTCTAAATGTCCAAATTCTAAGACTTCAGGAGCCAGATTGAGTGATGCTGGATTCGGGTGTCTGATCTGTTGTTTGTGTTGAGTTAACAGATCTGGTCTGTTTGGTAGTTTGATATGAGCTACTACTGACAGGTCCATCAGTGTTGTGTACCACGGTTGGCGAGGCCAGGTTAGTGCTATTAGTATTAGTTTGAGTCTGTTTTGACTCAATTTGTTTACCAGATAAGGAGGGAGTGGGAGAGGGGGAAAAGCGTAAGCAAATATCCCCGACCAACTCATCTATAACGCATTGCCCTTGGACTGAGGGTGTGGATACCTGGACGCGAAGTTTTGGCATTTTGCGTTTTCTTTTGTTGCAAATAGATCTATTTCTGGTGTTCCCCAGCGTAGAAAGTAAGTTTGTAGGATCTGGGGATGAATTTCCCATTCGTGTGTTTGTTGGTGAGCTCGACTGAGATTGTCGGCCAACTGGTTTTGAATCCCTGGGATGTATTGTGCTATTAGGCGAATGTGATTGTGAATTGCCCAATTCCAAATCTTTTGTGCTAAGAGACACAGTTGTGATTTGTGTGTCCCTCCTTCTTTGTTTAGGTAATACATTGTTGTCATGTTTTCTGTTTTGACAAGAATGTGTTTGTGGGCTATTTGTGGTTAAAATGGTTTCAATGCTAGAAACACTGCTAACAGTTCTAAATGATTTATATGCAGTTGTTTTTGTTGTTTGTCCCATTGTCCCTGTATGCTGTGCTGGTTGAGGTGTGCTCCCCACCCCATCATGGAAGCATCTGTTGTGATCCCGTCTTAAGGCACTGGGTCTTGGAATGGCCGCCCTTGGTTTTAATTTATAGGATTTCACCATTGAAGCGAGAAGTGCGTATGGCGGTCTATCGACACTAGATCTTGAAGTTGACCCTGTGCTTGTGTCCATTGTGTTGCTAGGCACTGTTATAAGGGCCGCATGTGTAGTCTTGCGTTTGGGACAATGGCTATGCATGAAGACATCATGCCTAGAAGTTTCATTACAAACCTCACTTGGTAGTGCTGGTTTGGGTACATGTTTAATATTATATTTTGGAAGGCTTGTACTCTTTGTGGACTTGGAGTGGCAATCACCTTTTGTGTGTCGAGTGTTGCTCTCAAGTATTGTTGTATTTGGCACGGTTGTAGATGTGATTTTTGGTAGTTTAGAGAGAACCCTAGCTTGTGGTAGGGTTTCTATGACGTATTGTGTGTGTTTAGAAGACACTGTTGCTGAGTTCTGGTTTTTATTAACCAATCGTCCAAGTAAGGGAATACGTGCATGTGCTGTCTCCTGATGTGAGCGGCTACTACTGCAAGGCATTTTGTGAATACCCTTGGGGCTGTCGTTATCCCGAATGGTAACACTTTGAATTGGTAATGCACGCCTTGGATTACAAACCTTAAGTATTTCCTGTGGGAAGGATATATGGGTATGTGGAAATATGCATCCTTGAGATCTAATGTTGACATGTAGTCCTGTTTTTTGAGCAAGGGAATCACATCTTGAAGTGTTACCATGTGAAAGTGATCTGATTTGATGTAAAGATTCAGTGTTCTGAGGTCTAATATGGGTCTCAGTGTTTTGTCCTTCTTTGGAATTAGGAAATACAGTGAGTAGACACCTGTTCCTTTTTGATGGTTGGGTACTAGTTCTATTGCTTGTTTTTGTAACAATGCTTAGACTTCTACTTGTAACAGGTCTAAGTGTTGTTTGGACATATTGTGTGCTCTTGGAGGCACATCTGGTGGCAATTGAAGGAATTCTATGTAATAACCATGTTGGAGAATGGCTAGGACCCATGCATCCGTAGTTATGTTTTCCCAGTTGTGGTAGTATGCGGTAAGTCTCCCCCCCCCCCACTGGTATTGAGTGGTGGGGGTTTGTGACATTGAAGTCACTGTTTGGTTTAAGGGTTTTTTGGGCTCTGGAATTTCCCTCTTGCCTTTGGGATCTGTCCACCCCTATATGTTCCTCAAAAAACCTCCTCTCTGGTACTGGCCCTGATATGTGGGTCTGACTTGTGAGGTGGAAGGTTCTGTGGTTTGGGAACGAAACCCCCCTCTAAAGTGCGGCTTTCTAAAAGTGCCTCTGCTCTGTGGGGAGTAGAGGGCGCCCATGGCTTTGGCCGTGTCTGTGCCCTTTTAGAGCTTTTCTATTGCCGTATCCACCTCCGGCCCAAACAATTGTTCTTGGTTGAACGGCATATTCAGCACAGCTTGCTGGATTTCTGGTTTAAAACCCGAGCTCCATAACCATGCGTGCCTACAAATGGTTACTGCAGTGTTCACTGTCCTTGCTGCTGTGTCTGCCGAGTCCATAGCAGACCTTATTTGGTTGTTTGAAATCGTTTGTCCTTCCTCAACAACCTGTTGGGCATGTTTTTGGTACTCCCTGGGCAAGTGCTGAATGATATGTTGCATCTTGTCCCAATGTGCCCTGTTGTAGCGAGCCAGTAGAGCCTGGGAATTGGCAATCTGCCATTGATTGGCTGCCTGTGCTGCCACCCTCTTGCCTGCTGCATAGAATTTCCGACTTTCCTTGTTGGGCGGTGGTGCGTCTCCTGAGGATTGGGAGTTTGCCCTCTTTCGGGCTGCTCTCACTACCACTGAATCTGGAGTTAATTGCTGTGTAATAAACACAGGGTCCGTCGGGGAGGTTTATATTTCTTCTCCACCCTAGGCGTGATGGTTCTGCCTTTTACTGGGTCCTGGAACACCTGTTTGGCGTGTTTTAACATGCCTGGTAGCATTGGCAAACTTTGGTATGAGCTATGAGTGGATGCCAAGGTGTTAAACAAAAAGTCGTCTTCTATGGGCTCTGCATGCATTGCTACATTATGGAATGTAGCTGCCCTTGAAACCACCTGCATATATGCAGTGCTGTCCTCTGGTGGCGACGGCCTTGCCGGGTAGCAATCGGGACTATTGTCTGAGACCGGTGCATCATATAAGTCCCATGCATCCGGGTCATCTTATGTCATCCGCGTGTGTGTCGGCGACTGCATTGGGGGTGTTGCTACCTGGGACAGGTGTGGCGAATGCAATGATGAATGCTGTGGCGAGAACCTTGGTGGTGTTTTGTCTTTTGCCACTTTTGCCCTTGGCTGGGTTTCCTTCTCTTGGAATGCTAGCTTTCACTTGATTTTTATTGGAGGAAGAGTTTGGATTTTCCCCGTGTCCTTCTGTATGTGCAGCCTCCTCTGGGTATGGTCTGGCTCTGCCATGTCCAGTTCTTGTTCAAATCTGTGCCCTTGCATTTGACTTGAAAGGCCTTGCTCTTCTGTATAGGAGCCTGTTTTCGGCTCCGAGGCTGCATGTTTCGGCACCGAAGGTTTCTGTACAGTCTTTTTCGGCTCAGAGGAAAGCTTCTTGACTTTAGGAGTGTCGAACTCTCAGTGCTGAGATGGTTCGGAGCCGGTATCTCGACCGGCGTCGGATGTCTTCAGCTGCTGGGAGGCCTTTTTCGGTGCAGATGTTTGGTCACCGTATTTTCGGGTTAAGCCATGGCCTGTTGGCAGTGGCATCCACTTGGCCTTTATTATTTTCGAGTGAGTCTTTGCCGGGGATGGTTTACTCAGAGTTTGTTGCTGCGTCTTCAGCTGCTCACTTTCGGACTCGTCAGAGTCCGCATCTCAAATAGATAATCTCTTCCTCAACGTCGGTCTGCTCGGCCGGTGTCAACGCCATCTGGAGTCTTCTAGCTCTTCGATCGCGTAGGGTCTTCTTCGATCGAAATGCCCGACAGGCCTCGCAAGTATCCTCTTTGTGTTCCGGAGATAAACACAGATTACAGACCAAGTGTTGGTCTGTATAAGGATACTTTGTGTGGCAATTCGGGCAGAAATGGAAGGGGGTCCGGTCCATGAGGTTTGAAGATGGACGCGGTCGGGCCGACCAGGCCCCGCTGAAGAGTGGAGGCCCCAAAGGGCCGCCGGAGCACTTCTTTTTTTTTTTTTTTTTCCGGTGATGTGCTAACACTAAACCGGTACCGAGAGCGAACAATACCGTCAAATTTTCCGATAACTAGCTAACTTTCCCGATTCGAAATACGGAGCGAAGAGGAACACGTCCGAACAATCTAAGATGGAGTTGACACCCATGCGCAATGGAGCCGAAAGGGAGGAGTCCCTCGGTCTTGTGACTCGAAAAGACTTAGAAGAAAAACAACTTGTAACACTCCGAGCCCAACACTAGATGGCAGGATAATGCACAGCATGTGTATCTGCAGCTACACATGCCATTGAACATGAAGACTCCAGGTAGGTACTGGGGGTAGCTTAGTTGGAATTACCCTTTTAAGACCTTCCAAGAAAGCTTTAACGACTGGTATTTTAAATAATGAAGTATGTTGTCTATTTTGTAAGTAGGCTACAATCACAGCTATGTGCAGCCGAATTGAGGTGTAAGCTAGTTTAGCTTTTGCAGGTGAAGCAAATAGGAAAGAATATCTTGCACCGATGGTGTTAGCAGATTAAGAGTAACATACAAGGCGTTTCCATTTTGCTGCTTAACATGCTCTAGTTGTTGGTCTACGTGCCTGTTTTAGACTGTCCATACATTCTGCATTTAACTGAAGGTAACCAAATTCTATGACTTCAGGAGCCATATCGCAAGGTTGAGTAATTTGGGATCCGGATGGCTTACCTGTAGTGAATTTTGTGTGAGAATGTGCGGTCTGTTGGGGAGTCTCTCGTGAGGTACTAGGGAGAGGTCCAATAGAGTTGTAAATGAAGGCTGGCGAGCCCATGTGGGTGCTATCAGGATCAGTTTGGGAGAAGTTTGAGTTTGCACACCGACGAATGGGATGAGTGGGATAGGTGGAAAAGTGTAAGCAAATATCCCTGACCAATTGATCCATAGGACATTGTCCTTGGACCGGTGGCGTGGGTACCTGGATGCAAGGTTTTGGCATTTTGAGTTTTCTGCTCTGGAAAATAGGTCTATGTGAGGAGTTCCCTCACTTTTGAAAGTTATTTTGAAGAACTACTGGGTGGAGTTCCCATTCATGGACTTGTTGCTGCATCCTGGTTAGCAGGTCTGCAAAATCATTTTCTATCCCTGGGAGATAATCTGCCAGTAGATGAATGTGGTGATGATGGGCTCAACTCCAGATTGTTTGTACTGAGACAACTGGAGAGAGTGTCTCTCTCCAGCACCCCCCCCCCCCCCCACACAACCCCCCCTTTTTGTAGCTAATACATTGCAATGATGTTGTCTGTGCAAATCAAAACAGATTTGTGCATTAAGTGAAGCAGAAACACCTTTAGGGCTAGAAAGACTGCTTGAAGTTCTAAAACATTGATGTATAAGGTCTGGTGACTGGAGTTCCATGACCCTTGCACTGTGAGGTTGTTGAGATGACCCTCCAATCCTGTAAGAGAGGGATCCGAGGTTAGAACTATTTGGGGAACAGAGTCTTGAAACAGTCTCCCTTTGAGCAGATTGTTGAAATTCCACCACAAAAGACAGTTGAAAGCTATGCGATCTAACAACACTGTAACCTGCAGATGACTCTGAGCTTGTGACCATTGACTAGACACACTGTTGTAGGGGGCCTCACATGAAGTCTGGCATGAGGAATGATGGCAATGCAGGATGCCATCATGCCTAGGAGTCGCATTAGTGTTCTGACTGTGTACATTTGGTTGACTTGTATTTGATAAATCATTTTTTGAAAATTGTGTACATGTGTTGGATTGGTGTAAGTAAGTCCTAACTGTGTTAGGAGTATAGCCCCTAGAGACAGTCCAATCTGGAGAGGCTACAGGTATGATTTTGGATGTTTATGTTCAACTCTAATTTCTGAAGAAGGTTTCCTCTTGTTTGAGTGTGCGACTGACAGAGTTAAAGTGTTGGCTTTAATTAATAAATTGTTCGAATATGGAAATACATGTATGTGTTGCTTTCTGAGATATGCTGAGACTACTGCAAAACACTTGGTGAATACCCTGGGAGGGGACTCCAAAAAGTAGAACTTAGAACTGAATGTTGTCCTGCCACTACAACTCTTCGATATTTGCAGTGTGCAGGATGAATTGGAATGTAAAAGTGGGCGTCCTTTAGATATACTGCGGTCATAAAGTCGCCTTTTTGTAGTAAAGGAATTACATCTTGAAGGGTTACCATATGCAAATGTTCTGAGAGAATATATTGGTCTGAGATTCAAAATGTTGTCTTTTTGGGAATGAGAAAGCAGAGAGAGTACACTCCTGTTCTTTGATATTAGGAACAACCGCTATTGCTTCTTTTAATAGTAGAGATTGTACCTCTTTTAAAAGAGTGAGATGTTCTGTTGCCATATTGTGCCTGCGAGGTGGAATATCTGGGGTGTTGACTTAAGTTCTAGGCAATAACCATGTTGGATAATGGATAGGACCCATTGGTCCAATGTTATCTCTGTCCATTTCTGGAGGTAAAAATGAAGATGTCCCCCTACTGGAGTGGAATGAGGCGGTGGAATGTGGAGGTAGTCAATATTTGGCTCCAGAGAATGAACCATGTGTCTTGGTGGTTTTTCCCCTGCCCTTAGAACTATTTTTTCTACATGTTCCTCTGAAAAACCCTTTAGAGTAGGAGGAAGAGGCTTGATGCTGCTGTGAGTTGGTATGGTCAGAGGATGTGGTCCCAATGTAGTCACACCTATACACTGAGCGGCCAAAAAAAAACAACAACTTTTTGGCTGATTTTGTAAAGCACCCATGGCTTTAGCTGTGTTGGTGTCTTTTTTTTTAGTTTTTCAAGGGTGGAATCATCCTGGGACCCAAATAGGTGTTCTCCATCAAAAGGCATATTGAGGACAGTTTGTTGGACTTCTGGTTTGAAACCAGAACATCTTAACCACGCATCTCTTCTAAGGAAGATACTGGTATTTTGACCACTTGTGTGGCCGTGTCTGCTGCATCAAGTGCACATCTAATTGAGTTATTTGCAACTGTCTGACCTTCAGAGACAATTTGCTGTGCACGTTTACAGTGTTCTTCTGTGAGGTGTTGAAAAATGTCTTCCATTTAGTCCCAGTGCCCCATCATCTTGCAAGCTGTGCTTGGGAATTAGCACTTCGCCAATGATTGTCTGCTGGTGCAGCAACCTTTTTCCCCCACTGCAATCTTTTTACTTTCTTTCTCTGGCGGAGTAGAATCTCCGGTAGCCTGGCTATTTACTCTTTTCCTGGCTGTGGTGGCGACAATAGCCTCTGGAGGGACTTGTGACCGGATGCATATCGGGTCAGACCGAGCAGCTTTATATTTTTTATCTACCCGTGGCTTAATTACATGGGAACGCACAGGCTCTTTAAAAATGTCCTGCACATGACAAAGCATTCCTGGTAACATAGGGAGGAATTGTATGTCTTTGTGTGTTGTACTGAGATTATAAAATAGAAAATCTTCTTCTTCTATGGGATCCTTGTGTAATTGAACAATGTGATAAGCAGCAGCCCTAGCTGTTACTTGTTGATATCCCATGGTGTCTTCTGGAGGGGAGGAGCGGGCAGGATATAGAGCTGGGTCTGTATCAATAATAGAGCTGTAGCATAAGTATTCCAGGGGTCAGGGTCTTGTGAAACCTCCCCTATGTCTTCCCTAGGATATACATGTGTACCCTATGGGGTGTACAGTTCCTCTATTTGAGAATGAGAAAGAGGAGGTGGAGATGGAGGCAGAGCTGGGAGAGGACCCGCTGCTGTAGATTTAGAAGCCTTCTCTTTATCTTGCTTTTTAGGAGGAGGCGAGTTGTCAAGTTCCTCTTGAAAAGAAAGCTTCTTTTTAACAGGGGTGGTGGGCGAAGCCACAATTCATCCCGTGTCCTTTTCAATCGGAATTTCTTGCCACTTAACATCCATACTTTGCAAAATAGGCTCAACTGGGAAAAATAAAGATTGGTCTGACTAAGTTGTTTTTGGGACTATAATTTTAAGTTGTTTCAACTCCGAAAGAGCAGATGGTGTAATCCCGCTCAGTACCAACATTTTCGGTGCAGAAGTTGTAAGCATTGAAGTTGCCAGTCCCAGAGTTTTTAGTTCAGAGTTTTGGATGCTTTTATTCGGACCGAAGTAACTGAGGTCGATTTTCAAGACCCAGCTACAGTCTTTCTTGATTTCAGAGCAGAGCCAGAGGGCGGAGCAGCCAAAGCAAGTTTCTAAGATCTATCATGGCCCAAGGGCAAAGATGGTCTGGGGACCTTTTTTGTAACTTTTACTGTCTTTATAGGGGGAACAGGGAGAGGTTTTTTTACTCGCAACTTGCGCCGAAGTGATGTCCTGGCTCTCAATGTCAGATTGAGAGTCTGGACGGAGAATGCCCCTTCTTGCTCCAGCTCTTCTTGTGCATATTCTTAAATGAAAATATCTGGGGTGCTGTCTTAGGTTGAGTGCGCCATTTCCAGCCTGCCAGCTATTAGGTCCCAAAGTGTTTTCTTGGATCAAAACAATCGACACACGTCGTAAGTGGCTTTGTTGTGATCAGGGGAAAGACAGATTACACACTTGATGGTGATCCGTGTGTGTAAACTTGGCGTGGCACAAAGGACAGAATCTAAACGGCGTCCGTTCCATTAGGATCTCATATCTCTCTTACCACGTGGAGTGTGGCCCAGGGCCAGGCAATGCCCGCCCTGAAAGTGCACGTTTGAAATTTGACTCGACCGAGATTAAGATGTAGAAAACACAAAAGAATACAAGAACTTTGAACCGTTTCAAGTGAAAACAGAAAGAGCAGAAACACGTCCAAACTCTGCATGGGGAAAAAACAATCTAACAAAGGACTCAATGCCCATGCGCAGTATGACTGAGAAGGAGGAGCCACTCGATCCCGTGGCTCGAAAACATGTCTCAAAGAAAAGCAAGTTGCAACACTCAGAGCCCAACACTAGATGGCAAGATAATGCATAGCATGTGTTATCTATAGCAGCCCATGCCATCAAACACTGGTTTCCGCAGGACAGTACTTGGCAAGCCTAACAAAGGTCCACCCTATGGCTAGGATGACCTTAGAATGGGGAGGGGTTACTGGACTGAAAGAGGTAGTGGTCTCTTCTGCAATCCCAGTTGAAAGTCTGCTAGGGATGACCTGGAGTCCTCAGCTTGGGCTAAGGTAGAACTCAAAACCCATACAGTCATGCTGGGAATCCCTGAGATGGTGTGTCTAAAGACTAGAGCACAAAGCCGAGCATAGGGTAAAAAAGAAGTACTGAAGCCTGGAATAATGGCCCAACCTTCCATGAGAAAGGACTGGAAGACTGGGGGACTGGCTTCTGAACAGCAAAAAGATCAACACTCCTCAGGAAGAAGTGTAGTGGATCCTATTTAGTTTTATTGGGAATCAGGAGTTTGCTTAGCATTCGGGCTTGCAGACGTGTGCCCCGTCCCCTAGTGAATTATGACCTACTTAACCTGCACTGTTTTAGAGCATTTATTTAATTATTTCTTCCAAGATGGTTGCTATGTTTATAGTTGGGAAAATGTTTTGATTTCACGTTATCAGTGCTGTAGGAAGTTGGCTCTGTATGTGCTATTTCAAAGTAAGGAATAGCATGCACAGAGTCCAAGGGTTCCCCTTAGAGGTAAAATAGTGGTAAAAATAGATAATACTAATGCTCTATTTTGTGGTAGTGTGGTCGAGCAGTAGGCTTATCCAAGGAGTAGTGTTAAGCACTTGTTGTACATACACATAGACAATAAATGAGGTACACACACTCAGAGACAAATCCAGCCAATAGGTTTTTATATAGAAAAATATCTTTTCTTAGTTTATTTTAAGAACCACAGGTTCAAATTCTACATGTAATAGCTCATTCGAAAGGTATTGCAGGTAAGTACTTTAGGAACTTCAAATCATCAAAATTGCATGTATACTTTTCAAGTTATTCACAAATAGCTGTTTTAAAAGTGGACACTTAGTGCAATTTTCACAGTTCCTAGGGGAGGTAAGTATTTGTTAGTTTTACCAGGTAAGTAAGACACTTACAGGGTCCAGTTCTTGGTCCAAGGTAGCCCACCGTTGGGGGTTCAGAGCAACCCCAAAGTCACCACACCAGCAGCTCAGGGCCGGTCAGGTGCAGAGTTCAAAGTGGTGCCCAAAACACCTAGGCTAGAATGGAGAGAAGGGGGTGCCCCGGTTCCGGTCTGCTTGCAGGTAAGTACCCGCGTCTCCGGAGGGCAGACCAGGGGGGTTTTGTAGGGCACCGGGGGGGACACAAGTCCACACAGAAATTTCACCCTCAGCGGCGCGGGGGCGGCCGGGTGCAGTGTAGAAACAAGCGTCGGGTTCGCAATGTTAGTCTATGAGAGATCTCGGGATCTCTTCAGCGCTGCAGGCAGGCAAGGGGGGGGTTCCTCGGGGAAACCTCCACTTGGGCAAGGGAGAGGGACTCCTGGGGGTCGCTTCTCCAGTGAAAGTCCGGTCCTTCAGGTCCTGGGGGCTGCGGGTGCAGGGTCTCTCCCAGGCGTCGGGACTTTAGATTCAAAGAGTCGCGGTCAGGGGAAGCCTCGGGATTCCCTCTGCAGGCGGCGCTGTGGGGGCTCAGGGGGGACAGGTTTTGGTACTCACAGTATCAGAGTAGTCCTGGGGTCCCTCCTGAGGTGTTGGATCGCCACCAGCCGAGTCGGGGTCGCCGGGTGCAGTGTTGCAAGTCTCACGCCTCTTGCGGGGAGCTTGCAGGGTTCTTTAAAGCTGCTGGAAACAAAGTTGCAGCTTTTCTTGGAGCAGGTCCGCTGTCCTCGGGAGTTTCTTGTCTTTTCGAAGTAGGGGCAGTCCTCAGAGGATGTCGAGGTCGCTGGTCCCTTCGGAAGGCGTCGCTGGAGCAGGATCTTTGGAAGGCAGGAGACAGGCCGGTGAGTTTCTGGAGCCAAGGCAGTTGTCGTCTTCTGGTCTTCCTCTGCAGGGGTTTTCAGCTAGGCAGTCCTTCTTCTTGTCGTTGCAGGAATCTAATTTTCTAGGGTTCAGGGTAGCCCTTAAATACTAAATTTAAGGGCGTGTTTAGGTCTGGGGGGTTAGTAGCCAATGGCTACTAGCCCTGAGGGTGGGTACACCCTTTTTGTGCCTCCTCCCAAGGGGAGGGGGTCACAATCCTAACCCTATTGGGGGAATCCTCCATCTGCAAGATGGAGGATTTCTAAAAGTTAGAGTCACCTCAGCTCAGGACACCTTAGGGGCTGTCCTGACTGGCCAGTGACTCCTCCTTGTTATTCTCATTATTTTCTCCGGCCTTGCCGCCAAAAGTGGGGCCTGGCCGGAGGGGGCGGGCAACTCCACTAGCTGGAGTGTCCTGCTGGGTTGGCACAAAGGAGGTGAGCCTTTGAGGCTCACCGCCAGGTGTGACAATTCCTGCCTGGGAGAGGTGTTAGCATCTCCACCCAGTGCAGGCTTTGTTACTGGCCTCAGAGTGACAAAGGCACTCTCCCCATGGGGCCAGCAACATGTCTCGGTTTGTGGCAGGCTGCTAAAACTAGTCAGCCTACACAGATAGTCGGTTAAGTTTCAGGGGGCACCTCTAAGGTGCCCTCTGGGGTGTATTTGGCAATAAAATGTACACTGGCATCAGTGTGCATTTATTGTGCTGAGAAGTTTGATACCAAACTTCCCAGTTTTCAGTGTAGCCATTATGGTGCTGTGGAGTTCGTGTTTGACAAACTCCCAGACCATATACTCTTATGGCTACCCTGCACTTACAATGTCTAAGGTTTTGTTTAGACACTGTAGGGGTACCATGCTCATGCACTGGCACCCTCACCTATGGTATAGTGCACCCTGCCTTAGGGCTGTAAGGCCTGCTAGAGGGGTGTCTTACCTATACTGCATAGGCAGTGAGAGGCTGGCATGGCACCCTGAGGGGAGTGCCATGTCGACTTACTCATTTTGTTCTCACTAGCACACACAGGCTTGTAAGCAGTGTGTCTGTGCTGAGTGAGGGGTCTCTAGGGTGGCATAAGACATGCTGCAGCCCTTAGAGACCTTCCTTGGCATCAGGGCCCTTGGTACTAGAAGTACCAGTTACAAGGGACTTATCTGAATGCCAGGGTGTGCCAATTGTGGATACAATGGTACATTTTAGGTGAAAGAACACTGGTGCTGGGGCCTGGTTAGCAGGGTCCCAGCACGCTTCTCAGTCAAGTCAGCATCAGTATCAGGCAAAAAGTGGGGGGGTAACTGCAACAGGGAGCCATTTCTTTACACAAGCCCCCCCCAGCCCACAGGCCAGGAGACTCAGCCAACGCTGGAAGAGTCTTCCTAGTCTGTCAGGCGAGGAAGAGTAGAGGAAATGGCTGGTTTGTTGCAGGGCCTACTCTGCCTTACATCCTCCTGTTCAGGTCATTCCCTCTGGGGAACTGACCCACTTCCACAGTGATAGGACCTAGTCTGAACTGCCTCTTGTCTGTGCTTTTTATGTCTTCACCCATTCTCTCTATTTTGAGGTCAGAGGTATCCACCTCTGCTAATCTTATCTTAGCCAGGGTCACCCCTAGCTTACCCAAAGAGGTTACCCAGAGCTGGAGTAACCCCACCATGACCAACAGGGTCAGGGGGCCTAACTTGTTATTTGGCATGGGGTCAGACCACCATGCCAAGGATAGTGCAGCCATAAAGGCTAACACCCAGCAGAGGCCACTGACAGCTGTCAGTGCCCAGAACCACACCTTTAGCTCTTCACCTACAAGGGAAGGGGCTAAGTTACAGGCTTCTTTGGGTTCAGGGTGCCTGTCTGCTGTATTAGAGTGGGGGGTTACCACATCTTGTAGTAAACACCCTTCTTCCACTCTTTCTTCTGTTAGCTGAGGAGCCACCCACTCAGGCTTACCAGTTGCCTGACTAGCCAGGACTTCTTGTGGGTCAGGTTGGACTTTATCAGGGCCATTTTTGGAGTTCTCCCCTACTGGAGCAAAATCTCCTTGGCTTGCTGTAACCTTGGCTAAAGGTTGTCCACCCTTCCTACTCTGTTTTCTTTTCTTCTTCTTCTGGGGCCTGCTTGTATTTACTGCAGAGGCAGGACTTCCAGAATCCTTGGGAGAGGACTGGCACTGGACCAGTTTCTCTCTTGGGCTCTGACTAACCTCTGGGTAGTCATTTCCAAGGAGACAATCAAGGGGGAGGTCTGTACTGACTACTACCCTTCTCCAGCTAAGAGTGCCACCCACTTCTATGGGCACTAAAGCCACAGGCCTCTTAGTGACCCTGTCTAGGCTAACTCTTACCCTGGCAGTCTCACCTGGGATGTACTGGTTTGAGAGCACCAGCCTGTCATGCACAATAGTGTGACTGGCACAAGTGTCTCTCAGGGCAGTGGTTGGGATTCCATTCACCAGTAGGTGGTGGAAGTGTCTACTTCCCTCTGGAATCTCCAACTCACCTGTTGGGCCCTGTTTCCAGTTGAAGGCTAGGAAGACCTCCTCGTCTGAGGAGTCATCTCCCATGGCTACACTGGTTACCCCTGGAATTTTGTTCTGGGGTTTGTTTTTGGGACAAGAAGTGTCCTTGGTGTGGTGCCCAGACTGTTTACAGTTGTGGCACCATGCCTTAGTGGCATCCCAGTTCTTACCCTGGTACCCACCTTTGTTTTGGGTTGTGTCTTGGGGCCCACCCACCTGTTCTGGTTTTTGGGGGCCTACAGAGGACTCTTTTTCTTTGTTTCTAGTGTCACCCACTTTCTCCTGGGGAGTTTTTGTAACCCCTTTCTTTTGGTCACCCCCAGTGGAAGTTTTGGTTACCCTAGTCTTGACCCAGTGGTCTGCCTTCTTTCCCAATTCTTGGGGAGAAATTGGACCTAGGTCTACCAGATACTGATGCAACTTTTCATTGAAGCAGTTACTTAAAATGTGTTCTTTCATAAACAAATTATAAAGCCCAACATAGTCACACACTTCATTTCCAGTTAACCAACCATCTAGTGTTTTTACTGAGTAGTCTACAAAATCAACCCAGGTCTGGCTCGAGGATTTTTGAGCCCCCCTGAATCTAATTCTATACTCCTCAGTGGAGAATCCAAAGCCCTCAATCAGGGTACCCTTCATGAGGTCATAAGATTCTGCATCTTTTCCAGAGAGTGTGAGGAGTCTATCCCTACACTTTCCAGTGAACATTTCCCAAAGGAGAGCACCCCAGTGAGATCTGTTTACTTTTCTGGTTACACAAGCCCTCTCAAAAGCTGTGAACCATTTGGTGATGTCATCACCATCTTCATATTTTGTTACAATCCCTTTGGGGATTTTTAGGATGTCAGGAGAATCTCTGACCCTATTTAAGTTGCTGCCACCATCGATGGGACCTAGGCCCATCTCTTTTCTTTCCCTTTCTATGGCTAGGAGCTGCTTTTCCAAAGCCAATCTTTTGGCCATCCTGGCTAACTGGATGTCCTCTTCACTGGGGCTATCCTCAGTGATTTCAGAGGTGTTGGTCTCTCCTGTGAGGGAACCAGCATCTCTGACTATTATTTTTGGAGTCAGGGTTTGAGGGACCCTGTTCTCCCTAGATAGGACTGGTAGGGGGGAATTTTCCTCCAAGTCACTATCCTCTTCCTCTGAGTTGCCACCCTCAGAGGGGTTGGCCTTTTCAAACTCTGCCAAAAGCTCCTGGAGCTGTATTTTGGTAGGTTTGGGGCCCATTGTTATTTTCTTTATTTTACAGAGTGACCTTAGCTCCCTCATCTTAAGATGGAGGTAAGGTGTGGTGTCGAGTTCCACCACAGTCACATCTGTGCTAGACATTTTGCTTCTAAAAGTTGGAATACTTTTTAAGAATCTACAACTGGTTCTAGAATCTAATTCAAACTTTTACAAACTTTTAAACTCTAAAAGAAATGCTAAACAGGGACTTAACACACAAGGCCCTAGCAGGACTTTTAAGAATTTAAAAAAATTTCAAATTGCAAAAATGAATTTCTAATGACAATTTTGGAATTTGTCGTGTGATCAGGTATTGGCTGAGTAGTCCAGCAAATGCAAAGTCTTGTACCCCACCGCTGATCCACCAATGTAGGAAGTTGGCTCTGTATGTGCTATTTCAAAGTAAGGAATAGCATGCACAGAGTCCAAGGGTTCCCCTTAGAGGTAAAATAGTGGTAAAAATAGATAATACTAATGCTCTATTTTGTGGTAGTGTGGTCGAGCAGTAGGCTTATCCAAGGAGTAGTGTTAAGCACTTGTTGTACATACACATAGACAATAAATGAGGTACACACACTCAGAGACAAATCCAGCCAATAGGTTTTTATATAGAAAAATATCTTTTCTTAGTTTATTTTAAGAACCACAGGTTCAAATTCTACATGTAATAGCTCATTCGAAAGGTATTGCAGGTAAGTACTTTAGGAACTTCAAATCATCAAAATTGCATGTATACTTTTCAAGTTATTCACAAATAGCTGTTTTAAAAGTGGACACTTAGTGCAATTTTCACAGTTCCTAGGGGAGGTAAGTATTTGTTAGTTTTACCAGGTAAGTAAGACACTTACAGGGTCCAGTTCTTGGTCCAAGGTAGCCCACCGTTGGGGGTTCAGAGCAACCCCAAAGTCACCACACCAGCAGCTCAGGGCCGGTCAGGTGCAGAGTTCAAAGTGGTGCCCAAAACACCTAGGCTAGAATGGAGAGAAGGGGGTGCCCCGGTTCCGGTCTGCTTGCAGGTAAGTACCCGCGTCTCCGGAGGGCAGACCAGGGGGGTTTTGTAGGGCACCGGGGGGGACACAAGTCCACACAGAAATTTCACCCTCAGCGGCGCGGGGGCGGCCGGGTGCAGTGTAGAAACAAGCGTCGGGTTCGCAATGTTAGTCTATGAGAGATCTCGGGATCTCTTCAGCGCTGCAGGCAGGCAAGGGGGGGGTTCCTCGGGGAAACCTCCACTTGGGCAAGGGAGAGGGACTCCTGGGGGTCGCTTCTCCAGTGAAAGTCCGGTCCTTCAGGTCCTGGGGGCTGCGGGTGCAGGGTCTCTCCCAGGCGTCGGGACTTTAGATTCAAAGAGTCGCGGTCAGGGGAAGCCTCGGGATTCCCTCTGCAGGCGGCGCTGTGGGGGCTCAGGGGGGACAGGTTTTGGTACTCACAGTATCAGAGTAGTCCTGGGGTCCCTCCTGAGGTGTTGGATCGCCACCAGCCGAGTCGGGGTCGCCGGGTGCAGTGTTGCAAGTCTCACGCCTCTTGCGGGGAGCTTGCAGGGTTCTTTAAAGCTGCTGGAAACAAAGTTGCAGCTTTTCTTGGAGCAGGTCCGCTGTCCTCGGGAGTTTCTTGTCTTTTCGAAGTAGGGGCAGTCCTCAGAGGATGTCGAGGTCGCTGGTCCCTTCGGAAGGCGTCGCTGGAGCAGGATCTTTGGAAGGCAGGAGACAGGCCGGTGAGTTTCTGGAGCCAAGGCAGTTGTCGTCTTCTGGTCTTCCTCTGCAGGGGTTTTCAGCTAGGCAGTCCTTCTTCTTGTCGTTGCAGGAATCTAATTTTCTAGGGTTCAGGGTAGCCCTTAAATACTAAATTTAAGGGCGTGTTTAGGTCTGGGGGGTTAGTAGCCAATGGCTACTAGCCCTGAGGGTGGGTACACCCTTTTTGTGCCTCCTCCCAAGGGGAGGGGGTCACAATCCTAACCCTATTGGGGGAATCCTCCATCTGCAAGATGGAGGATTTCTAAAAGTTAGAGTCACCTCAGCTCAGGACACCTTAGGGGCTGTCCTGACTGGCCAGTGACTCCTCCTTGTTATTCTCATTATTTTCTCCGGCCTTGCCGCCAAAAGTGGGGCCTGGCCGGAGGGGGCGGGCAACTCCACTAGCTGGAGTGTCCTGCTGGGTTGGCACAAAGGAGGTGAGCCTTTGAGGCTCACCGCCAGGTGTGACAATTCCTGCCTGGGAGAGGTGTTAGCATCTCCACCCAGTGCAGGCTTTGTTACTGGCCTCAGAGTGACAAAGGCACTCTCCCCATGGGGCCAGCAACATGTCTCGGTTTGTGGCAGGCTGCTAAAACTAGTCAGCCTACACAGATAGTCGGTTAAGTTTCAGGGGGCACCTCTAAGGTGCCCTCTGGGGTGTATTTGGCAATAAAATGTACACTGGCATCAGTGTGCATTTATTGTGCTGAGAAGTTTGATACCAAACTTCCCAGTTTTCAGTGTAGCCATTATGGTGCTGTGGAGTTCGTGTTTGACAAACTCCCAGACCATATACTCTTATGGCTACCCTGCACTTACAATGTCTAAGGTTTTGTTTAGACACTGTAGGGGTACCATGCTCATGCACTGGCACCCTCACCTATGGTATAGTGCACCCTGCCTTAGGGCTGTAAGGCCTGCTAGAGGGGTGTCTTACCTATACTGCATAGGCAGTGAGAGGCTGGCATGGCACCCTGAGGGGAGTGCCATGTCGACTTACTCATTTTGTTCTCACTAGCACACACAGGCTTGTAAGCAGTGTGTCTGTGCTGAGTGAGGGGTCTCTAGGGTGGCATAAGACATGCTGCAGCCCTTAGAGACCTTCCTTGGCATCAGGGCCCTTGGTACTAGAAGTACCAGTTACAAGGGACTTATCTGAATGCCAGGGTGTGCCAATTGTGGATACAATGGTACATTTTAGGTGAAAGAACACTGGTGCTGGGGCCTGGTTAGCAGGGTCCCAGCACGCTTCTCAGTCAAGTCAGCATCAGTATCAGGCAAAAAGTGGGGGGGTAACTGCAACAGGGAGCCATTTCTTTACAAGTGCCATTCTATGAAGGCGTCACTTTCAGTGTCCGAGACAAGTGATATATGTAGGTGTTCACATAATGTCTCTTTCCCACTAACGTGTGACAGGAACATAATGTACTTTTTTAGGTAATTGTTTACATACTTGCCACCCCAAGTATGCCTCCTTATCTATTGTTTGGGAACATACCTGCATCAGGGGCCCTATAAGATCTGTATAAATACATCTCACTCAGACAAGGTTACCAGAGGGACTCCTACCAGATGCCATCAACGCTATCTATTCTACACGTCGCCTTGATGCAGACCCAGCCTTCGTGCCCCCACACAGTCTGACCTCGAGGCCTCATTCCAAGGTAACGAGGGTTGGGAGGATGCTTCTCATGAATACAGTACTGGCAGATTAGGTTTACCACACCTTCCTCTCTTTAGGTTAAAGATTAGGTTCTCCATGCTAGAGTATTAGGGCCTATTTCACATCTTATGTTTATTGCAAGATGGTGGGGGTCTTTGTATTTATGACTCATTTTTACAATTATGCTTCTTGCACTGTGCATTATCCTACTCACTGCAGCTCAAGAATTTTATCGTAGATTGCAGTCATTTCAATAAACCTGTTGAAAAACCTTCCTGCATCTCCTTCATTCTCTAAGTGTGACTGAGACTTGTTGCTCATGTGAGAAAAGGGTACTCAGTTCCATTAAGTCTCCCCTGAGATGCCGCACTCTTGAGTTGATGCGTAAAGGCTGCCTGAAAACATCTTTTACTGTTTGGGATTTGGTGAGGTACTGCTTGTGAGGCAGGAGGGTTGGGTCGACAGTTGTGACTTGTTGTAGGATTGGCCTAGTCGCCTACAAACAAAAGTGCTGTCATACCTAAACTATCAGTCTCGCCTGGGAGCAAGAGATCAACTACAACAGAAGTCTTACCAGCCCCAGAGGGGACTGAGCCCATAGAACTTGAACCTTATCAGGTTGAGCTCTTCGGACCAGGAGGGCCCTATAGGGACAGACTGTGCCAGGGACAGAGAACCTGTCCCACTCTAGAACGCCTGAAGCAGCAAGCTGCTGCACAGAAACAGGGAGATGTCAGAGGCTCTCACAGAGTCTGTTGGGAAGAGGGACTCTTGTTCACGGAGGCCAGCGACCCCAAACCTGGTGCCACCAGGAGACTGGTAGTGCCTCTGCAGTTCAAGGAATTCATCCTCACACTAGCCCATGAAATCCCCCTAGCTGGGCATCTGGGCCGAACTAAAACTTAGAATAGGCTTGTGAGCCATTTCTATTGGTGCAACATGTCACAAAAGGTGAAGACATTTTGCAGCTACTGTCTCACCTGCCAAGGTAGCAGCGAGGAAGGTGGCAACCCAAAGGCCCCTTAATTCCACTACCAGTAGTTGAAGTTCCCTTTGAAAGGGATGATATGGACATAGTGGGCCCACCTGAACCAACCCAGAGCCCCAGGAAACCAATATATTGTGGTAGTAGTGAATCATGCTACCAGGTATCGAAGCAATTCCCACTAGGTCTACTACAGCCCCTGCAGTAGCCAAAGCCCTCATTGGTATCTTTACCAGGGTAGGGTTTCCTAAGGAGGTGGTTTCTGACAGAGGTGCCAACTTAATGTCAGCTTACCTGAAACATATCACCTACAAATTCACCACACCATCCGCAATGGACTTTTTGAAAGGTTCAAGAAGACACTGAAGAGCATGATCATGAGGCTCCCTGAAAAAATCTAAAGGAGATGGGCTGTCCTTATGCCATGCTTGCTTTTCGCCTACGGAGAGGTGCCTCAGAAGGGAGGAGGCTTTTCCCCCTTTGAACTTCTGTTTGGCCATCCTGTTAGGGACCACTTGCTCTTGTGAAGGAGGGTTGGGAGAGACCTCTCCACAAACCTAAGCAAGATGTGGTGGACTATGTACTAGACCTATGTTCTAGGATGGCAGAGTAGATGGAGAAACCATCCCAGAACTGCCGATGCCAGCCAATAGCTCAGGAAGCAGTGTTATGGCCAAAATGCTGAGCCGGTGGAGTTTAAACCAGGGCTAAAGGTGTGGGTTCTGGTCCCTGTGGCTCCAAGGGCATTTCAGGACAGGTGGAGAGGCCCTTACACTATCCTAGAAAAGAAAAGTGAGGTCACCTACTTGTTTGACCTCAGGACTAGTAGGACACCCAAAAGGGTGATCCTAGTAAGCCACTTCAAGATTTTCTGTGACAGGGCTGATGTAACCATGCTGGTGGTTACTGATGAGGATCATGAAGGAAAGAGTGAACCTCTCCCTGACCTCTCTCACAACCCTAAAAATGGGTCAGTTGATGGAGTTGTCTACTCAGACACCATCACTGCCCAACAGTAGGCTGACTGCAGGCATGTCATGCAGGAGTTTGCAGAGCTCCTCTCCTTAATCCCTAGATAGATACACTGGTGTACCCATTATGTGGACACTGGAGACTGCTTGCCTGTCAAATCCAAGATCTATTGGTAGTCTGACCAAGTTAAGGAGAGCATCAAGGTTGAAGTCAAAAAGATGCTGGAATAGGGGTTATTGAACGCTCCGACAGCTCTTGATCTACCCCGGTGGTTTTAATCCCCAATTCTCATCCACAGGGTGGAAAGAAAAATGAGGTTCTGTGTGGACTACAGAGTTCTGTCTTACCAACAGTTGAGATGTTCACCCCACCACCAGGGCTGTTGAGCTAATGGACAAATTAGGTGCAGCAAAGTTCCTCATTACCTTTGACTTGACTGCATGGTACTGGCAAATTTGCATGGCACCAGGAGAAAAAGAAAAGACAGGACTCTCCACATGTGATGGGCATTGTCAGTTCACTGTTATGCTCTTTGTTTTAAAGAATGCCCCTGCCATCTTCCAAAGGTTGGTAATTCAAGTCCTTGCAGCTTGGAGTACTTTACTGCAGCTTATCTAGATGATATGGTGGTCTTTAGCACTTGTTCCGCCTGGGGAAGGTCTTGGAGACCCTGCAACCTGTAGGCCCAACTATTAAGGCATACAAATGGCAGAAAGAGCAGGGCACTGCTGTACACTTGGGCCACATTGAAGGTGGAGGTAATGTTTCACATTTACAGCCCAAGATCCAGACAATTCTGGATTGGGAAGCTCTTACCATCCAGACTGAAGCCAGAGCATTCCTTTGCTTGACTGGTTTCTACAGGAGGTTGGTGAAGTGGTATGGATCCACTGTGACCTCCCTCACAGACCTTACCTATAAGAAGATTCCCAGTAAACTGGAAAGCTAGTTGTCAAAAGGCCTTTTCACACCCTGAAAGAGGCAATGTGCTCAGCACCAGTTCTCAAAGCTCTAGGCTACTCTAAGCACTGCATTGTGCAGACAGATGCCTCTGAACATGGGATAGGAGCAGTCCTGTCCCAAACCAACAATGATGGCCATGACCAGCCTCCTGTTTTCATTAGCAGGATGTTACTCCCCAGGGAACAGCGTTGGAGTACCATTGAGAGGGAGGCCTTTGCTGTAGTTTGGTCCCTGAAAAATTTGATACCATACTTGTTTGGTGCTCACTTCATTGTTCAAACTGACCACAGACCTCTCAGGTGGCTTATGCAGATGAAAGGCAAGAAACCTGAAGGTTTGAGGTGGTCCATCTCCCTACAGGGAATAGACTTTAGAGTGGAACATAGACCTGGGACTAACCATGCCAATGCAGATGGACTTCAGGTTATTCCACTTGACAATGAAGACTCATTTGGGAAAGGTTAGTCTGATCGTCTTTCGTTTGGGAGGGGGATGTGTAGGAAAGTGGCCCATTTGGCATGGTTACCCCCCACTTTTCGCCTGATATCTGATGCTAACTTGAGTGAGTGCTGGAATGCTGCTAATCAGGCCCGAGCACCTGTGTTCTTTCCCTAAACTGTACTATTGTTTCCACAACTGGTACACCCCTGGAACACAGCTAAGTCCTTTGTAAAAGGTACCAGTGGCATCAAGGACCCAGTGGCCAGGGAGGGTCCCTAACAGCTGCACCATGTATCATGGCACCCTAAGAGACCCCTCACCAAACACATGCATACTGCCATTGCAGCTTGCATGTGCTGGTGGGGAGAAAAAGGTAAAGTCGACAAGGCATTCCTCTGTGTTTGCCATGCAAACAACCCACTGTCAGTGGTATAGGTAAGGCACCCCACTAGCAGCCCTTACACCACTAAGGAAGGGTGCACTATACCACAGGTGAGGGCATAGCTGCATGAGCAATATGCCCCTACAGTGTCCAAGTCCATTCTTAGACCATGTAAGTGCAGCATGGCCTTACTGAGTACATGGGCTGGGAGTTTGTCATTACGAACTCCACAGCTCCATGATGGCTACATTGAAAATTGGGAAGTTTGGTATCAAACTTCTCAGCTCAATAAACCCACACTGAAGTCAGTGCTTGATGTATTGAAAAATGCACTGCCCCCTATATTTCACCCAGTCCTCTAGTGTAGGGCTGACAGGTCTGTGTCAGCCTGCCACTAACAGACAAGTGACTGACCCCATGGGGCAAGAGCCTTTGTGCTCTCTGGGGTTAGAAACAAAGCCTGATCTGGGTGGAGGTGCTACATACCTCCCCCTCTGTAGGAACTACAACACTTGGCAGTGAGCCTCAAAGACTCCTGCCTCCTTTTACACTGCCCTAGGGCACTCCAGCTGGTGGAGATGTCCGGACCAGGCCCCACTTTTGGTGGTGCGTATAGCGGGGAAAATTCATAAACAGACGAAGGAGTATCCCCCCCAGCTGGGACCACCCTTAGGATGCCCATAGCTGAGGTGAACCCCTCCTGGTAGAATCCTCCAGCTTGCTTTGGAGGATGTTACCCAATAGGATTAGGAATGTGCCCCCTTCCCAAAGGGAGCAGGCACAGGAAGGGTGCAGCCACACTGAGGGACAGTAGCCATTGGCCATTGCCCACTGATCCCTGTAACGCCCCTATACCTAGTATTTAAGGCCACCCCTGAACCTTGCTCTTCAGATTCCTGGTGACCTAACAAGAAGGACTGAAGAACTGCACCAGCAAAGAAGACTCCAGACAACTGACTTGGCCCCAGCCCTACCAACCTGTCTGCTGCTTCAAGAATCCTGCTACAATATTTCCCAACACCTAAAGGAACCCCTGCACCTGCAGCCCCCTGGCCTTGGGGAACCCCAATCAAAAGTCCAGCAACATCCACTGTGCTCTCTACTTACCTGTCCAGAAGTTGGTTTTCTTCAGTTGACTCCCTAAACAACGCCTGCAGCATCTTTGTGATCCCTTGGGGTTCCCCTCTTTGAAAAGCATTGGGCACCCGACGCTGTTTCTCCACCGTGCACCCAGCCATCCCTATGATGTTGAGGGTGTGTGTTTGGTGCTGACTTCTGACACCCCCGTGCTGATCTAAACCCCCCAGGTCTGTGCCCTGAAGCCACGGGAACTTACCTGCAAGCTGATTCCATCGGACACCCAACACCAACTTTGACTCGGCACTCAGCCGGCCCCATGTACTGGTGGTGCAACCTTCGTGTCTTCCTAAACTTTGCCCTGTGGACACCTTATCCCCCAAACACTGGGATCGTAAGTCAAGTACTTACCTGCAAATTGGGTTGTTACTTTTCCTCTCCTACGATTGCATTGCTTTCTATGAGAAACTGCACTGTGTCCACTTTTGGAACTGAAAAGCATTACTTACTTGTAAACTGTTTTACCTGTGAATTCTAAACAAAGTGTATTGAACTGAGAAGTTTGATACCAAGCTTCCCAGTCTTCACTGAAGCCATCATGGAGCTGTGGAGTTTGTAATGACAAACTCCCAGCCCGTGTACTCAGTATGGCCACACTGCACTTACAATGTCAAAGAAGGGGCTTAGACCTGTGGTATAGTGCACCCTGCCTTAGGACTATAAGGCCTGCTAGTGGGGTGACTTATCTATGCCACAAGCAGTGGGTTTTGAGCATTGCACTCAGAGGGTCGCCATGTCGACTTTACTGTTTTCGCCCCACCAGCACACACAAGCTGCAATGGGAGTGTGTAAGTGTTTGATGAGAGGTCCCTTAGGGTGGCAGTCTTTAGGTACCCTCACTAGCCACAAGGCCCTTGGTACCGCTGGTACCTTTTACAAGGGACTTAGCTGTGTTCCAGGGGTGTGCCAACTGTGAAAGCAACAGTACAGTTTAAGGAGAGAACACAGGTGCTGGGCCTGGTTAGTAGGATCCCAGCACACACAGTCAAGTTTGCATCAAATATCAGGCAAAAAAGGGGGAGGGAGGTAACCATGTCAAAATGGGCACTTTCCTTCAAGGGGTACCTGAGGAGGGGAGGGGGGCACAATACATGCTGCAGCCCTTCAGGACCTTCTTTGGAACCCATGCCCTAAGTACCAGGGGTACCATTTGCTAGGGACTTAAAGGGTGTCAAAGATATGTCCAACAATAACCTGGGAAACAATTGCAGTTTTAGGGAAAACAATCTGCCACTGGGGACCTGGTTAGCAGGAACCCAGTGCACTTGATAGCATTGAGACCTCTTGTAGTCCGTTCAAAACCTCAGCTCTGATTAACTTCCCTTGGGTCGAGGTTTGGGGACTAAGAGCTGGGATGGCCCAGGAACTGTCAGGGGGCTAAATTACCCCTACCTCCAGTATCTTGCTTACTTCAGCTCCGACTCAGACCCTCACTTGGTCAGATTGTCAGCAACATTTAATTTTGACAGGCTTATGGTCACCAGTGTCCACATCATGGATACACCAGTGAATCTGACCAGTGGTGAGGGAAAAATATCTCAGCATACTGCTGTAGGACCTGCCTGGAATGAGCTTGCTTTTGGGCAGTGAGTGTGTCTGAAAAGGCCACTCCATCAAGTGACCCATTTTTGGGGCTGTGAGAGAGGAGGTCAGGGAGAGGCTCTCTCTCTTTTTCCTGATCCTCAACAGTGACCATCAGTATGGCCACATCAGCTGTCATGTAAGCAGTTTAGGTGGTTCACATGGGTGACCTTGTGAGGGTTCCTGGGAGTGCCTAGGTCAACCAGATAGAAGACCTCACTCTTCTTCTCAAGGACAGGGTAGGGACCACTTAATTTGCCCTGGAGTGCCCTGGGAGAGACAGGCTCAAGTAGTCACATCTTTTGCCCTGGTTGGTACTCCACCATGGCAGCCTTTTGGTCATACCACAGATTCTGGAGCACTTGGCAGGCCTCAAGGTTTTTGGACACTTTCTTCATGTACTTAGACATCCAGGAGTGTAGACCAAGCATCTAGTCCATAATGCCTTACGTGGGCTCTTTGAGAGGTCTCTCCCAGCCTCCTATCACTAGACACAATAGTAACCCTTACAGGAAGCCCAAACAGAAGGTCAACGGGGAGAAAAAAACCTACTGCCTTCAGTGGTACTTCTCTGTAGGCAAAA
This sequence comes from Pleurodeles waltl, assembly GCF_031143425.1. Taxonomy (NCBI): domain Eukaryota; kingdom Metazoa; phylum Chordata; class Amphibia; order Caudata; family Salamandridae; genus Pleurodeles; species Pleurodeles waltl. The sequence goes on along the minus strand of NC_090450.1, from coordinate 373,437,729 downwards.
AGCAGTCAAGGAAACAGGATATCTCATCTCCTTCTGAGTTTTCAGGGAATCATTCAATATGCCCATCATGGTTTGTTAAATCTCCCAACTAAACAATTTGCTTGTGGGTGATATGGAGTAGTCAACTTATAAGTCACTCCACCTTCATTCCACATTGCCTTGAGGTATGCAGACATGACGTTACTACCTCTGTCTGATACCACCTCCTTAAGGAAGCCCACTCTAGTAAGATTACTGATTAAGGCCCTAGCAACTACAACAGCAGAGGTAGTCCTAAGGGGTATGGCCTCCGGGTACATGTTGGCATGATCCACTACTACTAGTCTGAATCTTTTCCTTGATGCTGTTGGAGGGTCCAGGGTTCCAACACCACAACTCCTACCCTTTGAAAGCGAACCACTAGAAGTGGAATAAAGGGGGCCCTCTGAGTGGCCACCCATCTTGCCACTGGCTTGACAAGTGACACAGAAGCTGCAAAACTCCTTCACTTTCTAAGACATGCCCAACCAGTAGATGTGAGGGACTAACCTACTCCAAGTTTTGGTCTGGCCAAGATGCCCAGCTAGGGGGATGTCCTGTTCTAAGGTCAGTAGGAACTCGCAAAATTTCTGAAGCATTATCACTCTGCTAGTGGCACCAGGTGTGGAATCTTTGGCCTCCGTATACAGGAGTTACAGGAGTCTCTCCTCCCAATAGGTTCGATGGGAGCCACCGACATCTCCCTTTTCTTGGTCAGCAGGTTACTGGGTCTCCAGTTCGGTGTCCATTGGCTTTGCAATTAAAGCACCAATCCTTTTCTTGGGATCCCAGTTCTTACATGGGTTCCCACCCTTGGTCAGTGTCTTGTCTCTGGGCCAACCATGCTGAACAAGTTTTTGGGAGCCTTTGAAGACTATTTGTGTTTATCTTTAGACTGGTCACCATCTTTCCCTTGGGGGTTTAGCAACCCATTTCTTTTGATCAACGCCACCAAGAGTTGTCTTGGACACCCTAGTCTTGACCCAGTGGTCTACCTTCTTTCTCAATTCTTGGTCTACAAGGCACTGATGCAATTTTTCTGAAACACAGTTACTTAACAGATGCTCTTTCATAATAGGTTTACAAAGCCAATAAGTCATGCACACGATTCCCTTCTCACCAGCCACCCAGTGCTTTAACTGAGAAGTCAACAAAATCTACCCAGGATTAACTAGGGGTTCTTCTAGCCTTCCTGAACCAGATCTTGTACTCCTCAGTTGGGAGTCCAAATCCCTCAATCCGAGTATCCTTTATTCGGTCATAGGACTCAGCATCTGCCCCATTCAGTATCAGGAGCTTATCCCTACACTTTCCTAAAAACAGCTCCCAGATTCGAGAGCCCTAATATGTTTGGCAGAGTTTTCTCATTTTACAAGCCCTCTCAAAGGCTGTAACCCACTAAGTGATATCATCACCTTCTATACATTTGGGGGAAATCCCTTTTGGGGATCTTAGGGTCAAAGGCTTCTTTTTTCTCCTTGTTTAAAATCTTGCTGCCACCAAAGATGGGTTTTAGGCCCATCTCAGCTCTTAGCTTAGCTTCTCATTCTATCCCCTTAGATAGCCTCAGGAGATCAGCATCTTCACGGTCTCCACCTCCTGGGGTACTATCAAAAGTGCTCCTAGTGGCATTACTGTCAGTGAAGTTGGGGAGGGATTGATCATCCTCTTCCACATCCCTCCTCCTCACGAGGGGCTTCTTAGCTCGCCATAGCTCTATCGTTTTCTGCAAGTAGCTGCTGCAGATGGGCTTTTGCTGGTTTAGGCCCCACTGCAAGTTTCCATGCTTGGCAAAGAGCCTTAAGTTGGGCCAACGTAATGTTTGGGTAGGGGCCCAGGTTGAACTCCTGGGATGAACCTGCCGCCTTAGCTAAATTAGTTGGGACCTTTTTAGGACCTAAAAACACTCTAAATACACTTCTAAAAGACCTAACTAATGTATTTTTCAATTCTAAATAGTTTAGATGGGGAGACTTAACACAAGACACTACAGCTATGTTTAAACAATTTATGAAAATCGAAATTTAAAAAAAAATGTTCCCCAACAAAAGGCAATTTTGGGCTCCTTAGTGGTATCACCTATTAACCAAGTGGTACTGCACATGTCAAGTCTTGTACCCCACCTCTGTGCCACTAATGTAAGAAGCTGGCTCTTTATATAGTATATCAAAATTAGTTATACTGTGCAAAGAGTCCAGGGTTCCCTTAGTAGTGGACGGGGGCTTCCCTCTGGCAATCCCGAGGTGCTCGCTTAGGGGGTAGTGTGGTCACACAACCTTACGCTTATCAGAGAGGAGTGTTAGACATTTACATTAGGCACACTGTCAATAAATGAGACAACTCAATAAGGAGATCCCCACCAATGTAAAAATATAATCAGTACCTTTATAAGGAAAATGTCACTTACCCAGTGTACATCTGTTCGTGGCATTAGTCGCTGCAGATTCACATGCTGTGCATAGTCCGCCGTCTGGTGTTGGGTCGGAGTGTTACAAGTTGTTTTTCTTCGAAGAAGTCTTTTCGAGTCACGAGACCGAGGGACTCCTCCTACTTTGGTTCCATTGCGCATGGGCGTCGACTCCATGTTAGATTGTTTTCCCCGCAGAGGGTGAGGTAGGAGTTGTGTATGTTAGTAATAGTGCCCATGCAATGGAATGAATAAGTATGTACAAAATGAAGGTTAAAGTAATATATTTACAAATGTACAAATGTTGAAGATTACTTCCAAACGGCTACAGGCTCCCGGGGAGGCGGGTGGGCGCATGTGAATCTGCAGCGACTAATGCCACGAACAGATGTACACTGGGTAAGTGACATTTTCCGTTCGGTGGCATGTGTAGCTGCAGATACACATGCTGTGCATAGACTAGTAAGCAGTTATCTCCCCAAAAGCGGTGGTTCAGCCTGTAGGAGTGGAAGTAGTTTGAAATAAAGTTCTTAGTACAGCTTGACCTACTGTGACTTGTTGTGCAGATAACACGTCTACACAGTAGTGCTTAGTAAATGTGTGAGGCGTAGACCATGTTGCTGCCTTACATATTTCGTTCATTGGAATATTTCCTAGAAAGGCCATGGTAGCACCTTTCTTTCTGGTTGAGTGTGCCTTTTGTGTAATAGGCAGCTCTCTCTTTGCTTTAAGATAGCAGGTTTGGATGCACCTAACTATCCATCTGGCTATACCTTGTTTTGATATTGGATTTCCTATATGAGGTTTTTGAAATGCAATAAATAGTTGTTTTGTTTTCCTAATTAGTTTTGTTCTGTCAATGTAGTACATTAGTGCTCTTTTGATGTCTAATGTATGTAGTGCTCTTTCAGCTATTGAGTCTGGCTGTGGGAAGAACACTGGTAATTCTACTGTTTGATTTAAGTGGAACGGTGAGATAACCTTTGGTAAGAATTTTGGGTTGGTTCTTAGAACTACCTTATTCTTGTGTATTTGAATAAATGGTTCTTGTATAGTAAACGCCTGAATTTCACTTACTCTTCTTAGAGATGTAATGGCAACGAGAAATGCAACTTTCCACGTTAAGTATTGCATTTCGCAAGAATGCATGGGTTCGAAAGGTGGGCCCATGAGTCTTGTTAAGACAATATTGAGGTTCCATGAAGGAACAGGTGGTGTCCTTGGTGGTATAATTCTCTTTAGTCCTTCCATAAACGCTTTTATGACAGGTATTCTAAATAGGGAAGTTGAATGAGTAAATTGCAGGTATGCAGATATTGCTGCGAGATGTATCTTTATGGAAGAGAAAGCTAGATTTGACTTTTGCAAATGTAGTAAATACCCTACTACATCTTTTGGAGATGCATGCAATGGTTGAACTTGATTATTATGGCAGTAGCAAACAAATATTTTCCATTTACTTGCATAGCAGTGTCTAGTGGATGGTCTTCTAGCCTGTTTTATGACCTCCATACATTCTTGTGTGAGGTTTAAGTGTCCAAATTCTAGGATTTCAGGAGCCAAATTGCTAGATTCAGCGATGCTGGGTTTGGATGCCTGATCTGTTGCTTGTGTTGTGTTAACAGATCTGGCATGTTGGGTAGTTTGACATGAGGTACTACTGACAGGTCTAGTAGTGTTGTATACCAAGGTTGTCTTGCCCATGTTGGTGCTATTAGTATGAGTTTGAGTTTGGTTTGACTCAATCGGTTTACTAGATATGGAAGGAGAGGGAGAGGGGGAAAAGCGTATGCAAATATCCCTGACCAATTCATCCATAGAGCATTGCCTTGAGATTGCCGGTGTGGGTACCTGGATGCAAAGTTTTGGCATTTTGCGTTTTCTTTTGTTGCAAATAGATCTATTTGAGGTGTTCCCCAAATTCGGAAGTAAGTGTTCAGGATTTGGGGGTGAATCTCCCATTCGTGGACCTGTTGGTGATCCCGAGAGAGACTGTCTGCTAGCTGGTTCTGGATCCCTGGAATAAACTGTGCTATTAGGCGAATGTGGTTGTGAATTGCCCAATGCCATATTTTTTGTGTTAGGAGACACAACTGTGTTGAGTGTGTTCCCCCCTGTTTGTTTAAATAATACATTGTCGTCATGTTGTCTGTTTTGACAAGAATGTATTTGTGGGTTATCATGGGTTGGAATGCTTTCAACGCTAGAAATACTGCTAACAATTCGAGGTGATTTATATGAAACTTTCTTTGATGTACGTCCCATTGTCCTTGTATGCTTTGTTGATTGAGGTGTGCTCCCCACCCTGTCATGGAAGCGTCTGTTGTTATCACGTATTGTGGCACTGGGTCTTGGAAAGGCCGCCCTTTGTTTAAATTTGTACTGTTCCACCATAGAAGCGAGATATATGTTTGGCGGTCTATCAACACCAGATCTAGAAGTTGACCCTGTGCATGTGGCCATTGTGATGCTAGGCACTGTTGTAAGGGCCTCATGTGCAATCTTGCGTTTGGGACAATGGCTATGCATGAGGACATCATGCCTAGGAGTTTTAATACCATCTTTGCATATATTTTTTGTGTTGGATACATAGCTTGTATCATGCTGTGAACATTTTGAACCCTTTGTGGACTTGGAGTGGCTATCCCCTTTGTTGTGTTGATTGTCGCTCCTAAGTATTGCTGTGTTTGACACGGCAGAATGTGTGACTTTGCATAGTTGATGGAGAAACCCAGTTTGCAAAGGGTTTGTATAACATAATCTGTGTGGTGTGAACACTTTGTTAGCAAGTTGGTCTTTATTAACCAATTGTCTAGGTACGGGAACACGTGTATTTGCTGCCTCCTGATATGTGCAGCTACTACTGCTAGACATTTTGTAAAGACTCTTGGCGCGGTTGATATTCCGAATGGCAACACTTTGAATTGGTAATGTATTCCTTTGAATACGAACCTTAGGTATTTCCTGTGCGAGGGATGTATCGGTATATGGAAATAGGCGTCTTTTAGATCTAAGGTTGTCATGTAGTCTTGCTGTTTCAGTAGTGGTATTACGTCTTGTAACGTGACCATGTGAAAGTGTTCTGATTTGATGAAGGTGTTTAGTGTTCTGAGATCTAATATTGGTCTCAGAGTTTTGTCCTTTTATGGTATTAGAAAGTACAGTGAGTAAACTCCTGTGTTCTTTTGTGGACCTGGTACTAATTCTATTGCGTCTTTTTGCAGTAATGCTTGAAATTCTAGTTGTAGAAGGTCCAAATGCTGTTTTGACATATTGTGTGTTTTCGGTGGGACGTTTGGAGGGAGTTGGAGAAATTCTATGCAATAACCATGTTGGATAATTGCTAAGACCCAAGTGTCTGTTATTTCCTCCCAAGATTTGTAGAACTGGCTTAGTCTTCCCCCCACTGGTGTTGTGTGAAGGGGTTGAGTGACCTGTGAGTCACTGCTTGTTTTGAGGGGTTTTTGGACCTTGAAATTTTCCCCGGTTTCTTGGGAATTGGCCCCCTCTGTATTGGCCCCGAAAGCCTCCCCTTTGATATTGTCCCTGGTAGGTAGGCGGTGTGGTTTGTGAGGTGCTGGCTTGTGTGGCTTGACCTCAAAACCCTCCTCTGAAAGTAGTTTTGCGAAATGTGCCAAATGTGCCTCTGCCCTGCGGGGAATAGAGTGCGCCCATGGCTTTAGCTGTGTCAGTGTCTTTCTTTAATTTTTCAATTGCAGTGTCCACCTCTGGGCCAAACAATTGTTGTTCATTGAACTGCATATTGAGCACTGCCTGTTGTATCTCAGGTTTGAAGCCGGATGTGCGCAACTATGCGTACCTCCTTATCGTTACAGCAGTATTTATTGTTCTTGCAGCTGTATCTGCTGCATCCATAGAAGAACGGATTTGGTTGTTGGATATATTCTGTCCCTCTTCAACCACTTGTTTTGCCCGTTTCTGGAATTCTTTGGGGAGGTGCTCGATGAGATGCTGCATCTCGTCCCAATGGGCTCTGTCATATCGCGCTAGGAGTGCTTGCGAGTTGGCGATGCGCCATTGATTTGCAGCTTGTGCTGCAACCCTTTTCCCCGCTGCACAAACTTGCGGCTCTCCTTGTCAGGAGGTGGTGCGTCGCCTGATGTGTGCGAGTTGGCTCTTTTACGAGCTGCTCCTACGACAACTGAATCTGGGGTCAGTTGTGATGTAATAAAAGCAGGGTCTGTGGGCGGTGCTTTGTATTTCTTCTCCACCCTTGGAGTTATTGCTCTGCTTTTAACTGGCTCCTTAAAAATTTGTTTAGCGTGCCTTAGCATTCCCGGGAGCATAGGAAGGCTTTGATAATTGCTATGGGTGGAGGACAGGGTGTTAAAGAGGAAGTCATCCTCGATAGGCTCTGAATGTAGCGATACATTATGAAACTCTGCTGCCCTAGCTACCACCTGTGCATATGCCGTACTGTCCTCAGGTGGTGAGGGCTTAGTGGGGTACGACTCAGGGCTATTGTCAGATACTGGAGCGTCATAGAGATCCCATGCGTCCTGATCATCTTGGCTCATGGTGGTATGAGCTGGTGATTGTGGCGGAGTCTGTGCCGGTGATATATGAGTTGCTGGTGGTGGAGAGGGTGGTGGAGTTACCTTCTTTACCACTTTTGCTTGTGGTGTCTTGTCTTGTTGTTGGAAATCTAGTTTCCTTTTTCTTCTGATTGGGGGAAGAGTGCTGATCTTCCCTGTACCACTTTGTATAAAGATCCGCTTTTGCGTGTGATCTACATCTGTTGTTTGTAATTCCCCCTCAAATCTGTGTCTTTGTAGTTGGGAGGACAGTGATTGTTCCTCTGAGTAGGAACTGGCTTTCGGTTCGGTTGCTGGGCGTTTTGGCACCGAAACCGTGTCTTTTGTTGTTTTCGGCTCCGACAAGATCTTTCTCTTTTTCGGTGTCGTACCCTCTTGGTGTCGACCATCTTCGGTGCCGCTATCTCTGTGCCGAGCAGCTTCGGTGCCGCTGTCTCTGTGTCGACCCTTTTCTGCAGCACTTTCTCGGTCCCGAGATTGCTGCGTGCCTGTGTCTCGACCTGAGTCGGACGATCTCGGCACCAGCTCGCCCTTTTTCGGTGCCGATGGACTGTCACCTACTTTATGGGTTGAGCCATGGCCTGTTGGCAGTGGCGTCCCCTGGGCTTTGTCTGTTTTTCCGTGTGATGCTTGTTTCGACGTCTTACTCACGGTTTCTTCGACGTCGAATTCTTCGGAATCCGATTCGTGGATGGAGAATGTTTCTTCTTCTCCCTCTTCCTCGAACCGTCGTTGTCCTGTCGGCGTGGACGCCATCTGCAACCTTCTGGCTCTTCGGTCTCGGAGCGTTTTTCTTGACCGAAACGCTCGACAGGCCTCACACGTCTCTTCTTTGTGCTCGGGTGACAGGCACAAGTTACAGACCAAATGTTGGTCTGTATAGGGATATTTACTGTGGCATTTAGGACAGAATCGGAACGGGGTCCGTTCCATCAGTCTCGATGTTGCACGCGGTCGGGCCGACCAGGCCCCGACGGGGGATCTAAATTACCCCGAAGGGCTACCGGAGCTCTTCAAGATTCGGTGTTGATTCTAATCTAACCCGATACCGAACGAAACAATACCGACAAATTTTCCGTTGATTCTGACTAACTTTCCGAACAGAAACACGGAGCGAAAAGGAACACGTCCGAACCCGATGGCGGGAAAAAAACAATCTAACATGGAGTCGACGCCCATGCGCAATGGAACCAAAGTAGGAGGAGTCCCTCGGTCTCGTGACTCGAAAAGACTTCTTCGAAGAAAAACAACTTGTAACACTCCGACCCAACACCAGACGGCGGACTATGCACAGCATGTGTATCTGCAGCTACACATGCCACCGAACATATATTTAGGCACCTGAATCAATATGATCAGATAAGTATGTTTTGCAAGAGAAATACTTTAAGGTTTAAAAAGCATTTTTCAGAGGCGGCAATGTTATTCTATTGAGGAAAAACAAATGATGCATACAGGTATAGCACAGTAACTTATGGGACCAATCTCCCGGAATTGAGGTAAGCATGGGGCAAGGTCTAAGACATCACCAACAGGTCACCTCTGACGGCACTCAGGTCCTGGGAGCAGAGATGCTTTTTATCGTGCCCAATGTTATCCTATGGTGGAAAACATGTTGTGCATTAGGCACTTCACAGTGACTTACGGGACCAACCCCTTGGACTTAAGATAAGTATGGGGCAAGGTCCAAGATAGCACCAACAGGTCACCTCAGGCAGCAGTGGGGCGGCTGGGTGCAGAGGGGAAATACAGCGTTGGGTGACCAATGTTAGTCAATGGGGATCGGTCTGGTAAAAAGGAGGCTGCAGGTTTGGACTGGGACGCCAGTTAGGCTGAACCAGCAAGTGGGCTCAGCCGTCACGATGCTCAGGAATGTGCAGACACCGAAGGTCCTCTTCTCTAGGGGCCTGGGGTGACTGGTGCAGAGGTGCCAAGAAGCATTGGATTTTCATCACCAGGAGAACTTGCGGTGAAGGAGGGCCTGCAAACAGTGGCTACAGGCCACAGTGAGATCCCGGTGGGCAAGTCCAAGGTGGGCGTTGTCTCTGGAGGGCTGGGGAAACCGCTGGCACAGATGGCCCACTTCAGCTAATGTTAGGCAGCAAGGGTGCAGTGGTGCTTTCCTGTGTAGGGTTTTGGCTGCCCGAAGTCCTCTCAGATCTATTGGGGGAGCAGGAAAGCAATGGGAGTTCCTGGGTCTTTGTTAAAGGCAGGCAGTCCTCACAAACTTTGAGGCACAACAGCTTGCAGGATGAGAAGACTTTGGCATAATTTGGCACAAACAGCACACAGGCCGGCAGGGCTGGTGCCAAGTCAGTCTTTGCTTTCGCAGCTGTTGAGTGTTCTTCACGGGTCAGCAAGAATCTCATTTCCTGGTACCAGGGGGTTCACCAAATACTGATTTTAGGGGTGTTAGGGAAGAAGTCAATGGGCTACCTACCCCTTGGGTCACTACGCACCCTATATGACCACTTACTGTGGGAAGTGGGCATAATGCTGTCTCAGAGTGCCTAATTCTGCCAACACCAAGATGGCAGATTTCTAAATGTGTCCACATCAAGCAGCTCACCTTAGGGATGGGAGTGACCCGAGGGATGGGTACACCTCTCTGAATATTAAAATTACAGCCTGTCCAGGTCCAAATGGGCCCTGGGGCAGGGTGGCTGCATCTCCCTTCACAGGGAAGCCAGATCTGCATACCAAGATGGTAGGTTTCTTTGAAGCCCCGTGCCCTGGAATGCAGATTTGCAGGCCATCCTGTTGAGATGGGTATGTTAACACCCCTCACACAGGAAGCTTTGTTTCTGTGTTCGCAAGAGCAAAGGCTCTCACCCTTGGTCTGTTGGTGGCAAGCTAGCTAAAACTAGTCAGCCAGCACATGGGTAGTGGGGACGTTTAGAGGGGGCACCTCCAAGGTGCTCCCTGGGTGCATGTATTAATAAATTCATCACCGTCATCAGTGATGGTTTATTAATGAGATATTTGATACCAAAAATCCCTATTTTCAGTGAAGCCATCATGTAGCTGGGGAACTCATACTGACCAGTGTCTAGCGCATGCACTTAAAAATGACTTCCCTGTTCACTCACTATGTCTGAGAATCGACAGACATGGAAGGGGCATATCTGCTCTTGCAAATATGTCCTCACATGCAATATAATGCATCCTGCCTTAAGGCTATAAGGCGTGCTGTAGGGGGGACTTACATATACTGCATGCATTGCTAATGGGCATTGCATGCAGGCTGTGTGTCATGTGGTGTTTTCACTTTTATCTGCACCAAGACATGCAGCCTGCAAAGGCAGTCTACCTGTGCTAGGTGAGGGGTCCCTGAGGGTGGCACAATAGGTGCTGCAGCCCTTGGGGACCCCCTTTGGTATCCATGCCCCAAGTAACAGGGGTACCATTTACTTGGGACTTACAGGGGTGCCAAAGGTATGGCCATTTGGGAAACAAGTGCACACATTTTGGGAAGAGATTTGGCACTGGGGTCCTGGTTAGCAGGAATCCAATGCACTTTCAATTAAAACTGCAATAATTACCAGGCAAAAAGTGAGGGTGATAATGTCAACAATGGTCACTTTCCTCCAGCCACCAGGTACCCTCTCTCCTGGTGACCACTTTGTTCTAAGTGTGGCTATGCAGAGATATAGAATTCTGTTTACTCCCAGTGTGGCAGAATCCCTCACTTGGAGTCCAGATCTCTCTTGCCCAACCCATGGGGGGCCTACACGTCCCTGAAAAAACAGTTTGCCAACAGGTTTACCCTCTCGTTCTTAGGTGCCAGCTAGTCTGTCTAAGCTATCGGGCTGCTCCTCTCCCAAGTGCTCCACATTTGCTCTTCAAAGGTGGCTTCAGCTTTGAAGCTCGCATATTGGGCCAACACCAGTGTGTCTTCAGTGCAGGCCCTTTATTGGCAACTTTCCTGGCCCCATATTGTCAACTCTCCTGGAAGACGTTAGCACGTCTCCCTAGGATGACAAAAAGTAGTCTCTGTCTCAAGCTCCTTGTGTAACCATGAAGGGCACAGGTGATAGACGGCAACAAAGTGGCAACTTTGTAAAAGTTGCACATTGTTTCTTGTTACATTAACTTTGACTTGAGAATCAAGTAGACTTAACATAACAGGTTGTTTGATAGCTTGGAGTATCATCTTTGGACGCACCGTTCAAGAGTTAGCACATCTGAGAGGTCAGCATGTAACCCTGTACGTCTAAGAGGCGACCAAGTCTTTCCATAGTAAAAATTACAATTTAATGTTTTAACTGCCAGAAAATGCAAAATATATGTTGTGCCGTGAAATATGCTGCACCCTGCCGTAGGGCTTTGTAGGCCTGCCATAGGGGTGAAATACATATTAAAAAGTGAAATTTAAATTTGCAATTGGTTTAAATGGCAAAGACGGGCAAGCAGTTTAAAACTGCTCTTCCAGTCTGCAATGGCGAACAGGGAGGTTAATTTTACCTGTGTCACTCCCAGGGTGGAACAAACATTGCCACAATCACTGGGATGACCCTCTAACTTACATGCCCTGAGTTCCATATACTAGGGACTTACAGGTAAGATAGCCTATTGGGTACAGCCAATGCAACATCTACGTTTTGGGGTCACTGCACTGACACTGAGGTCTTGTTAAAAATAAAACGAAACATTTCCTTGCACAAAGATGGAAATGTGTTAGGGCTGAGTCTACTTGCTGACGCCTCCACTACCAAGCTTTCAGGCATAATGTGTTGGATCAGGGAGGATCAGCAGGGGCAGGTCAGTCTCTTATGACAACCTATCCACTGACTGGTGGGCAAGAGTCATGCTTGTCCCAAGTACCCATCAGTGTGCCCATCAAGGCTTCATTAAAAAGGAGAACTGGATTTCCGACAGGATATTAGTATTTACTTTCAATAGACAGAGGTTGCAGGTATAGAACTTCAGCAGCCTGTCTAATTACCACAGCAAAAGCAGATGATACCTTTCTGAAGGCGTCAGGGGGTCAAATTCAACCCAGTATCCAAGAAAGTGTCTAAACCAATGACATCTTAAGGTCCATGAAAAGATTGTCCTTAACATAATAATGGGATGCATCATCATTCATCATCTCCACTGCCATGTTGACTGTTTTGAATCTTAAGCAAAGAAATGTGGAGCCAAGCAGAGTTCTATCACAATCAGAATGAGGTTGGACTATCTACCCCAAAGTCTGTGAAGGACATGATTTTGTTTGAGGCTGTATTTGGTTCACTTCAAAATCCATAAGAAAAATGGTTCTTCCTCTAGTGGAATCAGTGCCAGTGAGTTGAAGTGCAAGGAACCAGCAAAGATCATGGTGGCAGATTTGAAGTTCGGTTGAGAATCTGCCAACAGTAGCCCAGGTGGATGCCTCCTCTTATCTCTGGGGACAAAATGGTGCCCCAAAGGGAGGCAGAAGAATGCAGAGGAAGCTCAACATGGCTTCCTTGAAGGCCTCAACTTTGGCAGCATTGGCGATGGATCCGGGAATTCAGGATAAGCTTTGGAATCAGTTTGTCCATAAGTATGATGCACACACCACCAGACTTATGGCCAGATTCCCCCGGACAGCCAATATCAACGAGCAATCGGTCTGCTCACATTCGGTGTTGAAGTTGGTTTGGTCCAAGCAGTCTTGACACTACGTAAAGGTCTTGTTTAAAGAGAGCAGGGCTTGGGGGCAGCACAAACTGGTTGCTGGGTCAATGTGGAAGGAATGGTTTCTTACCTGTAACTCCTGTTCCCTCGTAGGGGTATTTCCATGATAGTCATAAGCACTGAATAGTTCTGCGCGCCTGCGGGGACCCCGGAGCACTGATGTGAAGTATATTCTTAAGTGCAAATATCAGCCGTTTGAAAAAAGGTCTGTCAAAAAACACTTAAGAATAACAATGTGCAGCCTATGTGAACAGCTACACAGGCCAAATTGTTAAAAGAAAAACAGTTGTAGTGTAAATTCACGTTTAAACATCTATTTATTCTAGAAATGTAATAACAAATACATTCTCATATTCTATTTACACCTCTCATGAGAATAAAACAATGCAGGGCAGTGTAGCCCATAGGCTGCCATTATACAGAATGTAAATAGAGCTGTGCCTTTAAGAAAGTAAAGTCTTCCTGTTTCCCATCATGCACAGCAAAAGGCAGTTGCCTCAGTTCTTTTTGAAGGCTTGTAACCTGACATGAAGGAACAAAACATTTGTTGGAGTACCAACATCGATAATATTTATGGCAACCTGTTCTATGTCAACTTCACCGGGGAGGAGGGAGGGTTGCTTATGACTATCATGGAAATACCCCTACGAGAGAACTGGAGTTACAGGTAAGAAACCATTCCTTCTCTCGTAGGGGATTTCCATGTATATTCATAAGCACTGAATAGAGTAGCAAGCCCATCCCCATAACCGCGGTGGAGTAGACAGAAGAAAACTGACAAAAAACATGAGTCATGCAAATAAATTCTTAAGCAAGGCCTGTCCAACCTGCGCATCTGCCCTAGCGTCTGTATCAAGGCAGTAATGCTGAGTAAAGGTATGGACCGACTTCCAAGTGGCAGCCTTGCATATTTCTGCCAAAGGGACATGTCTCATCAAGGCTGCAGTAGCTGCTTTCCCTCTAGTAGAGTGGGCTTTTGGCCTACCACCAAGGGATTTGTTCGCTAACTGATAACATAACATTATACATGAAACAATCCACCTGGATAAAGATTGCTTAGACGTGCCCAACCCTGTTCTAACCGGGCCATAGTTAACAAAGAGCTGTTGTGATTTACGTAAACATTTTGTCCTGTCCAAGTAAAATTTCAAAACCCTCTTTACATCCAGAGTTCTCTCCGCAGGAGTAGTTGGATTTTGAAAGAAAGTTGGTAATGAAATGGTTTGGTTCACATGAAAGTCGGAGACGACTTTTGGTAAAAAATTTGGATGAGTCCTCATTACCACTTTCGCAGAATGAAAAACCGTGTAGGGCTCTTGAGCGCAAAGGGCCTGGATTTTGCTAACCCTACGCGCTGAAGTGATTGCCACCAGAAAAGCAGTTTTCCATGTGAGGTAGCATCAGTCACGATAGGACAACATTCAGTTCCCATGGAGGAGATGGCTTTCTAATGGGAGAAAATATTTTTTTTAAACCTTCCAGGAAGTCCTTAATAATTGGAATCCGAAAAAAGGAAGTTTGTGAAGGGTTTTTTCTGTATGCCGTTACAGCCGCCAAGTGTACCTTTATTGATGACAGTTGTAAGCCCGATTTTGCCAAACTTAGCAAGTATGGCAGGATAGATTCCTCTCCACAGGATACCGAGTCAATGTTGTTGTCTAAACACCACACACAGAATCTCTTCCACTTGCTTGCATAAGCCGATCGTGTGGAAGGGCGCTTTGCTTCTTTCAGGATTTCCATACAGTCCTGAGGTAGGTTCAAGTGTCCATATTGCACTAGCTCAGGAGCCATGCTGCCAAACTCAACGATGAGAGGTTGGGATGAGATATCTGCCCTCTGAACTTCGTGAGCAGGTCCGGACGATAAGGCAGCCTGATGTGTGGTTTGAGTGATCGGTGAAGAAGGTCTGGGAACCACCATTGGCGTGGCCATTCCGGAGCAATCAGGATCATTTTGGACTGAGCATTGGATAACTTCTGGAGGACCGCCGGAATCAGGGGAAGCGGTGGAAAGGCGTAAAGAAATGCTCCTGACCAGCTTATCCACAGGGCCTTCCCCAGTGTCCCTGGATGGTAATATCTGGAGGCGAAGTTTTGGCATTTTTTGTTTTCTGGGGTTGCGAATAGGTCTATAGAGGGGGTACCCCATAGTGCGAAAATGGAACGAACGACGTCGTCGTGTAGCACCCATTCGTGGTTCTCGTCCATTACGCGACTGAGGGCATCCGCTTGAACATTCGGGATGCCGGGCAGGTGAGTTGCCACTAGCGACAGGTTCCTGGTTAGAAGCCAATGCCAGATTGTCTGAGCCTCTCTGGATAAAATCTTGGACCTGGTGCCTCCTTGTTTGTTTACGTAGCACATAGTGGCCACGTTGTCCGTCTGGAGAAGGAGAGTTTCTGCTCTCAGAGAGGGAAGGAAGGCTTTGAGCGCAAGGTGGACTGCGCGAAGCTCCAGCTGGTTGATATGATAGAGACTCTCTCTCTGTGACCACTTGCCTTGGACTCGAAGATGTTCCAGGTGCGCTCCCCATCCGAGCAGTGACGCATCTGTTACGATGGTTTGAGCTGGAGGCTGTTGTTGGAACGGAATCCCCACCAAGAGATTGTTGGGTAAACACCACCACTTGAGGGACTGTAGGGCGTGGGGAGAAAGGAGGACTTTGCTCTCCCAATCGTCCATCAGTTGACACCATTGATCCTCCAGGTTTTCCTGTAATGGTCTCATATGGAGGCGAGCATTGGGAACGAGATGGATACAAGACGCCATCGAGCCCAGTAGAGAAGCTATTACTCTTGCAGTGGTCTGTGGAGTTTCCTGTAGTTGTTTGCACTTTTGGAGAATCGATAATCGTCGTTCCTCCCAAAGAAACACCTTTCCTAGATTTGTATCTATAATGGCTCCTAAGTAATGCAACCTCTGAACAGGCGTTGCTGTGGACTTCAGGAGATTGACTTGAAGACCGAGATTCTGTAACAGCTGTAGAGCCCATTTGAAATGTTGTTGCGCCTCTAGATAACTGGAGGCCTTTATGAGCCAATCGTCTAGATAGGGGTAGACAAATATTCGATGTTTCCTCAAGTGGGCGGCTACCACCGCCATGCATTTGGAAAAAGTTCTCGGCGCTGACTTGAGGCCGAAGGGTAGAACCGCAAATTGGTAATGACGTTTTCCGACGGTGAACCTTAGGAATTTTCGATGTTTCTTGGTCACCCGAATTTGAAAGTAAGCGTCGCAAAGGTCTATCGCACAGAGCCAGTCGCCCTGACGAAGATGTGGGTAAATTTGGTGCAAGGATAGCATCCTGAATTTCACTTCGCGAATCCACTTGTTTGCTGTCCTTAGATCTAAAATGGGACGAAACTCTTGCTTGTCTTTTTTCGGCACAAGGAAATACCTCGAATAAATCCCTTTCCCTTGCTGGTTGATCGGGACGGGTTCTATGGCTCTTTTTTGTAATAGAATAGTGACTTCTAGCTGAAGAGCTTCGAGGTGGTGGCTGGCTGGTTTGGGTGGAACAGATGGTCGAGGACTGGTGAATCTGAGAGCGTAACCTTGTCTCACAATATTCAATACCCAGGCGTCTGATGTGATGTGCAGCCACTCGTCCAGATGATTTGAGATACTTCCCCCTACCGGAGTGGATAACGGAGGAGGGGGAAGCAAAGATTCAGGGCTTAGACTCGGGAGCCTGTCGAGTTGTCTGAGTTTGAGGTGTTGAACGACCCCTTGTCAACCTTCGTTGTGTGGAGAAGCCCCTTTGATGCTGCTGGGGACGTGAAGACATCCAGTGTGGTTGATACCTGTGGGTGAAAAGTCTTCGCTGATATGGACGGAATACCTTTCGTTGTTCTTTCGGGCATTCCATACCTACCGCTTTTAGGGTATCTAGCTCAGACTTCATCCTGGCCATCTCGTCATCGGCATGAGAGCCGAACAAAGTGGAGCCTGAGAAAGGTAAATTTTGTATAATCTGCTGTGCTTCTGGTTTGAGAGATGTTAGTCGCAACCATGCATGTCTTCTTAGCGCTATTCCGTGAGCATAGTTATGTGCGGATAGTACCGAAGAATCAGCCGCAGCACTTATCTGGTTAGAAACCATGGCTCCCTCACCTACGACCTCCAGGAAATCTTCCCTTTTGTCCTTAGGAAGATGCTCCGCAAACTGCATTATAGAGTCCCAGAGGGCCCGATCGTATCTCCCTAATAAAGCAGTGGCACTGGCTGCTTTCATTGTGATGGCTGCAGTAGAACATACTTTTCGGCCTGCAGCATCGATCTTTCTGCTCTCTTTATCCGGAGGTGAGGAGGAAGACTGTGATGTAGAGTGCAATTTGTTTGCCGCTACTATAACCAGCGAGTCTGGTACTGGGTCCGACCTCAAGAATAGAGGATCTTGTTCTGGTGGACGATACTTCTTAATAAGTCTGGAAGGAGCAGACTTCGTTGCGGCCGGCGTAAGAAAAATATCCATTGCCGGTTCAATAAGACCCGGAACCAGTGGAAGCAAAGGTCTCGAAGATGTCCTCTGATGCAAGGTCTCGAAGATTACTGATGTCGATGGGGCAGGTACCGCCAAAGGGATATTCAGTTTGGTCGCCCCTCGCACTAAGACCTCCTGGAATGTATTCACATCATCTATGGGGGACACTCTCGGGGACGGTGAGTCCGATAGGGTTGGAGAGTAGTCCCGTGTAGACGAAGAAGAATGTCTATGATGTGAATGCTGAGATCTCTGCCTTGACTCATGACGATGGTGCAGAGAGGAAGATGAACGTCTGGAGGAATGTCCAGAATGCCTTACGGATCGCGTTGGAGTCCTCAGAACAGACTATGAAGGAGGAGCCGGAGGAGGAGCCGTAGGTGTTACTGGTGTCTGCGGCAACGGCGACTGTTGAGGAGAGAGCTGTGGAGATGCTGGAAGCAGGATGAGTGAGGCCAAGGATTCTGACGTGGTATAAACCCTTCTAGGTCTCTTTGATTGTCGCCTCGACGTCGACACACTCCTCGACGTCGAAGTGCGGTGACGGCGAGTGCCTCTTCACGTCGATTCCTCTCGCCGTTGAGAACCTCTCGACGACGACCCTCGACGTCGCTGTGGTGACGGCGAACGTCTCCGACAGCGAGCACTCTCCTCCGTGGATCGTCCTCGCCGTGTCGACGGCGACCCAGATCCTCTCGACGGCGAGCGTCCACGCCGTCTCAACGGCAAAATGGCTGTCGTCGGCGAACAATGCTTCTTCCTCGCCGGTGAACCACTCCTCGATGGCGAGCATGTTGGCGCCGTTCCCTGTCTCTACGTCGACGCCCTCAACGTCGGAGACCTATGTCGTTTTTGAGCAGGTCTGGTAGGAGTTATAGAAGAAACAGGGTGAGCCCTGGTAGAAGACTGACCTTCTCCTCGCTCTGTGGTAGAATTACCACTTTTCCTCCTGTCCTCTCTCGCTTGAAGTTGGATTTTCTCCCTATCACGAAGAGTTCTTCTGGAGAAAGTTTTACAGATGTCACACGACTCCGGTTTGTGGCTGGATGGAAGGCAAATTATACAGACCCGATGTGGATCTGTTTTAGCCTTTTTTCTGCCACAAGAAGGGCATTTATCAAAAAGTGAAGGCATAAACTAGAAAAACCTCAAAATTCTGTCAGAATTTAACAGAAAAGAGTAGGAAATGATCACTCAATATTAAAAACGTCGAGTGAAATTGAAATTCAAAAGATTTTGAATGAATTTCTGTCACAAAAAGGCTTTGTGAGGTAGAGCTCAATGCTTCAGGGTCCTGTCAGAAAGGAGCCGGAAAAAAGAACTGAGGCAACTGCCTTTTGCTGTGCATGATGGGAAACAGGAAGACTTTACTTTCTTAAAGGCACAGCTCTATTTACATTCTGTATAATGGCAGCCTATGGGCTACACTGCCCTGCATGGTTTTATTCTCATGAGAGGTGTAAATAGAATATGAGAATGTATTTGTTATTACATTTCTAGAATAAATAGATGTTTAAACGTGAATTTACACTACAACTGTTTTTCTTTTAACAATTTGGCCTGTGTAGCTGATCACATAGGCTGCACATTGTTATTCTTAAGTTTTTTTTGAAAGACCTTTTTTCAAACGGCTGATATTTGCACTTAAGAATATACTTCACATCAGTGCTCCGGGGTCCCCGCAGGCGCGCGGAACTATTCAGTGCTTATGACTATACATGGAAATCCCCTATGAGAGAACTGTGTTTTACCACATTGGCATGGGCAGTACTAACAATTTTGCTGCTTTCTTGATCACTGCAGTAAGGGAACCTACCTCTGCTGAGGGCAGCCCTGAAGGCACACTCCAATTATACCTTCATAAAGTATCTATGCTGTTTGCGTTTGGAAAGACCACATAATCAGCTGTATCCATACTTGTAGGTGGCACTAAATTGGCTGACTCTACACGGTAATCACGTTTGTCTATAATCTGAGGGATCTGAAAATGGTCAGAGCCTGTGTTCACATCTCTGAACAAGGGGCTGGACTTAGATATCCTAATGCTGAGCCTCCTCCCCTAAACTCTACTCATGCCTTTTTGAGCGCACCACTATAACCTTGGTCTTTGATATAAGCTCCGAAGCTAGTGTTGGAACCATTGGTGAAAAACTGGGCATTGCTACAGCCGCAGCTGGAGCCAGGAGGAGTGCCCAAGGATGACACCTGGGGTCAACTGAAGCAAGGAAATGACCAAATGTCAGTAATCCACTAAGAGGCCCTGCAGATTCCATGGAGTCTGAGACTCACATTAAGTGTAATGAAGTGCACCAGGTCAATTTTTGAAAACAGAGGCATACTGGAGAAATGGTTGGCGCTAGAACAGTGAAAGCATTGGAGGTGGCATTGATTCTTCAGCCAGGGTTATGCCTACCAGCCGTTGCTCGAACGAAGGCTCAGTTGCTCGAGCAAGGAAGCAGCATGGAAATCTTATCCCCGGAGAAGGATATGATACTAGGCATGGGGGAAGTTTCCAGTGTGCTGCTTCTTGTGCGCTCTCCTTTTTTGACAACTTGGAGGGCAACTATTTGGACTTTGAAATAGATCACAAACAGAGCAGATTTCAGCGCTTATCATGTAAGTGCCATAAACCGCTTTGCTTCTCATTCCTTTAAGGCCTTGAGGTCTATAAGGCCACAATGGTTCAACAAGAATTATGTTATCCTGCATAGCCCTGCCATCTAATGTTGGGTTTAGATGATTAAAACGTGTTTTTCTTCGAAGAGGTCTTTGTAGTCACATGGCCTAAGTGACTTCTCATGTCAGCTAAGAGCAAGAATGGAGCAATGAGTGGAAGAGAATGGTGCCCATGCACATCAAAAAAGAATCGTAATAAGGGAAAGATATCTGTAGCAAACACTGGCTTCCGGGGAGGAGGGTGGATGCATGCATATCCACAGCACAACAAACAGATGCTTAATGGCTAAGTAACAATCTATTCATACTATCTGTGGCTGTAGATATACATGCTCTGCATCATCTGGACAGCAGCACTTCCTTAAGCAGTGGTTAGCCCATGGATGGTGCAGAGGTCTGAAACAGAATCGAGAGGACAGACTGGCCAACTCTACCTTGCTGTCTAGCAAGGATAACCACACAATGTTTTGTGAAAGTGTGTGGAGTGGACCATGTGGCAGTTTTACAAATATCTGCTATGGGCATATTGGCTAGAATTGTGGGAGTAGTATCCTGTTTGCAGGTGGAGTGTGGCTTTGAGCAGGAAGGTAGGGTTCTTTTTTAGCTTTTGTTCAACAGTTTTGGGTGCATTTAACAATCAACCTGGCAATCCCTGCCTTAGAATTGGCATGACCTTTATGAAGCCATGAAAAGACCACAAAAAAGTTATTGTGTTCTGCAAAAAAGATTTGGTTTTCTCAATGTTTTACATAACAGCACACTTGAGATCAAGTGTGTGAAGTGCCCTTTCAGCCACTGAGACTGAACTTTTAAAGAAGTCTGGGAGTTCGATAGTGTGGTTGAGATGGAATGAAGCGACCTCCATGGGTAGGAATTTTGGATTGGTTCTGAGATCCACTCTGCTCTGATGTACCTGAAAGAAATGTGTCTGCAATTTGAGGGCCTGTAATTCACGACTACATCTCAGAGAGGTTATAGCTACCAGGAAAGCACCCTTACAAGAGAGGAACTGCAAAGGGCATGTGTTAGAAATTGGGTTTCCGGATGGTAGAGGTATGTGTCCTATCCAAGAGGGAACCATAATTCTAGTCAGATACACACCTTAAATTAACCCGTTCTCACCCTCTGAGTAGGGAGCTAGCCTTTATGTGGTATGTGATTACCATGTAAAGGGTCATGGCGTTCCCCAGTGGGTGGACAGGGCTTGCTATGCAATCCCAAAGAGCTCTATTTTTAGGGGTAGTGTGGTTGAGAAGCCTAAGGCTTAACACAGAGGAGTGCAAGACATCAACAAACACACACAATAGTCAAAAAGGAGATCCACACCACTTAATAAAAATAGGAAGTATCTTTATATATGTTTAGGCACCAGAGAAAACGAGTTCAGGTAAGTATGTTTTTAAAAGGAATTTCTTTTACTTAAAAAAAAAAAAAAAAAAAAACGGACACTGCGATTTCTGAGATCTGCAGTGTTATCCTATTTTGGGGTGGGGGGGGAGACAAGTTCTGCAACATGTAGAGTACAACGACTTGCAAAGCCAATCTCCTGGGATTAAGGTGAGTAGTGGGCAAGATCCAAGTAATCACCAACAGTACACCCTCAGCGGTATATGGGTGGCCTGGTACAGGGTGAAAAAAGGCACTGTGCGCCCAATGCGTTCCTATGGAGATCAGTCACTATGAAAAGAAACAGTAGGCTAGGACTAAGCAACCAGTTTGGGTGAGCAACCAAATGGGCTCAGGTCATGCGATGCTCGGGGATGTAGAGGCACAAAAAGTTCTCTTCGCCTCGGTCCAGGGAGAATGGATGCAGAGGGTTCTTGGACCATGAGGTGTTCGTCACCGGTGGTGGTGGCCAGGGGCCCACAGAACAGGCTGCAGGCATGGACTGGGTTAACAGACCAGCTGTACCAACAAGTGGGCTCAAGTCTCACAAGCCTAGGGGAATGCAGACACCACCAATGCTTCTCTTCTCTGCGGTCTGGGTCATCAGGTGCAGAGTTGCAGTGGACCATCAGAGTTGCCGGAGGCAGTCACAGTTGAGGACGGCCTGCACAAAGACTGCACGGCCTGGAATGAGGGTCGCAGTGGGGAAACTCACAATGGAGTTGGTCTCTGGAGAGACTTGGGACCAGAGAGACACCATTGGCCCACTTTAACATGGTCTGAGAGGCTTGAGTGCAGTGGTGCTGTCCAGCGGTGGTTTTGGCAGTCTGGAGTCCACTTCAGCGGTTCTTGGGTGCCTGTAACAATGCTGGGGAGCTGCTTTGCTACTCCAAGGGAGTTCCTTAAGCTGGGGTGAACGCTGGCAGTCTACCCAGGCTTTTAAAAGTTTCAGCAGCTGGCAGACAAGGGTGTCTTTCTTGCAACTGTCCAAGTCCACAAGCAGACCTGCAAGATTGGAGACGAGTCCATCACAGATCACCAGTTATTGCCTAAATACTGAATTTTGGGGTATTAGGGGTGTATAGGGTAGTGGGCCAATTAGCTACTGACCCTTGGGGTCACTAAGCCCCTATATGACTACTTCCTGTTGGAAGTGAGCATAAGCCTGTCTCAGATTTCCTAAGTAGGCCATCACAAAAATGGCTACTTTTGAAAAATCACATCCAACTTGCAGTAGCCCACCTTAGAGGTGGTACTAGCCTGGGAGTGGCACGCCTACCTGCCTAGCTAATTTTCCCACCTGTCCGGGACCAAATGGGCTCTGGACAGGAGGAGTGGCTGCCTCTCCTGTGAGGGAAGCAAGGTTTGCATTTCAAAAGTGGCAGCCCTTTGAAGCTTGCCACCTTTTGAAGGCTAATCAGCAGGACATCCTGTGGGAGGGGGTGTTACACCCTCTTCCTGGACAGGGTTTTGTTCTGGGTCTCCTGAGAGCAGAAGGCTTTCACCCCAGGGTCCAGAACGGTGTCTCGGGTCAGCGAGCACACCAAAGGTGATGGGTGGCCCAGTGCCAGATTTGATGCGATAGGGCTGATAGCTAAGGGGAGTGAGTGCCTTCTTGTTAGAACATGACAGTCTTGCCTTGATCTGCTCCAGAAAGGCTTTGAGACCTAGATGAATGGCAAACAGTTCCAAGTGGTTGATGTGGAGACCTTTATGATGAGGTGGCCACAGACCATGAACTGTCATTCCCTTGAGGTGTGCTCCCAAGCTGATTGAAGATGTGTCCTTGGTGAAGATCACATTTGCGGAACCTGACCTGCAACAGATTGCAGAGGTTCTACCACTGCAGAAAGTGATGGGTACAGGCTCTTAGCAACACTAAATCCTACCAACCGACCATCCACTTATGACCAGTGACTCGAGAAGCACTTCTGAAGCAGGCACATGTCTGGCATGGGACACTACAGTGATGTATGAAGCCATTTCCAGAAGGTGCATTACTGTGCGAACTAGAATTAAATGGAATGGCTGAAAAAGAGGGAGCATCTGCTGGAATGCTTGCCTCATCTGGGGGATGGGGAAGGCTTTGCCCACTACAGAATCTAGTACTGACCCTAGGAAGGGCTGAATTTGAACATCTCCAAGTGTGACTTGGTGGAGTGGACTGTGATTCCCAGGGAGATTGCAGTCTGGGTGTGGGTTAGCCATTCCTGTTTGCTTGAGCGCTTGAGTCGCCTGGTCAGAGATGTAGGAAGATGGCTTTGTATATACTATACCAAAATGAGCTAGTGTGCCCAGGTTGCCCAGAGGATTAAGAGAGGCTAAAGTAGATAATACTTATGATCTCTTTTGTGGTAGTGTGGTCTAGCAGTTAGGCTTATCAGAGGGTAGTGCAAAGCATTTGTTGTACACAGTCAAGAAATAAGGCACCCACTCAATGACTAACTCCACGACAATGTTTTCATATATCACAAAACAAATTATTTTGTTACTTTGTTTCTAGAACTAAGAGGATCTTTGTTGCAGTTAAGTACAGATGTCAGTAGGTATCAAACATATGTATCAAATGTACTTTGTTTGGGTTTTACAGATAAAGCAGTTTACAAATAAGTAACACTTTTCAATTTTATAAGTTGACAGTGCAATTTTTCATAGGAATCAATGAAGTCCTAGGGGAGGAAGTGTTAACACATTTAACCGGAAAGTACTCAACTTATGACCCCAGTCTTCGGGGGTTAGGATGTCCACAGGTCAAAGTTTAAGTTGACCCCTAACGTGCACCATCAGCAGCATGGGACCATCTGGGTGTAGAGGTCAAAGTTGGCATTGGGTTTTCAATGTAATCCTATGAGGACTGGGGGTGCTCTTAGAAAACAGATTGCTCCCTGCAGCAAGCTGCCCCCGTGCTGCTGACCTGCAAACAGTGCTGGGCGCCCAATGCTTTTCAATGGGAGGAATCCGGGGATCACGAGGATGCTGCAAGCTGAGTCCAGCGGGCAGGTCCAGAAAAATAAAGGCTGGGCAAGTAGGAGAGGAACCCGCAGGACGCTGCTGGACCATCAGTCAGATTCCCCAACGCCAGGGGGTTTGCAGTTGCAGGGGTACCTTTGGGCGTCTGAAATCTTTGTCGGATCAGGTCGCGGTCAAGGGGGTCCTCTGGATTCAGGCTGCATGCATCATCGTGTTGGTCAGGAGGGGTCAACCCAGGATGAACTCGAGGTCGCAATTGCCTGGGGACCTTCTCCAGACCTGTAGGCCACCTGGGCTCACACTGTGAGCGTTGTGTGCAGAATGGGCAGGGCTCACGGATCTGGGGCTGTCCTAGAGCCCTTTTGGAGGGTTTCTACTGGACAGGGCCGCTGTCCTCAGAAGGTCTTGGTCCTCTGCTGGGCAGGAAGCCTTCTGGGGATTTTTAGAGGTTGCAGGTCCTGCAGGATGCGTCACAATCTTGTAGCAGGAGTTTTGAAGCTGCAGCCGGGCCGGTAGAGCCGAGGCCAAGGTAGATGTCATCTTCACTGCTGGGGTCGGCTTTGCATTACATCATCTTTCTTGAGGTCGCCAGGAATCTAAATCCTAGATTTAGGGGTCATCACAAGGATCAGAGGGCAGTAGCCAAGAGCTACTGTGCCTGAGGGTGACTACACCCTTCCTGTGTTTACTCCCTTTGGGGAGGGGGACACATCCCTACTGGTCCCCCTCCTCCAAACCAAGATGGAGGATTTTGCAAGGAGGGGGGTCACTTCAGCTAGTGGAGATGCCCACCCTCCGGACTAAGCCCCACTTTTGGCTGCAGGTCTGGCAGGAAAATTAGGTAAAACAAGGAGGAGTGACCACTGCAGCTAGGACCACCCCTAAGACTGGTTTCTGCTGTGGTGTGAAACTACACAAAGGACAGGGGAGAGATTACCCCCTGTCCAGCTCTCCCCCTAGGGAGTTGCCCAGAGCTCTGCCAGGTGGCCACTTGATTCTGCCATCTTGAAAATAAGATGGGCAGGGGCCCCTGGGAACATCTGGCTGGTCAGGGCAAGCAGGTGGTGTCCCTGACTCCCTGTTATAGGTAGGTCACTGCAGAGAGGGAACAACCGTCTTTTAGAATTATTTAAGGGCTCCCTCGTTGCTGGGTCCTCAGATTCGTCAGGTAAGATTCTACAAGGAACTCTCCGCAAGACATCTTCTACCCCTGGCTGCTGGTCTTCACCTGGAACCGAACAAGTCTGCTACTGGTGAGAAGGCTTCAACTGCAACATTGCTTCTCCGGATCCTGAAAGAATTCTGCAACATCCAAGGCAGTACATCCTCCAGGGTTACAAAGAATCTGTTTGCACCAGGAAGCACGAAGGAATCTTCCTTAGAGTAAATAAGTCACTCCCCTGCAACTGTAGGCACCTGAAGGCATTGTCGACTGGTTTGTGGGATCTGCTGTCTCTGGACATTCGAAGATCTAGCAACACAGGTGGTGAGTGTCTTATATCCAAGTTGGGAGACTGTAGGTCCTTGCTCCTTTCACTGAACAGGCACCACTGTGCACAGCAAATGTTGCATTTGCCAAGGCTCGATGACTCTTCCTCCGGGAGATCTTCTGCCTCCAAGAAGTCCCAGTCCCCATCACTCTGCAAACCAAAGATCAGCTCCTGTCCTGCAACTCCTGCGACGTGAGACTTCTGTTTTGCCTGGCTGGTAAGGCCTCCATTTGACTCCATGACCAGCGCCCGTGGGTCACTTGTATGTGCTTCATCAACTTCTGTTGGCCTTCTTGAGTGCTGAGGGCCAGCTCTGACTCCCCCTCCTGGGTAGAGTCTCCTAGACCTTGCTAGTACCCACAACTTTGCAAACTTATCTTCTGCTCTATTTGCACTGGCCAGTGCTTGTTGGTGACCTGGCTGGTCACTGACCATCCTGCAATCCGGCGACCGGCGAGGGACAGCTCGTAGGAGACTCCTGGGATCCAGGAAGTTGGTACTTATTCATTCTGCTACCGTGGTCAGACAGCTGAAGATGGTTCTAGTGATGGTTTTGTCCATCAAGGAGGGGATGAGTTAGGTGTCATTGGTCTTGTGATCGGATGCTGTTGGCGAGCAGTGTCACATATGTTAAAAAGGGTGGGGATGAGGGACAATCCCTGAGGGACTCCACATATCAATTTCTTGGTCTCTGATGTGAATGGTGGCAGCCTGACCCTTTGGGCTCTTCCTGTGAGGAAGGAACAGATCCATTTGAGAGCAGATCCTTGTATGCCACTATCATGGTGTCTTCTGATGAGGGTGTTATGGGACACAGAGTCAATGGGCACAGAGAGGTAGGGCAGGATAAGGGTCACTGTTTCTCCTCCGTTCACAATTTGAATGTCATCAGCAGCCACTATGACTGCTGTTTTGGTGCTATGGTTCTTTCTGAATCCTGACTGAGAATTGTGCAGAAGATGGTGAAGTTTGAGGTGAGTTGTGAGCTTGCGGATGGCTTTCTCAAACACTTTGGCTGGATAGGGATGTAGGGAGATAGGTTGTAAATTTCTCAGTTGAGTCAGGTCAGCTGTGTGTTTTTGCAAGTTTCCATTCATCCAGGAAAGCAGCAGCTGTGATGAAGGGGTTGATGTAGGTCAGGGTGTGATTGTTGATGTTCGTAGGTTGTAGATGTGTTGGAGGTATGGATCCATTGGGGCCCCTAAGTGGTTGTTCAGCATGATTGCGGCTGTAGTTTCTGGTGAGGGTTGTCCATTCGGTCAGGTCGTCTTGGTTGGTGGTGGGTAGGTTAGCAACAAGTTCTCTGGGGTTGGGTTGCTGTCTCCTTTTTCGTGGTGGTAGCGTCTGAGTGCAGCCATGTAGGTAGTTCTGTCAGTGTCATGGCTGGCTCTTCATTTCCTTTCTAGCTGTTTACAGTGTCATTTGGTGTCCTGGACATGTTCTGTGTACCAGCTGATCTGCTTGTGTGATGTACTATGCTTGTTTCATTTGTTAGATGCAAGGGAGTCTACACAGTTTGTGATCCAGTTGTTGAAGTTCCGTCCTTGTCCAGGTTGTCTGTGGGGCTAGGCTGGTCTGTGCTGAGCCAGGCTGTTTCTGTGATTTGGCCCCTGCTGAAATGTGGAATGCTGAACTTGGTAGGGGTGTTGACTTGAGGTGTATTGATTTGGAAGTGGATGATAGAGCGGTCGGTCCATAGGAGCGAAGTGGTGCAGTTGTATTTGATGCTGTTCCTTGAGGTGAAGATGCGGTCCAGTGTGTGTTGGTTCTGGAGGAGCTAGATGACTCTGATTTTGCTCTAGCTGTCGAGGAGCACTGTGGCGCAGGGGTCGTTTTGATCTTCCAGGTGAAAGTTGAGGTCATTGAGGAGAATGCAGGCTCTGGAGTTGATGGTGAGAGAAGCAACAAAATTGGTGATGAGGTTGGTAAAGGTGGCTTGTTGTCTGGGTGATCGGTAGGCTGGGGTTCCGTTCAGGGTGAAGTTTTCTGAGATTTTCATCTTGAAATGCAGGTGTTCCATGAATGAGGTGGTGTCCACTCTGGATATTGTGCACTTGATGGATTCCTTGTAGACGATAGCGAGTCCTCCTCCTGGCTTGTGAAGGCGGTCCTGTCAAGCGATATTGCAGCCGGATGAGATTGCCATGATGATGAGTGGCGACGATGAGGGGTTGGGCCTGTCTCTATGATAAAGAGGAAGCCAAGTGTATCGCTAATGGGCAGGTTTTATATTTCGAATGTATGTTTTCCTAGGGTCTTGTGTTGAGAAGCATGCTTGCAAGTGAGTGCTGACTTGCGTGTTTGCTGTGGCGTATAAAGTAGGGGGTGAAGGCTTTGTCAGTGCTTGTGTGAGTTGGGAGGGGGTGTTGAGGGCATTGTTCATATTTGTGTGGGTGTGTGGCTGCTGGAGAACTGGCAGCAGCTGCAGGTGAATGCTCCTATCCTTGTGTCAGGTGTGGCACAGGAGTGATTGAGGGAACGACAACCATGCTCTAGTCACCTTAGGAGTGCTACGGAGTCTCTCTGGGCGGTGATCAGAAAAGGGCTCCTGGCACTGGGTACAGACAGGCTTGCCTTTGGAGCACCCGTGTTGCAGCCGGCATTACGCAGGTCCTGGGAGGGGAAGCAGTGTAGAGTGCTGTGATGTCATGTCATTTCCTGTGATGGGAAATGAAGTCCTCTTGCTTGGCTTCCTTTAAAGGATGTTTAGAGGGTGGGGGAAACTAGCACTGTCTCTTCCTCTCCAGATGTCTGATGGGAAATTGTGATGTGACTTACTGTGTTGATGATATGAGATCCAGTGATGTCACTTCTTGTGCTAATGGAAAATTAAGTCCTCTTCCTTGGCTTCTTCTTTTAAAGACTGTTTTGGAAAGAAAACCAGTAATGTCACTTCCTGTCCAGATGTATGATGTGAAATTCAGTAATGCCATTTCCTGTGTAGGTATATGATGGGAGATACAGTGATGTCACTTCCTGTTTGGTTGGGAAATCTCTCTTCCTTGCAGCATCTTTTTGATTTTTCTTTCTGTCAAAAGGTGGAGTGGACCCAGTGTCTTGGGTGGCTGCCCTTTTCCTAGCAGTTTTAACTACTAAGGGGTTTTGTGGGACACGACCCCTGGGTGTTTGAGAAGTTTCAACACTCCATCCTTCATTTTATTTTGTGATATTGCCTTGTGCGCCCTAAGTGGCTAGGGTATGCCCAGACGTAGGTCTCTTGCTTGCTGCTCCACTGGATTCAGGCTAGCCTGGCTGATGAAGGGTGATACCCTGAGACCGATCCCAGGATGCTTGACTCCTGTCTGGGGAGGACCTGGCTTGGCAGTTCCCCATTGGGAGCATGGTCAAGACTGATTTGCATATAGATGGGTCCGAACTGGGGTGATGTGGCAAGCAAAATAACAATGGATTAAACCCAGATCTGTGACTGGAGGGTGAGTGTTTGAAAAGTTTCAAAACTCCACCCATCATTTTATTTTGTGATATTGGGTAAAAGAGCACCAATCTGTATTTTTCTTGATCCATGGCGTGACCATGAAAGATTCAACATTTCAGGGGCGTGCCTACACATCCCTTTGACCATGGGGCGGTACTGGACGGGGTGCTCCGTCAGTGTTCTCATCAAGAAGTCAACCTCTTCATAGGTGGCGTACATCTCTACCTTATGATAGGCGGCCATGCACTGGATAATGCAGAGGTACAACATGGTATCATCTGGCAGGGAGGCCCTCACCTGGACGTGCTCTAGGCCTGTGTCTGTCTCAGGGTCTACATCATAGCCCTCCCAGGAATCATCCGAGACACCAGCAAAGTGGACGAGCGTAAGACTAGGCTGGTGTGCCGGAAGGTCGGGTGACTAATCAAAAGCCTTCTCTTATTCGGCCCCAAGCAGATCAACCTCACAAAAGATGGCCAGCATTTCTAAAGAGGATTGTGCCATCCTGCTGTGGACCAACCATCAGCCTCTGCCTAGTGTAGAGTCTTCTCGTTGCAAAACACTGAGCAACAGTTACAGTATCTTTTGTTGTGGTCTGGCGAGAGACAAAGATTGCAGATGAAGTGGAGATCAGCTCAGGGGTATTTACACTGGCATGGGGGGCACTTCTTGAAAGGCATCTGTTCCGTTACCTTGAGTGTGTCTTCATTCTCTTAGAGGAAACCTGGAGAACGCCGAAGGGCAGAGAGGGATGAGGCCCGGTCGCTCAATGATTATGGACTGGAAGAACGGAGTTAGCAGTTAGCAGAGGATGAGATTTCTCGCAACGGAGTGAAAGGCAACAGACTCTGAGGCCACAATAATTGACGAACCTATCAAGAATCTATGCATGCTGGATCACATCTGAACCAGATGGCGGAGAAAAACAATCCAACAATGGACCTACTGCCAATGCACATCCAAGGAGTCACCAAGACCTTGATTTCCTAAAAGAAAACCAAGTTGTAATCACCCAAGCCAAACACCATTTGGCACGAGTATGCCCATGTGTCTGTACAGCCACACATACCATGAACCCATGTTTGCCTGGAACACTGCGGTGCTACTAGCATCACTGTCATTACTTGCTCACATGCACTTGTTTCTCACTAGTGGTATTAGTGTAATCAGGAGGAGGTGCAAGCACATTTCCCTGCCTATCGTATTAACAGGGCTTTCCCTTAAGAGAAGTGCTGTGGATACCTAGACAAAGCCTTTGAAAGTTGCATTTATGTATGCTGCAAATACATCTATCTTTGGCATTCCCCATTGTTTTAAAAATAGTGTGCATCACTCCTAAATCTAGTTCCCGCTTGTGCAACAAACCTTCTAGTCTGCTTCTAGGTTTTAATGGCCTAATAGGTGTACCACTACCAGTGATATGTTTCTTTGGATTGCCATCTCCTTATGTCCTGTGCGAGCTTGGATGTCACATACATTTGTGCAGGTAGAACATAGTTATATGGTAGTCTGCTTGAATGTGTATATATTTGTGAAAGACTTTTAAAGCCAAAAATGACTGTTTTGGGTTTGAACACATTGTATGTTTCACTGATTCCAGAGGATTCCATTGGCCCCTGATTTTCAGAGTTCCTACGTGTGGACACACTTTGTGGGATACATCTGAAGTGATGGTTACTGAGGGGGCGGTTTGTTGGAACTGCCTGCCTTTTGAGTTGTTTGTTGTTGTTTACCACTATATCTCCTTCTGCACTCTTGCTGTAACTAGTAGCCAGTCCTTCATTGATTGTGAACACTGGTTCCATTTTTGGATGGGCTGTTTGAAAACTGGCAAATGGGATAAGTGAGATAAAGGACACAATTATACCCAGCATTTTCATCACTGTTCTCACTGTAGAAGCACGCCTGCTACATCCTAGCTAACACTCTAAAATTAGGTATGCTTTAGCCGTGGTTGAATCTAACTCGGCCCTATTAAATACATTTTTCTTCATGTAGAGGGGTGAGTATTTCACTATACTCAGTGAAGCCCAGTCAGCGGATTGTTTCAAACCACGCTAACTTTTTCTTGTGCATCGGCCAAACATAGTGACAAGCTACGAAAGAACATTAAAATTTGATTCCTTTCTTATCTGTGAAGCCGGGCGCCTTATCGTAGTATGCTAATTTGTGTAAGCTGTGTACTCTTCATGGTTGTCAGGGTTTGTCACTGGAATTTATAAAAGGTGTGTTTGACACGATCCACTCCCCGACATTATTTACAAAATACGCGCTGAACATTGGAAGGGGGACTACAAGTCCCAGATTGCTTTAGGCCCCAGGAGGTGGCAATCTCACTGCACCAGCTGACCCTAATCACCTCGCCAGCAGCGCTATGAAGCACCAGGGGACAACGCAGTGCGGGACGTGCTGAACATTGGAAGGGGGGCTGTAAGGAAATGCCTCCTTGGCATGGTTGCCCCCTGACTTTTTGCCTTTGCTGATGCTATGTTTACAATTGAAAGTGTGCTGAGGCCTGCTAACCAGGCCCCAGCACCAGTGTTCTTTCCCTAACCTGTACTTTTGTATCCACAATTGGCAGACCCTGGCATCCAGATAAGTCCCTTGTAACTGGTACTTCTAGTACCAAGGGCCCTGATGCCAAGGAAGGTCTCTAAGGGCTGCAGCATGTCTTATGCCACCCTGGTGACCTCTCACTCAGCACAGACACACTGCTTGCCAGCTTGTGTGTGCTAGTGAGGACAAAACGAGTAAGTCGACATGGCACTCCCCTCAGGGTGCCATGCCAGCCTCTCACTGCCTATGCAGTATAGGTAAGACACCCCTCTAGCAGGCCTTACAGCCCTAAGGCAGGGTGCACTATACCATAGGTGAGGGTACCAGTGCATGAGCATGGTACCCCTACAGTGTCTAAACAAAACCTTAGACATTGTAAGTGCAGGGTAGCCATAAGAGTATAAGGTCTGGGAGTTTGTCAAACACTAACTCCACACCACCATAATGGCTACACTGAAAACTGGGAAGTTTGGTATCAAACTTCTCAGCACAATAAATGCACACTGATGCCAGTGTACATTTTATTGCAAAATACACCCCAGAGGGCACCTTAGAGGTGCCCCCTGAAACTTAACCGACTGTCTGTGTAGGCTGACTAGTTCTAGCAGCCTGCCACACTAGAGACATGTTGCTGGCCCCATGGGGAGAGTGCCTTTGTCACTCTGAGGCCAGTAACAAAGCCTGCACTGGGTGGAGATGCTAACACCTCCCCCAGGCAGGAGCAGTGACACCTGGCGGTGAGCCTCAAAGGCTCACCCCTTTGTCACAGCCCAGCAGGGCACTCCAGCTTAGTGGAGTTGCCCGCCCCCTCCGGCCACGGCCCCCACTTTTGGCGGCAAGGCTGGAGGGAACAAAGAAAGCAACAAGGAGGAGTCACTGGCCAGTCAGGACAGCCCCTAAGGTGTCCCGAGCTGAAGTGACTCTAACTTTTAGAAATCCTCCATCTTGCAGATGGAGGATTCCCCCAATAGGGTTAGGATTGTGACCCCCTCCCCTTGGGAGGAGGCACAAAGAGGGTGTACCCACCCTCAGGGCTAGTAGCCATTGGCTACTAACCCCCCAGACCTAAACACGCCCTTAAATTTAGTATTTAAGGGCTACCCTGAACCCTAGAAAATTAGATTCCTGCAACAACAAGAAGAAGGACTGCCGAGCTGAAAACCCCTGCAGAGGAAGACCAGAAGACAACAACTGCCTTGGCTCCAGAAACTCACCGGCCTGTCTCCTGCCTTCCAAAGAACTCTGCTCCAGCGACGCCTTCCAAAGGGACCAGCGACCTCTGAATCCTCAGAGGACTGCCCTGCTTCGACGACGACAAGAAACTCCAGAGGACAGCGGACCTGCTCCAAAAAGACTGCAACTTTGTTTCAAGAAGCAGCTTTAAAGAACCCTGCAACTCCCCGCAAGAAGCGTGAGACTTGCAACACTGCACCCGGCGACCCCGACTCGGCTGGTGGAGAACCAACACCTCAGGGAGGACCCCCGGACTACTCTACGACCGTGAGTACCAAAACCTGTCCCCCCTGAGCCCCCACAGCGCCGCCTGCAGAGGGAATCCCGAGGCTTCCCCTGACCGCGACTCTCTGAAACCTAAGTCCCGACGCCTGGAAAAGACCCTGCACCCGCAGCCCCCAGGACCTGAAGGACCGGACTTTCACTGCAGAAGTGACCCCCAGGAGTCCCTCTCCCTTGCCCAAGTGGAGGTTTCCCCGAGGAAGCCCCCCCTTGCCTGCCTGCAGCGCTGAAGAGATCCCTTGATCTCTCATTGACTAACATTGCGAACCCGACGCTTGTTTCTACACTGCACCCGGCCGCCCCCGCGCTGCTGAGGGTGAAATTTCTGTGTGGGCTTGTGTCCCCCCCGGTGCCCTACAAAACCCCCCTGGTCTGCCCTCCGAAGACGCGGGTACTTACCTGCAAGCAGACCGGAACCAGGGCACCCCCTTCTCTCCATTATAGCCTATGCGTTTTGGGCACCACTTTGAACTCTGCACCTGACCGGCCCTGAGCTGCTGGTGTGGTAACTTTGGGGTTGCTCTGAACCCCCAACGGTGGGCTACCTTGGACCAAGAACTGAACCCTGTAAGTGTCTTACTTACCTGGTAAAACTAACAAAAACTTTCCTCCCCCAGGAACTGTGAAAATTGCACTAAGTGTCCACTTTTGAAATAGCTATTTGTGAATAACTTGAAAAGTATACATGCAATTGAAATGATTCAAAGTTCCTAATGTACTTACCTGCAATACCTTTCAAACAAGATATTACATGTTAAATTTGAACCTGTGGTTCTTAAAATAAACTAAGAAAAGATATTTTTCTATAACAAAACCTATTGGCTGGATTTGTCTCTGAGTGTGTGTACCTCATTTATTGTCTATGTGTATGTACAACAAATGCTTAACACTACTCCTTGGATAAGCCTACTGCTCGACCACACTACCACAAAATAGAGCATTAGTATTATCTATTTTTACCACTATTTTACCTCTAAGGGGAACCCTTGGACTCTGTGCATGCTATTCCTTACTTTGAAATAGCACATACAGAGCCAACTTCCTACAGGGGCTATGAGTCCCAGACCGCTCTAGGCCCCAGGAGGTGGCCATCTCACTACACCAGCTGCCCCTAATCACCTCGCCAGCAGGGCTAGAAAGCGCCCGGGGGACAACACAGCGCAGGACGCGCTCAGGCCAAGGGTCGGCCTGTACACTCCCGTGGGAGCCAGAAGGAGGCTGGGCTGGGCCAACCCATTTAACATCAATAATCAAGAACTTGCAAATTGACAGGGGGTCTGCACTATATCCCACAGCAGTCCAGGAGGCAGGGGAAGCTACAAACCGCCTCCTGCAGTGACCGCAGGTGCACTGATTGATATCCACTTCCGGCAGTTGGGGGCTACAGAAGGGGCTGGGTTCACTTATTCGATTCTTATTTGCAATCTCATGAGCAGTGGGAAGTTTGCTACAAGATAAGTGCTTGAGCCTCTGGTTGGTGCTTGCTGGGGCCCCTTACTTTAATCTTGCAGAATGCCTAGAGCTAAGACATCTTGTCGTAAGACAACTAGCAAGGCCGCTCCCGGGCCTACGAACTCAAAGTGAAGTAGGTCCCTGCAAGTCGAGTATGGACAAATTTATAGTAAGGGCTGTGAGGATAATCGATAAGGAAATTGAGCTGGCAGAGTGTCGTTTTCTGTATCCTCCCTACGTTCCTCCTCCCCTGGGGGTGCTGGGGGCCTTATTACTAGGAGCTTCCAAAGATGAAGAGCTGGTTGGGAGGGAAGGTAGTAGTGAGGTGATGCCCTGTGATGATCCTGTAGCATTTGGAATTCAGGGGGACGTGGACGAGCCAGATCAGGCTCAGACACAGGAGTAGGATCCCTTTGAATTTGGAGCCCTGGATTTAGTTCCCACAAATAATACAGATGATAAACTGGTAACGAGAAAAGAGGACATGCCCAGATCCCGAAAGGAATGATAATCGCTTAAGTTGTGGTAGTATCCAGTTGGCAGCCCACAACTCTATTCCTTCCAAAAAAGAGAGGGCAGCCCAATGCTCCATCCGTTCTCAAAAAAGAGGGGGCAGGTAATGAGAACAGGCTGAGATGAATGCAGGCTCTGGGAGATGTTTGTACAGATGGATGAAAAATTACGTAGCATCCTTGACTTAAAATTGCAGCCTCTAATCGAGAGGCTCAACTCGATAGAGGCTATGAATAAACGACTTGAGTTTAGCCACGACAACAGAGATCCCTTTACCAAGCCGAGGGAGTTTGTGGCAGGACCCATGAGCCAGGTGGAAACCCTGACACCCAGAGAGCACGCCCGAGAAGAAATGGAGAGGAATCGCTGATCCAAACAACAAGTAAAGGAAGAGGTCCACCTGTAGTTAATGAACTCCCTAAGGGACTTTTCCAACGCCCAAGTAGCGGACACCGTGTGGGTGATGAGGAAGGGGTAGGAGAGCGTGGCAACGGATCTGAGGAGGCTGGGGCTGTGTGTTTGCGTACTGACAACTTTGATATACGAACTAGTATTCCCCTGGAGTGTACCCCCTACATTATTATCCTAGAGAATGTTCTGCGGTTACCTAGAGGAACAAGTGAGTTGCATAACTCATTACTAAAAGTTACACACTGGTTACGGAAACAGTCGGGCTGGCCACAGGTTCTCTGTGAGGAAATTCTTACTACCCGAAGGGTGGCATGGGTGGGTCCTATGCCAAAAGCTTCACTTGGGGACTATATAATTGTGAACTTCAAGTCACCTAGCAGTGTCCAATCCCTGTTAAATGAGATTGATGCTAAAAACAAAGTGAATGGGGGTATTAGAGAGTGTTACCCCTGTTTTTATTTAATCTCCCAGTAGCAACGGGTTTTGGGAATATACTGTCTGACCAACATCGATCACTACAAACTGGGTGTATACAACATACTACCTTTAAGGTACCTATTCGGAACCGTTACTACCCACTATCACAACTAGACCAGTTAGACCAGTTAGACTGACTAGGTCATTTGGGTACACGGAAGGACAGGGAAACTCTACACCCCAAGGACCAGCTGTCACCGAATCAACCCTAGAGGCACCCGTGGGGGGGGGGGGTCTTGTATATCGATGGACAAAGGGGTGAGCCTCCCAAAAAGGTGGCTGAATACAGGACAAACTTATCACTAATCTCCTGGAATGTGGCAGGGGTGAACCCTAAGGTAGCTGACAAAGCATGGAACTCCCTTATAGGGAAATATGATGTCTGTGTGTTTCAAGAAACATGGGCTGTTAACAAGGTCTTTGTTAGGGGATTTACCACTCAGAGTTGAGGCCCTAATACCAAGGAAAATGGGCCGGGCAATTGGGGGTGGGGTGGGGGGTGGGGGGAACGACTTATGATCTTGGTGTCAGAAATTACATAGTCTGTAGGCATGAATTACTGAGGATAGACTCCTCCGACCTAATGGGCATTAGCTTACGATTCCCAAGGGGATTAACCTTGGTTATATAAAATGTGTATACACACACTTTGCCAGCAAACCGAGTCTCCTCGGTTTTGCCAATGCTGGACACGCTAGTAGAAACGTATAAAAGTAAGTCTAGCCTAATAGTGGCTGGAGACTTCAATACCTCATTTGAGCCGTGTCTTGCCCTCAACATGGTAATCAGGGAAGAGGATGAGCAATGGGGTGCCCCACAGTTGGTAGGTAGGCCAATAAGTCATCTTTCCCACAAGGCCCTGCAGATAGCGGCAATGGTGGTGGCCCACAGGCTAGATGCCTGTAATGGGAGAACAAACTCGGATCAAGCGTGAGCACCCACTTTTAGAAGGGGGCACCAGAGGAATGTGATTGATATCTTGTTGGATGTGCGATTATGGACGGATCTGGTAGATATGGAGGTACTTAGCATCCCTGAGAGTGACCATCGCCTGCTAGCAGTAAGGCTTAATGGAGGGAAATTTGTTAGGTCTCCAAACTGGGGACTTTCAGACCTGCCGGAACCCAGTATCCCTAATAATCAGCGACGAGTAACATGACCTAGAATCCTGGCTGATCAGGAAGCGCATGCTAAGATCTATCAGTTGTTCATACAGTTTTTAGACAAATTTGAAGATCTGCATGTAGACCCCCAATCTTTTTTTTTTTTACAAACTCATGGTCTACTGTTTAATAAACGTAAATTGATTTTCTCTAGTGAATACCGAGGCAGCCATAGGTCGGGAGCAAAACCTCCACATTGGTTTAATTGGGATTGTAGGATGGCTAAGTGGGCGCTGGTAACCGAAATAAAGGAGTGTAATCGAGCAAATATTAAGTACGCACGAGCAATGTATAAAAAGGCTCAAAGGGTGGCAAGGAAAGAAAGATGATGAAAGCTGGCAAAAGCTACTTAAGGCATTGAAGCTAAGAGATAATCATGCCTTCTGGGCCATAATATCAGATGTAACTGGTGAATTGGGTACTTTGAGGAGCTGTAATGTTGCACCAGATAAGTGGGAGGAACACGTTGGTGCTTTATATTCGGTGAGTGTAAATAATAAAGGGGAGGCCTCTGGAGGTACCCCACATCAACACACAGGGAGCCCCATAGTAGACCTTAATATAGCATTAGGGGCGGAGAACCCTTGCATAGCTTTGGGTGAGGCAGGTGAGGCAGATAGTCCTCTGTTTTTTTTTTTTCCCAATGGAAGACACGCTGGCAGCTATCGATAGTCTGAAACCTCTTAAAGCTCCAGGATTAGATGGAATTACCAGAGACCTATACAAGTCCAAACCACGAGTGTGGGCAGGGTATATAAATCTTCTTTCTAATGCAATAGTAAGCAGGGGCAGAATGCCGGATACGTGGAAAGGGGCCAAAATTACTCCTGTTCCTGGAAACAGGTCCTCCTTCAACATCAGAGGTTATATGTAGCCTTTGTTGATCTGCGAGCTGCTTTTACCTTAATCCCACGTGATAAATTGTGGAAAGTTCTAAGGAAGATGGGAGTCCTTAGTAGTCTAGTGGACAACTTGATTAGACTACAATGTGGACACTACTCCTAGTTCTGCTGGGGTGGGCAAGGAGAAGTGACATCTAGAATTCCGATAGGCCAGGGGGTTTGACAAGGTTGTGTGCTGGCCCCTACGCTTTTTTCTCTCTATATGAATGACATCACTGAAAATCTTGGACAGTGTATAAATGATTCTTCCACCATTTGTGATGGGAAAATCCCCATCCTTCCGTCTGCAGACGACTCACTTCTAATTTCCAAGTCTCCAATGGGACAGCAAAATCTGGAGTTAAAATTCAGGTCCTTTTGTAGAGAAAGGGGGATGAAGATAAACTGCTCTAAGACCAAGTTTATGGTTTTTGAAAATTCTACAGTCAGAACGAGGAGCATAAAAGTAGGTGATTCCAACCTTGAAAGGGTGTCAGAACTTGATTATCTAGGTATCACCTTGTCCCCAAAATTAAAATGGGACCCCCAAGTAGTAAAACGTTCCCTAACACTATCACACAGATCTAACACCATTCTTCAATTCTTCAGAGCCACACTCGCTCTATCTCACCAGCTCTCTGGGCCTATCGAGCCAAGGCCCTCAATGCAGCAACCTATGGAGCAGAAATATGGGGGTATGTTAACTCACATAGGATAGAGATAGCTGAAAACAATTTTATTAGGGCTCTAGCGGCCGTACCACCTAGTACCCTGCATACACCCTTGAGATATGATATGGGTATTAATCAGGTGATTAATCAAATACAGCTAAAACCCCTACTCTATTGGGTACAGGTTTGGTCTACCCCAGAGTTGGCCACATATAGTGCATGTCAAACACTTGGTAAGGCTAGACCTAGCTCGGAAGGTCCCTTGGCTGGGCTTTGTCTTTGCATGGTTTAAAAAGTTGAAGCTTGAGGCACTTTGGGAACAGCCAGACCAAATAGGTAGTTAAGGTGGCTTACTGGCAGTATATTAGGGAGCGCCAACGGTATAGGGCTAACCTGGGTCATCTCACAGAAACATATCTGGAATTCAAAGTTGTGCCCAAATTTGAAGATTTCCTGGACTATGTTACGCCACCTAAGGCAAAAAGTTTGTATCTGCGATTTAGATATGGCTGCTTGCCCTTAAACGCTTTCTTTAGTTTGTGGCAAGGAGGTGGGCCATCTGTCTTATGCCCCCTGTGAAAATCTAAGCCTGAAACGGTCAATCATATTGTTGTCTGCCCTGGGCATCGAGCCTCAAGGCGGCAGTGGCTTAGGCCAGTTTGCTTATCTTATCCCTGGGGACTGGGGATTATAGAGTGGCAATGCGCCTGTTTAAGACAAGTACATACAAGACTTTAGTCTATCCTATGAGCCGTTTTCTCCTGGGTGGGTGGATCAGAAGAGATAGGGCTCTGGAGGGGGCATGCGAGGGGGCTGGGGGAGTTATTCCACATGAGGTTTAAGGACTCTGGTAAAGAAAGACCCTTGATAGGTTAGTTGTTGCACTGCCATTTTACGAGGATCGATAGTGGGCTAGTTCAATAGCTAACATAGAAGCCATGCTCTGAATGAGCACTGGTGGAGTGTAGGAGGGGCATAAACATTTTAAACTGGTGTTTTTAATTGGCAAAAAGGTTTTAAGGATTTATAAGCTGATTATGTAGAGCTAACTAAACCCTCAGAGATGGCCGTAGTAATATATTGTGACAAGCAATATAGAGTCTATAAGAAATGGAGCACCTTAGAAGACTAGAGATCGATTAGTCTTTGCTGTCTTATGAGAATTTCATTTTTACGGTTTTTATGTTAGTAATGAACGAGTTACTTACCTTTGGTAACTACTTTTCTGGTGGATACATTAGCTACCTGTGGATTCCTCACCTACTGAATTCTACCCTGCGCCAGCATCCGACGGAAATCTTCTTCCTAGCTTCTGCACGTCGACGAGGAAGTCACAATTGCCACCGCGACGCCGTCTGACGTCATGCAGGCAATAAGACGTCCTCGCCGACGTGCCGACGTCAGTACCAACATTTTTTACGTGCCTGAGACTATTAGGCCATTGAGACAATCAAATAACAATATTTAATAACATTCAAGATAAATACATCATTCCAAAAACTTAAGATTTTTTTTTTTTCCAATAAATAAATACATAAATAAATATATACAGTATATGTACAAGCCCTCTATCTAGAGGAGCACACCCAAGAACAACTTGGATAGACCAGACAGGCAACGGGGAGGCGGGTGGGACCGTGAGGAATCCACAGGTAGCTAATGTATCCACCAGAAAAGTCGTTACCAAAGGTAAGTAACTCATTCTTCTGATGGATACAACTACCTGTGGATTCCTCACCTATTGAATAGAGTCCCAAAGCAGTACCACACTCGGTGGAGGGTGCCTGAATGGTCAAACCAAGAAATCCTGCAGCACTGACCGTGCAAAATGGCCATCCCTCCAAACCTCAGAATCCAAGCAGTAATGCTTGGCAAAAGTGTGGAGGGATGACCAAGTTGCGGCCTTGCAGATGTTGACCACAGGAACACCCCTAGCCAAGGCCGAAGAGGCCGACTTAGCTCTGGTGGAATGAGCTCTTTCATCAGGGGGTTCCTTCTTTGCTAGAGAGTAACACAGTTTAATGCAAAGAATGACCCACCTGGAGAGTGTTCTCTTGTGGACTGCCCTTTCTCTCCTTTTTCCCACGTACCCGATGAAGAGTTGATCCTCCAACCTGAAATCCTTCGTTCTGTTCACATAGAAGCTTAGCGCTCTCCTCAGGTCTAAGCGGTGCAGTCTTTCTTCTTCTTTCGAAGGATGAGGCGGAGGATAAAACTAGGAAAGAGTAATCGTTTGGGCCATATGAAAGGGTGAAACAACCTTCGGTAAGAAAGCAGCCTTGGTCATCAACACCGCCTGGTCCCCATAAAAAGATGTATAAGGGGGTTTAACAGATAGAGCCTGCAGCTCACTCACTCTTCTTGCGGAAGTAATTGTAACAAGGAAAACAGTCTTTAGAACTAATAACCTTAAAGGGCAAGAATGCATAGGCTCAAACGGTGAACCCATAAGAAAAGTCAAGACTAGGTTTAGATCCCATAGAGGCATAATGAAAGGAGTGGGAGGAAATTTGTTAATAAGACCTTTTAAAAATCTAAGTACCATAGGGGATTTGAATAGAGAAGGCGGGTCTGGAAGAAATAGAAAGGCTGACAGGGCAGATAAATATCCCTTGACTGTAGCCACTGCACAACCCCTCTGTGCCAGAGACAGCGCAAAAGACAAGATATCCGATAAGTGGGCACGTAAGGGGTCAATTTGCTTCTCTCCACACCAATTTACAAATTTAGCCCACCTATTAGCGTAGATAGATTTAGTGGAGTGTCGCCTGGCCGATAAGATAACATCCACTACGGCAGATGGGAGAGAAAAGGAACTCAGGTTGCCCCGTTCAATCTCCAGGCATGAAGGTGCAGGCTCTAAAGGTGGGGGTGTAGAACCTGCCCCTGCGACTGCGAGAGGAGGTCTGCCCTGAGAGGGAGACGGAGCGGGGGGCACAGAGTTGGAGAAGATCCGAATACCATACCCTCCTTGGCCAATCCGGAGCTATTAAGATGACTTGGGCACGGTCTTGGCGAATTTTCCTCAAAACTCGAGGAATCAAAGGTATGGGGGGAAACACGTAAAGCAACTGGTCGCACCAGGTCATCTGAAACGCGTCCCCCAACGCTCCTTGTACCGGATACTGGAGGCTGCAGAATAACGGGCAGTGCGAGTTCTCCCGAGTGGCAAACAGATCTATCCGAGGGATCCCCCACATCTGGAAGATTTGACGGACTTGACCCGGTTGGAGACGCCACTCGTGATCGGTCGAAAAATGACGACTGAGACTGTCCGCATGCACGTTCAAGACTCCGGCCAGATGATTTGCTACCAAGAAAATCTGATGGTCCCTTGCCCAGGACCAAAGCCATAGAGCTTCTCTGCAGAGAAGGTATGACCCTACTCCTCCCTGTTTGTTTATATACCACATCGCGGTAGTATTGTCCGTCAGGACCTGTACCGACTGACCGCGAAGGGATGGGAGGAAGGCCTTGAGTGCAAGATGTATAGCCCGCAACTCCAACAGATTTATATGAAACATCTGTTCTACTGGAAACCAAAGACCTTTGATCTCCAGGTCCCCCAGATGAGCTCCCCACCCTAGAGTGGAAGCATCCGTTATTACTGTGGCCACTGGCAGAGGTTGCGAGAATGGCCTTCCTCGGGAAAGATTGTCGTCCGCAATCCACCATTTTCAAATCCACAGCAGCATCTCTGGAGATCTTCACCGAAACCTCGAGATCCCCTTTGTGTTGAGACCACTGCTTCCGGAGGCACCACTGAAGAGCCCTCATGTGCCAGCGAGCGTGAGTGACCAACAGAATGCAAGAAGCAAATAGACCGAGCAGACTTAGGACCTTGAGGACTGGAACGACCGCTCCACTTTGAAACATTGGAACCAACGCCTGAATGTCCAGAATCCGCTGACGCGGAGGAAAGGCGAGACTCAACGTTGTATCCAGTACTGTCCCTATGAACAGGAGGCGCTGAAAGGGCTCTAGGTGAGATTTGGGCACATTCACTGAAAAACCCAGATCGAACAACAACTGGGTTGTCGACTGTAGATGATGCAACACAAGCTCCGGAGACTTGGCTTTGATGAACCAGTCGTCCAGGTAAGGAAATACTGCTATCCCCTTCCGAGCTCTGTCGCAACCACCGACATCACCTTTGTGAAGACTCGGGGTGCTGAAGTAAGACCAAACGGAAGGACCACAAACTGATAATGCTGCGACCCCACCACAAACCGGAGATACTTCCTGTGCGACTTGAGTATCGGGATATGAAAGTAAGCATCCTGCAAGTCGACAGACACCATCCAATCTCCATCGTTCAGCGCCAAAAGCACCTGAGCTAGGGTCAGCATCTTGAACTTCTCCTGTTTGAGGAACCAATTCAAGATCCTCAGGTCCAGGATTGGCCTCAACCGACCATCCTTCTTGGGGATCAGGAAGTATCTTGAGTAACAACCCTGACCCCTTTCCTGCTCTGGAACCAAATCCACTGCACCTTTTGAAAGGAGGACTTGAACCTCCTGTTCTAGTAACAGGAGATGCTCTTCTGAACAGTAGGATGGGCGGGCGGGATGGGGGGAGGAAACTCCTGAAAGGGAAGGGCATAGCCTTTCCCCACAATGCTGGTGACCCAGGAGTCTGATGTTATAACCTCCCACTTGTGGAGAAAGTTCAATAACCTCCCCCCTACAGGAGTGATGTGAGAAGGAATTGGTGGAAGGCTAAGGCTGCTTCCCATGCTGCACCCCTCCAGAGGAAGAGGAAGAGGCAGAGTGCTGCTGGGCGGCTCCCCTGGTTCGGACCCTCCCCCTCCCCCTGTAAGATCTATAGGAGAGAGCAGAGGCGTGTTGTTGCTGAAATCTCCCTCGAAAGGAGGAGGAGGAACCACGACCAAACCCTCTAAACCTCCTAAAAAGTCTTGAGGAAACAGAAGAGGAGGCCTGCAAGCCTAAAGACTTCGCCGTGGCCCTACTCTCCTTAAACCTCTCTAATGCAGAGTCCGCCTTGGAGCCAAAAAGTTTATCACCATCGAAGGGAAGATCCAAGAGGGTTGACTGTACATCGAGCGAGAAACCAGAGCTACGAAGCCAGGCTTGCCTCCTTCTAGCAACAGCAGTACCCATAGCCCTGGTCACAGAGTCAGTCGTATCCAGTCCAGATTGAATTACTTGGGTTGCCGCTGCTTGAGAATCAGAAACCAGGTTCATAACCTCTTGGGGCACCTCAGTATGAGACGATTTTATTTCGTCCATCAGGGCGTAAATGTATCTTCCTAAAATACAGGTAGCATTAGTGGATTTTAAAGCCATGCTACATGACAAAAAAGCCTTTTTTGAAGAAAGGTCCATCTTGTTAGAGTCTCTGTCCGAGGGCACAGCTGGAAATGATCCTCGGGCAGACCGGGCTGAACATGAAGCCTGAACCACTAGGCTCTCAGGGGTTGGGTGCCTGGAGAGGAAGCCTGGGGCAGCAGGAGCCACTCAATATCTTCTAGCCACTGATCTGTTCACTGCCGAAGATGACATCGGCTTCTTCCAAACTTCCAGGATTGGATCCAACATAGCCTCATTAAAAGGCAGAAGTGGTTACGCAGTTGTCGAAGCAGGATGCAACACTTCCGTTAAAATATTAGGCTTAGGCTCAGACACCCGCAAAGGGAGGTCTAAAAAATCAGCTGCTTTCCTGATGACTGAATGAAATGTTGCAGCATTCTCTGTATACTCTCCAGGTGATGACAAGTCCCATTCTGGAGAGGTG
This sequence comes from Pleurodeles waltl, assembly GCF_031143425.1. NCBI lineage: Eukaryota > Metazoa > Chordata > Amphibia > Caudata > Salamandridae > Pleurodeles > Pleurodeles waltl. The sequence goes on along the minus strand of NC_090450.1, from coordinate 373,393,251 downwards.
TCCAGACCACTGGCCGTGTCTAACCCATGGCGGTCACTTTGAGATTCCTCAATCTCTCCTTCCTCTAACGCCTGTCTCCGATATTCTTGCTCCTCAAGGAGGCGAAGAGCAAGCCTCCTCGAGTGTAACCTTTCCTTAATCCTCGGTGTCGACATGGCTTCAGCAGACGTCGAAGCTTGACGCCGATCCTCGGATCCATCAGACGCCGGCGCCGAACGAGGAGAAGGGCGGACAGGAGTCTGTTCCGGCGCCGGAGCCAATGGTCTACTCGGCGTCACCGGCAGAGAGGCTGATGCCATAGGAGCCGGCGCCGAGCCCACATTTCCCATGGGAAGAAAGTGCATAAAAGGTGCCGGTCGTAACGGAGACGGAGCACCCATATTGAAGGCCAAAGGGCCCAAAGGACCAGCCGGTCCACCACCTGGAGCCATCTGCTGAAAAATTGAGAACATCGCATTCAAAAATGCGAAACTGTCGGCTCCAGGGACCGGGAAAGCCGGGTACTGAGGAGCCTGGGTTGGAGGCGACATCGACGCCGGTCCCGGCGACTGTAAAGCTGGAGAAAACTCCTGACGCCGAGGAACCTCAAATACAGAAGGAGGATTCACAAGCGACATCGGCGAAGTCGGGGATGTCGGTGATGCCAACGGCGTCTGCGGCTGGGGAGAGATGGTGGGACTCACTTCCCATGTCTTCCAGCGTCGAGTTGAAGGCGACCTCGAACGCGATCTCTCCCTACTCGACCGGCGTTGAGATTCTCGACGGTGCTGGGAGTCACGATGACGCCAATGCGACTTCGGTGAAGATGACTTGCGATGATGTCATTTTTCTTTGACTTTGCCAAAAAGAGCTTTGCTTCTCGCTCCTTTAAGGCCTTTGGATTCATCCGTTGACGAGTCACATTTGTCAACGTCGTGGTCGGAGCTAAGACACCACAAACAGTCAGAATGTGGGTCCGTAACCGACATTTTGCCACCGCACTCATTGCAGGGCTTGAATCCAGATTTTCTTTGCGACATTTTATCTTGTCTCAAAGAAGAAACAGCTAAAATAACTGTAACTACGTCAAGTAGTAACAGTAGCTCCCTCGAAGAATAACCGTCATTCGAATGGCACGGAAAAAAGGGAACTGACGTCGGCGAGGACCTCGGATTGCCTGCATGACGTCAGACGGTGTCGCATGGGCAATTGTGACGTCCTCGTCGACGTGCAGAAGCTAGGAAGAAGATTTCCGTTGGATGCTGGCGCAGGGGAGAATTCAACAGGTGAGGAATCCACAGGTAGTTGTATCCATCAGAAATATAGTTCTATATTTATTAATGGATTGTTTTGTATAATGTATTTTTTTTATGCATGCTTTTAGGGCAAACCGCCAAAATAAAGTATTTCAATCAATCACTATTTGTATATTGTTCTGGAATTGATCTTGAAAGTTAGCCTTTACCAGTTATCTAGCTAGGGATACACATGTATTCCAGCTTCAAGTGAACTACTGCTACTACTAGGCATTTAATGAACCTTCAAGGTACTGACTTTACCAATTCAAAGTTTATCTCTTTGGGATAATGCAAGATGTTTATCACAACTCTGAGGTACTGCTTGTGCTTCATGGTCATCGGGATGTGAAAATGGGCATCCTTGAGGTATTTGGTTACCACGCAGTTCTTCCAGAAGCAGAGTGACCTCCTATATCCGTCTTGAATCTTTATGTCCTGATGAATTTTTTAGGAATCTCAGGTCTAATGTTTTGTAAAGTCAAATCTTGTTTGAGAATAAGGAATCAGAGTACACTCCCCGGTTCTGTTCCTCTTAGAACCATCTCTATTGCCCATTGCCCCTTTTTGCAAGGGGTCCTTTGAGGATTTGGGTGTACTGTCCAATATGACTGTGGGGCCTTATTGTGCAATACACTCTTGGGGCCAGTCAGGTTTTTTTACTTAACCTCAAGCTCCACCTTGGGTAACTGACAGCGAGCAGTAAGGGTTAGCAAAGGAACTATGTGTAAGGCATTTAACAGCACCAAACAGAATAAGAAAGCAATGACACATGAATAACAAAAACAATTTATAAAAACAGATTAGATGTTTATGAATTTTTAGCAACGTTAATGAACAAAATCCACCAGGGGGGTCCGTAGATATAGATATGTCAAGTTATTATCACTTTTAAATGCAACTGCAAACAAGCACTGGTCAACAAAAATGTTGAAACATTTAGAAAAGTTTGAAATAGTTCATTTGGATGCCCCGCCTCAGTTGGGCGACCAATTCTGACAGGACAAAGATCTAGGGGGCCAGAGTGAACACCCTGGACAGTTACATGGCCACCAGTGTATTTTTAAAGCTAAATCCGAACTTTACAGGACAACTGTCATAGACATCAATGGAGTGGTCCTGATGCTGAGGGATGCGTGAAAAATTGCTCAAGGGATGCTAGGGGTGTGGTGCGGTCGACGGGGGAGTCTCTGTGGGTGTTCTTCAGTCCAGGGGCGAAGTTGGGCGAACTTGGCCAAAGAGATCGGGTGTCCCTTAAAGTCTTCTACACTGCAGTAGCCAGCCAGCCATTGCTGGCCTACTGGTCACACTACACCACGGTTGGGGCGAAATCCTTAGGTAGGGGCTAGTGTCCCTTGGGTGCAGCAAATCTTGACTTGGATAGCACTCCCAAGTCAGGCAGACTTGGGTGCAACATTTAACTATCTCGGATTTGATCTTTTGGGTGCTCAGCGACTGGTAGCGACAAAACGTCTGTGGTGGCTACCAACTTGTTAGTTAGGGCTACTTCAGCTCTTGCGTCGTTGGGGTTGGTCGTAGAAGATCAGCCGATTGATCCTTGGAGTCACTGCTGTAGGTTGTGGCTGGGACTCAACTTTTCACCAAGCCAAAAGCAGCAGACACAAGGCAAATTTTGCTAACCCAAATTGCAGTAGGTGAAGTCCTTTCTATGGTGCAGCCTCTCTGTGCGGGTCCCAAGGGCAGCTGGGCTGTCCTTCAGTCCACTACCCGATTCCAGCCTGATGTGATGTCTAGGGTGCCAGGTGTGCCATGAGTAGACAACATAGTCACTAGCCAAGGGTGAGGAAGTTCCTATCTGGTGTGGCATCCAGCTATCTCTGAGTGAAACATTCTTGCCCCTTCCAACATGGCACGATCCTTCCTTGGATGTCAGGAGCAAGGTAGCCCACCCTAGAGGTGTGGCTATCTAAGGGCTACAAGTCAGCAGGGAAACAGCTTCTAACACTGGGTTTCCCTCTCGGTCTCCAATCTGTCTGCCAGAACCAAACTCAGCCTACTATGGCGTTTATGACCATTTGCCCTTTAAAGGCCGTTCCCCTCTGAAGCTCACCTTTTGGGCTAACATCCAGAGTGGCCATCCTGATGGAGGAGGTCACACCTCATTCTGCGGCAACTGCCTTTGTTCCTGAGCCTGGGAGTCATTCACATGTCTTCCCAGGCAGTCAGAAAGCCATCTATGAAGCAGGGCCTTTGTGAGGCCACTAAACTAGCTCAGGTAGAGTGGCAATTTTCTAAAAGTGGCTTTTCTTTAAAAGTGACAAATGTCGACTAGACCATCAAGTAGCATTTATTGTCATGATTATTCATATATCTTACATGACCCAGTTACTTACTACCATTCAGGATTTAGCTGAATTGGGGTGCCGACAGGGTACCCTGTAGTAACTTTATCCCCAGCAAAACGACAATTTGGAAGTGTTGCTGTTAAGTCATATTGTAAAGAAATGCCTCCTTGGCATGGTTACCCCCTAACTTTTTGCCTTTGCTGATGCTAAGTTATGATTTGAAAGGGTGCTGGGACCCTGCTAACCAGGCCCCAGAACCAGTGTTCTTTCCCTAAACTGTACTTTTGTCTCCACAATTGGAACAACCCTGTCACTCAGGTAAGTCCCTTGTAACTGGTACCCCTGGTACCAAGGGCCCTGATGCCAGGGAAGGTCTCTAAGGTCTGCAGCATGTGTTATGCCACCCTGGTGACCCCTCACTCAGCACATGCACACTGCTTCACAGCTTGTGTGTGCTAATGGGGAGAAAATGACTAAGTCGACATGGTACTCCCTTCAGAGTGCTATGCCAACCTCACACTGCCTGTGGGATAGGTAAGTCACCCCTCTAGCAGGCCTTACAGCCCTAAGGCAGGGTGCACTATACCACAGGTGAGGGCATATGTGCACGAGTACTATGCCCCTACAGTGTCTAAGCAAAACCTTAGACATTGTAAGTGCAGGGTAGCTGTAAGGAAAAGCCTCCTTGGCATGGTTACCCCCTGACTTTTTGCCTTTGCTGATGCTATGTTTTGAATTGAAAGTGTGCTGAGGCCTGCTAACCAGGCCCCAGCACCAGTGTTCTTTCCCTAACCTGTACTTTTTGTATCCACAATTGGCACACCCTGGCATCCAGGTAAGTCCCTTGTAACTGGTACCTCTGGTACCAAGGGCCCTGATGCCAGGGAAGGTCTCTAAGGGCTGCAGCATGTCTTATGCCACCCTGGAGACCCCTCACTCAGCACAGACACACTGCTTACCAGCTTGTATGTGCTAGTGAGAACAAAATGAGTAAGTCGACATGGCACTCCCCTCAGGGTGCCATGCCAGCCTCTCACTGCCTATGCAGTATAAGTGAGACACCCCTCTAGCAGGCCTTACAGCCCTAAGGCAGGGTGCACTATACCATAGGTGAGGGCACCAGTGCAAGAGCACTGTGCCCCTACAGTGTCTAAGACAAACCTTAGACATTGTAAGTGCAGGGTAGCCATAAGAGTATATCGTCTGGGAGTCTGTCAAACACGAACTCCACAGCACCATAATGGCTACACTGAAAACTGGGAAGTTTGGTATCAAACTTCTCAGCACAATAAATGCACACTGATGCCAGTGTACATTTTATTGTAAAACACACCCCAGAGGGCACCTTAGAGGTGCCCCCTGAAACTGTATCCAACTATCTGTGTAGGCTGACTGGTTCCAGCAGCCTGCCACACTAGAGACATGTTGCTGGCTCCATGGGGAGAGTGCCTTTGTCACTCTGAGGCCAGTAACAAAGCCTGCACTGGGTGGAGATGCTAACACCTCCCCCAGGCAGGAGCTGTAACACCTGGCGGTGAGCCTCAAAGGCTCACCCCTTTGTCACAGCACCGCAGGACACTCCAGCTAGTGTAGTTGCCTGCCCCCTCCGGCCACGGACCCCACTTTTGGCGGCAAGGCCGGAGGAAACAAAGAAAACAACAAGGAGGAGTCACTGACCAGTCAGGACAGCCCCTAAGGTGTCCTGAGCTGAAGTGACTAACATTTAGAAATCCTCCATCTTGCAGATGGAGGATTCCCCCAATAGGATTAAGGATGTGACCCCCTCCCCTTGGGAGGAGGCACAAAGAGGGTGTACTCACCCTCAGGGCTAGTAGCCATTGGCTACTAACCCCCCAGACCTAAACACGCCCTTAAATTTAGTATTTAAGGGCTCCCCTGAACCTAAGAATTTAGATTCCTGCAACTACAAGAAGAAGAGGACTGCTGAGCTGAAAAACCCCTGCAGAGGAAGAACAGAAGACACCAATTGCTTTGGCCCCAGACTTACCGGCCTGTCTCCTGCCTTCCAAAGAAACCTGCTCCAGAGACGCTTTCCAAGGGACCAGCGACCTCTGAATCCTCTGAGGACTGCCCTGCTTCAAGAAAGACAAGAAACTCCTGAGGACAGCGGCACTGCTCCAAAAGAACTGCAACTTTGTTTCAAGGAGCAGATTTAAAGACCCCTGCAACTCCCCGCAAGAAGCGTGAGACTTGCAACACTGCACCCGGCGACCCCGACTCGACTGGTGGAGAACCAACACCTCAGGGAGGACCCTCCGGCGACTCCAAGACTCTGAGTAACCAAAGTTGTCCCCCCTGAGTCCCCACAGCGACGCCTGCAGAGGGAATCCCGAGGCTCCCCCTGACTGTGACTACCTGAACTACATTTCCCGACGGCTGGAAAAGACCCTGCACCCGCAGCCCCCAGCACCTAAAGAAACGGACCTCCTGTGCAGAAGTGACACCCAGGAGGCCCTCTCCCTTGCCCAGGTGGTGGCTACCCCGAGGAGCACCCCCCCTTGCTTGCATCGCTGAAGAGACCCCTTGGTCTCTCATTGAAAACCATTACAAACCCGACGTGTGTTTGCACACTGCACCCGGCCGCCCACACGCTGCTGAGGGTGTACTTTTTGTGCTGACTTGTGTCCCCCCCCGGTGCCCTACAAAACCCCCCTGGTCTGCCCTCTGAAGACGTGGGTACTTACCTGCTGGCAGACTGGAACCGGGGCACCTCCTTCTCTCCATTGAAGCCAATGTGTTTTGGGCACCTCTTTGACCTTTGCACCTGACCGGCCCTGAGCTGCTGGTGTGATAACTTTGGGGTTGCTCTGAACCCCCAACGGTGGGCTACCTTGGACCAAAAACTGAAACCTGTAAGTGACTTACTTACCTGTTAAAACTAACATTCCTTTACCTCCCCCATGAACTGTGAAAATTGCACTGTGTCCATTTTTAAAACAGCTTATTGTGTTTTATGTAAAAAGTATACATGCTAATGTAATGATTCAAAGTTCCTAAAGTACTTACCTGCAATACCTTTCAAATGAGATATTACATGTAGAATTTGAACCTGTGGTTCTTAAAATAAACTAAGAAAATATATTTTTCTATAACAAAACCTATTGGCTGGATTTGTCTCTGAGTGTGTGTTCCTCATTTATTGCCTGTGTGTATGTACAACAAATGCTTAACACTACTCCTTTGATAAGCCTACTGCTCGACCACACTACCACAAAATAGAGCATTAGTATTATCTCTTTTTGCCACTATCTTACCTCTAAGGGGAACCCTTGGACTCTGTGCATGCTATTCCTTACTTTGAAATAGCACATACAGAGCCAACTTCCTACAGTAGCCATAGGAGTATATGGTCTAGAAGTCTGTCAAACACGAACTCCACAGTACCATAATGGCAAACTGGGAAGTTTGGTATCAAACTTCTCAGCACAATAAATGCACACTGATGCCAGTGTGCAATTTATTGTAAAATACACCCAGAGGGCATCTTAGAGATGCCCCCTGAAAACATACCCGACTTCCAGTGTAGGCTGACCAGTTCCTGCCAGCCTGCCACACACCAGACATGTTGCTGGCCACATGGGGACAGTGCCTTTGTCACTCTGTGGCCAGGAACAAAGCCTGTACTGGGTGGAGGTGCTTCTCACCTTCCCCTGCAGGAACTGTAACACCTGGCGGTGAGCCTCAAAGGCTCACCCCTTTTGTTACAGCGCCCCAGGGCATCCCAGCTAATGCAGATGCCCGCCCCTCCGGCCACTGCTCCCACTTTTGGCGGCAAGGCTGGAGGAGATAATGAGAAAAACAAGGAGGAGTCACCCACCATTCAGGACAGCCCCTAAGGTGTCCTGAGCTGAGGTGACTCTTGCCTTGAGAAATCCTCCATCTTGAGTTTTGAGGATTCCCCCAATAGGATTAGGGATGTGCCCCCCTCCCCACAGGGAGGAGGCACAAAGAGGGTGTAGCCGCCCTCAAGGACAGTAGCCATTGGCTACTGCCCTCCCAGACCTAAACACACCGCTAAATTCAGTGTTTAGGGGCTCCACAGATCCCAGGAAATCAGATCCCTGCAGCCTGAAGAAAGAAGGACTGCTGACCTACAAGCCTGCAGAGAAGGAGGAAGACGACAACTGCTTTGGCCCCAGCCCTATCGGCCTGTCTCCAACTTCGAAAACCTGCTCCAGCAACACATCCAACAGGGACCAGCGACCTCTGAAGCCTCAGAGGACTGCCCTGCCCCCAGGACCAAGAAACTCTCGTGAGCAGCGGCCCTGCTCAACAATCTGCAACAAACTTGCCACTTTTTTCACAACTTTAAAGACTTCACGTTTTCCGCCAGAAGCGAGAGACTTCACACTTTGCACCCGACGCCCCCAGCTCGACCTGCAAAAAGACAAACACCTCAGAGAGGACTCCCCGGCGACTGCGAGCCCGTGAGTAACCAGAGACGACCCCCCTGAGCCCCCACAGCGACACCTGCAGAGAGAATCCAGAGGCTCCCCCTGACCGCGACTGCCTGTGACAAGGGGCCAGACGCCTGGAACCAACACTGCACCCGCAGCCCCCAGGACCGGAAGGAACCGAACTCCAGTGCAGGAGCGACCCCCAGGCAACCCTTTGCCTAGCCCAGGTGGTGGCTACCCCAAGGAGCCCCCCCGTGCCTGCCTGCATCGTTGAAGTGACCCCCGGGTCCCTCCACTGTTTTCAATCTAAAACCAGACGCCTGTTTGCACACTGCACCCGGCTGCCCCTGTGCCGCTGAGGGTGTACTTTCTGTGCCTTCTGGTGTCCCCCCCCCCCCCCCGGGTGCTCTACAAAACCCCCCTGGTCTGCCCCCGAGGACGCAAGTACTTACCTGCTGGCAGACGGGAACCGGAGCATCCCTGTTCCCCATAGGTGCCTATGTTTTGGGCACCTCTTTGACCTCTGCACCTGACTGGCCCTGAGCTGCTGGTGTGGTAACTTGGGGTTGCCTTGACCCCCCAACGGTGGGCTGCCTAAGCCCTAAACTTGAGACTTGTGTTTTACTTACCTTCAAAACTAACCTTTACTTACCTCCCCCAGGAACTGTTGATTTTTGCTCTGTGTCCACTTTGAAAATAGCTTATTGCCATTTTTACAAAGACTGTATGTGATATTGCTTTCATTCAAAGTTCCTAAAGTACCTAAGTGAAGTACCTTACATTTAAAGTGGTTGATGTAAATCTTAAACCTGTGGTTCTTAAAATAAACTAAGAAAATATATTTTTCAATATAAAAACCTATTGGCCTGGAGTAAGTCTTTGAGTGTGAGTTCCTCATTTATTGCCTGTGTGTGTACAACAAATGCTTAACACTACCCTCTGATAAGCCTACTGCTCGACCACACTACCACAAAATAGAGCATTAGAATTACTTTTGCCACTATCTTACCTCTAAGGGGAACCCTCAGACTCTGTGCACACTATTTCTGACTTTGAAATAGTATATACAGAGCCAACCTCCTACACAGATTAAAATATATATGTCTTACTTAACAAAACACAGCTCCCTGCCATAGGGCTCTATATGCCTTCCTTAGAGGAGACATATATTTTGTTAAGAGATAGGGTGGCTTTGCCATTGGAGTATATGGCAAAGTCGAACTAGCAGGGAAATGAAAATGTCACTTACCCAGTGTACATCTGTTCGTGGCATTAGTCGCTGCAGATTCACATGTTTCGCACAGTCCGCTGCCTGGTGTTGGGCTCGGAGTATTACAAGTTGTTTTTCTTCGAAGAAGTCTTTTTTGGTCACAGGACCGAAGGACTCCTCCCTCTTCGGCTCCATTGCGCATGGGCGTCGACTCCATCTTAGATTGTTTTCCCCGCAGAGGGTGAGGATGGAGTTGTTTGCTATAAATAGTGCCCATGCAATGGAGTGAATACGTATGTACATAAAAAGTTTATAATAATTATTTACAAATGTACAAATGTTTAAGATTTAAGATCTACTTCTAAACGGCTACAGGCTTCCCGGGGAGGCGGGAGGGCACATGTGAATCTGCAGCGACTAATGCCACGAACAGATGTACACTGGGTAAGTGACATTTTCAGTTCGATGGCATATGTTGCTGCAGATACACATGTTTCGCATAGACTATAAAGCAGTTACCTCCCCTAAAAGCGGTGGTTTAGCCTGTAGGAGTTGAAGTAGTTTGGAATAATGTTCTTAGTACAGCTTGGCCCACTGTAGCTTGTTGTGCATTTAGTATGTCTACACAGTAGTGTTTAGTAAATGTATGAGGCGTAGACCAGGTTGCAGCCTTACATATTTCGCTCATAGGAATGTTTCCTAGAAAGGCCATTGTAGCACCTTTCTTTCTGGTTGAGTGTGCCTTTGGTGTAATAGGCAATTCTCTCTTGGCTTTAAGATAGCATGTTTGAATACATCTGACTATCCATCTAGCAATGCCTTGTTTAGAGATTGGATTTCCTATGTGTGGTTTTTGAAAAGCTATGAACAGTTGTTTTGTTTTCCTGATTAGCTTTGTTCTGTCAATGTAGTACATTAGTGCTCTTTTGATGTCTAATGTATGTAGTGCCCTTTCAGCCACGGAATCTGGTTGTGGGAAGAACACTGGCAATTCTACTGTTTGATTTAAATGGAATGGTGAGATTACTTTTGGTAGAAATTTTGGATTTGTTCTTAGAACTATTTTATTTTTGTGTATTTGAATAAATGGTTCTTGTATGGTAAATGCCTGTATTTCACTTACTCTTCTGAGGGATGTGATTGCAATGAGAAATGCGACTTTCCAGGTTAGATATTGCATTTCACAGGAATGCATGGGTTCGAAAGGTGGACCCATGAGTCTTGTTAAGACGATGTTAAGGTTCCATGAAGGAACTGGTGGTGTTCTTGGTGGTATAATTCTTTTTAGCCCTTCCATGAATGCTTTAATAACTGGTATTCTAAATAGAGACGATGAATGAGTAGTTTGTAGGTAAGCAGATATTGCTGCGAGGTGTATTTTTATAGATGAAAAAGCGAGATTCGCTTTTTGCAAATGTAGTAAGTATCCCACTATGTCCTTTGTAGAGGCATGCAATGGTTGGATTTGATTGGTATGGCAGTAGCAAACAAATCTTTTCCACTTAGATGCATAGCAGTGTCTAGTGGAAGCTTTTCTAGCTTGTTTTATGACCTCCATACATTCTTGTGTGAGGTCTAAGTGTCCGAATTCTAGGATTTCAGGAGCCAAATTGCCAGATTCAATGATGCTGGGTTTGGATGCCTGATCTGTTGTTTGTGTTGTGTTAACAGATCTGGTCTGTTGGGTAGTTTGACATGCGGTACTAGTGAAAGGTCTAGTAGAGTTGTATACCAAGGTTGTCTTGCCCATGTGGGTGCTATCAGTATGAGTTTGAGTTGGTTTTGACTCAACTTGTTTACTAGATATGGAAGGAGAGGGAGAGGGGGAAAAGCGCATGCAAATATCCCTGACCAACTCATCCATAGAGCATTGCCTTGTGATTCGCGGTGTGGGTACCTGGATGCGAAGTTTTGGCATTTTGCGTTTTCTTTTGTTGCGAACAAATCTATCTGGGGTGTTCCCCAAATTTGAAAGTACTTGTTCAGAACTTGGGGGTGAATTTCCCATTCGTGGACTTGCTGGTGGTCTCGCGAAAGGTTGTCTGCTAGTTGGTTTTGGATCCCTGGAATAAATTGTGCTATTAGGCGAATGTTGTTGTGAATCGCCCACTGCCATATTTTTTGTGTTAGGAGACACAATTGTGTTGAGTGTGTTCCTCCTTGTTTGTTTAAATAATACATTGTTGTCATGTTGTCTGTTTTGACAAGAATGTATTTGTGTGTTATTATGGGTTGAAAGGCTTTTAACGCTAGAAATACTGCTAACAGTTCTAGGTAATTGATATGAAATTTTGTTTGGTGTACATCCCCATTGTCCTTGAATGCTGTGGTGATTGAGGTGTGCTCCCCACCCTGTCATGGAAGCATCTGTTGTTATAACGTATTGAGGCACTGGGTCCTGAAATGTCCGCCCTTTGTTTAAATTGTTGCTGTTCCACCATAGAAGCGAGAGGTATGTTTGGCGGTCTACCAACACCAGATCTTGAAGTTGACCCTGTGCCTGTGACCATTGTGATGCTAGGCACTGTTGTAAGGGTCGCATGTGTAGTCTTGCGTTTGGGACAATGGCTATGCATGATGACATCATGCCTAGAAGTTTTAGCACAAATTTTGCTTGTATCTTTTGGTTTGGAAACATAGCACTTATTACCTTGTGGAATGCTTGCACTCTTTGTGGACTTGGAGTGGCAATTCCTTTTGATGTGTTGATGGTTGCCCCTAGATATTGTTGTGTCTGACACGGTTCGAGGTGTGACTTTGTATAGTTGATGGAGAAACCCAGTTTGTGAAGGGTTTGTATGACATATGTGGTGTTGTTTGTGCACTTTTTTACTGTGTTGGTCTTGATTAGCCAATCGTCTAGGTAAGGAAACACATGTATCTGTTGTCTCCTGATATGTGCTGCTACTACTGCTAGACATTTTGTGAATACTCTTGGTGCAGTTGTTATTCCGAATGGCAACACCTTGAATTGGTAATGTATTCCTTTGAATACGAACCTTAGGTACTTTCTGTGAGAAGGGTGTATCGGTATATGAAAGTACGCATCTTTTAGGTCTAATGTGGTCATGTAATCTTGCTGTTTGAGCAGTGGAATGATGTCTTGTAGTGTGACCATGTGAAAGTGGTCCGATATGATGTAGGTATTTAGTGTCCTGAGATCTAATATTGGTCTTAATGTTTTGTCTTTTTTTGGAATTAGAAAGTACAGGGAGTAAACTCCTGTGTTTTTTTGTTGTACTGGTACTAACTCTATTGCATCCTTTTGCAGTAGTGCTTGAACTTCTAGTCCTAAAAGTTCTAAATGTTGTGGTGACATTTTGCGTGTTTTTGGAGGGATGTTTGGTGGGAATTTGTGGAATTCTATGCAATAGCCATGTTGGATTATTGCTAATACCCAATTGTCTGTTGTAATCTGCTGCCAAGATTGGTAGAATTGGCTTAGTCTTCCCCCCACTGGTGTTGAGTGAAGGGGTTGTGTGACTTGAAAGTCACTGTTTAGGTGGAGGTGTTTTTGGAGTCTGGAATCTTCCCCTACTCCTTGGGAATTGACCTCCTCTATATCCCCTGAAACCTCCCCTTTGGAATGAACCCTGATATGGTGTGGTTCTTGTTTGTTGGCTGGTGGTGTCTGTGGGTTGGCCACGAAACCCCCCTCTAAATGGAGTTTTTCTAAAAGAGCCTCTGCTCTGCGGGGAGTAGAGTGCGCCCATGGCTTTGGCCGTGTCTGTGTCCTTTTTAAGTTTTTCAATGGCTGTGTCCACTTCAGGGCCAAAAAGTTGTTTCTCGTTGAAGGGCATATTAAGGACAGCCTGCTGGATTTCAGGTTTGAAGCCTGAAGTGCGGAGCCAAGCGTGTCTCCTTATGGTGACAGCAGTGTTGACTGTTCTCGCTGCAGTATCGGCTGCGTCCATTGAAGAGCGGATTTGATTGTTTGAGATCGTTTGTCCCTCTTCAACTATTTGCTGCGCCCTTTTTTGGTATTCCTGGGGAAGATGGTCTATGAGAAGTTGCATCTCATCCCAGTGTGCGCGGTCATATCGGGCCAGCAGCGCTTGAGAATTTGCGATGCGCCACTGGTTGGCTGCCTGTGATGCTACTCTTTTTCCTGCTGCATCAAATTTTCTGCTTTCTTTGTCCGGAGGTGGGGCGTCGCCAGATGTATGGGAATTTGCTCTTTTGCGAGCTGCCCCTACTACTACGGAGTCAGGTGGTAACTGCGAAGTAATAAACACTGGGTCTGTGGGTGGTGGTTTGTATTTCTTATCCACCCTTGGGGTGATGGCTCTTGATTTTACGGGCTCTTCAAAAATTTGTTTTGCATGCCGTAACATCCCTGGTAGCATTGGGAGACATTGATATTGGATATGTGTAGCTGAGAGGGTGTTAAATAAAAAATCATCCTCTATAGGATCGGAATGCAGTTGGACATTGTGGAATTCTGCTGCCCTAGCCACCAGTTGCGAGTATGAGGTACTGTCCTCTGGCGGTGACGGCTTTGTGGGGTATGAATCGGGATCATTGTCCGGCACTGGGGTGTCATAGGTCCCAAGCGTCTTGATCCTGATTATCTTGACTTATGGTAGTTTGCGCTGGTGAGTGCATTTGTGGTGGTGTTTGTGCCGGCGATGCCTGTTGTGGTGGAGAGGGCGGAGGCGTGACTTTTTTAACCACTTTGGCTTGTGGTTGTGCGTCATCCTTGAGAAGTCCGATCCTTCTTTTTCTCATTATTGGGGGAAGGGTTGATATCTTCCCTGTGTCTTGCTGGATGTACAGTCTCTTTTGTGTGTAGTCTGATTCTACACTTTGGAGCTCTTGTCCAAATCTGTGCATCTGGCCACTTATTCCTTGTTCCTCTGTGTAGGATGGAGGTGTGGAACTTTTCGGCGCCGAGAGAGAATCTTTTTTCGGCTTCGGCACCGACAGAATTTTTGTGGCTTTCGGCAGTGTGTCTCGGTGCCGATGTTTTTCGGTGCCGGCATCTTGTTTTTGCCTCTCGGAGCCGCTATCTCGGCTCCGAGGTTGCTCCATGGCGGTCCCTCGACCGGAGTCGGGTGTCTTCGCTATGGGCGTGCCCTTTTTCGGCGCCTTCGACGGCTCGCCGGTTTTATGGGTCGAGCCATGGCCTGTTGGCAGTGGCGTCCCCTGGGCTTTTGTCTTCTCGATGGTTTTAATTTTCGACGTCTTACTCACTGTTTGTTGCTGTTGTTCGACGTCGGAGTCTCCGGATTCTGATTCCGGAACCGAGAATGTTTCCTCTTCGTCGTCGAAACGTTGTTTTGTCGGCGTGGACGCCATTTGTAGACGCCTGGCTCTTCGGTCCCGGAGTGTTTTTCTGGACCGGAAGGCTCGACAGGCCTCACAGGTATCCTCCTTGTGCTCGGGGGACAAGCACAAGTTACAGACCAAGTGCTGATCTGTATAAGGATACTTACTGTGACATTTTGGGCAGAAACGAAACGGGGTCCGTTCCATCGGCTTCGATGTCGCACGCGGTCGGGCTGACCAGGCCCCGATGGGGGATCGAAGCTACCCCAAAGTCTTCCGATGATCGGTGTCGATGTACCTAACTATCCCGATACCGAACGGAACAATACCGACGCTTTCTTCCGAGATTCTGACTAACTTTCCGAACCGAAACACGGAGCGAAAAGGAATACGTCCGAACCCGACAGCGGAAAAAAACAATCTAAGATGGAGTCGACGCCCATGCGCAATGGAGCCGAAGAGGGAGGAGTCCTTCGGTCCCGTGACCAAAAAAGACTTCTTCGAAGAAAAACAACTTGTAATACTCCGAGCCCAACACCAGGCAGCGGACTGTGCGAAACATGTGTATCTGCAGCAACATATGCCATCGAACACACTGTTCTTCCTATTTGCAGTGGCAGGCTCGGGCCATTTTGCACTGTCACACACAAGGTGGCACAAACAATCCTGCAGCCCTTAGTGGACACACTCCCTTACATGTCCTGGGTACCCTGGGTCCCATATACTACAGACTTAGAAAAAACAGTATTTGCCAATTGGGGACATCCAATTCAAAATAACTTTTGCAAAGGGACTGAACACTGTCAATAAGGCCTGGGCAGCAGGCCCCAGTGTACTCTCAGAGTCAAAAGATCAGCAGCTAGTAGTCCAAATGAAGGCAAAATGTGTGGGGAATCCTGTTTCCTTACAGGTCGTGTATTTCTATTTTAACAGTCTAATTTTTCTATCTTGCAAGTTTTTCTGTTTGGTGGCATTTTGTCTGGTTATAAATAGCAACCATATTTTATGATGTTCTGCACCCACTTATCAGAGCCAGTTTTCCTCCATTCCTGAATGAAAAATCCACCAGCCTGTCCCTCTACAGGTGTTCGTAGTTGAGAGATTCCCCTCAGAGCTCAGAGTCGCGTGATTCATATAGTCTGACTCTTTCCCTTGTTCTCTCTGGAAAGGAATGTCTGGACTGCAACAAATATCTCCACTGTGTGCTTGGTTCCTATGCGCCCGCTCCTTAGGTGCTCTGCATCTTCTGTGGAACTGGATGGCAACCTGTTCTTCCCATTGCTCTCCTAGATGGAGTGCCCCCTGTACATGATCCCTACAGCTCTTGAATTGCAATTGCCTTTTTTCATTTGTTTGAGACTGTCATTTATAACAGGCTCATTTAAGGCTGGTGCTCATGCTCCTCTGTCTGCTGGCTGTGTTGGCAGCGTCAAGGAGATCATCAGGTCAAGCATGCGAGATGATCTTGCCCTCCTATTATAGCCTTTGCTCTTTAATGCAGACCTAACAGAAGCTGCATCAGTTCTTTTATCCCCTCCCATTGTCAGAACCCATATTGGTTTAGGAGTGCATTTGTTAACAATACACCACAGTGTGGCTGCCGACACATGTATCTTCTTTCCTACAGCTTCCATTCTCTTGTTGTTCTTTTTTGGGGGTAGGGGGTTCCTGTGGACGCTGGAGCCTTGCCCGTTTTCAGGCTGTGAAGACTATGATCAAATCTGCTTTAATATAAACTGGGTAATGGGTAGATGGCTTATAATTTTCTCCATCCTTAGTGTTTCACTGTTTCAGGTGAAGCTGGTTATTTAAAAGCTTATTTCTGCGGTAAATGATGCAGGGTAGCAATGACAAGCTGTTTTTCTTCTGTGATGGCAGAAGTGGTTCCTGCAGGAAGAATGACCCAGCCTTCTCCTCTTCTGGTTGCACCCTATAGGTGTCTGATGCCCTTATAAGCACCATGTAGTACAGAGAAAAGTAATCTGGGGACGAGGGTGTTGAAGGGTAGGACTCTATCCCCCCCACCCTCACAATAGTCAGTGTCCAAGTCCTACCATATATTCTCATCACCTCGAGGGACTTAGGATCGTCTGATTATACTGTTCTCCTCACAATAAAATGCATCCCTTTTTACTCCTGAGTTTGTGGATTTGCTGGGGTTTAAGATAATTTGGTCCTCCTCTTCTGCCCTACTCCCCGCTTCTTTCACAGAATACAAAATGGAATTAGGGAATAGGCAAATTCAGCTGAGAGTAAATGTTTTTTCTTTTTGATGTAGCCTGCTCAAAATCGACCTTTGAAGCAACATTTCTTTTAAAGATTGAAATGACCCCCCCCTCCCAAATCTCATTCCTTCCTCCAATCCCCTTTCAGAATCAAATCTGAACATAAACATCTGTTCCCTCTGCAGTCTTGACTACAACACATGGGCCTCCCTTCACTTTGTTTTCCCTTCAACTACCGAATGCTTAGGTGTTTGAGGTTTGTTTTGGAGTCAAGTCCATAACCTTTAACTGTACAGCATCTCTGTGGCACTGTAATCATGTTTTTTCAGTGCCTGCAATGTATCATTTGGTATATTCTCCAGTAAATCTTCATTGTCCAAGACCGTGAAAGCCATGTTGGACTCCTGTTCTTCCTTGTCCCCTTTGCTTCAACAAGTACATACTTATTATTTGATATTCCCAGGTCCTTGAAGGGAACCTTACTTAGACTGAATCATGGCTTCATATGCTCACCTCTCCTTTTCCCCTTTGACAGTACTCAGACGTATGGTGTTTGTGGCAGGCAAAGTTACAAACTGTGCGTCTTTTGGGGCCAACCTCTGATGAAATTTTGGAGAGAGTCCATTAAGGGTTTTTGCTATACATTCTTAAACCTGGAGGATGACTAAGCAAACTTACCATCCTCTGAAGAACACACTCTGACCCACACTGTGTAAGCCCAAAAATAAAAAATCGTCTCCTTGTGTTTTCTCTTTGTGTTTTTTTCTTGGCCTTTTCTCCTTTGTTAATTTCTGCTGCAATCTATGTTTTGTACCCCTTTTTGGTGCTTACAAGCTCATACTCAGAGCTATAGACTGACAATCCAAGAGCCTAAAATCAGAATACAAATATGAGAACCATGCATTGTGTATTTTTTGGGGGGAGGTGAGGGGGGCCTTGCATTACACACCTGTTGTTTGATGCCCAAGAGGGAGAATACAAATACTGTCATAAATACAATCAAATCATGGAGTTATCTATGGGCAGTCCTTGACTAGCAGTGTTTTAGACTGGAATTTATTCAGGCTATTAAGGTACTATATTTCAACTCCCTTAGTGCCAGACTTCGAATTATGGGATATAAGTCAGGAAACAAATCCTGATAACAAGAGGAACAAGGCAAGGCTGTCCATCCTCTCAGCTGTTATTTGATCTCTATATTAACCCCTTTATTAGTCTCTTAGAAAGGAACTTTTGGATTCCCCCAGTGGAGGTGAATCAGGTCAAAAACAAGGTCCTGGCATATGCAGACGAAATAGCGGTGACTACTACTAACCCCTTGAGAGCCATAGGGAGATAGAGTCTTTTGGATGTACTCTGGGTACAAGCTCAATGTGGCAAAAATGCAGGTTATATGCACAAAGGTAACCTGCCTCAAGGATTCTTGAGGGGTGGAGGAAGCAGTTAATTTAGTGAACAAATCACATACGATGTAAATCACCTGGTTAGACTGAATTTAGTTCCTCTCCTAGGTCAGAAACTTAGGTGAATCAACAGTTTACACCTCTCACTGGTAGGGAGGTGTA
Organism: Pleurodeles waltl; assembly: GCF_031143425.1. NCBI lineage: Eukaryota > Metazoa > Chordata > Amphibia > Caudata > Salamandridae > Pleurodeles > Pleurodeles waltl. The sequence continues at coordinate 373,374,985 of NC_090450.1, read as the reverse complement.
ACATCTTGAAAATGACAATCTGACCCAAGCTGCTGTATCCTTTCAGAGCTATCTCTCTGGAGTTTAGCAAATTTTGGTTAGCTAAATTAGAAAGTGTATGCTACAGTTTCATTTGGGAGTTTAAAAAGCCCAGAAGGGCCTCTAAATTCATGGTATTGCCTAAGGACAACAGGAGGTTGGCTGTCCCACATTTTACATTGTATTATTGGTTCTATATGCTTCAACATTTGGGTATATTGGTCACGGGCAGAACAGGGAGTTTAACCACAGCATAATCCCTATCAATGTATGAGCTAATCTTGGCCATGGATTCCAAGCATTGGCTGCTGAAAAATACTGAGCCTAGCTATTACAAGAAAACAAAGTTTAAGGTTCTATATTGGGCATACAAGGACTGGTGACAGGTCAAAAGAGATATTGGGCTCCAGAAATTCAATTACTATACACCTCTCTGGGGGTCGCTGACCTTACCTGAGCTATTTCATGATGCAGTAGGAAGACTGTTTGAATGGAAGGGGGTTGCGATGCTAGGGGATTTCTTTGAGGAGGGGCAAACGCTCTCCTTTAGTGATCCTGAAGAAACGTATGACTTGACTAGGGCAGACTTTTTCAAATTTTTCCAGATTCATGATTTTCTTAATAAATTGCATTACAGCCAATTCTCACCTAGCCGGGTCCCATTAGTTGATGCTATCAACAAAAGAGTCAGATTTGGGACAATCTATTCTTTGTTACTAGAAGGATTGTCTGATGACGTGGAGTCTCAAAACTCCAAATGAGAAAGGAGACTTTGCATCAAACGGGTACTTCTCCAGGAGTCACTAGAACTCAGTAGAAAAGTACTGATTACAGAAGGGCTAAAGAGACAGCGTTACAACACTATATTTGATCTATATTGTACGCCGGCTAAAATGTATAAATGGAGTAGGAGATCTGATAGATGTCACTGATCTGGAGCCAATCAAGCTGACATTATGCATATCTAGTTTGCATGCTTGACTCTGGCTTTATTTTTATTTTTTTTAAGATATTAGCTCCTTTATTGCCATGGTCATAAGGGAACGGGTGTAAGTCACTGCTGCAAATATGTTACTATGGCTAGTTGCAGACTCACCTAGCACCAAGAACTTGTATAGAGAATCATATTTTGTATATATTGTAATGTCAGTGGCCCGCCTGTGTATAGCCTCAGATTGCCTAAAAGTAAGGCCCCTACATTTGCAGAATGGAGGTCTAGATTGCTATCAATCAATATGGAGATTAACTTCTATGGAGGCAAGGGTTTGGAATTGGTCTCCTATTACTAGATGATTAGATACCATGAAATAGGGACTTTCTTTGACAATTGTCACAAAGGCTTCACTTTTTACCATTTCTCTACCTTTCTCTATGACCTGTATTCTACTACCTCCCCATCTATGAACTCTTGTGGTTACTATATTACTGTCGGTCTGTTTAGTCAGCACTGAGATGCACGTGGTCTCTCCCAAGCAATAACATATGATATAAATATATTTTTCTTATTCATGGTTTCTACTTATAAGCTAATTTATGCAATGCATTTTATGTAGAGTTGTTAATGTATCAATGCTAGGGTGCTATTCAACAGTATTAAGGAGGATGTTAAGGAAGGCTCAGAGATTGGAGTTAATTTATTACTCTGCTCCATCACCCAGGCGAATAGTTTTAATTATTTGAAACTGGCAAATGCACTTTTATATTTTCCCAGTTGCACTATTGTGTTGTTGTATATTATGCACTTTAAGGAGATTTTCTGCTGTAATGAAGTCTGACAGGGCTGATTTCTATAGATAGTTCTACCATGTTGGGAGTGGACAGAATGGTGCATCTTGGGATAGCTAGATGTCACACTTCCCAGGAAGTAGTCCATTAGCCACAAAAGGGCATTTTTGACGCATAAATAGGGCACCCTGGCACTAAGAACTCAGATCTCAACTTGACTTGAAGGAGGGCTGAGGAACTGTCCTGTTGCATCGTGGAACCAGCAAAGAGATACTGCACCACAGTGGACTGCAATGCTGAACCCAGTGGCTAGCTAGGGAAAGGAACTTTTCCCGCTCTGTACTCCTTGAGGAGGAGCAGTCTACAGAGTCCAGCCCAAGCCAAAAGACTCCAAGGGTCAGTGAGCTGGCCTCCTGTTCACAGCATAGCTGTGAAGCTCGCTGGAGCAAGTTGGTAGCCCAATGTCTTCAACCTACCAACTGCCACCGTGCAGCACCAGGAACCAGGACATGAAGCACACAGTTGCAGCCAAATGCACTGAGCCAGGGAGTGTTGTTGAAATGCAGCTGGGACCCCAGAGGACGAGTTATCAACAAGGAAGGGTTACGCTGAGACTGCAATATTGTGCCACCAGGAGTCCAGTGGCAACTGGGCTTCTGCCTGCACAGAGAGAACTTCGAGGGACGTCGACCCTGTTACCACGACCGCCTCATCCTCTTTGTGGATAGATGAGTAGTTGCAGCAAATCCTACGCCAAACACATCACATCCACAGTGTCCTTTGAGCATCTTAAGACTACTTCCATAGGAAAGGATAAAAGGGCCCAAACTGCCTGAAGACTGCCACTCCTGTTGAAGTAACTTTTTCTCAGGACCTTGCTGGTCCTCCTGGCTGGCTCCCTTCTGAAGTTGCTCGCCTAAAGGGACTCTAAATGACAGAAATATAGCAGCTTAAACTTTCTCGTGAACAAGTTTCCAAGTGTCAAATTCATTGAATTTGACAATGCTTGTTTGCGGTTGAGTTAAATAATCTGATTTACTGTACCTTGTAAATTCTATATCTCTGGAATCCTCCATAGGATCTAGAAAGACACAAAAATACAGTCTATTTTTATAAACCGGTGTTGGATGTCTTTGGTGTGTTGTTATTTTCTTCTTCAATTATTTGGTGCTGTTTAAATGATTTACATTTGATCCTTTGTGTAAGCCTTGCTGCTCAGAGCCACAGCTACCCAGGGATGAGGTGAAAGTATGACTAACAAAAACTAAAAGAGATGACATCCTGTACGGTAACTATACTGAAATTTTCAGAGAGGACATATCTGTTGGGAGGCCTCCGATTGAGATCTGAACTTAAGAAGCTTTCCTTTTTGGGATGTGGAAGAAGACTCCTTTGCCCCCGTGTTGAGGGGGCACCGTCTCTGTTCCCCTTTTGAGAAGGCGTGCCTGGACCTCTTCTTTCAGTAGGGTAAGTTGTTCCGTACTGTGGTTATCTGTCCAGGATGGGATGTTTAGTGGGATTAAGATGAGCTCGAGGCAACAGTGGTGCTCGATGATAGATAAAAGCCGCCAATCTTAGGTGATCTATTCTCAATGGTGAGGAAATCCCTGGTGCCTCTCATCAACAGGTGTAATGTGATCGGGAAGGAAGGGCAAGTCAATGTTTGCATCACAAGACTCCTTTTGAGGGCGTGCCTCAGCCCTTGGGAGTTGTTGCCACTGAATATGGCCCACGCAGAACCCCTATCCCCCTGTAGGTGGTATGCCAGCTGCTGGCGTGGATATGAGTGAATTAGGGAAGTGCCCTTGGATTTGCTCCTTGTTTGCTGCCTCCAAAAGAAGCCTCTGGCAGAAGGGACTGGAAAGGCACCCATGACCTTAGCAGTATTGGTATCCTTTATCTTTTCAAACTTCTCAGCAACTGGCAGACCTAACAGGTGTTCTCCATTAGAGGGTAGGTTGATTAAATGTTATTTTACCTTTGGATTGAAGCTAGAGATATGCAGCCAAGAGATCACATAGATGTTCACCCCTGTGTCAGCTGTATCAACTGAGTATAATGCACACTGCATGGTGATGTTGAATATGGCTTTCCCCTCCTCTACAATCTCTTCTACATTCTCTGGTATTTGTCAGGGACTACGGTCTCAATCTCTTCCCACTGGACCATGTTGAAGCAGGAAAGGAAGCCTACCGAACTGGTGATGCTCCAATGGGCACTACCCTCTTGCCAGCTGCATAAATGAGCTTAATCTCCTTATCAGAAGAAGGGGGCATCGGCTGTTGCTCGATTCTAAGTGGGGGAACTAACCATGAGTCTGGAGGGGCAAGTCCACTGATAGAGGGGAATCAGATGGTGCAATCTTACTTTTTTTTCTCAAGCCTAGGTGTTCCCACCTGGGATTTTACGGGCTCCTAAAAATCTCTGGGTCAGATTTAACATAGCCTTTAGCACATAGAGAAACTGGAAGGAGTGCTCTTTTCTTAAGAGTGTCGCCACTATGGACTCATCATGTTCAAAGTGAGGTATGTCAACATCGTAGTAGGCGGCTGCAAGTTGGATGACAATGTGGTATGCAGTGGTGTCATTCGGTGAGGAAGCCCTAAGTGGGATGCGATCAAGGTCAGTCACAATCGGGAGTTCCATGTCATAGTTACCCACAAGGATCGTTCGTAGGGTGTGGGTAGGCTGGTACAACAATGTCCTATGATGGGGAGTAGAGGCTATGGCTACCTGCAGCTGAATGAGAATCCGGTGACATCTGAGGGGACGTCACAGGCGATAAGGAAGGTGGAGGTGGATGACACTTGGGTGAAATAGGAGGGCGGCTAAGACCCCGGTCCTGGAGGCGCAGAATGCAAAAGTGTGTTAGGTTTCTGAAGCATCCTAGAAGGAGGATCTTTTCTTTTTAGGCAAAGACTTTCTAGTGGCAGAGAGCTCGTCTGTGGGGGGTAAATAATGATGCAATGCTGCTTTTTATCCAGCTCCAGCTGGAGCTTCGAGAATGTGCTTCTCCTCTGAGTTGGCAGTTAAAAACTGCCTATGAGCAGACGTTAGTTTCAGCAAGGTGGCACTTTCAGCTTAGATGCTGGTGTCAACTTCAAAGTTGTGGCACAGAAAGATTCTATTTCTCGAGAACCAATGGGGGGGCGTCAGTGCTCTTGGCAAGCTCTGGACTCAGTGTCGACCAAAGTCCGAGGCTTATGTACAGGGCACAATGCCAGGTCCTTGAATGTGTTGTTCTCAGTTCTGATGTGCAGCTGCTTGTGAACCCTGGAAATCTGTGCATATTTGTGGGTGTCTTGAGAGACTTTCTCCTTGTCTATTCCAGTGCTGTGATGATGGGCCGGTACATCGGGTGTCTCACTAAATTCCTCCCCTTAGGCACCAAAGGGTCTACTTTACTAAAGATATCTGGCATCTCAGATGATGATCAAAACATCTTGTTGTGTGCCCATCGCCGGTTTCTCTGATGACAAAGGATCTTTTTGCTCCACAAGGCCACACAGGAATTCTAGCGGGTGTCGCCCTGCTCTGGGGATGGGTACGGGTTATACATAGCGTTGAGGTCAGCCCAGAGGTACATTGAATGGATGCTATAAGAGATCCCATCAGTACCACTTAATCACTTTCTGCACATCATCTTCACTCTCCAAGGAAGATATGGGGCCCTGAAGAGCAAGGGTGCACTGAAGGCCAGGTGGCCTGGTCTTTGATTACCATGTACAGAGTGTTGGACTGAAGAAGGAGGAAAAAATGTAACAAGCTTTGGAGTAGAAAACTATTCTCGGTGACAGGGATCAGAATGTTCAGTGTGAAACTTGTTAATATTGGGAACAACGGCGAAGTTAAACAATCTAGCAATGGAGTCGATGTACATGCACATTCACTACCAGGGGAGTAATAGAATTTAAAAAAAAATGTTTTTTAAGTTTCTACAGTCCAAGCTCAACACTAGATGGAAGGAGTATGCAGAGCATGTTTAACTACAACCACACAAGCTTCGAACAGTGTTGCCCTAGTAGCCCAATCACCTAATTTGAAATGACCCTGAATGCACTCAAGTCGACTGTCCCTCCCCTTCAGGGTATAACACGTCAGTTCCAATAGCACAACCACGAATGAAGTAGGAAGGCAACAGGTCTCTGGGGAGGAAGGAGATCCACATGTGACTATGAAGGTAAACACTTGAGTAGGAAAACTAACTGGCTACTTACGGATAGGAGTAGTTTTCCAGCATGACTGGCTACTTACGGATAGGAGTAGTTTTCCAGCATGAAGAGTTTTCTGGATTTATGTGATGAGCATTATTCCACCATATAGTGGTTCGTCCAGAATGTTTTAGTCCCTTTTCTCTTCCTCACTCTTTTTTGTTGTTGTTGGGCAACAACAATCCCAAACATTTGGTGCTGGGTCAACCTTCTCTGACATCAGATGCTCTTCCTCAGACGCCTCACTCTTGGTCGCCTTCAGATTTTTTTTCCACTTCCTTCTAGTGTTCTGTATTGTTGTGTATGACTGCTCTGTTTACCTTTATCATCTCATATTCTGGGGAGGCCAGTGTCTCGACTGTAAATCCAGAAGACTCTTCAAGCTCCAAAACTACTCCTATATGGTTTTGCAGCGTGAATCTTTTCTGGACTCACATATTGTACACTGATTTTTGCAGCGGTTTTCTTCATTGTGATGAATGGGGTGAAGATGAGGACGAATTTGTGAACATATGTTTCAGAACTTTTTGTTCCATCTGTGCTTCTCTGTTTACTTGAATGTCGATGCAATAGTGTTTTGTGAACTTGTGTATTGATGACTATATCTTTTGTGTAGCTGTTGTTCAATGAAGCCTTAGAAAGAAAAGCTTTCCTTCTAATTGAATACCCACTTTTTGTGACATATTTCAATCATCTGTTGTAGGAAAGTACCATCTTTCTTGGCATGTTACACCCAATTTCTACTCGTTTGTCACTGTGTGAGAAAGTAGCCTCTTTCTAGCCTTTGTTACCCCCACTTTTGGCCTGTTTGTGAGTGTATGTCAGGGTGTTTTCACTGTCTCACTGGGATCCTGCTAGCCAGGGCCCAGTGCTCATAGTGAAAACCCTATGTTTTCAGTATGTTTGTTATGTGTCACTGGGACCCTGCTAGTCAGGACACCAGTGCTCATAGGTTTGTGGCCTATATGTATGTGTTCCCTGTGTGGTGCCTAACTGTCTCACTGAGGCTCTGCTAACCAGAACCTCAGTGGTTATGCTCTCTCTGTACAAATTGTCACTAACAGGCTAGTGACCAATTTCACCAATTTACATTGGCATACTGGAACACCCTTATAATTCCCTAGTGTAAGGAAATGCCTCCTTGGCATGGTTGCCCCCTGACTTTTTGCCTTTGCTGATGCTATGTTTACAATTGAAAGTGTGCTGAGGCCTGCTAACCAGGCCCCAGCACCAGTGTTCTTTCCCTAACCTGTACTTTTGTATCCACAATTGGCAGACCCTGGCATCCAGATAAGTCCCTTGTAACTGGTACTTCTAGTACCAAGGGCCCTGATGCCAAGGAAGGTCTCTAAGGGCTGCAGCATGTCTTATGCCACCCTGGAGACCTCTCACTCAGCACAGACACACTGCTTGCCAGCTTGTGTGTGCTAGTGAGGACAAAACGAGTAAGTCGACATGGCACTCCCCTCAGGGTGCCATGCCAGCCTCTCACTGCCTATGACAGTATAGGTAAGACACCCCTCTAGCAGGCCTTACAGCCCTAAGGCAGGGTGCACTATACCATAGGTGAGGGTACCAGTGCATGAGCACTGTACCCCTACAGTGTCTAAGCAAAACCTTAGACATTGTAAGTGCAGGGTAGCCATAAGAGTATATGGTCTGGGAGTCGGTTTTACACGAACTCCACAGCACCATAATGGCTACACTGAAAACTGGGAAGTTTGGTATCAAACTTCTCAGCACAATAAATGCACACTGATGCCAGTGTACATTTTATTGCAAAATACACCCCAGAGGGCACCTTAGAGGTGCCCCCTGAAACTTAACCGACTGTCTGTGTAGGCTAACTAGTTCCAGCAGCCTGCCACACTAGAGACATGTTGCTGGCCCCATGGGGAGAGTGCCTTTGTCACTCTGAGGCCAGTAACAAAGCCTGCACTGGGTGGAGATGCTAACACCTCCCCCAGGCAGGAGCTGTAACACCTGGCGGTGAGCCTCAAAGGCTCACCCCTTTGTCACAGCACCGCAGGACACTCCAGCTAGTGGAGTTGCCCGCCCCCTCCGGCCCGGCCCCCACTTTTGGCGGCAAGGCCGGAGAAAATAATGAGAATAACAAGGAGGAGTCACTGGCCAGTCAGGACAGCCCCTAAGGTGTCCTGAGCTGAGGTGACTAACTTTTAGAAATCCTCCATCTTGCAGATGGAGGATTCCCCCAATAGGGTTAGGATTGTGACCCCCTCCCCTTGGGAGGAGGCACAAAGAGGGTGTACCCACCCTCAGGGCTAGTAGCCATTGGCTACTAACCCCCCAGACCTAAACACGCCCTTAAATTTAGTATTTAAGGGCTACCCTGAACCCTAGAAAATTAGATTCCTGCAACAACAAGAAGGACTGCCTAGCTGAAAACCCCTGCAGAGGAAGACCAGAAGACAACAACTGCCTTGGCTCCAGAAACTCACCGGCCTGTCTCCTGCCTTCCAAAGAACTCTGCTCCAGCGACGCCTTCCAAAGGGACCAGCGACCTCTGAATCCTCCGAGGACTGCCCTGCTTCGACAACTACAAGAAACTCCCGAGGACAGCGGACCTGCTCCAAAAAGACTGCAACTTTGTTTCAAGAAGCAGCTTTAAAGAACCCTGCAACTCCCCGCAAGAAGCGTGAGACTTGCAACACTGCACCCGGCGACCCCGACTCGGCTGGTGGAGAACCAACACCTCAGGGAGGACCCCCGGACTACTCTACGACTGTGAGTACCAAAACCTGTCCCCCCTGAGCCCCCACAGCGCCGCCTGCAGAGGGAATCCCGAGGCTTCCCCTGACCGCGACTCTCTGAAACCTAAGTCCGACGCCTGGAAAAGACCCTGCACCCGCAGCCCCCAGGACCTGAAGGACCGGACTTTCACTGCAGAAGTGACCCCCAGGAGTCCCTCTCCCTTGCCCAAGTGGAGGTTTCCCTGAGGAAGCCCCCCCCTTGCCTGCCTGCAGCGCTGAAGAGATCCCGTGATCTCTCATTGACTTCCATTGCGAACCCAACGCTGTTCTAACACTGCATCCGGCCGCCCCCGCGCCGCTGAGGGTGAAATTTCTGTGTGGGCTTGTGTCCCCCCGGGTGCCCTACAAAACCCCCCTGGTCTGCCCTCCGAAGACGCGGGAACTTACCTGCAAGCAGACCGGAACCGGGGCACCCCCTTCTCTCCATTGAAGCCTATGCGTTTTGGGCACCACTTTGAACTCTGCACCTGACCGGCCCTGAGCTGCTGGTGTGGTAACTTTGGGGTTGCTCTGAACCCCCAACGGTGGGCTACCTTGGACCAAGAACTGAACCCTGTAAGTGTCTTACTTACCTGGTAAAACTAACAAAAACTTACCTCCCCCAGGAACTGTGAAAATTGCACTGTGTCCACTTTTGAAATAGCTATTTGTGAATAACTTGAAAAGTATACATGCAATTGAAATGATTCAAAGTTCCTAATGTACTTACCTGCAATACCTTTCAAACAAGATATTACATGTTAAATTTGAACCTGTGGTTCTTAAAATAAACTAAGAAAAGATATTTTTCTATAACAAAACCTATTGGCTGGATTTGTCTCTGAGTGTGTGTACCTCATTTATTGTCTATGTGTATGTACAACAAATGCTTAACACTACTCCTTGGATAAGCCTACTGCTCGACCACACTACCACAAAATAGAGCATTAGTATTATCTATTTTTACCACTATTTTACCTCTAAGGGGAACCCTTGGACTCTGTGCATGCTATTCCTTACTTTGAAATAGCACATACAGAGCCAACTTCCTACACCTAGTATATGGTACTAAGGTACCCAGGGTATTGGGGTTCCAGGAGATCCCTATGGGCTGCAGCATTTCTTTTGCCACCCATAGGGAGCTCTGACAATTCTTACACAGGCCTGCCACTGCAGCCTGAGTGAAATAACGTCCACGTTATTTCACAGCCATTTTACACTGCACTTAAGTGACTTATAAGTCACCTATATGTCTAACCTTTACCTGGTAAAGGTTGGGTGCTAAGTTACTTAGTGTGTGGGCACCCTGGCACTAGCCAAGGTGCCCCCACATTGTTCAGGGCCAATTCTCCGGACTTTGTGAGTGCGGGGACACCATTACATGCGTGCACTACATATAGTTCACTACCTATATGTAGCTTCACAATGGTAACTCCGAATATGGCCATGTAACATGTCTATGATCATGGAATTGCCCCCTCTATGCCATCCTGGCATAGTTGGCACAATCCCATGATCCCACACGTTTGTACGTCAGACCTGGGTACTGCCAAACTGCCTTTCCTGGGGTTTCACTGCAGCTGCTGCTGCTGCCAACCCCTCAGACAGGTTTCTGCCCTCCTGGGGTCCAGCCAGGCTTGGCCCAGGAAGGCAAAACAAAGGGCTTCCTCAGAGAGAGGGTGTTACACCCTCCCCCTTGGAAAATGGTGTGAAGGCAGGGGAGGAGTAGCCTCCCCCAGCCTCTGGAAATGCTTTCATGGGCACACATGGTGCCTATTTCTGCATAAGCCTGTCTGCACCGGTTCAGGGACCCCTCAGCCCTGCTCTGGCGCGAAACTGGACAAAGGAAAGGGGAGTGACCACTCCCCTGACCTGCACCTCCCCTGGGAGGTGCCCAGAGCTCCTCCAGTGTGCTCCAGACCTCTGCCATCTTGGAAACAGAGGTGCTGCTGGCACACTGGACTGCTCTGAGTGGCCAGTGCAAGCAGGTGACGTCAGAGACGACTCCTGATAGGCTCCTTCAGGTGTTGCTAGCCTATCTTCTCTCCTAAGTAGCCAAACCCTCTTTTCTGGCTATTTAGGGTTGCTGCTTTGGGGATTTCCGTAGATAACGAATGCAAGAGCTCATCAGAGTTCCTCTGCATCTCTCTCTTCACCTTCTGCCAAGGAATCGACTGCTGACCGCGCTGGAAGCCTGCAAAACTGCAACAAAGTAGCGAAGACGACTACTGCAACTCTGTAACGCTGATCCTGCCGCCTTCTCAACTGTTTTCCTGGTGTTGCATGCTGTGGGGGTAGTCTGCCTCCTCTCTGCACTAGAAGCTCCGAACAAATCTCCCGTGGGTCGACGGAATCTTCCCCCTGCAACCGCAGGCACCAAAGAACTGCATCACCGGTACTCTGGGTCTCCTCTCAGCACGACGAGCGAGGTCCCTTGAATCCAGCAACTGTGTCCAAGTGACTCCCACAGTCCAGTGACTCTTCAGTCCAAGTTTGGTGGAGGTAAGTCCTTGCCTCCCCACGCCAGACTGCACTGCTGGGAACCGCGACTTTTGCAGCTACTCCGGCCTCTGTGCACTTCCGGCGGAAATCCTTTGTGCACAGCCAAGCCTGGGTTCACGGCACTCTAACCTGCATTGCACGACTTTCTAAGTTGTCCTCCGGCGACGTGGGACTCCTTTGTGCGACTTCAGGTGAGCACCGTTTCACTCCTCTTCGTAGTGCCTGTTCTGGCACTTCTGCGGGTGCTGCCTGCTTCTGAGAGGGCTCCTCGTCCTGCTGGGCGCCCCCTCTGTCCCCTGACGCAATTGGCAACATCCTGGTCCCTCCTGGGCCACAGCAGCATCCAAAAACCCTAACCGCACGATTTGCAGCTAGCAAGGCTTGTTGGCGGTCTTTCGGCAGGAAAACACTTCTGCAAGACTCTCCACGGCGTGGGGGATCCATCCTCCAAAGGGGAAGTCTCTAACCCTTGTCGTTCCTGCAGAAGCCTCAGCTTCTACTGTCCAGTAGCAGCTTCTTTGCACCCACAGCTGGCATTTCCTGGGCATCTGCCCATCTCCGACTTGCTTGTGACTTTTGGACTTGGTCCCCTTGTTCCACAGGTACCCTCGACTGGAAATCCATCGTTGTTGCATTGCTGGTTTGTGTCTTTCCTGCAGAATTCCCCTATCACGACTTCTATGTCCTTTGGGGAACTTTAGTGCACTTTGCACTCACTTTTCAGGGTCTTGGGGTGGGCTATTTTTCTAACCCTCACTGTTTTCTTACAGTCCCAGCGACCCTCTACAAGGTCACATGGGTTTGGGGTCCATTCGTGGTTCGCATTCCACTTTTGGAGTATATGGTGTCCCCATTGCTTCCTATTGTAACTATACATTGTTTGCACTGTTTTCTAAGACTATACTGCATATTTTTGGAATTGTGTACATATATCTTGTGTATATTTGCTATCCTCATACTGAGGGTACTCACTGAGATACTTTTGGCATATTGTCATAAAAATAAAGTACCTTTATTTTTAGTATATCTGTGTATTCTGTTTTCTTATGATATTGTGCATATGACACTAGTGGTAATGTAGGAGCTTCACTCGTCTCCTAGTTCAGCCTAAGCTGCTCTGCTAAGCTACCATTATCTATCAGCCTAAGCTGCTAGACACCCTAAACACTAATAAGGGATACCTGGGCCTGGTGCAAGGTGTAAGTACCCCTTGGTACTCACTACAAGCCAGTCCAGCCTCCTACACACTGGGATCCTGCTAGTCAGGACCCCAGTGCTCATTGTTTGTGGCCTATGTCAGTATGTTTTACTGTGTAGTCAGTATGCTTGATTGTCACCGGAGACCTACTAACCAGAACTCCAGTGCTTATGCTCTCTGTTCCAAATGTGTCACTATAGTCTAGTGACCACTTATTCCACTCCAGATTGGCATACTGGACCCCCCCCTTATAAGTCCCTAGTATATGGTATCCAGGTACCCAGGGCATTGGGGTTCCAGGAGATCCTTATGCGGTGCAGCATTTCTTTTGCCACCCATAAGGAGCTCGTACAAACACTCCTTCAGGACTGCCATTGCAGCCTGAGTGAAATAGTGCAAATACCATTTCACAGCCATTTTCACTGCACTAAGTAACTTATAATTCACCAATATGTCTAACCTCCAGTTCCTGAAGGCTAGGTGCAAAGTTACTGTGTGTGAGGGTACTCCTGCAGTAGTAGAGGTGCCCCCACGTTGTCCAGGACCAATCTCCCGACCTCTGGAGTGCAGGGACACCATTATAAGCATGCACTCCATATATGTAGCTTCGCAATGGTAGACGTGAATATGGCCATGTGAAGTATCTAAGATTGATAAATTGTATCTGCAATCTGATTCTGGTGTTGTTGGGGAGGGGGGGTGAGAGGAACCTTCCATGCACCCTGGATGCTCTACCATGTACCCCTAGTACTGCCAAGCCAGCTCTGAGGTTTCCACTGCAGCCACAGCTGCTGCCACCTCACAGTCAGGCTTCTGAGCAGCTCAATCCCAGGAAGGCAGAACAATGCATTACACCCTCTCTCTTTGGAAATAGGTGTTACAGGCATGAGAGGGGTATCCTCCCAGAGCCTCTGGAAATGCTCTGAAGGGCACAAACGTGCCCTCCTTAAGTAATCCAGTCTACACCAGTTCAGGGACCCCCCCCCCCAAGTCCCTGCTCTGGCGTGAAACTGGATAAAGGAAAGGGGAGTGACCACTCCCCTGTCCATCACCATCCCAGGGGTAGTGCCCAGAGCTTCTCCAGAGTGTCCCTCGGTTCTGCCATCTTGTATTTAGGATGGTCAGGGATCTCTGGGAGCATCTGAGTGGCCAGTTCCAGCAGGTGATGTCAGAGACCCTCCTGATAGGTCCCTCCAGGGTTAGGTGACCAATCCCTCTCAGGGCTATTTAGGGTCTCTCCTGTGGGTGTCTCTGCAGATTCGGTTTTGCAAGATTCAAGCAGGAATTCTCTGCAACCTCTGCTTCACTTTCTACTGTCGGATCAACAGCAGAACTGCTCCAGGAACTCTACAACTTCAACAATTTACCCAAGAAGGCTACTGCAATTCTATAACTTCAGCTCCTACCAGCAACTGCAACAGTTTCCAGGTCGAGCACGTTCTGAGGACTGCCTGTCTTCATCCTGCACCAAAATAATCGAAGGACTCCCCTGTGGAGTGATGCAGTCATTTCCCTGCTTCAGCAGGCCCCTCACTGCAGCGACGACTGGTACTCTGGGTCCCCTCCCCTGACGACTAGCGTGGACCCTGGAACACAGGTGGTGGACCGAAGTGATCCAGACTGTCCAAAGGTCCAACTGTCCAAATTTGGTGGAGGTAAGAGCTTGCCTCCCCTAGACAGACAGTACCCCTGTGCACCACGTGTTTTTCAGCTCCTAGGGCTTCTGTGCGCTTCTCCAAGAAATCATTTGTGCACAGTGTAGCCCAGGTCCCAAGCACTCTGTCCTGCGAAGAGAAGCTCCCTAAACTATTCTACGGTGGCGTGGGATACCTTTGTGTAGTACTGCGATGACCATAATTTGCAACTTCTTTCTCCCCATGTCATGGGACTCCTGTGGGTGCTGCCTGGTCTTCTGAGGGCTCTCTGAAGTGCTGAGAGCCCCGTCCGTCTCCTCAGTCCGATTTGAGAGCCCCCCAGGTCCCTCCTGGGCCCAGGTAGAGCCTTTTCCCGCCAAACGCATCTTTTGCGTGAGCCAAGGCTTGTTGGTGGAACAATGAAAAACAACCTGCTTTCTTCTACTCGACATGGGCCATCTCTTGCACCAAACAGGCACCCCCAGCTGTCTTCTTTGGTGCATCTCTGACTTTTTCTTTCAACTGGAGAATCCACTTTTACACCTTCACCCGGGTTAGCAGGGGCTCCTGTTCTTCCTGGACTCTTCAGCTGCTCTTGGACTTGGACTCCTCTCTCCACAGGTTTTAATGTCCAGGAATCCATCGTTGGTGTCTTGCAGTCTTGATTGGTTTTTGCATAATACTTTACCACAACTCCTAGTGTGTTCTGAGGAAACTTGCTGTACTTTACTCCTGTTTTCCTGGGCTCAAGTACTTTACTTACCTTTGGTGTTTTCTTACACCGCCAGCACCCCTCTACACACTACTCTTGCCTAGGTGGGAAACCTACATTCGCATACCACTATTTTAGTATGTGGTTTGTGTTCCCCCTAGGCCCATTGTGATCTATGGTGATTTTCACTAGCTGCACTATTTTATGACTGTATACTTACCTGATTTTGGTTACCAGTGTATATTTTGTGTGTAATACTTACCTGCTAAGGGAGTATAGCCTCTAAGATAATTTTGGCCTTGTGTGACTAAACTAAACTACCTTTATTTTTGGTAACACTGAGGCCCTCATTACAACCCTGGCGGACGGTGCAAATAGGGCGGTAAGACCGCAAACAAGCCAGCAGTCATTAACGCCCCATTATGACACTGGCGGTTTGGCATATGCCAAACTGCCAATGTCATGCACCGTCCGCCACGGCGGTAACGACCGCCAGGCTGGAGACAACGGTCTTCAGCCCGGCGGCCATCACTAGTCCACTGGTGGTATCAGGACCCCGCATACCGCCATGGATTTTGTGGGGTTTTCAACTGCCACGAAATCCTTGGCAGTATGCACCATCAGTGCCAGGGAATTTGTTACCTGGCATTGATTGGGGTCTCCCCCTCCCCTGAGTCCATCCCCAACACCCACGACCCCCCTACCACCCCCCAAAGATAGGACCCCCTCCCCACCCCGTCCCCCTGACCCCCACTGAACCCCCAACACGCACACCACTCACACACAGACATACATGCACACATGCATACACGTTACAATTGCCCTACACACATTTCCCCTACACACATTATACCCCACTGCATACATACACACACTCACAGAACCCCTCTACACACGCACACCCCCATGCACGCACACACCACACAACACCCCCCCCTCCCCTAACGGACGATCACCTTACCTGTTCCGGTGATCCTCCGGGAGGGAACGGGGTCCATGGGGGCTGCTCCGCCACCAGCACCCCATCACCAGAACACAGCTACACCGAATACTGGGTCGTATTGCGGTGAGTGGTGTTCTGATGACGTGGCGGTGACGGAGAAGCAGCCTCCACTACACCGCCAACATGGCTGCTGGCGGCTCTTCGTTCAAAAAAGGGTCGCCAGCAGTCATAATATGGTTGGCGGAAGACCGCCAACACTAGTGGAACCTCGGCAGTCTCTGTAGGAGACCGCCAAGGTTGAAATGAAGGCCTGAGTATTGTCTTTTCTTGTGTGTAAGTAGTGTGTGACTACCGTGGTATTGCAAGAGCTTTGCATGTCTCCTAGTGCAGCCTTGGCCGCTATGCCTACAGCTACCTCTAGACAGCCTGGCTGCTTAACAATGACTACATTTCACTAATAAGGGATAATTTGACCTGGTATAAGGTGTAAGTACCTTAGGTACCCACTACAAACCAGGCCACCCTCCTACATCTGTGTTTTCCATTTTGTGACAGCACACACTAACTTTTTGTCCCATATTATTTGCGAATGATACAAAGGAATTTTCCTTTTCTGATGCTTTGTCTTTTCTACATAAAACATTATTGCCCTGCGGGCATCAAAAGTATGCAAAGCTTTCTCAGTTCGAGTCTTTGGAAAAAACATGGAAGTTATATTAATGTGAAATTGTGATATGACTTTTGGAAGGAACTGTGGGTTAGTTCTTAAGACTAACCTGTGTTTGTGAATTTGAATCTACGGTTTCTGTATGGTGAGTGCCTGTAATTCCCTTACTCGTGGCTGTTAGAAGAGCTGTTTTTAGCAAGATGAACTTTAAAGTTGCTTTATGAATTGGTTCAAATGGTTCCTTCATTAACTGTGTGAATAACACATTGGTATTCCATGTGGGAGTTGGCGAGCTCCTAAGTTGTACTATTCTTTTAGCCCCTTCTAGAAATCTTTTGATTGGTGCAGTGAACAAGCTTCTTCCTATGTAGCCCCTTGTATAAGATACAATCCCTGCAAGATGTACTTTTAGTGAAGCCTAAGTTAGGCCTTCTCCTAACAGGTGTGTTAAATACCTGATCATCATGGTTTCACTTGCTATTTCTTGAAGTAGCTTATTTCTTTGACCCCAAAATGTAAATCTTTTCTATTTTGCTGTATAGCATTTTCTAGTTGTTGCCTTCCTTGCTTTTCCGAGGGCTGCCATTGGTTTTTCAGGTAGTACTAAGTGACCAAATTCTCTTAAAGCCATGCTGCTAGACTCGATGAGTTTGGTTCTAGGTGACAACTGTTCCTCCCTCCATGGAGAGAACATTGTGCAACAATTGCAACCTTTTCATTTCATGTGTCATCTCCATTAGTTCTGGGAACCAAGTTAGTCTTGCCCACTGTGCAGCTATGAGTATGAGCATCATCTATGACTGTCTGCACTGGTTTATCACTCTGGAAAGCAGTGGTATCGGCGTGGGGGGTATCAAGGGGGGGGGGGGGGGGGGGGGGGAGAGAGAGAATATGACAATTTTCCCTGACCAATTTATAGACGGTACCTGTAAGGAAATGCCTCCTTGGCATGGTTGCCCCCTGACTTTTTGCCTTTGCTGATGCTATGTTTACAATTGAAAGTGTGCTGAGGCCTGCTAACCAGGCCCCAGCACCAGTGTTCTTTCCCTAACCTGTACTTTTGTATCCACAATTGGCAGACCCTGGCATCCAGATAAGTCCCTTGTAACTGGTACTTCTAGTACCAAGGGCTCTGATGCCAAGGAAGGTCTCTAAGGGCTGCAGCATGTCTTATGCCACCCTGGAGACCTCTCACTCAGCACAGACACACTGCTTGCCAGCTTGTGTGTGCTAGTGAGGACAAAACAAGTAAGTCGACATGGCACTCCCCTCAGGGTGCCATGCCAGCCTCTCACTGCCTATGCAGTATAGGTAAGACACCCCTCTAGCAGGCCTTACAGCCCTAAGGCAGGGTGCACTATACCATAGGTGAGGGTACCAGTGCATGAGCACTGTACCCCTACAGTGTCTAAGCAAAACCTTAGACATTGTAAGTGCAGGGTAGCCATAAGAGTATATGGTCTGGGAGTTTGTCAAACACGAACTCCCCAGCACCATAATGGCTACACTGAAAACTGGGAAGTTTGGTATCAAACTTCTCAGCACAATAAATGCACACTGATGCCAGTGTACATTTTATTGCAAAATACACCCCAGAGGGCACCTTAGAGGTGCCCCCTGAAACTTAACCGACCATCTGTGTAGGCTGACTAGTTCCAGCAGCCTGCCACACTAGAGACATGTTGCTGGCCCCATGGGGAGAGTGCCTTTGTCACTCTGAGGCCAGTAACAAAGCCTGCACTGGGTGGAGATGCTAACACCTCCCCCAGGCAGGAGCTGTAACACCTGGCGGTGAACCTCAAAGGCTCACCCCTTTGTCACAGCACCGCAGGACACTCCAGCTAGTGGAGTTGCCCGCCCCCTCCGGCCCCGGCCCCCACTTTTGGCGGCAAGGCCGGAGAAAATAATGAGAATAACAAGGAGGAGTCACTGGCCAGTCAGGACAGCCCCTAAGGTGTCCTGAGCTGAGGTGACTCTAACTTTTAGAAATCCTCCATCTTGCAGATGGAGGATTCCCCCAATAGGGTTAGGATTGTGACCCCCTCCCCTTGGGAGGAGGCACAAAGAGGGTGTACCCACCCTCAGGGCTAGTAGCCATTGGCTACTAACCCCCCAGACCTAAACACGCCCTTAAATTTAGTATTTAAGGGCTACCCTGAACCCTAGAAAATTAGATTTCCTGCAACAACAAGAAGAAGGACTGCCCAGCTGAAAACCCCTGCAGAGGAAGACCAGAAGACAACAACTGCCTTGGCTCCAGAAACTCACCGGCCTGTCTCCTGCCTTCCAAAGAACTCTGCTACAGCGACGCCTTCCAAAGGGACCAGCGACCTCTGAATCCTCTGAGGACTGCCCTGTTTCGCGACGACAAGAAACTCCCGAGGACAGCGGACCTGCTCCAAAAAGACTGCAACTTTGTTTCAAGAAGCAGCTTTAAAGAACCCTGCAACTCCCCGCAAGAAGCGTGAGACTTGCAACACTGCACCCGGCGACCCCGACTCCGCTGGTGGAGAACCAACACCTCAGGGAGGACCCCCGGACTACTCTACGACTGTGAGTACCAAAACCTGTCCCCCTTGAGCCCCCACAGCGCCGCCTGCAGAGGGAATCCCGAGGCTTCCCCTGACCGCGACTCTCTGAAACCTAAGTCCCGACGCCTGGAAAAGACCCTGCACCCGCAGCCCCCAGGACCTGAAGGACCAGACTTTCACTGCAGAAGTGACCCCCAGGAGTCCCTCTCCCGTGCCCAAGTGGAGGTTTCCCCGAGGAAGCCCCCCCTTGCCTGCCTGCAGCGCTGAAGAGATCCCTTGATCTCTCATTGACTTACATTGCGAACCCGACGCTTGTTCTAACACTGCACCCGACCGCCCCCGCGCCGCTGAGGGTGAAATTTCTGTGTGGGCTTGTGTCCCCCCCGGTGCCCTACAAAACCCCCCTGGTCTGCCCTCCGAAGACGCGGGTACTTACCTGCAAGCAGACCGGAACCGGGGCACCCCCTTCTCTCCATTCTAGCCTATGCGTTTTGGGCACCACGTTGAACTCTGCACCTGACCGGCCCTGAGCTGCTGGTGTGGTAACTTTGGGGTTGCTCTGAACCCCCAACGGTGGGCTACCTTGGACCAAGAACTGAACCCTGTAAGTGTCTTACTTACCTGGTAAAACTAACAAAAACTTACCTCCCCCAGGAACTGTGAAAATTGCACTGTGTCCACTTTTAAAGTAGCTATTTGTGAATAACTTGAAAAGTATACATGCAATTGAAATAATTCAAAGTTCCTAATGTACTTACCTGCAATACCTTTCAAACAAGATATTACATGTTAAATTTGAACCTGTGGTTCTTAAAATAAACTAAGAAAAGATATTTTTCTATAACAAAACCTATTGGCTGGATTTGTCTCTGAGTGTGTGTACCTCATTTATTGTCTATGTGTATGTACAACAAATGCTTAACACTACTCCTTGGATAAGCCTACTGCTCGACCACACTACCACAAAATAGAGCATTAGTATTATCTCTTTTTACCACTATTTTACCTCTAAGGGGAACCCTTGGACTCTGTGCATGCTATTCCTTACTTTGAAATAGCACATACAGAGCCAACTTCCTACAGTACCTTCCCTAATTGCTGAGGGTTTTGATATCTGGATGCAAAGAACTGGCATTGTGCATTCTGTGGTGTTGCAAACAAATCTATTTTTGTTGTTTCACATATTTTGAAGGAAGTGTCTAATACTGTTTGGTTCACCTCCCACTCCTGTGAGAACGCTTATCTGCTAACACATTGTCTACTCCTGGTAGATGTATCACCGTTATTGTTATCTGTTTTTGAATGGCTCATCTCTATATCTGCTGTGCCAACTTTAATATGGTAAAATACTTTGTTCCTCCTTGTTTGTTGAGGTATTGTCCATTTGTACTGCTTTGTTCCACAATTGCTGTTGAAAGGATTTAAAGGCTAGGAACACAGTTTTTTATTTTTTTTTATTTTATTTTTTTAACTCCAGCAGATCAATATGTCGTATTGATTCCTGAGGACTCCTACTACTGATATGCGAGGCGTCTGTGGTAATGATCATTGTTGGAGCTCTAGTCATAAATGGCCTTCCTGCTGTAACATCTGTCTTGTTCCACCTCCTCATTTCCTCTTGTATTTTTTGTGTGACAACAACTAAATCCTCCCACCTCCCCGCTGCTTCGGACCATTGACCTTATCCATTCTTGGATCGGTCTCACAAAGCCTCACATGTGGCATTAGTGGTATGCATGTGGCCATCATTCCAATAAAGACCCTTCTGGTATCAGAGAGGTTCTTGCATTATAGTTTGTACTATCTGTAGTAAGTTGGCTCTGTATGTACTATTTCAAAGTAAGAAATAGCATGCACAGAGTCCAAGGGTTCCCCTTAGAGGTAAGATAGTGGCAAAAAGAGATAATTCTAATGCTCTATTTTGTGGTAGTGTGGTCGAGCAGTAGGCTTATCAGAGGGTAGTGTTAAGCATTTCTTGTACACACACAGGCAATAAATGAGGAACACACACTCAGACAATTCCAGGCCAATAGGTTTTTGTATAGAAATGAAAATGTCACTTACCCAGTGTACATCTGTTCGTGGCATCAGTCGCAGTAGATTCGCATGTTTTGCAATAGCTCGCCATCTGGTGTTGGGCCGGAGTGTTACAAGTTGTTTTTCTTCGAAGAAGTCTTTCGAGTCACGGGACCGAGTGACTCCTCCTTTTGTCTCCATTGCGCATGGGCGTCGACTCCATCTTCGATTGTTTTTCCCCGCAGAGGGTGAGGTAGGAGTTGAATTGTAGTAATAGTGCCCATGCAATGGAGTGACTAAGTATGCACCTATTTAAGGTTGAGATGATACATATATAAATAGTTGAAGGTAACTTCCAAACTGCTACAGGCTCCCGGGGAGGCGGGTGGGCACATGCGAATCTACTGCGACTGATGCCACGAACAGATGTACACTGGGTAAGTGACATTTTCAGTTCGATGGCATCTGTCGCTGTAGATACGCATGTTTTGCATAGACTAGTAAGCAGTTATCTCCCCAAAAGCGGTGGATCAGCCTGTAGGAGTGGAAGTAGTCTGAAATAATGTTCTTAATACGGCTTGACCTACTGTGGCTTGTTGTGCGGATAACACGTCTACACAGTAGTGCTTGGTGAATGTGTGAGGCGTAGACCATGTGGCTGCCTTACATATTTCTTGCATTGGGATGTTTCCTAGAAAGGCCATGGTAGCACCTTTCTTTCTGGTTGAGTGTGCCCTTGGTGTAATGGGCAGCTGTCGTTTAGCTTTAAGGTAGCAGATTTGGATGCATTTAACTATCCATCTGGCTATACCTTGTTTTGATATTGGGTTTCCTGCATGAGGTTTTTGAAATGCAATAAATAGTTGTTTAGTCTTTCTGATGTTCTTTGTTCTGTCAATGTAATACATCAATGCTCTTTTGACATCTAATGTATGTAGTGCCCTTTCAGCTACGGTATCTGGCTGTGGAAAGAACACTGGAAGTTCCACTGTTTCATTTAGATGGAACGGTGAAATAACCTTAGGCAAATATTTTGGATTGGTCCTTAGGACGACCTTATTCTTGTGTAGTTGTATAAAAGGTTCCTGTATTGTAAACGCCTGAATCTCGCTTACTCTTCTTAGGGAAGTAATGGCGATGAGAAATGCCACCTTCCAGGTTAGGAACTGTATTTCGCAGGAGTGCATGGGTTCAAAAGGTGGACCCATAAGTCTAGTTAGGACAACATTTAGGTTCCATGAAGGAACAGGTGGTGTTCTTGGTGGTATAATTCTCCTAAGGCCCTCCATGAATGCTTTAATGACTGGTATCTTATATAGGGAAGTTGAATAGGTAGTCTGCAGGTATGCAGATATTGCTGCAAGGTGTATTTTAATGGAAGAGAAAGCCAGGTTAGATTTTTGTAAGTGAAGCAAGTAACCCACTACATGTTCTGGAGTTGTGTGTAATGGTTGTATTTGATTAATATGGCAGTAGCAAACAAACCTCTTCCATTTACTTGCATAGCAGTGCCTGGTGGATGGCCTTCTGGCTTGTTTTATGACTTCCATACATTCTTGGGTAAGTTGTAAGTGCCCGAATTCTAGGATTTCAGGAGCCAGATTGCTAAATTCAGCGATGCTGGATCTGGGTGTCTGATCTTTTGGTTGTGTTGTGTCAACAGATCTGGCCTGTTGGACAATTTGATGCAGGGTACTACTGATAGGTCTAGCAGCGTTGTGTACCAGGGTTGCCGTGCCCAAGTTGGTGCTATTAATATGAGTTTGAGTTTGTTTTGACTGAGTTTGTTTACCAGGAAAGGAAGGAGAGGGAGAGGAGGAAAAGCGTAAGCAAATATCCCTGACCAGTTCATCCATAGGGCATTGCCTTGGGACTGTTTGTGTGGGTATCTGGATGCGAAGTTTTGGCATTTTGCGTTCTCCTTTGTCGCAAACAAGTCTATCTGAGGTGTTCCCCAGAGTTTGAAATAAGTGTTCAGAATTTGGGGGTGAATTTCCCATTCGTGGACCTGTTGGTGATCTCGAGAGAGATTGTCTGCGAGTTGATTTTGGATCCCTGGTATAAATTGTGCTATTAGGCGAATTTGGTTGTGAATTGCCCAACGCCAAATCTTTTGTGCTAGCAGGCTTAACTGCGCGGAGTGCGTCCCCCCTTGCTTGTTTAGATAATACATTGTTGTCATGTTGTCTGTTTTGACAAGAATGTATTTGTGAACTATTATTGGTTGGAAAGCTTTTAGTGCTTGAAAAACTGCTAGAAGTTCTAGGTGATTTATATGCAGTTTTGTTTGATGTACGTTCCATTGTCCTTGTATGCTGTGTTGATCGAGGTGTGCTCCCCACCCCGTCATGGAAGCATCTGTTGTTATTACGTATTGTGGCACTGGGTCTTGGAAAGGCCGCCCTTTGTTTAAATTTATGTTGTTCCACCACAGAAGCGAGAGGTAAGTTTGGCGGTCTATTAACACCAGATCTAGAAGGTGACCCTGTGCTTGTGACCATTGTGATGCTAGGCACTGTTGTAAGGGCCTCATGTGCAGTCTTGCGTTTGGGACAATGGCTATGCATGAAGACATCATGCCTAGGAGTTGTAGTACCATCTTTGCTTGTATCCTTTGTGTTGGATACATGCGTTGTATGATGGTGCTGAAATTTTTA
This sequence comes from Pleurodeles waltl, assembly GCF_031143425.1. Taxonomy (NCBI): domain Eukaryota; kingdom Metazoa; phylum Chordata; class Amphibia; order Caudata; family Salamandridae; genus Pleurodeles; species Pleurodeles waltl. The sequence continues at coordinate 373,351,421 of NC_090450.1, read as the reverse complement.
ATTCTTTGTGGACTTGGAGTGGCTACTCCTTTTGATGCGTCTATTATGGCTCCCAGGTATTGTTGTACCTTGCGCGGCAGAATTTTGGATTTTGTGAAATTGACGGTGAACCCTAGTTTGAAGAGGGTTTGTATGATACGATTTGTGTGATTTGAGCACTCTAGTAACGAATGGGCCTTGATTAGCCAGTCGTCTAGATATGGGAACACATGTATTTGCTGCCTTCTTATGTGTGCAGCGACCACCGCTAGACATTTGGTAAAGACTCTTGGTGCGGTTGTTAATCCGAAAGGCAGTACCTTGAATTGGTAATGTATTCCCTTGAATACAAACCTTAGGTATTTCCTGTGCGATGGGTGTATTGGTATATGGAAATAAGCATCCTTGAGGTCTAAAGTTGCCATGTAGTCGTGTAGTTTTAGCAATGGCAATACTTCTTGTAGTGTGACCATGTGAAAGTGGTCTGATTTGATGAAAGTGTTCACTACTCTGAGGTCTAGGATTGGTCTCAGCGTTTTGTCCTTCTTTGGTATCAGAAAGTACAGTGAGTAAACTCCTGTGTTTATTTGTGTGTTTGGCACTAATTCGATTGCATTCTTTTGCAATAGTGCCTGCACTTCTATCTCCAGGAGATTGGAATGGTGTGTTGTCAAATTTTGTGCTTTTGGTGGTATGTTTGGAGGGAATTGTAGAAATTCTATGCAATAACCATGTTGGATAATTGCTAGAACCCAAGTGTCTGTAGTGATTTCCTCCCATGCTTTGTAATAATGACTTATTCTTCCCCCCACTGGTGTTGTGTGGAGGGGGTGAGTGACATGTGAGTCACTGTTTAGTAGTAGGGGTTTTGGGGCTCTGAAATCTTCCTCTATTCCTAGGGAATTGCCCTCCTCTATATTGTCCCCGAAAACCTCCTCTATACTGTCCCTGGTAACTGGACGGTGTTGCTTGTGAGGTGCTGGCTTGTGTGCTCTGACCCCGAAACCCCCCTCGAAAGGGTGTTTTGCGGAATGTGCTGTAATTGCCTCTGCTCTGCGGGGAGTAGAGTGCGCCCATGGCTTTGGCAGTGTCCGTATCTTTTTTGAGTTTCTCAATCGCTGTGTCCACTTCTGGACCGAACAGTTCTTTTTCGTTAAAAGGCATATTGAGAACTGCTTGTTGAATCTCTGGTTTAAATCCAGACGTTCGGAGCCATGCATGCCTTCTGATAGTTACAGATGTATTAATTGTCCGTGCAGCTGTATCTGCAGCGTCCATGGAGGAGCGGATCTGGTTGTTGGAAATGGTCTGTCCCTCCTCAACCACTTGTTTTGCCCTATTTTGTAAGTCCTTGGGCAGATGTTCAATGAGATGTTGCATCTCGTCCCAGTGGGCTCTGTCATAGCGCGCAAGTAGTGCCTGGGAGTTGGCGATGCGCCACTGGTTTGCAGCTTGTGCTGCGACTCTCTTACCAGCTGCATCGAACTTGCAGCTTTCTTTATCTGGGGGTGGTGCATCTCCAGATGTGTGGGAGTTGGCCCTTTTCCTAGCTGCTCCTACAACGACAGAGTCTGGTGGCAGCTGTGTAGTGATGAAAACCGGGTGTGTAGGAGGCGCCTTATATTTCTTTTCCACTCTTGGTGTGATAGCCCTACTTTTGACCGGCTCCTTAAAGATGTCTTTTGCGTGCCGGAGCATACCAGGGAGCATAGGCAGGCTTTGGTATGAGCTGTGGGTGGAGGAGAGTGTGTTGAATAAAAAATCATCCTCGACCTGTTCTGAGTGGAGGCTTACGTTGTGAAATTGTGCTGCCCTAGCCACCACTTGAGAATACGCGGTGCTGTCCTCTGGTGGAGATGGCTTCGTAGGGTATGCCTCCGGACTGTTATCTGACACTGGGGCGTCGTATAGGTCCCATGCGTCCTGATCTTGGTCACCCTGGCTTATGGTGGTGTGAGCTGGGGAGTGTGATGGAGTTTGTGCTGGCGAGACGTTAATCACGGGTGGAGGAGAGGGTGGTGGGGTAACTCTTTTCACCACTTTTGGTTGTGGTGTCTGTTCAGTTTGGAACTCCAACCTTCTCTTTCTTCTAATGGGGGGAAGGGTGCTTATTTTTCCTGTCCCCTGCTGTATGAAAATACGCTTTTGCGTATGGTCTACATCAGTTGAATGTAGCTCTTCCTCAAACCTATGCTTTTGCATTTGGGAGGTTAGCGAGTGCTCTTCTGTATAAGAGCCTGAAGCTGGGTCGCTTGCAGTTTGTTTCGGCACCGAAACCCTGTCTGCGTGTTTTTTCGGCTCCGAGGTGACTTTTTTCTTTTTCGGCACCGAAACCCTGTCTGCGTGTTTTTTCGGCTCCGAGGTGACTTTTTTCTTTTTCGGGGCCGAAACCTCTCTGCGTCGATCTTCTTCGGTGCCGCTGTCTCGGCGTCGAGCCGTGTCCACACCGGCATCTCGGTGTCGAGGCTTGTCTCCAGCACTTTCTCGGTCCCGAGAAGGCTGTGTGCCGGTGTCTCGACCGGAGTCGGACGATCACGGCACTGTTTGGGCCTTTTTCGGTGCCGACGGTCGGTCACCGAATTTATGGGTAGAGCCATGGCCTGATGGCAGTGGCGTCCCCTGGGCCTTGTAAATCTTTCTCTGTGTGGTTTTCGACGTCTTACTCACGGTTTGTGTCTCGTCGAATCCTTCGGAGTCCGATTCTGGGATCGAGAAGGTACCTTCCTCTTCTTGTTCCTCGAACTCTCGGTGGGCTGTCGGCGCGGACGCCATTTGAAGTCTTCTGGCTCGACGGTCTCGGAGTGTTTTTCGGGACCGGAACGCACGACAGGCCTCGCAGGTGTCTTCACTGTGCTCAGGTGACAGGCACAGGTTACAGACCAAGTGTTGGTCTGTATAGGGGTATTTATTGTGGCATTTGGGGCAGAAACGGAACGGGGTCCGTTCCATCGGCGTTCTTCAGCACGCGGTCGGGCCGACCAGGCCCCGACGGGGGATCGAAAAACTACCCCGAAGGGCACCGGAGCTCTTCGATCTTCGATGCGGTGTTGAATCTAACTACGCCGATCCCGAACGCAACAATACCGACGAAAATCTTCCGAAATTAGCTATCTTTCCGTTCCGAAACTCGGAGCGACAGGAACACGTCCGAACCCGATGGCGGAAAAAAAACAATCGAAGATGGAGTCGACGCCCATGCGCAATGGAGACAAAAGGAGGAGTCACTCGGTCCCGTGACTCGAAAGACTTCTTCGAAGAAAAACAACTTGTAACACTCCGGCCCAATACCAGATGGCGAGCTATTGCAAAACATGCGTATCTACAGCGACAGATGCCATCGAACAATATATTTTCTTAGTTTAAGAACCACAGGTTCAAGATTTACAAACAATACTTTAAATGAAAGGTATTTCACTTAGGAACTTTAGGAACTTTGAATTAGCAAAATAGCATATACAGTTTTCACACAAATGGCAAATAGCTATTTTAAAACTAGACAGTGCAATTTTCAACAGTTCCTGGGGGGAGTAAGAGTTTGTTAGTTTTTGCAGCTAAGTAAACCACCTACGGGGTTCAAGTTTGGGTCCAAAGTAGCCCACCGTTGGGGGTTCAGAGCAACCCCAAAGTTACCACACCAGCAGCTCAGGGCCGGTCAGGTGCAGAGGTCAAAATGGTGCCCAAAACGCATAGGCTTCAATGGAGAAGGGGGTGCCCCGGTTCCAGTCTGCCAGCAGGTAAGTACCCGCGACTTCGGAGGGCAGACCAGGGGGGTTTTGTAGGGCACCGGGGGGGGGGGGACAAGTCAGCACAAAAAGTACACCCTCAGCGTCACGGTGACGGGTGCAGTGTGAAAACAGGCATCTGGTTCGCAATAGGTTTTAATGGGAGACCAAGGGGTCTCTTCAGCGATGCTGGCAGGCAAGGAGGGGGCTCCTCGGGTAGCCACCACCTGGGCAAGGGAGAGGGCCACCTGGGGTCGCTCCTGCACTGGAGGTCCGATCCTTCAGGTCCTGGGGGCTGCGGGTGCAGTGTCTTTTCCAGGTGTCGGGTCTTTGAAGCAGGCAGTCGCGGCTAGGGGGAGCCTCGGGATTTCCTCTGCAGGCGTCGCTGTGGGGGCTCAGGGGGGTCAACTCTGGCTACTCACAGTCTCCGGGGAGTCCTCCCTGTGGTGTTTGTTCTCCACAAGTCGAGCCGGGGGCGTCGGGTGAAGAGTGCAAAGTCTCACGCTTCCGGCGGGAAACGTCTGTTCTTTCAAAGTTGCTTCTTTGTTGTAAAGTTGCAGTCTTTGTGGAGCAGAGCCGCTGTCCTCTGGAGTTCTTGATCCTTCTAGATGCAGGGTAGTCCTCTGAGGCTTCAGAGGTCGCTGGACCCTGTGGAACGCGTCGCTGGAGCAGTGTCTTTAGAAGTGGGGAGACAGGCCAGTAGAGCTGGGGCCAAAGCAGTTGGTGTCTCCGTCTTCTCTGCAAGTTTTCAGCTCAGCAGTCCTTCTTCGTCTTAGGTTGCAGGAATCTCTCTTGCTAGGTTCTGGGAGCCCCTAAATACTCGATTTAGGGGTGTGTTTAGGTCTGGGGGGTTAGTAGCCAATGGCTACTAGCCCTGAGGGTGGCTACACCCTCTTTGTGCCTCCTCCCTGAGGGGAGGGCGGCACATCCCTATCCCTATTGGGGGAATCCTCCATCTGCAAGATGGAGGATTTCTAAAAGTCAGAGTCACCTCAGCTCGGGACACCTTAGGAGCTGTCCTGACTGGCCAGTGACTCCTCCTTGTTTTTCTCATTATCTCCTCCGGCCTTGCCGCCAAAAGTGGGGCCGTGGCCGGAGGGGGCGGGCAACTCCACTAGCTGGAGTACCCTGGGGTGCTGTAACAAAGGGGGTGAGCCTTTGAGGCTCACCGCCAGGTGTTACAGTTCCTGCAGGGGGAGGTGAGAAGCACCTCCACCCAGTACAGGCTTTGTTACTAGCCACAGAGTGACAAAGGCACTCTCCCCATGTGGCCAGCAACATGTCTGGTGTGTGGCAGGCTGCTAAAACTAGTCAGACCACACTGGTAGTCGGTTTAGGTTTCAGGGGGCATCTCTAAGATGCCCTCTGGGGTGTATTTTACAATAAAATGTACACTGGCATCAGTGTGTGTAGGAAGTTGGCTCTGTATGCACTATTTCAAAGTAAAGAATAGTATGCACAGAGTCCAAGGGTTCCCCTTAGAGGTAAGATAGTGGCAAAAAGAGATAATTCTAATGCTCTATTTTGTGGTAGTGTGGTCGAGCAGTAGGCTTATCAGAGGGTAGTGTTAAGCATTTGTTGTACACACACAAACAATAAATGAGGAACACACACTCGGAGACAATTCCAGGCCAATAGGTTTTTGTATAGAAAAACATATTTTCTTAGTTTATTTTAAAAAACACAGGTTCAAGATTTACAAGTAATACTTTAAATGAAAGGTACTTCACTTAGGAACTTTAGGAACTTTGAATTAGCAAAATAGCATATACAGTTTTCACACAAATGACATATAGCTATTTTAAAACTAGACAGTGCAATTTTCAACAGTTCCTGGGGGAGGTAAGTGTTTGTTAGTTTTTGCAGGTAAGTAAACCACCTACGGGTTCAAGTTTGGGTCCAAGGTAGCCCACTGTTGGGGGTTCAGAGCAACCCCAAAGTTACCACACCAGCAGCTCAGGGCCGGTCAGGTGCAGAGGTCAAAGTGGTGCCCAAAACGCATAGGCTTCAATGGAGAAGGGGGTGCCCCGGTTCCAGTCTGCCAGCAGGTAAGTACCCGCGTCTTCGGAGGGCAGACCAGGGGGGTTTTGTAGGGCACCGGGGGAGGGGGGGACACAAGTCCACACAAAAAGTACACCCTCAGCGGCACGGGGGCGGCCGGGTGCAGTGTGCAAACAAGCGTTGGGTTCGCAATAGGTTTCAATGGGAGACCAAGGGGTCTCTTCAGCGATGCAGGCAGGCAAGGGGGAGGCTCCTCGGGGTAGCTACCACCTGGGCAAGGGAGAGGGCCACCTGGGGGTCACTCCTGCACTGGAGGTCGGATCCTTCAGGTCCTGGGGGCAGCGGATGCAGTGCCTTTACCAGGCGTCGGGTCTTTGAAGCAGGCAGTCACGGTCAGGGGGAGCCTCAGGATTCCCTCTGCAGGCGTCGCTGTGGGGGCTCAGGGGGGTCAACTCTGGCTACTCACGGTCTCGTAGTCGCCGGGGAGTCCTCCCTGTGGTGTTTGTTCTCCACAAGTCGAGCCGGGGGCGTCGGATGCAGAGTGCAAAGTCTCACGCTTCCGGCAGGAAACGTGTGTTGGTTCAAAGTTGCTTCTTTGTTGCAAAGTTGCAGTCTTTGTGGAACAGAGCCGCTGTCATCGGGAGTTCTTGGTCCTTCTAGATGCAGGGCAGTCCTCTGAGGCTTCAGAGGTCGCTGGTCCCTGTGGAACGCGTTGCTGGTGCAGTGTCTTTAGAAGTGGGGAGACAGGCCGGTAGAGCTGGGGCCAGAGCAGTTGGTGTCTCTGTCTTCTCTGCAGGGTTTTTCAGTTCAGCAGTCCTCTTCTTAGGTTGCAGGAATCTATCTTGCTGGGTTCTGGGAGCCCCTAAATACTCGATTTAGAGGTGTGTTTAGGTCTGGGGGTTAGTAGCCAATGGCTACTAGCCCTGAGGGTGGCTACACCCTCTTTGTGCCTCCTCCCTGAGGGGAGGGGGGGGCACATCCCTAATCCTATTGGGGGAATCCTCTATCTGCAAGATGGAGGATTTCTAAAAGTCAGAATCACCTCAGCTCAGGACACCTTAGGGGCTGTCCTGATTGGCCAGTGACTCCTCCTTGTTTTTCTCATTATCTCCTCTGGACTTGCCGCCAAAAGTGGGGGCTGTGTCCAGGGGGCGGGCATCTCCACTAGCTGGAGTGCCCTGGGGCATTGTAACACGAAGCCTGAGCCTTTGAGGCTCACTGCTAGGTGTTACAGTTCCTGCAGGGGGGATGTGTGAAGCACCTCCACCCAGAGCAGGCTTTGGTTTCTGTCCTCAGAGAGCACAAAGGCCCTCAGGCTTTTGTTTCTGTCCTCAGAGAGCACAAATGCCCTCACCACATGGGATCAGAAACTAGTCTCTCAGCAGCAGGCTGGCACAGACCAGTCAGTCCTGCACTGAACAATTGGGTAAAATACAGGGGGCATCTCTAAGATGCCCTCTGTGTGCATTTTTTAATAAATCCAACACTGACATCAGTGTGGGCTTATTATTCTGAGAAGTTTGATACTAAACTTCCCAGTATTCAGTGTAGCCATTATGGAGCTGTGGAGTTCGTTTGTGGCAGGCTCCCAGACCATATACTCTTATGGCTACCCTGCACTTACAATGTCTAAGGTTTTGCTTAGACCCTGTAGGGGCATAGTGCTCATGCATCTATGCCCTCACCTGTGGTATAGTGCACCCTGCCTTAGGGCTGTAAGGCCTGTTAGAGGGGTGACTTACCTATGCCATAGGCAGTGTGAGGTTGGCATGGCACCCTGATGGGAGTGCTATGTCGACTTAGTCAGTTTCTCTCCACAGCACACACAAGCTGGCAAGCAGTGTGTCTGTGCTGAGTGAGGGGTCCCTAGGGTGGCATAAGACATGCTGCAGCCGTTAGAGACCTTCCCTGGCATCAGGGCCCTTGGTACCAGGGGTACCAATTACAAGGGACTTACTTGGGTGTCAGGGTTGTGCCAATTGTGGAAACAATGGTACATTTTAGGTGAAAGAACACTGGTGCTGGGGTCTGGTTAGCAGGGTCCCAGCACACTTCTCAGTCAAGTCAGCATCAGTATCAGGCAAAAAGTGGGGGGTAACTGTAACAGGGAGCCATTTCCTTACAGTGTGCATTTATTGTGCTGAGAAGTTTGATACCAAACGTCACAGTTTTCAGTGTAGCCATTATGGCGCTGTGGAGTTCGTGCATGACAGACTCCCAGACCATATACTCTTTTGGCTACCCTGCATGCACTTATGCACTCACCTATGGTATAGTGCACCCTGCCTTAGGGCTGTAAGGCCTGCTAGAGGGGTGACTTATCTATACTTATAGGCAGTGTGAGGTTGGCATGGCACCCTGAAGGGAGTGCCATGTCGACTTAGTAATTTTATCCCCACTAGCACACACAAGCTGTCAAGCAGTGTGTCTGTGCTGAGTGAGGGGTCCCCAGGGGGGCATAAGACATGCTGCAGCCCTTAGAGACCTTCCCTGGCATCAGGGACCTTGGTACCAGGGGTACCAGTTACAAGGGACGTACCTGGATGCCAGGGTGTGCCAATTGTGGAAACAAAGGTACAGGTTAGGGAAAGAACACTGGTGCTGGGGCCTGGTTAGCAGGCCTCAGCACACTTTCAAATCATAACTTGGCACCAGAAAGGCAAAAAGTCAGGGGGTAACCATGCCAAGGAGGCATTTCCTTACACTATCTTTTCTCATGTAAAAGATAACCCCTGAATTGTGTGTATTTTCGCTCCTACAAAGAGTTTGTAGCTCTGGAGCTGGCGAACACTTCTCCATGTTTATTGTGAATCAGTTTCTGCAGTGTTGTCACCACTGCCTTTATGTATTCTTTGCACTTGTGGAGCGAGTTTGTTCTTACCAACCAATCGTCTAGGTAAAGACAAACATATTACTATTCTTCCAAGATGTGCCAACTGGCAGTTTGCTTTTTACTATATCACAAAACGCAAACACATTTTGTGTTTTAGATTCACTGAAACGTGTAGATAGTCAGCCTTTAGATGTATGGTTGCCACAAAATCCCACTGTTGTTGTGCAAAAACATCTTGTGGTGGTGTCATTTTTAATTTTAGTGTTCTTCTAAATTGTTTTAGGAAACGGAGGGCAAGCATAGGCCGCACTGTCTTGTCCGGTTTTTAAACCAGAAAGTATGCGGAGTAAACTCCTTGATTTTTCTCTTTGGAGAGCACTCTTTCTGCTACTTGTTTTTGTAGCAGTCCTTTTACTTCCTTTTTAAGATATGCTATACTGTGTTAGACTGAGAACCCAACTTGTCTGATGTCACTCTGCTCCACTCCGGAAGTAAGTTTACTATTCTTCCCTCCACTAGTGTTGTGTGTGGTGGAAATCTAGCTTTGAAGAGTCACTTTGATGTTCTTGCCACCCCTCTAAACAGCAGGTTTCTTCCTCTTAATTTATTGCAGTGTCTCGTCTGCTGCTTTGGCAAACAAATGTTCACTGTCCCCTGGGCTGTTGACAATGTTAGCCTGTACTTCATTCCTGAAGCCAGATCCTTAAACATGCAGATCTTCTTAATGTTGTTTCTATTACCAACTGTCTTGTTTCAGCATCTAGTGTTGACTTTAGGGATGTGTTTCCAATACATTTTCCTTCTTCAGATAGGGCTTTTACTCTTTTCTGATATTGCTCAGGCAGGTATTTAATTAGTTCCACCATCTATTTCCTGTTCTGATGGACATATTTATTTAGCAAAGAGTTTGAGTTTGCTATTCTCCGTTGGGTAGCAGCTCCTATTTCAAATTTCCTTCCCACCATTTCAGTCCTTTTGTTTTCCCTATTTAGTGAGGGGTCAGAGGTGATAGGGATATTTGCTCTCTTCCTGGCTGTGGCTACAATGATTGAGTCTGCCACTACATTATCCCCAATGTATCCTGGGTCTTTGAAAAAGTGTTGTACTTTTCCTCCACTCTGGAGTCACAGTCCTGTAGACTGCAGGCTCCTTAAAAACCTCTCTCCTTCGATCGAAGATACTTGGGAGCATTGGAAGATACTAGACCTTGTTTTGAGATGGTATCAATGTTTCCATCTGTGCCTTTTCTTCATCCAGCCGCATCCCATACCTCTCAGCAGTTTTTGTGACCAGTTTTTTTTATACATGGTCATATCATCTGGAGACAATAACCTTCGAGGCCAAGTGTTGATGGCTTTCTCTGAGGAGTCGTCATCGAGATACTGCCATTGGTCCTCAACGCCCTCCGATTCCTTAATGTCTTCATATCGACTCTGTCCTTGTGTCTCTTCTCCTTTTGTAGAAGAGCTCTTGATCCTCTTTCCCCTGAGGCCCAGGTGTGAGTAGTGGTTCTAGTCCCCCCCATATCCTTCTGTTCTATTGAGTTTTCCGTCGAAGTTTTTGATAGAATTCAGAAAGCCTGTAATGAGTAATCACATTCCTTCTTTTTCTACAATGTGTTTGCCTTTTTGGGTTGAAGCCTTCTTTTCTTGTGCTGTAATGAAAATGTCACTTACCCAGTGTACATCTGTTCGTGGCATTAGTCGCTGCAGATTCACATGTTGTGCATAGCCCGCCATCTGGTGTTGGGTCGGAGTGTTACAAGTTGTTTTTCTTCGAAGAAGTCTTTCGAGTCACGAGACCGAGGGACTCCTCCTCTTTGCTTCCATTGCGCATGGGCGTCGACTCCATCTTCGATTGTTTTCCCCGCAGAGGGTGAGGTAGGAGTTGTGTGTGTTAGTAATAGTGCCCATGCAATGGAGTGAATAAGTATGTACCAATTAAGGTTTAAATATGAAAATGTCACTTACCCAGTGTACATCTGTTCGTGGCATCGGTCGCTGGAGATTCACATGTTCTGCATAGCTCACCATCGGGTGTTGGGTCGGAGTGTTACAAGTTGTTTTTCTTCGAAGAAGTCTTTCGAGTCACGGGGCCGAGAGACTCCTCCTTCTGTCTCCATTGCGCATGGGCGTCGACTCCATCTTCAATTGTTTTCCCCGCAGAGGGTGAGGTAGGAGTTGTGTTGTAGTAATAGTGCCCATGCAATGGAGTGACTAAGTATGTACCTATTTAAGGTTAAAATAATATATATACAAATGTACAAAGTTGAAGCTAACTTCCGAACTGCTACAGGCTCCCGGGGAGGCGGGTGGGCACATGTGAATCTCCAGCGACCGATGCCACGAACAGATGTACACTGGGTAAGTGACATTTTCAGTTTGATGGCATCTGTCGCTGTAGATACACATGTTCTGCATAGACTAGTAAGCAGTTATCTCCCCAAAAGCGGTGGCTCAGCCTGTAGGAGTGGAAGTGGTTTGAAATAATGTTCTTAACACGGCTTGACCTACTGTGGCTTGCTGTGCAGATAGCACGTCTACACAGTAGTGCTTGGTGAACGTGTGTGGCGTAGACCATGTGGCTGCCTTACATATTTCTTGCATTGGGATGTTTCCTAGAAAGGCCATGGTAGCACCTTTTTTCTGGTTGAGTGTGCCCTTGGCGTAATGGGCAGTTGTCGTTTTGCTTTAAGGTAGCAGATTTGGATGCATTTAACTATCCATCTGGCTATACCTTGTTTTGATATTGGGTTTCCTGCATGGGGTTTTTGGAATGCAATAAATAGTTGTTTAGTCTTTCTGATGTCTTTTGTCCTGTCAATGTAGTACATTAATGCTCTCTTGACATCTAATGTATGTAGTGCCCTCTCAGCTACGGAATCTGGCTGTGGGAAGAACACTGGTAGTTCCACTGTTTGATTTAGGTGGAACGGTGAAATAACCTTTGGTAAAAATTTAGGATTAGTCCTTAGGACGACTTTATTTTTGTGTAGTTGTATAAAAGGTTCTTGTATTGTAAACGCCTGAATTTCGCTTACTCTTCTTAGAGATGTAATGGCGACGAGAAATGCAACCTTCCAGGTTAGGAACTGTATTTCGCAAGAGTGCATGGGTTCAAAAGGTGGACCCATGAGTCTTGTTAAGAGAACATTTAAGTTCCATGAAGGAACAGGTGGTGTTCTTGGTGGTATAATTCTTTTAAGGCCTTCCTTGAATGCTTTAATGACTGGTATCCTATATAGGGAAGTTGAATAGGTAGTCTGCAGGTATGCAGATATTGCTGCAAGGTGTATTTTAATGGAAGAGAAGGCTAGGTGAGATTTCTGTAAGTGAAGCAAGTAACCCACTACATCCTTTGGAGTAGCGTGTAAAGGTTGGATCTGATTATGATGGCAGTAGCAAACAAACCTCTTCCATTTACTTGCATAGCAGTGCCTAATGGATGGCCTTCTGGCTTGCTTTATGACTTCCATACATTCTTGGGTAAGTTGTAAGTGTCCGAATTCTAGGATTTCAGGAGCCAGATTGCTAGATTCAGCGATGCTGGATGTCTGATCTGTTGGTTGTGTTGTGTTAACAGATCCGGCCTGTTGGGCAATTTGATGTGGGGTACTACTGATAGGTCTAGCAGTGTTGTGTACCAGGGTTGCCTTGCCCAAGTTGGTGCTATTAAAATGAGTTTGAGTTTGTTTTGACTCAATTTGTTTACCAGATAAGGAAGGAGAGGGAGAGGAGGAAAAGCGTAGGCAAATATCCCTGACCAGTTCATCCATAGGCCATTGCCTTGGGACTGCCTGTGTGGGTATCTGGATGCGAAGTTTTGGCATTTTGCGTTCTCTTTTGTTGCAAACAAATCTATTTGAGGTGTTCCCCAGAGTCTGAAGTAAGTGTTTAGAATTTGGGGGTGAATTTCCCATTTGGGGACCTGTTGATGATCTCGAGAGAGATTGTCTGCAAGTTGATTCTGGATCCCTGGAATAAACTGTGCTATTAGGCGAATGTGGTTGTGAATTGCCCATCGCCATATCTTTTGTGCCAGCAGGCTCAACTGCGTTGAGTGTGTCCCCCCTTGTTTGTTTAGATAATACATTGTTGTCATGTTGTCTGTTTTGACAAGAATGTATTTGTGAGTTATAATTGGTTGGAAAGCCCTTAATGCTTGAAAAACTGCTAGCATTTCTAGGTGATTTATATGCAGTTTTGTTTGATGTACGTTCCATTGTCCTTGTATGCTGTGTTGATCGAGGTGTGCTCCCCACCCTGTCATGGAAGCATCTGTTGTTATTACGTATTGTGGCACTGGGTCCTGGAAAGGCCGCCCTTTGTTTAAATTTATACTGTTCCACCATAGAAGCGAGAGGTAAGTTTGGCGGTCTATCAACACCAGATCTAGGAGGTGACCCTATGCTTGTGACCATTGTGATGCTAGGCACTGTTGCAAGGGCCTCATGTGCAGTCTTGCGTTTGGGACAATGGCTATGTGTAAGGAAATGCCTCCTTGGCATGGTTGCCCCCTGACTTTTTGCCTTTGCTGATGCTATGTTTACAATTGAAAGTGTGCTGAGGCCTGCTAACCAGGCCCCAGCACCAGTGTTCTTTCCCTAACCTGTACTTTTGTATCCACATTTGGCAGACCCTGGCATCCAGATAAGTCCCTTGTAACTGGTACTTCTAGTACCAAGGGCCCTGATGCCAAGGAAGGTCTCTAAGGGCTGCAGCATGTCTTATGCCACCCTGGAGACCTCTCACTCAGCACAGACACACTGCTTACCAGCTTGTGTGTGCTAGTGAGAACCAAACGAGTAAGTCGACATGGCACTCCCCTCAGGGTGCCATGCCAGCCTCTCACTGCCTATGCAGTATAGGTAAGACACCCCTCTAGCAGGCCTTACAGCCCTAAGGCAGGGTGCACTATACCATAGGTGAGGGTACCAGTGCATGAGCATGGTACCCCTACAGTGTCTAAACAAAACCTTAGACATTGTAAGTGCAGGGTAGCCATAAGAGTATATGGTCTGGGAGTCTGTCAAACACGAACTCCACAGCACCATAATGGCTACACTGAAAACTGGGAAGTTTGGTATCAAACTTCTCAGCACAATAAATGCACACTGATGCCAGTGTACATTTTATTGTAAAATACACCACAGAGGGCACCTTAGAGGTGCCCCCTGAAACTTAACCAACTATCTGTGTAGGCTGACTGGTTCCAGCAGCCTGCCACACTAGAGACATGTTGCTGGCCCCATGGGGAGAGTGCCTTTGTCACTCTGAGGCCAGTAACAAAGCCTGCACTGGGTGGAGATGCTAACACCTCCCCCAGGCAGGAGCTGTAACACCTGGCGGTGAGCCTCAAAGGCTCACCCCTTTGTCACTGCCCAGCAGAGCACTCCAGCTTAGTAGAGTTGCCCGCCCCCTCCGGCCACGGCCCCCACTTTTGGCGGCAAGGCTGGAGGGAACAAAGAAAGCAACAAGGAGGAGTCACTGGCCAGTCAGGACAGCCCCTAAGGTGTCCTGAGCTGAAGTGACTCTAACTTTTAGAAATCCTCCATCTTGCAGATGGAGGATTCCCCCAATAGGGTTAGGATTGTGACCCCCTCCCCTTGGGAGGAGGCACAAAGAGGGTGTACCCACCCTCAGGGCTAGTAGCCATTGGCTACTAACCCCCCAGACCTAAACACGCCCTTAAATTTAGTATTTAAGGGCTACCCTGAACCCTAGAAAATTAGATTCCTGCAACTACAAGAAGAAGGACTGCCTAGCTGAAAACCCCTGCAGAGGAAGACCAGAAGACAACTGCCTTGGCTCCAGAAACTCACCGGCCTGTCTCCTGCCTTCCAAAGATCCTGCTCCAGCGACGCCTTCCAAAGGGACCAGCGACCTCGACATCCTCTGAGGACTGCCCCTGCTTCGAAAAGACAAGAAACTCCCGAGGACAGCGGACCTGCTCCAAGAAAAGCTGCAACTTTGTTTCCAGCAGCTTTAAAGAACCCTGCAAGCTCCCCGCAAGAAGCGTGAGACTTGCAACACTGCACCCGGCGACCCCGACTCGGCTGGTGGAGAACCGACACCTCAGGAGGGACCCCAGGACTACTCTGATACTGTGAGTACCAAAACCTGTCCCCCCTGAGCCCCCACAGCGCCGCCTGCAGAGGGAATCCCGAGGCTTCCCCTGACCGCGACTCTTTGAACCTAAAGTCCCGACGCCTGGGAGAGACCCTGCACCCGCAGCCCCCAGGACCTGAAGGACCGGACTTTCACTGGAGAAGTGACCCCCAGGAGTCCCTCTCCCTTGCCCAAGTGGAGGTTTCCCCGAGGAACCCCCCCCTTGCCTGCCTGCAGCGCTGAAGAGATCCCGAGATCTCTCATAGACTAACATTGCAAACCCGACGCTTGTTTCTACACTGCACCCGGCCGCCCCCGCGCTGCTGAGGGTGAAATTTCTGTGTGGACTTGTGTCCCCCCCGGTGCCCTACAAAACCCCCCTGGTCTGCCCTCCGAAGACGCGGGTACTTACCTGCAAGCAGACCGGAACCGGGGCACCCCCTTCTCTCCATTCTAGCCTATGTGTTTTGGGCACCACTTTGAACTCTGCACCTGACCGGCCCTGAGCTGCTGGTGTGGTGACTTTGGGGTTGCTCTGAACCCCCAACGGTGGGCTACCTTGGACCAAGAACTAAGCCCTGTAAGTGTCTTACTTACCTGGTTAACCTAACAAATACTTACCTCCCCTAGGAACTGTGAAAATTGCACTAAGTGTCCACTTTTAAAACAGCTATTTGTGAATAACTTGAAAAGTATACATGCAATTTTGATGATTTGAAGTTCCTAAAGTACTTACCTGCAATACCTTTCGAATGAGATATTACATGTAGAATTTGAACCTGTGGTTCTTAAAATAAACTAAGAAAAGATATTTTTCTATATAAAAACCTATTGGCTGGATTTGTCTCTGAGTGTGTGTACCTCATTTATTGTCTTGTGTATGTACAACAAATGCTTAACACTACTCCTTGGATAAGCCTACTGCTCGACCACACTACCACAAAATAGAGCATTAGTATTATCTATTTTTACCACTATTTTACCTCTAAGGGGAACCCTTGGACTCTGTGCATGCTATTCCTTACTTTGAAATAGCACATACAGAGCCAACTTCCTACACTATGCATGAGGACATCATGCCTAGGAGTTGTAAAATCATCTTTGCTTGTATGGTTTGTGTTGGATACATGCGTTGTATGATCTTGTTGAAATTTTGTATTCTTTGTGGGCTTGGAGTGGCTATTCCTTTTGTTGTGTCTATTATGGCTCCCAGGTATTGTTGTACTTTGCACGGCAAAATGTTGGATTTTGCAAAGTTGACGGTGAAGCCTAGCTTGTAGAGGGTTTGTATGATTTGATTTGTGTGTTGTAAGCACTTTGTTAGGGAATTGGTTTTGATTAGCCAGTCGTCTAGATACGGGAATACATGTATTTGCTGCCTTCTGATGTGTGCAGCCACTACTGCTAGACATTTTGTAAAGACTCTTGGTGCGGTTGTTAAACCAAAAGGCAATACTTTGAATTGGTAATGTATTCCTTTAGATACGAACCGTAGGTACTTTCTGTGCGATGGATGTATTGGTATATGGAAATACGCGTCTTTGAGGTCTAAGGTTGTCATGTAGTCCTGTAGTTTTAGCAATGGTAACACTTCTTGTAGCGTGACCATGTGAAAGTGGTCTGATTTGATGTAGGTGTTTAGTATTCTGAGGTCTAGGATTGGTCTCAGTGTTTTGTCCTTTTTTGGTATTAAGAAGTACAGGGAATAGACTCCTGTGTTTGTTTGTGCGTTTGGTACTAATTCGATTGCATTCTTTTGCAATAGTGCTTGAACTTCTATTTCCAGAAGTTCTGAATGTTGTTTTGATAATTTCTGTGCTTTTGGTGGTATGTTTGGAGGGAATTTTAGGAATTCTATGCAATAACCATGTTGGATAATTGCTAAGACCCAAGTGTCTGTAGTTATTTCCTCCCATGCTTTGTAATAATGACCTATTCTTCCCCCCACTGGTGTTGTGTGGAGGGGGTGAGTGACATCTGAGTCACTGCTTGGTTGTAGGGGTTTTGGGGCTTTGAAATTTTCCTCTATTCCTAGGGAATTGCCCTCCTCTGTATTGGCCCCGAAAACCTCCCCTGTACTGTCCCTGGTAGCTGGACGGTGTTGCTTGCGAGGTGCTGGCTTGTGTGGCCTGACCCTGAAACCCCCCTCTAAAGGGTGTCTTGCAGAAGGTGCTATAGGTTCCTCTGCTCTGCGGGGAGTAGAGTGCGCCCATGGCTTTAGCAGTGTCAGTGTCTTTCTTTAGTTTTTCGATTGCCGTGTCCACTTCTGGTCCGAACAGTTGTTTTTCGTTGAATGGCATATTGAGCACTGCCTGCTGTATCTCTGGTTTGAACCCAGCCGTTCTCAGCCATGCGTGCCTTCTAATGGTCACAGATGTATTAATTGTTCTTGCAGCTGTGTCTGCTGCGTCCATTGAGGAACGTATCTGGTTATTTGATATGTTCTGTCCTTCCTCAACCACCTGCTTTGCCCTCTTTTGTAGGTCTTTGGGGAGATGCTCGATGAGGTGTTGCATCTCATCCCAATGGGCTCTGTCATAGCGCGCAAGTAGTGCTTGAGAGTTAGCGATGCGCCACTGGTTTGCAGCTTGTACTGCGACTCTTTTTCCAGCTGCATCGAACTTGCGGCTCTCTTTATCTGGGGGTGGTGCATCCCCAGATGTGTGGGAGTTGGCTCTTTTCCGAGCTGCTCCTACTACGACGGAATCTGGTGGCAGCTGTGTGGTGATGAAAACAGGGTCTGTAGGAGGTGCCTTATATTTCTTGTCCACCCTTGGCGTTATTGCCCTACTTTTGACCGGCTCCTTGAAGATTTCCTTTGCGTGCCGAAGCATACCTGGCAGCATAGGCAGGCTTTGGTAGGAGGTGTGGGTGGAGGAGAGGGTGTTGAATAAAAAGTCATCCTCGACTTGTTCTGAGTGGAGGTTCACGTTGTGGAATTGTGCTGCTCTAGCCACCACTTGAGAATATGCTGTGCTGTCTTCTGGTGGTGAGGGCTTTGATGGATATGCCTCCGGACTGTTGTCCGACACTGGGGCGTCATATAAGTCCCAAGCGTCTTGATCCTGGTCACCTTGGCTCATGGTGGTGTGAGCCGGGGAATGTGACGGAGTTTGTGCTGGTGAGACGTTAATGACAGGTGGAGGAGAGGGTGGCGGAGTCACTTTTTTCACCATTTTTGTTTGTGGCGCCTGGTCTATTTGAAACTCCAGTCTCCTCTTTCTCCTAATAGGGGGAAGGGTGCTTATTTTTCCTGTTCCCTGCTGTATGAAAATACGCTTTTGCGTGTGGTCCACTTCGGTGGATTGCAGCTCTTCCTCAAACCTATGCTTTCGCATCTGAGAGGACAGTGATTGCTCCTCTGTATAAGAGCCTGGACCTGGGTCGGTTACGGGTTGTTTCGGCACCGAAACCCTGTTTGTATCTTTTTTCGGCTCCGAGGTGGCTTTTTTCTTTTTTGGAGTCGAAACCTCTCGGCGTCGATCCTCGTCGGTGCCGCTGTCTCGGCATCGAGCCGTTTCCACACCGCTATCGCGGTGTCGTTGCTTGTCTCCAGCACTTTCTCGATCCCGAGAAGGCTGTGTGCCAGTGTCTCGACCGGAGTCGGACGATCTCGGCACCGTTTGGGCCTTTTTCGGTGCCGATGGTCAGTCACCGAATTTATGGGTGGAGCCATGGCCTGGTGGCAGTGGCGTCCCCTGGGCCTTGTCACTTCTTTGATGTGTTGTTTTCGACGTCTTACTCACGGTTCTTTGATCGTCGAATTCTTAGGAGTCCGATTCGTGGATCGAAAAGGTTTCTTCTTCCTCGAACTCTCGGTGCGCTGTCGGCGTGGACGCCATCTGAAGTCTCCTGGCTCGACGGTCACGGAGTGTCTTTCGGGACCGGAACGCACGACAGGCCTCGCAAGTCTCCTCACTGTGCTCAGGTGACAGGCACAGGTTACAGACCAAATGTTGGTCTGTATAGGGGTATTTGTTGTGGCATTTGGGACAAAAACGGAACGGGGTCCGTTCCATCGGCGTTGTTCTACACGCGGTCGGGCCGACCAGGCCCCGACGGGGGATCGAAACTACCCCGAAGGGCACCGGAGCGCGTCGATCTTCGATGCAGTGTTGAATCTGACTACGCCGATCCCGAACGCAACAATACCGACGAAAATCTTCCGATATTTACTAACTTTCCGTTCCGAAACTCGGAGCGACAGGAACACGTCCGAACCCGATGGCGGAAAGAAAACAAATCGAAGATGGAGTCGACGCCCATGCGCAATGGAGACAGAAGGAGGAGTCACTCGGCCCGTGACTCGAAAGACTTCTTCGAAGAAAAACAACTTGTAACACTCCGACCCAACACCAGATGGCGAGCTATGCAGAACATGTGTATCTACAGCGACAGATGCCATCGAACATATATTTACAAATGTACAAAGTTGAAGATAACTTCCAAACGGCTACAGGCTCCCAGGGAGGCGGGTGGGCACATGTGAATCTGCAGCGACTAATGCCACGAACAGATGTACACTGGGTAAGTGACATTTTCAGTTCGATGGCATGTGTAGCTGCAGATACACATGTTGTGCATAGACTAGTAAGCAGTTATCTCCCCAAAAGCGGTGGCTCAGCCTGTAGGAGTGGAAGTAGTCTGAAATAAAGTTCTTAGTACGGCTTGACCTACTGTGGCTTGTTGTGCGGACAGCACGTCTACACAGTAGTGCTTAGTAAATGAGTCAGGCGTAGACCATGTGGCTGCCTTACATATCTCGTGCATTGGAATATTCCCTAGGAAGGCCATGCTAGCGCCTTTCTTTCGGGTTGAGTGTGCCCTTGGTGTAATGGGCAGCTCCCTTTTTGCTTTAAGGTAGCAGATTTGGATGCACTTAACTATCCATCTGGCTATACCCTGTTTTGATATTGGGTTTCCGGTATGAGGTTTTTGGAATGCAATAAACAGTTGTTTAGTTTTTCTGATGTCTTTTGTTCTGTCAATGTAGTACATTAGTGCTCTTCTGATGTCTAATGTATGTAGTGCCCTTTCAGCTACCGAGTCTGGTTGTGGGAAGAACACTGGTAGTTCTACCGTTTGATTTAAGTGGAACGGTGAAATAACCTTTGGTAGAAATTTAGGATTGGTTCTTAGGACTACCTTATTTTTGTGTATTTGGATAAAAGGTTCTTGTATTGTAAACGCCTGAATTTCACTTATTCTTCTTAGAGATGTGATGGCGATGAGAAATGCAACTTTCCAGGTTAGGAATTGTATTTCGCAAGAATGTATGGGTTCAAAAGGTGGACCCATGAGTCTTGTTAAGACAATGTTGAGGTTCCATGAAGGAACGGGTGGTGTCCTTGGTGGTATAATTCTTTTGAGGCCTTCCATAAACGCTTTAATGACAGGTATCCTAAATAGTGAAGTTGAATGGGTAATCTGCAGGTATGCAGATATTGCTGCAAGGTGTATTTTAATGGAAGAGAAGGCCAGGTTCGATTTTTGTAAGTGTAGTAAGTAACCCACTACATCCTTTGGAGATGCGTGTAATGGTTGAATTTGATTATGATGGCAGTAGCAAACAAACCTTTTCCATTTGCTTGCATAGCAGTGTCTAGTGGATGGTCTTCTAGCTTGCTTTATGACTTCCATACATTCTTGTGTGAGGTTTAAGTGTCCGAATTCTAGGATTTCAGGAGCCAGATTGCTAGATTCAGCGATGCTGGGTTTGGATGCCTGATCTGTTGTTTGTGTTGTGATAACAGATCTGGCCTGTTGGGCAACTTGACGTGGGGTACTACTGATAGGTCTAGCAGTGTTGTGTACCAAGGTTGCCTTGCCCATGTTGGTGCTATCAGTATGAGTTTGAGTTTGTTTTGACTCAATTTGTTTACTAGATATGGAAGGAGAGGGGGAAAAGCGTACGCAAATATCCCTGACCAGTTCATCCATAGGGCATTGCCTTGAGACTGCCTGTGTGGGTATCTGGACGCAAAGTTTTGGCATTTTGCGTTCTCCTTTGTTGCAAATAAGTCTATTTGAGGTGTTCCCCAAAGTTTGAAGTAAGTGTTTAGAATTTGGGGGTGAATTTCCCATTCGTGGACCTGTTGGTGATCTCGAGAGAGATTGTCTGCAAGTTGATTCTGGATCCCTGGAATAAACTGTGCTATTAGGCGAATGTGGTTGTGAATTGCCCATTGCCATATTTTTTGTGCCAGAAGGCACAGCTGTGTCGAGTGTGTCCCCCCCCGTTTGTTTAGATAATACATTGTTGTCATGTTGTCTGTTTTGACAAGAATGTACTTGTGGGTTATGATGGGTTGGAATGCTTTTAACGCTAGGAAAACTGCTAGCAGTTCGAGGTGATTTATATGCAGCTTTGTTTGATGTACGTCCCATTGTCCTTGGATGCTGTGTTGATTGAGGTGTGCTCCCCACCCTGTCATGGAAGCATCTGTTGTTATCACGTATTGTGGCACTGGGTCTTGGAAAGGCCGCCCTTTGTTTAAATTTATACTGTTCCACCATAGAAGCGAGATGTATGTTTGGCGGTCTATCAACACCAGATCTAGAAGGTGACCCTGTGCTTGTTACCATTGTGATGCTAGGCACTGTTGTAAGGGCCTTATGTGCAGTCTTGCGTTTGGGACAATGGCTATGCATGAGGACATCATGCCTAGGAGTTGTAATACCATCTTTGCCTGTATTTTTTGTGTTGGATACATGGTTTGTATAACTTTTAGGAAATTTTGAACCCTTTGTGGACTTGGAGTGGCTATTCCCCTTGTTGTGTCTATTGTTGCTCCTAGGTATTGCTGTACTTTGCACGGCAGAATGTGTGATTTTGCATAGTTGACGGAGAAACCGAGTTTGGAGAGGGTTTGTATGACCTGATCTGTGTGGTGTGAACACTTTGTCAGTGAGTTGGTCTTGATTAGCCAATCGTCTAGATACGGGAATACGTGTATTTGCTGCCTTCTGATGTGTGCAGCTACTACTGTTAGGCATTTTGTGAAGACTCTTGGTGCAGTTGTTATACCGAACGGCAATACTTTGAATTGGTAATGTATTCCTTTGAATACGAACCTTAGGTATTTCCTGTGCAAGGGATGTACCGGTATGTGGAAATACGCGTCTTTGAGATCTAAGGTTGTCATGTAGTCTTGTTGCTTTAGCAACGGTAACACTTCTTGTAGCGTGACCATGTGAAAGTGTTCTGATTTGATGTAGGTGTTTAGTGTTCTGAGATCTAGGATTGGTCTCAGTGTTTTGTCCTTTTTTGGTATTAGAAAGTACTTTAGTAAACTCCTGTGTTTATTTGTGTACCTGGTACCAGTTCTATTGCGTTCTTTTGCAATAATGCTTGAACTTCTATTTCCAGAAGGTCTGAATGCTGTTTTGATATATTCTGTGTTTTTGGTGGTATGTTTGGAGGGATTTTGAGAAATTCTATGCAATAACCATGTTGGATAATTGCTAGGACCCAAGTGTCTGTTGTTATTTCCTCCCAAGCTTGGTAATACTGACTTATTCTTCCCCCCACTGGTGTTGTGTGGAGGGGATGAGTGACCTGTGAGTCACTGTTTGGTTGAAGGTGTTTTTGGGCTTTGAAATTTTCCCCTGTTTCTAGGGAATTGTCCTCCTCTGTACTGGCCCCGAAAACCTCCCCTTTGGTACTGTCCCTGGTAGGTAGACGGTGTTGAATGTGAGGTACTGGCTTGTGTGGCCTGACCCCGAAACCCCCCTCTGAAGGTTGTTTTGCGGAAGGTGCCGAAAGTGCCTCTTCCCTGCGGGGAATAGAGTGCGCCCATGGCCTTGGCAGTGTCAGTGTCCTTTTTTTAGCTTCTCAATTGCCGTGTCCACTTCAGGTCCGAACAATTGTTGCTCATTGAATGGCATATTGAGCACCGCTTGCTGTATCTCCGGTTTAAAGCCAGATGTTCGTAGCCACGCGTGCCTTCTTATGGTTACTGCTGTGTTAATTGTCCTTGCAGCTGTGTCCGCTGCATCCATAGAGGAGCGTATTTGGTTATTGGAGATGTTTTGTCCCTCCTCAACCACCTGTTTCGCCCTTTTTTGTAAATCTTTGGGTAGATGCTCGATGAGGTGCTGCATCTCGTCCCAATGGGCTCTGTCATATCGCACTAGGAGCGCTTGAGAGTTAGCGATGCGCCACTGGTTTGCAGCTTGTACTGCGACCCTTTTTCCGGCTGCGTCGAATTTGCGGCTTTCTTTATCCGGGGGTGGTGCATCGCCTGATGTGTGAGAGTTGGCTTTCTTGCGAGCTGCCCCTACTACAACTGAATCTGGTGGCAGTTGTGAGGTGATGAAAGCAGGGTCTGTGGGCGGTGCTTTATATTTCTTTTCCACCCTTGGTGTTATTGCTCTACTCTTGACAGGCTCTTTGAAGATTTGCTTTGCGTGCCTTAGCATTCCTGGGAACATAGGCAGGCTCTGGTAGTTGCTATGGGTGGAGGAGAGGGTGTTGAAAAGGAAGTCATCCTCGACAGGTTCCGAGTGTAGCGACACGTTATGGAACTCTGCTGCCCTAGCTACCACCTGTGAATACGCTGTGCTGTCCTCTGGTGGTGAGGGCTTGGTAGGATACGCCTCCGGACTGTTGTCTGACACTGGGGCGTCGTATAGGTCCCAAGCGTCCTGGTCATCTTGGCTCATGGTGGTGTGAGCCGGTGAGTGTGACGGAGTCTGTGCCGGTGATATGTGAGTTACAGGTGGAGGAGAGGGTGGTGGAGTTACCTTCTTCACCACTTTTGTTTGTGGTGCTTGTTCCTGTGTTTGGAACTCAAGTCTCCTTTTTCTCCTAATAGGGGGAAGGGTGCTGATCCTCCCTGTTCCACTCTGTATGAAGATCCGCTTTTGAGTGTGGTCCACTTCAGTGGATTGTAACTCGTTCTCGAATCTATGTCTGCGCAATTGAGAGGACAGTGATTGCTCCTCTGAATAGGAGCTGGTAGTTGGCTCGGTTGCCGGTCGTTTCGGCACCGAAACTATGTCCTTACTCGTTTTCGGCTCAGAGGCGACTTTTCTCTTTTTTGGAGTCGAAACTTCTCGGTGTCGATCCTCCTCGGTGCAGCTGTCTCTGCGTCGAGCAGCTTCGGCTCCGCTGTCTCGGCGATCTTTGTCGGCAGCACTTTCTCGGTCCCGAGATTGCTGCGTGCCTGTGTCTCGCCCCGAGTCGGACGATCTCGGCACTAGTTCGGCCTTTTTCGGTGCCGATGGGCGGTCACTGACTTCATGGGTTGAGCCATGGCCTGTTGGCAGTGGCGTCCCCTGGGCCTTGTCTGTTTTCTTGTGTGCTGGCTTCGACGTCTTACTCACTGTTTCGTGGACGTCGAATTCCTCCGAGTCCGATTCATGGATAGAGAAGGCTTCCTCTTCTTCTCCTTGTTCCTCGAACTCTCGGTGTCCTGTCGGTGTGGACGCCATCTGTAATCTTCTGGCTCACCGGTCACGGAGCGTTTTTCGGGATCGAAACGCACGACAGGCCTCACAAGTTTCTTCCTTGTGCTCGGGCGACAGGCACAGGTTACAGACCAAATGTTGGTCTGTATATGGGTATTTGTTGTGGCATTTAGGACAGAATCGGAACGGGGTCCGTTCCATCAGCCTCAATGTTACACGCGGTCGGGCCGACCAGGCCCCGACGGGGGATCGAAATTACCCCGAAGGGCTACCGGAGCTCTTCACGATTCGATGTCGATTCTATCTAACCCGATCCCGAACGCAACAATACTGACGTAATTTTCCGAATTTTTAACTATCTTTCCGTTCCGAAACCCAGAGCGAAAAGGAACACGTCCGAACCCGATGGCGGAAAGAAAACAATCGAAGATGGAGTCGACGCCCATGCGCAATGGAAGCAAAGAGGAGGAGTCCCTCGATCTCGTGACTCGAAAGACTTCTTCGAAGAAAAACAACTTGTAACACTCCGACCCAACACCAGATGGCGGGCTATGCACAACATGTGTATCTGCAGCTACACATGCCATTGAACGTGTGCGTTTCTCTGTTTTGAGGGTAGGTGGTGTTCTCTTTGACTTCGACTGCTGTTGTAGTAGTTGCTGTCTTTTCTTTTTTCTCGCTTTTGTTCATCTCTCAACGTCAACGTTTTTTTGGCACCTTTCCCACCTACGGTATCCTTTGAATGGTACCCAAGAGGATCTTTGTGCTTTGTCTTGCGTTCGGTTGGCAAGATCTTCCGCGCAGAGGCCTGCTTTTGTTTTCAGGAGTCCTTTTTTCGACTACCATTATCTCTTTCGGCTTTACCGGTCTGTGTTTTTCTTTCAGTCTTCTGCGTTTTTCAGCTTTGATGATGTTCTTTGTCGTAGGAGTTTTCTCCTTCTTCACTGGTGTTATCCTCCTCCTCACTCGACAAGCCTAAGGCCCTGCATTGGGTAGTGTGCACGCCTTTGTTTGTTTCAAGTCGTCAGTGTTTTTGTGTTAAACTCCACACAGGCCTCCCAAGGTTCAGAGTCGTGGTCGACAGGAAAGCAAAGATTAAACACCTGATGGCTGTCCCTCTGCACAAGCTTGTGGTGGGTCTGTGGGCAGAAATAGAAAGGAGTGTTCTCTATTTCACGATGCGCAGGAGTCCCCCCTGTCAAGGTATTCTCTTTTGATGACAAAGAACCTCCACCTACTTCGTTTCTTGCTTGCAGTTCGCGATATCACTTTCTTCGGTATTCCCAAGTTCTTCCCTTTGACAAAACAACACGTCCTTGCTTCTTCTTAATCCTCCTGTAGCTTAGTTGTCTTCCCAATGCATTCAGACGAAACAGCAAAAAAAAAAAAAAAAAAAAAAAAGGTTTCTAAGGAGCGCGTGTAGTGTCAGAGAAACACAGAACAACCACCAAATGATGGGGACTGTTGACGCCCAAAAAAAAAAAAAAAAAAAAAAAAAAAGCGAGAGACGGGGAAAAGGAACTAATGGAGATAAGAAATTCCAGACCCAACCTCTAGATGGCGGAGCAATGCACAGCATGTGAAACCAGAAAAATAAATAAACCACCCTACAAAACATTACTTACCCTTAACAAGTTGTATGCCGCATGTAGAAAACTAGAATTAACTGTTGTGTCTACTTCTGCCATCTAATGTGTTGCCATTTAGTGTTTGGCTCAGATGCTGCAAGCTGTTTTTGTTTGAAGAATAGGTTTTTGGACCCATGACATCCACAATGCACCAGGGCACAGACTCCCCCCCCCTCAGATTATGTTTTTTTCTCAAAGGAAGTGTAAACGCAAAGCTTTTGTGTAGCCTGTATATTGTCCAGCTAAGGAAAAAGATGTATGCAACGTGAAGTCCACATGTTTCAGATTTACCTTCTTCTGGAGAGCTCGGTAAGGCGCATGTGAATATACAGCACTATGTGCGGCAAACAGATTGTTAAATAAGACTTTTCACTTGCAACATGTATAGCTGCAGATCACAAGCAGTGCACAGACTATAAATCAGTACCCAACTACCTAAGGTGGAACAACGTTTTTAGTACAGTTTGAATGACCACGTTGCAGCTCAGCAAATTGTTGCTCATGGAATGTTCCCTAGAAGAAACACTGTGGCCCGTTCTTGCACATGGAATGCGCTCTGGGAACACAGGGAAAAGTGTGTTTGGCCTCAGCTTAGGATAACTGATCAGATTTGTTAAGCGAACACAGGGAACAAATAACTATTACGTTTACCTAATTGCACAAGCACTGCCCACGTGGTACAGTAAGCCCCTTGCTGATATTAAAGATGTGTAGTGCCCTTTCTCCAAGTTTGTGTGGCTGCGAAAAGAAACTTGGTAAGTCACCGTTTGACTAATGTGAAGTGGGTATCGAAACCTGGGATGTTTTCAGAGGACCACTATAGGAAGTACAAACATTGGCAAAGCCACTAGTTCTTGCTATAGAGGCTTTGGTAATGCTTTTAGGAGAAGCTGTATTCAATCAGTAAAAATACAAAAAGCTTTTTGCTGATGGTGTGTAGCATTGGGAGGAAAAAAAGGTGCAATGATGTGGCGGCAATTGAAGGTCACATTTTTCTGCAGGCTCACATGCATTATGAAGTGACTGATGCAGGTAACATTTCCTTCCCTCCCCCCCCCCACCCCCCCAATTGATCGAACTTTGATGGCAGACGCCACTAGAAAATGAGTGTCAAAAGTGAAATTGTTGCCTCCTATCAGCTGCAGAGAACGCTCCTCCTTTTTAAATGCCCACTCACTTGGGAAAGCAACAAAGGAGCGTGTTGGAGCAGCGGTATTAATAAAATTAAGCTGCACGCGGAGGGTGGAGGAGATAAAAAGCAGCACACAAAGGAGAAAGCAACACAGAGGGTGGAGGGAGGCACACAAGGGAGAGCGCAACACATAAGGGAGAACGCATTGTAGAGTTGGGGGCAGGGCAGCAAGAATTTGGTGTGAGGGAAGCTGGAAAACTGCACAGTTGAGAACTGCTTAACCAAAAAGAAACATTTTTTTGCCTTTGCTTACAAGCCGTCCAATCAAAAGTATGGTAAAGAAGAAATGCTCAACGAAAGAAAGACACAAGAAGAAGAAAACAACCCACTGAATAAAAAGCAAGCAAAAATGAGTGTCAATAAAACCAATTAATGGTCGGGCTGTAAGCCCCCCTGTACGTTTTTGGTTGGCCCACAATAGGTCTTTCGCAGCATAATAGGTTGTGCTAAAAAAACGATTATCTTGGACCAGTTGTGTCAGTACTTACCCATCAGTTGTAGGTTTTTTGCGCAGTATACTGGGGCGTGGTGAAGATCCTTGGGCAGGAGCGTTGTTGCTAGCAGTCGGGTTGTGGGCTGATACCATGGATGTTGCTGTTGGAGAGAATGCACTATTGCTCATAGGACTGGCGACAATGGCAGCTCCCTCGGTCAGGACTACTGCTGAAGAGGAGGTTTAAGTGAAATTAGAGGACAAAAAAAAAATCAAACAAGAGACCCAATAGAGTAAAACGCTTAGTACTGCATTGCCTTACTTAAATAACCCCCCAGACCTTCAACTTTTCCAGTACTGTACTTTCCCATGCACTGCTTTGTCAATGCACCTCATTCTTCACCTGCTTCCAAGACCAACACTGACCCTCTGAATCACAGCTTTGCCAATATAGCACTTAATGTTAATTGTACATCATTATTTGAGCCTCCTCCCACCAACCCACTCCATAGACAAGTTTGACACTAGACCTCTTTAGACTACAAAGCAGCACATATGGTACTCCTTCAATGAATAATTACTTCCTCATACCACAAATAAGCCCCCACACACTTCTGACAGATGTCATCCTTGACTTGCTGCCCCAGTTCTGCACCCTTCTAAATTGCTTTGGCAAAGTGACTCGTTCCTGATTCCATTGCTTAGATGTTACACACAAGTCTATCAATGCTTCTCAAACTCAGCCTCCTGTATTCACTATTAAGGCTCCATACACGACTGGCAAGCTAACAAATCCCATACAACAGTACCTTCTATTTAGGAACAGGGGATCAAGTAAAGCTTTAAGCCTTCACTAGAAGGTGAATAGCAGCACCTCAGGTATTCTGGTGCTAAGTACTGATAAAAGATGCCTGATGCAAACCAATGTTTAATCGAGCAGAGCAACACTGAATTCATTCTCTCCCACCCGAAGGAACTTGGATGATTGCCATTCACTGATGAACTGCAGCACCATCACACTGACTAATTAATTGGGCAGAGGGATTATTTTAATAATAACCTGAGGTTTTTGCTTCTGTTTGTGATTGCTGGGATGCAATTTGTGCCGTCTGCAGTCCTTGGGATCCCACAGATGCAACTGGGTGGAGGCCTGGCACCCCGATTGGTGCCTGCTGGATTCCTTGCGTACCAAGTGGTGATTGCTGGATCCCCTGAGTGCCAATTGGTCCAGACTGAATTCCCTGTGTACTCATTGGTGCCGGCTGGATTCCCTGGATATGCCGGGCATGAGACGTATCAACTGTCATCAACTGCATCTGATTGAGGTGAACTGTGGATGCCACCCCTACACCAGTCTGCGCATTGATAGCTGAATTCGGTGCCTGAGCAGAAACTGGGACAAGGAAACATTTTAACAATCAACAAGGGCTGGGCCTTCAATTCATCAGGATAGAGCTTAGAGAAACATGGATCATCGTAAGACACATTGAGGAAATAAACACCGATATCTCTTAGACGATTATATTCTTCTTGTAACAAAAGTACAGGTAAGAAATAAAGAAGTGTTTGCAATCTGTATCTACATTTATCCAACTAAGATATATTTTTACTCCCAGCCATATTGTCACTTACCAGGATACTGTCTGATGGTGGACACAGAACTTGTGATTGGGGTATAGGTGTGGGCAGACAACGGGTATGCAGATGGTGGGTAGGTGGGCAGAAAGTACTGAAACTGGACAGGCACAGACTGTCTAAAAACAAAACAAAAACAAAAAAATCCACAAAAATAAGGTACAGTAAAAACAGGCCATCACCAATGATGTGAGAAACTCCCTCACAAATAAAGAGCTCATCTAATGCTGTCTGTCAATGTATCTCAATAAAATGACCTAGAGCATTTGAGAAGATAACTGATAACACTTACTTCCTCAAAGCACTTCTGAACTAGAAAGGTTACTAAAATGTCAGTAACTGAGCCAAGGATGTGCATGGGTCTTAGAAATGACAGGGATTTCTTGGCTTGGTATTACTTTTGAGTGGAATCTCCAATTTGTATGAAGTTTCCTGGGGCGCAGCAATTCAGTATTTAATCATTATCAATACAGTTTACAAAAGTACTTGTGCGCTTGCTTGCTAATGTACCAGTGAACCATATTCCATTATTCCACAGTCTGATTAAAAGAAACTGCAACAATAGCCCTCTTACCGGTTCTCACTTCTACTTTCCATTGCAACCGGGTTGGGAGAGGCACGATGTCCTGATATGGGGATCAAGGTGCTCCGATCAGCTGCATAGTCAGGCTGGATACGGGGAGATGTATGGGTTATCTGCTGGGGGACCACCTTAGCTGTAAATGACAACACATCAAATTACCAAATCCCACAAATCTACTACTCAGAAAAAAAGCAGAGAACAAATATGTGCAAGATACCAATAGTAGGCTTGGAATGAGATTGGATCAAATAGAAGCTAGGATTGCACAATTCTACAGATGAACAAGCAAGGCAGAGGGAACACAGGATTCAGAAGATAGGGAAAATGCCAGTAGAGGAGATGAAGGTAAATATTTAGCGTTGTATATCCGCAAGGGAAGGATTTAGAGGGAGGAACATACCACAGGGCCAACCTTATAAGTGACAGGACCGTCACTGTTAAACTTAACTAAAAAAGGCACAAGAAAGAATCTGGAAGAAGTCCCACAACAATGGCACTCACATTTCAAGAGCTTCCCAATATCTATAAAACTACCAATAAAAAGGCAAAAAGATACCACTGCACCTTCCCCATCTCAAAAGCCACAGACCAAAACAGAGAACTACGCAACATGGTTTCTGAATTCCAAAACATCCAAATTCCAAAATGACAATGTAGGAAGTTGGCTCTGTATGTGCTATTTCAAAGTAAGGAATAGCATGCACAGAGTCCAAGGGTTCCCCTTAGAGGTAAAATAGTGGTAAAAATAGATAATACTAATGCTCTATTTTGTGGTAGTGTGGTCGAGCAATAGGCTTATCCAAGGAGTAGTGTTAAGCATTTGTTGTACATACACATAGACAATAAATGAGGTACACACACTCAGAGACAAATCCAGCCAATAGGTTTTTGTATAGAAAAATATCTTTTCTTAGTTTATTTTAAGAACCACAGGTTCAAATTCTACATGTAATATCTCATTCGAAAGGTATTGCAGGTAAGTACTTTAGGAACTTTAAATCATAAAAATTGCATGTATACTTTTCAAGTTATTGACAAATAGCTGTTTTAAAAGTGGACACAGTGCAATTTTCACAGTTCCTAGGGGAGGTAAGTTTTTGTTAGTTTTACCAGGTAAGTAAGACACTTACAGGGTTCAGTTCTTGGTCCAAGGTAGCCCACCGTTGGGGGTTCAGAGCAACCCCAAAGTCACCACACCAGCAGCTCAGGGCCGGTCAGGTGCAGAGTTCAAAGTGGTGCCCAAAACGCATAGGCTAGAATGGAGAGAAGGGGGTGCCCCGGTTCCGGTCTGCTTGCAGGTAAGTACCCGCGTCTTCGGAGGGCAGACCAGGGGGGTTTTGTAGGGCACCGGGGGGGACACAAGCCCACACAGAAATTTCACCCTCAGCAGCGCGGGGGCGGCCGGGTGCAGTGTAGAAACAAGCGTCGGGTTCGCAATGTTAGTCTATGAGAGATCTCGGGATCTCTTCAGCGCTGCAGGCAGGCAAGGGGGGGGTTCCTCGGGGAAACCTCCACTTGGGCAAGGGAGAGGGACTCCTGGGGGTCACTTCTCCAGTGAAAGTCCGGTCCTTCAGGTCCTGGGGGCTGCGGGTGCAGGGTCTCTCCCAGGCGTCGGGACTTAGGATTCAAAGAGTCGCGGTCAGGGGAAGCCTCGGGATTCCCTCTGCAGGCGGCGCTGTGGGGGCTCAGGGGGGACAGGTTTTGGTACTCACAGTATCAGAGTAGTCCTGGGGTCCCTCCTGAGGTGTCGGATCTCCACCAGCCGAGTCGGGGTCGCCGGATGCAGTGTTGCAAGTCTCACGCTTCTTGCGGGGAGCTTGCAGGGTTCTTTCAAGGCTGCTGGAAACAAAGTTGCAGCCTTTCTTGGAGCAGGTCCGCTGTCCTCGGGAGTTTCTTGTCTTTTCGAAGCAGGGGCAGTCCTCAGAGGATGTCGAGGTCGCTGGTCCCTTTGGAAGGCGTCGCTGGAGCAGGATCTTTGGAAGGCAGGAGACAGGCCGGTGAGTTTCTGGAGCCAAGGCAGTAGTCGTCTTCTGGTCTTCCTCTGCAGGGGTTTTCAGCTAGGCAGTCCTTCTTCTTGTAGTTGCAGGAATCTGATCTTCTAGGGTTCAGGGTAGCCCTTAAATACTAAATTTAAGGGCGTGTTTAGGTCTGGGGGGTTAGTAGCCAATGGCTACTAGCCCTGAGGGTGGGTACACCCTCTTTGTGCCTCCTCCCAAGGGGAGGGGGACACAATCCTAACCCTATTGGGGGAATCCTCCATCTGCAAGATGGAGGATTTCTAAAAGTCAGAGTCACCTCAGCTCAGGACACCTTAGGGGCTGTCCTGACTGGCCAGTGACTCCTCCTTGTTGCTTTCTTTGTTCCCTCCAGCCTTGCCGCCAAAAGTGGGGGCCGTGGCCGGAGGGGGCGGGCAACTCCACTAAGCTGGAGTGCCCTGCTGGGCTGTGACAAAGGGGTGAGCCTTTGAGGCTCACCGCCAGGTGTCACTGCTCCTGCCTGGGGGAGGTGTTAGCATCTCCACCCAGTGCAGGCTTTGTTACTGGCCTCAGAGTGACAAAGGCACTCTCCCCATGGGGCCAGCAACATGTCTCTGGTGTGGCAGGCTGCTGGAACTAGTCAGCCTACACAGACAGTCGGTTAAGTTTCAGGGGGCACCTCTAAGGTGCCCTCTGTGGTGTATTTTACAATAAAATGTACACTGGCATCAGTGTGCATTTATTGTGCTGAGAAGTTTGATACCAAACTTCCCAGTTTTCAGTGTAGCCATTATGGTGCTGTGGAGTTCGTGTTTGACAGACTCCCAGACCATATACTCTTATGGCTACCCTGCACTTACAATGTCTAAGGTTTTGTTTAGACACTGTAGGGGTACCATGCTCATGCACTGGTACCCTCACCTATGGTATAGTGCACCCTGCCTTAGGGCTGTAAGGCCTGCTAGAGGGGTGTCTTACCTATACTGCATAGGCAGTGAGAGGCTGGCATGGCACCCTGAGGGGAGTGCCATGTCGACTTACTCGTTTTGTCCTCACTAGCACACACAAGCTGGCAAGCAGTGTGTCTGTGCTGAGTGAGAGGTCTCCAGGGTGGCATAAGACATGCTGCAGCCCTTAGAGACCTTCCTTGGCATCAGGGCCCTTGGTACTAGAAGTACCAGTTACACGGGACTTATCTGGATGCCAGGGTCTGCCAATTGTGGATACAAAAGTACAGGTTAGGGAAAGAACATTGGTGCTGGGGCCTGGTTAGCAGGCCTCAGCACACTTTCAATTGTAAACATAGCATCAGCAAAGGCAAAAAGTCAGGGGGCAACCATGCCAAGGAGGCATTTCCTTACAGACACCTTCTCAAGTGCTATGACACTCAATAGGAAAACACTATTAAAAAAGCCATCGAACTGGAGCTACACTTGGATAAGAAAACTAAAGTAGCCACCCAAATCAATAAAAACATGAAACAAAACAATCATAATCACTCACCTTCATTCAAACTACATAGAACTTTGAAAAATGCTGCAAAGGTTTGTGGCCCAGCAAGATCATGGATCCACCCACGTCTGGCTCATATTCAGGACCATTCTCATCAATAACTCTGCAATCAAAACTGTATGAACTATAAACAATTTGATAGAAACAATTTACCTCATACCTAAAACTCTTCCAAAAAAACAGGCCTCTAACTAAACTCCCTCCTCTTAAAATGACCAGCCACTAAATAATGGAACATTTTTAAACTTAATGATTTAAAAAGTAGCCTTGCGACCACTAACTAGACTCACTGAAAAAACAACCATCTCCCTCACCAGAACACCAAGGCAGCTTCGTTTGCAACATGATATACTACAGTGAGTTCAAAGGGAGCGGTGACAATCTATTCTTTACCTTCAACACTATTCACTCTACAGTTCAGAGCCCTGACATAACTAGTACAAGAACGGTCCTCAAGTAAATTACTTTGTTCCAACATGACAGATTCCTTATCTCACTTCACCTCAGTATCATTCAATTCCACAGTTTGTTCACCTCAAGGCTCCAGCACCGGATGTCTCTTCTTCAACATTTACCTCAGCCCTGAACCAGATCTAATCTGTCCCTTCAACCTCAACTGTTATTATCATCATACTTAAGCTTTCCAAATTCATACAGCCATGACTCCTGCTCATATTGAAAAGGACTTTCATCAGTCAAACAATGGATTACATTGAACCATGACAATCAAAACCTGTCTAAATCCAAAATAACGTGCCATATGGATCAAACACTATTTGCCAGCAATAACTCAGAAAAAGTAAACAGGTTTTCAACGTTACCATTGCTACATTTCTGCCAAAAAAAGGCCAAGCCATCATCTTCCCTTGTGCTCTTACCTAAACTATGCCAACAGCCTAAAGCTTGGAGACCTGATGTTACTGGCAAACGTTAATACAAGCACAGAATGCTGCTACAAGACTCACACTCCGTGTCCCTATTCAGACTTGCATCGCACAAGGACTAAGATCATCACACCGGTTGTCGTTAGAAAGATGCATCTCATTAAAAGAAATGTGCATAGCACACTGCACTGAGGAAAATTAGTCGGATTCTATGGTTTGGTCAAGCTAAGACTAGGCACCGATAGACGAGCAAGACCCCTAAACTGTTTAAGAGGACCTCTTTTGACAGCACCATTGTACAAAAGACTGCAAACAAGGAACGCCATTCTCTTCTCACGAAGTGAAAAAAATTAACACGATTCTTCAAAGAGTAAGACTAATACACAATCATTTAGAGTTTTAGAGGGCTTAAAAACCTGGCTCTTCCCATAAGCATAATCACACAACAAAAATGGCAGGTAACGTCAGGAACTAGTACTGCGCAATTGCTTCTATTCACACAATCCTCTGCAACACAACCTGCTTATGCACAGCCTCCTATTCATTGTCCCATGTTTGAAGTATGTGACAAAATACATCCCTCACCATTTCAGTAGCAAACCCTGAAAGGACGACAGGAATCAGATTCCCAGTGGAAGTACTTTGCGTCCTCGCCAGGGATAGAACACTCTATAAATGCTACACTACAATCAAGTATAAAAACAGTTTATCACTCACCAACAGGGATGTTTGAGGTAGTCACGGCTGTGGCATGAGAAGAGTGGGAGGGCATCGTCATGGTAACAATACTGCTAGTGGGTACTTGTGTATGAGACAAAGAACCTGAAAACAAGAAGAAAAAACAAATATATTTTCCTCAGGAATTGAGATCCACCATTTCACATCCAGAGTCAGATGTACCACTAGAACAATATCATTAGATCCTAGTTCACCAAGTGATCCTTTTCCGGTATTCTATGCTTTCAGGTTGCTGACTAAGCATGTGATCCATATTCAGAATAATTACAAGCCATACGTTTTTATAGCTCTGGATAAAGACTACCAGCACTCAAGTATTCACCAAACGCAAATACAGAGTAGACTCTGGGTCTGCCCTTGCAGTCATTGCTGGTTTGAAGAGTCTTTCACATTTTGTACTAGCCCATAGGAGTATTCTGCTGTTATAAAATTTACAGCAATGAAATGAACATGAATCACAGTCTCCAGGCAAGACATTGCATATTTGCATTGCCTATGCGATGCAAAGTGAAGCTAGATAGCAATTTAACAGTGTGGTATTTAAACTGCACTTGTGACGTGTATATATTATATACTTGTATACATGTGTATTGAAGGGAATCTCAGGACACCCTCTTCTAAAATGTGCATAACTTAGCTGACAGTCCTGTGCATCCATGCATGTGCCCATATGGCAAGTGGGATGTGTCAGAGACAAGCAGGAGCCAATTGAGTAGAATATGATCAATGGGAGTTATGCTTCTGCTTCCCTTTCGGGATCCTGTCTCCAATGGAGCAGAACTGATTGAACAAGCAAAGCAATGCACAAGTTCCTACTGTAGGGAGCAGACTGGCTCTACAGGCAGTGAATAAGAAAATGTTATGGCATTAATTAGGTTTCTGGTTCCCTGGAAGCCTGGTTTCTGGTTCCCTGCATAAGGCGTGCTTTCTTGTCAGACCAGAATGACAGTGGGAAGCTATTGTTAGGATAAGCAGGAAGGATAACGTCTGTACAGGAAGGAGTTTGTGACTAATTGGTGGTAGGGACAGGCAGCTTTGTTATACCAAGATAGAAGTCCAGAAGAACAAGTTACTTACCTTCGGATAATAGCAGATTCCGCATCTAATGATTACTCCTCAGGCGTCAAACGAGATCCGGATATTTTAAATCAGTACCACTGCGTGCAGGTAAGTGGTACTGTGCAGCTTCACGCTGAAGTTGTTCCACTCCAGAAGTGACAATGGAATCTTATACTGAAGCCACTCTCGTGCACACTGCTGTCAGTTTCTTTCTAGGCTGTCCACGCCACTAGACAGAGTCCAACAGCAAAATGGCTTTGAAAAGGGCGCAGATTTCTACACTTGGGACCTATTTAGTTGGAAAAGAGGTCAGTCTATGAAGAATCTGCAGTTAAATAAAATATCAACCAGAAAAGGCTTTACAACAGGTGAGTAACTTGTTCTGACAGATAATTCTAATCACAGATTCCTCACATTTTTATATAGATTCCAAAGGAGTGCCTCCCAGGTGGTGGGTCTGCGGATTGTGGATTGGTTCAAATCAAAAAGTCCTGCTGGGGTAGGCAGACAAAACATCTATCTTGATGGGCATGGCTGACACACGTAGCAGCCTGGCAAATATCCAGAACAGGAACTCCGCATGAAAACGGGTATCACCCTTGGCTCTGGTGGAATGAGCCAGCAAAACTTCCAGTGGCTGCTTATTGGCTAACACATAGCTGATTTAATATAGAACAAACAACTGAGAGATGATCCTATTCTGCACTGCCTTGCCCGTCTGCGCTCCAGCAAATCCTACAAAGAGCTGATCATCCACAGGATGTTCCCTGATACAATTGAAGGTAAGAGGTCTTGGGATCAAGCTGTTAAGAGACTACTCCAACTTAGAGGGCTGAGGTGGAGTGAAGAATGCCCGTAGGGTGATGTTTTGCCCGACCTGAAAAGGAATCACTGCCTTTGGAAGAAAGGAAGCTTGGATTCTCAGGGCTAAGCTTGTCGAGGAAAAAGTGTATGACGGGTTGATGGAGAGCTCGGAGCTCACTCATCTGGCACACCCATGTTATGGTGATGAGGAACACTGTCTTGAGGATGAGAAGCCGTAGTGGACACTTGTGCAGAGGTTCTAAAGGAGTATCAAACACACAAAAGGCGATGGGAGGAATACTTGCAATTTGTCTATCCACTGGCAATCGCTAAGTGTAGCATCCCAACCAATCGTTCTTTTGCTCACACCATGCCACCTCAGTTTGAACCCAGGTGTAGGAGGCTGGACTGGCTTGTAGTGAGTACCAAGGGGTACTTGCACCTTGCACCAGGCCCAGTTATCCCTTATTAGTGTATAGGGTGTCTAGCAGCTTAGGCTGATAGATAATGGTAGCTTAGCTGAGCAGCTTAGGCTGAACTAGGAGACGTGTGAAGCTACTACAGTACCACTTAGTGTCATATGCACAATATCATAAGAAAACACAATACACAGTTATACTAAAAATAAAGGTACTTTATTTTTATGACAATATGCCAAAGTATCTTAGAGTGTACCCTCAGTGAGAGGATAGGAAATATACACAAGATATATATACACAATAGCAAAAATATGCAGTATAGTCTTAGAAAACAGTGCAAACAATGTATAGTTACAATAGGATGCAATGGGGAAACATAGGGATTGGGGCAACACAAACCATATACTCCAAAAGTGGAATGCGAACCACGAATGGACCCCAAACCTATGTGACCTTGTAGAGGGTCGCTGGGACTATTAGAAAATAGTGAGAGTTAGAAAAATAACCCTCCCCAAGACCCTGAAAAGTGAGTGCAAAGTGCACTAAAGTTCCCCTAAGGACAAAAGAGTCGTGTTAGAGGAATAATGCAGGAAAGACACAAACCAGCAATGCAACAACTGTGGATTTCCAATCTAGGGTACCTGTGGAACAAGGGGACCAAGTCCAAAAGTCACAAGCAAGTCGGAGATGGGCAGATGCCCAGGAAATGCCAGCTGCGGGTGCAAAGAAGCTTCGACTGGACAGAAGAAGCTGAGGTTTCTGCAGGAACGAAAAGGGCTAGAGACTTCCCCTTTGGTGGACGGATCCCTCTCGCCTTGGAGAGTCGTGCAGAAGTGTTTTCCCGCCGGAAGGACGCCAACAAGCCTTGCTACACGCAAATCGTGCGTTTGGCGTTTTTGGACGCTGCTGGGGCCCAGGAGGGACCAGGAGGTCGCAAATTGGACCTGCAGAGAGAGGGGACGTCGAGCAAGACAAAGAGCCCTCACTGAAGCAGGTAGCACCCGGAGAAGTGCCAGAAACAGGCACTACGAGGATGCGTGAAACGGTGCTCGCCGAAGTTGCACAAAGGAGTCCCACGTCGCCGGAGACCAACTTAGAAAGTCGTGCAATGCAGGTTAGAGTGCCGTGGACCCAGGCTTGGCTGTGCACGAAGGATTTCCGCCTGAAGTGCACAGGGGCCGGAGTAGCTGCAAAGTCGCGGTTCCCAGCAATGCAGCCCAGCGAGGTGAGGCAAGGACTTACCTCCACCAAACTTGGGCTGAAGAGTCACTGGACTGTGGGGGTCACTTGGACAGCGTCGCTGGATTCGAGGGACCTCGCTCGTCGTGCTGAGAGGAGACCCAAGGGACCGGTAATGCAGCTTTTTGGTGCCTGCGGTTGCAGGGGGAAGATTCCGTCGACCCACGGGAGATTTCTTCGGAGCTTCTGGTGCAGAGAGGAGGCAGACTACCCCCACAGCATGCACAAGCAGGAAAACAGTCGAGAAGGCGGCAGGATCAGCGTTACAGAGTTGCAGTAGTCGTCTTTGCTACTATGTTGCAGGTTTGCAGGCTTCCAGCGCGGTCAGCGGTCGTTTCCTTATCAGAAGGTGAAGAGAGAGATGCAGAGGAACTCGGCTGAGCTCATGCATTCGTTATCTAAAGTTTCCCCAGAGACAGAGACCCTAAATAGCCAGAAAAGAGGGTTTGGCTACCTAGGAGAGAGGATAGGCTACTAACACCTGAAGGAGCCTATCAGCAGGAGTCTCTGACGTCACCTGGTGGCACTGGCCACTCAGAGCAGTCCAGTGTGCCAGCAGCACCTCTGTTTCCAAGATGGCAGAGGTCTGGAGCACACTGGAGGAGCTCTGGACACCTCCCAGGGGAGGTGCAGGTCAGGGGAGTGGTCACTCCCCTTTCCTTTGTCCAGTTTCGCGCCAGAGCAGGGGCTAAGGGGTCCCTGAACTGGTGTAGACTGGCTTATGCAGAATTGGGCACCTCTGTGCCCAACAAAGCATTTCCAGAGGCTGGGGGAGGCTACTCCTCCCCTGCCTTCACACCATTTTCCAAAGGGAGAGGGTGTCACACCCTCTCTCAGAGGAAGTTCTTTGTTCTGCCATCCTGGGCCAGGCCTGGCTGGACCCCAGGAGGGCAGCTGCCTGTCTGAGGGGTTGGCAGCAGCAGCAGCTGCAGTGAAACCCCAGGAAGGGCAGTTTGGCAGTACCAGGGTCTGTGCTACAGACCACTGGGATCATGGGATTGTGCCAACTATGCCAGGATGGCATAGAGGGGGCAATTCCATGATCATAGACATGTTACATGGCCATATTCGGAGTTACCATTGTGAAGCTACATATAGGTAGTGACCTATATGTAGTGCACGCGTGTAATGGTGTCCCCGCACTCACAAAGTTCAGTGAATTGGCTCTGAACAATGTGGGGGCACCTTGGCTAGTGCCAGGGTGCCCACACACTAAGTAACTTTGCACCTAACCTTTACCAGGTAAAGGTTAGACATATAGGTGACTTATAAGTTACTTAAGTGCAGTGAAAAATGGCTGTGAAATAACGTGGACGTTATTTCACTCAGGCTGCAGTGGCAGGCCTGTGTAAGAATTGTCAGAGCTCCCTATGGGTGGCAAAAGAAATGCTGCAGCCCATAGGGATCTCCTGGAACCCCAATACCCTGGGTACCTCAGTACCATATACTAGGGAATTATAAGGGTGTTCCAGTAAGCCAATGTAAATTGGTAAAAATGGTCACTAGCCTGTTAGTGACAATTTGGAAAGAAATGAGAGAGCATAACCACTGAGGTTCTGGTTAGCAGAGCCTCAGTGAGACAGTTAGGCACCACACAGGGAACATATACATGCACACCTATGAGCACTGGGGCCCTGTGTGACAGGGTCCCAGTGACACATACATATAGGCCACAAACCTATGAGCACTGGGGTCCTGACCAGCAGGATCCCAGTGACACATAACAACCATACTGAAAACATGGTGTTTTCACTATGAGCACTGAGGCCTGGCTATCAGGATCCCAGTGAGACAGTGAAAACAGTGACAAACACCCTGACATACACTCACAAACAGGCCAAAAGTGGGGGTAACAAGGCTAGAAAGAGGCTACCTTCTCACACCAGGTATGTGCAGTTCAGCCGTGACTCTTCTCCCCATGGGAACAGTCCAGCCCAAACTGGCAGGCCAGGTCCATAATGACAGCGGAAAGCTACTGTGAGGATCAGCAGGGAGGATCAAGTCTGCACAGGAAGGAATGGTGGTAGGGACAGGCAGCTTTGGACTCTAGTATACCAAAATCGAAGTCCAGAAGAACAAGTTACTTACTTTCGTAACTCCTTGGCCACAGCAGATTTCTCACCTAATGAATATTCCTCAGGCGTCAGACGAGATCCTGATATTTTCCATCAGTACCGTTGTGTGCAGGTGAGTGGTAGCCTGCGGCTCCGCACTGAAGTTGTTCCACTCCAGATGTGACAATGGAACCACATACAGATGCCACTATTGTGCACACTGATATCAGTTGCTTTCTAGGCTGTCCACATAACCAGACAGAGCCCAACAGCAAAATGGCTTTCAAAACTGTGCAAATTGCTATACTACAGACTTATTTAGGTGGAAAAGAGGTCATTTAAAAAAACAGGGAGAATGGGGGTGTCTGTGAGGAATCTGAGGTTAAATAGAATATCAACCAGAAAAGGCTTCGCAACAGGTGAGTAACTTGTTCGGACAGATAATTCTAACCACATGTTTCTCACATGTTTGTATAGCTACCAAAGCAGTGCTTCCCAGGTGGTGGGTCTGTAAATTGGCTCAAATCAAAAAGTCCTGTTGGGGAAAGCGGACCAAATACCTATCTTGACGGGCATGGCTAACGCCCACGTAGCAGTCTGGCAAGTATCCAGAACAGGAACTCCGCATGAAAACGCAATAGTAGCAACCTTTGCTCAGGTGGAATGAGCCAGCAAAACATCCGGTGGTTGCTTCTTGGATAACATATAGCTGATTTAATGCAGAACAATCCAATGAGAGATGGTCCCATTCTGCATTTCCTTGCACTTCATTCCAGCAAATCCTACAAAGAGCTGATCATCCACACAATGTTCCCTGATACAATCGATTTAAAACGTATTCCCTCTAAATCCTTCCCTTGTGAGTATCAAACACACAAAAGGAGGTGGGAGGAATACTTGCAATTTGTCCATCTACTGGCAGTCACTCAGGGTAGCATCCAAACCAATCATTCTTTTGCTGACCACACCACCTCAGTTTGGACCCAGCCATATGCAAATCAGCCTGGAACCTACTTCCTCATGGAAGCAGTCTAGTCCAAACTGCCAGGCCAGGCCCTCATCGAACTGCAACACATGTAACCAAGTACCGGTTTTGCCCTCATAAGGGCTCATCAGCCAGGGATAGATGAGTTACTTGTGTTCCATTTCAGGAAGAACTTGGTTTGCTAGGTCTGGCTTGACTATTCAATGAGGAGTCGGGTGAAGAACGATTTGCGTATGACTGGGTCCAAACTAAGGAGGTATGGTGAGCAAAAGAGCGATGTGTTGAGCGAAAGGTATGATTGGTGGACTCCTTGAACATTTCAGAATAAGATGGGATGTCCTACTTCCATACCTGCTTTTCGCTTACAGGGAAGTGCCACAAAAGGGAGTTGATTTTCCTTCTTTGAACTTCTGTTTGGGCATCCTGTAAGTTGACCACTTTGTCTTGTGAAGGATGGATGGGAGAGACATCTCAGAG
Source organism: Pleurodeles waltl (assembly GCF_031143425.1). Taxonomy (NCBI): domain Eukaryota; kingdom Metazoa; phylum Chordata; class Amphibia; order Caudata; family Salamandridae; genus Pleurodeles; species Pleurodeles waltl. The sequence continues at coordinate 373,309,750 of NC_090450.1, read as the reverse complement.
AACCCAAACAGAATATTGTAGACTATGTACCTGGCCTTCGCTCCAGAATGGCTGAATACATGGAAAAAGCATCTAAAAGCCTTGAGGCCAGCTAAGAGCTCAGATATGACCAAAAGCCTGCACTGGTGGAGTTCAATCGTGGCAGAATATTTGGGTTTTGGAGCCTGTGGCTCGTAGGACCCTCCAAGGTAAGTGGAGTGGACCCTACCCTATCCTAGAAAGAAAATGGGAATTCACCTACCTAGTGGACTTTGGATCTTGCAGGAACCCCAAAAGGGTGATCCATGTAAATCACCTTAAACTCTACCACAGCAGAGCTGAGATGGCCAAGGTCACTGATGAGGGAGAGGAAGCTGAGAGTGACCCTTTCCCTGATCTCCTCTCCAGCAACTCAAAAGATGGCTCAGTTGAAGAAGTGGTCTTTTCAGACACCTTCACTGACTAATAGCAGACTGACTGTAAGCAAGTCTTACAGCAGTATGCTGAGCTCTTCTTGCTCCCTGGTCAGACTACCAGGTGTATACATGATGTGGACACCGGGGACAGCTTACCTGTCAAATATAAAATCTACAGACAAGTCTGATCATGTCAAAGAGTTCCTCAAAGCTGAAGTCAGCAAGATGCTGGAAATGGGTGTCATTGAGCACTCTGAGAGCCCCTGAGCCAGCCCAGTTGTTTTAGTCCCCAAGCCTCATTCCAAGGGTGGAAAGAAAGAAATGAGGTTTTGTGTGGACTATAGGGGCCTTAAAAGCTGTGACAAAAACAGTTGTTCACCCAGTTCCTGGGTCAGATGAACTGATTGACAGATTAGGGGCAGTACTTTTGATCTCACATGAGGATACTGGCAGATAGGTCTGACCCCTGGAGCAAATGAGAAATCAGCATTCTCCGCTCCTGATGACCATTATCAGTTTCCTGTTATGCCCTTTTGATTGCAGTATACCCCTGCCACCTTCCAAAGGTTGGCGACCAAAGTCCTTGTTGGGTTAGAAGACTTTAGTGCAGCATATCTTGATAATCTTGCTGTCTTTAGCGCTACCTGGCAGGAGCACCTGATCCACCTAGGCAAGGTCCTAGAGGCTTGGAAAAGTGCAGGCCTCACCACCAAGTCAAGCAAGTACCAGATAGGGCAAGGCCAGGTTATGTACTTGGGTGACCTTGTAGGTCGAGGCCATGTTCAACCACTAAAACCCAAGATCCAGACAATTCTGGACTGTGTAGCTCCAACAACCCAGACCCAAGTCAGGGCAATCCTTGGCTTGACTGGGTACTACAGAAGGTTTTTGAAAGGATATGGCACCATTGCGGCACTTCTTGCAGAACTGACCTCCAAAAAGTGTAAATTGGACAGTGAGCTTTCAAAAGACCTTTGGTACTCCGAAAGAAGTAATTTGTCCAGCACCTGTTCTAAAAGCTCCATTTACACCAAGCAGTTCATAGTGCAGACAGATGCCTCTGAACATGGGATAGGAGCAGCCCTGTCCCAAATCAATGAGGGCCATGACCAGTCTGTTGCTTTTATTAGGAGGAGGTTACTCCCCAGAGACCAGAATTGGAATGCCGTTGAGAGGGAAGCCTTTGCTGTGGTTTGGTCCCTGAAGACGGTGAGGCCATACTGTTTGACACTCGCTTCCTTTTTCAAAATGATCACCGGCCTCTCAGATGTCTTATGCAGATGAAAGGTGAAAACCCCAAACTGTTAAGGTGGTCCATATCCCTACAGGGAATTGGCGCTTCAGTGGAACAGAGACCTGGGACTGACCTCGCCAATGCAGATGGCCTTTCCAATTTCTTCCACTTAGAAGATGACTCTTTTGGGAAAGGTGTGTGTGTGTTTGGGTGGGGGTCATGTAGGACCCTTTTTGGCATGCTTAGACCCCACTTTTTGCATGGTATCTGTTGTGAGTTTGACTTAGTGCCCTGGCTTCCTCCTAACCAGGTCAGCAGTGCCAGATCTCTTTCCCTAAAACTGCACAGTAATTTCCCCAATTGGTAAAACCTTTAGCACCCTCTGTAAATCCCTAGTAAATGGTACCTAGGGCCAGGGGTACTAAAGAAGGTCCCTAAAGCCTGCAGCACAAATTGGGCAACCCTAAGGGGCCCCTCACCAAGCACATGAAAAGCTGCATTTTCAGGCTGCGTGTCTTGGTGCAGATAAGTGAAAACACGAAATGAGACACAGCCTGTGTGCCATGTCCTTCTACCGCATATAATATATGTAAGTCATCCCTCTAGGAAGCCTTACAGCCCTAAGGCAGGGTGCATTGTATTACACGTGAGGGCTTATCTGCATAAGCAGATATGCTCCTGGTATGTCTGTCGATTCGCAAAGATAGTAAGTGCCCAGGGAATCCATTTTAAGTATGTGCTGGACACTGGTCACTGTGAGTTCCCCAGCTAGATAATGGCTTCTCTGAATATATGGTTGGTTGATATCAAACATTTCCCTATTGATAAACCAACACTGGTGCCACTGCTGGATTTACCAATGCGTGCACCCAGAGAGTACCTTAGAGGTGCCGCCTGAGAACCTACCAACTACCAGTATGTTAAGTGACTGATCCGGACCAGTTCAGCCACCTTAGCCATGTTTCCGACCCCCCTCCCCCCCTAAGGTGAGAGCCAGCGCCCAGAGACAAAAGCCTGCACTGGATAGGGGTGTTGACACCTTCTCCAAGCATGATGGACATTCCAGGGCGGGAAGCTTCAAAGGCCTGGCCGCCTTTATAGTACGACCCAGAGCTCTCCAAATGGCGAAGATGACTGACACCTGACTGTCCAAGAATCCTTTGCACCCGGACGTCCGGACCAAGTAGAGGAGGACCACTGGCTCACTCAAACAGGACGGCCAGTCCTAGCCTGCGGCCTCTTTTCACGGTGACCGATCTCCATGGGATCGCTTTGGGCACCCAATGCTGTTTTTGTACCCTGCACTCAGCTTCTCCCATGCCGCTGAGGGTTTACTGTGGGAGCTGTCTTGGACCTTGCCCACTACTTACCTTAAACCCAGGAGATTGGTCCTGTAATTCGCTGTACTCAACCTATTAGCTGACTTTGTTTTCCTCCCATTGGTTAACATTGAAGAACTCTGAAATTGCACTGTTGATTTTTGCAACTAGAAAGAATTCATGGTTGAATACGTACTTAACTTAGAACAAAGTTCTTGGTTTTGAAATAGATATAAAAAGAAGTGTTCTTTTTCTAATTGGGTCTCGGATTTATTCTTTGAGTGTGTGTCCCATTTATTGCCTCTGAGTACAACAAATGCTTAGCACTACCCTTGGATAAGCTTAACTACGTGCCCACACTACCACAAAATAAAGCATTCGTCCTATCTGCTTTTGCCTCTGCAAACCAGTTGAGGATCCACTGGACTCACTGCATGAAGTACTTCTTTTTAGTGCAACATATAGAGAGCCAGCTTCCTACAGTAAGGCATCTGGCTATCCCTGGATGCTCCCTTTTGCCCACTTTTAAGATGTTGAGACCCTTCTCTTGCTGTTCAGACCTCTTTAGCCCACCCCTAGGATGTGGCTACCTCAGGGTTACACGACCCTCGGGAAACCAGTTCAGCAACTGGTTCCCATCTATGCGCCCTGTGCCAGCCAGTCTGCCTATACAATGGGTCTTTCCTACTCCCTAGTGTTACACCTGTACCCTTCAAAGACAACTTCTCCTTTGAAGCCTACCTTTTGGGGCAAACACCCAAATGGTTTGCTGCAGGAGGGAGGTAACACCTCGCTGGCCTGTAATTCCTCATTGTTATCCTTCTTTAGGGTCATTGGCCATCTCTCCAGGGGGCAGAAAACTCTTTGTAGATCGGGCTGCATGTGCTCTTGGAAAGGCGCAGGAGTTTTAAAGGCAACAACATGGTAACTTTGCAAAAACTGCACACTGCAACAATTTACATTAGTTTCGATTGAGATACATGTCAGGCTTAATGTGATGAGGAGTTTGATACCTCTGAGTGCCCACTATGTTCTTGCAGTTCAGGAGTTTAGACAGCTGAGGGATGTGTGTTGTAATCCTGTACTCGCCAATTGGGCAACCAAGTGTTGCAACAGTAAAAACACTAGTTTCACGTGTTTACTGTAATGAATTGTAAAATACATTGCTTTCAATGGCAAAGTCGGTCTAGCAGTGCACAACTGCTCTGCCAATCTGCAGGGGCGGACTGGGGGAGTTGTTCCATGTGGGGTACCTCCAAGGTGGCACAATCAGTGCTGTAAGCCCTGTGGTACCCCTCTATCTTACATTCCCTGGGTACTAAGGTACCATATACTAGGGACTTGCATGTAAGTGAACCATTTCCAATTGTGTACAGCCATTTCAGCATACACTTTAGGGTCAAGGTCACTGGCCCTTAGCTCTGATTAGCAGGCCTCAGTGCACTCTGAGTTGAAAAACCAGCAACATTAGTCACAAACCTTAGGGGTGACCATACAAAAAGAGGCAGCATTTCCTTAGACAAGATCAGCCTTCTTTGTTAAAATCACCTGTTGTGATGTGTGTTTTGAAGTGTTTGGAATATTGGTTTCCACCCTTTCTCATGCCTCAGTTGGACCTTAACTTGGTCCTTACTTTCCTGAGGTGTCCTCTTGTTGAAAGGCAATAATGAAAATGTCACTTACCCAGTGTACATCTGTTCGTGGCATCAGTCGCAGTAGATTCGCATGTTCTGCAATAGCTCGCCATCTGGTGTTGGGCCGGAGTGTTACAAGTTGTTTTTCTTCGAAGAAGTCTTTCGAGTCACGGGACCGAGTGACTCCTCCTTTTGTCTCCATTGCGCATGGGCGTCGACTCCATCTTCGATTGTTTTTCCCCGCAGAGGGTGAGGTAGGAGTTGAATTGTAGTAATAGTGCCCATGCAATGGAGTGACTAAGTATGCACCTATTTAAGGTTGAGATGACACATATATAAATAATTGAAGGTAACTTCCAAACTGCTACAGGCTCCCGGGGAGGCGGGTGGGCACATGCGAATCTACTGCGACTGATGCCACGAACAGATGTACACTGGGTAAGTGACATTTTCAGTTCGATGGCATCTGTCGCTGTAGATACGCATGTTCTGCATAGACTAGTAAGCAGTTATTTCCCCAAAAGCGGTGGATCAGCCTGTAGGAGTGGAAGTAGTCTGAAATAATGTTCTTAATACAGCTTGACCTACTGTGGCTTGTTGTGCGGATAACACGTCTACACAGTAGTGCTTGGTGAATGTGTGAGGCGTAGACCATGTGGCTGCCTTACATATTTCTTGCATTGGGATGTTTCCTAGAAAGGCCATGGTAGCACCTTTCTTTCTGGTTGAGTGTGCCCTTGGTGTAATGGGCAGCTGTCGTTTAGCTTTAAGGTAGCAGATTTGGATGCATTTAACTATCCATCTGGCTATACCTTGTTTTGAAATTGGGTTTCCTGCATGAGGTTTTTGAAATGCAATAAAGAGTTGTTTAGTCTTTCTGATGTTTTTTGTTCTGTCAATGTAATACATCAATGCTCTTTTGACATCTAATGTATGTAGTGCCCTTTCAGCTACGGTATCTGGCTGTGGAAAGAACACTGGAAGTTCCACTGTTTGATTTAGATGGAACGGTGAAATAACCTTTGGCAAAAATTTAGGATTGGTCCTTAGGACGACTTTATTTTTGTGTAGTTGTATAAAAGGTTCCTGTATTGTAAACGCCTGAATCTCGCTTACTCTTCTTAGGGAAGTAATGGCGATGAGAAATGCCACCTTCCAGGTTAGGAACTGTATGTCGCAGGAGTGCATGGGTTCAAAAGGTGGACCCATAAGTCTAGTTAGGACAACATTTAGGTTCCATGAAGGAACAGGTAGTGTTCTTGGTGGTATAATTCTCCTAAGGCCCTCCATGAATGCTTTAATGACTGGTATCTTATATAGGGAAGTTGTATAGGTAGTCTGCAGGTATGCAGATATTGCTGCAAGGTGTATTTTAATGGAAGAGAAAGCCAGGTTAGATTTTTGTAAGTGAAGCAAGTAACCCACTACATGTTCTGGAGTCGTGTGTAATGGTTGTATTTGATTAATATGGCAGTAGCAAACAAACCTCTTCCATTTACTTGCATAGCAGTGCCTGGTGGATGGCCTTCTAGCTTGTTTTATGACTTCCATACATTCTTGGGTAAGTTGTAAGTGCCCGAATTCTAGGATTTCAGGAGCCAGATTGCTAGATTCAGCGATGCTGGATCTGGGTGTCTGATCTTTTGGTTGTGCTGTGTCAACAGATCTGGCCTGTTGGGCAATTTGATGCAGGGTACCACTGATAGGTCTAGCAGCGTTGTGTACCAGGGTTGCCTTGCCCAAGTTGGTGCTATCAATATGAGTTTGAGTTTGCTTTGACTGAGTTTGTTTACCAGGTAAGGAAGGAGAGGGAGAGGAGGAAAAGCGTAAGCAAATATCCCTGACCAGTTCATCCATAGGGCATTGCCTTGGGATTGTTTGTGTGGGTATCTGGATGCGAAGTTTTGGCATTTTGCGTTCTCCCTTGTCGCAAACAAGTCTATCTGAGGTGTTCCCCAGAGTTTGAAATAAGTGTTCAGAATTTGGGGGTGAATTTCCCATTCGTGGACTTGTTGATGATCTCGAGAGAGATTGTCTGCGAGTTGATTTTGGATCCCTGGTATAAACTGTGCTAATAGGCGAATTTGGTTGTGAATTGCCCAATGCCAAATTTTTTGTGCTAGCAGGCTTAACTGCGTGGAGTGCGTCCCCCCCTGCTAGTTTAGATAATACATTGTTGTCATGTTGTCTGTTTTGACGAGAATGTATTTGTGAACTATTATTGGTTGGAAGGCTTTTAGTGCTTGAAAAACTGCTAGAAGTTCTAGGTGATTGATATGCAGTTTTGTTTGATGTACGTTCCATTGTCCTTGTATGCTGTGTTGATCGAGGTGTGCTCCCCACCCTGTCATGGAAGCATCTGTTGTTATTACGTATTGTGGCACTGGGTCTTGGAAAGGCCGCCCCTTGTTTAAATTTATGTTGTTCCACCACAGAAGCGAGAGGTAAGTTTGGCGGTCTATTAACACCAGATCTAGAAGGTGACCCTGTGCTTGAGACCACTGTGATGCTAGGCATTGTTGTAAGGGCCTCATGTGCAGTCTTGCGTTTGGGACAATGGCTATGCATGAAGACATCATGCCTAGGAGTTGTAATACCATCTTTGCCTGTATCTTTTGTGTTGGATACATGCGTTGTATGATGGTGTTGAAATTTAGAATTCTTTGTGGACTTGGAGTGGCTACTCCCTTTGATGTGTCTATTATGGCTCCTAGGTATTGTTGTACCTTGCGCGGCAGAATGTTGGATTTTGTAAAGTTGACGGTGAACCCGAGTTTGAAGAGGGTTTGTATGATCTGATTTGTGTGATTTGAGCACTGTATGAACGAATGGGCCTTGATTAGCCAGTCGTCCAAATATGGGAACACATGTATTTGCTGCCTTCTTATGTGTGCAGCGACTACCGCTAGACATTTGGTAAAGACTCTTGGTGCGGTTGTTAATCCGAAAGGCAGTACCTTGAATTGGTAATGTATTCCTTTGAATACAAACCTTAGGTATTTCCTGTGCGATGGGTGTATTGGTATATGGAAATAAGCATCCTTGAGGTCTAAAGTTGCCATGTAGTCGTGTAGTTTTAGCAATGGCAATACTTCTTGTAGTGTGACCATGTGGAAGTGGTCTGATTTGATGAAAGTGTTCACTACTCTGAGGTCTAGGATTGGTCTCAGTGTTTTGTCCTTCTTTGGTATCAGAAAGTACAGTGAGTAAACTCCTGTGTTTATTTGTGTGTTTGGCACTAATTCGATTGCATTCTTTTGCAATAGTGCCTGCACTTCTATCTCCAGGAGATTGGAATGGTGTGTTGTTAAATTTTGTGCTTTTGGTGGTATGTTTGGAGGGAATTGTAGAAATTCTATGCAATAACCATGTTGGATAATTGCTAGAACCCAAGTGTCTGTAGTGATTTTCTCCCATGCTTTGTAATAATGACCTATTCTTCCCCCCACTGGTCTTGTGTGGAGGGGGTGAGTGACATGTGAGTCACTGTTTAGTAGTAGGGGTTTTGGGGCTTTGAAATCTTCCTCTATTTCTAGGGAATTGCCCTCCTCTATATTGTCCCCGAAAACCTCCTCTATACTGTCCCTGGTAACTTGACGGTGTGGCTTGTGAGGTGCTGGCTTGTGTGCTTTGACCCCGAAACCCCCCTCGAAAGGGCGTTTTACGGAATGTGCTGTAATTCCCTCTGCTCTGCGGGGAGTAGAGTGCGCCCATGGCTTTGGCAGTGTCCGTATCTTTTTTGAGTTTCTCAATCGCTGTGTCCACTTCTGGACCTAACAGTTCTTTTTCATTAAAAGGCATATTGAGAACTGCTTGTTGAATCTCTGGTTTAAATCCAGACGTTCGGAGCCATGCATGCCTTCTGATAGTTACAGATGTATTAATTGTCCGTGCAGCTGTATCTGCAGCGTCCATGGAGGAGCGTATCTGGTTGTTGGAGATGGTCTGTCCCTCCTCAACCACTTGTTTTGCCCTATTTTGTAAGTCCTTGGGCAGATGTTCAATGAGATGTTGCATCTCGTCCCAGTGGGCTCTGTCATAGCGCGCAAGTAGTGCCTGGGAGTTCGCGATGCGCCACTGGTTTGCAGCTTGTGCTGCGACTCTTACCAGCTGCATCGAACTTGCGGCTTTCTTTATCTGGGGGTGGTGCATCTCCAGATGTGTGAGAGTTGGCCCTTTTCCTAGCTGCTCCTACAACGACAGAGTCTGGTGGCAGCTGTGTAGTGATGAAAACCGGGTCCGTAGGAGGCGGCTTATACTTTTTTTCCACCCTTGGTGTGATTGCCCTACTTTTGACCGGCTCCTTAAAGATGTCTTTTGCGTGCCGGAGCATACCAGGGAGCATAGGCAGGCTTTGGTATGAGCTGTGGGTGGAGGAGAGTGTGTTGAATAAGAAATCATCCTCGACCTGTTCTGAGTGGAGGCTTACGTGGTGAAATTGTGCTGCTCTAGCCACCACTTGAGAGTACGCGGTGCTGTCTTCTGGTGGAGATGGCTTTGTAGGGTATGCCTCCGGACTGTTATCTGACACTGGGGCGTCGTATAGGTCCCATGCGTCCTGATCTTGGTCACCCTGGCTCATGGTGGTGTGAGCTGGGGAGTGTGATGGAGTTTGTGCTGGTGAAACGTTAATCACGGGCGGAGGAGAGGGTGGTGGTGTAACTCCTTTTACCACTTTTGGTTGTGGTGTTTGTTCCGTCTGGAACTCCAACCTTCTCTTTCTCCTAATGGGGGGAAGGGTGCTTATTTTTCCTGTCCCCTGCTGAATGAAGATACGCTTTTGCGTATGGTCCACATCAGTTGCTTGTAGCTCTTCCTCAAACCTATGCTTCTGCATTTGGGAGGTTAGCGAGTGCTCTTCTGTATAAGAGCCTGAAGCTGGGTCGCTTGCAGTTTGTTTCGGCATCGAAACTTTGTCTGCGTGTTTTTTCGGCTCCGAGGTGACTTTTTTCCTTTTCGGGGCCGAAACCTCTCGGCGTCGATCTGTTTCGGTGCCGCTGTCTCGGCGTCGAGCCGTGTCCACACCGGCATCTCGGTGTCGAGGCTTGTCTCCAGCACTTTCTCGGTCCCGAGAAGGCTGCGTGCCGGTGTCTCGACCGGAGTCGGACGATCTCGGCACTGTTTGGGCCTTTTTCGGTGCCGACGGTCGGTCACCGAATTTATGGGTCGAGCCATGGCCTGGTGGCAGTGGCGTCCCCTGGGCCTTGTAAATGTTCCTCTGAGTGGATTTCGACGTCTTACTCACGGTTTGTGTATCGTCGAATCCTTCGGAGTCTGAGTCTTGGATCGAGAAGGTACCTTCCTCTTCCTGTTCCTCGAACTCCCGTTGGGCTGTCGGTGCGGACGGCATCTGAAGTCTTCTGGCTCGACGGTCTCGGAGTGTTTTTCGGGACCGGAACGCACGACAGGCCTCGCAGTTGTCTTCGCTGTGCTCAGGTGACAGGCACAGGTTGCAGACCAAGTGTTGGTCTGTGTAGGGGTATTTATTGTGGCATTTGGGGCAGAAACGGAACGGGGTCCGTTCCATCGGCGTTCTTCAGCACGCGGTCGGGCCGACCAGGCCCCGACGGAGGATCGAAAAACTACCCCGAAGGGCACCGGAGCTCTTCGATCTTCGATGCGGTGTGGAATCTAAGTACGCCGATCCCGAACGCAACAATACCGACGAAAATCTTCCGAAATTAGCTAATTTTCCGTTCCGAAACTCGGAGCGACAGGAACACGTCCGAACCCGATGGCGGAAAAAAAACAATCGAAGATGGAGTCGACGCCCATGCGCAATGGAGACAAAAGGAGGAGTCACTCGGTCCCGTGACTCGAACGACTTCTTCGAAGAAAAACAACTTGTAACACTCCGGCCCAACACCAGATGGCGAGCTATTGCAGAACATGCGTATCTACAGCGACAGATGCCATCGAACATAGTTGTTTTGTTTTTCTAATTAGTTTTGTTCTGTCAATGTAGTACATTAGTGCTCTTTTGATGTCTAATGTATGTAGTGCTCTTTCAGCTACAGAATCTGGCTGTGGGAAGAACACTGGTAATTCTACCGTTTGATTCAAGTGGAACGGTGATATTACTTTTGGCAAAAATTTAGGATTTGTACGTAGAACTACTTTATTGTTATGTATTTGAATAAATGGTTCTTGTATAGTAAATGCTTGAATTTCACTCACTCTTCTTAGAGATGTGATGGCAATTAAAAATGCAACCTTCCACGTTAAGTATTGCATTTCACAAGAGTGCATGGGCTCAAAAGGTGGACCCATGAGTCGTGTTAATACAATGTTGAGGTTCCATGAAGGCACTGGTGGTGTTCTTGGTGGTATAATTCTCTTTAGTCCCTCCATAAATGCTTTTATGACTGGTATCCTAAATAATGAAGTTGAGTGCGTAATTTGCAGGTAAGCTGAAATTGCAGTAAGATGTATTTTTATGGAAGAGAAAGCTAGTTTTGACTTCTGCAAATGTAGTAAGTATCCTACTGTTTCTTTTGCGGATGCGTGTAAGGGTTGAATTTGATTATTATGGCAGTAATAAACAAATCTTTTCCATTTATTTGCATAGCAGTGTCTAGTGGTAGGCCTCCTAGCTTGTCTTATGACCTCCATACATTCTTGTGAGAGGTGTAAGTGTCCGAATTCTAGGATTTCAGGAGCCAAATTGCTAGATTCATCGATGCTGGATTTGGATGCCTGATTTGTTGTTTGTGTTGTGTTAACAGATCTGGTCTGTTTGGTAGTTTGACATGAGGTACTACTGAGAGGTCCAGTAGTGTTGTGTACCAAGGTTGTCTTGCCCATGTTGGTGCTATTAGTATGAGTTTGAGTTTGTTTTGACTCAACTTGTTTACTAGATATGGAAGGAGTGGGAGAGGGGGAAAAGCGTACGCAAATATCCCTGACCAGTTCATCCATAGCGTATTGCCCTGAGACTGATGTTGTGGGTACCTGGATGCGAAGTTTTGGCATTTTGAGTTTTCCTTTGTTGCAAATAGATCTATTTGCGGTGTTCCCCACATTTGAAAGTAAGTGTCCAGTATTTGGGGGTGAATTTCCCATTCGTGGATCTGTTGGTGATCGAGAGAGATTGTGTGCTAACTGATTCTGAATTCCTGGAATAAACTGTGCTATTAGGCGAATGTGGTTGTGAATCGCCCAATGCCATATTTTCTGTGTCAGGAGACACAACTGTGTTGAGTGTGTCCCGCCCTGTTTGTTTATGTAATACATTGTTGTCATGTTGTCTGTCTTGACAAGATGGTATTTGTGGGTTATTATGGGTTGAAATGCTTTTAGCGCTAGAAATACCGCTAACAGTTCTAAGTGATTTATGTGAAACTGTCTTTGCTGTATGTCCCATTGTCCTTGGATGCTGTGCTGATTGAGGTGTGCTCCCCACCCTGTCATGGAAGCATCGGTCGTTATCACGCATTGTGGCACTGGGTCTTGGAAAGGCCGCCCTTGGTTTAAATTTATACTGTTCCACCATTGAAGCGAGATGTATGTTTGGCGGTCTATCAACACCAGATCTAGAAGCTGACCCTGTGCTTGTGACCATTGTGATGCTAGGCACTGTTGTAAGGGCCGCATGTGCAACCTTGCATTTGGGACAATGGCTATGCATGAAGACATCATGCCTAGTAGTTTCATTACTATTTTGACTTGTATCCTTTGTTTTGGATGCATGGCTTGTGTTACATTGTGAAATGTTTGAACTCTTTGTGGACTTGGAGTGGCAATCCCTTTTGCTGTGTTGATTGTTGCTCCCAAGTATTGCTGTGTTTGACACGGCAGAAGGTGTGATTTTGCGTAGTTGATTGAGAAACCTAGTTTGTGTAGGATTTCTATGACATTTTGTGTGGTGTGAACACCGTTTTTGCGTGTTGGTTTTGATTAACCAATCGTCTAGGTACGGGAACACATGTATTTGCTGCCTTCTGATATATGCAGCTACTACTGCCAGGCATTTTGTAAAAACTCTTGGCGCAGTTGTAATTCCGAATGGCAACACTTTGAATTGGTAATGTATCCCTTGGAATAGAAACCTTAGGTACTTTCTGTGTGAAGGATGTATTGGTATATGGAAATATGCATCCTTTAAGTCTAGTGTTGTCATGTAGTCTTGTTGTTTGAGCAGTGGGATTACATCTTGTAAACTAACCATGTGAAAGTGGTCTGATTTGATGTAGGTATTAAACGTTCTGAGATCTAGTATAGGTCTGAGTGTTTTGTCTTTTTTGGGTATCAGAAAGTACAGTGAGTAAACTCCTGTGTTTAATTCTTGTTTTGGTACTAATTCTATTGCTTCATTTTGTAGCAATGCTTGAACTTCTAGTCCTAGAAGCTCTATATGTTGTTTTGACATACTGTGTGTTTTCGGTGGGACGTTTGGAGGGAATTTGAGAAATTCTATGCAATAACCATGCTGGATAATTGCTAAGACCCCAAGTGTCTGTTATTATTTCCTCCCAATATGTGTAAAACGTGGTTAGTCTCCCCCCCACAGGTGTTATGTGTTGGGGTTTTGTGATCTTGGAGTCACTGTTTGTTTGGAGGAGTTTTGGGACTTTGGAATTTTCCCCTATTCTTTTGAAATTGTCCTCCTCTATATTGTCCCCGAAAACCTCCCCGCTGATACTGGCTCTGGTAAGTGGGCTTTGTTTGTGAGGTTGTGGCTTCTGTGGTCTGCCCTCGAAACCCCCCTCGAAATTGTGTCTTTCGAAATGTGCCTCTGCCCTGCGGGGAGTAGAGTGCGCCCATGGCTTTGGCCGTCTCAGTGTCTTTTTTAAGTTTTTCTATGGCAGTGTCCACCTCCGGCCCAAACAACTGCTGTCCGTTGAATGGCATATTTAGCACAGCTTGCTGTATCTCTGGTTTAAATCCTGATGCACGCAGCCATGCATGTCTCCTTATTGTTACTGCTGTGTTGACAGTCCTAGCAGCAGTGTCTGCAGCATCCATTGCTGACCGTATCTGATTATTAGAGATACTTTGTCCCTCTTCTACCACTTGCTGCGCTCTTTTTTAGAACTCCTTTGGTAAATGCTCAATAAAATGTTGCATCTCATCCCAATGGGCCCTATCATATCTGGCTAACAAAGCTTGGGAATTTGCAATGCGCCACTGGTTTGCTGCCTGTGCCGCCACCCTTTTGCCTGCTGCATCGAACTTTCTACTTTCTTTATCTGGAGGCGGTGCATCTCCAAAAGAATGTCAGTTGGCTCTTTTGCGCGCTGCTCCCACTACAACAGAATCTGGTGTTAGCTGTTGTGTGATGTACACTGGGTCTGTTGGTGGCGCTTTATATTTTTTTATCTACTCTTGGAGTAATGGCTCTCCCCTTGACAGGTTCTTCAAACACTTGTTTTGAGTGTTTGAGCATTCCGGGTAACATCGGAAGACTTTGATATTGACTGTGTGTAGACGACAGTGTATTAAAAAGAAAGTCGTCTTCAATGGATTCTGAATGAAGGCTGACATTGTGAAATGCTGCAGCTCTTGATACCACTTGAGCGTAGCCTGTACTATCCTCTGGTGGCGATGGCCTTGCTGGATAGCATTCAGGGCTATTATCTGACACTGGTGCGTCATAAAGGTCCCATGCGTCAGGGTCATCTTGACTCATTTCAGTATGAGTTGGTGATTGCATCATTGGTGGAGAGTGATGTGGGGATGGTGGTGGTGTCACTTGTTTAGCCACCTTCGCGGGTGGCTGTTTGTCCTTGTCTTGGAAGGCAAGTTTACGTTTCATCTTGATCGGAGGAAGAGTGCTGATCTTCCCCGTATCTTTTTGTATAAAGAGCATTCTTTGTGTATGATCTGGCTCTATTATCTCTAATTCTTGTTGAAATCGGAGTGTCTTCATTTGTGAGGACAGTCTTTGTTCCTCTGAATAGGAACTACTTTTCGGTTCCGAGGCCGGATGTTTCGGTACCGAAACCTTTGACAGTCTTTTTCGGCTCAGACGAAACCTTTTTAATTTTCGCCGTCGTGCCTTCTCGATGCCGAGCCATTTCGGTGCCGCTGTCTCTATGCCGAATCTTCTCGGACCCGCTATCTCGGACCCGAGAGTGCTGTGTGCCGGTATCTCGACCGGAGTCGGATGACTTCGACACCAGCTCACCCTTTTTCAGTGCCGATGGACGGTCACCTATTTTCCGGGTTAAGCCATGGCCTGTTGGCGGTAGCGTCCCCTGGGCTTTAGCGGTCTTCTTGTGAGTTTTGTGCTTCGACGTCTTGCTCACGGTTTTTGGCGTTTCCTCGGGATCGACCTCTTCCGAGTCCGATTCCTGGGTGGAGAATGTTTCTTCCTCCTCTTCGAAACGCCCTTGTCCTGTCGGCGCCGACGCCATCTGTAGTCTTCTGGCTCTTCGGTCCCTGAGTGTCTTCCTGGACCGAAACGCTCGACAGGCCTCACAAGTATCCTCCTTGTGTTCTGGTGACAAACAAGTTACAGACCAGGTGTTGATCTGTATATGGATACTTGTTATGGCATTTTGGACAGAAGCGGAATGGGGTCTGTTCCATCAGCCTTGAAGAGACACGTGGCCGGGCCGACCAGGCCCCGACGGGGATCGACAAAAAACCCCGAAGGGCCACCGGAGCTCTTCTTAATTCGGTGTTGATCTGTAGTAACTAACCCGATACCGAACGCAAACAATACCGACGATTTTTCCCAGATTCTAACTAACTTTCCGACCCGAAACCCGGAGCGAAAAGGAACACGTCCGAACCCGATGGCGGGAAAAAAACAATCTAAGATGGAGACGACGCCCATGTGCAATGGAGTCGAAATGGGAGGAGTCCCTCAGTCTCATGACTCGAAAAGACTTCTTCGAAGAAAAACAACTTGTAACACTCCGAGCCCAACACCAGATGGCGGGATGTGCACAGCATGTGTATCTGCAGCTACACATGCCATCGAACACATGCCATCGAACATTATATATATATATATATATATATATATATATATATATATATATATATATATATACACACATACATACATACAAAAGAGAGAACCCTGGCAAGTTCCCAAGTTTAGGTGAAGAGCAGCTCCATTAAAGAGCACCCTGAAACACCAGTGACACTCTAGATTTGCTCATCTCATATGTCTTTTTTCTAGCAAAGATTTTAAGCATAGGATTAGCACAATGCCATCAACACCTAACTAGAAAGAGACAAAGCCTTTTGCCATTTATACAGCAAATTATTTAGGCATAGGCTTGGATGGTATTTTACCAATTCAAAGCTGTAATACTTGTCCTGGAGTGGTGAAAGGCTTTTGTCATTTTACAGCTCGGCGAGCACTGTGCCAATCATATGCTTAAAGATTTTACCAATGCAAGGGCCAACCAGACGAGTCTAGTACAGCGCCACCATTTCCTCTCCGGTTAGCTCTGCCAATCCACTCCCCAGGCATTCAGTCCTGTGGCACGAAGACTACCCCTGAAGAGTTCACGGACTGCAGGGTGGCCCAAGAACACTCATCACATCTCTTTAGCACCATTCTTATGCATAATCAGGACCACTTCCTGAGTGGACTCACTTTGAGAGAAAAGACACTGAAGACCCTAAAATTGCTAACTATGACAGGTAAACTGTCCACATGGACCTGAGGAGTCCCTGTGACTGGCCCTAGCCTGATATTGCTAGTCCAAAAAAACTCTAATAGGATGTTTAGCCTGTTGGCTGCTAACAGCTTGCAACAAAACTATTGTATCCAAGTCCTCAAAGTTAAAGTCTTTAACTTACCTTTGAAAAATCATAGCTTCGGTTCCCCTGAACAGATTTTTATTGTTTTGGTGTTGAAGGTAAGAACACACACTACTTGAGGGGCATGGCATGGGCCATCAAGATGGCGGTCCCACTCTAAGAGTGCTCCGGACCCCTCCGTCATTAGCCACCACCTACTGCCCTGTTCAGCACTCCAATTGCCTCGACTGACTGGTGCCCCTCTCCCGGCAGAGGCAGGAGGAAGGCGGCTTGTTCCTGGGGGTCTGCTGTAGAATGTGGTGCGGTGGGCCCGGCGCTGCAGCGCACAAAATGGCGGGCAGTTACGCCGGGCAAGTCCCAGTGAAAAAACTGCACAGTGTTGCTGGGGACCCAAGAAGAGACAGGCCGGATAGAGCACCAAGAGTTAACTCCCTTCAGTGTTGTGTGGTGAAGGCTGCAGCCGCGTTGCGGGGGGGGGAAGCGACCCTGTGAAGCTCCGGTGGGCCCCTAATGAAAACGAAACAAAATGAGAGGTATTTGTAGGAAGGTGGCTCTGTAAATACTATCTCAAAGTGAGAGATAGTGTGCAGAGTCCAAGAGTTCCCCTTAGAGGTTGATAGTGAGAAAATTAAATAATACTAATGCTCTATTTTGTGGTAGTGTGGTCGAGCAGTAGTCTTATCAGAGTGTAGTGTTAAAAATTTGTTGTACACAGGCCATAAATGAAGAACACACACTCAAAGACTCAACTCCAGGCCAATAGGTTTTTATATAGAAAAATATTATTTTCTTAATTTATTTTAGAACCACAAAATTTTGAGTTTAGTTAAGTACATAAATTGTAAGGTACTTCTCACAGGTAAGTATGGAACTTTGAATTAAAACAGTAATGTACAAAGTTTTGGCAAAAATGGCAATAAGCTATTTTAAAAGTGGACACTGCAAAAATCAAAAGTTCCTGGGGGAGATAAGTAATAGTTAGTTTCTCAGGTAAGTAAAGCACTTACAAGTTTATTCTCCTCGGCATAGGCAGCCCACCGTTGGGGGTTCAAGTCAACCCCAAACACCCAGCACCAGCAACACAGGTCCGGTCAGGTGCAGAGGTCAAAGTAGGGCTCAAATAACATAGGCGCCTATGGAGAACAGGGGTGCTCCGGTTCAAGTCTGCTAGCAGGTAAGTACCTGCGTCCTTGGGGAGCAGACCAGGGGGTTTTGTAGAGCCCTGGGAGGGTCCCAGACAAGCACAAAAAATACACCCTCAGCGCCACAGTGTGTGAACAAGGCGTCGGGTTTTGTATTGAAAGCAATGGAGGGACCCGAGGGTCACTCTGGCAATGCAGGCAGGGCACAGGGAGGGGTTCTCGGGCCAGCCACCGACTGGGCTAAGGTGAGGGCCACCTGCTGGTCACTTCTGCACCAGTGGTTGGCTCCTCTCGGTCCTGGGAGGTGCGGGTGCAGTGCTTCTTCCATGCGTCGGGTTCCTTTGTTACCGGGAAGTCGCAGTCAGGGGGAGTCTCTGGATCCTCTCTGTAGGCATCGATGTGGGGGTGCAGGGAGGTCGACTCAGGGTGTCCATGTCATGGGAGTCACCTGGGGGTCCTCTCTGCGGTGTTGGTTTCTCTGGACACAAGCCGGGGGCGTCGGGTGCAGTGTGTGAAGACTCACGCTTTCAGAGTGAGGCTGGAGTCTTGTTTAAAGTTGGTTTCTTTGTTGCAGATCTGGACAGAGCCGTTGTCCTCGGGAGTTTCTTGGTCCTTTAAGTGCAGGTCAGTCCTCCGAGGTCACTGGTCCCAGTGGATGTATCGCTGTGCAGGTTCGCTGAGTATGGAGGCAGGCCGGTAGGGCTGAGGCCAAGTCAGTTTGCGTCTCCGTAGTCTCTGCGGGGCTCTCAGGTCAGCAGTCTCTTTCTTCAGGTTTCAGGAATCCGATTTCCTGGGTTCAGGGTCGGCCCTAAATACTCAATTTATAAGTGTGTTTAGGTCTGGGGGGGCAGTAGCCAATTGCTACTTTCCTGGAGGGTGGCTACACCCTCTTTGTGCCTTCTCCCTGTGGGGAGGGGGCCACATCCCTAATCCTATTGGGGGGAATCCTCAGGCAGGGGTCACCTCAGCTCAGGGCACCTTAGGGGCTTGTCCTGACTGGTGGTTGGACTCCTCCTTGTTTTTCTCATTGTCTCCTCCGGATTTGCTGCCAAAAGTGGGGGCTGTGTCTGGAGGGGTGGGCATTTCCAATAGCTGGAGTGCCCTGGGGCGCTGTAACACCAGGCTTGAGCCTTTGAGTGTCACCGCCAGATGTTACAGTTCCTGTAGGGGGGTGGTGTGAAGCACCTCCAGCCAGTGCAGGCTTTGTTCCTGGCGACAGAGTGACAAAGGCACTTACCCCCATGTGGTCAGAAACCCTTCTGGGTGTGGCAGGCGGCAGAAACTGGTCAGCCTAACATTAGTATTTGGACTGGTATACAGGGGGCATCTCGAAGATGGCCTCTGTGTGCATTTTTCAATAAATCCCACACTGGCATCAGTGTGCATATATTGTGCTGTGAAGTTTGATACCAAACTTCCCAGAATTCAGTGTAGCCATTATGGAACTGTGGAGTTTGTGTTTGACAAACTCCCAGACCATGTACTCTTTATGGCTACCCTACACTAATAATGTCGAAGAATTGGCTTAGACACTGTAGGAGCATAGTGCTCATGCAATTATGCCCTCACCTGTGGTATAGTGCACCCTGCCTTATGGGTGTAAGGCCTGCTAGAGGGGTGACTTACCTATGCCTCAGGCAGTGTGATATTGGCATGGCACTCTGAGGGGAGTACCATGTCCACTTAGTCATTTTCTCATCACCATCACACACAAGCTGTGAGGCAGTGTGCATATGCTGAGTGAGGGGTCCCGTGGGTGGCTAAATACATGCTGCAGCCCTTAGAGACATTCCCTTATCACAGGGCCTTGGCACCAGGGGTACCACTTACAAGGGACTTATCTGTGTGCCAGGGCTGTGCCAATTGTGGAGACATAGGTGCAGTTTTACGGAAAGAACACTGGTGCTAGGGCCTGGTTAGCAGGGTCCCAGCACACATTCAATCATAACTAGCATCAACAAAAGGCAAAAAGTTAGGGGGTAACCATGTCACAAGAGGCATTTCCCTACAGTATTCATCCCGCCAGATTTGGTGATGCTAGTAGAAGAGAGGGAGGATGTGCGGTACGGAACAGTCTCTATCAGGTGGCTACAGAGATGGTGAGGAGCAGCAGGAGGTGGCCCGGAGGAAAAGGAGAGAGTCGAGTGCAGGTGCGGTCGGCTGGGGGGACAGAAGACCTACCGCTGGCCGAACTCTGACAAGCTCGGCTGAGAGAACAGTGAAGGGGGAGAGCTGCTGAAGAGGGACAGAAAGCGGCCCTTTGAGTGGCGAGGGTGGCTACCTGGGATGCCCTGGCTCAGGGAGACCCTGGCCTGGTAAGTGGGAACGAGACAACTCAGGAATGTATGCACGCTGAGGAGAATGTGCATAACGAGAGGTACTACTGAATGGGCCGCAATGTGAAAGGACTCTTGCACAGTATGTGGGCAGACGGACAATTAGTACTCAAGACTGAGGCATCAATCTAGTTCAAGTGGAGCCAGTGGCAGGCTGCATTACCCCACGAAAGCTGCCTTATGAAGCGACGTGAAGAGAAACATCTTGAGGTCTATCCCCGCAATTAAGATAAAGATCAGGGTGATCTGTGAGACAGGCTAATCCCACATGGCCACAGAGTTGCAGTGAATTAGCAAGTTCCTGGGAGGAATGTTCTAGGAGGCAGGCCTGGTTTGAAGTGGGTACCCTGGATACTTACTCCTTATACCAGGTCCAGTTATCCCTTATTAGTGAAGTAGTAGTGTTCTAGCAGCTTAGGCTGATAGAGGTAGCTATAGCAGAGCACCTTAGGCTGAACTAGGAGACATACAAAGCTCCTGCAATACCACTTATAGTTACACAGTACTTATACACAAGTAAAGACAATACTCAGTGTTACCAAAAATAAAGGTAGTTTATTTGGGTGACAGTACCAAAAATATCTTAGAGTATTATACAGAATATATACACTAGACACAAAAATAAGGTAAGTAATTAGCACAGGATAGTGCAAACAATATGAAATGCTATAGAATGCAAGGGGAGAAAATAGGTCAAGGGGCAACACAAACCATATACTAAGAAAGAGAAATGCGAATCACAAATTCCCCCCTAGTCAAGTGTAGTGTGTGCAGAATCGCTGGGAGAGTAAGAATACAGTAAAGGTAAGTAAATTAACCCACCCCAGAAAAGCAGGAGTAAAGTACTGCAAGTTTTCTTAGGACACACTACATCTCGAAATTGGGATTTTGCAGTAACCAACTGTAGGAAGTTGGTTCTGTATATACTATTTCAAAGTAAGAGATAGTGTGCACAGAGTCCAAGGGTTCCCCTTAGAGGTAAGTTAGTGGCAAACTTAGATAATTCTATTGCTCTATTCTGTGGAAGTGTGGTCCAGCAGTAGGCTTATCAGAGGGTAGTGTTAAGCATTTGTTGTACACACACAGGCAATAAATGAGGAACACACACTCAAAGACAATTCCAGGCCAATAGTTTTTTTTATATAGAACAATATCTTTTCTTAGTTTATTTTAAGAACCACAGGTTCAAGATTTGCAGTAAACACTTTAAATGCAAGGTACTTCACTTAGATAACTTATGAACTTTGAATAAATGCAATATTGTAGGAAGTTGGCTCTGTATGCACTATTTCAAAGTAAGGAATAGTATGCACAGAGTCCAAGGGTTCCCCTTAGAGGTAAGATAGTGGCAAAAAGAGATAATACTAAAGCTCTATTTTGTGGTAGTGTGGTCGAGCAGTAGGCTTATCCAAGGAGTAGTGTTAAGCATTTGTTGTACATACATACAGACAATAAATGAGGTACACACACTCAGAGACAAATCCAGCCAATAGGTTTTTGTATAGAAAAATATCTTTTCTTAGTTTATTTTAAGAACCACAGGTTCAAATTCTACATGTAATATCTCATTTGAAAGGTATTGCAGGTAAGTACTTTAGGAACTTTAAATCATAAAAATTGCATGTATACTTTACAAGTTATTGACAAATAGCTGTTTTAAAAGTGGACACTTAGTGCAATTTTCACAGTTCCTAGGGGAGGTAAGTTTTTGTTAGTTTTACCAGGTAAGTAAGACACTTACAGGGTTCAGTTCTTGGTCCAAGGTAGCCCACCGTTGGGGGTTCAGAGCAACCCCAAAGTCACCACACCAGCAGCTCAGGGCCGGTCAGGTGCAGAGTTCAAAGTGGTGCCCAAAACACATAGGCTAGAATGGAGAGAAGGGGGTGCCCCGGTTCCGGTCTGCTTGCAGGTAAGTACCCGCGTCTTCGGAGGGCAGACCAGGGGGGTTTTGTAGGGCACCGGGGGGGACACAAGTCCACACAGAAATTTCACCCTCAGCGGCGCAGGGGCGGCCGGGTGCAGTGTAGAAACAAGCGTCGGGTTCGCAATGTTAGTCTATGAGAGATCTCGGGATCTCTTCAGCGCTGCAGGCAGGCAAGGGGGGGATTCCTCGGGGAAACCTCCACTTGGGCAAGGGAGAGGGACTCCTGGGGGTCACTTCTCTAGTGAAAGTCCGGTCCTTCAGGTCCTGGGGGCTGCGGGTGCAGGGTCTCTCCCAGGCGTCGGGACTTTAGGTTCAAAGAGTCGCGGTCAGGGGAAGCCTCGGGATTCCCTCTGCAGGCGGCGCTGTGGGGGCTCAGGGGGGACAGGTTTTGGTACTCACAGTATCAGAGTAGTCCTGGGGTCCCTCCTGAGGTGTTGGATCGCCACTAGCCGAGTCGGGGTCGCCGGGTGCAGTGTTGCAAGTCTCACGCTTCTTGCGGGGGGCTTGCAGGGTTCTTTAAAGTTGCTGGAAACAAAGTTGCAGCTTTTCTTGGAGCAGGTCCGCTGTCCTCGGGAGTTTCTTGTCTTTTCGAAGCAGGGGCAGTCCTCAGAGGATGTCGAGGTCGCTGGTCCCTTTGGAAGGCGTCGCTGGAGCAGGATCTTTGGAAGGCAGGAGACAGGCCGGTGAGTTTCTGGAGCCAAGGCAGTTGTCGTCTTCTGGTCTTCCGCTGCAGGGGTTTTCAGCTGGGCAGTCCTTCTTCTTGTAGTTGCAGGAATCTAATTTTCTAGGGTTCAGGGTAGCCCTTAAATACTAAATTTAAGGGCGTGTTTAGGTCTGGGGGGTTAGTAGCCAATGGCTACTAGCCCTGAGGGTGGGTACACCCTCTTTGTGCCTCCTCCCAAGGGGAGGGGGTCACAATCCTAACCCTATTGGGGGAATCCTCCATCTGCAAGATGGAGGATTTCTAAAAGTCAGAGTCACCTCAGGACACCTTAGGGGCTGTCCTGACTGGCCAGTGACTCCTCCTTGTTGCTTTCTTTGTTCCCTCCAGCCTTGCCGCCAAAAGTGGGGGCCGTGGCCGGAGGGGGCGGGCAACTCCACTAAGCTGGAGTGCCCTGCTGGGCTGTGACAAAGGGGTGAGCCTTTGAGGCTCACCGCCAGGTGTTACAGCTCCTGCCTGGGGGAGGTGTTAGCATCTCCACCCAGTGCAGGCTTTGTTACTGGCCTCAGAGTGACAAAGGCACTCTCCCCATGGGGCCAGCAACATGTCTCTGGTGTGGCAGGCTGCTGGAACTAGTCAGCCTACACAGACAGTCGGTTAAGTTTCAGGGGGCACCTCTAAGGTGCCCTCTGGGGTGTATTTTGCAATAAAATGTACACTGGCATCAGTGTGCATTTATTGTGCTGAGAAGTTTGATACCAAACTTCCCAGTTTTCAGTGTAGCCATTATGGTGCTGTGGAGTTCGTGTTTGACAGACTCCCAGACCATATACTCTTATGGCTACCCTGCACTTACAATGTCTAAGGTTTTGTTTAGACACTGTAGGGGTACCATGCTCATGCACTGGTACCCTCACCTATGGTATAGTGCACCCTGCCTTAGGGCTGTAAGGCCTGCTAGAGGGGTGTCTTACCTATACTGCATAGGCAGTGAGAGGCTGGCATGGCACCCTGAGGGGAGTGCCATGTCGACTTACTCGTTTTGTCCTCACTAGCACACACAAGCTGGCAAGCAGTGTGTCTGTGCTGAGTGAGAGGTCTCCAGGGTGGCATAAGACATGCTGCAGCCCTTAGAGACCTTCCTTGGCATCAGGGCCCTTGGTACTAGAAGTACCAATTACAAGGGACTTATCTGGATGCCAGGGTCTGCCAATTGTGGATACAAAAGTACAGGTTAGGGAAAGAACACTGGTGCTGGGGCCTGGTTAGCAGGCCTCAGCACACTTTCAATTGTAAACATAGCATCAGCAAAGGCAAAAAGTCAGGGGGCAACCATGCCAAGGAGGCATTTCCTTACAAATATCATATACAGTCTTTGTAAAAATGTCAATAAGCTATTTTCAAAGTGGACACAGTGCAAAAATCAACAGTTTCTGGGGTAGGTAAGTAAAGGTTAGATTGTGAGGTAAGTAAAAAACTTACAAGTCTCAGTCCTCGGGAATAGGCAGCCCACCATTGGGGGTTTCAGGCAACCTCAAAGTTACCACACCAGCAGCTCCGGGCCGGTCAGGTGCAGAGGTCAAATAGGTGCCCAAAACACATAGGCGCCCATGGAGAACAGGCGTGCTTCGGTTCCAGTCTGCCAGCAGGTAAGTACCCGCGTCCTTGGGGGGCAGACCAGGGGGTGTTTTGTAGAGTACTGGGGGGGGACTGGGGTGGCGGCGTGGGGGGGGGGGGGTTGGGACACAAGTAGGCACACAAAAAACATCCTCAGCGGCACAGGGGCAGCCGGGTGCAGTGTGCAAGGCAGGCATCAGGTTTTGTATTGGTTTCAATGGAGGGACCTGGGGGTCACTCTAGCTGTGCAGGCAGGCACAGGGAGGGCTTCTCGGGACAGCCACTACCTGGGCTAGGCAGAGGGTCGCCTGGGGGTCACTCCTACACTGAGGTTCGGTTCCTTCAGGTCCTAGGGGCTGCGGGTGCAGTGCTGGTTCCAGGCGTCAGGTCCCTTGTTTACAGGCACTTGCGGTCAGGGGGCGCCTCTGGATTCTCTCTGCAGGCGTCGCTGTAGGGGTTCAGGGGGGTCGTCTCTGGCTACTCACGGGCTCGCAGTCGCCAGGGAGTCCTCCCTGTCGTGTTTGTTCTCTGGATCTCGAGCCGGGGGCGTTGGGTGTAGAGTGTGAAGTCTCACGCTTCCGGCAGGAAACGTGCAGTCTTTGCAAGTTGCTTCTTTGTTGCAAAGAAGTTGCTGGTTTTGAGCAGAGCCCCTGCTCACTGGAGTTTCTTGGTCCTTTAGTCCAGGGCAGTCCTCTGAGGCTTCAGAGGTCGCTGGTCCCTGTCGAATGTGTCGCTGGTTGCAGGTTTTCGAAGATGGAGACAGGCTGATAGGGATGGTGCCAAAGCAGTTGTCTTCCTCCTTCTCTGCAGGCGTGCATGTGCTGAGTGAGGGGTCCCCAGGGTGGCATAAGACATGCTGCAGCCCTTAGAGACCTTCCCTGGCATCAGGGCCTTTGGTACCAAGGGTACCAGTTACGAGGGACTTATCTGAGTGCCAGGGCTCTGCCGATTGTGGAAGAAAAGGTATAGTTTAGGGAAAGAACACTGGTGCTGGGGCCTGGTTAGTAGGGTCCCAGCACACTTTTAATCAAAACTTTGCATGAGCAAAGGCAAAAAGTTAGGGGGTAACTGTAAGGAAAGGCCTCCTTGGCATGGATAACCCCTGACTTTTTGCCTTTGCTGATGCTATGTTTACAATTGAAAGTGTGCTGAGGCCTGCTAACCAGGCCCCAGCACCAGTGTTCTTTCCCTAACCTGTACTTTTGTATCCACAATTGGCAGACCCTGGCATCCAGATAAGTCCCTTGTAACTGGTGCCCCTGGTACCAAGGGCCCTGATGCCAGGGAAGGTCTCTAAGGGATGCAGCATGTCTTATGCCACCCTGGGGACCCCTCACTCAGCACAGACACACTGCTTGCCAGCTTGTGTGTGCTAGTGAGGACAAAACAAGTAAGTCGACATGGCACTCCCCTCAGGGTGCCATGCCAACCTCACACTGCCTATGCAGTATAGATAAGTCACCCCTCTAGCAGGCCTTACAGCCCTAAGGCAGGGTGCACTATACCATAGGTGAGGGCACCAGTGCATGAGCACTGTGCCCCTACAGTGTCTAAGCAAAACCTTAGACATTGTAAGTGCAGGGTAGCCATAAGAGTATATGGTCTGGGAGTCTGTCAAACACGAACTCCACACCACCAGAATGGCTACACTGAAAACTGGGAAGTTTGGTATCAAACTTCTCATCACAATAAATGCACACTGATGCCAGTGTACATTTTATTGTAACATACACCCCAGAGGGCACCCTAGAGGTGCCCCCTGAAACCTTAACCAACTACCCATGTAGGCTGACTGCTTTTAGCAGCCTGCCACACTCCAGACATGTTGCTGGCCACATGGGGAGAGTGCCTTTGTCACTCTGTGGCTAGTAACAAAGCCTGTACTGGGTGGAGATGCTTATCACCTCCCCCTTGCAGGAACTGTAACACCTGGCGGTGAGCCTCAAAGGCTCACCCCCTTTGTTACAGCACCCCAGGGCATTACAGCTAGTGGAGTTGCCGGCCCCCTCCGGCCACGGCCCCACTTTTGGCGGCAAGGCCGGAGGAGACAATGAGGAAAAAAAAAGGAGGAGACACTGGCCAGTCAGGACAGCCCCTAAGGCAACCTGAGCTGAGGTGACTGACTTTTAGAAATCCTCCATCTTGCAGATGGAGGATTCCCCCAATAGGGATAGGAATGTGACCCCCTCCCCTTGGGAGGAGGCACAAAGATGGTGTAGCCACCCTCAGGGCTAGTAGCCATTGGCTACTAACCCCCCAGACCTAAACACGCCCTTAAATTTAGTATTTAAGGGCTACCCTGAACCCTAGAAAATTAGATTCCTGCAACAACAACAAGAAGGACTGCCTAGCTGAAAACCCCTGCAGAGGAAGACCAGAAGACAACAACTGCCTTGGCTCCAGAAACTCACCGGCCTGTCTCCTGCCTTCCAAAGAACTCTGCTCCAGCGACGCCTTCCAAAGGGACCAGCGACCTCTGAATCCTCTGAGGACTGCCCTGCTTCGACGACGACAAGAAACTCCCGAGGACAGCGGACCTGCTCCAAAAAGACTGCAACTTTATCCAAAGGAGCAGCTTTAAAGGACCCTGCAATCTCCCCGCAAGAAGCGTGAGACTTGCAACACTGCACCCGGCGACCCCGACTCGGCTGGTGGAGAACCAACACCTCAGGGAGGACCCCCGGACTACTCTACGACTGTGAGTACCAAAACCTGTCCCCCCTGAGCCCCCACAGCGCCGCCTGCAGAGGGAATCCCGAGGCTTCCCCTGACCGCGACTCTCTGAAACCTAAGTCCCGACGCCTGGAAAAGACCCTGCACCCGCAGCCCCCAGGACCTGAAGGACCGGACTTTCACTGCAGAAGTGACCCCCAGGAGTCCCTCTCCCTTGCCCAAGTGGAGGTTTCCCCGAGGAAGCCCCCCCCTTGCCTGCCTGCAGCGCTGAAGAGATCCCTTGATCTCTCATTGACTTCCATTGCGAACTCGACGCTTGTTCTAACACTGCACCCGGCCGCCCCCGCGCCGCTGAGGGTGAAATTTCTGTGTGGGCTTGTGTCCCCCCCCGGTGCCCTACAAAACCCCCCTGGTCTGCCCTCCGAAGACGCGGGTACTTACCTGCTGGCAGACTGGAACCGGGGCACCCCCTTCTCCATTGAAGCCTATGCATTTTGGCCACCACTTTTACCTCTGCACCTGACCGGCCCTGAGCTGCTGGTGTGGTAACTTTGGGGTTGCTCTGAACCCCCAACGGTGGGCTACCTTGGACCAAGAACTGAACCCTGTAAGTGTCTTACTTACCTGGTAAAACTAACAAAAACTTACCTCCCCCAGGAACTGTGAAAATTGCACTAAGTGTCCACTTTTAAAATAGCGATTTGTGAATAACTTGAAAAGTATACATGCAATTGAAATGATTCAAAGTTCCTAATGTACTTACCTGCAATACCTTTCAAACAAGATATTACATGTTAAATTTGAACCTGTGGTTCTTAAAATAAACTAAGAAAAGATATTTTTCTATAACAAAACCTATTGGCTGGATTTGTCTCTGAGTGTGTGTTCCTCATTTATTGCCTGTGGGTATGTACAACAAATGCTTAACACTACTCCTTGGATAAGCCTACTGCTCGACCACACTACCACAAAATAGAGCATTAGTATTATCTCTTTTTACCA
Organism: Pleurodeles waltl; assembly: GCF_031143425.1. Taxonomy (NCBI): domain Eukaryota; kingdom Metazoa; phylum Chordata; class Amphibia; order Caudata; family Salamandridae; genus Pleurodeles; species Pleurodeles waltl. The sequence continues at coordinate 373,282,092 of NC_090450.1, read as the reverse complement.
CTATTTTACCTCTAAGGGGAACCCTTGGACTCTGTGCATGCTATTCCTTACTTTGAAATAGCACATACAGAGCCAACTTCCTACAATGGGCAATATTGTTTTAAGTAGGCTATCCAATAAAAATAGAGCGTCGGGGGAACCCACACTCCTGTTATAAACATTAATAATTAGTAAGGATTTCTCCTCGGGAATCGTTAGCAATAGGGCCTGTAAATCGGGGCAGTCCGTGTCTATCGCTACAGCTTTGCTTCTGAGAGAACTACTTAACCATATAAGTAGCCCTCCTGAAGATCTCCCAGAGGATGACTTTCGAGCTGGAACCCAATAGCTTCTGAAACCTAATCTGTATTTGGGGCCCGTCGCCCAAGTTTCTTGAAATAGACATAATAAATGGTCGTCAATAAATTGACCCCATTCCAAATTTTGCATTTTGCTTTCCAGCCCTGCTATATTCTAGCTAAGAACTTTGGCACAATCACTGGATTTGGAATTTCTAGTTTCCTTTGGAGTAAAATAGTTGCCTGTATCTGTATTGACTTGTGTAGTGTACACTTCACAGGGTGCAGGGCCCGCTAAAATCATATCTAATGGGGTATCTGAGCAATAGAGCCCTGGATCCCTAGAGGTGATTGAGGGATGGGGAGCCCCCTCCTTATTGGCTAAATAAAGAGTATTATCAGGAGTTCCCTGATTATCAGGGATGGTCAAAGGCAAAGAAGTTGCTAAAATAGGAACATTAGAGACAGTATAATTAGTATGCTCAGAAACTAAGGTGTTGGAATCCTCTTCCCACGGGCCATCGCATAGTCAGTCTATCTCCGAGAGTGACAGTGATGGATGTCTAAGACCAAGAGCAGGGCTGAGGCGTGTCTCAATGTCACGGGGAACTTTCGGAATCAGTAATGGTTGCCTATTCATGGGTGGCCGTGCTGATGGATAGAATGCTTCAAGTCTACACAGAGGGACCATACCAATTTCAGGATACGGTCTATCTGCATTTAGCATTAGCTGCCATACAAGAACAGAGGAATCAAAATTGATGACAATGCAACCCCCTGTACCGATTTTTTCTAGGGAACCCACCCACCCAACCCTTCTCACCATTAGGATCGAGGAGGTCATGGAAAATGCGAACCCCGCATGAAGATGTAACCAATGGATAATGAAAATGTCACTTACCCAGTGTACATCTGTTCGTGGCATTAGTCGCTGCAGATTCACATGTGTGGCACAGTCCGCTGCCTGGTGTTGGGCTCGGAGTATTACAAGTTGTTTTTCTTCGAAGAAGTCTTTTTGGTCACGGGACCGAAGGACTCCTCCCTCCTCGGCTCCATTGCGCATGGGCGTCGACTCCATCTTAGATTGTTTTCCCCGCAGAGGGTGAGGATGGAGTTGTTTGGTATAAATAGTGCCCATGCAATGGAGTGAATATGTATGTACGTTAAGAGTTTCTAATAATTATTTACAAATGTTCAGATGTTTAAGATTTATGATCTACTTCTAAACGGCTACAGGCTTCCCGGGGAGGTGGGAGGGTACATGTGAATCTGCAGCGACTAATGCCACGAACAGATGTACACTGGGTAAGTGACATTTTCAGTTCGATGGCATATGTTGCTGCAGATACACATGTGTGGCATAGACTATAAAGCAGTTACCTCCCCTAAAAGCGGTGGTTTAGCCTGTAGGAGTTGAAGTAGTTTGGAATAATGTTCTTAGTACAGCTTGGCCCACTGTAGCTTGTTGTGCATTTAGTACGTCCACACAGTAGTGTTTAGTAAACGTATGAGGCGTAGACCAGGTTGCAGCCTTACATATTTCGCTCATAGGAATGTTTCCTAGAAAGGCCATTGTAGCACCTTTCTTTCTGGTTGAGTGTGCCTTTGGTGTAATAGGCAATTCTCTTTTGGCTTTAAGATAGCATGTTTGAATGCATCTGACTATCCATCTAGCAATGCCTTGTTTAGAGATTGGATTTCCGATGTGTGGTTTTTGAAAAGCTATGAACAGTTGTTTTGTTTTCCTGATTAGCTTTGTTCTGTCAATGTAATACATTAGTGCTCTTTTGATGTCTAATGTATGTAGTGCCCTTTCAGCCACAGAATTTGGTTGTGGGAAGAACACTGGCAATTCTACTGTTTGATTTAAATGGAATGGTGAGATTACTTTTGGCAGAAATTTTGGATTTGTTCTTAGAACTATTTTATTGTTGTGTATTTGAATAAATGGTTCTTGTATGGTAAATGCCTGTATTTCACTTACTCTTCTGAGGGATGTGATTGCAATGAGAAATGCGACCTTCCAGGTTAGATATTGCATTTCACAGGAATGCATGGGTTCGAAAGGTGGACCCATGAGTCTTGTTAAGACGATGTTAAGATTCCATGAAGGAACTGGTGGTGTTCTTGGTGGTATAATTCTTTTTAGCCCTTCCATGAATGCTTTAATAACTGGTATTCTAAATAGAGACGATGAATGAGTAGTTTGTAGGTAAGCAGATATTGCTGCGAGGTGTATTTTTATAGATGAAAAAGCGAGATTTGCTTTTTGCAAATGTAGTAAGTATCCTACTATGTCTTTAGTAGAGGCATGTAATGGTTGTATTTGATTGGAATGGCAGTAGTAAACAAATCTTTTCCACTTAGATGCATAGCAGTGTCTAGTGGAAGGTTTTCTAGCTTGTTTTATGACCTCCATGCATTCTTGTGTGAGGTCTAAGTGTCCGAATTCTAGGATTTCAGGAGCCAAATTGCCAGATTCAATGATGCTGGGTTTGGATGCCTGATCTGTTGTTTGTGTTGTGTTAACAGATCTGGCCTGTTGGGTAGTTTGACATGCGGTACTAGTGAAAGGTCTAGTAGAGTTGTATACCAAGGTTGTCTTGCCCATGTGGGTGCTATCAGTATGAGTTTGAGTTGGTTTTGACTCAACTTGTTTACTAGATATGGAAGGAGAGGGAGAGGGGGAAAAGCGTACGCAAATATCCCTGACCAACTCATCCATAGAGCATTGCCTTGTGATTCGCGGTGTGGGTACCTGGATGCGAAGTTTTGGCATTTTGAGTTTTCTTTTGTTGCGAACAAATCTATCTGGGGTGTTCCCCAAATTTGAAAGTACTTGTTCAGAACTTGGGGGTGAATTTCCCATTCGTGGACTTGGTGGTCTCGCGAAAGGTTGTCTGCTAGTTGGTTTTGTATTCCTGGAATAAATTGTGCTATTAGGCGAATGTTGTTGTGAATCGCCCACTGCCAAATTCTTTGTGTTAGGAGGCACAATTGTGTTGAGTGTGTTCCTCCTTGTTTGTTTAAATAATACATTGTTGTCATGTTGTCTGTTTTGACAAGAATGTATTTGTGTGTTATTATGGGTTGGAAGGCTTTTAACGCTAGAAATACTGCTAACAGTTCTAGGTAATTGATATGAAATTTTGTTTCGTGTATATCCCATTGTCCTTGAATGCTGTGGTGATTGAGGTGTGCTCCCCACCCTGTCATGGAAGCATCTGTTGTTATAACGTATTGAGGCACTGGGTCCTGAAATGTCCGCCCTTTGTTTAAATTTTTGCTGTTCCACCATAGAAGCGAGAGGTATGTTTGGCGGTCTACCAACACCAGATTTTGAAGTTGACCCTGTGCCTGTGACCATTGTGATGCTAGACACTGTTGTAAGGGTCGCATGTGTAGTCTTGCGTTTGGGACAATGGCTATGCATGATGACATCATGCCTAGAAGTTTTAGCACATGTTTTGCTTGTATCTTTTGGTTTGGAAACATAGCACTTATTACCTTGTGGAATGCCTGCACTCTTTGTGGACTTGGAGTGGCAATTCCTTTTGATGTGTTGATGGTTGCTCCTAGATATTGTTGTGTTTGACACGGTTCTAGGTGTGATTTTGTATAGTTGATGGAAAACCCCAGTTTGTGAAGGGTTTGTATGACAAATGTGGTGTCGTTTGCGCATTTTTTTACTGTGTTGGTCTTGATTAGCCAATCGTCTAGGTAAGTGAACACATGTATCTGTTGTCTCCTGATGTGTGCTGCTACAACTGCTAGACATTTTGTGAACACTCTTGGTGCAGTTGTTATTCCGAATGGCAACACCTTGAATTGGTAATGTATTCCTTTGAATACGAACCGTAGGTACTTTCTGTGAGAAGGGTGTATTGGTATATGAAAGTACGCATCCTTTAGGTCTAATGTGGTCATGTAATCTTGCTGTTTGAGCAGTGGAATGATGTCTTGTAGTGTGACCATGTGAAAATGGTCCGATATGATGTAGGTATTTAGTGTCCTGAGATCTAATATTGGTCTTAATGTTTTGTCTTTTTTTGGAATTAGAAAGTACAGGGAGTAAACTCCTGTGTTTTTTTGTTGTACTGGTACTAACTCTATTGCATCCTTTTGCAGTAGTGCTTGAACTTCTAGTCCTAAAAGTTCTAAATGTTGTGGTGACATTTTGCGTGTTTTGGGGGGGATGTTTGGTGGGAAGTTGTGGAATTCGATGCAATAGCCATGTTGGATTATTGCTAATACCCAATTGTCTGTTGTAATCTGTTGCCAAGATTGGTAGAATTGGCTTAGTCTTCCCCCCACTGGTGTTGAGTGAAGGGGTTGCGTGACTTGAAAGTCACTGTTTAGGTGGAGGTGTTTTTGGAGTCTGGAATCTTCCCCTACTCCTTGGGAATTGACCCCCCGATATCCCCTGAAACCTCCCCTTTGGAAGGAACCCTGATATGGTGTGGTTCTTGTTTGTTGGCTGGTGGTGTCTGTGGGTTGGCCACGAAACCCCCCTCTAAATGGAGTTTTTCTGAAAGAGCCTCTGCTCTGCGGGGAGTAGAGTGCGCCCATGGCCTTGGCCGTGTCTGTGTCCTTTTTAAGTTTTTCAATGGCTGTATCCACTTCAGAGCCAAAAAGTTGTTTCTCGTTGAAGGGCATATTAAGGACAGCCTGCTGGATTTCAGGTTTGAAGCCTGAAGTGCGTAGCCAAGCGTGTCTCCTTATGGTGACAGCAGTGTTGACTGTTCTTGCTGCAGTATCGGCTGCGTCTAGTGAAGAGCGGATTTGATTGTTTGAGATCGTTTGTCCCTCTTCCACTATTTGCTGCGCCCTTTTTTGGTATTCCTGGGGAAGATGGTCTACGAGAAGTTGCATCTCGTCCCAGTGTGCTCGGTCATATCTGGCCAGCAGCGCTTGTGAATTTGCGATGCGCCACTGGTTGGCTGCCTGTGATGCTACTCTTTTCCCTGCCGCATCAAATTTTCGGCTTTCTTTGTCCGGAGGTGGGGCGTCGCCAGATGTATGTGAATTTGCTCTCTTGCGAGCTGCCCCTACTACCACGGAGTCAGGTGGTAACTGCGAAGTAATAAACACTGGGTCTGTGGGTGGTGGTTTGTATTTCTTATCCACCCTTGGGGTGATGGCTCTTGATTTTACGGGCTCTTCAAAAATTTGTTTTGCGTGCAGTAACATCCCTGGTAGCATTGGGAGACATTGATATTGGCTGTGTGTAGCCGAGAGGGTGTTAAATAAAAAATCATCCTCTATAGGATCGGAATGCAGTTGGACATTGTGGAATTCTGCTGCCCTAGCCACCAGTTGCGAGTATGAGGTACTGTCCTCTGGCGGTGACGGCTTTGTGGGGTATGACTCGGGATCATTGTCCGGCACTGGGGTGTCATACAGGTCCCAAGCGTCTTGATCCTGATCGTCATGACTTATGGTAGTTTGCGCTGGTGAGTGCATTTGTGGCGGTGTTTGTGCCGGCGATGCCTGTGGTGGAGAGGGCGGAGGCGTGACTTTTTTTAACCACTTTGGCTTGTGGTTGTGCGTCATCCTTTGGAAGTTCGATCCTTCTTTTCCTCATGATTGGGGGAAGGGTTGATATCTTCCCTGTGTCGTGCTGGATGTACAGTCTCTTTTGTGTGTAGTCCGATTCTACACTTTGGAGCTCTTGTCCAAATCTGTGCATTTGGCCACTTATTCCTTGTTCCTCTGAGTAGGATGAAGGTGTGGTATTTTTCGGCGCCGAGAGAGAATCTTTTTTCGGTTTCGGCACCGACAGAATTTTTGTTCCTTTCGGCATGGATTCTCGGTGCCGATGTGTTTCGGTGCCGGTATCTTGTTTTTGTCTCTCGGAGCCGCTTTCTCGGCTCCGAGGTTGCTCCATGGCGGTCCCTCGACCGGAGACGGGTGTCTTCGCTATGGGCGTGCCCTTTTTCGGCGCCTTCGACGGGTCGCCTGTTTTATGGGTCGAGCCATGGCCTGTTGGCAGTGGCGTCCCCTGGGCTTTCGGTTTGTCGATGGATTTACTTTTCGACGTCTTACTCACAGTTTGTTGCTGTTGTTCGACGTCGGAGTCTCCGGATTCTGATTCCGGAACCGAGAATGTTTCCTCTTCCTCGTCGAAACGTTGTTTTGTCGACGTGGACGCCATTTGTTGACGCCTGGCTCTTCGGTCCCGGAGTGTTTTTCTGGACCGGAAGGCTCGACAGGCTTCACAGGTATCCTCCTGGTGCTCGGGGGACAAGCACAAGTTACAGACCAAGTGCTGATCTGTATAAGGATACTTACTGTGATATTTTGGGCAGAAACGAAACGGGGTCCGTTCCATCGGCTTCGATGTCGCACGCGGTCGGGCCGACCAGGCCCCGGTGGGGGATCGAAACTACCCCAAAGTCTTCCGATGATCGGTGTCGATGTACCTAACTATCCCGATACCGAACGGAACAATACCGACGCTTTCTTCCGAGATTCTGACTAACTTTCCGAACCGAAACACGGAGCGAAAAGGAATACGTCCGAACCCGACAGCGGAAAAAAACAATCTAAGATGGAGTCGACGCCCATGCGCAATGGAGCCGAGGAGGGAGGAGTCCTTCGGTCCCGTGACCAAAAAGACTTCTTCGAAGAAAAACAACTTGTAATACTCCGAGCCCAACACCAGGCAGCGGACTGTGCCACACATGTGTATCTGCAGCAACATATGCCATCGAACCCTTGTTTTTAAGCTCAGTGAAAGATTCCGGGGATTTGGTTTTAAGTACAGGCACATTGGAAATAACCAAAACAAATGGGCAGGACTCCGGGGAGAGTTGCCATGCTCTTATTACAGCTGGGCCGGTGGTCTGGGGCCTTTGCCAGGGGCCCGAAAGAACATGGTCACAAGTGGAAGTAAAAGTACCAGTACTAGGAACTGGGTTTAAAGGAAGAGGTATCCTTTCTGGGGGATGGGCTGGAGCCATCGGCAGGGAAATAGTCGAGGTATTTGATACTCTGGCAAAACTGGTTGGTTGGTTCATAAAAGGAAGGCTCTTGCTTGTTGGGGCAGGTCGTCTATTAATGCTAACCTGCTCGCGAGTAGAGAAAGAATGGTGTGAGGAAGGTTAGGTGTCAATAGTAGTGGAAGGGACAGGCTTCTGGGTCTTGATAAAGACTTCAAGTTTCTCCTCTATTGCTTGAAGGCGAGTTACAATTGGAAGAAGCAAATTAGAGATCTCTTCTCTTATGAGAACCCTAAAAGACTCATTTGACTGTTGGTCGCTGGTAAGAGGCGAGGAGGATAGATCCGAGACCTTAATGGGGAGCTGAGTGGGATCGAGGGGACTCAGAATCCTGGTACGTTTATTTAAAATGGCAGGCTCCCTACGTTTCCTTTTGCCCTTGGGATTGGGAGCAATGGTAGTGGGGAGCTCACTCTTTGGAGGGTCATTTGGCACTTCACCCTGGGACTGCAGGGAAGTACCTACAGGGGAAGGGGGGGGGCACTATAGGTAGAGATCCTAAGTGCGAGGTGGACTGTATAGAGAGGTCATCATGGGCTACAGAGATAGCTGGGAAGGGTGGAACTGCCAAACGGCGCTGTACCAGCTCTATTTCTTTCTCTAAAGCCCCGACGGCCTTTTGTAAGAAGCCATCTAGGGTTTTGTTTGATCCAGGCTTCTCTTCGCCCCCCACCCCCCTCCGACGACCCATCTTTCTTGCTGAAATTTAAGGACCTTAAGGTGAAACCCAAACTATAAGAAAACAGAAGAGACCCTCTTGGTACTGTTAGGAACCCCACACCATACAGTGGTTTATACACTCCACAACCCCTGCTGCAGATGGCAGGCAAACAGAGGAACCCCCAAGAGCAAGAAGGAAGGGGAATAGCCCGGCCCGGACACCAATAGTCACTGCAGAGAAGTCTTAGTGGGGCTGTCCCCGCCCCAGACAGCAAGGACCAGTAGGCAAGGGGGGCCTAATTCCTGCCCCTACCTCGCAGTCAGGTATAGTCCTGGGGAAACCAGTTTGTCTGTCACCATAGTGACACTGGCACCTGTATCCCTCAGGGCTTCTACTCTAGTCCCATTAATCAAAAGCTGCTGCCTGTATTTTTGCATGTTAGGTGGCCAGGCAGCAAGTGTGGCTAGGTCCACGCCACCCTCTGAGACTAATGTAGCTTCAGTGTGAACCCTGATTTGCTCTGGGCACACTGTTGATCTCACCTGGAGACTGACTATTCCAGTGCTAACTGGAGTAGTAGTGGAAGTGGAACCTTTCTTGGGACAGGCCTTGTCTCCAGTTTGGTGTCCATGCTGACTACAGCTGCGACACCAGGCCTTTTTGGGATCAAAGTTTTTACCCTTGTACCCAAATGAGGAGTGTGAAGAGGCTTTGGACCCACCCTCCTGTGCAGGTTTTTGGGGCCCTGTAGAAGACTCTCTACTTTTTCCCTTGGATGTCTCAACACTCTTCCCCTGGGGAGGCTTTGTGACCCCTTTCTTTTAGTCACCGCCTGTGGAAGTCTTGGTCACCCTTGTCTTGACCCAGTGGTCTGCCTTCTTTCCCAATTCTTGGGGAGCAATTGGACCTAGGTCTACCAGATGCTGATGCAGTTCATCATTGATACAATTACTTAAAAGATGTTCTTTCATAAACAAGTTATACAGCCCATCATCATCATTTACACCACTGCCATTAATCCAACCATCTAGTGTTGTGACTGAGTAGTCAACAAAATCAACCCAGGTCTGGCTCGAGGATTTTTGAGCCCCCCGAACCTAACACTGTACTCCTCAGTTGAGAATCCAAAGCCCTCAATCAAGGTAGCCTTCACGAGGTCATAGGATTCTGCATCCTTACCAGAGTGTGAGGCAGAGCACCCCAGTGATATTTGTTTACTTTTCTGGTTGCACAAGCCCTCTCAAAAGCTGTGAACCATTTGGTGATATCACCGTCTTCATATTTTGTCACAATCCCTTTGGGGATCTTTAGGGTGTCAGTACTTTCTCTGACCCTATTTATGTTGCTGCCACCATTGATGGGAGCTAAACCCATCTCTTGTCTTTCCCTCTCTACGGCTAGGAGCTGTCTCTCCAAAGCCAATCTTTTGGCCATCCTGGCTAACAGGAGGTCATCTTCATTGAGGCTGCCCTCAATGCTTCCAGAGTTACTGGTCTCGTCTGTGGAAGAACCAATATCTCTGACTATCACTTGGGGAGTCAGGGTTTGAGGGACCCTGGCCTCCCTAACTAGGACAGGAGGGACGGCATCATCCTCCTGGCCACTAGCTTTCCCCTCTGGGGATTATCCTCAGAGGGGTGGTCCTTTGCAAGCTCTGCCAAAAGCTCCTGGAGCTTAACTTTGGTAGGGTTTGACCCAGTCTTTACATTTGTTTTTTTAGCTTATAGAGTCCTTAACTCTGACATCCCTAGATTCAGGTATGGGGTGAAGTTGAGTTCCACCACCATCTGATCTGTGCTAGACATTATTTCTCTAAAAGTTGGGATAACGTTTTAAGAATCTAAAAACTACTTCTAGAACTTAAATCTAAACTTTTACAAATGTTTAAACTCTAAAAGAAATGTTAACAGGGACTTACACAAGGCCCCAGCAGGACTTTTAAAAATTTAGAAAAATAGCTAAAATAAAAAAATCCGTTTCTAATGACAATTTTTGAAATTTAGTTGTGTGATCAGGTATTGGCTGAGTAGTCCAGCAAATGCAAAGTCTTAGAACCCACCGCTGATCCACCAATGTAGGAAGTTGGCTCTGTATATACACTATTTCAAAGTAAGAGATAGTGTGCACCGAGTCCAAGGGTTCCCCTTAGAGATAAGATAGTGGTAAACTTAGATAATTCTAATGCTCTATTTTGAGTAGTGTGGTCGAGCAGTAGGCTTATCAGAGGGTACTGTTAAGCATGTGTTCTACACACACAGGCAATAAATGAGGAACACACTCAAAGACTTACTCCAGGCCAATAGGTTTTTATATAGAAACATATTTTCTTAGTTTATTTTAAGAACCACAGGTTCAAGATTTGCAGTAAACACTTTAAATGCAAGATAGTTCACTTAGATAACTTAGGAACTTTGAATAAGAGTAATATCAAATACAGTATTTGTACAAATGGCAATAAGCTATTTTCAAAGTGGACACAGTGCAAAAATCAACAGTTCCTGTTGGGGGAGGTAAGTAAAGTTAGATTGTGAGGTAAGTAAAACACTTACAAGTCTCAGTCCTGGGCATAGGCAGCCCACCGTTGGGGGTTCAAGCCAACCCCAAAGTTACCACACCAGCAGCTCAGGGCCGGTCAGGTGCAGAGGTCAAAGAGGTGCCCCAAACACATAGGGTGGTTTGTAGAGCACTGGGGGGGGGGGGGGGGGGGAGGGGGGGAGGACATAAGTAGGCACACAAAACACACCCTCAGTGGCACAGGGGTGGCCGGGTGCAGTGCAGTGTGTGCAAAGCAGGCACCGGGTTTTGTATTGGTTTCAATGGAGGGATCCAGGGGTCACTAGCGGGGCGGGCAGGCACGGGGGGGGCTTCTCGCGACAGCCACCAGCTGGTATAGGCAGAGGGTCGCCTGGGGGTCACTCCTGCGCTGCGGTCGGTTCCTTCAGGTCCTGGGGTCTGCGGGTGCAGTGCTAGTTCCAGGCGTTGGGTCCCTTGTTAACGGCAGTCACAGTCAGGGGGAGTCTCTGGATTCTCTCTGCAGGTGTCGCTGTGGTGGTTCAGGGGGTCGTCTGTGGCTACTCACGGGCTCGCAGTCGCTGGGGAGTCCTCCCTGTGGTGTTTGTTCTCTGGATCTCGAGCACGGGGCGTCGGGTGCAGAGTGTGAAGTCTCATGCTTCCGGCGGGAAATGTGCAGTCTTTGAAGGTTATTTCTTTGTTGCAAAGAAGTTGTTGGTTTTGAGCAGGGCTGCTGCTCACAGGAGTTTCTTGGTCCTTTAGTCCAGAGCAGTCCTCTGAGGCTTCAGAGGGCGCTGGTCCCTGTCAGATGCGTCACTGGTTGCAGGTTTTCGAAGTTGGAGACAGGCCGATAGGGCTGGGGCCAAAGCAGTTGTCGTCGTCCTCCTTCTCTGCAGGCTTGTAGGCCAGCAGTCCTCCTTGCTTCTTCAGGTTGCAGAAATCTGATTTCCTGGGATCTGGGGTGCCCCTAAATACTGAATTTAGGGGTGTGTATAGGTCTGGGAGGGCAGTAGCCAATGGCTACTGTCCTTGAGGGTGGCTACACCCTCTTTGTGTCTCCTCCCTAAGGGGAGGGGGACACATCCCTAATCCTATTGGGGGAATCCTCCAAAACTTAGATGGAGGATTTCTAAAGGCAGGGGTCACCTTAGCCTCAGGTCAACTCAGCTCAGGACACCTTAGGGGATTCCTGACTGGTGGGTGACTCCTCCTTGTTTTTCTCATCTCCTCCAGCCTTGCCGCCAAAAGTGGGGGCAGTGGCCGGAGGGGCGGGCATTTCCACCAGCTGGGATGCCCTGGGGCGCTGTAACAAAAGGGGTGAGCCTTTGAGGCTCACCGCCAGGTGTTACAGTTCCTGCAGGGGGGAGGTGTGAAGCACCTCCACCCAGTACAGGCTTTGTTCCTGGCCACAGAGTGACAAAGGCACTCTCACCATGTGGCCAGCAACATGTCTGGTGGTTGGCAGGCAGGCAGAAACTGGTCAGCCTACACTAGAAGTCGGATTGGTATTCAGGGGGCATCTCTAAGATGCCTTCTGGGTGTATGTTACAATAAATTGCACACTAGCATCAGTGTGCATTTATTGTGCTGAGAAGTTTGATACCAAACTTCCCAGATTTCAGTGTATCCATTATGGAACTGTGGAGTTCGTGTTTGACAAACTCCCAGACCATATACTCTTATGGCTACCCTGCACTTACAATGTCTAAGGTTTTGCTCGGACACTGTAGGGGCATAGTGCTCATGCACATATGCCCTCACCTGTGGTATAGTGCACCCTGCCTTAGGGCTGTAAGGCATGCAAGAGGGGTGACTTACCTATGCCACAGGCAGTGTGACGTTGGCATGGCACTCTGAGGGGAGTGTCATGTTGGCGTAGTCATTTTCTCCCCACCAGCACACACAAGCTGTGAGGCAGTGTGCATGTGCTGAGTGAAGGGTCCCCAGGGTGGCATAAGACATGCTGCAGCCCTTAGAGACCTTCCCTGGCATCAGGACTCTTGGTACCAGGGGTACCAGTTACAAGGGACTTATCTGAGTGCCAGGGCTGTGGCAATTGTGGAAGCAAAGGTAAAATTTAGGGAAAGAACACGGGTGCTGGGGCCTGGTTAGCAGGGTCCCAGCACAGTTTCAATCAAAACTAGCAGCAGCAAAGGCAAAAAGTTAGGGGGTAACCATGCCAAGGAGGCATTTCCTTACACCAACTAAGTCTTCAAACATCTACTGCTGGATTCCTGCACCTGAAGACCTGTAAAAGGAGGGGACCAAGTCCCGAAGTCTAAAGAAGTTCCAGGAAGGGCAGGAGCCCCTCAGAAGAGGGTGCAAAAGAGGAGGCCCCAGTTGGACGAAGACTGCAGAAGAGCACCCTAGGAAGATGCCAGCGGGTTCCTGCGTGATGCAGAAGATGTCCCACGACATGAAGATGGATGCGGATGTGATTTCGTGTTGGAAGTCGCCAACAAGCCTTGGTTACGACAAATATGCATTTTGCGTCAAAATGGCGCTGGCTGGACCCAGGAGTGACCTGGGGGCCTCAACTCTGTGTGAGGAGTAAGAGGGGCCTCTCAGCACTTTAGAGAGCCCTCAGGACACCAGATAGCACCGACTGGCGTCCCAGGACACGGGGACAAAGGAGGTGCAAAACACGGTTGGTGCAGCACATTAAAGGAAGGTCCCACGCCACCGGAGAATAACTCGGCGAGTTAAGTGTCGCAGGATTGAGTGCTGGGTGCCTGGGCCAGGCTGTGCAAGAAGGAATTTTGAAAATAGTGCACAGAGGCCTCAGGAGGTGTAGAAGACGCAGTCCACATTGGTACTGTCGTTCTCAGGGAAGGCAAGGTCTTAACTCCTCAAAATTGCATCAGCAGGACCTCAGGATAGTCTATGTCGATAGGGTCCACCTTCTGTGTCCTTAGGAGTATGCTCATCACTGTTAGAGGAGTCCAAGGGTACCAGTCGTCGTCTTGGAAGGTGCCTGCGTGAGCAGGGGAGTGACTCAGTCACCCCACAGGAGATTTCTTCTGTCCTTCTGGTGCAGGATGAAGACAGTGAGTCCCCAGAGCGTGCACACCATGGAAACTGTTGCAGTTGCTGCCTGGAACTGAAGTTGCAGAGGAAAAGTATCGCTTGTGGATACTTTGTTGCTGTTACAGCGGTTCTTGGAGCAGGCTGCGGTTGATCCGAGGTCAGAGAATGAAGTAGTAGTTGCAGAGGATTCTTTCTGGAAACTTGCAAGTAGAATCTGAAGAGAACCCACAGGAGAGACCCCCAAGTAGCCCTGAGAGGAGGATCAGCTACCTTATCAGGTAAGGACCAATCAGGAGGGGTCTCTGACGTCACCTGCTGGCACTGGCCACTCAGAGCCCTCCAGAGTGCCCCCACACCAAGCAAAGCAAGATGGCCGAAGTCCGGGACACACTGGCGGAGCTCTGGGCACCACCTGTAGGGTGGTGATGGACAGCGGAGTGGTCACTCCCCTTTCCTTTGTCCAGTTTCGTGCCAGACCAGGGGACAAGGGGTCCCTGAACCGGTGTAGACTGGCTTATGCAAGGAGGGCACAATATGTGCCCTTCAAAGCATTTCCAGAGGCTGGAGAGGCTACCCCTCCCCAGCATGTAACACCTATTTCCAAAGGGATAGGGTGTAACACCCTGCTCTCAGAAGAAATGTTTTGTTCTGCCTTCTTGGGACTGAGCTGCTCAGACCCCAGGAGGGCAGAATCCTGTGTGTGAGGTGGCAGCAGCTGTAGCTGCAGTGCAAGCCTCAGAGAGCTGGTTTGGCAGTACTGGGGGTCCATAGTGGAGCCCCCAGGATGCATGGAATTGGCTCCCCAATACCAGATTTTGAATGGGGGGACAATTCCATGATCTTAGACATGTTACATGACCATATTCTGAGTTACCATTGTGAAGCTACATATATTGACCTATATATAATGCACAAGTGTAATGGCGTCCTCGCACTCACAAAGTCCCAGGAAATGGCCCTGAACTATGTGGGGGCACCTTTGCTAGCGCAAGGGTGCCCTCACACTTAGTAACTTTGCACCTAACCTTCAGCAAGTGAAGGTTAGACATATAGGTGACTTATAAGTTACTTAAGTGCAGTGAAAATGGCTGTGAAATACCGTGTGCGTTATTTCACGCAGGCTGCAATAGCAGGCCTGTGGAAGGGTTTGTCTGAGCTCTCTATGGGTGGCAAAAGAATTGCTGCAGCCCATAAGGATCTCCTGGGACCCCAATGCCCTGGGTACCTATGTACCATATACTAGGGACTTATAAGGGGGGGGTCCAGTGTGCCAAATGAAATTGGTAAATGTCTTGTCCGTTCCTGGTCTGCTATGGGTTTGACCGGTTCTATCACGCAGGAGTTATGCGCGGCTCTCAGGTTGTTACAATACTGCTGCGCAGGGGATTTCCTATAGTGGTACACCAAACATGGCTGGACCCACAGGGCAGATATATAGCGCTAGCAGGCATGAAGGGGAACACCCCTTGAACGTGATGTGCATTTTGCACCTCCCACGACCCTTGACCTCTTTCTAGAGGAGACTACGTCGGTGGTGGTGGCTCAGATGCCCCATGGATGTACGGTCATTGGTGGCGACATGAATGCAGTTCTGGATCCAGGTGTGGACATTATTCGTGTAGCCTCAGAGGTTAGATGTCGACACTCAGAGTCCCTGAGACAATGGACAATCTTGGGTCTGTGCGAGGTGTAGCAGACTTGGAACGCATGCACCCACACATCTGCAGCGCATTATACACAAGCACGCATTGACATGGTCTTTATGGCGGCTGCGGATCTCCTTAAGGTAAGGCAAGTTCAGATATTGGCTCAGGGCATATCAGATCACGCCCCGGTTCTCCTGAACATCGGTTCAACTGTCCCGACGCAACGATCCATGTGATGCATCAAAGGCTTCTCCAAAATGGGGAATATGCTGCGAACTTGAGGGAAGAGTTTGTCCAGTACTTTGAGCTAAATGATGGGAAGGTGCATACAACCGCACTGCTGTGGGAGGCTGGAAAGGCCACGATACAAGGCCAAACCAATGCCCTCCTCCGAGCACAGGAGAAGGCCGGGTAAGCAAACATTGCCCGGTTAGAGGCCAAGGCACTTAAACTGAGAGGCGCATGGCTAAGGAAGGACAGGGAGCAAACAAACATACTCTGAACCTGGTGCGGGATGAAATAAGGGCGCAATCACTAGCACAGCTTAACAGTTATGGTGTGCATCGCAGGCGGTCTACGGTCGGGTGGGGACAAAAACAGTAAACTTTTATACTGGCTAGCCACAAAGCCCATGGAGGGACTAGTGATACGAGAGGTGGATGATAAAAACAGGAATGTCTCACGACACTCCTGCTGGGATAGCGGCAACATTCGTGAGTACTATGCTGCGCTATATGCCGCGGCCCCTAGGCCTCGGATGGAACTTTTGGAATCTCAACTTCTTGACCTATATGAAGAGGCGTTGGAATTGGGCACCTTTTCAAACACCCTAGACCAGGCCACTATGGTGGTCCTTCCAAAGACAAAGCCATCATCCCGGTCATGTGCAAATTACAGGCCAATATCTCTGACCAATGAGGAGCTGAAGATATATGCAACCGTGTTGGTGAACCATCTGCGGATTGGTTTTAAGATCTTTGGTTGATCTGTATCAGTGCGGGTTCATGCCAAACCGCAGCACTTGACATTGTATAAGTTGGCTAGAACATTGTGCTGGCGCACAGGCATATAATCCCGGGTCCCCTGGCATCAAAACTAATAGATTTTGAGAAAGCATTAGATACTGTCGGACTCGGGGTACTTAAGGCAGATACTGGTTAAAGCAGGTTTTGGTGACAGGTTCTGGCACATGATAAATTTACTCTACCACTGCCAGAAGGCCAGGGTACTGGTCAACAGGACGGTGTTGGAGGTGTAGGGGAACAAGGCAGTGATGTACGCTGTCCCCTCTTCTCTTTGCCTTGGCCACTGAACCATTAGCGTACATGCTCTGAGAGGACCCACTGGTGATATGCTGGTGCTTGCCTCAGGGGGAGGAGGACCATATAGCAAAATACACAATGTGCTGTTGTATCTGTCCAACCTTAAAGGGAGTGAGCACAGATGTCTCCATCTCCTACACCTGTTTGCAGAAGCGTCCTGATTAGTGATTAATCCAAAGAAATCTCTTTTGGTTCCGTTAACTGGGTCTCGAGAGTCAATCGACTGGGAATCCGAGTTGCCCATAAGGAGACTTCGCTTCACTTATTTGTGAATTAAAAAAGCACTGGAACCATCCCTTATGTAGGTGTTAAATATTACGCCAGTTGATCATAAGGTCCAGGCTGACTTGAAGACGTGGAACACATTATCCCTTAAAATTCTGGGACACATAGCCCTATTCATGATGCATCTGCTCCCACGCTTTCTCTACCTTCTCCAAAACCTCCCCACACAATTATCGTCCCAATGGTTCAGAGGGATGGACGCAGTGGCTACTGCCTTCCTCTGGCAGAACAAAAGATGCCTTGGTAAGAAAAGATGTCAGCAAAGCACATACGAAGGAGGGTTGGGGATGCCAAACATACATTACTATCTAGATTCCCAGGCCCTCGTGCTCCACAATTAGCTTACTGGGGGGTGGGCGGACCCAGCCAACCAGCTGGAACTTGCAAATCCTGGTCTTTCCTGCATTATGGATCTTCTATAGGGTGGCACGGTATGACTGAACATCCCAGATGTAACCAGGATGGTGTTTCTGGAATGGAGGGAAGCACAGTGTCACACGGGGTGGTGGAAGATATTAACACATCTGACCCTGCTGTGGCGGGGGACCTGCATGCGGGAGGCAAGTGCACTAGAGCAGTTTTCACAATGGGACGCGATTGGACTAACTGTGCGTGGTGATGTGTGGTCAGGGGACCATACGCACTCCTTCCAGGAACTCCAACAAAGGTACAGGATGTCACAGATGCAGTTCCATAAATATTTACAATTGCGACACGCGCTGAAACACCACATCCCCGAGGCTACTTCATTTCTGGAATTCAGTCCCATGAAGGCAAGGGTGATGATGGGGGCACTGGCTAAAGGAGGAATCTCCCAAATATTTCGAATCAATCATACTAAATGCCTCCGAGACTCTCTGCCCCCTGAGATCGAGGTGAGAAGCATGGGTGGGATGAATAGAAGAAGACTGGTGGGATGCCTTAATGGCGCCACAAGTGATTGCCATCTCAGCCAAACTGAGATTGGTGCAAATCTACTACTTGCACTGTGCGTACGGAACTCTAATTTGATTGCATCATGCTGTGCTCTGGTCCACACTTTGATGTGGACGCTGTGATGGCTCCCCAGCAGACTTCTTTCATATGGCATGGTCTTGTCCAATTATTGTACACTACTGGGAACAGGTAGTAACAGAACTCACCATGGTGGTGGGGGGACCCTGGAAATGTCTCCAAAGATGGTTCTACTGGGATGGAGGGAGCGGATGGGAGGTTCCCAAGCCGATAGACAACTGGTAGGGAAGGCCCTTATGGTTGCAAAGCAGGATACTGCAGGACACTGGTCAGCGAGCAGTCCCTCCACACTTTTACAATACAGGAGGGGAGTGGACTGGTGTCCCAGGTGGATAAACCTTTTTATGAGGCAAAGGGGTGCCCGCAGAAACATACTGAAATCTGGTCTAAATGGACAGGCGATCAAGGAGTCGATGTGGAAGAGGAGCTGTGATTTTGGTATACATGTGTAGCATTGACATGACTGGGACCCTCACTTGTACTGCAAGTTGAGGGCGGCTGATTATGACGGGGAAGCAGTTGTATGTAAAGCTGTATCAGTTCTGTTGTGTGACAACTGTTACATCAAATAAAAATAAAATTTGGTTATAATTATTATTATTATTTTTTTTTTAAAACACTAGCTTTTTTAATTGACAGTGACCGTGCCTATTCTACACATCCTCATTTACTCACAATAGCACGTTATATAGGGCCAGGATTTACCTGCAGTGGTTGCCGAGGGCATGGTGTTGGCTGCTAGTATTGGAGCCACTGTTGCTGCTACAACAGGTGTACCAGAACTAAAGATGGTTTTCTGAAAAGAGAATTAGGGTCAAGAATTAGAAATCAACAAGGTAATGATGGGAAGGTCAAGCTCGTTTATCCGGATTGCTAACATGCATCAATCAAAGCAAGCTCTTAACAACTAGCAGTCACTCACTGGAGTCCGCACCCATCCCTTTCGTATAGTCCACAGTACTTATCAAAGAAGACACAAGGGAGGCCATTGCAGTCTGCCCATTCCAAAGTGTCATATTTGTGCCATCTATCCACTAATTAGGATGAATGCAGTACATTTGTTTAGAAAAGTGGCACTTAAACAGCTGCTGATGAGTTAATGCGGGAAAGCGAACTAATTAAGGACTCCGTCTGTCTAAAGTAGCCATGGCGGGCTTGCATGATGCTTCCAGAAAATTCAATATTCAGGCATCAGTCAATCTCTGTAGAAGGTGTCATTAAATTCTAGAAATGGCATTAGTTTCCAAAATACGAACTAAATATGCCTTCTCACAGTGCCACGCATATGATCAATGGGTGTGTGTGTGTTTTTTTTTTCTTGTTAAGTACTGGGGCAGACTGTGGTTACTGATCTTTTTCCTTTAACAGTTACTTGTAGGAAGTTGGCTCTGTATGCACTATTTCAAAGTAAGGAATAGTATGCACAGAGTCCAAGGGTTCCCCTTAGAGGTAAGATAGTAGCAAAAAGAGATAATACTAATGCTCTATTTTGTGGTAGTGTGGTCGAGCAGTAGGCTTATCAAAGGAGTAGTGTTAAGCATTTGTTGTACACACACAGGCAATAAATGAGGAACACACACTCAAAGACAATTCCAGGCCAGTAGGTTTTTGTATAGAAAAATATATTTTCTTAGTTTAAGAACCACAGGTTCAAATTTTACATGTAATACTTCAAATTAAAGGTATTGCAGGTAGGTACTTTAGGAACTTTGAATTAGCAAAATAGCATATACAGTTTTCACATAAAATCACATATAGCTATTTTAAAACTAGATAGTGCAATTTTCAACAGTTCCTGGGGGGAGTAAGAGTTTGTTAGTTTTTGCAGGTAAGTAAACCACCTACGGGGTTCAAGTTTGGGTCCAAGGTAGCCCACCGTTGGGGGTTCAGAGCAACCCCAAAGTTACCACACCAGCAGCTCAGGGCCGGTCAGGTGCAGAGGTCAAAGTGGTGCCCAGTCTGCCAGCAGGTGAGTACCCGCGTCTTCGGAGGGCATACCAGGGGGGTTTTGTAGGGCACCGGGAGGGGGGGGGGGGAGGGGAACACAAGTCCACACAGAAAGTACACCCTCAGCAGCACAGGGGCGGCCGGGTGCAGTGTACAAACACACATCGGGTTTTCAATAGGTTTCAATGGGAGACCAAGGGGTCTCTTCAGCGAGGCAGGCAGGCAAGGGGGGGGCTCCTTGGGGTAGCCACCACCTGGGCAAGGGAGAGGGCCCACTGGGGGTCACTCCTGCACTGGAGGTCGGATCCTTCAGGCCCTGGGGGCTGCGGGTGCAGTCTTTACCAGGCGTCGGATCTTAGAAGCAGGTAGTCGCGGTCAGGGGGAGCCTCGGGATTCCCTCTGCAGGCGTCGCTGTGGGGGCTCAACTCCGGCTACTCACGGTCTCGCAGTCGCCGGGGAGTCCTCCCTGAAGTGATTGTTCTCCACAAGTCGAGCCGGGGGCATCGGGTGCAGAGTGTCAAGTCTCACGCTTCCGGCGGGAAACGCAAGTTGTTTCAAAGTTGCTTTTTTGTAGCAAAGTCGCAGTCTTGGGTGAACAGAGCCACTGTCCTCAGGAGTTCTTGGTCCTTCTAGATGCAGGGCAGTCCTCTGAGGATTCAGAGGTCACTGGTCCCTGGGGAGAGCGTCGCTGGAGCAGTGTCTTTAGAAGTGGGGAGACAGGCCGGTAGAGCTGGGGCCAAAGCAGTTGGTGTCTCCGTCTTCTCTGCAGTGTTTTTCAGCTTAGCAGTCCTCTTCTTAGGTTGCAAGAATCTGAGTTCCTAGGTTCTGGGGAGCCCTTAAATACTAAAATTAAGGGCGTGTTTAGGTCTGGGGGGTTAGTAGCCAATGGCTACTAGCCCTGAGGGTGGGTACACCCTCTTTGTGCCTCCTCACGAGGGGAGGGGGGCACATTCCTATCCCTATTGGGGGAATCCTCCATCTGCAAGATGGAGGATTTCTAAAAGTCAGAGTCACCTCAGCTCAGGGGACCTTAGGGGCTGTCCTGACTGGCCAGTGACTCCTCCTTGTTTTTCTCATCATCTCCTTCGGCCTTGCCGCCAAAAGTGGGGCCGTGGCCAGAGGGGTCGGGCAACTCCACTAGCTGGAGTGTCCTGTGGTGCTGTAACAAAGGGGGTGAGCATTTGAGGCTCACCGCCAGGTGTTACAGTTCCTGCAGGGGGAGGTGATAAGCATCTCCACCCAGTACAGGCTTTGTTACTAGCCACAGAGTGACAAAGGCACTCTCCCCACGTGGCCAGCAACATATCTGGTGTGTGGCAGGCTGCTAGAACTAGTCAGCCTACACGGATAGTCGGCTAAGGTTTCAGGGGTCACCTCTAAGGTGCCCTCTGGGGTGTATGTTACAATAAAATGTACACTGGCATCAGTGTGCATTTATTTTGCTGAGAAGTTTGATACCAAACTTCCCAGTTTTCAGTGTAGCCATTATGGTGCTGTGGAGTTCGTGCATGACAGACTCCCAGACCATATACTCTTATGGCTACCCTGCACTTACAATGTCTAAGGTTTTACTTAGACACTGTAGGGGCACAGTGCTCATGCACTTGTGCCCTCACCTATGGTATAGTGCACCCTGCCTTAGGGCTGTAAGGCCTGCTAGAGGGGTGACTTATCTATACTGCATAGGCAGTGTGAGTTTGGCATGGCACCCTGAGGGGAGTGCCTTGTCGACTTACTCGTTTTGTCCTCACCAGCGCACACAAGCTGGCAAGCAGTGTGTCTGTGCTAAGTGAGGGGTCCCCAGGGTGGCATAAGATATGCTGCAGCCCTTAGAGACCTTCCCTGGCATCAGGGCCCTTGATACCAGGGGTACCAGTTACAAGGGACTTACCTGGATGCCAGGGTGTGCCAATTGTGGAAACAAAAGTACAGGTTAGGGAAAGAACACTGGTGCTGGGGCCTGGTTAGCAGGCCTCAGCACACTTTCAAATCAAAACTTAGCATCAGCAAAGGCAAAAAGTCAGGGGGTAACCATGCCAAGGAGGCATTTCCTTACAGTACTGTTAAACTGTTTCCCAGAGCTACCAAAGCCATTGCAATAAAAAAATTGATAACTAAAATAACAATTTTAGATATAGAGACCCTAAAATGGAAATGTCGAGCAATGAAGAATTAAATTAAGTTTTAGTTGAGGAAGTAGCAGTGGTTAGAGAAGAACGAGTTACTTACCTTCGGTAACGCCTTTTCTGGTGGATACATTAGCTACCTGTGGATTCCTCACTTCCCCCTTGCGCCAGCTTTCAACGGAAATCTTCTTCCTAGCTTTCGCACGTCGACAAGGACGTTACAATTGCCCACGCGACGCCGTCTGACGTCATACAGGCAATAAGAGGTCCTCGCCGACGTCAGTACCAACATTTTTTACATGCCTCTGAGAAGACTAGGCCATTGAAACAAATAATCATATAACAATATTTAATTACACCAAAAGATAAAAGCATCAGTCCAAAAATGTCAATACTATTGTATAGCAATCTTACAAACTCTCTCTTTTTTTTTTTAATGTACATAAATATATACATTATATTGGAAGCCATCAACTACCAAGAAGAGCACACCCAAGGCTAGCTTGGTAAGACCAGGCAGGGAGGCGGGAGGGACCGTGAGGAATCCACAGGTAGCTAGTGTATCCACCAGAAAAGGCGTTACCGAAGGTAAGTAACTTGTTCTTCTGATGGACACAACTACCTGTGGATTCCTCACTTATTGAATAGAGTCCCAAAGCAGTACCGCACTCGGTGGAGGGTGCCTGCATGGTCAAACCAAGACATCCTGCAGCACCGACCGTGCAAAATGGACATCCCTCCTAACTTCTGAATCCAAGCAGTAATACTTTGCGAAAGTGTGGAGGGATGACCAAGTTGCGGCCTTGCAGATGTCAACCACAGGAACACCCCTAGCCAAGGCCGAAGAGCTCGACTTAGCTCTGGTGGAATGAGCTCTTATTCCATCAGGGGGCTCTTTCTTTGCCAGAGAATAACACAACTTAATGCAAAGAATGACCCACCTGGAGAGTGTTCTCTTGTGGACTGCCCTTCCTCTCCTCTTTCCCACGTACCCGATGAAGAGTTGATCCTCCAATCTAAACTCCTTCGTTCTGTCCACGAAGAAGCTCAGCGCTCTTTTGGGGTCCAAACGATGTAGTCTTTCTTCCTCTTTAGAAGGATGAGGTGGAGGATAAAAAGGGGAGAGAGTAATAGTCTGACTCCTATGGAAGGGTGAAACAACCTTTGGCAAGAAAGCAGCCTTGGTCCTCAACACCACCTTATCTACATAGAAGGATGTATACGGGGGCTTAACAGAAAGGGCCTGCAGCTCACTCACTCTTCTAGCAGAAGTGATCGCAACAAGGAAAACAGTCTTTAACACCAATAACCTTATGGGGCAAGAATGCATGGGCTCAAAAGGTGAACACATAAGAAACGTTAAGACTAGGTTTAAATCCCACTGAGGTATAATGAAAGGAGTGGGAGGACATCTGAAACGCGTCCCCCAACGTTCCTTGCACCGGATACTGCAGGCTGTAGAACAACGGGCAGTGCGAGTTCTCCCGAGTGGCAAAAAGATCTACCCAAGGGATTCCCCACATCTGGAAGATCGGTCAGACTAGATCTGGGTGAAGACGCCACTCGTGATCGGTCGAGAAGTACCTACTGAGACTGTCCGCACGCACGTTCAAGACTACGGCCAGATGGTTTGCTACCAAGCAAATCAGATGGTCCCTTGCCCAGGACCATAGTCGCAGAGCTTCTCTGCAGAGAAGATACGACCCTACTCCTTCCTGTTTGTTTATATACCACATTGCCGTAGTATTGTCCGTCAAGAACTGAACCGACTGACCGCGAAGGGAAGGGAGAAAGGCCTTGAGAGCCAAACGTATTGCCCGCAACTCCAACAGATTTATGTGAAACATCTGTTCCACTGGAGACCAATGACCTTTGACCTCCAGGTCCCCCAGATGAGCTCCCCCATCCTAGAGTGGAAGCATCCGTTATTACTGTGGTCACTGGCGGAGGTTGCGAGAACGACCTTCCTTGAGAAAGATTGCCATCCGCAACCCATCATCTTAGATCCACTGCAGCGTCCCTGGAGATCTATACCAATCCCTCAAGATCTCCTTTGTGTTGAGACCACTGCTTTCGGAGGAACCACTGAAGAGCCCTCATGTGCCAGCGAGCGTGAGTGGCCAACAGAATGCAAGAAGCAAACAGACCGAGCAGACGAAGGACCTTGAGGACTGGAATGACCGCTCCACTTTGAAATGTTGGAACCAACGCCTGAATGTCCTGAATCCGCTGAGGCGGAGGAAAGGCGCGATTCAATGTTGTATACAGTACTGCCCCTATGAACAGGAGGCGCTGAGAGGGCTCCAGGTGAGATTTGGGCACGTTCACAGAAAAACCCAGGTCGAATAACAACTGGGTTGTCGACTGCAGGTGACGCAGCACGAGCTCCGGAGACTTGGCTTTGATCAACCAATCGTCCAAGTAAGGAAATACCACTATCCCCTTCCTTCTGAGCTCTGCTGCAACCACCGGCATCACCTTTGTGAAGACTCGAGGTGCTGAAGTAAGACCAAACGGGAGGACCGCAAACTGATAGTGCTGCGATCCCACCACAAACCGGAGATACTTCCTGTGTGACTTAAGTATCGGGATGTGAAAGTAAGCATCCTGCAAGTCGACAGATACCATCCAGTCTCCTTCGTTCAACGCCAAAAGCACCTGAGGCAAGGTCAGCATCTTGAACTTTTCCTGTTTGAGGAACCAATTCAAGATCCTCAGGTCCAGGTTTGGCCTCAACCGACCCATCCTTCTTGGGGATCAGGAAGTATCTTGAGTAACAACCCTGACCCCTTTCCTGCTCTGGAACCAAATCCACTGCACCCTTTGAAAGGAGGACTAGATCCTCCTGTTCTAGTAACAGGAGATGCTCTTCTGAACAGTAGGATGGGTGGGGCGGGATGGGAGGAGGAAACTCCCAAAAGGGAAGGGCATAGCCTTTCCCCACAATGCTGGTGACCCAGGAGTCTGATGTTATAACCTCCCACTTGCGGAGAAAGTTCAATAACCTCCCCCCTACAGGAGTGGTATGTGAGGGAATTGGTGGAAGACTGAGGCTGCTTCCCATGCTGCACCCCTCTAGAGGAAGAGGCAGAGTGCTGCTGGGCGGCTCCCTGGTTCGGACCCTACCCCTCCCCCTGTACGATCTATAGGAAAGAGCAGTGGCGGGTGGTTGTTGAAATCTGCCCCGAAAGAAGGAGGATGAGCTACGACCAAACCCGCGAAATCTTCTGAAGAGTCTCGAAGAAACAGAAGAGGAGGCCTTAAAGCCTAAAGACTTTGCTGTGGCCCTACTCTCCTTAAATCTCTCAAGGGCAGAGTCTGCCTTGGATCCAAAAAGTTTATCCCCATCGAAGGGAAGATCCAACAGGGCAGACTGGACATCCGATGAGAAACTAGAGGAACGAAGCCAGGCCTGCCTCCTCGTAGCAACAGCAGTGCCCATAGCCCTTGCCACAGAGTCCGTAGTATCCAGCCCAGACTGGATCACTTGGGTTGCCGCAGATTGAGCATCGGAGACCAGACTCAACACCTCCTGAGGCACCTCAGCATGGGACGACTTTATCTCATCCATTAGGGCGTAGATGTATCTCCCCAAAATGCATGTGGCATTAGTAGATTTTAAAGCCATGCTGCATGATGAGAAAGCCTTCTTGGAAGATTGATCCATTTTCTTTGAGTCTCTGAGGCAATCCCGGAAAAGAACCTGGGGCAGTCCGAGATGAACATGAAGCCTGAACCACCAGGCTCTCTGGGGTCGGGTGCATGGACAAAAAAGCCTGGGTCCGCAGGAGCCACTCGATACCTGCGAGCCACCAATCTATTAACTGCCGAAGATGACACCGGCTTCTTCCAGATCTCTAAAATTGGATCTAACAGAGCCTCATTAAAGGGCAGAAGTGGCTCTGCAACCGTCGAAGCAGGATGTAAAACCTCCGTTAAAATATTGGGCTCAGGTTCAGACACCAGCAAGGGAAGGTGTAGGAAGTTGGCTCTGTATGTGCTATTTCAAAGTAAGGAATAGCATGCACAGAGTCCAAGGGTTCCCCTTAGAGGTAAAATAGTGTTAAAAATAGATAATACTAATGCTCTATTTTGTGGTAGTGTGGTCGAGCAATAGGCTTATCCAAGGAGTAGTGTTAAGCATTTGTTGTACATACACATAGACAATAAATGAAGTACACACACTCAGAGACAAATCCAGCCAATAGGTTTTTGTATAGAAAAATATCTTTTCTTAGTTTATTTTAAGAACCACAGGTTCAAATTCTACATGTAATATCTCATTCGAAAGGTATTGCAGGTAAGTACTTTAGGAACTTCAAATCATCAAAATTGCATGTATACTTTTCAAGTTATTCACAAATAGCTGTTTTAAAAGTGGACACTTAGTGCAATTTTCACAGTTCCTAGGGGAGGTAAGTATTTGTTAGGTTAACCAGGTAAGTAAGACACTTACAGGGCTTAGTTCTTGGTCCAAGGTAGCCCACCGTTGGGGGTTCAGAGCAACCCCAAAGTCACCACACCAGCAGCTCAGGGCCGGTCAGGTGCAGAGTTCAAAGTGGTGCCCAAAACACATAGGCTAGAATGGAGAGAAGGGGGTGCCCCGGTTCCGGTCTGCTTACAGGTAAGTACCCGCGTCTTCGGAGGGCAGACCAGGGGGGTTTTGTAGGGCACCGGGGGGGACACAAGTCCACACAGAAATTTCACCCCCAGCAGCGCGGGGGCGGCCGGGTGCAGTGTAGAAACAAGCGTCGGGTTTGCAATGTTAGTCTATGAGAGATCTCGGGATCTCTTCAGCGCTGCAGGCAGGCAAGGGGGGGATTCCTCGGGGAAACCTCCACTTGGGCAAGGGAGAGGGACTCCTGGGGGTCACTTCTCCAGTGAAAGTCCGGTCCTTCAGGTCCTGGGGGCTGCGGGTGCAGGGTCTCTCCCAGGCGTCGGGACTTTAGGTTCAAAGAGTCGCGGTCAGGGGAAGCCTCGGGATTCCCTCTGCAGGCGGCGCTGTGGGGGCTCAGGGGGGACAGGTTTTGGTACTCACAGTATCAGAGTAGTCCTGGGGTCCCTCCTGAGGTGTTGGATCGCCACCAGCCGAGTCGGGGTCGCCGGGTGCAGTGTTGCAAGTCTCACGCTTCTTGCGGGGAGCTTGCAGGGTTCTTTCAAGGCTGCTGGAAACAAAGTTGCAGCCTTTCTTGGAGCAGGTCCGCTGTCCTCGGGAGTTTCTTGTCTTTTCGAAGCAGGGGCAGTCCTCGGAGGATGTCGAGGTCGCTGGTCCCTTTGGAAGGCGTCGCTGGAGCAGGATCTTTGGAAGGCAGGAGACAGGCTGGTGAGTTTCTGGAGCCAAGGCAGTTGTCGTCTTCTGGTCTTCCTCTGCAGGGGTTTTTCAGCTAGGCAGTCCTTCTTCTTGTAGTTGCAGGAATCTGATTTTCTAGGGTTCAGGGTAGCCCTTAAATACTAAATTTAAGGGCGTGTTAAGGTCTGGGGGGTTAGTAGCCAATGGCTACTAGCCCTGAGGGTGGGTACACCCTCTTTGTGCCTCCTACCCAGGGGAGGGGGTCACACTCCTAACCCTATTGGGGGAATCCTCCATCTGCAAGATGGAGGATTTCTAAAAGTTAGAGTCACTTCAGCTCGGGACACCTTAGGGGCTGTCCTGACTGGCCAGTGACTCCTCCTTGTTTTTCTCATTATTTTCTCCGGCCTTGCCGCCAAAAGTGGGGCCTGGCCGGAGGGGGCGGGCAACTCCACTAGCTGGAGTGTCCTGCTGGGTTGGCACAAAGGAGGTGAGCCTTTGAGGCTCACCGCCAGGTGTGACAATTCCTGCCTGGGAGAGGTGTTAGCATCTCCACCCAGTGCAGGCTTTGTTACTGGCCTCAGAGTGACAAAGGCACTCTCCCCATGGGGCCAGCAACATGTCTCGGTTTGTGGCAGGCTGCTAAAACTAGTCAGCCTACACAGATAGTCGGTTAAGTTTCAGGGGGCACCTCTAAGGTGCCCTCTGTGGTGTATTTTTCAATAAAATGTACACTGGCATCAGTGTGCATTTATTGTGCTGAGAAGTTTGATACCAAACTTCCCAGTTTTCAGTGTAGCCATTATGGTGCTGTGGAGTTCGTGTTTGACAGACTCCCAGACCATATACTCTTATGGCTACCCTGCACTTACAATGTCTAAGGTTTTGTTTAGACACTGTAGGGGTACCATGCTCATGCACTGGTACCCTCACCCATGGTATAGTGCACCCTGCCTTAGGGCTGTAAGGCCTGCTAGAGGGGTGTCTTACCTATACTGCATAGGCAGTGAGAGGCTGGCATGGCACCCTGAGGGGAGTGCCATGTCGACTTACTCGTTTTGTCCTCACTAGCACACACAAGCTGGCAAGCAGGGTGTCTGTGCTGAGTGAGAGGTCTCCAGGGTGGCATAAGACATGCTGCAGCCCTTAGAGACCTTCCTTGGCATCAGGGCCCTTGGTACTAGAAGTACCAGTTACAAGGGACTTATCTGGATGCCAGGGTCTGCCAATTGTGGATACAAAAGTACAGGTTAGGGAAAGAACACTGGTGCTGGGGCCTGGTTAGCAGGCCTCAGCACACTTTCAATTGTAAACATAGCATCAGCAAAGGCAAAAAGTCAGGGGGCAACCATGCCAAGGAGGCATTTCCTTACACAACCCCCCCCCAAACGAAAGAGGATGAGACTAACCTTTCCCAAGAGAGTCTTCATTTTCTAAGTGGAAGAACCTGGAAAGGCCATCTGCATTGGCATGGGCAGTCCCAGGTCTGTGTTCCACTATAAAGTCCATTCCCTGTAGGGAGATGGACCACCTCAACAGTTTAGGATTTTCACCTTTCATTTGCATCAGCCATTTGAGAGGTCTGTGGTCAGTTTGAACTAGGAAGTGAGTCCCAAAGAGGTATGGTCTCAGCTTCTTCAAGGACCAAACCACAGCAAAGGCCTCCCTCTCAATGGCACTCCAACGCTGCTCCCTGGGGAGTAACCTCCTGCTAATGAAAGCAACAGGCTGGTCAAGGCCATCATCATTTGTTTGGGACAAAACTGCCCCTATCCCATGTTCAGAGGCATCTGTCTGCACAATGAACTGCTTAGAATAATCTGGAGCTTTTAGAACTGGTGCTGAGCACATTGCCTGTTTCAGGGTGTCAAAGGCCTGTTGGCATTCCACAGTCCAGTTCACTTTCTTGGGCATTTTCTTGGAGGTGAGTTCAGTGAGGGCTGTCACAATGGATCCATATCCCTTCACAAACCTCCTGTAATACCCAGTCAAGCCAAGGACTGCCCTGACTTGAGTCTGGGTTTTTGGAGCTACCCAGTCCAGAATAGTCTGGATCTTGGGTTGGAGTGGCTGAACTTGGCCTCCACCTACAAGGTGGCCCAAGTAAACCACAGTTCCCTGCCCTATCTGGCATTTGGATGCCTTGATAGAGAGGCCTGCAGATTGCAGAGCCTTCAAAACCTTCTTCAGGTGGACCAGGTGATCCTGCCAGGTGGAGCTAAAGACAGCAATATCATCAAGATAAGCTGTGCTAAAGGACTCCAAGCCAGCAAGGACTTGATTCACCAACCTTTGGAAGGTGGCAGGGGCATTCTTTAAACCAAAGGGCATAACAGTAAACTGATAATGCCCATCAGGTGTGGAGAATGCTGTCTTTTCTTTTGCTCCAGGTGCCATTTTTATTTGCCAGTACCCTGCTGTCAAGTCAAAGGTACTTAGAAATTTGGCAGCACCTAATTTATCAATGAGCTCATCAGCTCTTGGAATTGGATGGGCATCTGTCTTGGTGACAGAATTGAGCCCTCTGTAGTCCACACAAAACCTCATCTCTTTCTTTCCATCTTTGGTGTGAGGTTTGGGGACTAAGACCACTGGGCTAGCCCAGGGGCTGTCAGAGCGCTCAATTACTCCCAATTCCAGCATCTTGTGGACTTCCACCTTGATGCTTTCCTTAACATGGTCAGACTGCCTAAAGATTTTGTTCTTGACAGGCATGCTGTCTCCTGTGTCCACATCATGGGTACACAGGTGGGTCTGACCAGGGGTTAAGGAGAAGAGTTCAGGAAACTGTTGTAGGACTCTCCTACAATCAGCTTGCTGTTGGCCAGAGAGGGTGTCTGAGTAGATCACTCCATCTACTGTGCCATCTTTTGGGTCTGATGACAGAAGATCAGGGAGAGGTTCACTCTCTGCCTCCTGATCCTCATCTGTTACCATCAACAGATTGACATCAGCCCTGTCATGGAAGAGCTTAAGGCGGTTCACATGGATCACCCTCTTGGGGCTCCTGCTTGTGCCCAGGTCCACCAGGTAGGTGACCTGACTCTTCCTTTCTAGCACTGGGTAAGGGCCACTCCATTTGTCCTGGAGTGCCCTGGGAGCCACAGGCTCAAGAACCCAGACTTTCTGCCCTGGTTGGAACTCAACCAGTGCAGCCTTTTGGTCATACCAAAACTTCTGGAGCTGTTGGCTGGCCTCAAGGTTTTTGGTTGCCTTTTCCATGTACTCTGCCATTCTAGAGCGAAGGCCAAGTACATAGTCCACTATGTCCTGTTTAGGCTCATGGAGAGGTCTCTCCCAGCCTTCTTTAACAAGGGCAAGTGGTCCCCTTACAGGATGACCAAACAGAAGTTCAAAGGGTGAGAATCCTACTCCCTTCTGTGGCACCTCTCTGTAAGCGAAAAGCAGACATGGCAAGAGGACATCCCATCTCCTTTTGAGCTTTTCTGGGAGCCCCATGATCATGCCTTTTAATGTCTTGTTGAATCTCTCAACCAAGCCATTAGTTTGTGGATGGTATGGTGTAGTGAATTTATAAGTCACTCCACACTCGTTCCACATGTGCTTTAGGTATGCTGACATGAAGTTGGTACCTCTGTCAGACACCACCTCCTTAGGGAAACCCACTCTGGTAAAGATACCAATGAGGGCCTTGGCTACTGCAGGGGCAGTAGTCGACCTAAGGGGAATAGCTTCAGGATACCTGGTAGCATGATCCACTACTACCAGGATATACATATTTCCTGAGGCTGTGGGAGGTTCTAGTGGACCAACTATGTCCACCCCCACTCTTTCAAAGGGCACCCCCACCACTGGAAGTGGAATGAGGGGGGCCTTTGGATGCCCACCTGTCTTACCACTGGCTTGACAGGTGGGGCAGGAGAGGCAAAACTCCTTAACCATGTTGGACATATTGGGCCAGTAGAAGTGGTTGACTAACCTCTCCCACGTCTTGGTTTGTCCCAAATGTCCAGCAAGGGGAATGTCATGGGCCAATGTTAGGATGAACTTCCTGAACAGCTGAGGCACTACCACTCTCCTAGTGGCACCAGGTTTGGGGTCTCTGGCCTCAGTGTACAGGAGTCCATCTTCCCAATAGACCCTATGCGTTCCATTTTTCTTGCCTTTGGACTCTTCAGCAGCTTGCTGCCTAAGGCCTTCAAGAGAGGGACAGGTTTCTTGTCCCTTACACAGCTCCTCCCTTGAGGGTCCCCCTGGGCCTAAGAGCTCAACCTGATAAGGTTCAAGCTCCAAAGGCTCAGTTCCCTCAGAGGGCAGAACTTCTTCCTGAGAAGAGAGGTTCCCTTTCTTTTGCTGTGTTGCAGTTAGTTTCCCAACTGACTTTCCTTTCCTCTTGGTAGGCTGGGCCATTCTTCCAGACTCCAGCTCTACTTGTTCACCCTGTGCCTTGCACTGTGCTCTTGTTTTCACACACACCAGTTCAGGGATACCCAGCATTGCTGCATGGGTTTTTAGTTCTACCTCAGCCCATGCTGAGGACTCCAGGTCATTTCCAAGCAGACAGTCCACTGGGATATTTGAGGAGACCACCACCTGTTTCAGGCCCTTGACCCCTCCCCATTCTAAAGTAACCATTGCCATGGGATGTACTTTTCTCTGATTGTCAGCGTTGGTGACTGTGTAAGTTTTTCCAGTCAGGTATTGGCCAGGGGAAACCAGTTTATCTGTCACCATGGTGACACTGGCACCTGTATCCCTCAGGCCCTCTATTCTAGTCCCATTAATTAAGAGTTGCTGTCTGTATATTTGCATGTTAGGCGGCCAGACAGCTAGTGTGGCTAAATCCACCCCACCCTCAGAAACTAGAGTAGCTTCAGTGTGGACCCTGATTTGCTCTGGGCACACTGTTGATCCCACTTGGAGACTAGCCATACCAGTGTTACCTGGATGGGAGTTTGGAGTGGAACCTTTCTTGGGACAGGCCTTGTCTCCAGTTTGGTGTCCATGCTGTTTACAGCTATGACACCAGGCCTTTTTGGGATCAAAGTTTTTACCCTTGTACCCATTGTTTTGTGAAGAGGCTCTGGGCCCACCCTCCTGTGCAGGTTTTTGGGGGCCTGTAGAAGACTCTTTACTATTTTTAGTTTTGGTTGTCTCATCACCCTTCCCCTGGGGAGTCTTTGTGACCCCTTTCTTTTGGTCACCCCCTGTTGAAGTCTTGGACACCCTTGTCTTGACCCAATGGTCCACCTTCTTTCCCAATTCTTGGGGAGAAATTGGTCCTAGGTCTACCAGATGCTGATGCAGTTTATCATTGAAACAATTACTTAACAGGTGTTCTTTCACAAATAAATTGTACAGCCCATCATAATTACTTACACCACTGCCTTGAATCCAACCATCTAGTGTTTTCACTGAGTAGTCTACAAAGTCAACCCAGGTCTGGCTCGAGGATTTTTGAGCCCCCCTGAATCTAATCCTATACTCCTCAGTGGAGAATCCAAAGCCCTCAATCAGGGTACCCTTCATGAGGTCATAAGATTCGGCATCTTGTCCAGAGAGTGTGAGGAGTCTATCCCTACACTTTCCTGTGAACATTTCCCAAAGGAGAGCACCCCAGTGAGATCTGTTCACTTTTCTGGTTACACAAGCCCTCTCAAAAGCTGTGAACCATTTGGTGATGTCATCACCATCTTCATATTTAGTTACAATCCCTTTAGGGATTTTCAACATGTCAGGAGAATCTCTGACCCTATTTATGTTGCTGCCACCATTGATGGGTCCTAGGCCCATCTCTTGTCTTTCCCTCTCTATGGCTAGGATCTGTCTTTCCAAAGCCAATCTTTTGGCCATCCTGGCTAACTGGATGTCCTCTTCACTGGGGCTATCCTCAGTGATTTCAGAGGTGTTGGTCTCTCCTGTGAGGGAACCAGCATCTCTGACTATTATTTTAGGAGTCAGGGTTTGAGGGACCCTGTTCTCCCTAGATAGGACTGGTAGGGGGGAATTTTCCTCCAAGTCACTATCCTCTTCCTCTGAGTTGCCACCAATGTAGGAAGTTGGCTCTGTATGTGCTATTTCAAAGTAAGGAATAGCATGCACAGAGTCCAAGGGTTCCCCTTAGAGGTAAAATAGTGGTAAAAATAGATAATACTAATGCTCTATTTTGTGGTAGTGTGGTCGAGCAATAGGCTTATCCAAGGAGTAGTGTTAAGCATTTGTTGTACATACACATAGACAATAAATGAAGTACACACACTCAGAGACAAATCCAGCCAATAGGTTTTTGTATAGAAAAATATATTTTCTTAGTTTATTTTAAGAACCACAGGTTCAAATTCTACATGTAATATCTCATTCGAAAGGTATTGCAGGTAAGTACTTTAGGAACTTCAAATCATCAAAATTGCATGTATACTTTTCAAGTTATTCACAAATAGCTGTTTTAAAAGTGGACACTTAGTGCAATTTTCACAGTTCCTAGGGGAGGTAAGTATTTGTTAGGTTAACCAGGTAAGTAAGACACTTACAGGGCTTAGTTCTTGGTCCAAGGTAGCCCACCGTTGGGGGTTCAGAGCAACCCCAAAGTCACCACACCAGCAGCTCAGGGCCGGTCAGGTGCAGAGTTCAAAGTGGTGCCCAAAACACATAGGCTAGAATGGAGAGAAGGGGGTGCCCCGGTTCCGGTCTGCTTACAGGTAAGTACCCGCGTCTTCGGAGGGCAGACCAGGGGGGTTTTGTAGGGCACCGGGGGGGACACAAGTCCACACAGAAATTTCACCCCCAGCAGCGCGGGGGCGGCCGGGTGCAGTGTAGAAACAAGCGTTGGGTTTGCAATGTTAGTCTATGAGAGATCTCGGGATCTCTTCAGCGCTGCAGGCAGGCAAGGGGGGGATTCCTCGGGGAAACCTCCACTTGGGCAAGGGAGAGGGACTCCTGGGGGTCACTTCTCCAGTGAAAGTCCGGTCCTTCAGGTCCTGGGGGCTGCGGGTGCAGGGTCTCTCCCAGGCGTCGGGACTTTAGGTTCAAAGAGTCGCGGTCAGGGGAAGCCTCGGGATTCCCTCTGCAGGCGGCGCTGTGGGGGCTCAGGGGGGACAGGTTTTGGTACTCACAGTATCAGAGTAGTCCTGGGGTCCCTCCTGAGGTGTTGGATCGCCACCAGCCGAGTCGGGGTCGCCGGGTGCAGTGTTGCAAGTCTCACGCTTCTTGCGGGGAGCTTGCAGGGTTCTTTCAAGGCTGCTGGAAACAAAGTTGCAGCCTTTCTTGGAGCAGGTCCGCTGTCCTCAGGAGTTTCTTGTCTTTTCGAAGCAGGGGCAGTCCTCGGAGGATGTCGAGGTCGCTGGTCCCTTTGGAAGGCGTCGCTGGAGCAGGATCTTTGGAAGGCAGGAGACAGGCCGGTGAGTTTCTGGAGCCAAGGCAGTTGTCGTCTTCTGGTCTTCCTCTGCAGGGGTTTTTCAGCTAGGCAGTCCTTCTTCTTGTAGTTGCAGGAATCTGATTTTCTAGGGTTCAGGGTAGCCCTTAAATACTAAATTTAAGGGCGTGTTTAGGTCTGGGGGGTTAGTAGCCAATGGCTACTAGCCCTGAGGGTGGGTACACCCTCTTTGTGCCTCCTCCCAAGGGGAGGGGGTCACAATCCTAACCCTATTGGGGGAATCCTCCATCTGCAAGATGGAGGATTTCTAAAAGTTAGAGTCACTTCAGCTCGGGACACCTTAGGGGCTGTCCTGACTGGCCAGAGACTCCTCCTTGTTTTTCTCATTATTTTCTCCGGCCTTGCCGCCAAAAGTGGGGCCTGGCCGGAGGGGGCGGGCAACTCCACTAGCTGGAGTGTCCTGCTGGGTTGGCACAAAGGAGGTGAGCCTTTGAGGCTCACCGCCAGGTGTGACAATTCCTGCCTGGGAGAGGTGTTAGCATCTCCACCCAGTGCAGGCTTTGTTACTGGCCTCAGAGTGGCAAAGGCACTCTCCCCATGGGGCCAGCAACATGTCTCGGTTTGTGGCAGGCTGCTAAAACTAGTCAGCCTACACAGATAGTCGGTTAAGTTTCAGGGGGCACCTCTAAGGTGCCCTCTGTGGTGTATTTTTCAATAAAATGTACACTGGCATCAGTGTGCATTTATTGTGCTGAGAAGTTTGATACCAAACTTCCCAGTTTTCAGTGTAGCCATTATGGTGCTGTGGAGTTCGTGTTTGACAGACTCCCAGACCATATACTCTTATGGCTACCCTGCACTTACAATGTCTAAGGTTTTGTTTAGACACTGTAGGGGTACCATGCTCATGCACTGGTACCCTCACCCATGGTATAGTGCACCCTGCCTTAGGGCTGTAAGGCGTGCTAGAGGGGTGTCTTACCTATACTGCATAGGCAGTGAGAGGCTGGCATGGCACCCTGAGGGGAGTGCCATGTCGACTTACTCGTTTTGTCCTCACTAGCACACACAAGCTGGCAAGCAGGGTGTCTGTGCTGAGTGAGAGGTCTCCAGGGTGGCATAAGACATGCTGCAGCCCTTAGAGACCTTCCTTGGCATCAGGGCCCTTGGTACTAGAAGTACCAGTTACAAGGGACTTATCTGGATGCCAGGGTCTGCCAATTGTGGATACAAAAGTACAGGTTAGGGAAAGAACACTGGTGCTGGGGCCTGGTTAGCAGGCCTCAGCACACTTTCAATTGTAAACATAGCATCAGCAAAGGCAAAAAGTCAGGGGGCAACCATGCCAAGGAGGCATTTCCTTACAGAAGGTCCAAAAAAAAATCAGCTGCTTTCTTTATTACAGAGTGGAATGAAGCAGCCTCCTCTCTATATTCTCCAGGAGATGTTAAGTCCCATTCTGGAGAGGTATCCAAACCACTTGCCGTATCTAAACCCTGGAGATCCCCCAGAGGTTCCTCAATCTCTCCTTCCTCCAATGCCTGCTTCTGATACTCCTGCTCCTCAAGAAGGTGAAGAGCAAGACTTCTTGAATGCAACCAGGCTTCAATTCTTGGTGTCGACATGGCGTCAGCTGACGTCGAAGCCTGATGCCGATCCTCGGATCCATCTGACGGCAGATCCATTGGCGCCGTGGACTTCTTCAGTGCCGTATGAGGCAAAGGATGGACCGGAGAACGCTCCGGCGCCGGACCAGCAGATCTACTCCGCGTCACCGGCTGTGAAGTTGACGCCATAGGAACTGGCGCCGAGCCAACACCTCACATCGGAAGGAAGGGCATGAAAGGTGCCGGTCGTAAAGGAGCCAGAGCACCCATATTGAAGGCCAATGGACCCAAAGGGCCAGCCGGTCCACCACCTGGAGCCATCTGATGAAAGATAGCAAACATTGCATTAAAAATTGCGGAACTGTCGGCTCCGGCGTCTGAGAAGTCGGTGAGAACTCCTGACGCTGAGGAACCTCAAACACAGATGGTGGATTCAAAGGCGACGTCGGCGAAGCTGGTGAAGCCAGTGATGCAAGAGGCGTCTGCGGAGAGATGGTAGGGCTAACTTCCCATGTTTTCGGCGTCGAGCTGAAGGCGACCTCGAACGCGATCTCTTCCTACTCGACCGGCGCCGAGATTCACGACGACGCCGGGAGTCACGATGACGCCGATGGGACTTCGGTGAAGATGACTTGCATCAATGCCGCTTCTCCTTCTTGGATTTTGCCAAAAAGAGCTTCGCCTCTCGCTCTTTTAACGCCTTGGGGTTCATCCGGTGACAAGAGTCACATTTGTCAACATCGTGGTCGGAGCTGACACCACAGTCTGTATGTGGGTCTGTCACCGACATTTTGCCTCCGCACTCATTGCAGGGCTTAAAATCCGACTTTCTTTGAGACATCCCTTCTCTCTCGAAGAAAGAGACTGAAACTACGCAGAGTAGAAACAGTAGCTCCCTCGAAGAATAACCGTCGATAGAATGGCACGGAAATAAGGGAACGGACGTCGGCGAGGACCTCTTATTGCCTGTATGATGTCAGACGGCATCGCGTGGGCAATTGTGACGTCCTCGTCGACGTGCGAAAGCTAGGAAGAAGATTTCCGTCGAAAGCTGGCGCAAGGGGGAGAATTCAATAAGTGAGGAATCCACAAGTAGTTGTATCCATCAGAAAGATCAAGTTATCTCATTGTCAAGTCAGTGAAATGTCCTTACATAATATGACTTATGTACAAGTATATGAAAAGACATCAAAAAAGCATTGGCAATGCCAATAGGGCTCACCATTGAAAGCAGTTACTGACATTTTGGTTTTGTCACTGCTGTCTGTTGATTCTGCTCAGCTTCAGCTAAAAAGAACCAGCAACAATAAAGAAAAAAATATATACTGGCCAGCCTCAGCGTGATGATGCAAGCACTTGCATGCATCGCTAAGCATGAGTCATGACCCAGTGGCTATTTTATTCTTATTTTTATTTTTTTGAGTGTATGTTCCGACAGTGATCGACACCTATCTTTCAGAAGAAAAAAAAATAAATACAACAGCTGTTGGGCCATCCTGAAACGTAGAAATTTAAAAAAACAGGACAGAGGGGCATAGGAGAAAGGAAAGGAAAGGTCAGTAACTAAACAATACTAAACCACCCTGATAGTTAGGGATCGGACACATGGAGGGGTATTGCTGAAAAATGTATTTTTAAAAAAAGAACTGAGACGAAAGGCAAGGGGTGGAGGAAGCAACAGACAAGCAGGGGAAGGAGGAAGAAATCGGGACACAGAAGCAGGAATTTGAGAGGGGAAGCAGCAAACAAGGGAGATGGCAAGAAAACATGCACTGCAATGGAGTGCTGAAAGAAACCAAGCACTGGCAAAGCCAATAGATCTCGCCTATTTAAGAGCTATTGGCATTAGCAATTAGTTTTAGCCATTAGGTACACAATTGTGACTGCTGTGCAGCGTGGCAGAAAACTAGTGAAGTGGGGTGGTGTAGACTGGAGTAGAGTGGAATGGGGTAGAGTGAAGTAGGGTAGATTGCTGTTGGGGAGAATAGGTAGAGTGGAGTGGCTATGGGTAGATTGGAGTGGGTTGGATTGGAGTGAGGGAGTTCAGCAAATTAGCATGGTAGAGTGGAGTGGAGGTAGACTGAATTGGGGTAGATTGGGGTTGAGAAGATTGGGTGGACTGTGGTAGGGTAGATAGGAGTAAATTTCGGATGGACTGGAATGGGGTAGAATGAATTGGGGTAGAATGGAGTGGAGTAGATCAGAGTGGGGTAGGTTGGAGTGGGGTAGATTGGGGAACAGTTAAGTGGAGTAGACTGGAGTGGGAGAGATTGGATGGATTATGGAAGCATGTGTAGAGGGAAGTGTAGTATAAACGAGTGGAAAGGAGTAGACTGGCGTGGAGTAGGGTAAGGTGGAGTGGCATAGATTATGGTAGGGTAGAGTGGGGTGAAGCGGAGAATACTGGAGTAAATTGGAGTGAGTTTGGAGTGGGGGAGAGTGGAGAGTAGTTGGATAGAGTGGTGTGGGGTAGGGTAAATAGGAGTGGGCAGAATGGGTTAGGTTTGGATAGACTGGAGTGGAGCAGTTTGGGGTAAAGTGGGGTAGGGCAGAATAGACTGGGGTGGAGTGGGTTAGACTGGAACGGATTGGGGTAAATTGAGAAGAATGAAGTGTATTAAACTGGGTAGAGTGGAGTGTGGTGTATTGACTAGATTGGAGCTGGGTAGACTGGGGTGGGGAATATTCTGGGAGTGGATTGGGATAGATCGGGTGGATTGGAGTGGGGTGGATTGGAGTGGGGTAGAATGGAGTGGGGTAGAATGGAGTGGGGTAGAATGGAGTGGGATAGATTGGAGTGTTGTGGGGTAGAGATGGATGGAGTGGGATGGGGTAGATTGGGATGGGGTACATTGAAGTGGGAAAAAGTGGGGTGGAGTAAGTGATGTGGAGGTGAGTACAGTGGGGTGTCGCAGAGGGCACTGTTGCAGACTTGAGTGGCAGGTCATAGAAGGGAAAGGCAGAGTGGATTAGTGTGGAGTATGCATGGTGTTGTAGCACACTGCCATTACAGACAACACATTTTCAGTTGAAATGACCATTACATTTGGAACGAAATTTGGCTTTACTGCACACAAACGATAATGCGTGCAAATGTCATCACCCAGTGTATTTATGTATTTTCAAATAGGTTTGAAAAAAAATGTCCTTCAGAATTACAAAACAAATGTGCTTCTTTTGCACTAACTGATATAATTAACTAATTGAAATATTTAGAAAGATCAGCACAGTCCATTTTTGCTTTTGTGTGCTAGAAAAAAAACATCCTCTTACACGGATACTCAACAGGATTTTCACAAATTCTCTAACTTTGAAGTGATAAGAAGAAAATTAAACACTAAGCTTTCTCGGAAGAGAGAGGCTGACATTTGACCTCTGTCTTTGAAAGTACAGCGCATCTGACAAGATAAGAACAAGATTTAAAGGGCTATTTCCATAAATCGAGTTTGTGGAAGAATACAGTAAACAAGGTTTGGGCAATGGGAGGTGTAGGAAGCTGGCTCTGTATATACTATATCAAAATGAGATATAGTGTGCACAGAGTCCATGGGTTCCCCAAGAGGCTTGACAGAGGCAATAATAGATAACACTAATGCTCTATTTGTGGTACTGTGGTCGAGCAGTAAGGCTAATCAGAGGGTAGTGTTAAGCATTAGTTGTACACACAAGCAATAAGTGAAAACATAACTCAGTTACTTAACTCCAGGCCAATAGGTTTTTATATATAAAAATATTATTTTGTTAATTTATATCCACAAGATTCATTTAACAGGTCAGTACATTAAATGAAAGGTACTTTACACAGTAATACTTGGAACTTTAAGTAGAATCAACAATGTACACAGTTTTATTTAAAATGGCAAAAAGCTATTTTAAAAGTGGACACTGCAATTTTCAACAGTTCCTGTGGGAGGTAAATAAAGTACAGTTTTTGAGATAAGTAACAAACTTACGGGTTCAATCTCTGGGGCATAGGTAGCCCACTGTTAGTGGTTCAAGATAACCCCCAAACACCCAGCACCAGCAACACAGGACCAGTTAGGTGAAGAGACCAAACAGGAAACAAAATAACTTGGGCCCCTATGGAGACAGGGGGTACTAAGGTACTGGTCTGCTTGCAGGTAAGTACACATGTTGTCGGAGGGCAGACTTGGGGCGGGGTTTGAAGGCGTACTGGAGGGGCCCGAAGTAGACACAAAAACCACACCCTCAGTGGCACACGGGCGGCCTCAACAGAATCTCAACAGAACTCTACGGAGGGACCCTGGGGTCACTTAGGCACTTCTGGCAGGGCACAGGGGGGCCTCTCAGGCAAGTCACCGACTGGGCAAGGGTGAAGGCCACCTGCTGGTCGTTGCTGCACAGGTGGTCGGTTTCTCTCAGGCCTGGGGGCTGCGGGTGCAGTGCTTCTCCAGGCGTCAGATAGCTTTGCCCCGTGCAGTTGCGGTCAGGGGGGGACCTTGGCACTTCCTCTGCAGGCGTCACCGTGAGGGTGCAGAGAGGGTGCAGAGAGCTCAGCCCAGTGCTCTTACAATGTCTAAGAATGGATTTAGACACTGTAAGGGCATATTGCTCATGCAGCTATGCCTTCATCTGTGGTATAGTGCACCCCCCTTAGGGCTGTAAGGCCTGCTAGAAGGGTGACTTACCTGTGCTACAGGCAGTGGTTTTGTGGGCATGGCACCCTAAGAGGGATGCATGTCAAATGTACCTTTTTCTCCCCACCAGCACACACAATCTGCAATGGCAGTGTGTATGTGTTTGATGAGGGTTTCCTTAGGGTGGCACAATACATGCTGAAGCCCTTAGGAACCTTCCCTGGTCACAGAGCCCTTGGTACCAATGGTACCTTTTACAAGGAACTTAGCTGTTTGCCAATTGTGGAAACAATGGTACAGTTTAGGGAGAGAACACTGGTACTGGGGCCTCATTAGCAAGATCCCAGCACACACTGGGGGGGGGGGGGGGTAACCATGCAAAAAGGGCACTTTCCTACATACTGTATGCAGTATTTATGAGACATGGCACAAAGACTGTGTGCCATGTTGTGTTTTCACTCGCAGCTGCACCAAGACATGCAGCTTGCAATGACAGTCTGCATGTGCTAGGTGAGGGGTGCCTGAGGGTGGCACAATACATGCTGCAGTCCTTTGGTACCCAGGATCTAGGTACTAGGGATGTCATTTGGGGGGGGGGGGGGGGATGTATTGCTAATTGGGGAACATTTGCACACTTTTCGGGAAAGATCTGGCACTGGGGAACTGTTTAGAGGAAGCCAGTGTACCTTCAGTCAAACTTGCATCCATTACCAGGCAAAAAGTGGGGGTGGTCATGCCAAAAAGGGGCCCTTTCCTACAGTGAGAGAACAGCAAAAGGTGTTATGGCAGCCACTGGTGACAAATGGAAGGATGGGTCCAGATGATGCAAAAAAAATCCATTATAGCCTTACAGACTGCCATAGTGGCCTATGCCAACCATGAAAGGCCCAATCCAACGTTAAAGGCCTAAGGTAAAGGCAAGGACCTTTAACAAGGGAGCAGGACTTTAAAATGCTGCCATAGCCCAGCTACGGAAAATTATAAGGCTATTAGAACATTCCGTCTCTAGAGGGCAGAATGTTCTAATGAATAAAACAAAGGCCTCATGGAGTCCGAGCGGATTAAAATCCCCTCGGCTCCGTGAGGACTTTGTTCACTTCAACAGCTGTGAACAACAACATGGGAATGCTGGAGCTCCGGGCTTCTACCAGCTGATGATGATGGTCAGGTCTTTTGAGAGCTCCTATCAGGAGCCCCTTAATCCTTCACCATCCGTCCAAGTATTGGAGTGTGGCACATCTAGGGAAAGGAAGAAGCCCTACTGGCACCCTGGAGACAACTCCAGTCCAAATAGCCTGAATGGTGGCTGTGGCGTGGTCTACTGGGGTACATGGTTCTACCAGCCATTCGAATGTTGGGAGCTCTACTGAAAACAATGGAATGCTCGGGCTTCTAATGGCTGGTAGAAGACCGGAGCTCCAACATTCCACTGATTTTGTTCACAGCTGTGGCTGAGAACTAAGGCCTCACAGAGCCACAGGGAATTTAAATCCCCTCAAACTCCATGAGGCCTTTGTTTTATTTATTAGATCATTCTGCTCTTTAGTTGATGAATGTTCTAATAGCCTTACAGCCCTCCATAGATGGACTATACCCGCATTAAAGCCCCGCTCACTTGTTAAAGGCCCTCGCCTTTGGCTCAGGCCTTTAACGCTGGAAAGGGCTTTTAATGGACAGTATAGCCCCATACAGTGGGCTACAAGGCTATATTAGAAGGCTGGAGCACTCCACTGTTTTCAATGGAGCTCCCAACATTACAATGTTCTAATATAGGAAAGAACACATTGTGAAAGGAGGACATGAACATTACATGTCGTCATAAAGTGGGAGAAGCACAAGAATACAGATAATTATCCTACTGCTTCTACCTGAGTCATGGCATGAAGCTGCGGTTTCTGGGCTCCGAGTGCTGGAAGTGGCGGAAGTGATATCCGTGTAGAATTATCCCGTTGCTGTGTTGGGCGTTGGCTTCCAAGACCCCCAGATGGGTGCTGTTGGAGTGACAGGGTTTGCCTTTAGAAAAAATTAAAATTTATTATTTTTCATTTTTTGGAATTTGAGATCAGGCATTTGACACCAACTTAATTACATTTCCCAACGGCCAAATAACTGAAAGAAGGCAATGTTCATCTCTGAAGACTACCTGCAGATGACTAAGCCAGGAAATAATGGTCAACTCAGCTTAGATTTAAATTGGGCAACATTAAAGACACTTATGACTCCTGATCCAGGCCATGGTTAAGTAAACCGTAGGAAACTATGGGCTTGTGTTAGACAACAACCTTGAACCAGACTGACTGGGTGCACACACTTGATCTTCTACACTGTCTGACAGGGTTGCGTGACACCACTATTATGATAGGATAAGGAATATTCCAAGAACTAGACCACTATGAGACAAGATGATCGGTTTCATACCAGACAGCAGAACTTGCATCAAAAGACATGGTAGTACTAGCAGGGGGTCTAGCCCTTCACCATCCATCAACATATTTGGGGCCCACGTGTGACAATATCTAGGGGAAGGAATAGCCCTACTGGCACCTTGGAGATGACCCCGGCCCAAATAGCCTGATCAGTGGATGTATGATGGCATCTTGGCCTATGGGGCTACATGGTTTGGACCACAACGTACTAGAGTGGGGGGGGTTGCATCCTGAGCTTGCGGGACGCTGGATCCTAAAGGGCACCGCTGGAGCAACAAGGCACAGATGCGGCAGTGAAATTCAACCCCCAATGCCTATCCGCACACTGTCACGGACCCGGACAGAGCTGCACAGCCCCAGGCAAAGCAGAGTGCATCAGTGATGCGTGTAGGGGCTGCACAATT
This sequence comes from Pleurodeles waltl, assembly GCF_031143425.1. Classification (NCBI taxonomy): domain Eukaryota; kingdom Metazoa; phylum Chordata; class Amphibia; order Caudata; family Salamandridae; genus Pleurodeles; species Pleurodeles waltl. The sequence continues at coordinate 373,238,616 of NC_090450.1, read as the reverse complement.
GACACGTGCTGAGAAACAGGCATCCGGCATGAGCAGTGGGAGCATGCTGTTTTCCACCCACCAGCAGACATGACAGAGGTTGTTGCTGGGCAACATGCCCCCCCCCCCGACCCCCTGACTGGGATCCTATCCAGCAGTTTAAATCAAAGGCTAATTTTGATTATGGCGCCTCTTCACAAGCCACTGCAGCCTCCGTGAAATAGTGCATACATTATTTCACAGCCATTTTCACTGCACATAAGTAACTTATAAGTCACCTATATGTCTAACCTTCATTTATTTAAGGTTAGGTGCAAAGTTACTAAGTGTGAGGGCACCCTTGCGCTAGCAAAGGTGCCCCCACATAGTTCAGGGCCAATTCCTGGGACTTTGTGAGTGCACGGACGCCATTACACACGTGCACTACATATAGATCAATACCTATATATAGCTTCACAATGGTAACTCTGAATATGGCCATGTAAGGTGTAAGGAAATGCCTCCTTGGCATGGTTACCCCCTGACTTTTTGCCTTTTGTTGATGCCCGTTATGACTCAAAGTGTGCTGGGACCCTGCTAACCAGGCCCCAGCACCAGTGTTCTTTCCCTAAGCTGTACTTTTTTTTCCCCACAATTGGCACAGCCCTGGCACCCAGATAAGTCACTTGTAAATGGTAACCCTGGTACCAAGGGCCCTGATGCCAGGGAAGGTCCCTAAGGGCTGCAGCATGTCTTATGCTACCCTGGCGACCCCTCACTCAGCACATGCACACTGCCTCACACCTTCTGTGTGCTGGTGGGGAGAAAATTACTAAGTCAACATGGCACTCCCCTCAGCGGGCCCTGCCCACCTCTCACTGCCAGTGGCATAGGTAAGTCACCCCTCTAGCAGGCCTTACAGCCCTAAGGCAGGGTGCACTATACCACAGGTGAGGGCATATGTGCATGAGCACTATGCCCCTAAGGGGTCTAAGCAAAACCTTAGACATTGTAAGTGCAGGGTAGCCATAAAGAGTATATTGTCTGGGAGTTTCTCTAACACGAACTCCACAGTTCCATAATGGCTACACTGAAATCTGGGAAGTTTGGTAACAAACTTCTCAGCACAATAAATGCACACTGATGCCAGTGTGGGATTTATTGTAAAATACACCCGGAGGTCATCTTAGAGATGCCCCCTGAATACCAGTCCGACTCCTAGTGCTAAGCTGAGTAGTTTCTGCCAGCCTGCCACAACCAGACGAGTTGCTGGCCACATGGGGTGAGTGCCTTTGTCACTCTGTGGCCAGGAACAAAGCCTGTACTGGGTGGAGGTGCTTCTCACCTTCCCCTGCAGGAACTGTAACACCTGGCGGTGAGCCTCAAAGGCTCATGCCTTTTGTTACAGCACCCCAGGGCATCCCAGCTAGTGGAGATGCCCGCCCCTCCAGCCACTGCCCCCACTTTTGGCGGCAAGGCTGGAGGAGATAATGAGGAAAACAAGGAGACATCCACCAGTCAGGACTAACCCTAAGGTGCCCTCAGCTGAGGTGACTCCTGCCTTTAGAAATTCTCATTCTTGAGATTGGAGGATTCCCCCAATAGGATTAGGGATGTGCCCCTCCTCCCTCCCCTCAGGGAGGAGGCACAAAGAGGGTGTAGCCACCCTTCAGGATAGTAGCCATTGGCTACTGCCCTCCTGACCTAAACACAGCTCTAAATTTAGTATTTGGGGGCTACCCAGAGCCCAGGAAAGCAGATTCCTGCAACCTACACAAAGGAGGACTGCTGACCTGAAAGCCCTGCAGAGACGACAACTGACTTTGCCCCAGCCCTACCGGCCTGTCTCCAGACTCAAAGAACCTGCACAGCAACGCATCCGACAAGGACCAGAGACCTCTGAGGACTCAGAGGACTGCCCTGAAACCGAAAGACCAAGAAACTCCCGCGAACAGCGGCACTGTTCAACAACAGAAACATCTTTGCAACAAAGAAGCAACTTTTAAAGAACTCACTCTTCCCGCCAGAAGCATGAGACTTCACACTCTGCACCCAACGCCTCCGGCTCGAGCTCCAGAGAACCAACACTGCAGAGAGGACTCCCAGGCGACTTGACCTCGTGAGTAACCTGAGATGACCCCCCTGCACCCCCACAGCGACGCCTGCAGAGAGGACCCAGAGGCTCCTGACAGCGACTGCCTGGTAACAAAGAACCTGACGCCTGGACAAAGCCCTACGCCCGCAGCCCCCAGGCCAGAAAGGAACCAACCTCCAGTACAGGAGTGACCAGCAGGCGGTCCTCTTTCTAGACTGTTTGGTGGCTGGCCCGAGAAGCCCCCCTGCATCATCTAATTGACCACCGGGTCCCTCCATTACTTTCTATAGCAAACTCGATGCCAGCTTTGCACACTGCACGAAGGCCGCCCCTGTGCCGCTGAGGGTGTGTTTTGTGTGCCTGCTTGTGTTCCCCCCCATTGCTCTACAAAACACACCTGGTCTGCTCGCCGAGGACGCGGGTACTTACCTGACAGCACCCCTGTTCTCCATGGGCGCCTTTGTGTTTTGGGCCCTCCTTAGACCTCTGCACCTGACCGGCCCTGTGTTGCTGGTGCGGTGACATTGGGGTTTCCTTGAACCCCAAACAGTGGGCTGCCTGTGCCCAGGAAACTGAACTTGTAAGTGCTTTACTTACCTAAGAAACTTAACCATACTTACCTCCCCCAGGAACTGTTGATTTTTGCAGTGTGTCCACTTTTAAAATAGCGTGTTGCCATTTTAACATACTGTGTGTACTACTGCTTTAATTCAAAGTTCCTTACTTACCTGTGTGGAGTACCTTGCATTTTATGTATTTACTTAAAATCTTGTGGTTCTAAAATAAATTAAGAAAATATATTTTTCTATATAAAAATGATTGGCCTGGAGTTAAGTCTGAGTGTGTGTTCCTCATTTATTGCCTGTGTGTGTACAACAAATGCACTACCCTCTGATAAGCCTACTGCTCGACCACACTACCAGAAAATAGAGCATTGGAATTATCTAATTTTGCCACTATCAACCTCTAAGGGGAACCCTAGGACTCTGTGCACACTATCTCTCACTTTGAGATAGTATATACAGAGCCAACTTCCTACATAAGGTGTCTAAGATCATGGAATTGTCCCCCCCCCATTCCAAATCTGGTATTGGGGAGCCAATTCCATGCATCCTGGGGGCTCCACTATGGACCCCCAGTAGTGCCAAACCAGCTCTCTGAGGCTTGCACTGCAGCTACAGCTGCTGCCACCTCACATACAGGGTTCTGCCCTCCTGGGGTCTGAGCAGCTCAGTCCCAAGAAGGCAAAACAAAGCATTTCCTCTTAGAGCAGGGTGTTACACCCTATCCCTTTGGAAATAGGTGCTACATGCTGGGGAGGGGTATCCTCCCCCAGCTTCTGGAAATGCTTTGAAGGCCAGATGGCGCCCTCCTTGCAAAAGCCAGTCTACACCAGTTCATGGACCCCCAGTCCCTGCTCTGGCACGAAACTGGACAAAGGAAAAGGGAGTGACCACTCCCTTGTCCATCAACACTCCAGAGGCGGTGCCCAGAGCTCCTCCAGTGTGTCCCAGACTTCAGCCATCTTGTTTTCCAAGGTGTGGTGACACTCTGGGACCTCTGGGTGGCCAGTGCCAGCAGGTGACGTCAGGGACCCCTCCTGATAGGTCCATACCTGATAAGGTAGCCAATCCCCCTCTCAAGGCTATTTAGGGTCTCTCCTGTGGGTTCTCTTCAGATTCTAGTTGCAAGTTTGGAACTGCTGTAATAGCAATAAAGTATCTAGAAGGGCTACTTTTCCTCTGCAACTTCAGCTCCAGCCAGCAACTGCAACAGTTTCCACAGTGTGCACGCTCTGAGGATTCCCTGTCTTCACCCTGCACCAGAAGGACAGAAGAAATCTCCCATGGAGTGACAGTCACTCCCCTGCTCAAGCAGGCACCTTTTAATTCTCTTGGACTCCTCTCCTGGTGACGAGCATGCTCCTTGGAACACAGAGGGTGGACCCCTTCGACACAGACTGTCCTGAGGTCCTGCAGTCCCAATTTGGAGGAGTTAAGACCTTGCCTTCCCCGAGAACGACAGTACCCCTGTGCAACGCGTCTTCTTCACCTCCTGAGGCCTCTGTGCACTATTTGCAAAATTCCTTTGTGCACAGCCTGGCCCAGGTCCCCAGCACTCTATCCTGTGATGCTCAACTCACTGAGTGGATCTCTGGTGGCGTGGGACCTTCCTGTGTAGTGCTGTACCAACCGCATTTTGCAACTCCTTTGTCCCAGTGTCCTGGGACTCCCGTGGGTGCAGTATGATCTTCTGAGGGCTCTCTGAAGTGCTGAGAGTCCCCTCTTCCTCCTCACACAGAGTTGAGGCCCCGAGGTCCCTCCTCGGTCCAGACAGCGCCACTTTGACGCAAAATGCGACTTTGTCGGAAACAAGGATTGTTTGATGAATCCAGCGCCAATACTCGCCTGCATACAAATCTCTTTGTGAGACGTCCAGTGCATCACGCAGGAACCCGCTGACATCTTCCATGGGTGCATTTCTGCAGTCTTCTTCCAACTGGGGACTCTTCTTTGGCACCCTCTTCTGGGTTGGAAGGGGCTCCTCTCCTTCCTGGAACTTCTTTCGACTTGGTCTCCTTCCTTTGCAGGTCTTCAGGTCCAGGAATCCACCATTTGTTGTTTGCAGTCTTGCTTGGTTCTTGCAGTAACTCTAATCACGACTTGTAGTGTGACCTAAGGAAATTTACAGTACTTTACTCCTGCTTTTCTGGGCTCTGGGGTGGGGTGTTTTACTTACCTTTGCTGTATTCTTACTCTCCCAGCGATTCTCTACACACTACACTTGTCTAGGGGGGAATTTGTGATTCGCATTCCACTTTCTTAGTATATGGTTTGTGTTGTCCCAGACCTATTTTCTCCCATTGCATTCTATATCATTTCCTATTGTTTGCACTATCCTATGTCTAATTACTTACCTTATTTTGGTGCCTAGTGTATATATTGTGTATAATACTTACCTCCAGAAGGAGTATTGCCTCCAAGATATTTTTGGCCTTGTGTCACCCAAATAAACTACCTTTTGTTTTTGGTAACACTGAGTATTGTCTTTACTTGTGTATAAGTACTGTGTAACTATAAGTGGTACTGCAGGAGCTTTGCATGTATCCTAGTTCAGGCTAAGCTGCTCTGCTATAGCTACCTCTATCAGCCTAAGCTGCTAGAACACTACTACATTTCACTAATAAGGGATAACTGGACCTGGTGTAAGTACCCAAGATACCCACTACAAACCAGGCCAGCCTCCTACAACTAGTGCTGCAAAAATAAAGGATTCTTTATTACAGCACTACTACTAAAGAAGCATTTGTCTATCTCCCTATGGAGATATCTACACTCAAAATACACAAAATAACCCGCAGTGAAAGAGTCCTTGCTAGAATATGTTGTGGAGCAGTGCTTGGAACTGTTAATGTTTCATGCTGGCATAAGAGTTATAAAACAGATAGACGAGGCACCATAACAATAAGGAAGCAACTGATTTTTTGGTATCATCCCATTTATCTAGATTATCTAATCTCTATCATTTTAAATTCTTCCCCAGTATTTGTTAACAAAAGAATATTATTTTCAATTATGATATCAGAGTATGGTCTCTCACACACAGTATTAGTCATTAATTTGCACCTAGATTTTGAATGTTGTACATATGTGGAATGAGTGACCCATAGGGGCCCCATAGTTTACATTATTTGGTTATTTAACTATTTGTATGTATTTTATATTGTAATGTGACAAATGGGTAATATATTTTTTGTTATTCTTCCATTTAAAAAAAAAAAATTGTAAGTATGGAGGTATTAAATGTGGATATTTAATAACTTAAATTTGAGGACATGTATATGACATATAAAATCTATTCTGTACACACTATATATGTCTATCTTGCAGCCCTGATTAGGTTCATGGATGGTAAACGAAACGAGTTGGCTGGTTTCCGTATGGCATATTGAAACTAATAAAAGCTGCACTGGAACAACATAATTGGCATTTGTTGTGAATTTTGTTGGTGCCCCTTCATTCATAATATGTAACTCTGAACTTGTGCATGTTTGGTATCAAACATTTCGGAATCATGCACCAATACTGTTGCCACTATTGGTTGTATGATGCCATGCGCTCTGGGGGCTCCTTAGAGGAGCCCCAGCTTTGCTCCTACCAGTTTGCAGGGTTTTCCCAGGCAGTCTGCGTTGCTGCCATCCTACAGACATCTTTCTGCCCAGCTGCTGCTTGACCAGCTCAAGTCCTAGAAGGCAGAACAAAGGATTTCCTTAGGGAGTGGGAAGCAACACTCTCTCCCTTTGGAAATAGGGTAGCCTTCCCAATCATATGCTATGAAAGGCACATTTGGTGTCCTCCTTGCGTAAACCGATTTGCACCAGTCCAGGAACCCCCCCCCCCAGGTCCCTGCTCTGGCACGAAACTGGAGAAAAGAATTGGGAGTAACCACTTTCCTGTCCATCACCACCCCAGAGGTGGTGCCCAGAGCTCCTCCAGGTGGTCACTTGATTCTGCCATCTTGAATCCAAAGGTGGGTAGAGGCCACTGGGAGTATCTGAGTGGGCTGGTTGGGCAGGTGATGCCACAGCCCGCTCATGATAGGTGGTCACACTGCTAAATGACCAATCCCCTTCCAGGTCTATTTAGGGTCTCCCTCTAGGGAGAATCTTCAGATTCGACGTGCAAAATTCCAGCAGGACTCCTCTGCATCGTTTACCTAAACTTCTGGCCACTGGGACTGCAACTAGACCCTCCAGGAACTGAAAATCTGAAATTCCAGCGACAACTCCACTTTACAACATTGCTTCTCTGGCCCCTTCCAGCAACTGCAACATTTCCCTGGCTGTACATCCTCTGAGGGCGACGAGTCTTCAGCCCGCACAGGAAGGAAGAAGGAATCTCCCTTGGAGTGAAGGAGTCACTCCCCTGCGTCCACAGGCACAAACTACAATGACGACCGGCTGTGTGGCTTCCCTGTCCTCCGGAACTGTGCGGATTCCGCATCACAGATGGTGGTCTGGAGTGGTTCCCTTGGTCCTCTCTACCAGCTGTCCAACTTGGGAGATGGTAAGCCTGTGCCTATCCTTGCAGGACAGTACCCCTGCGCACCGCAACTCTTGCAGCTACAAAGGCTTTTTGGCTCTTCTTCTAAGGGATCATCAGGCTCCCTGTAGCCCTGGCCTCCAGCACTCTTCCCTGCAAAGCATAGTCTTCTGCCTGCTACTCCAGCAAAGTGGGACTCCTCTTCAGGTGTGCTGAGTGGGCCTCACTGCGACTCCTGTGCCAGCTGCCTGTGAGGGCTACATCCTCGACTTCTGACTTCACTGCAGAGTGTCACTTGGGACTCCCCTCCTGGGGTTGAGCTCCAACTCAACTGGACTTGGTCTCCTTCATCTGGAGGTCCTCTTCTGTCAGGATCCATGTAAGGAAATGCCTCCTTGGCATGGTTGCCCCCTGACTTTTTGCCTTTGCTGATGCTATGTTTACAATTGAAAGTGTGCTGAGGCCTGCTAACCAGGCCCCAGCACCAGTGTTCTTTCCCTAACCTGTACTTTTGTATCCACAATTGGCAGACCCTGGCATCCAGATAAGTCCCTTGTAACTGGTACTTCTAGTACCAAGGGCCCTGATGCCAAGGAAGATCTCTAAGGGCTGCAGCATGTCTTATGCCACCCTGGAGACCTCTCACTCAGCACAGACACCCTGCTTGCCAGCTTGTGTGTGCTAGTGAGAACAAAACGAGTAAGTCGACATGGCACTCCCCTCAGGGTGCCATGCCAGCCTCTCACTGCCTATGCAGTATAGGTAAGACACCCCTCTAGCAGGCCTTACAGCCCTAAGGCAGGGTGCACTATACCATAGGTGAGGGTACCAGTGCATGAGCACTGTACCCCTACAGTGTCTAAGCAAAACCTTAGACATTGTAAGTGCAGGGTAGCCATAAGAGTATATGGTCTGGGAGTCTGTTTTACACGAACTCCACAGCACCATAATGGCTACACTGAAAACTGGGAAGTTTGGTATCAAACTTCTCAGCACAATAAATGCACACTGATGCCAGTGTACATTTTATTGCAAAATACACCCCAGAGGGCACCTTAGAGGTGCCCCCTGAAACTTAACCGACTATCTGTGTAGGCTGACTAGTTCCAGCAGCCTGCCACACTAGAGACATGTTGCTGGCCCCATGGGGAGAGTGCCTTTGTCACTCTGAGGCCAGTAACAAAGCCTGCACTGGGTGGAGATGCTAACACCTCCCCCAGGCAGGAGCTGTAACACCTGGCGGTGAGCCTCAAAGGCTCACCCCTTTGTCACAGCACCGCAGGACACTCCAGCTAGTGGAGTTGCCCGCCCCCTCCGGCCCGGCCCCCACTTTTGGCGGCAAGGCCGGAGAAAATAATGAGAATAACAAGGAGGAGTCACTGGCCAGTCAGGACAGCCCCTAAGGTGTCCTGAGCTGAGGTGACTAACTTTTAGAAATCCTCCATCTTGTAGAAGGAGGATTCCCCCAATAGGGATAGGAATGTGACCCCCTCCCTTGGGGAGGAGGCACAAAGAGGGTGTACCCACCCTCAGGGCTAGTAGCCATTGGCTACTAACCCCCCAGACCTAAACACGCCCTTAAATTTAGTATTTAAGGGCTACCCTGAACCCTAGAAAATTAGATTCCTGCAACAACAAGAAGAAGGACTGCCCAGCTGAAAACCCCTGCAGAGGAAGACCAGAAGACAACAACTGCCTTGGCTCCAGAAACTCACCGGCCTGTCTCCTGCCTTCCAAAGAACTCTGCTCCAGCGACGCCTTCCAAAGGGACCAGCGACCTCTGAATCCTCTGAGGACTGCCCTGCTTCGACGACGACAAGAAACTCCCGAGGACAGCGGACCTGCTCCAAAAAGACTGCAACTTTATCCAAAGAAGCAGCTTTAAAGAACCCTGCAATCTCCCCGCAAGAAGCGTGAGACTTGCAACACTGCACCCGGCGACCCCGACTCGGCTGGTGGAGAACCAACACCTCAGGGAGGACCCCCGGACTACTCTACGACTGTGAGTACCAAAACCTGTCCCCCCTGAGCCCCCACAGCGCCGCCTGCAGAGGGAATCCCGAGGCTTCCCCTGACCGCGACTCTCTGAAACCTAAGTCCCGACGCCTGGAAAAGACCCTGCACCCGCAGCCCCCAGGACCTGAAGGACCGGACTTTCACTGCAGAAGTGACCCCCAGGAGTCCCTCTCCCTTGCCCAAGTGGAGGTTTCCCCGAGGAAGCCCCCCCCTTGCCTGCCTGCAGCGCTGAAGAGATCCCTTGATCTCTCATTGACTTACATTGCGAACCCGACGCTTGTTCTAACACTGCACCCGGCCGCCCCAGCGCCGCTGAGGGTGAAATTTCTGTGTGGGCTTGTGTCCCCCCCGGTGCCCTACAAAACCCCCCTGGTCTGCCCTCCGAAGACACGGGTACTTACCTGCAAGCAGACCGGAACCGGGGCACCCCCTTCTCTCCATTATAGCCTATGCGTTTTGGGCACCACTTTGAACTCTGCACCTGACCGGCCCTGAGCAGCTGGCGTGGTAACTTTGGGGTTGCTCTGAACCCCCAACGGTGGGCTACCTTGGACCAAGAACTGAACCCTGTAAGTGTCTTACTTACCTGGTAAAACTAACAAAAACTTACCTCCCCCAGGAACTGTGAAAATTGCACTAAGTGTCCACTTTTGAAATAGCTATTTGTGAATAACTTGAAAAGTATACATGCAATTGAAATGATTCAAAGTTCCTAATGTACTTACCTGCAATACATTTCAAACAAGATATTACATGTTAAATTTGAACCTGTGGTTCTTAAAATAAACTAAGAAAATATATTTTTCTATAACAAAACCTATTGGCTGGATTTGTCTCGGAGTGTGTGTACCTCATTTATTGTCTATGTGTACGTACAACAAATGCTTAACACTACTCCTTGGATAAGCCTACTGCTCGACCACACTACCACAAAATAGAGCATTAGTATTCTCTTTTTACCACTATTTTACCTCTAAGGGGAACCCTTGGACTCTGTGCATGCTATTCCTTACTTTGAAATAGCACATACAGAGCCAACTTCCTACAATCCATCTTCTGTTTCTTCCAGTCTTGCTTGGGTCTAACACAGTCGTTTTACAAAGTTTACCTGTAGGTTTGGAGTAACACCAGGTACTTATCTCTTCTCTCCTGGTCGTTGGGGGCACCCTGGTACTTACATTTTGGGGTTCCTAGTTCCTCCTGCCTCCCTCTACTGACTTCACTTCCTTGGGTGGGGGAGTGACTTTCGCATTCCACTTACTTAGTATATGGTTTGGACTCCCCTAGGGCCTCCATTATTTCCTGTTATTTCACTGTTTTCTATTGCTTTCTGTGCCAATTCCTGACTGGTACTGTGTATGTAATAGTGTGTTTACTCACCTTCTAGAGGGGCATTGCCTATACAGTATTTTAGTATTTGTGTTAATTGCCTATACAGTATTTTAGTATTTGTGTTATCATAAAAAACTATCTTTATTTTTGTAACAGTGTGTGGTTCATTCATGTGTGTAAGTGGTGTGTGACTACAGTGGTATTGCATAAGCTTTGCATGTCTCCTAGATATGTCTTGGCTGCTCATCCAGAGCTTTGCTTGATCACAGCCCGTCTCTTTAATTAGAAGGACAGGGACACGGTACTTCCCCTGGCTCGTGAGAAGTGGCCGCTCCAATACCAGGGTGCCTCTATATCAATCTATCAAGATTTCATGCCAATAGTTCAGGAAGCCCGTCAGAAGTACTCTGATGTTATAAACACTATCAAAAAGAAGGAGCCACAATATGCCATGCTCTACCCCGCTCGCCTCTGGCTGGAATACAAAGGTAAGGTTCAACTGTTCAATACCCCTTCGGATGTGGCAGCCTCCCGCCGTTCTGTCACGCCGGAGCATGCTGCCTCTGATTCTGGGCACCGCTCGCCTTCACTGGCCTTACCAAGACTTTGTACCTACCTTTGCGCTGCATGGGGTCTCTGCCTGTGAAGTGCCTATACGACCCCCACCTCCCTTTCTGGATGTCCCACTGACTTTGAATAATCTGCCATGTCACCCCTAAAAACAATGTGCTTGCAGTTGATTTACAATTACTACATATCCTAGTTCTTATCTCTTCGCCCGCTGCCTGCCGTGTTGTAATTTTGGGATTATTTTTTGTTTTGTTTCATGGGATGCACTGTATGTTGAGAAGTCTGGGGTGGTAGGGGTGATAGGGAACAGGCGTTTTATTTCTTTTCATTGTTGTTCATGTATATAATGATGTTTACTTACTAAGAGGAACCATACAATCCTCCCACTGCCTTCCGCTGTCCATTCATGCCACGCCATTTTCTGGCTTCATGCCCATTGTTCATTTCTGACCATGGCCTGCAACATCACTTTGATGTCCTGAATATACAAGGAATTAACAATCCACTGAAACAAGTGTTAGCTTGTTTGACTAGACCGAACGTGGTGGTAGACTTCCTACAGGAAACACCTGCCCCCCCCCCCCCCCCCCCCAGTAGAGACGATCCTTTTGCTCAGACCTCAGGCATACACCGCTTATTTCTCATGTTATAGTTCATATTCCAGAGGCACTTGCATTCTAATACACAGATGTCTCCCCTTTCTGCTTCAATTGTGCCATTCTGACTCTGATGGCCGATATGTCCTCATGCGGGGTGCCCAGCAGATCAACATGTGCTGCTTTTAAATGTTTATGCCCATAGCGGGATGTACCTGTTTTTCCCCAGAGATTGACTGCTCAATTGGAGCGCTTTGAAACGACTGATAGGGGGCGATTTCAATATGCCATTTAGCTTGCAGCTCAACTCCAATAGTGCCTAACCCGGTGATAATCCCGTTCTGTAAGGAAATGCCTCCTTGGCATGGTTACCCCCTAACATTTTGCCTTTGCTGATGCTAAGTTTTGATTGACAGTGTGGTGGGACCCTGCTAACCAGACCCCAGCACCAGTGTTCTTTACCTAAACTGTACCTTTGCTTCCACAATTGGCACAGCCCTGGCACTCAGATAAGTCCCTTGTAACTGGTACCAAGGGCCCTCATGCCAGGGAAGGTCTCTAAGGGCTGCAGCATGTCTTATGCCACCCTGGGGACCCCTCACTCAGCACATGCACACTGCCTCACAGCTTGTGTGTGCTGGTGGGGAGAAAATGACTAAGTCGACATGACACTCCCCTCAGAGTGCCATGCCAACCTCACACTGCCTGTGGCATAGGTAAGTCACCCCTCTAGCAGGCCTTACAGCCCTAAGGCAGGGTGGACTATACCACAGGTGAGGGCATATGTGCATGAGCACTATGCCCCTACAGTGTCTAAGCAAAACCTTAGACATTGTAAGTGCAGGGTAACCATAAGGGTATATGGTCTGCGAGTATGTCAAACACAAACTCCACAGTTCCATAATGGCTACACTGAAATCTGGGAAGTTTGGTATCAAACTTCTCAGCACATTAAATGCACACTGATGCCAGTGTACATTTTATGGGAAATACACCCAGAGGGTATCTTAGAGATGCCCCCTGAATACCAATCTGACTTCTAGTGTAGCCTGCCACACATCAGACATGTTGCTGGCCACATGGGGAGAGTGCCTTTCTTTGTCACTCTGTGGCCAGGAACAACGCCTGTACTGGGTGGATGTGCTTCACACCTCCTCCTGCAGGAACTGTAACACCTGGCGGTTTGCCTCAAAGACTCACCCCTTTTCTTACAGCGCCCCAGGGCATCCCAGCTAGTGGAGATACCAGCCCCTCTGGCCACTGCCCCCACTTTTGGCGGCAAGGCTGGAGGAGATAATGAGAAAAACAAGGAGGAGTCACCAACCAGTCAGGACAGCCACTAAGGTGTCCTGAGATGAGGTGACCCCTGCCTTTAGAAATCATCCATCTTGAGTTTGGGGGACTCCCCCAATAGGATTAGGGATGTGCGCCCTCCCCCCCCACAGGGAGGAGGCACAAAGAGGGTGTAGCCACACTCCAGGTCAGTAGCCATTGGCTACTGCCCTCCCAGACCTAAACACACCCCTAAATTCAGTATTTAGGGGCACCCCAGATCCCAGGAAATCAGATTCCTGCAACCTGAAGAAACCAGGACTGCTGACCTACAAGCCTGCAGAGAAGGAGGAAGATGACAACTGTTTGGCCCCAGCCCTACCGGCCTGTCTCCAACTTCGAAAACCTGCAAACAGCGACGCATCTGACAGGGACCAGTGACCTCTGAAGCCTCAGAGGACTGCCCTGGACTAAAGGACCAAGAAACTCCTGTGAGCAGCGGCCCTGCTCAAAACTAGCTACTTCTTTGCAACAAAGAAGCAACTTCCAAGGACTGCACATTTCCCGCTGGAAGCGTGAGACTTCTCACTCTGCACCCGATGCCCCCGGCTCGAGATTCAGAGAACCAACACTTCAGGGAGGACTCCCCTGCGGCTGCGAAAAGTGAGTAACCAGAGATGAACCCCCCCCCCTCGAGTCCCTACAGCGACACCTGCAGAGAGAATCCAGAGGCTTCCCCTGACCGCGACTGCCTGTAACAAGGGACCCGACGCCTGGAACCAGCACTGCACCCGCAGCCCCCAGGACATGAAGGAACCGAACCTCAGCGCAGGAGTGACCCCCCAGGCGACCCTTTGCCTAGTCCAGGTGGTGGCTGTCCCGAGAAGCACCCATGCCTGCCTGCACCGCTAGAGTGACCCCCCCGCCCCCCCCCCGGGTCCCTCCATTGAAACCTATATAAAACCCGACACCTGCTTTGCACACTGCACCCGGCCACCCCTCTGCCGCTCAGGGTGTGTTTTGTGTGCCTACTTGTGTCCCCCCCAGTGCTCTACAAAACCCCCCTGGTCTGCCCCAGAGGACGCAGGCAGCCTGGAACCGGAGCACCCCTATTCTCCACAGGCGCCTATGTGTTTTGGGCTCCTGTAAAGAAATGGCTCCCTGTTGCAGTTACCCCCCACTTTTTGCCTGATACTGATGCTGACTTGCCTGAGAAGTGTGCTGGGACCCTGCTAACCAGGCCCCAGCACCAGTGTTCTTTCACCTAAAATGTACTTTTGATTCCACAATTGGCACACCCTGGCATCCAGGTAAGTCCCTTGTAACTGGTACCCCTGGTACCAAGGGCCCTGATGCCAGGGAAGGTCTCTAAGGGCTGCAGCATATCTTATGCCACCCTGGGGACCCCTCACTCAGCACAGACACACTGCTTGCCAGCTTGTGTGTGCTGATGAGAATAAAACGAGTAAGTCGACATGGCACTCCCCTCAGGGTGCCATGCCAACCTCACACTGCCTATGCAGTATAGATAAGTCACCCCTCTAGTAGGCCTTACAGCCCTAAGGCAGGGTGCACTATACCATAGGTGAGGGCACCAGTGCATGAGCACTATGCCCCTACAGTGTCTAAGCAAAACCTTAGACATTGTAAGTGCAGGGTAGCCATAAGAGTATATGGTCTGGGAGTCTGTCAAAAACAAACTCCACAGCTCCATAATGGCTACACTGAATACTGGGAAGTTTGGTATCAAACTTCTCAGAATAATAAACCCACACTGATGCCAGTGTTGGATTTATTAAAAAATGCACACAGAGGGCATCTTAGAGATACCCCCTGTATTTTACCCAATTGTTCAGTGCAGGACTGACTGGTCTGTGCCAGCCTGCTGCTGAGAGACGAGTGTCTGACCTCATGCGGTGAGAGCCTTTGTGCTCTCTGAGGACAGAAACAAAGCCTGCTCTGGGTGGAGGTGCTTCACACCTCCCCCCTGCAGGAACTGTAACACCTAGCAGTGAGCTTCAAAGGCTCAAGCTTCGTGTTACAATGCCCCAGGGCACTCCAGCTAGTGGAGATGCCCGCCCCCTGGACACAGCCCCCACTTTTGGCGGCAAGTCCAGGAGAGATAATCAGAAAAACAAGGAGGAGTCACTGGCCAGTCAGGACAGCCCCTAAGGTGTCCTGAGCTGAGGTGACTCTGACTTTTAGAAATCCTCCATCTTGTAGAAGGAGGATTCCCCCAATAGGGATAGGAATGTGACCCCCTCCCCTTGGGAGGAGGCACAAAGAGGGTGTACCCACCCTCAGGGCTAGTAGCCATTGGCTACTAACCCCCAGACCTAAACACGCCCTTAAATTTAGTATTTAAGGGCTTCCCTGAACCTAAGAATTTAGATTCCTGAAACCTAGAAGAAGAAGACTGCTGAGTTGAAAAACCCCTGCAGAGGAAGAACAGAAGACACCAACTGCTTTGGCCCCAGTCCTACCGGCCTGTCTCCTGCCTTCCAAAGAACCCTGCTCCAGCGACGCTTTCCAAGGGACCAGCGACCTCTGAATCCTCTGAGGACTGCCCTGCTTCAAGAAAGACAAGAAACTCCCGAGGACAGCGGCACTGCCCCAAAAGAACTGCAACTTTGTTTCAAGGAGCAGACTTAAAGACCCCTGCAACTCCCCGCAAGAAGCGTGAGACTTGCAACACTGCACCCGGCGACCCCGACTCGACTGATGGAGAACCAACACCTCAGGGAGGACCCTCCAGCGACTCAGAGACCGTGAGTAACCAAAGTTGTCCCCCCTGAGCCCCCACAGCGACGCCTCCAGAGGGAATCCCGAGGCTCCCCCTGACCGCGACTGCCTGAACTCCATTTCCCGACGGCTGGAAAAGACCCTGCACCCGCAGCCCCCAGCACCTAAAGGAACGGAACTCCTGTGCAGGAGTGACCCCCAGGAGGCCCTCTCCCTTGCCCAGGTGGTGGCTACCCCGAGGAGCCCCCCCCCTTGCCTGCCTGCACCGCTGAAGAGATCCCTTGATCTCTCATTGAAATCTACAGAGAACCCGACGCTTGTTTGCACACTGCACCCGGCCGCCCCCGCGCTGCTGAGGGTGTACTTTCTGTGTGGACTCGTGTCCCCCCCAGTGCCCTACAAAACCCCCCTGGTCTGCCCACCGAAGACGCGGGTACTTACCTGCTGGCAGACCGGAACAGGGGCACCCCCTTCTCTCCATTGAAGCCTATGCGTTTTGGGCACCTCTTTGACCTCTGCACCTGACCGGCCCTGAGCTGCTGGTGTGGTAACTTTGGGGTTGCTCTGAACCCCCAACGGTGGGCTACCTTGGACCCAAACCTGAGACCTGTAAGTGATTTACTTACCTGACAAAACTAACAAAAACTTACCTCCCCCAGGAACTGTGAAAATTGCACTGTGTCCACTTTTAAAACAGCTTATTGTGTTTTATGTAAAAAGTATACATGCTAATGTAATGATTCAAAGTTCCTAAAGTACTTACCTGCAATACCTTTCAAATGAGATATTACATGTAGAAACTGAACCTGTGGTTCTTAAAATAAACTAAGAAAATATATTTTTCTATAACAAAACCTATTGGCTGGATTTGTCTCCGAGTGTGTGTTCCTCATTTATTGCCTGTGTGTATGTACAACAAATGCTTAACACTACTCCTTTGATAAGCCTACTGCTAGACCACACTACCACAAAATAGAGCATTAGTATTATCTCTTTTTGCCACTATCTTACCTCTAAGGGGAACCCTTGGACTCTGTGCATACTATTCCTTACTTTGAAATAGTGCATACAGAGCCAACTTCCTACAGCTCCTCTTTGACCTCTGAACCTGACCGGCCCGAGCTGCTGGTGTGGTAACTTTGGGGTTGCCTTGAACCCCCAACGGTGGGCTGCCTATGCCCCAGGACTGAGACTTGTAAGTGTTTTACTTACCTCCTAATCTAACCTTTACTTACTACTCCAGGGACTGTGCACTGTGTCCACTTATAAATAGCTTATTGACATTTTTTACAAAGACTGTATATGATATTGCTTTTATTCAAAGTTCCTAAAGTATCTAAGTGAAGTACCTTGCATTTAAAGTGTTTACTACACATCTTGAACCTGTGGTTCTTAAAATAAACTAAGAAAATATATTTTTCAATATAAAAACCTATTGACCTGGAGTAAGTCTTTGAGTGTGTGTTCCTCATTTATTGCCTGTGTGTGTACAATAAATGCTTAACACTACCCTCTGATAAGCCTACTGCTCGACCACACTACCAAAAAATAGAGCATTAGAATTATCTATTTTTGCCACTATCTTACCTCCAAGGGGAACCCTTGGACTCTGCGCACACTATCTCTCACTTTGAGATAGTATATACAGAGCCACCTTCCTACACGTTGCTAGAGCCATTCTCCAGATTCTCATTCATACTTGGTGATCCAGACACCATAACCCCTCAGGTTTTACATTTTATCCCCCCCCCCCCCCCCCCAACACCCACCCACTCAGTGTGGACTAGGCTGGACTATTGGTTCCTTTTGTCCAACGCTTATTTATGGGTCACTCTAGGAAAGTGCCCCTTTTTGCACGTTTGATCACCCTCGCCACCCACTGTTTGCCCGATATTGATGCTGACTTGATTGAGAGTGTGCTGGGATGCTGCTAACAAGGCCCCAGCACCAGTTTTTCTTTCCCAAAAACTGTACCATTGTTGTCACAATTGGCACACCCCTGGTACACATATGGGTCCCTTGTAAAAGGTACCAGAGGTACCAAGGGCCCTATGACCAGGGAGGGTCCCTAAGGGATGCAACATGCATTATGCCACCTAAGGGACCCCTCACCAAACCCATGCACACTGTCATTGCAGATTGTGTGTGTTGGTGGGGGAGAAAAAAGACAAAGTCGACATGGCATACCTCACAGGGTGCCATGCACACAAAACACTGCCTGTGGCATAGGTAAGTCACCACCCTCTAGCAGGCTTTACAGCCCTAAGGCAGGGTACACTATACCACAGGAGAGGGCATAGCTGCATGAGCAATATGCCCCTACAGAGTTTAAGTCCATTCTCAGACATTGTAAGTGCAGTATAGCCATATTGAGTATATGGTTTGGGAGTTGTCATTACGAACCCTGCACCCGGCTGTCCCTACCCCACTGATGGCGTGTGTTTGGTGCTGACCTGTGCGCCCCCCCCCCCCCCCCCATGCTTCTAAAAAATAAAAAATAAATAAAAAACAGGTCTGCCCTCTGAAGACGCAGGTACTTACCTGCAAGCAGGCCTGATTCTGAGAGCGCACAGTCTCCGTAGGAGCCCATGTTAAACCGACCTCAACTTTGACTTCTGCACCCAGCCGGCCCATGTTGCTGGTGGTGGGTGTTTGGGGTTTTCTTGAATGCCGACCTGTGGACATCCTAACCCCAGG
Source organism: Pleurodeles waltl (assembly GCF_031143425.1). NCBI lineage: Eukaryota > Metazoa > Chordata > Amphibia > Caudata > Salamandridae > Pleurodeles > Pleurodeles waltl. Next base: position 373,220,296 of record NC_090450.1, on the reverse strand, counting down.
AGATTGGAACTGTAAGTCTTGTACTTACCTCAAAACACTGCTATCATTGCTTACCCCCAGAACTGTTTCTGAAAATTGCACTGACAACATTTAAAACAGATTATGGCTATTTATTCGAAAACCGTTAAACTTGCCAAGTTGAAACAAAGTGGTATTGATATATATGTTGGATACGTACTTGCAAATGTACTTACTTGCAAACTGAATCTTGAGGTTCTAGAAATAAAGTAACATATATTTTTGCTATATAAAAACGATTGGCCTGGAGTTAGTCATTGAGTGTGTACTTCCTTTATTGCTTGTGTGTGTACAACAAATGCTTTGCACTACCCTCTGTTAAGCCCAACTGCTCGGTCCTACTTCCACAAAAGAGAGCATTAGTATTATCTACTTTAGCCTTTGTTAAACCTATGGGGAACCAATATACTGTGCACACTAGATCTCATTTTGATATAGTATATATAGAGCCAGCTTCCTACAGTCACACATATAGATGTCCTCCCAGGTCTCTGTTGGATTATAGTCCTGTTCTTCTGCAGTTGCGGATTCCTTCCGGTTGTGCAGCGGAGCGCTCCTGGAGGTTTCATGTGGGAGCCCTTAGGGATGCGGTGTGTCAGGGGGAAGTCCTTTAATCTTTAAAGCGGTGAATGAGTATTTTGCGCTTAATACTTGCTCGGTTGCCACACCGGCGACTGTGGGAAGCCTTCAAGGCTTATATTCGTGGAGTGTGCATTTCCAAACACATCAGCATTTTACAAGATATTAGAACCCAGCTCCAGCGTATTGAGTACAGCTTGCGAGACATCGATGATACGGCGCTCAGGACAGAGGACCCTCAACTGCACCATTGCTCTGTATTACTCACTGAGTTTTAAGACTTCGCAGATAGAGAGCTGGTTTATCTGGGTAAAAATGCCCAGGATCATAGGTATAGGGAGTGGGAGCGCCCTGGTCACATCCTCACACATCTCCTCCATCCCAACAGTCTCCAGGGCTACATTACTCCGCTGCGGGGACGGATGGAAAACTAATCCTGGGGATTGAGGATGTACAGACAGAATTATTGCAATTCTACAAAGATGTGTACTCCCCCGAGTGCCAGATCTGCGAATGGCGCATATCTTGATGAAGCGGCCATGGTGTGGCTCACAGAGGGTCAGCAGGAGTTCCTCAAGGAAACTATCACACTTAACGAAGTAATAGCAGCCATAGATGCCATTCATGGGTCCAAGGCTCCTGGTCTTGATGGTCTGACTTGAGTCTTTAATAAAGCTTTCAAAGCCCACCTGGCCCCTCATTTATGAACGTTTTACAATGAATCCCTGGACACTCCCTCCCACGCTGCGAGAGGCCGTCATCACACGTCTGCCGAAGCCTGGCACAGACCTCCTATTGCCTCCTCTCCTTGTTGAACCTTGATAATAAAATTGCGAAAATACTCTCTACTAGGTTGTCCCTCTTGTTGGAGCAGATCATCGCACCTGCCAAATATGACTTTGTCCCGCACCAATCAACTTCCATCAACCTCCGCACCATCTTTGCAGTATTACATCGGATATCCCCTACTGTCCCTGCAGTGGTAGCCCTTTTGGACGTCGAAAAAGCTTTCAACTCCCTGGAGTGGCACTTCCTAGGACAATGCTGGGCTGACTTGCAATCCCTCCACAATTAATCTCCTTAATCATATTATTATATGCCAGCACCGTGGCTCATATAAGTCAATGGATCGCTTACAGATAGATGTTCGATTCTGCAGGGCACACAACATGGCTTCCCCTTATCCCCCTTTCTTTTCATTACAGCAATGAACCGTTTGATCTGACACCTACAAGACTTTCATTCCCACCAGGGGGCTCCAGCTTACCTATGGCCCCCTCCTTCCTTCTTTGTACACATGCAACAAGTCCCTGCAGAACTCCCATTCCGGTGGGTCACAGACAATACCAAATATTCAGGAATCTGCCTACATAGGTACAGAGACCAAATATTACAACTTAATTACGGTCCGACGATGGACAAGCTGGAGACGCAGGTATTACGATGGATAACACTTACTCCATCCATGGCGAGGTGGGTTGCCATTATAAAAATGGCAGTCCTTACATGTTTTTTCTATTATTTTTTTTAAAACACCTCTATCCCCTTTTTGCTTGGCTTCTTCCGCACGCTGCGAGGGCATCTGTTTCGTCTGATATGGGTTGGGGGTAGGCCAATGGTTCGATGGGACACCCTGGTGTGTCTATTGGAGCGTGGAGGGTTTGGGGTCCCAGACCTCCACCTTTACTATTTGATAGCTCAGTGTCAGTACTGCTTCCATGGCTATCATCCGGATGCACGCATCCCATACCTCAGACCTGAGAGGGATCAGCTTGATACACTCTTACATTCTCAAATTCTTCCAAAGGATAGTCCACTAGACCCTCATGACATACAAACTATATCCCCGACACTTGGTGGCGGAACACTCTACTCTTCTGCTATCCCCCTTCATAAGAACCCCTGGCTTCCCCCTCACGCACAAGGTACTGGTGCAGCACAGACTCCATCGCTATAACCTCTCCAAAATGGGGGACCTCTTTCCAAATGGCCAGGTTTTCCACCCTCCTGGGGATCAGCAGGTACAGAGTGTCAGGTCAAGTCTACAGACTAGCCCCCTTCAGGCCCTTTTGGGGTAAACCGGGGACCTCCCTCGGCCAGCGGGCTGACTGGCATCTATGGCCTTCCTGTTGGCTAAGAGGGAGGTTGCCCTGCATTGGGGAGACCACAGGGCACCTACACCTGCTGACTAACTTAAAAGCATGACGTTCTGTGATAAAGTCAATAAAGACTATGCCCTCCCTGCAGCCCTCCACTTTACGACCAACCGATATGTGGCAACCATTCTAGGATTATCTTCCTATTCATGACGAGGTCTCTTCAGACCAGAGTATGTCCTGTAGTTCACCCCCCATCTACGTAATCTCATCTATTATAGATTACACACTTACCCCAACTATGGACATAACTGAAAATTGTTCACTTTTGCCAATGTGATGGATGCAACTTGGTGGCTCTGGGAATTTTGTGAGCAGCGGAAATGTGACATATCGACGACCGTTTGTTGTATGTTACTCAAAAAAGAAAAAACTGCTTCCCTGCACTCACAAAGTCCAGGAAAAAGAGCCTGGGATCTGTAGGGGCACCCTGCTCATGCAGAGGTAGCCTCATACTTAGGGACATGAACCCTGTTCTTGGGAAGAAGGGCCTACAAGAGGGGTGACTTAGTGCCCAAGTGCAGTGACCAGGATGATCTAAGGCAAGCCTTTTATCTGTGGTAAAAGGATGCATGCATCATTTCACACAGGCTGCAATGGCAGACCTGCAGACAGTATGCATGGGCCCTCATGGGCGGCACAATACATGCTGCAGGCCATAGGGGACCCCTGGGGTACCAATACCCTGGTTACCTAAGTAGCATATACTAGGGACTTACATGGGGACACCGGTATGCCAATTGTGGGTTGAAAAAGTTACTAAGCAACCAACTTTAGAGGAAAGAGCAGAGACACTGGGGTCCTGATTACCAGGATCCCAGAGAACTACACTCTAAACACACTGACATCAAGTGGGGGTAACTATGCTAGAAATATGACACTTTCCTACATAGCCCCCTCCCAAACAAAAGCTAATGAGACTAACCCTGCCCAGTTGAGTCTTCTTTATCTAAGTGGAAATATCTGGAGAGACCATCTGCATTGGGCATGGTTACTCCAAGGTCTATAGTCCACTGAAAAGTCCATCCTCTGTAGGGAAACTGGCCACCTCAAAAATTTGGGGTTCTCACCTTTCATCTGTTTTGTTTAAGCCAGAGGAGGGCTTGTGGTCTGTATGAGCAATTAAATGAGTACCAAACAGGTATGGCCTCAACTTCTTCAAGGCCCAGACCACAGCAAAGGCCTCCCTCTCAATGGCGGACCAACACTTTTCTCTGGGGGTCAACCTTCTGCTGATAAAAGCCACAGGTTGATCCAGGCCCTCTTCATTAGGTTATGATGGCACTGCTCCTATTCCTATTTCAGAAGCATCAGTCTGAACAATTAATTGTTTGGAATACTCTGGGCTTTTTCTGAGCACACATTTTTCAGGGCATCATAGGCCTCTTGACAGCTAACTGTCCACGGGACCTTTATAGGCATCTTTTTTTAGAAGTTCATTCAAGGGGGTTACAATGGAGCCATACCCTTCTACAAATCTCCCGAAGTACCCAATCAGGCCCAGCAAAGCTCTGATCTGGGTAGTTAGAGCAACTGTAGGAAGTTGGCTCTTCCAAGTCCAAGGGTTCCCCTTAGAGGTAAGATAGTGGCAAAAAGAGATAATTCTAATGCTCTATTTTGTGGTAGTGTGGTCGAGCAGTAGGCTTATCCAAGGAGTAGTGTTAAGCATTTGTTGTACATACACAAGCAATAAATGAGGAACACACACTCAAAGACAATTCCAGGCCAATAGGTTTTTGTATAGAAAAATATATTTTCTTAGTTTATTTTAAGAACTACAGGTTCAAGATTTACATGTAATACTTCAAATGAAAAGTATTGCAGGTAGGTACTTTAGGAACTTTGAATTAGCAAAATAGCATATACAGTTTTCACATAAATCACATATAGATATTTTAAAACTAGACAGTGCAATTTTCACCAGTTCCTGGGGGGAGTAAGAGTTTGTTAGTTTTTGCAGGTAAGTAAACCACCTACAGGGTTCAAGTTTGGGTCCAAGGTAGCCCACCGTTGGGGGTTCAGAGCAACCCCAAAGTTACCACACCAGCAGCTCAGGGCCGGTCAGGTGCAGAGGTCAAAGTGGGGCCCAAAACTCATAGGCTTCAATGGAGAAGGGGGTGCCCCGGTTCCAGTCTGCCAGCAGGTGAGTACCCATGTCTTCGGAGGGCAGACCAGGGGGGTTTTGTAGGGCACCGTGGGGGACACAAGTCCACACAGAAAGTACACCCTCAGCAGCACGGGGGCGGCCGGGTGCAGTGTGCAAACAAGCATTGGGTTCTCTAAAGGAATCCATGGGAGACCAAGGGGTCTCTTCAGCGATGCAGGCAGGATAGAGGGGGCTCCTCGGGGTAGCCACCACCTGGGCAAGGGAGAGGGCCACCTGGGGGTCGCTCCTGCACTGGAGGTCGGATCCTTCAGGTCCTGGGGGCTGCGGGTGCAGTGTCCCTACCAGGCGTCGGGTTCTTAGAAGCAGGCAGTCGCGGTCAGGGGGAGCTTCGGGATTCCCTCTGCAGGCGTCGCTGTGGGGGCTCAGGGGGGTCAACTCTGGCTACTCACGGTCTCGCAGTCGGTGGGGAGTCCTCCCTGAAGTGATTGTTCTCCACAAGTCGAGCCGGGGGCGTCGGGTGCAGAGTGTCAAGTCTCACGCTTCCGGCGGGAAACGCAAGTTGTTTCAAAGTTGCTTCATTGTTTCAAAGTTGCTTCTTTAGTGAACAGGGCCGCTGTCCTCTGGAGTTCTTGGTCCTTCTAGATGCAGGGCAGTCCTCTGGGGATTCAGAGGTCGCTGGTCCCTGGGGAGAGCGTCACTGGAGCAGTGTCTTTACAAGGGGGGAGACAGGCCGGTAGAGCCAGGGCCAAAGCAGTTGGTGTCTCCGTCTTCTCTGCAGCGTTTTTCAGCTTAGCAGTCCTCTTCTTCTTAGGTTGCAGGAATCTGAGTTCCTAGGTTCTGGGGAGCCCTTAAATACTAAATTTAAGGGCGTGTTTAGGTCTGGTGGGTTAGTAGCCAATGGCTACTAGCCCTGAAGGTGGGTACACCCTCTTTGTGCCTCCTCCCTGAGGGGAGGGGGGCACATCCCTAATCCTATTGGGGGAATCCTCCATCTGCAAGATGGAGGATTTCTAAAAGTTAGTCACCTCAGCTCAGGACAGCTTAGGGGATGCCCTGACTGGCCTTGACTGCTCCTTGTTTCTCTCATTATCTCCCCCGGCCTTGCCGCCAAAAGTGGGGCTGTGGCCGGAGGGGGCGGGCAACTCCACTAGCTGGAGTGCCCTGTGGTGCTGTAACAAAGGGGGTGAGCCAGGTGTTACAGTTCCTGCAGGGGGAGGTGTGAAGCACCTCCACCCACTACAGGCTTTGTTACTAGCCACAGAGTGACAAAGGCACTCTCCCCATGTGGCCAGCAACATGTCTGGTGTGTGGCAGGCTGCTAGAACTAGTCAGCCTACACGGATAGTCAATTAAGGTTTCAGGGGGCACCTCTAAGGTGCCCTCTGGGGTGTATGTTACAATACAATGTACACTGGCATCAGTGTGCATTTATTGTGCTGAGAAGTTTGATACCAAACTTCCCAGTTTTCAGTGTAGCCATTATGGTGCTGTGGAGTTCGTGCATGACAGACTCCCAGACCATATACTCTTATGGCTACCCTGCACTTACAATGTCTAAGGTTTTGCTTAGACACTGTAGAGGCACAGTGCTCATGCACTTGTGCCCTCACCTATGGTATAGTGCACCCTGCCTTAGGGCTGTAAGGCCTGCTAGAGGGGTGACTTATCTATACTTTATAGGCAGTGTGAGGTTGGCATGGCACCCCGAGGGGAGTGCCATGTCGACTTAGTTGTTTTGTCCTCACTAGCACACACAAGCTGGCAAGCAGTGTGTCTGTGCTGAGTGAGGGGTCCCCAGGGTGGCATAAGACATGCTGCAGCCCTTAGAGACCTTCCCTGGCATCAAGGCCCTTGTACCCAGGGGTACCAGTTAAAAGGGACTTACCTGGATGCCAGGTGTGCCAATTGTGGAAACAAAAGTACAGGTTAGGGAAAGAACACTGGTGCTGGGGCCTGGTTAGCAGGCCTCAGCACACTTTCAAATCAAAACTTAGAATCAGCAAAGGTAAAAAGTCAGGGGGTAACCATGCCAAGGAGGCATTTCCTTACACAACCCCCCCCCCACCAAACGAAAGAGGATGAGACTAACCTTTCCCCAAGAGAGTCTTCATTTTCTAAGTGGAGGAACCTGGAAAGGCCATCTGCATTGGCATGGGCAGTCCCAGGTCTGTGTTCCACTATAAAGTCCATTCCCTGTAGGGAGATTGACCACCTCAACAGTTTTGGATTTTCACCTTTCATTTGCATCAGCCATCTGAGAGGTCTGTGGTCAGTTTGAACTACAAAGTGAGTACTAAAGAGGTATGGTCTTCAGGGACCAAGCCACAGCAAAGGCCTCCCTCTCAATGGCACTCCAACGCTGCTCCCTGGGGAGTAACCTCCTGCTAATAAAAGCAACAGGCTGGTCAAGGCCATCATCATTTGTTTGGGACAAAACTGCCCCTATCCCATGTTCAGAGGCATCTGTCTGCACAATGAACTGCTTGGAGTAATCTGGAGCTTTTAGAACTGGTGCTGTGCACATTGCTTGTTTCAGGGTGTCGAAGGCCTGTTGGCATTCTACAGTCCAGTGTACTTTTTTGGGCATTTTCTTGGAGGTAAGTTCTGTGAGGGCTGTCATTATGAATCCATATCACTTCACAAACCTCCTGTAGTACCCAGTCAAGCCAAGCCAAGGAATGCCCTGACTGGAGTCTGGGTTTTTGGAGCTGCCCATTCCAGAATAGTCTGGATCTTAGGCTGGAGTGGCTGAACTTGGCCTCCACCTACAAGGTGTCCCAAGTAAACCACAGTTCCCTGCCCTATCTGGCATTTGGATGCCTTGATAGAGAGGCCTGCTGATTGCAGAGCCTTCAAAACCTTCTTCAGGTGGACCACATGATCCTGCCAGCTGGAGCTAAAGACAGCAATATCGTCAAGATAAGCTGCACTAAAGGACTCCAAGCCAGCAAGGACTTGATTCACCAACCTTTGGAAGGTGGCAGGGGCATTCTTTAAACCAAAGGGCATAACAGTAAAGTGATAATGCCCATCAGGTGTGGCGAATGCTGTCTTTTCTTTTGCTCCTAGTGCCATTTTGATTTGCCAGTACCCTGCTGTTAAGTCAAAGGTACTTAAGAATTTGGCAACACCTAATTTGTCAATCAGTTCATCAGCCCTTGGAATGGGATGGGCATCTGTCTTGGTGACAGAATTAAGTCCTCTGTAGTCCACACAGAACCTCATCTCGCTCTTTCCATCTTTGGTGTGAGGTTTGGGGACTAAGACAACTGGGCTAGCCCAGGGGCTGTCAGAGTGCTCAATGACTCCCAATTCCAGCATCTTGTGGACTTCCACCTTGATGCTTTCCTTAACTTGATCAGACTGTCTGAAAATGTTGTTTTTGACAGGCATGCTGTCTCCTGTGTCCACATCATGGGTACACATGTGTGTCTGACCAGAGGTTAGGGAAAAAAGCTCAGCAAACTGTTGCAGGACTTTCCTACAGTCAGACTGCTGTTGGCCAGAGAGGGTGTCTGAATAGATCACTCCATCTACTGAGCCATCTTTAGGGTCTCTGGAGAGGAGATCAGGGAGAGGTTCACTCTCAGCTTCCTGGTCCTCATCTGTTACCATCAACAGATTCACATCAGCCCTGTCAAGGAAGAGCTTAAAGCAGTTCACATGGATCCCCCTCTTGGGGGTCCCGATAGTGCCTAGGTCCACCAGGTAGGTGACCGGACTCTTCTTTTCTAGCACTGGGTAAGGGCCACTCCATCTGTCCTGAAGTGCCCTGGGAGCCACAGGTTCCAAAACCCAGACTTTCTGCCCTGGTTGAAATTCAACCATTGCAGCCTTTTGGTCATACCAAAACTTCTGGAGCTGTTGGCTGGCCTCAAGGTTTTTACTTGCCTTTTCCATGTACTCTGCCATCCTTGAATGTAGGCCAAGTACATAGTCCACTATATCTTGCTTAGGCTAATGAAGAGGTCTCTCCCAGCCTTCTTTCACAAGAGCTAGTGGTCCCCTTACAGGGTGGCCAAACAGAAGTTCAAAGGGTGAAAACCCTACTCCCCTCTGAGGCACCTCTCTGTAAGCGAAAAGAGGACATGGTAAGAGGACATCCCATCTCCTTTTGAGTTTTTCAGGGAGCCCCATGATCATGCCTTTCAATGTTTTGTTGAATCTGTCAACAAGACCATTGGTTTGTGGATGGTATGGTGTGGTGAATTTGTAAGTCACCCCACACTCATTCCACATGTGTTTCAGGTATGCTGACAAAGTTGGTACCTCTGTCAGACACCACCTCCTTAGGAAAACCCACTCTGGTAAAAATACCAATGAGGGCCTTGGCTACTGCAGGGGCAGTAGTCGACCTAAGGGGAATTGCTTCAGGGTATATAGTGTAAAGGAGTCCTGTGAGAAAGTAGCCTCTTTCTAGCCTTGTTACCCCCACTTTTGGCCTGTTTGTGAGTGTATGTCAGGGTGTTTTCACTGTCTCACTGGGATCCTGCTAGCCAGGGCCCAGTGCTCATAGTGAAAACCCTATGTGTTCAGTATGTTTGTTATGTGTCACTGGGACCCTGCTAGCCAGGAACCCAGGGCTCATAAGTTTGTGACCTATATGTATGTGTTCCCTGTGTGATGCCTAACTGTCTCACTGAGGCTCTGCTAGCCAGAACCTCAGTGGTTATGCTCTCTCTTTACAAATTGTCACTAACAGGCTAGTGACCAATTTCACCAATTCTCATTGGCATACTGGAACACCCTTATAATTCCCTAGTATATGGTACTGAGGTACCCAGGGTATTGAAGTTCCAGGAGATCCCTATGGGCTGCAGCATTTCTTTTGCCACCCATAGGGAGCACTGACAATTCTTACACAGGCCTGCCACTGCAGCCTGAGTGAAATAACGTCCACGTTATTTCACAGCCATTTACTACTGCACTTAAGTAACTTATAAGTCACCTATATGTCTAACCTTCACCTGGTAAAGGTTGGGTGATAAGTTACTTAGTGTGTGGGCACCCTGGTACTCGCCAAGGTGCCCCCACATTGTTCAGGGCAAATTCCCCGGACTTTGTGAGTGCGGGGACACCATTACACGCGTGCACTATACATATGTCACTACATATGTATAGCATCAAAATGGTAACTCCGAACATGGCCATGTAACATGTCTAAGATCATGGAATTGTCACCCCAATGCCATTCTGGCATTGGGGAGACAATTCAATGCTCCCCCGAGTCTCTAGCACAGACCCGGGTACTGCCAAACTACCTTGCCTGGGGTTTCACTGCAGCTGCTGCCAACCCCTCAGACAGGTTTCTGCCCTCCTGGGGTCCAGCCAGGCTTGGCCCAGGAAGGCAGAACAAAGGACTTCCTCAGAGAGAGGGTGTTACACCCTCTCCCTTTGGAAAAAGGTGTCAGGGCTGGGGAGGAGTAGCCTCCCCCAGCCTCTGGAAATGCTTTGATAGGCACAGATGGTGCCCATCTCTGCATAAGCCAGTCTACACCAGTTCAGGGATTCCCCAGCCCTGCTCTGGCGCGAAACTGGACAAAGGAAAGGGGAGTGACCACTCCCCTGACCTGCTCCTCCCCTGGGAGGGGCCCAGAGCTCCTCCAGTGTGCTCCAGACCTCTGCCATCATGGAAACAGAGGTGCTGCTGGCACACTGGACTGCTCTGAGTGGCCTGATAGGCTCTTACCTGTGTTGCTAGCCTATCCTCCTTCCTAAGTAGCCAAACCTCCTTTTCTGGCTATTTAGGGTCTCTGCTTTGGGGAATTCTTTGGATAACGAATGCAAGAGCTCATCAGAGTTCCTCTGCATCTCTCTCTTCACCTTCTGCCAAGGAATCGACCGCTGACTGCTCTGGACGCCTGCAAAACTGCAACAAAGTAGCAAAGACGACTACTGCGACCTTGTAACGCTGATCCGGCCGCCTTCTCGACTGTTTTCCTGGTGGTGCATGCTGTGGGGGTAGTCTGCCTCCTCTCTGCACTAGAAGCTTCGAAGAAATCTCCCGTGGGTCGACGGAATCTTCCCCCTGCAACCGCAAGCACCAAAAGACTGCATCACTGGTCCTCTGGGTCTCCTCTCAGCACAACGAGCGTGGTCCCTGGAACTCAGCAACTCTGTCCAAGTGACTCCCACAGTCCAGTGACTCTTCAGTCCAAGTTTGGTGGAGGTAAGTCCTTGCCTCCCCACGCTAGACTGCATTACTGGGTACCGCGTGATTTGCAGCTGCTCCAGCTCCTGTGCACTCTTCCAGGATTTCCTTCGTGCACAGCCAAGCCTGGGTCCCCGACACTCTAACCTGCAGTGCACGACCTCCTGAGTTGCCCTCCGGCATCGGAGGACCTTCTTTTGTGACTTCGGGTGAGCTCCGGTTCACTCTTCTTCGTAGTGCCTGTTCCGGCACTTCTGCGGGTGCTGCTTGCTTCCGAGTGGGCTCTTTATCTTGCTGGACGCCCCCTCTGTCTCCTCGCGCAATTGGCGACATCCTGGTCCCTCCTGGGCCACAGCAGCATCCAAAAACCCTAACCGCGACCCTTGCAGCTAGCAAGGCTTGTTTGCGGTGTTTCTGCACGGAAACACCTCTGCAAGCTTCTTCACGACGTGGGACATCCATCCTCCAAAGGGGAAGTTTCTAGCCCTCTTCGTTCTTGCAGAATCCACAGATTCTACCATCCGGTGGCAGCTTCTTTGCACCAACAGCTGGCATTTCCTTGGCATCTGCCCACTCCCCACTTTATCGTGACTCTTAGACTTGGTCCCCTTGTTCCACAGGTACTCTTGTCTGGAAATCCATTGTTGTTGCATTGCTGGTGTTGGTCTTTGTAAGGAAATGCCTCCTTGGCATGGTTACCCCCTGACTTTTTGCCTTTGCTGATGCTATGTTTTGAATTGAAAGTGTGCTGAGGCCTGCTAACCAGGCCCCAGCACCAGTGTTCTTTCCCTAACCTGTACTTTTGATTCCACAATTGGCACACCCTGGCATCCAGATAAGTCCCTTGTAACTGGTACCTCTGGTACCAAGGACCCTGATGCCAGGGAAGGTCTCTAAGGGCTGCAGCATGTCTTATGCCACCCTGGAGACCCCTCACTCAGCACAGACACACTGCTTGCCAGCTTGTGTGTGCTGGTGAGAACAAAACGAGTAAGTCGACATGGCACTCCCCTCAGGGTGCCATGCCAGCCTCTCACTGCCTATGCAGGTATAGATAAGTCACCCCTCTAGTAGGCCTTACAGCCCTAAGGCAGGGTGTACTATACCATAGGTGAGGGCACCAGTGCCCCTACAGTGTCTAAGCAATACCTTAGACATTGTAAGTGCAGGGTAGCCATAAGAGTATATGGTCTGGGAGTCTGTTTTACACGAACTTCACAGCACCATAATGGCTACACTGAAAACTGGGAAGTTTGGTATCAAACTTCTCAGCACAATAAATGCACACTGATGTCAGTGTACATTTTATTGTAAAATACACCACAGAGGGCACCTTAGAGGTTCCCCCTGAAACTTAACCGACTATCTGTGTAGGCTGACTGGTTCCAGCAGCCTGCCACACTAGAGACATGTTGCTGGCCCCATGGGGCGAGTGCCTTTGTCACTCTGAGGCCAGTAACAAAGCCTGCACTGGGTGGAGATGCTAACACCTCCCCCAGGCAGGAGCTGTAACACCTGGCGGTGAGCCTCAAAGGCTCACCCCTTTGTCACAGCACCGCAGGACACTCCAGCTTAGTGGAGTTGCCCGCCCCCTCCGGCCACGGCCCTCACTTTTGGCGGCAAGGCTGTAGGAAACAAAGAAAACAACAAGGAGGAGTCACTGGCCAGTCAGGACAGCCCCTAAGGTGTCCTGAGCTGAAGTGACTAACTTTTAGAAATCCTCCATCTTGCAGATGGAGGATTCCCCCAATAGGATTAGGGATGTGACCCCCTCCCCTTGGGAGGAGGCACAAAGAGGGTGTACCCACCCTCAGGGCTAGTAGCCATTGGCTACTAACCCCCAAGACCTAAACACGCCCTTAAATTTAGTATTTAAGGGCTCCCCTGAACCTAAGAATTTAGATTCCTGCAACTAACAAGAAGGACTGCTGAGCTGAAAAACCCCTGCAGAGGAAGAACAGAAGACACCAACTGCCTTGGCCCCAGACTTACCGGCCTGTCTCCTGCCTTCCAAAGAAACCTGCTCCAGCGACGCTTTCCAAGGGACCAGCGACCTCTGAATCCTCCGAGGACTGCCCTGCTTCGAAAAAGACAAGAAACACCCGAGGACAGCGGTACTGCTCCAAAAGAACTGCAACTTTGTTACAAGGAGCAGATTTAAAGACCCCTGCAACTCCCCGCAAGAAGCGTGAGACTTGCAACACTGCACCCGGCGACCCCGACTCGACTGGTGGAGAACAACCAACTCAGGGAGGACCCTCCGGCGACTCTACGACTGAGTAACCAAAGTTGTCCCCCCTGAGCCCCCACAGCGACGCCTGCAGAGGGAATCCCCAGGCTCCCCCTGACCGCGACTGTCTGAACTCTATTCCCCTTGGTCTCCCATTGAAAACTAAAGGAAACCAGACGCTTGTTTGCACACTGCACCCGGCCGCCCCGCGCTGCTGAGGGTGTACTTTCTGTGTGGACTTGTGTCCCCCCCGGTGCCCTACAAAACCCCCCTGGTCTGCCCTCCGAAGACGCGGGTACTTACCTGCTGGCAAACTGGAACCGGGGCAGCCCCTTCTCTCCATTATAGCCTATGTGGTTTGGGCACCTCTTTGACCTTTGCACCTGACCGGCCCTGAGCTGCTGGTGTGAACTTTGGGGTTGCTCTGAACCCCCAACGGTGGGCTACCTTGGACCAAAAACTAAAACCTGTAAGTGACTTACTTACCTGTGAAAACTAACATTACTTTACCTCCCCCAGGAACTGTGAAAATTGCACTGTGTCCACTTTTAAAACAGCTTATTGTGTTTTATGTCAAAAGTATACATGCTAAAGTAATGATTCAATGTTCCTAGAGTACTTACCTGCAATACCTTTCAAATGAGATATTACATGTAAAATTTGAACCTGTGGTTCTTAAAATAAACTAAGAAAATATATTTTTCTATAACAAAACCTATTGGCTGGATTTGTCTCCGAGTGTGTGTTCCTCACTTATTGCCTGTGGGTATGTACAACAAATGCTTAACACTACTCCTTGGATAAGCCTACTGCTCGACCACACTACCACAAAATAGAGCATTAGTATTATCTCTTTTTGCCACTATCTTACCTCTAAGGGGAACCCTTGGACTCTGTGCATGCTATTCCTTACTTTGAAATAGCACATACAGAGCCAACATCCTACATTGGTGGATCAGCGGTGGGGTACAAGACTTTGCATTTGCTGGACTACTCAGCCAATACCTGATCACACGACAAATTCCAAAAATTGTCATTAGAAATTGATTTTTGCAATTTGAAATTTTTTCTAAATTCTTTAAAGTCCTGCTAGGGCCTTGTGTTAGTCCCTGTTAGCATTGCTTTTAGAGTTTAAAAGTTTGGTAAAAGTTTGAATTAGATTCTAGAACTAGTTTTAGATTCTTAAAAAGTATTCCAACTTTTAGAAGCATAATGTCTAGTGCAGAGATGAATGTGGTGGAACTCGACACCACACCTTACCTCCATCTTAAGATGAGGGAGCTAAGGTCACTCTGTAAAATAAAGAAAATAGCAATGGGCTCCAGACCTTCCAAACTACAGCTCCAGGAGCTGTTGGCAGAGTTTGAAAGAGCCAACCCCTCTGAGGATGGCAACTCAGAGGAAGATGATAGTGACTTGGAGGGTGATTCCCCCCCACCAGTCCTATCTAGGGAAGACAGGGCCTCTCAAGCCCTGACTCCAAGCATAATAGTCAGAGATGCTGGCTCCCTCACAGGAGGGACCAACCTCTCTGAAATCACTGAGGATAACTCCAGTGAAGAGGACATCCAGTTAGCCAGGATGGCCAAAAGATTGGCTTTGGAAAGACAGATCCTAGCCATAGAAAGGGAAAGACAAGAGATGGGCCTAGGACCCATCAATGGTGGCAGCAACATAAATAGGGTCAGAGATTCTCCTGACATGTTGAAAATCCCTAAAGGGATTGTAACTAAATATGAAGATGGTGATGACATCACCAAATGGTTCACAGCTTTTGAGAGGGCTTGTGTAACCAGAAAAGTGAACAAATCTCACTGGGGTGCTCTCCTTTGGGAAATGTTCACAGGAAAGTGTAGGGATAGACTCCTCACACTCTCTGGAAAAGATGCAGAATCTTATGACCTCATGAAGGGTACCCTGATTGAGGGCTTTGGATTCTCCACTGAGGAGTATAGGATTAAATTCAGGGGGGCTCAAAAATCCTCGAGCCAGACCTGGCTTGACTTTGTAGATGACTCAGTAAAAACACTAGATGGTTGGATTCAAGGCAGTGGTGTAAGTAATTATGATGGGCTGTACAATTTATTTGTGAAAGAACACCTATTAAGTAATTGTTTCAATGATAAACTGCATCAGCATCTGGTAGACCTAGGACCAATTTCTCCCCAAGAATTGGGAAAGAAGGCGGACCATTGGGTCAAGACTAGGGTGTCCAAAACTTCCACAGGGGGTGACCAAAAGAAAGGGGTCACAAAACCTCCCCAGGGGAAGGGTGGTGAGACAGCCAAAAACAAAAATAGTAAAGAGTCTTCTACAGGCCCCCAAAAACCTGCACAGGAGGGTGGGCCCAGAGCCTCTTCACAAAACAATTCTGGGTACAAGGGTAAAAACTTTGATCCCAAAAAGGCCTGGTGTCGTAGCTGTAGTCAGTCTGGACACCAAACTGGAGACAAGGCCTGTCCCAAGAAAGATACCACTTCTAACTCCCATCCAGCTAAAAATGGAATGGCCAGTCTCCAAGTGGGGTCAACAGTGTGCCCAGAGCAAATCAGGTGTCACACTGAAGCTACATTAGTCTCTGAGGGTGGGGTGGATTTAGCCACACTGGCTGCCTGGCCCCCTGACATGCAAAAATACAGGCAGCAGCTCTTAATTAATGGGACAAGTGTAGAGGGCCTGAGGGATACAGGTGCCAGTGTCACCATGGTGACAGAGAAACTGTTTTCCCCTGGCCAATACCTGACTGGACAAACCTATCCAGTCACCAATGCTGACAATCAAACTAAAGTACATCTCATGGCAATGGTAACTTTAGAGTGGGGAGGGGTCAATGGCCTGAAACAGGTGGTGGTCTCCTCAAATATCCCAGTAGACTGTTTGCTTGGAAACGACCTGGAGTCCTCAGCATGGGCTGAGGCAGAACTGAAAACCCATGCAGCCATGCTGGGTATCCCTGAACTGGTGTGTGTCAAGACAAGGGCACAGTGCAAGGCACAGGGTGAAAAAGTAGAGCTGGAGTCTGGAAGAATGGCCCAGCCTACCAAGAGAAAAGGAAAGTCAGCTGGGAAACCAGCTGCAACACAACACCAAAAAGAGAACCTCTCTTCTCAGGAAGAAGTTCTGCCCTCTGAGGGAACTGAGCCCATGGAGCTGGAACCTTATCAGGTTGAGCTCTTAGGCCCAGGGGGACCCTCAAGGGAAGAGTTGTGTAAGGGACAAGAAACCTGTCCCTCTCTTGAAGGCCTTAGGCAGCAAGCTGCTGAAGAGTCCAAAGGCAAGAAAAATGGAACACATAGGGTCTATTGGGAAGATGGACTCCTGTACACTGAGGCAAGAGATCCCAAACCTGGTGCCACTAGGAGAGTGGTAGTGCCTCAGAGTTTCAGAGAGTTTATTCTGACCTTAGCCCATGATATTCCCCTTGCTGGGCATTTGGGACAAACCAAGACGTGGGAGAGGTTAGTCAACCACTTCTACTGGCCCAATATGTCCCAGAAGGTTAAGGAGTTTTGCCTCTCCTGCCCCACCTGTCAAGCCAGTGGTAAGACAGATGGGCATCCAAAGGCCCCCCTCATTCCACTTCCAGTGGTGGGGGTCCCCTTTGAAAGAGTGGGTGTGGACATAGTTGGTCCACTAGAACCTCCCACAGCCTCAGGAAATATGTACATCCTAGTAGTAGTGGATCATGCTACTAGGTATCCTGAAGCTATTCCCCTTAGGTCGACTACTGCCCCTGCAGTAGCCAAGGCCCTCATTGGTATCTTTACCAGAGTGGGTTTCCCTAAGGAGGTGGTGTCTGACAGAGGTACCAACTTCATGTCAGCATACCTAAAACACATGTGGAATGAGTGTGGAGTGACTTATAAATTCACTACACCATATCATCCACAAACTAATGGCCTTGTTGAGAGATTCAATAAGACATTAAAGGGCATGATCATGGGTGTAGGAAGTTGGCTCTGTATGTGCTATTTCAAAGTAAGGAATAGCATGCACAGAGTCCAAGGGTTCCCCTTAGAGGTAAGATAGTGGCAAAAAGAGATAATGCTAATGCTCTATTTTGTGGTAGTGTGGTCGAGCAGTAGGCTTATCAAAGGAGTAGTGTTAGGCATTTGTTGTACATACACACAGGCAATAAATGAGGAACACACACTCAGAGACAAATCCAGCCAATAGGTTTTGTTATAGAAAAATATATTTTCTTAGTTTATTTTAAGAACCACAGGTTCAAATTCTACATGTAATATCTCATTTGAAAGGTATTGCAGGTAAGTACTTTAGGAACTTTGAATAATTACAGTAGCATATATACTTTTTACATAAAACACAAATAGCCGTTTTAAAAGTGGACACTTAGTGCAATTTTCACAGTTCCTGGGGGAGGTAAAGTATTGTTAGTTTTAGCAGGTAAGTAAATTACCTACAAGGTTCAGTTTTGGGTCCAAGGTAGCCCACCGTTGGGGGGTTCAGAGCAACCCCAAAGTTACCACACCAGCAGCTCAGGGCCGGTCAGGTGCAGAGGTCAAAGAGGTGCCCAAAACACATAGGCTTCAATGGAGAGAAGGGGGTGCCCCGGTTCCAGTCTGCCAGCAGGTAAGTACCCGCGTCTTCGGAGGGCAGACCAGGGGGGTTTTGTAGGGCACCGGGGGGGACACAAGCTCACACAAAAAGTACACCATCAGCAGCGCGGGGGCGGCCGGGTGCAGTGTAGAAACAAGCGTCGGGTTTCCAATGGGAGACCAAGGGGTCTCTTCAGCGGTGCAGGCAGGCAAGGGGGGGGCTCCTCTGGGTAGCCACCACCTGGGCAAGGGAGAGGGCCTCCTGGGGGTCATTCCTGCACTGAAGTTCCGTTCCTTCAGGTGCTGGGGGCTGCGGATGCAGGGTCTTTTCCAGCCGTCGGGATTTTAGAGTCAGGCAGTCGTGGTCAGGGGGAGCCTGGGGATTCCCTCTGCAGGCGTCGCTGTGGGGGCTCAGGGGGGACAACTTTGGTTACTCACGGTCTCGGAGTCGCCGGAGGGTCCTCCCTGAGGTGTTGGTTCTCCACCAGTCGAGTCGGGGTCGCCGGGTGCAGTGTTGCAAGTCTCACTCTTCTTGCGGGGATTTGCAGGGGTCTTTAAATCTGCTCCTCTGTAACAAAGTTGCAGTTCTTTTGGAGCAGTGCCGCTGTCCTCGGGAGTTTCTGGTCTTTCTTGAAGCAGGGCAGTCCTCTGAGGATTCAGAGGTCGCTGGTCCTTTGGAAAGCGTCGCTGGAGCAGGTTTCTTTGGAAGGCAGGAGACAGGCCGGTAAGACTGGGGCCAAGGCAGTTGGTGTCTTCTGTTCTTCTTCTGCAGGGGTTTTTCAGCTCAGCAGTCCTCTTCTTCTTGTAGTTTCAGCAATCTAAATTCTTAGGTTCAGGGGAGCCCTTAAATACTAGATTTAAGGGCGTGTTTAGGTCTGGGGGGTTAGTAGCCAATGGCTACTAGCCCTGAGGGTAGGTACACCCTCTTTGTGCCTCCTCCCAAGGGGAGGGGGTCACATTCCTATCCCTATTGGGGGAATCCTCCTTCTACAAGATGGAGGATTTCTAAAAGTTAGAGTCACTTCAGCTCGGGACACCTTAGGGGCTGTCCTGACTGGTCAGTGACTCCTCCTTGTTTTTCTCATTATCTCTCCTGGACTTGCCGCCAAAAGTGGGGGCTGTGTCCAGGGGGCGGGCATCTCCACTAGCTGGAGTGCCCTGGGGGATTGTAACACGAAGCTTGAGCCTTTGAAGCTCACTGCTAGGTGTTACAGTTCCTGCAGGGGAGAGGTGTGAAGCACCTCCACCCAGAGCAGGCTTTGTTTCTGTCCTCAGAGAGCACAAAGGCTCTCACCGCATGAGGTCAGAAACTCGTCTCTCAGCAGCAGGCTGGCACAGACCAGTCAGTCCTGCACTGAACAATTGGGTAAAATACAGGGGGCATCTCTAAGAGGCCCTCTGTGTGCATTTTTTAATAAATCCAACACTGGCATCAGTGTGGGTTTATTATTCTGAGAAGTTTGATACCAAACTTCCCAGTATTCAGTGTAGCCATTATGGAGCTGTGGAGTTCGTTTTTGACAGACTCCCAGCCCATATATTCTTATGGCTACCCTGCACTTACAATGTCTAAGGTTTTGCTTAGACACTGTAGGGGCATAGTGCTCATGCACCTATGCCCTCACCTGTGGTATAATGCACCCTGCCTTAGAGCTGTAAGGCCTACTAGAGGGGTGACTTACCTATGCCACAGGCAGTGGGAGGTTGGCATGGCACCCTGAGGGGAGTGCCATGTCAACTTAGTCATTTTCTCCCCACCAGCACACACAAGCTGGCAGGCAGTGTGTCTGTGCTGAGTGAGGGGTCCCTTGGGTGGCATAAGACATGCTGCAGCCCTTAGAGACCTTCCCTGGCATCAGGGCCCTTGGTACCAGGGGTACCAGTTACAAGGTACTTACCTAGGTGCCAGGGTTGTGCCAATTGTGGAAACAATGGTACATTTTAGGTGAAAGAACACTGGTGCTGGGGCCTGGTTAGCAGGGTCTCAGCACACTTCTCAGTCAAGTCAGCATCAGTATCAGGCAAAAAGTGGGGGGTAACTGCAACAGGGAGCCATTTCTTTACAATGGGGCTCCCAGAAAAACTCAAAAGGAGATGGGATGTCCTCTTGCCATGTCTGCTTTTCGCTTACAGAGAGGTGCCTCAGAAGGGAGTAGGATTCTCACCCTTTGAACTTCTGTTTGGCCACCCTGTAAGGGGACCACTTGCTCTTGTTAAAGAAGGCTGGGAGAGACCTCTTCATGAGCCTAAACAAGACATAGTGGACTATGTACTTGGCCTTCGCTCAAGGATGGCAGAGTACATGGAAAAGGCAAGTAAAAACCTTGAGGCCAGCCAACAACTCCAGAAGTTGTGGTATGACCAAAAGGCTGCACTGGTTGAATTTCAACCAGGGCAGCAAGTCTGGGTTCTGGAGCCTGTGGCTCCCAGGGCACTTCAGGACACATGGAGTGGCCCTTACCCAGTACTAGAGAGGAAGAGTCAGGTCACCTACCTGGTGGACCTGGGCACAAGCAGGAGCCCCAAGAGGGTGATCCATGTGAACTGCCTTAAGCTCTTCCATGACAGGGCTGATGTAAATCTGTTGATGGTAACAGATGAGGACCAGGAAGCTGAGAGTGAACCTCTCCCTGATCTCCTCTCATCAGACCCTAAAGATGGCTCAGTGGATGGAGTGATCTACTCAGACACCCTCTCTAGCCAACAGCAGTCTGACTGTAGGAAGGTCCTGCAACAGTTTGCTGAGCTCTTTTCCCTAACCCCTGGTCAGACACACCTGTGTACCCATGATGTGGACACAGGAGACAGCATGCCTGTCAAAAACAAAATATTTAGACAGTCTGACCAAGTTAAGGAAAGCATCAAGGTGGAAGTCCACAAGATGCTGGCATTGGGAGTAATGAAAATGTCACTTACCCAGTGTACATCTGTTTGTGGCATCAGTCGCTGGAGATTCACATGTTCTGCATAGCTCGCCATCTGGTGTTGGGTCGGAGTGTTACAAGTTGTTTTTCTTCGAAGAAGTCTTTCGAGTCACGGGACCGAGTGACTCCTCCTTCTGTCTCCATTGCGCATGGGCGTCGACTCCATCTTCGATTGTTTTCCCCGCAGAGGGTGAGGTAGGAGTTGTGTTGTAGTAATAGTGCCCATGCAATGGAGTGACTAAGTATGTACCTATTTAAGGTTAAAATTATATATATACAAATGTACAAAGTTGAAGCTAACTTCCGAACTGCTACAGGCTCCCGGGGAGGCGGGTGGGCACATGTGAATCTCCAGCGACTGATGCCACGAACAGATGTACACTGGGTAAGTGACATTTTCAGTTCGATGGCATCTGTCGCTGTAGATACACATGTTCTGCATAGATTAGTAAGCAGTTATCTCCCCAAAAGCGGTGGCTCAGCCTGTAGGAATGGAAGTGGTTTGAAATAATGTTCTTAACACGGCTTGACCTACTGTGGCTTGCTGTGCGGATAGCACGTCTACACAGTAGTGCTTGGTGAACGTGTGTGGCGTAGACCATGTGGCTGCCTTACATATTTCTTGCATTGGGATGTTTCCTAGAAAGGCCATGGTAGCACCTTTTTTTCTGGTTGAGTGTGCCCTTGGTGTAATGGGCAGTTGTCGTTTTGCTTTAAGGTAGCAGATTTGGATGCATTTAACTATCCATCCGGCTATACCTTGTTTTGATATTGGGTTTCCTGCATGAGGTTTTTGGAATGCAATAAATAGTTGTTTAGTCTTTCTGATGTTTTTCATTCTGTCAATGTAGTACATTAATGCTCTTTTGACATCTAATGTATGTAGTGCCCTCTCAGCTACGGAATCTGGCTGTGGGAAGAACACTGGTAGTTCCACTGTTTGATTTAGGTGGAACGGTGAAATAACCTTTGGTAAAAATTTAGGATTAGTCCTTAGGACGACTTTATTTTTGTGTAGTTGTATAAAAGGTTCTTGTATTGTAAACGCCTGAATTTCGCTTACTCTTCTTAGAGACGTAATGGCGATGAGAAATGCAACCTTCCAGGTTAGGAACTGTATTTCGCAAGAGTGCATGGGTTCAAAAGGTGGACCCATGAGTCTTGTTAAGACAACATTTAAGTTCCATGAAGGAACAGGTGGTGTTCTTGGTGGTATAATTCTTTTAAGGCCTTCCATGAATGCTTTAATGACTGGTATCCTATATAGGGAAGTTGAATAGGTAGTCTGCAGGTATGCAGATATTGCTGCAAGGTGTATTTTAATGGAAGAGAAGGCTAGGTTAGATTTTTGTAAGTGAAGCAAGTAACCCACTACATCCTTTGGAGTTGCGTGTAAAGGTTGAATCTGATTATGATGGCAGTAGCAAACAAACCTCTTCCATTTACTTGCATAGCAGTGCCTAGTGGACGGCCTTCTGGCTTGCTTTATGACTTCCATACATTCTTGGGTAAGTTGTAAGTGTCCGAATTCTAGGATTGTGAGGATCCTGAGGACTCTCTAAAGTGCTGAGAGCACCCTCTTCCTCCTCACACAGAGTTGAGGCCCCCTGGTCCCTCCTGGGTCCAGCCAGCGCCATTTTGACACAAAACAAATATTTCTCTTAACCAAGGCTTGTTGGCGACTTCAACACGAAATCACGTTATCATCCATCTTCACGTCGTGGGACATCTTTTGCATCATGCAGGAACTCACTTGCATCTTCCTAGAGTGCATTTCTGCAGTCTTCGTCCAACCGGGGACTCCTCTTTTGCGCCCTCTTCTGGGTTGGCAGGGGCTCCTGTCCTTCCTGGAACTTCTTTCGACTTCTGGACTTGGTCTTTTGCAGGTCTTCAGGTCCAGGAATCCAGCAGTTGTTGTTTGCAGACTTGGTTGGTTACTGCAATATCCCAATCACGAGGTTTAGTGTGTCCTAAGGAAACTTGCAGTACCTAACTCCTGCTTTCTGGGCTCTGGGGTGGGGTAATTTACTTACCTTTACTGTATTCTTACCCTCCCAGCGATTCTGCACACACTACACTTGTCTAGGGGGGAATTTGTGATTTGCATTTCACTTTTAGTATATGGTTTGTGTTGACCCTAGACCTATTTTCTCCCATTGCATTCTATAGCATTTCCTACTGTTTGCACTACCTTATGATTATTTACTTGTCTAATCTGATGTCTAGTGTATATATTGTGTATAATACTTACCTCCAGAAGGAGTATTGTCTTTAAGATACTTTTGGTACTGTGTCACCCAAATAAATACCTTTATTTTTGTTAACAGAGTATAAGTACTGTGTAACTATAAGTGGTATTGCAAGAGTGTAGGAATTTGGCCCTGTATGAGCTAGTTCAAAGTAAGGAATAGCATGCACAGAGTCCAAGGGTTCCCCTTAGAGGTAAGATAGTGGCAAAAAGAGATAATACTAATGCTCTATTTTGTGGTAGTGTGGTCGAGCAGTAGACTTATCAAAGGAGTAGTGTTAAGCATTTGTTGTACATACACACAGGCAATAAATGAGGAACACACACTCAGAGACAATTTCAGGCCAATAGGTTGTTGTATAGAAAAATATCTTTTTTTAGTTTATTTTAATAACCACAGGTTCAAATTCTACATGTAATATCTCATTTGAAAGGTATTGCAGGTAAGTACTTTAGGAACTTTGAATAATCACAATAGCATATATACTTTTTACATAAAACACATTTAGCTGTTTTAAAAGTGGACACACTGCAATTTTCAACAGTTCCTGGGGGAGGTAAGTTATTGTTAGTTCTTGCAGGTAAGTAAACCACCTACGGGGTTCAAATTGGGGTCCAAGGTAGCCCACTGTTGGGGGTTCAGAGCAACCCCAAAGTTACCACACCAGCAGCTCAGGGCCGGTCAGGTGCAGAGGTCAAAGAGGTGCCCAAAACACATAGGCTTCAATGGAGAAGGGGGTGCCCCGGTTCCAATCTGCCAGCAGGTAAGTACTCGCGTCTTCGGAGGGCAGACCAGGGGGGTTTTGTAGGGCACCGGGGGGGACACAAGCCAGCACAGATAGTACACCCTCAGCAGCACTGGGGCGGCCGGGTGCAGTGTGCAAACACGCGTCGGGTTTTCAATAGGTTTCAATGAGAGACCAAGGGGTCTCGTCAGGCGATGCAGGCAGGCAAGGGGAAGGGGGGGGGGGGGGGCTTCTCGGAGTAGCCACCACCTGGGCAAGAGAGAGGGCCTCCTGGGGGTCACTCCTGCACTGGAGTTCCGATCCTTCAGGTCCTGGGGGCTGCGGGTGCAGGGTCTTTTCCAGGCGTTGGGATTTTGGATTCAGACAGTTCGGTCAGGGGGAGCCTCGGGATTCCCTCTGCAGGCGTCGCTGTGGGGGTTCAGGGGGGGGACAACTTTGGTTACTCACAGTTTTGGAGTCGCCGGGGGATCCTCCCTGGAGCGTTGTTCTCAGGAGTTTCTTGGTCTTTTGGAAGCAGGGCAGTCCTCTGAGGATTCAGAGGTCGCTGGTCCTGGGGAAAGCGTCGCTGGAGCAGTTTTCTTCTGAAGGAGGGAGACAGGCCGGTAGGGCTGGGGCCACAGCAGTTGGTGTCTCCGTCTTCTCTGCAGGGGTTTTTCAGCTCAGCAGTCCTCTTCTTCGTAAGTTGCAGGAAACTGAGTTCCTAGGATCTGGGGAGCCCCTAAATACTGAATTTAGGGGTGTGTTTAGGTCTGGGAGGGCAGTAGCCAATGGCTACTGTCCTTGAGGGTGGGTACACCCTCTTTGTGCCTCCTCCCTGAGGGGAGGGGGGCACATCCCTATTCCTATTGGGGGAATCCTCCTTCTACAAGATGGAGGATTTCTAAAAGTCAGAGTCACCTCAGCTCAGGACACCTTAGGGGCTGTCCTGACGGGCCAGTGACTCCTCCTTGTTTTTCTCATTATCTCTCCTGGACTTGCCGCCAAAAGTGGGGGCTGGGTCCAGGGGGCGGGCATCTCCACTAGCTGGAGTGCCCTGGGGCATTGTAACACGAAGCTTGAGCCTTTGAAGCTCACTGCTAGGTGTTACAGTTCCTGCAGGGGGAGGTGTGAAGCACCTCCACCCAGAGCAGGCTTTGTTTCTGTCCTCAGAGAGCACAAAGGCTCTCACCGCATGGGGTCAGAAACTCGTCTCTCAGCAGCAGGCTGGCACAGACCAGTCAGCCCTGCACTGAACAATTGGGTAAAATACAGGGGGCATCTCTAAGATGCCCTCTGTGTGCATTTTTTAATAAATCCAACACTGGCATCAGTGTGGGTTTATTATTCTGAGAAGTTTGATACTAAACTTCCCAGTATTCAGTGTAGCCATTGTGGAGCTGTGGAGTTCGTTTTTGACAGACTACCAGACCATATATTCTTATGGCTACCCTGCACTTACAATGTCTAAGGTTTTGTTTAGACACTGTAGGGGCATAGTGCTCATGCACCTATGCCCTCACATGTGGTATAGTGCACCCTGCCTTAAGGCTGTAAGGCCTGCTAGAGGGGTGATTTACCTATGCCACAGGCAGTGTGAGGTTGGCATGGCACCCTGAGGGGAGTGCCATATCAACTTAGTCATTTTCTCCCCACCAGCACACACAAGCTGGCAAGCAGTGTGTCTGTGCTGAGTGAGGGGTCCCCAGGGTGGCATAAGACATGCTGCAGCCCTTAGAGACCTTCTCCGGCATCAGGGCCCTTGGTACCAGGGGTACCAGTTACAAGGGACTTACCTGGGTGCCAGGGTTGTGCCAATTGTGGAGACAATGGTACATTTTAGGTGAAAGAACACTGGTGCTGGGGCCTGGTTAGCAGGGTCCCAGTACACTTCTCAGTCAAGTCAGCATCAGTATCAGGCAAAAAGTGGGGGGTAACTGCAACAGGGAGCCATTTCTTTACAAAGAGCTTTGCATGTCTCCTAGTTCAGCCTACGCTGCTCTGCTATAGCTACCTCTATCAGCCTAAGCTGCTCGAACACTACTACTTCACTAATAAGGGATAACTGGACCTGGTATAAGGTGTAAGTACCCAAGGTAACCACTACAAACCAGGCCAGCCTCCAACATCCAGACTACTCTAAGCAGTTAATTGTGAAGACAGATGCCTCTGAACATGGGATAGGAGCAGTCCTGTCTCAGACCAATAGTAATGGCCATGACCAGCCTGTTGCTTTCATTAGCAGGAAATTACTCCCCAGGGAGCAGCGTTAGAGTGACATTGAGAGGGAGGCCTTTGCTGTGGTGTGGTCCCTGAAAAAGTTGAGACCATATTTGTTTGTTACTCACTTTATTGTTCAAACTGAACCCAGACCTCTCAGATGGCTACTGCAAATGAAAGGTGAAAACCCTAAACTTTTGAGGTGGTCCATCTCCGTATAGGGAATGGACTTTGTAGTGGAACACAGACCTGAGACTGCCCATGCCAATGCCGATGGCCATTCCAGGTTTTTCCACTTAGACAATGAAGACTCTTCTTGGGAAAGGTGAGTCTCATCCTCTTTCGTTTGGGAGGGAGTTGCGTAGCAAAGTGTCCCTTTTCGCATGGCTATTCCCACCCCACCCCCACTTTTACCCGATATTGATGCTCACTTGACAGTGTGTGCTGGGATCCTGCTAACCAGGCCCCAGCACCAGTTTTCATTTTTGTAGGAAGTTGGCTCTGTATGTGCTATTTCAAAGTAAGGAATAGCATGCACAGAGTCCAAGGGTTCCCCTTAGAGGTAAAATAGTGGTAAAAAATAGATAATACTAATGCTCTATTTTGTGGTAGTGTGGTCGAGCAGTAGGCTTATCCAAGGAGTAGTGTTAAGCATTTGTTGTACATACACATAGACAATAAATGAGGTACACACACTCAGAGACAAATCCAGCCAATAGGTTTTTATATAGAAAAATATCTTTTCTTAGTTTATTTTAAGAACCACAGGTTCAAATTCTACATGTAATATCTCATTCGAAAGGTATTGCAGGTAAGTACTTTAGGAACTTCAA
This sequence comes from Pleurodeles waltl, assembly GCF_031143425.1. Lineage (NCBI taxonomy): Eukaryota > Metazoa > Chordata > Amphibia > Caudata > Salamandridae > Pleurodeles > Pleurodeles waltl. The sequence continues at coordinate 373,193,549 of NC_090450.1, read as the reverse complement.
ATCATCAAAATTGCATGTATACTTTTCAAGTTATTCACAAATAGCTGTTTTAAAAGTGGACACTTAGTGCAATTTTCACAGTTCCTGGGGGAGGTAAGTTTTTGTTAGTTTTACCAGGTAAGTAAGACACTTACAGGGCTTAGTTCTTGGTCCAAGGTAGCCCACCGTTGGGGGTTCAGAGCAACCCCAAAGTCACCACACCAGCAGCTCAGGGCCGGTCAGGTGCAGAGTTCAAAGTGGTGCCCAAAACACATAGGCTAGAATGGAGAGAAGGGGGTGCCCCGGTTCCGGTCTGCTTGCAGGTAAGTACCCGCGTCTTCGGAGGGCAGACCAGGGGGGTTTTGTAGGGCACCGGGGGGGACACAAGTCCACACAGAAATTTCACCCTCAGCGGCGCGGGGGCGGCCGGGTGCAGTGTAGAAACAAGCGTCGGGTTCGCAATGTTAGTCTATGAGAGATCTCGGGATCTCTTCAGCGCTGCAGGCAGGCAAGGGGGGGGTTCCTCGGGGAAACCTCCACTTGGTCAAGGGAGAGGGACTCCTGGGGGTCACTCCTCCAGTGAAAGTCCGGTCCTTCCGGTCCTGGGGGCTGCGGGTGCAGGGTCTCTCCCAGGTGTCGGGACTTGGGACTCAAAGAGTCGCGGTCAGGGGAAGCCTCGGGATTCCCTCTGCAGGCGGCGCTGTGGGGGCTCAGGGGGGACAGGTTTTTGTACTCACAGTCTTAGAGTAGTCCTGGGGTCCCTCCTGAGGTGTTGGATCGCCACCAGCCGAGTCGGGGTCGCCGGGTGCAGTGTTGCAAGTCTCACGCTTCTTGCGGGGAGCTTGCAGGGTTCTTTAAAGCTGCTGGAAACAAAGTTGCAGCTTTTCTTGGAGCAGGTCCGCTGTCCTCGGGAGTTTCTTGTCTTTTCGAAGCAGGGGCAGTCCTCAGAGGATGTCGAGGTCGCTGGTCCCTTTGGAAGGCGTCGCTGGAGCAGGATCTTTGGAAGGCAGGAGACAGGCCGGTGAGTTTCTGGAGCCAAGGCAGTTGTCGTCTTCTGGTCTTCCTCTGCAGGGGTTTTCAGCTAGGCAGTCCTTCTTCTTGTAGTTGCAGGAATCTAATTTTCTAGGGTTCAGGGTAGCCCTTAAATACTAAATTTAAGGGCGTGTTTAGGTCTGGGGGGTTAGTAGCCAATGGCTACTAGCCCTGAGGGTGGGTACACCCTCTTTGTGCCTCCTCCCAAGGGGAGGGGGTCACAATCCTAACCCTATTGGGGGAATCCTCCATCTGCAAGATGGAGGATTTCTAAAAGTTAGAGTCACCTCAGCTCAGGACACCTTAGGGGCTGTCCTGACTGGCCAGTGACTCCTCCTTGTTTTTCTCATTATTTTCTCCGGCCTTGCCGCCAAAAGTGGGGCCTGGCCGGAGGGGGCGGGCAACTCCACTAGCTGGAGTGTCCTGCTGGGTTGGCACAAAGGAGGTGAGCCTTTGAGGCTCACCGCCAGGTGTGACAATTCCTGCCTGGGGGAGGTGTTAGCATCTCCACCCAGTGCAGGCTTTGTTACTGGCCTCAGAGTGACAAAGGCACTCTCCCCATGGGGCCAGCAACATGTCTCGGTTTGTGGCAGGCTGCTAAAACTAGTCAGCCTACACAGATAGTCGGTTAAGTTTCAGGGGGCACCTCTAAGGTGCCCTCTGTGGTGTATTTTACAATAAAATGTACACTGGCATCAGTGTGCATTTATTGTGCTGAGAAGTTTGATACCAAACTTCCCAGTTTTCAGTGTAGCCATTATGGTGCTGTGGAGTTCGTGTTTGACAAACTCCCAGACCATATACTCTTATGGCTACCCTGCACTTACAATGTCTAAGGTTTTGTTTAGACACTGTAGGGGTACCATGCTCATGCACTGGTACCCTCACCTATGGTATAGTGCACCCTGCCTTAGGGCTGTAAGGCCTGCTAGAGGGGTGTCTTACCTATACGGCATAGGCAGTGAGAGGCTGGCATGGCACCCTGAGGGGAGTGCCATGTCGACTTACTCGTTTTGTCCTCGCTAGCACACACAAGCTGGCAAGCAGGGTGTCTGTGCTGAGTGAGAGGTCTCCAGGGTGGCATAAGACATGCTGCAGCCCTTAGAGACCTTCCTTGGCATCAGGGCCCTTGGTACTAGAAGTACCAGGTACAAGGGACTTATCTGGATGCCAGGGTCTGCCAATTGTGGATACAAAAGTACAGGTTAGGGAAAGAACACTGGTGCTGGGGCCTGGTTAGCAGGCCTCAGCACACTTTCAATTGTAAACATAGCATCAGCAAAGGCAAAAAGTCAGGGGGCAACCATGCCAAGGAGGCATTTCCTTACAATTTTCCTAAACTGTACCATTGTTTCCACAATTGGCACACCCCTGGCACACAGCTAAGTCCCTTGTAAAAGGTACCAGTGGTACCAAGGGCTTTGTGACCAGAGGGTCCCTAAGGGCTGCAGCATTTACTGTGCCACCCTAAGGGACTCTTCACCAAACACATGCACACTGCCACTGCCGCTTGTGTGTGCTGGTGAGGAGACAAAGGTAAAGTTGATATGGAATCCCCCTCAGCGTGTCAAGCCCACCAACCACTACCTGTGGTACAGTAAGTCATCCCTCTAGCAGGCCTTACAGTCCTAAGGCACTATACCAGAGGTGGGGGCACAGCTGCATGAGTAATATGCCTCTACAGTGTCTAAGTCCATTCTTAGACATTGAAAGTGCAGTGTGGCCACGTTAAGTACATGGGCTAGGCAGTTTGTCATTACGATATCCACAGGTCCAAGATGGCCTCACTGAAGGCTGGGAAGTTTGGTATCAAACCTCTCAGCACAATAAACCCACACGGATGCCGGTGCCGGATTTATTGTACAATGCACCTAGAGGGCATCTAAGAGATGCCTCTAAGAGATGCCCCCTGTATTTTAACCAACCCTTTAGGGTAATGCTGACCAGTCTGCCACTAGAAGACGAATTTCTGACCCAATGACATGAGGGCCTTTGCGCCCTCTTGAGTCATAAACAAAGTCCGTTCTGGGTGGAGGTACTTCACACCTCCCCCTCGAACACTTGGCAGTGAGCCTCAAGGGTTCAGGCCTCCTGTTATAGTGACCCTGGGCACTCCAGCTAGTGGAGAAGAACCCTCCCCTTCCATCCACCCCTCCCTGACAAAGGCCCACTTTTCCCAGCAAGTCCGGTGGGAAAATTAAGAAAGAACAGGGAGGAGTGATGAGTCGGCTGGGATCACCCCAAAGGTGTCCAGAGCTGAAGTGAACCCTGATCCCTCCATCTTGGCTTGGAGGACAGGGACCAATAGGGTTAGGAATGTGCCCCCTTCCCGAAAGGGAGTGGTTACAGGAAGGGTGTAGACACCCTCAGGAACAGTAGCCATGGCTACTGCCCTCTGATCCCTGCAATGCCCCTAAATTTGGATTTAAAGGCTCCCCTTAACAGAGCTCACCAGATCCCTGGCGACCTCAATAAGAAGAAAAAAAAGAAAGGAGGACTGCTAAGCTGAACCCCCTGCAGTGAAAACTCCAGACATCACCTAACTTGGCCCCATCCCTACAGGCCTGTCTGTAGTTTCAAGGACTCTGATATCAAAAGGCAACGCACCTAGCAGGACCAGCGACCTCTCCAAACCTCCAGAGGTCTGCCTACACACCAGATGACAAAGAAGTCCCAAGGACAGCTGCCCTGTCCAGAAGAAACCTTCCAAAAGTACTCTAGAACAGCCCCTGATCCGTGATTCCTGTCCATTCTGTACCCGACGCCCAAGGCCTGTTTCCAGGTGGCCCACGGATTCAGAGCAGGTCCCCAGACGATTCTGACCTTGTGTCCACCCTGGGTTGACCCCCTCCTGTCCAACACAATATCAGAAGCCTAAATCCAAAGGACCACCCCTGACCGAGAGAGAACTGGACCAAGATTCACAACACCAAAATGTACCCCTACACCCGCAACCCCCTGGACTTGGGGAATCCGACCACTGGTCCAGCAAAGTTCAGCAGGTGGCCCTCCTCCTTGTGGAGGGCCACCTGCTGTCTCCCAGCCTGTGGTCTCCCGGAACAGACTCCCTGGACCCAGCCTGCAGCATCTTTGTGAGCCCTGAAGCATTAGGAGCTCGACGCTGTGTTTGCACCCTGCACCCGACGGCCCCTGTGTCTCTGAGGGTTTGTGCTTGGTGCGGACCTGTGGCCCCACTGGTGCTCACCTAAACCCCCCAGGTGTGCCCTCCGAAGTCGCAGGTTCTTACCTGCCAACAGATCTGTTTCTGAGTGACCCCAGTCTCCACAGGACCCCATTCAAAACTTAACTACAACTTTGACCTATGTACCCGGTGGACCCCATGTTGCTGGTGGTGTGAGATTGGGGTCATCCTGAACCCCAACCAGTGGGCAGCCTAACCCCCAGGGACGGGAACTGTAAGTTGAGTGCTTATCTCAAAACTGCACTGAAGGATCCGACCTCCAGTGCAGGAGCGACCCCCCCAGGTGGCCCTCTCCCTTACCCAGGTGGTGGCTACCCCGAGGAGCCCCCCACTTGCCTGCGTCGCTGAAGAGACCCCTTGGTCTCCCATTGAGACCTATTGCGAACCAGACGCTTGTTTGCACACTGCACCTGGCCGCCCCCCGTGCCGCTGAAGGTGTACTTTTTGTGCTGACTTCTGTCCCCCCTGGTGCCCTACAAAACCCCCCTGGTCTGCCCTCCGAAGACGCGGGTACTTACCTGCTGGCAGACTGGAACCGGGGCACCCCCTTCTTCATTGAAGCCTATGCGTTTTGGGCACCACTTTGACTTCTGCACCTGACCGGCCCTGAGCTGCTGGTGTGGTAACTTTGGGGTTGCCCTGAACCCCCAATGGTGGGCTACCTTGGACCCAACTTTGAACCCCGTAGGTGGTTTACTTACCTGCAAAAACTAACAAACACTTACCATCCCCAGGAACTGTTGAAAATTGCACTGTCTAGTTTTAAAATAGCTATATGTCATTTGTGTGAAAACTGTATATGCTATTTTGCTAATTCAAAGTTCCTAAAGTTCCTAAGTGAAGTACGATTCATTTAAAGTATTGTTTGTAAATCTTGAACCTGTGGTTCTTAAAATATACTAAGAAAATATATTTTTCTATACAAAAACCTAATGACCTGGAATTGTCTCTGAGTGTGTGTTCCTCATTTATTGCCTGTGTGTGTACAACAAATGCTCAACACTACCCTCTGATGAGCCTACTGCTCGACCACACTACCAAAAAATAGAGCATTAGAATTCTCTCTTTTTGCCACTATGTTACCTCTAAGGGGAACCCTTGGACTCTGTGCATGCTATTTCTGACTTTGAAATAGTACATACAGAGCCAACTTCCTACACTGGGATTCTGGTTAGCAGGATCCCAGTAAACACAGTCAAAACACAATGACATCAGGCAAAACGTGGGGGTAACCATGCCAAAAAGAGGGTACTTTCCTACATTTTGGGCAAAAATTAAAAGGAGTGTAGGAAGCTGGCTCTGTATATACTATATCAAAATGAGATTATAGTGTGCACAGAGTCCAGCGGTTTCCCCAGAGGCTTAACAGAGGCTTAACTAGATAATACTAGTGCTCTCTTTTGTGGTAGTGTGGTTGAGCAGTTAGGCTCAGAGGACAGTGCAAAGCACTTGTACACACACCAGCAATAAATGAAGCACACACTCAATGACTAACTCCAGGGCAATTGTTTCTATATAAAAAAAAAACTGGATTTTGTTACTTTATTTCTAGAACCACAAAATTCAGGTTGCAAGTAAGTACATTTGCAAGTAAGTTTCCAACATATGTATCAATACCACTTTGTTTCAATTTGGCAAGTTAAACGGTTTTCAAATAAATAGCAATAATCTGTTTTAGAAGTTGACAGTGCAATTTTCTGAAACAGTTCTAGGGGAGAGCTAAGTACAAGACTTACATTTCCAGTCTCCGGACGGTAGAATGTCCACAGGTTGGGTTTCAAGTTAACCCCAAACAACCACCACCAGAGACACAGGGCCGGCCGCAGAGGTCACCGTTGAGGTCAACTTAACATACACTCCTATGGTGACTGGGGAACTTGGAACCAAGCCTGCTTGCAGGTAAGTACCTGGGTCTTTGGAGGGTAGACCTGGTGGGTTTAGAGGAGCGCCGGAGGCCACAGGTCAGCACCAAACACACACCCTCAGCAGCGCAAGGGTGGCTGGGTGCAAACACAGCATCGGGCTCCCAATACTTTCCTATAGGGGGACCCTGGGGGTCACAAAGATGCTACATGCTAAGTCCAGGGGGTCGGTTCCGGGAAACCAAAGGCCACCTGCTGGATGTTGCGTACTGAAGGTCGGATTCCCAAAGGACAGAGGGGTGCAAGGGTACCCTTAGGCGTTGGGAATCTTCACCTGATTCCCTCGCATCAGGGGGGTCCTCCGGATTTAGGCTGCAGACGTCGTCATGTTGGACAGGAGAGATCAACTCAGTGTGAATATTAGGTCACAATCACCTGAGAGCCAACTCTAGTCAGTTGGGGTACCTGGACATGGGCAGTGGGCGTCAGGTGCAGAGTGGGCAGGACTCTTGAATCTGGGGTGCTTCTTGAGTCTATTGGAGTTTCTTTCTGGACAGGGCTGCTGTCCACTGGAGTTCTTGGTCCTCTGGGGTGCAGGCAGTCCTCTTGAGGCTTTTAAGAGGTCGCCGGTCCTGCAGGATAAGTCGCCTTCTTGTAGCAGGACTTCAGAAGCTGAAGACAGGTCTGTACGGATGGGGGCAAGTCAGTTGGTGTCTTCAGTCTCTCTGCTGGTGGTCAGCTTAGCTGTCCTCCTTTCTTCTAGTCTTCTTCATGAGGTCATCAGGAATCTGACAGGCTAGGTTTGGGGGAGCGATTAAATCCTGGATTTAGAGACGTTACGGAGATCAGTAGCCAATGGCTACTGTTCATGAGGGGTGACCACATCCTTCTGGTGTCCACTATCTCTGGGGAGGGAGACACAGACCTAACCCTACTGATCCCTGTCCTCCAAACCAAGTTGGGGAATTCTGCAAGGAGGTGGTCACTTCAGCTCTGGACACCTTAGGGGCTGTCACAGCTGAAGTGGTCACTCCTTGTTTTCCCTAATTTTCCCACGCGACTTGATGCCAAAAGGGGGCTTTGTCTGGGGGCAGGCATCTCCACTAGCGGGAGTGCCCTGGGGGCACTGTAACAAGAGGTCTGAGCCTCTGAGGCTCACCGCCAGGTGTTACAGTTCCTGCAGGGTAGGAGGTGTGAAGTGCAGGCTTTATTTCTGGCCAGAGAAAGCACAAAGGCTCTCACCTCATGTGGTCAAAAACTTGTCTGGAAGTGGCAGGCTGGCACAGACCCATCATTCCTGCACTAGACGTTTGGCTAAAATACAGGGGGCATCTCTCTAAGATGCCCATCTGCCTGCATTTTTCAATAAACCCATCATCAGTGTGGATTTATTGTGCTGAGAAGTTTGATACCAAACTTCCCGGACTTCAGTGAAGCCATTATGAAGCTGTGGAGTTAGTAATGACAAACTCCCAGCCCATATACTCAGTATGGCCACTCTGCACTTACAATGTCTAAGAATAGACTTAGACACTGCTGGGGCTTATTGCTCATGCAACTATGCCCTCACCTGTGGTATAGTGCACCCTGCCATAGGGCTGTAAGGCCTGCTAGAGGGGTGACTTACCTATGCCACAGGCAGTGGTTTGTGGGCATGGCACCCTGAGGGGAGTGCCATGTCGACTTAGTCTTTTTATTCCCACTAGCACACACAAGCTGGCAAGCAGTGTGTCTGTGCTGAGCGAGGGGTCCCCAGAGTGGCATAAGACATGCTGCAGCCCTTAGAGACCTTCCCTGGCATCAGGGCCCTTGGTACCAGGGGTACCAGTTACAAGGGACTTACCCAGATGCCAGGGTGTGCCAATTGTGGAAACAAAGGTACAGGTTAGGGAAAGAACACTGGTGCTGGGGCCTGGTTAGCAGGCCTCAGCACACTTTCAAATCATAACTTGGCATCAGCAAAGGCAAAAAGTCAGGGGGTAACCATGCCAAGGAGGCATTTCCTTACAGCGCCTATGTGTTTTGGGCACCTCTTTGACCTCTGCACCTGACCGGCCCTGAGCTGCTGGTGTGGTAACTTTGGGGTTACCTTGAACCCCCAACAGTGGGCTGCCTATGCCCAGGAACTGAGACTTGTAAGTGTCTTACTTACCTCCCAAACTAACCTTTACTTACACCCCCCCACCCCCACCGGAACTGTTGATTTTTGCACTGTCTACTTTTAAAATAGCTTATTGCCATTTTAACAAAGACTGTATATGATATTGCTTTTATTCAAAGTTCCTAACTTACCTGTGTGACGTACCTTGCATTGTATGTGTTTACTGCAAATCTTGGGGCTCCTCTGAAAGTAATATGTTACATAGGGTGGAATATCAAGGGCTATGCAAACAGACCACAGCCAAGTTCTGGGATATCCGGCTGAATCAATTTAAAGCCCAAGATGAAGATGCAGTTTGATACCACAAAACATGTGAAAGGGTTCACAATCTTCAATCACTGCCTATAACCGTTCCCCCAATACATGTTTTTTTTTTATTTTTTATGTGTATTATGTTTCCTTCTGCTAACAACTGCAAGGGGGTGCTTCCCACGCTCACAAATCTGTACTCCTCCTCAGATGGGAAAGGACTCCACATGGTAGCACAGTTGGGGGGGATGGGGGTTTACTTGTTTGATAACTTTGCTCATCTCTAGATGCAACCCTGTGACATGTTTGCTACTATGTACAAGTGTTTTACATGAAACCTAATATTGCATGACCTTGTTATGCTCAGTCATGGATATGTATAGCTGCTGCCATCCTGCGTTCATAACCAGCTATGTATGTTATCACTTATTATAACATTTATGTCTAATAAAACGCAGTAAACTACATTTAAAAAAAAAAATGGTAGTACTAGAATACTCAAATTACTAGTGTTTAAACAAACCAATACAATTATACTACCCCGCACAAGATCAGTTCTGTTCATACAACTTACCTAAGAGACTGTTCTGCTGCATGTGCTGCTACAGTAGATATGACCGGAGATTGAGCTCTGGTGGCTGACACAGTTGCAACAACACTAGGACACAGCGATGTGGAGGTGGTCACAGGGGGTCTGGACTGTAAGGAAATTTTAAACATCCACACATTAGATGTCTCGCAAACTCAAGGTCTTATTATTCACTCTCTGGTGCATGATCCATTTAAATGACAGAAATGTAATGCTCAGTAGCAATTATAACTATGATTTCAGAGCAGTTGACTGTATATAAATTAACTAAATGATGAATAATGAAAAAGGTCAAATCAAATCATTAACATTTACAAAGCGCGCTACTCAGCCGTGCGGGTCTCAAGGCGCTAGGGGAAAAAAAAGGGGGGGGAAGGGGGGGGGGATTACTGCTGCTCGAAAAGCCAGGTTTTTAGGAGTCTCCGGAATGCGGAGTGGTCCTGGGTGGCCCTGAGGCTGGTGGGGAGGGAGTTCCAGATCTTGGCTGCCAGGAAGGAGAAAGATCTCCCACCCGCCGTGGAGCGGCGGATGCGAGGGACGGCAGCGAGCGCGAGGACAGAGGAACGGAGGAGGCGGGTGGGGACGTAGAAGCTGAGGCGTCGGTTGAGGTATTCCGGTCCCTTGTTGTGGAGGGCTTTGTGTGCGTGCAAGTCGTCCCAAGCAGATGGGGTGTTGCCGAGGATGAGGACTTCCGTTTTGTCAGAGTTCAGCTTTAGGCGGCTGAGCCTCATCCAATCTGCGACGTCCTTCATACCCTCTTGTAGGTTGGTCTTGGCGCTGGCGGGGTCCTTGGTGAGGGAGAGTATAAGTTGGGTGTCGTCGGCGTAGGAGGTGATGATGATGATGTTGTGCTTGCGTACGATGTCGGCGAGGGGGCTCATGTAGACATTGAAGAGTGTCGGGCTGAGCGATGAGACTTGAGGTACGCCGCAGATGATCTCGGTGGTGTCTGAGCGAAACGGTGGGAGGTAAACTCTTTGGAAACGGTTTAAGAGGAAGGAGGCGATCCAGTCCAGGGCCTGGTCTTGGATCCCGGTGGAGCGGAGGCGGGTGATTAGTGTGCGGTGACAGACGGTGTCGAAGGCAGCCGAGAGGTACTTATAAGACCAGTTCTCTATCATGAAGTGTACCCAAGATCTATCTACCAACACTACATAATTGTGCCTCCATGGACAATCCCAGAACACTAAACTGTAGAGATTTTCTTACCCTGCATTACAAAAATAAATACAGTCTGTGCTCCAAATTCCTTCATCATTTAATCCTTGAAATCACCAGGCATCTCAAATATCAACACCCATTAAAAACAAATTACAAATGGGATTTATACCACACTGCAGTGGTACCTATTCCTGTAAATGAGAGACTAAGTCACTACCTTCACTCTGCCCCTTTTAGGGGCCTTCCCCTCATCTAAAAAAATAGTGGGTTAGGAGCTTTTGGTTAATGTAGGGAAGTACCCTCTTTTTGGCATGGTTACCTCCACTTTTTGCCGGCTGTCAGTGGGTTTTGACTGTGTTCACTGGGATCCTACTAAACAGGACCTCACTGACTGTGCTCTCTCCCTCTAAATTTGGTTTCTCGGGACCTGGCACACCCCACAATTGGCAGACTGATGCCACCTTATAAGTCTCTAGTATATGGTACATAGGTACCCAGGGCATTGGAACACCACAGGTTCCCCATAAGCTGTAGCATGTATTGTGCCACCCATGGGAGCCCATGCAAAATGGGTCTACAGGCCTGCCATTACAGCCTGCTTAAAAAGGTGCATGCACCCTTTCACTACAGGCCACTGCACCAGGTCACAGTAAGTCACACCTATGGTAGGCCTTCCGAGACCAGAGGGCAGTGTGCAGGTACCGGACACCCCTGCATGAGCATAGGTGCCCCTACGAACTCCAGTTCCATTTCCCCAGACTTTTGAAGTGCAGGGAAGCCATTTTACCCATGTACTGGACACCTGTGACTAGCAACATAATGATAACTCCGAACCTGGGCATGTTTGGTATCAAACAAGTTGGAATCATACCCCAATAATGTTGCCAATATTGGTTGTAGGATTCCATGCACTGGGGGCTCCTTAGAGCACCCCCAGCATTTCTCCTACCGGCTTTCTGGGGGTTTTCGGGCAGCCTGCACTGCTACCACCCCAAAGACAGGTTTCTGCCCTCCTACTGCTTGACCAGCTCAGGTAGAGAAAGGCAGAACAAAGGATTTCCTTTGGAGAGGGAAGCATCACCCTCTCCCTTTGGAAATAGGAGTTACATGGCTTGGGAGGGGTAGCCTCCCCAAGCCACCGGTATGCTTTGAATGGCACATTTGGTGCCCTCAATGCATAAACTGGTTTGCACTAGTCCAGGGACCTCTGTCCCTGCTCTGGCACGAAATTGGACCATGGAAAGGGAAGTGACAACTCCCCTGTCCATCACCACCACAGGGATGGTGCCCAGAGCTTCTCCAGTTGGCTATTTGTTTTTGTCATCTTGAATCCAAGGTGGGCAGAAGCCCCAGGGAGCATCTGAGTGGCCAGGTCAGGCATTGTCACAGCCCCCTCCGGTTAGGTGGTCACCCTGCTAGGTGACCAATCCCCCTCTTCCTGGGCTATATAGGGTCTTCCTCTTGGGTGGGTCCTCAGATTCGACATGCAAGATTCCATCAGGACTCCTCTGCTTCGTTTACTTCATCTTTTGGCAACTGGGACTGCAACTGAACCCTCCAGGAACCGACAATCTGCAACTCCAGTGAGAACTCTGCAGCACTGTTTCTCCAGCTCCTTCCGGCAACTGCAACATTTCCCTGAATGTGCATCCTTTGATGGTGACGAATCTTCAGCCTGCGCAACAAGGAATCTACCTTGGAGTGAAGGAGTCACTCCCCTGCATCTGCAGGTACCAACTGCAATGACGACCGGCTGTGAGGATCCTCTCTCCTCTGGAAGTGCATGGATCCTGCATCATGGGTGGTGGTCTAGAGTGGTCCTTTGTCCTCTCTACCAGCTGGTCAACTTGGGAGACTGTAAGCCCTTGCTTCTCCTTGCAAGACAGTAACCCACTTTTGTAGCTACCCAGGCTTGTTTGTTCCTCCTCCAAGGGATCTTCAGGCTTCACATATCTCCGGCCTCCAGCAAGGTTCCCTGCCAAGCACAATCTCTTGTCTGCTGCTCCAGCAATGTGGAGTTCCTCTTCATATGTGCTGAGTGGGCCTCACTGAGACTCCTCTGCTTCCTGCCTGTGGCGGCCTGCCTCCTCTTCTTGGGACTCTCCCAGCTGCTGAAGGTCACCTCGGACTCCCCTCCTTGGGTAGAGTCCCCTGGGCATTGCGGGTCCTCTTCAGCCTTGCAAAATCTTCTCCTCCGACTCGTGCATTTGCCAAGGCTTGTTGGTGAATTTCCAGCACCACTGACTGACTGCATCACGACCACCGATGTGGGACATCACTTGCATCACTTCTGGAAGGACTCTTCTGCTTCTGTGCTGCAATGCTGACTTTCTTCAACCACCATCGACCTAGTCCTGCATCCACAGAAGGGTCGGTAGTGACTCCTGCCACGTGGGCACTCCAACTGGACTTGGGGCCCTTATTTTGCAGGACCTCTTCTGACACAATCCACCTTTGGTTTCTTCCAGTCTTGCACAGTCCTTTTCCAAAGTTCTCCTGTTGGTATGGGGAAAAAATCAGGTACCTACTGCTTATCTCCTTTTGGGGTGTGGGGGGATGGGGGCAAAATTACCCTGGTACTTACCTTTTTAGGGTCCCTAGTTCCTCCAACTCCCCTCTGCCGATTCCACTTCCTTGGGTGGGGGACTGCCTTTCATATTCCTCACTATTTGCTATTGGTTATCCTATTTGCTTTTGCTTTCTATACTAATCAATGTCTTCTATTGTGTGTATAATAGTGTGTTTACTCACCTCCTAGAGGAGTATTTCCTATACAGTATTTTAGTATTTGTGTTATAAAATTTAAAGGTACTTTTATTATATTAACATTGTGTGGTTCTTTTGTGTGTGCAAGTGCTGTGTGACTGTAGTGGTGTTGCATAAGCTTTGCGTGTCTCCTAGATACGTCTTGGCTGCTCATTAACCCCTTCGCTGCCAGGCCTTTTCCCCCTCCTGTGCCAGGCCTTTTTTTGCCTATTTGGGGCAGTTCGCGCTTAGGCCCTCATAACTTTTTGTCCACATAAGCTAACCAAGCCAAATTTGCGTCCTTTTTTTCCAACATCCTAGGGATTCTAAAGGTACCCAGACTTTGTGGGTTCCCCTGAAGGAGGCCAAGAAATTGGCCAAAATACAGTGAAAATTTCGTTTTGTTCAAAAAAATTGGAAAAAGGGGCTGCAGAAGGCGGCTTGTGGTTTTTCCCCTGAAAATGGCATCAACAAAGGGTTTGCGGTGCTAAACTCAGCAGCTTCCCAGCTTTCAGGAACAGGCAGACTTGAATCCAAAAACCCAATTTTTCAACACAATTTTGGCATTTTACTGGGGCATACCCCATTTGTGCAATTTTTTGTGCTTTCAGCCTCCTTCCAGTCAGTGACAGGAATGGTCATGAAACCAATGCTGGATCCCAGAAACCTAAACATTTCTGAAAAGTAGACAAAATTCTGAATTCAGCAAGGGGTCATTTGTGTAGATCCTACAAGGGTTTCCTACAGAAAATAACAGCTGAAAAAGAAAAATATTGAAATTGAGGTGAAAAAAACATCAATTTTTCTCTACTTTTTACTCTAACTTTTCCCTGCAATGTCAGATTATCGAAAGCAATATACCGTTACGTCTGCTGGACTCCTCTGGTTGCGGGGATATATAGGGTTTGTAGGTTCATCAAGAACCCGAGGAACCCAGAGCCAATAAATGAGCTGCACCCTGCAGTGCGTTTTCATTCTATACCGGGTATACAGTAATTCATTTGCTGAAATATAAGGAGTAAAAAATAGCTATCAAGAAAACCTTTGCATTTCCAAAAAGGGCACAAGATAAGGTGTTGAGGAGCAGTGGTTATTTGCACATCTCTGAATTCCGGGGTGACCATAGTAGCACGTGAATTACATGGAATTTCTCAAACAGATGTCTTTTTTACACACACCCCTATATTTGGAAGGAATAAATGTAGAGAAAGACAAGGGGCAATAACACTTGTTTTGCTATTCTATGTTCCCCCAAGTCTCCCGATAAAAATGATACCTCACTTGTTTGGGTAGGCCTAGCGCCCGCGACAGGATATGCCCCAAAACACAACGTGGACACATCACAGAAAACAGAGCTGTTTTTAGCAAAGTGACTACCTGTAGATTTTGGCCTCTAGCTCAGCCGCCACCTAGGGAAACCTACCAAACCTGTGCATTTCTGAAAACTAGAGACCTAGGGGAATCCAAGGAGGGGTGACTTGTGTGGCTCGGACTAGGTTCTGTTACCCAGAATCCTTTGCAAACCTCAAAATTTGGCTAAAAAAACACATGTTCCTCACATTTCTGTGGCAGAAAGTTCTGGATTCTGAGAGGAGCGACAAATTTCCTTCCACCCAGCATTCCCCCACGTCTCCCGATAAAAATGATACCTCACTTGTGTGGGTAGGCCTAGCGCCCGCGACAGGATATGCCCCAAAACACAACCTGGACACATCACAGAAAACAGAGCTGTTTTTAGCAAAGTGACTACCTGTAGATTTTGGCCTCTAGCTCAGCCGCCACCTAGGGAAACCTACCAAACCTGTGCATTTCTGAAAACTAGAGACCTAGGGGAATCCAAGGAGGGGTGACTTGTGTGGCTCGGACCAGGTTCGGTTACCCAGAATCCTTTGCAAACCTCAAAATTTGGCTAAAAAACACATGTTCCTCACATTTCTGTGGCAGAAAGTTCTGGAATCTGAGAGGAGACACAAATTTCCTTCCACCCAGCGTTCCCCCACGTCTCCCGATAAAAATGATACCTCACTTGTGTGGGTAGGCCTAGCGCCCGCGACAGGATATGCCCCAAAACACAACGTGGACATATCACAGAAAACAGAGCTGTTTTTAGCAAAGTGACTACCTGTAGATTTTGGCCTCTAGCTCAGCCGCCACCTAGGGAAACCTACCAAACCTGTGCATTTCTGAAAACTAGAGACCTAGGGGAATCCAAGGAGGGGTGACTTGTGTGGCTCGGACCAGGTTCGGTTACCCAGAATCCTTTGCAAACCTCAAAATTTGGCTAAAAAAACACATGTTCCTCACATTTCTGTGGCAGAAAGTTCTGGAATCTGAGAGGAGCCACAAATTTCCTTCCACCCAGCGTTCCCCCAAGTCTCCCGATAAAAATGATACCTCACTTGTGTGGGTAGGCCTAGCGCCCGCCACAGGATATGCCCCAAAACACAACGTGGACATATCACAGAAAACAGAGCTGTTTTTAGCAAAGTGACTACCTGTAGGTTTTGGCCTCTAGCTCAGCCGCCACCTAGGGAAACCTACCAAACCTGTGCATTTCTGAAAACTAGAGACCTAGGGGAATCCAAGGAGGGGTGACTTGTGTGGCTCGGACCAGGTTCTGTTACCCAGAATCCTTTGCAAACCTCAACATTTGGCTAAAAAACACATGTTCCTCACATTTCTGTGGCAGAAAGTTCTGGAATCTGAGAGGAGACACAAATTTCCTTCCACCCAGCGTTCCCCCCACGTCTCCCGATAAAAATGATACCTCACTTGTGTGGGTAGGCCTAGCGCCCGCGACAGGATATGCCCCAAAACACAACGTGGACATATCACAGAAAACAGAGCTGTTTTTAGCAAAGTGCCTACCTGTAGATTTTGGCCTCTAGCTCAGCCGGCACCTAGGGAAACCTAGCAAACCTGTGCATTTCTGAAAACTAGAGACCTAGGGGAATCCAAGGAGGGGTGACTTGCGGGGCTCGGACCAGGTTCTGTTACCCAGAATCCTTTGCAAACCTCAAAATTTGGCTAAAAATACACATGTTACTCACATTTCTGTGGCAGAAAGTTCTGGAATCAGAGGAGCCACAAATTTCCTTCTACCCAGCGTTCCCCCAAGTCTCCCGATAAAAATGATACCTCACTTGTGTGGGTAGGACTAGCGCCCACGAAAGGAAAGGGCCCAAAACACAACGTGGACACATCAAATTTTTTTATAAAAAGCAGTGCCTACCTGTGGATTTTGGCCTGTAGCTCAGCCGACACCTGAGGAAACCTAGCAAACCAGTGCATTTTTGAAAACTAGAAACCCAGGGGAATCCAAGATGGGGTGACTTGCGGGGTTCTGACCAGGTTATGTTACCCAGAATCCTTTGCAAACATCAAAATTTGGCCCAAAAAACACTTTTTCCTCTCATTTCGGTGACAGGAAGTTCTGGAATCTGAGAGGAGCCACAAATTTCCTTCCACCCAGCGTTCCCCTAAGTCTCTCGATAAAAATGGTACATCACTTCTGTGGGTAGGCCTAGCGCCCACAAAAGGAAATGGCCCAAAACACAACGTGGACACAACATATTTTTTCACAGAAAACAGAGGTGTTTTTTGCAAGGTGCCTACCTGTGGTGTTTGGCCTGTAGCTCAGCCGGCCCCAGGGGGGGGGGGGGGGGGGGGGGGGGGGCAGAAATGCCCTAAAATAAATTTGCCCCCCCAACCCCCACCCTCCCCCGCCGGGAGCGACTCTTGCCTACGGGGTCGCTCCCCCTGCGTGACATTGGCACCAAAAAACAAATCCCCGGTGCCTAGTGGTTTCTGCAGGTTGACCTAAACTCAGCCAATCTGCCCCCAAGGGGGGCAGAAATGGCCTAAATACAATTTGTCCCCCAGGGGAGCGACTTTTGCCTGATGGGTCGCTCCCCATCTCTAAAAAAAAAAAAAAAAAAAAATTCCCCTGGCGCCTAGAGGTTTCTGCCCCCCACCCCCCGGGGGCAGATGGGCCTAATAATAGGCCGATCTGCCCCCTGGGGGGGCAGAAATGGCCTAAAATAAATTTGCCCCCCCCAACACCCACACCCCCCCGGGAGCGACCCTTGGCTACGGGGTCGCTCCCCCTGCGTGACATTGGCGCCAAAAAACAAATCCCCGGTGCCTAGTGGTTTCTGCCCCCTTGGGGGCAGATTGACCTAAAATTGGCCAATCTGCCCCCAGGGGGGCAGAAATGGTCTAAATACAATTTGCCCCCCCAGGGGAGCGACCCTTGCCTGATGGGTCGCTCCCCATCTCTAAAAAAAGAAACAACAAAAAAAAAACAAAAAAAACACAAAAAAAAAATTGTCCTGGCGCCTAGAGTGTTCTGCCCCCCCCCCCCCCCCCCCCCGGGGGCAGTTCGGCCTAATAATAGGCCGATCTGTCCCCCGGGGGGGCAGAATTGGCCTAAAATAAATTTGCCCCCCCAAACCGCAACCCCCCCCCCCCGGAGCGACCCTTGCCTACGGGGTCGCTCCCCCTGCGTGACATTGGCGCCAAAAAAACAAATCCCCGGTGCCTAGTGGTTTCTGCCCCCTTGGGGGCAGATTGACCTAAAATTGGCCAATCTGCCCCCAGGGGGGCAGAAATGGTCTAAATACAATTTGCCCCCCCAGGGGAGCGACCCTTGCCTGATGGGTCGCTCCCCATCTCTAAAAAAAAGAAACAACAAAAAAAAAAAAAACACAAAAAAAAAATTGCCCTGGCGCCTAGAGTGTTCTGCCCCCCCCCCCCCCGGGGGCAGTTCGGCCTAATAATAGGCCGATCTGTCCCCCGGGGGGGCAGAAATGGCCTAAAATAAATTTTATTTTTTTTAATTTAATTTTAAATATTTATTGCAAGCAATCCGGCTTTTGAAACCCTCGGAGGGACTTCAAAGGGAAGGAAATACTTTTCCTTCCCTTTGAAGCCCCTCCGGGCCTCCCAAGTGATTGAAAAAGAAATGCTTTTGCATTTCTTTTTCAATCGCGCTGGAAGCAGAGCTTCCAGCGCGACGAGGGAGGCCCCTGTGACACATCAGCGCGCGCTGACGTCACAGGGGGGGGTGGGGGGGGGGGGGGGGGTCGGGAGGGGAAGGTCTTCCCCTTCCATCCCCGACTTGGGGGGGGAAGGGGGGTGCACGGGGGGCGCGCTAGCGCGCCCCCAAGTTCCCCTGTGCCATGGACGAGATGATCTCGTCCAAGGCACAGGGGAACTGTAGCCTTGGACGAGATCATCTCGTCCAAGGCACAGAAGAGGTTAATAGCTACCTCTAGAAAGCCTTGGCTTCCTAGACATGTCTACACCTCCCTAATGGGGGATATCTGGACTTGGTATAAGCTGATAACACCATGGGTGCTCACCACACACCAGGCCAGCTTCCGACAGTTAAATCCTTTTAAAGCCTTTAAGACTAGAGACAGTCTTACTGTACTAAAGCCCATACCCACTATAGCCAGATATGATTGTTGCTTCCAAGTAGGACATGGAGTAATCTCTAGAATGCAGGTGAAATAGGTTGCGGTGAAAGTAAGATGGTCACTCCAGGGTATAGCCCTCAATAGTGGCATTCAGCTAAACAGAGGAGATAATCACCCAGTTCAACTGGAGGCTCAAGGGAGAAAAAGAGAAGGGATGTGAATAGTAACTTACAGGTGTAATCCCACTGTTAATTCAACAGCGTGGGAACAATGGCTCCTGAGCATAATCACACGGTTCAACAGAGAGGAAGGAAACAAAAGAACAAGTTACTTACCTTCGGTAATGCTTTTTCTGGTGGATACAATCCATCCATTCTTCTGATGGATACAGATACCTGTGGATTCCTCATCTTATGAATGGTCCAAAAGCAGTACCGCACTCGGAGATGGGTGCCTGACTGATTACACCAAGAAATCCTGCAACACAGATAGTGCAAAATGGCCGTCCCTCCGAACCTCAGAGTCCAAGCAGTAATGCTTTGCGAAGGTGTAGAGGGATGCCCAAGTTGCTGCCTTGCAAATATCTACCACTGGGGCCCCTCTTGCCTGGGCTGACATAGCGGACGTAGCCCTGTTGGAGTGGGTTCTGATACCCTCAGGGGGAACCTTTTTCGCCAATGAGTAGCAGATCTTGATACAAAGAATGACCCACCTGGAGATTGTTCTTTTATGGACTGCTCTGCCCTTCCTCTGTCCAATATACCCCACGAACAGCTGATCCTCTAGGCGAAAGTCTTTCATCCTTTCAATATAAAAACTCAGGGCCCTTTTAGGGTCCAAACGGTGAATCCTTTCTTCCTCCTTCGAGGGGTGAGGAGGAGGGTAGAAAGATGGAAGGGTAATGGTCCTACCTATTTGAAAAGGAGTGACAACTTTTGGCAGGAACGCCACCCTGGTTTTCAACACCACTTTATCTGGGAAAATCAAGGTAAAGGGGGGTTTAACAGAAAGAGCTTGAAGCTCACTAACCCACCCAGCCGATGTTATAGCAACGAGAATAACTGTTTTAAGCACTAAAATCCTTAACGGGCAAGAGTGCATGGGTTCAAAAGGTGACCCCATTAAAAAGGTTATAACAAGATTTAGGTCCCACTGAGGCACATGAAAAGGAGTGGGAGGAAACTTATTAAGTAAACCCTTAAGAAACCTAACCACAATAGGTGATTTAAACAATGAGGGCTGATCCGGGAGGCAAAGAAAGGATGACAGAGCAGCTAAATACCCCTTAACCGTAGCCACTGCACAACCCTTCTTTGCTAAATCTAAAGCAAATAATAAAATATCAGAAAGGTGGGCCTTCAAGGGATCAATTTATCTTTCTCCACACCAAGCCATGAATTTTGCCCACCTACCGGCATAAATGGTCTTAGTGGAGTGCCTCCTGGCAGATAAAATAACAACCACTACATCTGGTGGGAGAGAAAAGGAACTCAGGTTGCCCAGTTCAATCTCCAGGCATGAAGGTGCAAGACTCTGGAGGTGTAGAACCTGCCCCTGCGAGAGGAGGTCTGCCCTGAGAGGAAGACTGAGCAGAGGGCACAGCGAGAGTTGGAGAAGGTCCTTGTACCACACCCTTCTTGTCCAATCTGGGGCTAATAAAATGACCTGAGCCCGATTTTGGCGAATCTTCCTCAGAACCTGAGGAATCAAGGGTATGGGGGGAAAACGCGTAAAGCAACAGGCTGTACCAAGAGATCTCAAACGCATTCCCCAAAGCTCCTTGCGCCGGATACTGAAGGCTGAAGAATCACAAGCAGTGCGTGCTCTCCCGAGTGGCAAACAAAACTATCACTGGAGAACCCCACATCTGAAAGATGTGCAGAACCAGATCCGGATGGAGACCGCACTCGTGATCGGCCGAAAAATGACAACTGAGTGTCTGCACGTACATTGAGCACTCTGCCAGATGATCTGCTATCAAGCAAATCCGATCGTCTTGAAGCCAGGACCAGAGACGCAGAGCTTCTCTGCAGAGAAGATACAAACCTACTCCTCCCTGCTTGTTTATATACCACATTGCAGTAGTGTTGTCTGTCAGGATCTGAAGTGACTGACCGCGAAGGGACGGGAGGAAGGCCTTGAGAGCCAAACGTATCGCCCGCAATTCCAACAGATTTATGTTAAAAGTCTGTTCCACTGGAGGCCAACAACCCTTCATCTTCAGATCACCCAGATGAGCGCCCCACCCTAGAGTGGAAGCATCAGTCATGACCATGGCCACCGGAGGCGGCAGTAAAGACAGCCTTTCCTTGAGAAAGGTTGCCAAACTCCGCTGCAGCGTCTCTGGAGATTGTTATCGACTCCTCGAGATTCCCTTTCTGTTGAAACCACTTCCTGCAGAGACACCATTGGAGAGCCCTCATGTGCCAACGTGCATGAGTGACCAACAGAATGCAAGAAGCAAACTGACCGAGCAGGCTTAAGACCTTGAGGACTGGAACAACTGCTCCATTTTGAAACATTGGAATCAATGCCTGAACGTCCTTATCCCGCTGAGGCGGAGGATAGGCCCAGTTCAATGTTGTATCCCGTACTGCCCCTATGAACAGGAGGTGTTGAGGGCTCCAGGTGAGATTTGGGTACATTTATCAAAATAAACCAGCATGAACAACAACTGAGTTGTCATCTGCAAGTGACTCAACACAAGCTCTGGAGACTTGGCTTTGATTAACCAATCGTCCAGGTAACAGAATACCAATATCCCCTTCCTTCTGAGACTTGCTGCCACCACTGCCATCACCTTTGTGAAGACTCGAGGTGCTGAAGTAAGACCAAACGGAAAGACCGCAAACTTGTAGTGTTGCGATCCACCACAAACCGGAGATACTTCCTGTGCGACTTGAGTATAGGGATATGAAAGTAAGCATTCTGCAAGTCGACAGACACCATCCAATACTCTTTCTTCAACGCCAGAAGTACCTGTGCTAGAGTCAGCATCTTGAATTTTTCCTGTTTGAGGAACCAATTCAAAATCCTCAGGTCTAGGATTGGTCTCAAGCAACCGCCCTTCTTGGGGATCAGGACATATCTTGAATAACAACCCTGACCCCTTTCCTGCTCTGGAACCAACGCCACCACACCTTTTAACAAGAAGATCTGAACCTCCTGCTGTAACAAGAGATGGTCTTCTGAACAAAACAAGCGACGGGGAGGGATGGGAGGAGGAAACTCCTGAAAAGGGAGAGAATATCCTTTTCTCGCAATGTTTAGAACCCATGAGTCTGATGTAACTAACGACCACTAGTGAAGAAAGACGTAATCTTCCCCCTACAGGAGAAGTATGGTCGATAAAGGGGAGAAAACTAGGGCTGCTTCCCTTACTGTTGTCCCCCAGAGGAAGAGGATGATGCAGGGTGCTGCTGGGTGGCCACTCGTCCTAACCCTCCCAGCCCTCTAAAGGAGGAGGAGGCTGGTAGGCTGCTGGACCGAGGACTGGGGTCTACCTCGATAAACGGCTGCACGGCCAAACCCCCTGGACATCCAAAAGGACCTGAAAGGGGTAGCAGAGGAGGCTTGCATACCCAAGGACTTCGCCGTGGCCCGACTATCTTTAAAGCACTCTAGGGCAGAGTCCGCTTTATCTCCAAACAGCTTTTCCCCATCAAAGGGCAAATCCAACAAAGTGGTCTGTACATCCGAAGAAAACCCAGAGGACCTCAACCAAGTGTGCCTCCTGGTAGCAATAGAGGTACCCATTGCCCTGGCCACCGAGTCCATAGAGTCCAGACCAGACTGGATTATTTGTTTTGCCGCAGCCTGCGTGTAGGAAAATGGCTCCCTGTTCCAGTTACCCCCCACTTTTTGCCTGATATGAATGCGGACTTGACTGAAGTGTGCTGGGACCCTGCTAACCCCAGTGTTCTTTCACTAAAAATGTACCATTGTTTCCACAATTGGCACACCCCTGGCACACAGATAAGTCCCTTGTAAAAGGTATCAGTGGTACCAAGAGCCCTGTGGCCAGGGAAGGTCTCTAAGGGATGCAGCATGTGTTGTGCCACCCTTAGGGACCCCTCACCTAACACATGCACACTGCCATTGCAGATTTTGTGTGTTGGTGGGGGAAAAAAGGCAAAGTCGACATGACATCCCCTCAGGGTGCCATGCACACAAAACACTGTCTGTGGAATAGTAAGTCACCTCTCTAGCAGGCCTTACAGCCCTAAGGCAGGGTGCACTAAACCACAGGTGAGGGCATAGCTGCATGAGCAATATGCCCCTACAGTGTCTAAGTCCATTTGTAGACATTGTAAGTACAGTGTGGCCATATAAGGTATATGGTCTGGGAGTTTGTCAAAAAACGAACTCCACAGCTCCATCATGGCTACACTGAATACTGGGTAGTTTGGTATCAAATGCCTTTGACGTGCTGCCAAAAGTGGGGGCTGTGTGTCCAGGGGGCGGGCATCTCCACTAGCTGGCATGCCCTGGGGCATTGTAACACGAAGCTTGAGCCTTTGAAGCTCACTGCTAGGTGTTACAGTTCCTGCAAGGGGAGGGGGTGTGAAGCACCTCCACCCAAAGCAGGCTTTTGTTTCTGTCCTCAGAGAGCACAAAGGCCCTCACCACATGGGGTCAGAAACTCGTCTCTCGGCAGCAGGCTGGCACAGACCAGTCAGTCCTGCACTGAACAATCGGGTAAAATACAGGGGGCATCTCTAAGATGCCCTCTGTGTGCATTTTTTAATAAATCCTACACTGGCATCAGTGTGGGTTTATTATTCTGAGAAGTTTGATACCAAACTTTCCAGTATTCAGTGTAGCCATTATGGAGTTGTGGAGTTCGTTTTTGACAGACTCCCAGACCATATACTCTTATGGCTACCCTGCACTTACAATGTCTAAGGTTTGCTTAGACATTGTAGGGGCATATTGCTCATGCACCTATGCCCTCATCTGTGGTATAGTGCACCCTGCCTTAGGGCTGTAAGGCGTGCTAGAGGGGTGACTTACCTATGCCACAGGCAGTGTGAGGTTGGCAGGGCACGCTGAGGGAGTGTCATGTCGACGTAGTCATTTTCACCCTACCAGCACACACAAGCTGGCAAGCAGTGTGTCTGTGCTGAGTGAGGGGTCCCTAGGGTGGCATAAGACATGCTGCAGCCCTTAATGACCTTCCCTGGCATCAGGGCCCTTGGTACCAGTTACAAGGGACTTACCTGGGTGCCAGGGTTGTGCCAATTGTGGAGACAATGGTACATTTTAGGTGAAAGAACACTGGTGCTGGGGCCTGGTTAGCAGGGTCCCAGCACACTTCTCAGTCGAGTCAGCATCAGTATCAGGCAAAAAGTGGGGGGTAACTGCAACAGGGAGCCATTTCCTTACAGTGCCTCTTTCAAAATGTCCATGCATTCTGGCTGCAGATTCAAGTAACCAAACTACGACTTCAGTAGCCCTAGCGCAAGGTTGAGCATTTTGGGATCTGGATGCCTAATCGGTTCTTGATTTTCAGTGAGAAGGTCTGGCCTGTTGGAGAGCTTCTCATGCAGAACTACTGATAGATCCAGAAGTATAGTGAACCAAGCTTGACATGCCCATTGCCTTTGGACTGAGGGTGTGGGTATCTGGATGCAAAGTTTTTGTCATTTTGTATTTTCTTCGGTGGCGAAGAGATCTATTTGGGGTGTTCCCCACTTTTGAAAGTACTGGTGCAGGACTTGTGGGTAGATTTCGCATTAGTGGACTTGTTGCTGCATCCTGCCGAGGAGGTCTGCAAACTGGTTGTCCATGCTTGGGAGATACTCTTGCACTCAATAAATGTGGTGGAGAATTGCTTATTTCCATTTTGTCTGAGCAAGATAGGACAACTGAGAATGCGTCCGCCCCCCCCGCCCCCCTGCCCCGTTTCAACAGATAATACATGGTTGTCTGTACGGACTAGAACCACTTTGAGGAAGAGAGTTGTGGCAGAAAAGCCTTCACTGATAGGAAACCTCTTGCAGCTCCAGGTAATTTATATGTAAAGCTTGTTGAATGGAATCCGATAGACCTTGTATTGTGAGGTTGTTGAGTTGAGCTCCTCAACCGGTCTGATGCTTTTGTAGTCAGAGTGATTGGAGGCAGAGGGTCCTCAAAGAGCGCCCCACCCTTGAAGAGGTTGATGGGATTCCACCATAGCAGAGAACGGTTAATCTGGCAATCCAACAACACTAGATCTTGGAGATGACTCAGTGCCTGAAACCACTCATGGGACACATTGCTGTAGGGGAAGCATGTATAGTCTGGCATGAGGAACGTTGCTGCGGACCCAATACACTGTTTTGCCCTCCTGCTGGCGAGCCTGGCTCAGGCCGGAGAGGCAGAACAAAGGATTTCCTGCAATGGAGAGGCATGACCACCTCTCCTAGAGTATTAGGTCTCTAGGGGCTGAGGTGGGGTGGACTCTGAACGCCACCAGACTGCTTTGAAGAGTACATTTGGTGCCATCCTTGCATAATTAGGTTTGCATCTTTTCAGGAACCCCAGTTCCCGCTTTGGTGCAAAACTACACAAAGGACAGGGGAGTGGCCACCCCCCCTGTACAGCTCCTGCCCTAGGAAAATGCACAGAGCCTTGCCAGATGGCCGGTTGATTCCGCAATCTTGGAAATAAGATGTGCAGAGGTCCTTGGGAGCATCTGACTGGTTCGGCCAGATACATTACGTCCCTGACCCACTCTAATAGGTGTTCTTGGGTTACAGATTTGTCAAGCAAGACTCTCCAGGGAACTCTCTGCAAGAAATCTCTGCCTCTAGAACTGCTGCTGGTCTTTGTTGGAACCAAACAAGTATGCTTCTGGTGGGAAGGCTCCCATTACAACACTGTTTCTCCAGATCCTGCAAGAATTCTGCAACATCCAAAGCTTTGTCACTCTGTGGCCAGGAAAAAAGTCTGTACTGGGTGGAGGTGCTTGTCACCTCCCCCTGCAGGAACTGTAAAACCTGGCAGTGAGCCTCAAAGGCTCACCTCTTTTGTTACAGAGCCCCAGGGCATCCCAGCTAGTGGAGATGCCCGCCCCTTCGGCCAGTGCCCCCACTTTTGGCAGCAAGGCTGGAGGAGATAATGAGAAAAACAAGGAGTCACTCACCAGTCAGGACAGCCCCTAAGGTGTCCTGAGCTGAGGTGACCCCTGCCTTGAGAAATCGTCCATCTTGAGTTTGGAGGATTCCCCCAATAGGATTAGGGATGTGCCCCCCTCCCCACAGGGAGGAGGCACAAAGAGGGTGTAGCCACCCTCAAGGACAGTAGCCATTGGCTACTGCACTCCCAGACCTAAACACACCTCTAAATTCAGTATTTAGGGGCTCCAGAGATCCCAGGAAATCAGATTCCTGCAACCTGAAGAAACAAGGACTGCTGACCTACAAGCCTGCAGAGAAGGAGGAAGACAACAACTGCTTTGGCCCCATCTCTACCGGCCTGTCTCCAACTTCCAAAACCTGCTCCAGCAACGCATCCGACAGGGACCAGCAACCTCTGAAGCCTCAGAGGACTGCCCTGGACTAAAGGACCAAGATGCTCCCGTGAACAGCGGCCCTGTTCAAAACCAGCTACTTCTTTGCAAGAAAGAAGCAACTTTCAAAGACTGCACGTTTCCCGACTTCACACTCTGCACCAGACGCCCCCTGCTCGAGATCCAGAGAACAAACACCACAGGGAGGACTCCCCAGCGACTGCAAGCCCGTGAGTAACCAGAGAGGACCCCCCCCTGAGCCCCCACAGCAACACCTGCAGAAGAGAATCCAGAGGCTCCCCCTGACTGTGACTGCCTGTAACAAGGGACCCAACACCTGGAACCAACACTGCACCCGCAGCCCCCAGGACCTGAAGGAACCGAACTTCAATGCAGGAGTGACCCCCAGGCAACCCTCTGCCTAGCCCAGGTGGTGGCTGTCCCGAGAAGCCCCCCCTGTGCCTGCCTGCACCGCTAAAGTGACCCCCGGGTCCCTCCATTTTTCCTACCTGAAACCGGATGCCTGCTTTGCACACTGCACCCTGCTGCCCCTGTGCCGCTGAGGGTGTGTTGTGTGCCTACTTGTGTGTGCCTACTTGTGTCCCCCCCCAGTGCTCTACAAAACCCACCTGGTCTGCCCCCCGAGGACGAAGGACTGGAACCGGAGCGCCCCTGTTCTCCATAGGCGTCTGTGTTTTGGGTATCTCTTTGACCTCTGCACCTGACCGGCCCTGAGCTGCTGGTGTGGTAAGTTTGGGGTTGCCTAGAACCCCAAACAGTGGGCTGCCTATGCCCCAGAATTGAGACTTGTAAGTGTTTTATTTACCTCCTAATCTAACCTTTACTTACCTCCCCCAGGAACTGTTGATTTTTGCACTGTGTCCAGTTTAAAAATGCCTTATTGCCTTTTTTTTAATTTTTTTTTACAAAGACTGTATGTGATATTGCTTTTATTCAAAGTTCCTAAAGTATCTAAGTGAAGTACCTTACATTTAAAGTATTTACTGTAAATCTTGAACCCGTGGTTTTTAAAATAAACTAAGAAAATATATTTTTCATTATGAAAACCTATTGGCCTGGAGTAAGTCTGAGTGTGTGTTCCTCATTTATTGCCTGTGTGTACAACAAATGCTTAACACTACCCTCTGATAAGCCTACTGCTCGACCACACTCCCACAAAATAGAGCATTAGAATTATCTACTTTTGCCACTATCTTACCTCTAGGGGAACCCTTGGACTCTGTGCACACTATTTTTTACTTTGAAATAGTACATACAGAGCCAACGTCCTACACTAGGGACTTACAGGGATAAACCAGCATGCCAATTGTGGGGTGTAAGGGGTTCCAAAGCAACCAAATTTAGAGGAGAGCACAATCACTGGGGTCCTAGTTAGCAGGATATCAGTGAACACAGTCTAAACACAAAGATAAACAGGCAGAAGTGGGGGTAAGCATGCCAGAAAGTTACTTTCCTACATTATTGTCTAATTTTGAGGTAATTTGCATGTAGAGAATTAAAAATGTAGACAACAGAATTTGTTCTCGCGTTCTTAGTGCATTGCAAATACTGTAAAACTGTATTACATCCTAACATGAGACAGGCAAGCACACCACCAGAAGAGATCCATTATTAAGGAAAAGACCCGTTAGGACTTTTTAACCCTACAAATGAATATATACAGCATTGTATGCCAACAAATCCATACGTAGTAGTTGCACCCAGAAACACTGAAATATAATATGCTTTGTTGCACAATTAACAGTTTTAAGATTTTCAAGTAAATGCAGGCTTGTGTGCTTCTAGTGTTACAGGCTAGTAAATCATGGAAGTGGTTTTCTGGGAACCTGACAGATTGTGAGGAGATAATCGTCAAAGAAGAATACAGAAACAATGGACACAAACACTCACTTTGAGGTATGAGAAAATAGTGCTAAACTGACCTCTCTGATGGAAAGGTTTGAAAGAATCCAACCTACTACATAAACCTTAATAAATACACAGTAAGATCTAAAAAATGCAATTAATGAATATCTAATAGTTATACAGACCACTTGCTACAATGTAGGACATCAGATTTTAACTTATTATAGCAATACCAGCAACTGCATATTATCAGAGAGACCTTGGATAATCTACTTGAACTAACTCTAATGTACTTGGCCCGGAAATGGGTCTCAAATTGTGTGATCCTAGGCAAATATTGTATTTTAAAGTCACCCTTTTCTTCATTCTCACATGAGTGCACCTTCAAATATGTGAGTTCAGCATTTCTGCTGTAAAAAAAAAAAAAAAAAAAAATCCTCTTTGGTTTGATTAAATACACTAAACATTTGTGCTCCATGTATAATAAATCTAGCCCATCTATAGGGTGCACATGATCCAAGCATGACTTGCCTCTTAGTTTACTAACAGCTTTGCCATCAGGGCAGGAGTGTTTCTCAGGTTATGCTTAAACACTCACTTTTAATAAATATATCACTGAAGCATGAGGTTGTAGCACACTGCCATTTACAGACAGTAAATTTCCAAGAAATGTCTAAAAATCTTCCAACTAACTTGCATCTTTACTGATAAAACTATATAATGCATTAAAAACAATCTGTGAAAATTGGGTTTCAGAAAACATTTATCATTTGCACATCACCAAGCAAATTGTTCTGACTTTTTTTCATCCTATTAAAATATTTATTTCATCACACTGAAGTACAAAAATACTGAAATATATTTTGAAATATTTGTAAAGTTGACTTAGTTAGATAAATGTTGTGTGTTAGGAAAAACCTGATACCAACAGCCTTTCATTTCACACAGGTCAGACAGTTGACCTTACAAAATCCTGGAACTCTGCAGTCACAAGGAAAAGTATTTGGATTGCAAGAGAAACTAACTTTTGACATCGGTCTTCGAACACAGAGTGTAAAGAAATGGCTCTCTGTTGCAGTTACCCCACACTTTTTGCCTGATACTGATGCTGACTTGACTGAGAAGTGTGCTGGGACCCTGCTAACCAAGCCCCAGCACCAGTGTTCTTTCACCTAAAATGTACCATTGTTTCCACAATTGGCACAACCCTGGCACCTAGGTAAGTCCCTTGTAACTGGTACCCCTGGTACCAGGGGCCCTGATGCCAGGGAAGGTCTCTAAGGGCTGCAGCATGTCTTATGCCACCCTAGGGACCCCTCACTCAGCACAGGCACACTGCTTGCCAGCTTGTGTGTGCTGGTGGGGAGAAAATGACTAAGTCGACATGGCACTCCCCTCAGGGTGCCATGCCAACCTCACACTGCCTGTGGCATAGGTAAGTCACCCCTCTAGCAGGCCTTACAGCCCTAAGGCAGGGTGCACTATACCACAGGTGAGGGCATATGTGCATAAGCACTATGCCCCTACAGTGTCTAAGTAAAACCTTAGACATTGTAAGTGCAGGGTAGCCATAAGAGTATATGGACTGGGGGTCTGTCAAAAACGAACTCCACAGCTCCATAATGGCTGCACTGAAAACTGGGAAGTTTAGTATCAAACTTCTCAGAATAATAAACCCACACTGATGCCAGTGTTGGATTTATAAAAAAATGCACACAGAGGGCATCTTAGAGATACCCCCTGTATTTTACCCAATTGTTCAGTGCAGGACTGACTGGTCTGTGCCAGCCTGCTGCTGAGAGACGAGTTTCTGACCCCATGCGGTGAGAGCCTTTGTGCTCTCTGAGGACAGAAACAAAGCCTGCTCTGGGTGGAGGCTTCACACCTCCCCCAGCAGGAACTGTAACACCTAGCAGTGAGCTTCAAAGGCTCAAGCTTCGTGTTACAATGCCCCAGGGCACTCCAGCTAGTGGAGATGCCCGCCCCCTGAAAACAACAAGGAGAAGTCACTGGCCAGTCAGGACAGCCCCTAAGGTGTCCTGAGCTGAGGTGACTGACTTTTAGAAATCCTCCATCTTGTAGAAGGAGGATTCCCCCAATAGGGATAGGAATGTGACCCCCCTCCCCTTGGGAGGAGGCACAAAGAGGGTGTACCCACCCTCAGGGCTAGTAGCCATTGGCTACTAACCCTCCAGACCTAAACACGCCCTTAAATTTAGTATTTAAGGGCTCTCCTCAACCTAAGAATTTAGATTCCTGCAACTACAAGAAGAGGACTGCTGAGCTGAAAGACCCCTGCAGAAGAAGAAAAGAAGAAACCAACTGCTTTGGCCCCAGACCTACCGGCCTGTCTCCTGCCTTCTAAAGAAACCTGCTCCAGCGACACTTTCCCCAGGACCAGCGACCTCTGAATCCTCAGAGGACTGCCCTGCTTCAAGAAAGACAAGAAACTCCTGAGGACAGCGGCCCTGCTCCAAAAAGACTGCAACTTTGTTACAGAGGAGCAGATTTAAAGACCCCTGCAAATCCCCGCAAGAAGCGTGAGACTTGCAACACTGCACCCGGCGACCCCGACTCGACTGGTGGAGAACCAACACCTCAGGGAGGACCCTGCGGCGACTCCGAGACCGTGAGTAACCAAAGTTGTCCCCCCTGAGCCCCCACAGCGACGCCTGCAGAGGGAATCCCGAGGCTCCCCCTGAACGCGACTGCCTGACTCTAAAATCCCGACGGCTGGAAAAGACCCTGCAGCCGCAGCCCCCAGCACCTGAAGGATCGGAACTTCTGTGCAGGAGTGACCCCCCAGGAGGCCCTCTCCCTTGCCCAGGTGGTGGCTACCCCGAGGAGGCCCCCCCCCCCCCTTGCCTGCCTGCACCGCTGAAGAGACCCCTTGGTCTCCCATTGACTCCCATTGGAAACCCGACGCTTGTTTGCACACTGCACCCGGCCGCCCCCGCGCTGCTGAGGGTGTACTTTTTGTGTGGACTTGTGTCCCCCCCCCCCGGTGCCCTACAAAACCCCCCTGGTCTGCCCTCCGAAGACGCAGGTACTTACCTGCTGGCAGACCGGAACCGGGGCACCCCCTTCTCTCCATTGAAGCCTATGTGTTTTGGGCACCTCTTTGACCTCTGCACCTGACTGGCCCTGGGCTGCTGGTGTGGTAACTTTGGGGTTGCTCTGAACCCCCAACGGTGGGCTACCTTGGACCCAAATCTGAAACCTGTAGGTGATTTACTTACCTGCTAAAACTAACATTACTTTACCTCCCCCAGGAACTGTGAAAATTGCACTGTGTCCACTTTTAAAACAGCTATTTGTGTTTTATGTGAAAAGTATATGCTACTGTAATTATTCAAAGTTCCTAAAGTACTTACCTGCAATACCTTTCATTTGAAGTATTACATGTAAATCTTGAACCTGTGGTTCTTAAAATAAACTAAGAAAAGATATTTTTCTGTACAAAAACCTATTGGCTTGGAATTGTCTCTGAGTGTGTGTTCCTCATTTATTGCCTGTGTGTATGTACAACAAATGCTTAACACTACTCCTTTGATAAGCCTACTGCTCGACCACACTACCACAAAATAGAGCATTAGTATTATCTCTTTTTGCCACTATCTTACCTCCAAGGGGAACCCTTGGAATCTATGCATGCTATTCCTTACTTTGAAATAGCACATACAGAGCCAACTTCCTACACAGAGCAAATGTGATGAGAATAAGATTTAAAGGCATCTTAGTTGCCAATTCAGTTTCTGGCTGAACAGAACACCTGTTCTTTGTCCACTCACCAGAAGGGGTGAATAGGATCTAAAAAATAGCTCAACCTCCCAAAATAAAACTCACCATAGCGAGTGGTTGAGTAGATGTTTCTAGCCCTGTCAAGGCTGGACAAACGTAAAGCATTTACTAACGACAAAGGGATTTTTGAAAGGCAGGCTCAGGAACGAATTAAAGTGATGGGTGTGAAATGGGCTTGGTTAAAGCCCACAGAATAGATTATAACATGTCGAGAAGAGCAACACTTGCACATTGCTATGCACGACCTAAAAAGCAGCAGAAAGGCATAAAATTAGCAAGGAGGTGTCCAAGGCATGTTTTTAACTCATTTTTACAATCTTGCTGGACTGTCACAGTATCACAAATAGGAACAAATGTGAAATCTATTGGAATTGGCAATGTTTCTTTTACATGTTGCATAGTATTTGCGTTGGTGTGCAACATGACAAAGTAAAAAAAAAAAAAAAAAGAAAAAAAAAGGCACTATGACGCAGTCAATGCTAACTGCATTATGGCTTTTAAAAAATATTTAAGCCATGTTACAGTGCAGCTCAACCATGCA
Organism: Pleurodeles waltl; assembly: GCF_031143425.1. NCBI lineage: Eukaryota > Metazoa > Chordata > Amphibia > Caudata > Salamandridae > Pleurodeles > Pleurodeles waltl. The sequence continues at coordinate 373,161,449 of NC_090450.1, read as the reverse complement.
ACATGTAAAAAAGTTGGCATACAATTCCCCTTAAAATTGTATTAACAAATATATGATGCAATCCCCATCTGTAATATGTGCATAGTTTCAGTGCATGTGTACTGCACACTATGGGCCTAGGCCTGGCAGGGTCCCAGTGACACAGACTAAAACAACATATATACAGTGAAATATGGGGGTAACATGCCAGGCAAGATTGAACTTTCCTACAGGGTTATGATTCTTTTTAGTCCCTCCAGAAATGCTTTAATGACTGGGATTCTAAAAAGCGATGTTGTATGTGTAACCTGCAGATAGGCAGATATTGCAGTGAGATGTATTTTAAAGGAAGCGAACGCTAGATTATACTTTAAGTGTAATAAGTAGCTTACGATGTCCTTTGTGGAGGCATGTAGTGGTTGAATCTGATTAGTGTTGCAGTAGCAAACAAATCTTTTCCACTTGTTTGCGTAACAATGTCTTGTTGTGGGTTTTCTCGCTTGTTTAATGACCACCATACACTCTTGTGTAAGATTTAAATGTCCGAATTCTAAGACTTCAGGAGCCAGATTGCTAGATTGAGCGATGCTGGATTCAGGTGTCTGATCTGTTGTTTGGGTTGTGTTAACACATCTGGTATGTTTGGTAATTTGATGTGGGGTACCACGGATAAGTCCAACAGTGTTGTGTACCACGGTTGGCGAGCCCAGGTTGGTGCTATGAGTATTAGTTTTAGTTTGTTTTGACTTAGTTTGTTGACCAGATAAGGAATGAGTGGGAGAGGGGGAAAAAGAGTAAGCAAATATCCCTGATCAACTGATCCATAGTGTCTTGCCCTTGGATTGAGGGTGTGGGAACCTGGACACGAAGTTTTGGCATTTTGCGTTTCCTTTTGTTGCAAATAGGTCTATGTTTGGTGTTCCCCAGTGGAGGAAGTGTTCTTGTAGGATAAGGGGATGAATTTCCCATTTGTGAGTTTGCTGGTTATCTCAACAGATTGTCGGCTAACTGATTCTGAATGCCTGGTATGTATTGTGCTATCAGGCGAATGTGATCATGAATTGCCCAATGCCAAATCTTTTGTGCTAAGAGACACAGTTGTGACGAGTGTGTCCCCCCTTATTTGTTGCGATAATACATTGTTGTCATGTTGTCTGTTTTGACAAGGATGTGTTTGTGGGCTACCAGTGGTTGAAATGCTTTTAATGCTAGAAACACCGCTAGCAGTTCCAAATGATTTATGTGAAGTTGTTTTTGCTGATTGTCCCATTGACCCTGTATGCTGTGCTTGTTGAGGTGTGCTCCCCACCCCATCATGGAAGCATCTGTTGTGATAACAGCTTGAGGCACTGAGTCTTGGAATGGCCACCCTTTGTTTAAATTTATAGGGTTCCACCATTGTAGCAAGAAGTGTGTTTGGCGGTCTATCAACACTAGATCTTGAAGTTGACCCTGTGCTTGTGTCCATTGTCTTGCTAGGCACTGTTGTAAGGGCAGCATGTGTAATCTTGCATTTGGGACAAGGGCTATGCATGCGGACATCATGCCTAGAAGTTTTATCACAAACCTTACTGGGTAGTGTTGGTTTGATTGTATGCTCAATGTTACATTTTGGAACGCTTGTACCCTTTGTGGACTTGGAGTGGCAATTGCCCTTTGTGTGTTGAGTGTTGCTCCCAAGTATTTGGGATGGTTGCAGATGTGATCTCTGGTAATTTATAGAGAACCCTAGTTTGTGTAGAGTTTCTATGACGTATTGCGTGTGAAGAAGACACTGTTGTTGAGTGTTGGTTTTTATTAGCCAGTCGTCTAAATATGGGAATACGTGCATGTGCTGTCTCATTATGTGAGCGGCTACTACTGCTAGGCATTTTGTGAATATCCTTGGGGCCGTTGTTATCCCGAACGGTAGCACTTTGAATTGATAGTGTACGCCGTGCATTACAAACCTTAAGTATTTTCTGTGAGAAGGATGGATGAGTATGTGGAAATACGCATCCTTGAGATCCAATGTTGTCATGTATTCCTCCTTTTTTAGAAATGGAACCACGTCTCGAAGTGTTACCATGTGGAAGTGGTCTAATTTGATGAAGATATTCAGTTTTCTGAGATCTAAGATAGGTCTTAACGTTTTGTCCTTTTTTGGAATTAGGAAATAGTGAGTAGACGCATGTTCCTTTCTGATGATTGGGTACGAGCTCTATTGCTTGTTTTTGTAGTAGTGCTTGGACCTCTATTTGTAATAGGTGTAAGTGTTGTTAGGACAGATTGTGTGTTCTTGGTGGCACATCTGGCAGGAATTTTGTGAATTCTATGCAATAACCATGTTGGATAATAGATAGGACCCATGCATCTGTGGTAATATGTGCCCAGTTTTGATAATATGCGGTTAACCTCCCCCCCTCTGGTGATAAGTGCTGGGGTTTTGTGGTATTGAAGTCACTGTTTGGTCTGGCTTGGTTGCTTAGAACTTTCCCCTTCCTCTTGGGAATTGTCCTCTATAGGAACCACGAAACCCTCCCCTTTGATATTGTGCCTGATAGGTGGGTCTGGTTTGAGAGGTGGAAGCTCTGATGTTTGTTGCCGAAAACCTCCTCTGAATTGTGGTTTCCTAAAGGTGCCTCTGACGTGTGGGGAATAGAGCCTGCCCATGTATTTTTTTAACTTCTCAATTGCTGTTTCAACTTCCGTCCCAAACAACTGTTCCTGATTAAATGGCATGTTCAACACCGCGTGTTGGATCTCTAGCTTGAATCCAGAACTTCTTAACCATGCATGCCTGCAAATGGTTACCGCCGTGTTGACCGTTCTTGCTGCTGTGTCTGCTGAGTCTAGTGCGGACCTTATCTGGTTGTTAGATATGGCCTGTCTTTCTTCCACAACCTGTTGAGCACGTTTCTGGTGTTCCTTGGGCAAGTGCTGTATGATGTGTTGCATCTCGTCCCAGTGTGCCCTGTCGTAGCGATCAAGCAGGGCTTGCGAATTTGCAATCCGCCATTGATTGGCTGCTTGTGCTGCCACTCGTTTGCCAGCTGCGTCAAACTTTCTGCTTTCTTTGTCAGGCAGTGGAGCGTCTCCTGACGATTGATAGTTTGCTCTCTTTCTTGCCGCTCCTACAACCACTGAGTCCGGTGTAAGTTGTTGTGTTATGAACACAGGATCTGTTGGGGGAGGTTTGTACTTCTCAACCCTAGGCGTGATAGCCCTTCCCTTAACCGGCTCCTGGAAGACCATTTTCGCGTGTTTGAGCATGCCCGGGAGCACTGGCAGACTCTGATAGGAAGCGTGGGTGGATGCCAAGGTGTTAAACAGGAAATCATCCTCCACTGGCTCTGTGTGCATTGCTATGTTGTGAAAAGTAGCTGCCCTCGATAGTACCTGCATATATGCAGTACTGTCTTCTGGAGGTAACGGCTTTGTTGGATAAAAATCCGGACTGTTATCCGATACTGGTGCATCATATAAGTCCCATGCATCAGCATCATCCTGTGTCATCCCAGTATGTGTGGGTGACTGCATTGGAGGTGTTCCCACTGGTGACAGTTGTGGTGAGTGGGGTGGGGACAGTTGTGGTGATACCCTTGGCGGTGGGGATTGGTCTCTAACCACCTTTGCCTTAGGCTGCATTTCTGTCTCCTGAAATGAAAGTTTCCTTTTAGATTTGATTGAGGGTAAAGTTTGTATGTTTCCAGTCTCTTTCTGGATATGTAGCCTCCTTTGTGTATGGTCCGGTTCTTCCATACTTAAATCCTGCTCAAATCTATGTCTTTCCTTCATTTGGTTGGAAAGTCCTTGCTCTTCTGTATAAGAGCTTCTTTTCGGCTCCGAAGCCGCTTTTTTCAGTACCGAGGTTTCAGATATAGTCTTTCAGTTCCGAAGATATTTTTCTCACTTTGGGTGAGTCGAACTCTCGGTGTCAAGATCGTTCGGTGCTGGAATCTCGACCGGAGTCGGAAGTCTTCGGCAATTCTCTGGCCTTTTTCGGTGCCGATGTTTGGTCACCTTCTTTTCGGTGGGTTAAGCCATGGCCTGTTGGCAGTGGCGTCCCCATGGCCTTAAATGTCTTTGTGTGAGCTTTGGACGGGGCAGGTTTACTCACTGTTCGCTGCACCGTCGAGGTTCGGTCACTTTCGGATTCGTCCGAGTCCGTCCCATGGATGGAAATGCTTTCCTCCTCTCCAACGTCGAGTTGCTCTTTCGGTGTCAACGCCATTTGCAGTCTTCTTGCTCGTCGATCTCTTAGGGTCTTTTTTGATCGAAACGCTCGACAAGCCTCGCAGGTATCCTCCCTGTGTTCAGGTGATAAACACAGATTACAGGCCCGGTGTTGGTCTGTATAAGGATACTTCGAATGACAGGACAGAAGAGGAAGGGGGTCCGGTCCATTAGTCTGGGATGACGGGTGTGGTCGGGCCGACCAGGCCTCGGCGAAGAACGGAAGCCCCGAAGAGCCACCGGAGCGCTTTTAATGTCGGTGCCGATACACTAATTCGGTACCGAACGATAACAATACCGTCGAATTTCCGATAATTTAGTTTACTTTCCTGATTCAAATATGGAGCGAAGAGGAACACGTCCGAACCCGATGGCGGAAAGAAAAGAATCTAAAGATGGAGTCGACGCCCATGCGCAATGGAGCCGAAAGGGAGGAGTCACTCGGTCTTGTGACTTGAAAAGACTTCTTCGAAGAAAAACAACTTGTAACACTCCGAGCCCAACACTAGATGGCAGGATAATGCACAGCATGTGTATAAAGGAAAACACAGTTGTCTGGCACATAATACAATGAAATGATCTGACAGTGAATGTGGCCTTCAAATATTGGAAGTGAAAAGATACTATCTGGCACTGCAACTAAGCTGTGAGGCTACACGGTTTACACAGAAAGGAACTATTGACAGAATTGATTGCAGTCTCAGAAATGGTGCTATCTCTTCTGAAATCCACAATATCAAGAGAGGATACCCCTTTTGTAGTGCAGCAGAATCCCAGACAACATTAGGAGGCAATATGCATTCATATGATGTTGATACCATCTGGAGAACAGCAGCCATTATGAGGCATGTCAAAAAGGCAGCTAGAAATGTGGACAGGACCAGACGGATGGAAGGATGATGTGTGAAAATGGGAGATTTGCTTTTGAATGAGAAATTTCAGACATTTGACAAGGCCAATGTGAAGTATCCAGTGGTACATGGTCAGTTCCTGCAGTACAACAGGATATTAAAGCAGTAATAGAATATCTTTCTGCAGGCCCACAACCCTTATGCACAGTCAAAACATAGACCAACATTGAAAGGTTTAATCACGAGACGACAAAGAAAACTATGTTTGAATATGCCTAGGAAAGCATGGTTAGTAACAGAAAAACGTGGAGGGCATAGTGGTTAGAAGTTTCACAATATAAATATAAAGGGGACACAGCACTAACCCATACCACGAAAAGCTAGACTTATGCCATATTCTACCTTACACAGTATAATATAAACCATCACACAAACGCGATAATCCATTAGAAACAACGAAAGGGTAGGCAGATGTTCGAAGTGTAACATGATAGGTGCAACATTTGTGAACATGTGTGGGCATGCCCCCATGTTCAGAAATACTTTTAGAAAACATAAGAGATTTGCGTCCACTGGCTAAATTCAGCTTTTGCCTTGTCACTCTGCCAGAGGCTTAGGCTGTGACTGGATAATAGCTCAAACAAAAGTGGTTCAGGCAGAGCCGTCTCGGTCACCTGACTAAGCAATGGTGGTTCAGCACTTACTTGTATTGTCTGATGGATGATATGCTGACCTGCCGTCTGTGCAGTTGGACCACTTGGGAGCTGGGCAGATGCTGGTCTGAGGACTGTTGTGACCTTTGAGCTGGACATTACAGCAGCAGCAGCAGCACCTGAAAAGAAAGAAAACACCATACTGGTCAGACAATTAACATTGAATCTATAGTTTAATAAAACAGCATTTTGCCTCCACCTGGATGAAGATGGTGAGAGATGAAAGCCTTACAGCCTGACATGGACTTTTGTTTACACAACTCTTTCCAAGACAGGGCAGGTGATTGCTTTTGCTGAATGGAGTGCTACGACACAGGGAAAATCTCATGCCTCAGTTTATGTGCCTCTGGGTTACACTAAAGAAAATCTTTCTACAAGGACACCTGCTATTTGGGGAAGGTTTTTAACTTGATCATACATGTTAAACAGATAAATCAGTTCATTGTTCTGGAGGACAGTAACACCTAGTGGAAGGAGGGGACTCAAATGTTAGCCTAATGAATGTTTAAAAGGCACCTACACCCAGGTCTCATTCCATTATTCCATGTTGCATAAATCTTAGGACTACAGAGACACAACCGATCATGAGACGATGACACTCCAATCACACATCTATCTCTACAGGGAGCTATCCCACAAGTATCTATTGAGAGGATTTAGGCTGTATTATATAGTGTGGCTGTGAAATCTCACCATTTAATACACTGTCAACCCTTTCTAGTACCAGTTAGGCTTTGCTGGTGAAACCTAGGCTCAACCCTGGTTAGCTGTGGCTTCGAGCAGTCAGGCTTCAACAAAGGAAATAGTGTAAAGCAGTTAAACAGTACCAAAACAATTCAAGAAGAAAAACTACAAGAAATACAATGCCAATTTATAAAAATGTTAAGAATTTATGGACACCAAAACAAAGTGGTTTCTTACCTGTAGAAGTAGTTCTGCAGCTAGAAGAATGGTCTGGATTCACATGGTGTGCATTACTCTGCCATCTTGTGGTTGGGGTCCAGAATTCTCCTTTATACTTAGTCTTCCTCTCGGTTTTGTTTTTGGGGTTTTTTGGGTGTCGACGGTCCCATCATTTGCGGTCTGATCCAGCCTCTCTTGACACCTTACTATGCCCAACCCAAAAACTCCCATGCGTGGCCGCCAGATTTTTTTTTTGTCCCCCCCATTGCTTCATCTTCTGGGGAGGTGGGTGGGGTGAATGTGAATCCAGAAAATTCTTTAAGCTACAAAAATACTCTTACAGGTAAGAAACCATTTTTCGCTTTCCAGCATGAATCTCTTCTTGATTCACATGCTTTGCATTGATTTTGTAGCAGTTTTTTCATCTTCTTGGTGACTAGGTTGAAGAGGAGTTTGAGCTTGTAAATAAATGTTTCAATACTCTTTGTACCACTTGAGCTTCCTTGTTCATGTGTATGTCTATGCAGTAGCAATACTTGTGAAAGTGTGCACTGATGACCACGTAACTGCCCTACAAATATCATGGAATGGTATATTTGCATGAAAGGCTAATGTTGCTCCTTTTCTGAGAGTAAAATATGTCCTTGGTTTGTTATACTCTTGCTGTCACATAACACACTTGGGACTGTATGTGTGATCCATCTTGAAATGGTGTTTTTTGTAACTGGTTTCCCCTTGTTATTATATGTGAATGACAGAGATTCTTTCCTCTCCTGATTGGTCTATTTTTCTCCATATAGTAAATAACTGCTCTACTGGCGTCTAACATGTGTAGCGAGAGCTCTCATTGCTGGTGTTTGGGTTCTTGAAAGAAACTTGGTATTTGAATAGACTGATATATATGGAAAATGTCACTTACCCAGTGTACATCTGTTCGTGGCATGTAGTGCTGCAGATTCACATGCTGTGCACATATAGCCATCTAGTGTTGGGCTTGAATTGTTACAAGTTGTTTTTCTTCGAAGAAGCTTTTTTCGAGTCACAGGATCGAATGACGACTCCTCTCCATGATAGAACGCATAGTCATTTACTCCTTTGTTTGATTGTTTTCCCGCAGGAGGGTGAAGTAAGGAGTGAAGAATTGTGTATGGACAAATATATATAGAAAGTGAAGATGTCCATGCAATGTACATACATATTTACATGATAAAATACTACGACAACAGGCTTCCAGGGATGAGGGAGGGCGCATGTGAATCTGCAGCACTACATACTACGAACAGATGCACACTGGGTAAGTGACATTTTCCGCTCAATGGCATGTGTAGCTGCAGATACACATGCTGTGCATAGACTGAAAAGCAGTTGTTCTCCCAATTAAGTGGTGGTTAGCCTGTAGGAGTTGAAGTAGTTTGAAATAGTGTTCTAAGCATTGCTTCACCAACATTTGCTTGTTGTCGCGATAACATGTCTACACAGTAGTGTTTAGTAAATGTGTGTAGTGTGGACCATGTGGCTGCTTTGCATATGTCTGCCATTTGTATATTTCCTAAGAATGCCATTGAAATACTTTCCTTTCTAGTGGAATGTGCTTTAGGAGTTACTAATAGTTGTTTTTTTAGCTTTAAGATAGCAGGTTTGAATACACTTTACTATGCATCTAGCTAATCCTTGCTTGGAAATAGGATTACATTTATGAGGTTGTTGCAAAGCGACAAAAAGTGGTTTAGATTTTCTAAAGTCTTTTGTTCTGTCTGCATAATACATTAGAGCTCTTTTGAGATCAAGAGTGTGGAGAGCTCTTTCAGCACCTGAATCTGGCTGTGGCAATTCCACTGACTGATTAATGTGAAATGGTGAAACCTCTTAGGGTAAAAATTGTGGATGTGTCCTAAGTACTATTTTGTTTTTGTGTACTTGGAAGAAGGGTTCCCCTAAAGTGAATGCTTGAATCTCACTTGCTCTTAAGGAAGTCATTTCTGCCAGGAAAGCAACCTTCCATGAGAGAAACTGAAGAGCGCAGGAATGAATGGGTTCAAATGGTGGTCCCATAAGTCTTGTGAGCACAATGTTAAGGTTCCAGGCAAGATCTGGTGGAGCTGTAGGTGGAATACCTCTAAGCCCTTCCATAAGAGCTTTTATAACAGGAGTTCTAAACAGAGAGGTATGTTGTCTGTTTCAGAGGTAGGCTGATATTGCTGTTAAATGAATTTCAATAGAAGAATATGCAAGATATGCTTTCTGTAAAGGAAGTAAATAACATACAATATCCTGTACTGATGCTTTAAGTGGATCAATGTTTTTAGGTTGGCAGTAATATACAAAACATTTCCATTTATTTGCGCAGCACTGCCTGGTTGTAGGTTTACGTGCTTGTTTCAGAATGTCCATACATTCTGAGGGAAGCTGTAGGTATTCAAATTCTATGACCTCAGGAGCCAGATTGCCAGGTTGAGCATACTGGGATTGGGATGCCTGATCTGACCCTTGTTTTGAGTCAATAGATTAACTAGGGCTGGTCTGTTTCGGAGCTCGTGATGTGGTACTACTGACAGATCCAATAGTGTTGTGTACCAGTGTTGACGTGCCCACGTGGGAGCTAGGAGTGTCATAGTGAGGGAAGTGTGACATCTTGTTGACCAGAAATGGAATTAACAGGAGAGGGGGAAAAGCGTAAGCAAATATCCCCAACCAATTAATCCACAGAGCACTGCCCCTTGGATTGAGGGTGTGGGTATCTGGACGCAAAGTTTTGTCATTTTGCATTTTCGCTTCTTGCAAAAAAGGTCTATGTTTAGTGTTCCCCACATCTGAAAGAAATATTGAATTGATATTACTAGTGGGTGAATCTCCTATTCATGTATTTGTTGCTGCGTCCTGCTTAAGAAATCTGCTAGCTGGTTGAGTATCCCTGGGATGTATTCTACCACCAGGTGAATGTGACTGAATTGCCCATTTCCAAATTGTTTGTGCTAGAAGGGACAATGGGGATCAGTGTGTCCCCCCTGTTTTTGCAGATTGTCGTCATGTTGTCTGTCCTTATTAAGACTGTTTTGTGTATGATCTGTGGTTGGCATGCTTAGATGGCTAAAAACAATGCCAGCAATTCCAAGTGGTTTATGTGGTAGGTTTGCTGAATTGAGTCCCATTCCCGCTGTATTGTAAGATTGTTGAGATGGGCTCCCCAACCTGTCATGGATGCATCTGTTGTAATTATGGTCTGTGGCACAGGTTCCTGAAATGGCTGCTCTTTTGATAAGTTGGTGCGATTCCACCATTGCAGAGATTTGTAAGTTTGGCGGTCCAACAACAATAGATCCTGTAGTTCACCCTCTCCCCGAGACCATGGTTGCGAGAGACACTGTTGCAGGGGTATCATGTTTAGACGTGCATTTAGCACTATTGCTATGCATGATGCCATCATTCCTAATAGCATCATGACAAACCTTACTGGGTAAGTTTGACCTGCAGTTGGGAAATTAGGGTGTGAAACGCTTGTATTCGTTGTGAATTTGGGTAGGTTAATGGTGACTGAGTGTTCAGAATTGCTCCAAGAGAAGGCTGAATTTGTGCTGCCTAAAGGTGAGATTTCTGGCAACTGACTGTGAACCCTAATTTGTGTAGGGTATATATTGTGTATTGTGTGTGCTGTTGACAGTTTAGAATGGTGCTGGCTTTTATTAACCAGTCGCCTAGATAAGGGAAGACGTGTATGTGGTGCCCTCTGAGGTATGCTGCAACTACAGCTAGAAATTTTGTGAATACTTTTGGTGGTGCTGTTAACCCAAAGGGTAGTACTTTGAAGCAATAGTGCTTGCCTGCTATTACAAACCTTAGGTACTTGCGGTGAGCTGCGTGTATAGGAATGTGGAAGTAAGCGTCCTTTAGGTCTAATGCAGTCATGTAATCTTGTTTTATAACAGGTAATGACATCCTGTAGAGTGACCATATGAAAATGCACTGACAGGATATATTGATTTAGAGGGCTGAGATAGAGAATGGGTCTTAGAGTACCATCCTTTTTTGGAATGAGGAAGTAGAGAGAATATACTCCTGTCCCTTGCTGACAGATGGGAACTATTTCTACTGTCTCTTTCAGAAGTAGAGATTGTACCTCTTGTTTCAGCAGAGCAGTGTGTTCGAGAGAGAGCCTGGGAAAACGGGGTGGAATGTTTGGTTGAGTAGAGATAAGCACTAGGCAATAACCATTGCCGATAATTGACAGTACCCACTGATCTGTTGTAATTTGTTGCCAGTGAGAATGGAAATGTTGCAGTTTTCCTCCCACAGGAGATGTACGTTGCTGTGGAATGGATGGGAAGTCATTGTTTTGAGGAGGTAGAAGACCCTTTGAGGCCGGGAATTTTCCTCTGGACCTGAAATTGTGTCCTCTGAAAAACTCCCTAGTGCAGTGGTCTCCAAACTTTCTAATGCCGCGCCACCCCCCCCCACCTTCAGAATTTTTCCCAATTACTTTTTAAAGATGGCAGTGTTTGAATATGTCTAGACCTATTTAAACACTGCAGTTAAGTAATGTTACCTTTTTAAAAATGCAATAACATGCTTCTGCTTAAAACAAAAGGCGTGTTATCTGTATAATGCTGCTTCTGTCCAGAGTCTGGCACCCCCCTGGGATCACTTGAGGCCCCCCAGTTTGAAGACCTCCGCCCTAGTGTAATACTGTTGTCCCTGTTTTGAGTGGGACGTGGAACCTCTGTAGCTTGTGATTTAAATCCGCCTCTAAATTGAGGTTTACGAAAGGAGCCCCGAAATGGTGTAGTATAAAGGACTCCCATGGCCTTTGGTGTTAGTCCTTTTTGAGTTGACCAATGGTTGTGTCCACCTATGGTCCAAAAAGCTGCTGTTTATTGAAGGGCATATTAAGGACCGCCTGCTGTATCTCACATTTAAAACCTGGGGACCTTAACCAAGCATGTTGCCTGGTTGTAATGCTGGTGTTTATTCCTCTAGCTGCAATATCAGCTGCATCTAAAGCAGACCTAATTTGATTGTTTGCGATAGCTTGCCCTTCCTCCACTATTTGATGTGCTCTTTTTTGATGTTCGTTGGGGAGCTATTGCAAGAATTCTTGCATCTCATCCCAATGTGCCCTGTCGTACCTAGCTAAAAGGGCTTGGGAATTAGCAATATGCATTGATTGGCTGCTTGTGTTGCTACCTTTTTACCTGCTGCATCAAAATTTGCAGCTTTGTCAGGGCGGAGGAGTATCACCCAGAGGAGGCTGTTCGCACACTTCCTAGCTGCACTGACTACAATGGAGTCTGGTGGGAACTGCTGAGAAATATAAATTGGGTCTGTTGGTAGAGAGATTATATATATATATATATATATATATATATATATATATATATATATATATATATATATATATATATATATATATATTTTTTTTTTTTTTTTTTAAATCAATCCTGGGTGTTGAAACTCTAGCTTTAACAGGTTCTTTAAAGATGTCATCTGCATGTTTGATCGTACCAGGGAGCCTTGGGTAAACACTGGTACTGCTTGAGAGTTGATGATAGGGCGTTGAAAAGGAAATCCTCCTCTAATAATTCAGCATGCATTTGCACCCCATGATACGCGGTTGCCCTGGAGATAACCTGATTGTACGCTGTAGTATACTCGGGTAGAGATGGTTTGTGGGATACAAATCAGGATCATTAGGTGGGATTGGATCTGAGTCATACATATCCCACGGATCTATGGTGTAACTAGTATCACCTCTATCTTCGTCCTGTTAGGAAGTATGAGACTCTGTGGGTGAAGGTGGTGGTGGAGTAAGAGGTTATAGAGAAAAGGAAAGTTGGGGCAAGTGTGGTGGCGAAAGCTCACCAGTTTTTGGCTTTTCCTTTTATTTGTAAATTTTTGCCAGTGACTGGGCAGTATCCAGAGTTTCCTGGAATGCTAACTTCCTTTTTGGTAAGCTGAGGCGGAGAAGCAATCATTTTTCCAGTCTCTTTCTGGATTTGAATTCCCCTTTGTTTATTGTCCATAACCTCCAGAATGGGTTGAATGTCTGATTTATCCCCTGGTGGTTCTAAAGCATGTTTTGTGCCTTTTAAAGAATGTTCTGTAAGTTTCCTGGCAGCATTCTTCATCCGAGTCAAAAGTCCAGTTTCTTCTGTATAAGATGATGTTTTTGGCTCTGAAAGTGGACACCGAAGTTCGGGTTCTAAAGCGGAGAGAGGCTGTTTCGGCTCCGATGTAGCAGGGGGCCGACTCGGCGGTAAAAGCCTATATCTTTCTGCTCCACCCAGACACTGAAACAGGTCTGGTAGCATGATGGGGGACTGTCTTGGCCTTTCTTGGCACCGCACCCAAGGGTGGGTCGACAACTGTTGGTTATCAGGTGGGACCATGGCTAAGAAGCAGTGGTGCACCAAAGGCCTTGCATGGCTTTTTACTTGCTGGGGTTGGTGCACTCGTGTACTGCGCTGCAGATATTGCCTGGCTGTCCTCATCCGAATCTCACTTGGAGTCCGAATCTGGAATGGAGACTGACGTCTGTGCCTGTTCTTCGCCTGTGGTGGGCTCTGAATTTTGACGTAACATTTTCTTCGATCAAAAAGACCGACACACCTCACAGCTTTCTTTCCGATGGTCCGGAGAAAGGCAGAGATTAGACACCACATGCTGGTTGGTCTATGGAAACTTGGTGTGGCACCGAGGACAGAATCGGAATGGAGTCCGATCCATGAGCCTATGATGCAGTAGGCCTGAAGAGGCCAGAAAAGGGTGCGGGTGCCCGAAAGGGCATTTAACTGATCCCGACGGTACAATCAGATCGAGTGCAGTGGGAAACTGCGTTCAAAACTATTCAGACGGTAAGAGAAAGGATGGAAAGTTTAGAGAAGTACCGAAATGAAAATCCCAGTGCCAGAGGGAACACGTCCGAACCTGATGGCGGAAAGAAAACAATCTAACAAAGGAGTCGATGCCCATGCGCACTATCACAGAGAGGAGTCATTCAATTCAGTGATTCGAAAAAAGTTTCTTGGAAGAAAAACAACTTGTAACACTCCAAGCCCAACACTAGATGGCGGGATATGCACAGCATGTGTATCTGCAGCTACACATGCCATCGAAATGTATTTATATATATATATATATATATATATATATATATATACATATATATACATATATATACATATATATATATATATATATACACACACATACATATACACACACATATCTATCTATCTATCTATCTATCTATCTATCTATATATATATATATGGAAAATGTCACTTACTGTAGGAAGTTGGCTCTGTATGTGCTATTTCAAAGTAAGGAATAGCATGCACAGAGTCCAAGGGTTCCCCTTAGAGGTAAAATAGTGGTAAAAAGAGATAATACTAATGCTCTATTTTGTGGTAGTGTGGTCGAGCAGTAGGCTTATCCAAGGAGTAGTGTTAAGCATTTGTTGTACATACACAGACAATAAATGAGGTACACACACTCAGAGACAAATCCAGCCAATAGGTTTTGTTATAGAAAAATATATTTTCTTAGTTTATTTTAAGAACCACAGGTTCAAATTTTACATGTAAGATCTCATTTGAAAGGTATTTCAGGTAAGTACTCTAGGAACTTTGAATCATTACTTTAGCATGTATACTTTTTACATAAAACACAATAAGCTGTTTTAAAAGTGGACACAATGCAATTTTCACAGTTCCTGGGGGAGGTAAGTTATTGTTAGTTTTAACAGGTAAGTAAGTCACTTACAGGTTTCAGTTTTTGGTCCAAGGTAGCCCACCGTTGGGGGTTCAGAGCAACCCCAAAATTATCACACCAGCAGCTCAGGGCCGGTCAGGTGCAAAGGTCAAAGAGGTGCCAAAAACACATAGGCTTCAATGGAGAGAAGGGGGTGCCCCGGTTCCAGCCTGCCAGCAGGTAAGTACCTGCGTCTTCGGAGGGCAGACCAGGGGGGTTTTGTAGGGCACCGGGGGGGACACAAGTCCACACAGAAAGTACACCCTCAGCAGCGCGGGGGCGGCCGGGTGCAGTGTGCAAACAAGCGTCGGGTTTCCTTTAGTTTTCAATGGGAGACCAAGGGGTCTCTTCAGCGATGCAGGCAGGCAAGGGGGGGACTCCTCGGGGTAGCCACCACCTGGGCAAGGGAGAGGGCCTCCTGGGGGTCACTCCTGCACAGAAGTTCCGTTTCTTTAGGGGCTGGGGGGCTGTGGGTGCAGGGTCTTTTCCAGCCGTCGGGAAATGGAGTTCAGACAGTCACGGTCAGGGGGAGCCTGGGGATTCCCTCTGCAGGCGTCGCTGTGGGGGCTCAGGGGGGACAACTTTGGTTACTCACAGTCGTAGAGTCGCCGGAGGGTCCTCCCCGAGTTGGTTGTTCTCCACCAGTCGAGTCGGGGTCGCCGGGTGCAGTGTTGCAAGTCTCACGCTTCTTGCGGGGAGTTGCAGGGGTCTTTAAATCTGCTCCTTGTAACAAAGTTGCAGTTCTTTTGGAGCAGTGCCGCTGTCCTCAGGAGTTTCTTGTCTTTTTCGAAGCAGGGCAGTCCTCAGAGGATTCAGAGGTCGCTGGTCCCTTGGAAAGCGTCGCTGGAGCAGGGTTCTTTGGAAGGCAGGAGACAGGCCGGTAAGTCTGGGGCCAAGGCAGTTGTTGTCATCTGGTCTTCCTCTGCAGGGGTTTTCAGCTAGGCAGTCCTTCTTGTAGTTGCAGGAATCTAAAATCTTAGGTTCAGGGAAGCCCTTAAATACTAAATTTAAGGGCGTGTTTAGGTCTGGGGGTTAGTAGCCAATGGCTACTAGCCCTGAGGGTGAGTACACCCTCTTTGTGCCCCCTCCCAAGGGGAGGGGGTCACATCCCTAATCCTATTGGGGGAATCCTCCATCTGCAAGATGGAGGATTTCTAAAAGTTAGAGTCACTTCAGCTCAGGACACCTTAGGGGCTGTCCCGACTGGCCAGTGACTCCTCCTTGTTATTCTCATTATTTTCTCCGGCCTTGCCGCCAAAAGTGGGGGCCGTGGCCGGAGGGGGCGGGCAACTCCACTAAGCTGGAGTGTCCTGCGGTGCTGTGACAAAGGGGTGAGCCTTTGAGGCTCACCGCCAGGTGTTACAGCTCCTGCCTGGGGGAGGTGTTAGCATCTCCACCCAGTGCAGGCTTTGTTACTGGCCTCAGAGTGACAGAGGCACTCTCCCCATGGGGCCAGCAACATGTCTCTAGTGTGGCAGGCTGCTGGAATCAGTCAGCCTACACAGATAGTCGGTTAAGTTTCAGGGGGCACCTCTAAGGTGCCCTCTGTGGTGTATTTTACAATAAAATGTACACTGGCATCAGTGTGCATTTATTGTGCTGAGAAGTTTGATACCAAACTTCCCAGTTTTCAGTGTAGCCATTATGGTGCTGTGGAGTTCGTGTAAAACAGACTCCCAGACCATATACTCTTATGGCTACCCTGCACTTACAATGTCTAAGGTTTTGTTTAGACACTGTAGGGGTACCATGCTCATGCACTGGTACCCTCACCTATGGTATAGTGCACCCTGCCTTAGGGCTGTAAGGCCTGCTAGAGGGGTGACTGACCTATACTGCATAGGCAGTGAGAGGCTGGCATGGCACCCTGAGGGGAGTGCCATGTCGACTTACTCATTTTGTTCTCACTAGCACACACAAGCTGGCAAGCAGTGTGTCTGTGCTGAGTGAGATGTCTCCAGGGTGGCATAAGACATGCTGCAGCCCTTAGAGACCTTCCCTGGCATCAGGGCCCTTGGTACTAGCAGTACCAGTTACAAGAGACTTATCTGGATGCCAGGGTCTGCCAATTGTGGATACAAAAGTACAGGTTAGGGAAAGAACACTGGTGCTGGGGCCTGGTTAGCAGGCCTCAGCACACTTTCAATTGTAAACATAGCATCAGCAAAGGCAAAAAGTCAGGGGGCAACCATGCCAAGGAGGCATTTCCTTACACAACCCCCCCCCCCCCCCCAAACGAAAGAGGATGAGACTAACCTTTCCCAAGAGAGTCTTCATTTTCTAAGTGGAAGAACCTGGAAAGGCCATCTGCATTGGCATGGGCAGTCCCAGGTCTGTGTTCCACTATAAAGTCCATTCCCTGTAGGGAGATGGACCACCTCAACAGTTTTGGATTTTCACCTTTCATTTGCATCAGCCATTTGAGAGGTCTGTGGTCAGTTTGAACTAGGAAGTGAGTCCCAAAGAGGTATGGTCTCAGCTTCTTCAGGGACCAAACCACAGCAAAGGCCTCCCTCTCAATGGCACTCCAACGCTGCTCCCTGGGGAGTAACCTCCTGCTAATGAAAGCAACAGGCTGGTCAAGGCCATCATCATTTGTTTGGGACAAAACTGCCCCTATCCCATGTTCAGAGGCATCTGTCTGCACAATGAACTGCTTAGAATAATCTGGAGCTTTTAGAACTGGTGCTGAGCACATTGCTTGTTTCAGGGTATCAAAGGCCTGTTGGCATTCTACAGTCCAGTTCACTTTCTTGGGCATTTTCTTGGAGGTGAGTTCAGTGAGGGCTGTCACAATGGATCCATATCCATTCACAAACCTCCTGTAATACCCAGTCAAGCCAAGGAATGCCCTGACCTGAGTCTGGGTTTTTGGAGCTACCCAGTCCAGAATAGTCTGGATCTTGGGTTGGAGTGGCTGAACTTGGCCTCCACCTACAAGGTGGCCCAAGTAAACCACAGTTCCCTGCCCTATCTGGCATTTGGATGCCTTGATAGAGAGGCCTGCAGATTGCAGAGCCTTCAAAACCTTCTTCAGGTGGACCAGGTGATCCTGCCAGGTGGAGCTAAAGACAGCAATATCATCAAGATAAGCTGTGCTAAAGGACTCCAAACCAGCAAGGACTTGATTCACCAACCTTTGGAAGGTGGCAGGGGCATTCTTTAAACCAAAGGGCATAACAGTAAACTGATAATGCCCATCAGGTGTGGAGAATGCTGTTTTCTCTTTTGCTCCAGGTGCCATTTTTATTTGCCAGTACCCTGCTGTCAAGTCAAAGGTACTTAAGAATTTGGCAGCACCTAATTTGTCTATGAGCTCATCAGCTCTAGGAATTGGATGGGCGTCTGTCTTGGTGACAGAGTTGAGCCCTCTGTAGTCCGCACAAAACCTCATCTCTTTCTTTCCATCTTTGGTGTGAGGTTTGGGGACTAAGACCACTGGGCTAGCCCAGGGGCTGTCAGAGCGCTCAATTACTCCCAATTCCAGCATCTTGTGGACTTCCACCTTGATGCTTTCCTTAACATGGTCAGACTGCCTAAAGATTTTGTTCTTGACAGGCATGCTGTCTCCTGTGTCCACATCATGGGTACACAGGTGGGTCTGACCAGGGGTTAAGGAGAAGAGTTCAGGAAACTGTTGTAGGACTCTCCTACAATCAGCTTGCTGTTGGCCAGAGAGGGTGTCTGAGTAGATCACTCCATCTACTGAGCCATCTTTTGGGTCTGATGACAGAAGATCAGGGAGAGGTTCACTCTCTGCCTCCTGATCCTCATCTGTTACCATCAACAGATTTACATCAGCCCTGTCATGGAAGAGCTTAAGGCGGTTCACATGGATCACCCTCTTGGGGCTCCTGCTTGTGCCCAGGTCCACCAGGTAGGTGACCTGACTCTTCCTTTCTAGCACTGGGTAAGGGCCACTCCATTTGTCCTGAAGTGCCCTGGGAGCCACAGGCTCCAGAACCCAGACTTTCTGCCCTGGTTGGAACTCAACCATTGCAGCCTTTTGGTCATACCAAAACTTCTGGAGCTGTTGGCTGGCCTCAAGGTTTTTGCTTGCCTTTTCCATGTACTCTGCCATTCTAGAGCGAAGTCCAAGTACATAGTCCACTATGTCCTGTTTAGGCTCATGAAGAGGTCTCTCCCAGCCTTCTTTAACAAGAGCAAGTGGTCCCCTTACAGGGTGACCAAACAGAAGTTCAAAGGGTGAGAATCCTACTCCCTTCTGTGGCACCTCTCTGTAAGCAAAAAGCAGACATGGCAAGAGGACATCCCATCTCCTTTTGAGCTTTTCTGGGAGCCCCATGATCATGCCTTTTAATGTCTTGTTGAATCTCTCAACTAAGCCATTAGTTTGGGGATTGTATGGTGTAGTGAATTTGTAAGTCACCCCACACTCATTCCACATGTGTTTTAGGTATGCTGACATGAAGTTGGTACCTCTGTCAGACACCACCTCCTTAGGGAAACCCACTCTGGTAAAGATACCAATGAGGGCCTTGGCTACTGCAGGGGCAGTAGTTGACCTAAGGGGAATAGCTTCAGGATACCTAGTAGCATGATCCACTACTACTAGGATATACATATTTCCTGAGGCTGTGGGAGGTTCTAGTGGACCAACTATGTCCACACCCACTCTTTCAAAGGGGACCCCCACCACTGGAAGTGGAATGAGGGGGGCCTTTGGATGCCCACCTGTCTTACCACTGGCTTGACAGGTGGGGCAGGAGAGGCAAAACTCCTTAACCTTGTGGGACATATTGGGCCAGTAGAAGTGGTTGACTAACCTCTCCCACGTCTTGGTTTGTCCCAAATGCCCAGCAAGGGGAATATCATGGGCTAAGGTCAGAATAAACTCTCTGAACGACTGAGGCACTACCACTCTCCTAGTGGCACCAGGTTTGGGGTCTCTGGCCTCAGTGTACAGGAGTCCATCTTCCCAATAGACCCTATGTGTTCCATTTTTCTTGCCCTTGGACTCTTCAGCAGCTTGCTGCCTAAGGCCTTCAAGAGAGGGACAGGTTTCTTGTCCCTTACACAGCTCCTCCCTTGAGGGTCCCCCTGGGCCTAAGAGCTCAACCTGATAAGGTTCAAGCTCCAAAGGCTCAGTTCCCTCAGAAGGCAGAACTTCTTCCTGAGAAGAGAGGTTCTCTTTTTCTGGCTGTGTTGCAGTTGGTTTCCCAACTGACTTTCCTTTTCTCTTGGTAGGCTGGGCCTTTCTTCCAGACTCCAGCTCTACTTTTTCACCCTGTGCCTTGCACTGTGCTCTTGTTTTTACACACACCAGTTCAGGGATACCCAGCATGGCTGCATGGGTTTTTAGTTCTACCTCAGCCCATGCTGAGGACTCCAGGTCATTTCCAAGCAGACAGTCTACTGGGATGTTTGAGGAGACCACCACCTGTTTCAGGCCATTGACCCCTCCCCATTCTAAAGTTACCATTGCCATGGGATGTGCTTTAGTCTGATTGTCAGCGTTGGTGACTGTATAGGTTTTTCCAGTCAGGTATTGGCCAGGGGAAACCAGTTTCTCTGTCACCATGGTGACACTGGCACCTGTATCCCTCAGGCCCTCTACACTTGTCCCATTAATAAAGAGCTGCTGCCTGTATTTTTGCATGTTAGGCGGCCAGGCAGCTAGTGTGGCTAAATCCACCCCACCCTCAGAGACTAGAGTAGCTTCAGTGTGGACCCTGATTTGCTCTGGGCACACTGTTGATCCCACTTGGAGACAAGCCATTCCAGTGTTACCTGGATTGGAGTTTGGAGTGGAACTTTTCTTGGGACAGGCCTTGTCTCCAGTTTGGTGTCCAGACTGACTACAGTTTCGACACCAGGCCTTTTTGGGATCAAAGTTTTTACCCTTGTACCCAGGATTGTTTTGTGAAGAGGCTCTGGGCCCACCCTCCTGTGCAGGTTTTTGGGGGCCTGTAGAAGACTCTTTACTATTTTTATTTTTGGCTGTCTCACCACCTTTCCCCTGGGGAGGTTTTGTGACCCCTTTCTTTTGGTCACCCCCTGTGGAAGTTTTGGACACCCTTGTCTTGACCCAATGGTCCGCCTTCTTTCCCAATTCTTGGGGAGAAATTGGTCCTAGGTCTACCAGATGCTGATGCAGTTTATCATTGAAACAATTACTTAACAGGTGTTCTTTCACAAATAAATTGTACAGCCCATCATAATTACTTACACCACTGCCTTGAATCCAACCATCTAGTGTTTTTACTGAGTAGTCTACAAAGTCAACCCAGGTCTGGCTCGAGGATTTTTGAGCCCCCCCTGAATCTAATCCTATACTCCTCAGTGGAGAATCCAAAGCCCTCAATCAGGGTACCCTTCATGAGGTCATAAGATTCTGCATCTTTTCCAGAGAGTGTGAGGAGTCTATCCCTACACTTTCCTGTGAACATTTCCCAAAGGAGAGCACCCCAGTGAGATCTGTTCACTTTTCTGGTTACACAAGCCCTCTCAAAAGCTGTGAACCATTTGGTGATGTCATCACCATCTTCATATTTAGTTACAATCCCTTTGGGGATTTTCAACATGTCAGGAGAATCTCTGACCCTAGTTATGTTGCTGCCACCATTGATGGGTCCTAGGCCCATCTCTTGTCTTTCCCTTTCTATGGCTAGGATCTGTCTTTCCAAAGCCAATCTTTTGGCCATCCTGGCTAACTGGATGTCCTCTTCACTGGAGTTATCCTCAGTGATTTCAGAGTTGTTGGTCCCTCCTGTGAGGGAACCAGCATCTCTGACTATTATTTGTGGAGTCAGGGCTTGAGAAGCCCTGTTCTCCCTAAGTAGGACTGGAGGGGGGGAATTTCCCTCCAAGTCACTATCTTCATCCTCTGTGTTGCCATCCTCAGAGGGGTTGGCTTTTTCAAACTCTGCCAAAAGCTCCTGGAGCTGTATTTTGGTAGGTTTGGAGCCCATTGCTATTTTCTTTAGTTTACAGAGTGACCTTAGCTCTCTCATCTGTAGATGGAGGTAAGGTGTGGTGTCGAGTTCCACCACATTCACATCTGTGCTAGACATTATGCTTCTAAAAGTTGGAATACTTTTTAAGAATCTAAAACTAGTTCTAGGTTCTAATTCAAACTTTTACAAACTTTTAAACTCTAAAAGAAATGCTAACAGGGACTAACACAAGGCCCTAGCAGGACTTTAAAGAATTTAGAAAACTTTTCAAATTGCAAAAATCAATTTCTAATGACAATTTTGGAATTTGTCGTGTGATCAGGTATTGGCTGAGTAGTCCAGCAAATGCAAAGTCTTGTACCCCACCGCTGATCCACCAATGTAGGAAGTTGGCTCTGTATGTGCTATTTCAAAGTAAGGAATAGCATGCACAGAGTCCAAGGGTTCCCCTTAGAGGTAAAATAGTGGTAAAAATAGATAATACTAATGCTCTATTTTGTGGTAGTGTGGTCGAGCAGTAGGCTTATCCAAGGAGTAGTGTTAAGCATTTGTTGTACATACACATAGACAATAAATGAGGTACACACACTCAGAGACAAATCCAGCCAATAGGTTTTGTATAGAAAAATATCTTTTCTTAGTTTATTTTAAGAACCACAGGTTCAAATTTAACATGTAATATCTTGTTTGAAAGGTATTGCAGGTAAGTACATTAGGAACTTTGAATCATTTCAATTGCATGTATACTTTTCAAGTTATTCACAAATAGCTATTTTAAAAGTGGACACAGTGCAATTTTCACAGTTCCTGGGGGAGGTAAGTTTTTGCTAGTTTTACCAGGTAAGTAAGACACTTACAGGGTTCAGTTCTTGGTCCAAGGTAGCCCACCGTTGGGGGTTCAGAGCAACCCCAAAGTTACCACACCAGCAGCTCAGGGCCGGTCAGGTGCAGAGTTCAAAGTGGTGCCCAAAACGCATAGGCTTCAATGGAGAGAAGGGGGAGCCCCGGTTCCAGTCTGCCAGCAGGTAAGTACCCGCGTCTTCGGAGGGCAGACCAGGGGGGTTTTGTAGGGCACCGGGGGGGACACACGCCCACACAGAAATTTCACCCTCAGCGGCGCGGGGGCGGCCGGGTGCAGTGTTAGAACAAGCGTCGGGTTCGCAATGGAAGTCAATGAGAGATCAAGGGATCTCTTCAGCGCTGCAGGCAGGCAAGGGGGGGCTTCCTCGGGGAAACCTCCACTTGGGCAAGGGAGAGGGACTCCTGGGGGTCACTTCTGCAGTGAAAGTCCGGTCCTTCAGGTCCTGGGGGCTGCGGGTGCAGGGTCTTTTTCAGGCGTCGGGACTTAGGTTTCAGAGAGTCGCGGTCAGGGGAAGCCTCGGGATTCCCTCTGCAGGCGGCGCTGTGGGGGCTCAGGGGGGACAGGTTTTGGTACTCACAGTCGTAGAGTAGTCCGGGGGTCCTCCCTGAGGTGTTGGTTCTCCACCAGCCGAGTCGGGGTCGCCGGGTGCAGTGTTGCAAGTCTCACGCTTCTTGCGGGGAGATTGCAGGGTTCTTTAAAGCTGCTCCTTTGGATAAAGTTGCAGTCTTTTTGGAGTAGGTCCGCTGTCCTCGGGAGTTTCTTGTCGTCGTCGAAGCAGGGCAGTCCTCAGAGGAGTCAGAGGTCGCTGGTCCCTTTGGAAGGCGTCGCTGGAGCAGAGTTCTTTGGAAGGCAGGAGACAGGCCGATGAGTTTTTGGAGCCAAGGCAGTTGTTGTCTTCTGGCCTTCCTCTGCAGGGGTTTTCAGCTAGGCAGTCCTTCTTGTTGTTGCAGGAATCTAAATTCTTAGGTTCAGGGGAGCCCTTAAATACTAAATTTAAGGGCGTGTTTAGGTCTGGGGGGTTAGTAGCCAATGGCTACTAGCCCTGAGGGTGAGTACACCCTCTTTGTGCCTCCTCCCAAGGGGAGGGGGTCACATCCCTAATCCTATTGGGGGAATCCTCCATCTGCAAGATGGAGGATTTCTAAAAGTTAGAGTCACCTCAGCTCAGGACACCTTAGGGGCTGTCCTGACTGGCCAGTGACTCCTCCTTGTTATTCTCATTATTTTCTCCGGCCTTGCCACCAAAAGTGGGGGCCGGGGCCGGAGGGGGCGGGCAACTCCACTAGCTGGAGTGTCCTGCGGTGCTGTGACAAAGGGGTGAGCCTTTGAGGCTCACCGCCAGGTGTTACAGCTCCTGCCTGGGGGAGGTGTTAGCATCTCCACCCAGTGCAGGCTTTGTTACTGGCCTCAGAGTGACAAAGGCACTCTCCCCATGGGGCCAGCAACATGTCTCTAGTGTGGCAGGCTGCTGGAACTAGTCAGCCTACACAGATAGTCGGTTAAGTTTCAGGGGGCACCTCTAAGGTGCCCTCTGGGGTGTATTTTGCAATAAAATGTACACTGACATCAGTGTGCATTTATTGTGCTGAGAAGTTTGATACCAAACTTCCCAGCTTTCAGTGTAGCCATTATGGTGCTGTGGAGTTCGTGTTTGACAAACTCCCAGACCATATACTCTTATGGCTACCCTGCACTTACAATGTCTAAGGTTTTGTTTAGACACTGTAGGGGTACCATGCTCATGCACTGGTACCCTCATCTATGGTATAGTGCACCCTGCCTTAGGGCTGTAAGGCCTGCTAGAGGGGTGACTGACCTATACTTGCATAGGCAGTGAGAGGCTGGCATGGCACCCTGAGGGGAGTGCCATGTCGAATTACTCGTTTTGTTCTCACTAGCACACACAAGCTGGCAAGCAGTGTGTCTGTGCTGGGTGAGAGGTCTCCAGGGTGGCATAAGACATGCTGCAGCCCTTAGAGACCTTCCTTGGCATCAGGGCCCTTGGTACTAGCAGTACCAGTTACAAGGGACTTATCTGGATGCCAGGGTCTGCCAATTGTGGATACAAAAGTACAGGTTAGGGAAAGAACACTGGTGCTGGGGCCTGGTTAGCAGGCCTCAGCACACTTTCAATTGTAAACATAGCATCAGCAAAGGCAAAAAGTCAGGGGGCAACCATGCCAAGGAGGCATTTCCTTACAATCACGTCTTGTACAGGGAGTGCAGAATTATTAGGCAAGTTGTATTTTTGAGGATTAATTTTATTATTGAACAACAACCATGTTCTCAATGAACCCAAAAAACTCATTAATATCAAAGCTGAATATTTTTGGAAGTAGTTTTTAGTTTGTTTTTAGTTTTAGCTATGTTAGGGGGATATCTGTGTGTGCAGGTGACTATTACTGTGCATAATTATTAGGCAACTTAACAAAAAACAAATATATACCCATTTCAATTATTTATTATTACCAGTGAAACCAATATAACATCTCAACATTCACAAATATAAATTTCTGACATTCAAAAACAAAACAAAAACAAATCAGTGACCAATATAGCCACCTTTCTTTGCAAGGACACTCAAAAGCCTGCCATCCATGGATTCTGTCAGTGTTTTGATCTGTTCACCATCAACATTGCGTGCAGCAGCAACCACAGCCTCCCAGACACTGTTCAGAGAGGTGTACTGTTTTCCCTCCTTGTAAATCTCACATTTGATGATGGACCACAGGTTCTCAATGGGGTTCAGATCAGGTGAACAAGGAGGCCATGTCATTAGATTTCCATCTTTTATACCCTTTCTTGCCAGCCACGCTGTGGAGTACTTGGACGCGTGTGATGGAGCATTGTCCTGCATGAAAATCATTTTTTACTTGAAGGATGCAGACTTCTTCCTGTACCACTGCTTGAAGAAGGTGTCTTCCAGGAACTGGCAGTAGGACTGGGAGTTGAGCTTCACTCCATCCTCAACCCGAAAAGGCCCCACAAGCTCATCTTTGATGATACCAGCCCAAACCAGTACTCCACCTCCACCTTGCTGGCGTCTGAGTCGGACTGGAGCTCTCTGCCCTTTACCAATCCAGCCACGGGCCCATCCATCTGGCCCATCAAGACTCACTCTCATTTCATCAGTCCATAAAACCTTAGAAAAATCAGTCTTGAGATATTTCTTGGCCCAGTCTTGACGTTTCAGCTTGTGTGTCTTGTTCAGTGGTGGTCGTCTTTCAGCCTTTCTTACCTTGGCCATGTCTCTGAGTATTGCACACCTTGTGCTTTTGGGCACTCCAGTGATGTTGCAGCTCTGAAATATGTCCAAACGGGTGGCAAGTGGCATCGTGGCAGCTGCACGCTTGACTTTTCTCAGTTCATGGGCAGTTATTTTGCGCCTTGGTTTTTCCACACGTTTCTTGCGACCCTGTTGACTATTTTGAATGAAACGCTTGATTGTTCGATGATCACGCTTCAGAAGCTTTGCAATTTTAAGAGTGCTGCATCCCTCTGCAAGATATCTCACTATTTTTGACTTTTCTGAGCCTGTCAAGTCCTTCTTTTGACCCATTTTGCCAAAGGAAAGGAAGTTGCCTAATAATTATGCACACCTGATATAGGGTGTTGATGTCATTAGACCACACCCCTTCTCATTACAGAGATGCATATCACCTAATATGCTTAATTGGTAGTAGGCTTTCGAGCCTATACAGCTTGGAGTAAGACAACATGCATAAAGAGGATGATGTGGTCAAAATACTCATTTGCCTAATAATTCTGCACTCCCTGTAGTGTCACCATGTGAAAGTGATCTGATTTGATGTAGACGTTTAGTGTTCTGAGATCTAATATAGGTCTTGGAGTTTTGTCTTTTTTTGGGTAGGAGAAAGTACAGGGAGTAAACTCCTGTTCCTCTTTGATGAATTGGTACTATCTCTATAGCATCTTTTTGCAACCACGCTTGGACCTCCAGTTGTAAGAGTTCCATGTGTTGCTTGGACATGTTGTGTGTTTTCGGTGGGACATTTGGAGGGAATTGTAGAAATTCTATGCAATAACCATGCTGGATAATGGCTAGGACCCACGTGTCTGTTGTTATTTCTTCCCAGTGTTTGTAGAACTTGCTTATTCTCCCCCCCACTGGTGTTATGTGTTGGGGATTTGTGACGTTGAAGTCACTGTTTATTTGGTGGCGTTTTGGGACTCTGGAACTTCCCTCTACTCTTTGGGAACTGTCCCCCTCTATAGTGTCCCCAAAAACCTCCCGTTGATATTGACTCTGATAAGTGGGCCTTGTTTGTGAGGTTGAGGGTTCTGTGCTCCGTCCCCGAAACCCCCCTCGAAACTGTGATTTCCGAAAAGTGCCTCTGCTCTGTGGGGAGTAGAGTGCGCCCATGGCTTTGGCCGTATCTGTGTCTTTTTTGAGTTTTTCAATGGCAGTGTCCACCTCCGGCCCAAACAACTGCTGTCCGTTAAATGGCATATTCAGCACAGCTTGTTGTATTTCCGGCTTGAATCCAGATGTACGCAACCATGCGTGTCTCCTTATGGTCACTGCTGTATTTACTGTCCTAGCAGCTGTGTCCGCTGCATCCACTGCAGAGCATATCTGATTGTTCGAGATACTCTGTCCTTCCTCCACCACTTGTTGTGCTCTCTTTTGGAACTCTTTGGGCAAGTGTTCAATGAAATGTTGCATTTCGTCCCAATGAGCCCTATCATATCTTGCAAGCAGTGCCTGTGAGTTGGCAATGCGCCATTGGTTGGCCGCTTGTGCTGCAACCCTTTTCCCCGCAGCGACAATCTTGCGACTCTCCTTGTCTGGAGGTGGTGCGTCTCCAGAGGTGTGTGAGTTTGCTCTCTTGCAAGCTGCCCCTACTACCACAGAGTCTGGTGTTAATTGCTGCGTGATGTACACAGGGTCTGTTGGTGGCGGCTTGTATTTCTTCTCCACCCTTGGAGTTATGGCCCTGCCCTTCACAGGCTCCTGAAACACCTGTTTGGAGTGTTTGAGCATTCCAGGTAGCATAGGCAGACTCTGGTACTGGCTATGTGTGGATGATAGTGTGTTAAATAAAAAGTGATCCTCGATAGGCTCTGCATGCAGGGTGACATTATGAAACGCCGCTGCTCTTGACACCACCTGTGTGTAGGCTGTACTGTCCTCAGGTGGTGACGGTCTCGCTGGATAACAGTCTGGGCTGTTATCTGATACTGGCGCATCATAAAGATCCCATGCGTCAGGATCGTCCTGACTCATTCCAGTATGAGTTGGGGACTGCATCAGTAGTGGAGTGGCTACCTGTGATTGTTGTGTTGAGCGTGGTGGAGATGGTGGCGGGGTTACTTGTCTTGCCACCTTTGCCTGTGGCTGCTTGTCTTTCTCTTGGAAGGCAAGCTTTCTTTTCATCCGAATTGGGGGAAGAGCACTGATCTTCCCTGTGCCTTTTTGGATGTGGAGCCTTCTCTGAGTGTAATCTGGCTCCATTGATTCTAGTTCTTGTCCGAATCTATATGTCCTTGCATTTGTGAGGACAGTCCTTGTTCCTCTGTGTAGGAACTTGCTTTCGGTTCCGAGGCCGGTTGTTTCGGTATGGAAGCTTTTTCTGCAGTCTTTTTCGGCTCCAACAACACTTTTTTAATCTTCGGCGTTCCGGTCTCTCGCTACCGCCCTCTCGGTGCCGAACTTGCTCTGACCCGCTGTCTTGGGGTCGAGTCTGCTCTGTGCCAGTATCTCGAGCGGAGTCGGATGCCTTCGACACATGCATGCCCTTTTTCGGTGCCGATGGTCGGTGTAGGAAGTTGGCTCTGCATGTGCTATTTCAAAGTAAGGAATAGCATGCACAGAGTCCAAGGGTTCCCCTTAGAGGTAAAATAGTGGTAAAAATAGATAATACTAATGCTCTATTTTGTGGTAGTGTGGTCGAGCAGTAGGCTTATCCAAGGAGTAGTGTTAAGCATTTGTTGTACATACACAGACAATAAATGAGTGTAAGGAAATGCCTCCTTGGCATGGTTGCCCCCTGACTTTTTGCCTTTGCTGATGCTATGTTTACAATTGAAAGTGTGCTGAGGCCTGCTAACCAGGCCCCAGCACCAGTGTTCTTTCCCTAACCTGTACTTTTGTATCCACAATTGGCAGACCCTGGCATCCAGATAAGTCCCTTGTAACTGGTACTTCTAGTACCAAGGGCCCTGATGCCAAGGAAGGTCTCTAAGGGCTGCAGCATGTCTTATGCCACCCTGGAGATCTCTCACTCAGCACAGACACACTGCTTGTCAGCTTGTGTGTGCTAGTGAGGACAAAACGAGTAAGTCGACATGGCACTCCCCTCAGGGTGCCATGCCAGCCTCTCACTGCCTATGCAGTATAGGTAAGACACCCCTCTAGCAGGCCTTACAGCCCTAAGGCAGGGTGCACTATACCATAGGTGAGGGTACCAGTGCATGAGCATGGTACCCCTACAGTGTCTAAACAAAACCTTAGACATTGTAAGTGCAGGGTAGCCATAAGAGTATATGGTCTGGGAGTCTGTCAAACACGAACTCCACAGCACCATAATGGCTACACTGAAAACTGGGAAGTTTGGTATCAAACTTCTCAGCACAATAAATGCACACTGATGCCAGTGTACATTTTATTGTAAAATACACCACAGAGGGCACCTTAGAGGTGCCCCCTGAAACTTAACCGACTGTCTGTGTAGGCTGACTAGTTCCAGCAGCCTGCCACACCAGAGACATGTTGCTGGCCCCATGGGGAGAGTGCCTTTGTCACTCTGAGGCCAGTAACAAAGCCTGCACTGGGTGGAGATGCTAACACCTCCCCCAGGCAGGAGCTGTGACACCTGGCGGTGAGCCTGAAAGGCTCACCCCTTTGTCACAGCCCAGCAGGGCACTCCAGCTTAGTGGAGTTGCCCGCCCCCTCCGGCCACGGCCCCCACTTTTGGCGGCAAGGCTGGAGGGAACAAAGAAAGCAACAAGGAGGAGTCACTGGCCAGTCAGGACAGCCCCTAAGGTGTCCTGAGCTGAGGTGACTCTGACTTTTAGAAATCCTCCATCTTGCAGATGGAGGATTCCCCCAATAGGGTTAGGATTGTGACCCCCTCCCCTTGGGAGGAGGCACAAAGAGGGTGTACCCACCCTCAGGGCTAGTAGCCATTGGCTACTAACCCCCCAGACCTAAACACGCCCTTAAATTTAGTATTTAAGGGCTACCCTGAACCCTAGAAAATCAGATTCCTGCAACTACAAGAAGAAGGACTGCCTAGCTGAAAACCCCTGCAGAGGAAGACCAGAAGACGACAACTGCCTTGGCTCCAGAAACTCACCGGCCTGTCTCCTGCCTTCCAAAGATCCTGCTCCAGCGACGCCTTCCAAAGGGACCAGTGACCTCGACATCCTCTGAGGACTGCCCCTGCTTCGAAAAGACAAGAAACTCCCGAGGACAGCGGACCTGCTCCAAGAAAAGCTGCAACTTTGTTTCCAGCAGCTTTAAAGAACCCTGCAAGCTCCCCGCAAGAAGCGTGAGACTTGCAACACTGCACCCGGCGACCCCGACTCGGCTGGTGGCGATCCAACACCTCAGGAGGGACCCCAGGACTACTCTAAGACTGTGAGTACAAAAACCTGTCCCCCCTGAGCCCCCACAGCGCCGCCTGCAGAGGGAATCCCGAGGCTTCCCCTGACCGCGACTCTTTGAATCCTAAGTCCCGACGCCTGGGAGAGACCCTGCACCCGCAGCCCCCAGGACCTGAAGGACCGGACTTTCACTGGAGAAGTGACCCCCAGGAGTCCCTCTCCCCTGCCCAAGTGGAGGTTTCCCCGAGGAACCCCCCCCTTGCCTGCCTGCAGCGCTGAAGAGATCCCTAGATCTCCCATTGACTTCCATTACAAACCCGACGCTTGTTTCTACACTGCACCCGGCCGCCCCCGCGCTGCTGAGGGTGAAATTTCTGTGTGGGCTTGTGTCCCCCCCGGTGCCCTACAAAACCCCCCTGGTCTGCCCTCCGAAGACGCAGGTACTTACCTGCAAGCAGACCGGAACCGGGGCACCCCCTTCTCTCCATTCTAGCCTATGTGTTTTGGGCACCACTTTGAACTCTGCACCTGACCGGCCCTGAGCTGCTGGTGTGGTGACTTTGGGGTTGCTCTGAACCCCCAACGGTGGGCTACCTTGGACCAAGAACTAAGCCCTGTAAGTGTCTTACTTACCTGGTTAACCTAACAAATACTTACCTCCCCTAGGAACTGTGAAAATTGCATTAAGTGTCCACTTTTAAAACAGCTATTTGTGAATAACTTGAAAAGTATACATGCAATTTTGATGATTTGAAGTTCCTAAAGTACTTACCTGCAATACCTTTCGAATGAGATATTACATGTAGAATTTGAACCTGTGGTTCTTAAAATAAACTAAGAAAAGATATTTTTCTATATAAAAACCTATTGGCTGGATTTGTCTCTGAGTGTGTGTACCTCATTTATTGTCTATGTGTATGTACAACAAATGCTTAACACTACTCCTTGGATAAGCCTACTGCTCGACCACACTACCACAAAATAGAGCATTAGTATTATCTATTTTTACCACTATTTTACCTCTAAGGGGAACCCTTGGACTCTGTGCATGCTATTCCTTACTTTGAAATAGCACATACAGAGCCAACTTCCTACAATGAGGTACACACACTCAGAGACAAATCCAGCCAATAGGTTTTGTTATAGAAAAATATATTTTCTTAGTTTATTTTAAGAACCCCAGGTTCAAATTTAACATGTAATATCTTGTTTGAAAGGTATTGCAGGTAAGTACATTAGGAACTTTGAATCATTTCAATTGCATGTATACTTTTCAAGTTATTCACAAATAGCTATTTTAAAAGTGGACACTTAGTGCAATTTTCACAGTTCCTGGGGGAGGTAAGTTTTTGTTAGGTTTACCAGGTAAGTACGACACTTACAGGGTTCAGTTCTTGGTCCAAGGTAGCCCACCATTGGGGGTTCAGAGCAACCCCAAAGTTACCACACCAGCAGCTCAGGGCCGGTCAGGTGCAGAGTTCAAAGTGGTGCCCAAAACGCATAGGCTAGAATGGAGAGAAGGGGGTGCCCCGGTTCCGGTCTGCTTGCAGGTAAGTACCCGCGTCTTCGGAGGGCAGACCAGGGGGGTTTTGTAGGGCACCGGGGGGGACACAAGCCCACACAGAAATTTCACCCTCAGCAGCGCGGAGGCGGCCGGGTGCAGTGTAGGAACAAGCGTCGGGTTTGCAATGTTAGTCTATGAAAGATCAACGGATCTCTTCAGCGCTGCAGGCAGGCAAGGGGGGGCTTCCTCGGGGAAACCTCCACTTGGGCAAGGGAGAGGGACTCCTGGGGGTCACTTCTCCAGTGAAAGTCCGGTCCTTCAGGTCCTGGGGGCTGCGGGTGCAGGGTCTCTTCCAGGCGTCGGGACTTAGGTTTCAGAGAGTCGCGGTCAGGGGAAGCCTCGGGATTCCCTCTGCAGGCGGCGCTGTGGGGGCTCAGGGGGGACAGGTTTTGGTACTCACAGTCGTAGAGTAGTCCGGGGGTCCTCCCTGAGGTGTTGGTTCTCCACCAGCCGAGTCGGGGTCGCTGGGTGCAGTGTTGCAAGTCTCACGCTTCTTGCGGGGAGATTGCAGGGTCTTTAAAGCTGCTCCTTGAAACAAAGTTGCAGTCTTTTTGGAGCAGGTCCGCTGTCCTCGGGAGTTTCTTGTCCTTTTCGAAGCAGGGCAGTCCTCAGAGGATTCAGAGGTCGCTGGTCCCTTGGAAGGCGTCGCTGGAGCAGACTTCTTTGGAAGGCAGGAGACAGGCCGGTGAGTTTCTGGAGCCAAGGCAGTTGTCTTCTGGTCTTCCTCTGCAGGGGTTTTCAGCTAGGCAGTCCTTCTTCTTGTAGTTTGCAGGAATCTCATTTTCTAGGGTTCAGGGTAGCCCTTAAATACTAAATTTAAGGGCGTGTTTAGGTCTGGGGGGTTAGTAGCCAATGGCTACTAGCCCTGAGGGTGGGTACACCCTCTTTGTGCCTCCTCCCAAGGGGAGGGGGTCACAATCCTAACCCTATTGGGGGAATCCTCCATCTGCAAGATGGAGGATTTCTAAAAGTTAGAGTCACTTCAGCTCGGGACACCTTAGGGGCTGTCCTGACTGGCCAGTGACTCCTCCTTGTTGCTTTCTTTGTTCCCTCCAGCCTTGCCGCCAAAAGTGGGGGCCGTGGCCGGAGGGGGCGGGCAACTCCACTAAGCTGGAGTGCCCTGCTGGGCTGTGACAAAGGGGTGAGCCTTTGAGGCTCACCGCCAGGTGTCACAGTTCCTGCCTGGGGGAGGTGTTAGCATCTCCACCCAGTGCAGGCTTTGTTACTGGCCTCAGAGTGACAAAGGCACTCTCCCCATGGGGCCAGCAACATGTCTCTAGTGTGGCAGGCTGCTGGAACTAGTCAGCCTACACAGACAGTCGGTTAAGTTTCAGGGGGCACCTCTAAGGTGCCCTCTGGGGTGTATTTTGCAATAAAATGTACACTGGCATCAGTGTGCATTTATTGTGCTGAGAAGTTTGATACCAAACTTCCCAGTTTTCAGTGTAGCCATTATGGTGCTGTGGAGTTCGTGTTTGACAAACTCCCAGACCATATACTCTTATGGCTACCCTGCACTTACAATGTCTAAGGTTTTGTTTAGACACTGTAGGGGTACCATGCTCATGCACTGGTACCCTCACCTATGGTATAGTGCACCCTGCCTTAGGGCTGTAAGGCCTGCTAGAGGGGTGACTGACCTATACTTGCATAGGCAGTGAGAGGCTGGCATGGCACCCTGAGGGGAGTGCCATGTCGACTTACTCATTTTGTTCTCACTAGCACACACAGGCTTGTAAGCAGTGTGTCTGTGCTGAGTGAGGGGTCTCTAGGGTGGCATAGTACATGCTGCAGCCCTTAGAGACCTTCCCTGGCATCAGGGCCCTTGGTACCAGAGGTACCAGTTACAAGGGACTTATCTGGATGCCAGGGTGGGCCAATTGAGGAAACAATGGTACATTTTAGGTGAAAGAACACTGGTGCTGGGGCCTGGTTAGCAGGGTCCCAGCACACTTCTCAGTCAAGTCAGCATCAGTATCAGGCAAAAAGTGGGGGGTAACTGCAACAGGGAGCCATTTCTTTACACAAGCCCCCCCCAGCCCACAGGCCAGGAGACTCAGCCAAAGCTGGGAGAGTCTTCCTAGTCTGTCAGGCGAGGAAGAGTAGAGGAAATAGGCTGGTTTGTTGCAGGGCCTACTCTGCCTTACATCCTCCTGTTCAGGTCATTCCCTCTGGGGAACTGACCCACTTCCACAGTGATAGGACCTAGTCTGAACTGCCTCTTGTCTGTGCTTTTTATGTCTTCCCCCATTCTCTCTATTTTGGGGTTAGAGGTATCCACCTCTGCTAATCTTATCTTAGCCAGGGTCACCCCTAGCTTACCCAAAGAGGTTACTCAGAGCTGGAGTAACCCCACCATGACCAACAGGGTCAGGGGGCCTAACTTGCTATTTGGCATGGGGTCTGACCACCATGCCAAGGATAGTGCAGCCATAAAGGCTAACACCCAGCAGAGGCCACTGACAGCTGTCAGTGCCCAGAACCACACCTTTAGCTCTTCACCTACAAGGGAAGGGGCTAAGTTACAGGCTTCTTTGGGTTCAGGGTGCCTGTCTGCTGTATTAGAGTGGGGGGTTACCACATCTTGTAGTAAACACCCTTCTTCCACTCTTTCTTCTGTTAGCTGAGGAGGCACCCACTCAGACTTAACAGTTGCCTGACTAGCCAGGACTTCTTGTGGGTCAGGTTGGACTTTATCAGAGCCACTTTTGGAGTTCTCCTCTACTGGAGCAGAATCTCCTTGGCTTGCTGGAACCTTGGCTAAAGGTTGTCCACCTTTCCTACTCTGTTTCCTTTTCTTTTTCTTCTGGGGCCTACTGGCATTTACTGCAGAGGCAGGCACTCCAGAATCCTTGGGAGAGGACTGGCCCTGGACCAGTTCTCCTCTTAGGCTCTGACTAACCTCAGGGTAGTCATTTCCAAGGAGACAATCAAGGGGGAGGTCTGTACTGACTACCACCCTTCTCCAGCTAAAAGTTCCACCCACTTCTATGGGCACAAGAGCCACAGGCCTATTAGTGACCCTGTCTGGGCTAACTCTTACTCTGGCCATCTCACCTGGGATGTACTGGTTGGAGAGCACCAGCCTGTCATGCACAATAGTGTGACTGGCACAAGTGTCTCTCAGGGCAGTGGCTGGGATTCCATTCACCTGTAGGTGGTGGAAGTGTCTACTTCCCTCTGGAATCTCCAACTCACCTGTTGGGCCCTTTTTCCAGTTGAAGGCTATGAAGACCTCCTCATCTGAGGAGTCATCCCCAATGGCTACACTGGTCACCCCTGGGATTTTGCTAGGGGGTTTGTTTTTGGGACAAGAAGTGTCCTTGGTGTGGTGCCCTGTCTGTTTACAGTTATGGCACCATGCCTTAGTGGCATCCCAGCTCTTACCCTGGTACCCACCTTTGTTTTGGGTTGTGTCTCTGGGCCCACCCACCTGGTCTGGTTTTTGGGGGCCTACAGGGGACTCTTTTTCTTGGTTTCTAGTGTCACCCACTTTCTCCTGGGGAGGCTTTGTAACCCCTTTCTTTTGGTCACCCCCAGTGGAAGTTTTGGTTACCCTAGTCTTGACCCAGTGGTCTGCCTTCTTTCCCAATTCTTGGGGAGAAATTGGACCTAGGTCTACCAGATACTGATGCAACTTTTCATTGAAGCAGTTACTTAAAATGTGTTCTTTCATAAACAAATTATAAAGCCCAACATAGTCATACACTTCATTTCCAGTTACCCAACCATC
The DNA here is from genome assembly GCF_031143425.1 of Pleurodeles waltl. Lineage (NCBI taxonomy): Eukaryota > Metazoa > Chordata > Amphibia > Caudata > Salamandridae > Pleurodeles > Pleurodeles waltl. Next base: position 373,126,400 of record NC_090450.1, on the reverse strand, counting down.
CAGTGTTTTCACTGAGTAGTCAACATAATCAACCCAGGTCTGGCTCGAGGATTTTTGAGCCCCCCTGAATCTAATTCTATACTCCTCAGTGGAGAATCCAAAGCCCTCAATCAGGGAACCCTTCATGAGGTCATAAGATTCTGCATCTTTTTTAGAGAGTGTGAGGAGTCTATCCCTACACTTTCCTGTGAACATTTCCCAAAGGAGAGCACCCCAGTGAGATTTGTTCACTTTTCTGGTTACACAAGCCCTCTCAAAAGCTGTGAACCATTTGGTGATGTCATCACCATTTTCATATTTTGTTACAATCCCTTTGGGGATTTTCAACATGTCAGGAGAATCTCTGACCCTATTTATGTTGCTGCCACCATTGATGGGTCCTAGGCCCATCTCTTGTCTTTCCCTTTCTATGGCTAGGATCGGTCTTTCCAAAGCCAATCTTTTGGCCATCTTGGCTAACTGGATGTCCTCTTCACTGGAGTTATCCAAAGTGATTTCAGAGAGGTTGGTCCCTCCTGTGAGGGAACCAGCATCTCTGACTATGATTTGTGGAGTCAGGGCTTGAGAGGCCCTGTCTTCCCTAGATAGGACTGGTAGGGGGGAATCACCCTCCAAGTCACTATCATCATCCTCTGAGTTGCCATCCTCAGAGGGGTTGGCCTTTTCAAACTCTGCCAACAGCTCCTGGTGCTGTAGTTTGGAAGGTCTGGGGCCCATTACTATTTTCTTTATTTTACAGAGTGACCTTAGCTCCCTCATCTTAAGATGGAGGTAAGGTGTGGTGTCGAGTTCCACCACATTCATCTCTGTACTAGACATTATGCTTCTAAAAGTTGGAATACTTTTTAAGAATCTAAAACTAGTTCTAGAATCTAATTCAAACTTTTACCAAACTTTTAAACTCTAAAAGGAAATGCTAACAGGGACTAACAAAAGGCCCTAGCAGGACTTTTAAGAATTTAGAAAAATTTCAAATTGCAAAAACAATTTCTAATGACAATTTTTGGAATTTGTCGTGTGATCAGGTATTGGCTGAGTAGTCCAGCAAATGCAAAGTCTTGTACCCCACCGCTGATCCACCAATGTAGGAAGTTGGCTCTGCATGTGCTATTTCAAAGTAAGGAATAGCATGCACAGAGTCCAAGGGTTCCCCTTAGAGGTAAAATAGTGGTAAAAATAGATAATACTAATGCTCTATTTTGTGGTAGTGTGGTCGAGCAGTAGGCTTATCCAAGGAGTAGTGTTAAGCATTTGTTGTACATACACATAGACAATAAATGAGGTACACACACTCGGAGACAAATCCAGCCAATAGGTTTTGTTATAGAAAAATATATTTTCTTAGTTTATTTTAAGAACCCCAGGTTCAAATTTAACATGTAATATCTTGTTTGAAAGGTATTGCAGGTAAGTACATTAGGAACTTTGAATCATTTCAATTGCATGTATACTTTTCAAGTTATTCACAAATAGCTATTTTAAAAGTGGACACTTAGTGCAATTTTCACAGTTCCTGGGGGAGGTAAGTTTTTGTTAGGTTTACCAGGTAAGTACGACACTTACAGGGTTCAGTTCTTGGTCCAAGGTAGCCCACCGTTGGGGGTTCAGAGCAACCCCAAAGTTACCACACCAGCAGCTCAGGGCCGGTCAGGTGCAGAGTTCAAAGTGGTGCCCAAAACGCATAGGCTAGAATGGAGAGAAGGGGGTGCCCCGGTTCCGGTCTGCTTGCAGGTAAGTACCCGTGTCTTCGGAGGGCAGACCAGGGGGGTTTTGTAGGGCACCGGGGGGGACACAAGCCCACACAGAAATTTCACCCTCAGCAGCGCGGGGGCGGCCGGGTGCAGTGTAGGAACAAGCGTCGGGTTTGCAATGTTAGTCTATGAGAGATCAACGGATCTCTTCAGCGCTGCAGGCAGGCAAGGGGGGGCTTCCTCGGGGAAACCTCCACTTGGGCAAGGGAGAGGGACTCCTGGGGGTCACTTCTCCAGTGAAAGTCCGGTCCTTCAGGTCCTGGGGGCTGCGGGTGCAGGGTCTCTTCCAGGCGTCGGGACTTAGGTTTCAGAGAGTCGCGGTCAGGGGAAGCCTCGGGATTCCCTCTGCAGGCGGCGCTGTGGGGGCTCAGGGGGGACAGGTTTTGGTACTCACAGTCGTAGAGTAGTCCGGGGGTCCTCCCTGAGGTGTTGGTTCTCCACCAGCCGAGTCGGGGTCGCCGGGTGCAGTGTTGCAAGTCTCACGCTTCTTGCGGGGAGATTGCAGGGTCTTTAAAGCTGCTCCTTGAAACAAAGTTGCAGTCTTTTTGGAGCAGGTCCGCTGTCCTCAGGAGTTTCTTGTCCTTTTCGAAGCAGGGCAGTCCTCAGAGGATTCAGAGGTCGCTGGTCCCTTGGAAGGCGTCGCTGGAGCAGAGTTCTTTGGAAGGCAGGAGACAGGCCGGTGAGTTTCTGGAGCCAAGGCAGTTGTCGTCTTCTGGTCTTCCTCTGCAGGGGTTTTCAGCTAGGCAGTCCTTCTTCTTGTAGTTTGCAGGAATCTCATTTTCTAGGGTTCAGGGTAGCCCTTAAATACTAAATTTAAGGGCGTGTTTAGGTCTGGGGGGTTAGTAGCCAATGGCTACTAGCCCCGAGGGTGGGTACACCCTCTTTGTGCCTCCTCCCAAGGGGAGGGGGTCACAATCCTAACCCTATTGGGGGAATCCTCCATCTGCAAGATGGAGGATTTCTAAAAGTCAGTCACCTCAGCTCAGGACACCTTAGGGGCTGTCCTGACTGGCCAGTGACTCCTCCTTGTTGCTTTCTTTGTTCCCTCCAGCTTTGCCGCCAAAAGTGGGGGCCGTGGCCGGAGGGGGCGGGCAACTCCACTAAGCTGGAGTGCCCTGCTGGGCTGTGACAAAGGGATGAGCCTTTGAGGCTCACCGCCAGGTGTCACAGTTCCTGCCTGGGGGAGGTGTTAGCATCTCCACCCAGTGCAGGCTTTGTTACTGGCCTCAGAGTGACAAAGGCACTCTCCCCATGGGGCCAGCAACATGTCTCTAGTGTGGCAGGCTGCTGGAACTAGTCAGCCTACACAGACAGTCGGTTAAGTTTCAGGGGGCACCTCTAAGGTGCCCTCTGGGGTGTATTTTGCAATAAAATGTACACTGGCATCAGTGTGCATTTATTGTGCTGAGAAGTTTGATACCAAACTTCCCAGTTTTCAGTGTAGCCATTATGGTGCTGTGGAGTTCGTGTTTGACAAACTCCCAGACCATATACTCTTATGGCTACCCTGCACTTACAATGTCTAAGGTTTTGTTTAGACACTGTAGGGGTACCATGCTCATGCACTGGTACCCTCACCTATGGTATAGTGCACCCTGCCTTAGGGCTGTAAGGCCTGCTAGAGGGGTGACTGACCTATACTTGCATAGGCAGTGAGAGGCTGGCATGGCACCCTGAGGGGAGTGCCATGTCGACTTACTCATTTTGTTCTCACTAGCACACACAGGCTTGTAAGCAGTGTGTCTGTGCTGAGTGAGGGGTCTCTAGGGTGGCATAGTACATGCTGCAGCCCTTAGAGACCTTCCCTGGCATCAGGGCCCTTGGTACCAGAGGTACCAGTTACAAGGGACTTATCTGGATGCCAGGGTGGGCCAATTGAGGAAACAATGGTACATTTTAGGTGAAAGAACACTGGTGCTGGGGCCTGGTTAGCAGGGTCCCAGCACACTTCTCAGTCAAGTCAGCATCAGTATCAGGCAAAAAGTGGGGGGTAACTGCAACAGGGAGCCATTTCTTTACAGTCGGTCACCTATTTTTCGGGTTAGGCCATGGCCTGCTGGCGGTGGCGTCCCCTGGGCTTTACTGGATTTTCCGTGAGTTTTGTGTATCGACGTCTTACTCACGGTTTTCGGCGTCTGTTCGGGATCGACCTCGTCCGAGTCCTCGATGGAGAAGGTTTCTTCTTCCTCCTCCAAGTGTTTTTGTCCTGTCGGCGCCGACGCCATTTGTAGTCTTCTCACTCTTCGGTCTCTTAAAGTCTTCCTCAACCGAAACGCTCGACGGGCTTCACAAGTATCTTCTTTGTGTTCTGGAGACAAACACAAGTTACAGACCAGATGCTGATCTGTATAAAGATACTTGTTGTGACATTTGGGGCAGAAGCGGAATAGGGTCCGTTCTATTAGCCTTGAAGACGCACGTGGTCGGGCCAACCAGGCCCCGCTGGGGAATCGAAAACCCCAAAGGGCCACCGGAGCTCTTCAAAATTCGGTGTCGATCTGATGTAACTAACCCGATACCGAACGCAAACAATACCGTCAAATTTTCCGAGATTCTAACTATCTTTCCGAACCAAAACGCAGAGCGAAAAAGGAACACGTCCGAACCCGATGGCGGAAAGAAAACAATCTAAGATGGAGTCGACGCCCATGCGCAATGGAGCCGAAAAGGGAGGAATCCCTCGGTCTCGTGACTCGAAAAAGACTTCTTCGAAGAAAAAGAACTTGTAACACTCCGAGCCCAACACTAGATGGCGGGATGTGCACAGCATGTGTATCTGCAGCTACACATGCCATCGAACATATGTGTGTGTGTGTGTGTGTGTGGAAAACGTGCCTTACCCAGTGTACATCTGTTCGTGGCATGTTGTGCTGCAGATTCACATGCTATGCATATCGATTTCGACACCTAGTGTTGGGCTCGGAGGGTTACAAGTTGTTATTCTTAGACGACGTCTTTTAGAGTCACGGGTTCGAATGACTCCTCCTCTCGGTTCCACTGCGCATGGTCATTGACTCCATTGTTAAATTGTTTTCCCGCAGATGGTGAAGGAAGAAGTGATAAAGTATAGAAGTGAAAAAAGAGATGTCCATGCAAATGTATATACATATGTACAAATGTGTAAACTTAAATGACTACAGGCTTCCGGGGAGGAGGGAGGTGCATGTGAATCTGCAGCACAACATATACACTGGGTGTAAGGAAATGCCTCCTTGGCATGGTTACCCCCTGACTTTTTGCCTTTGCTGATGCTATGTTTTGAATTGAAAGTGTGCTGAGGCCTGCTAACCAGGCCCCAGCACCAGTGTTCTTTCCCTAAACTGTACTTTTGATTCCACAATTGGCACACCCTGGCATCCAGATAAGTCCCTTGTAACTGGTACCCCTGGTACCAAGGGCCCTGATGCCAGGGAAGGTCTCTAAGGGCTGCAGCATGTCTTATGCCACCCTGGAGACCCCTCACTCAGCACAGACACACTGCTTACCAGCTTGTGTGTGCTAGTGAGAACAAAATGAGTAAGTCGACATGGCACTCCCCTCAGGGTGCCATGCCAGCCTCTCACTGCCTATGCAGTATAGGTAAGACACCCCTCTAGCAGGCCTTACATCCCTAAGGCAGGGTGCACTATACCATAGGTGAGGGCACCAGTGCATGAGCACTGTGCCCCTACAGTGTCTAAGCAAAATCTTAGACATTGTAAGTGCAGGGTAGCCATAAGAGTATATGGTCTGGGAGTCTGTTTTACACGAACTCCACAGCACCATAATGGCTACACTGAAAAGTGGGAAGTTTGGCATCAAACTTCTCAGCACAATAAATGCACACTGATGCCAGTGTACATTTTATTGTAAAATACACCAGAGGGCACCTTAGAGGTGCCCCCTGAAACTTAACCGACTATCTGTGTAGGCTGACTGGTTCCAGCAGTCTGCCACACTAGAGACATGTTGCTGGCCCCATAGGGAGAGTGCCTTTGTCACTCTGAGGCCAGTAACAAAGCCTGCACTGGGTGGAGATGCTAACACCTCCCCCAGGCAGGAGCTGTAACACCTGGCGGTGAGCCTCAAAGGCTCACCCCTTTGTCACAGCACCGCAGGACACTCCAGCTTAGTGGAGTTGCCCGCCCCCTCCGGCCACGGCCCCCACTTTTGGCGGCAAGGCTGGAGGAAACAAAGAAAACAACAAGGAGGAGTCACTGGCCAGTCAGGACAGCCCCTAAGGTGTCCTGAGCTGAGGTGACTAACTTTTAGAAATCCTCCATCTTGCAGATGGAGGATTCCCCCAATAGGATTAGGGATGTGACCCCCTCCCCTTGGGAGGAGGCACAAAGAGGGTGTACCCACCCTCAGGGCTAGTAGCCATTGGCTACTAACCCCCCAGACCTAAACACGCCCTTAAATTTAGTATTTAAGGGCTTCCCTGAACCTAGAAAAACAGATTCCTGCAACTAACAAGAAGAAGGACTGCTGAGCTGAAAAACCCCTGCAGAGGAAGAACAGAAGACACCAACTGCCTTGGCCCCAGACTTACCGGCCTGTCTCCTGCCTTCCAAAGAAACCTGCTCCAGCGATGCTTTCCAAGGGACCAGCGACCTCTGAATCCTCTGAGGACTGCCTTGCTTCGAAAAAGACAAGAAACTCCCGAGGACAGCGGCACTGCTCCAAAAGAACTGCAACTTTGTTACAAGGAGCAGATTTAAAGACCCCTGCAACTCCCCGCAAGAAGCGTGAGACTTGCAACACTGCACCCGGCGACCCCGACTCGACTGGTGGAGAACAAGCAACTCAGGGAGGACCCTCCGGCGACTCTACGACTGTGAGTAACCAAAGTTGTCCCCCCTGAGCCCCCACAGCGACGCCTGCAGAGGGAATCCCCAGGCTCCCCCTGACCGCGACTGTCTGAACTCCATTTCCCGACGGCTGGAAAAGACGCTGCACCCGCAGCCCCCAGCACCTGAAGGATCGGAACTTCTGTGCAGGAGTGACCCCCAGGAGGCCCTCTCCCTTGCCCAGGTGGTGGCTACCCCGAGGAGCCCCCCCCTTGCCTGCATCGCTGAAGAGACCCCTTGGTCTCCCATTGACTCCCATTGGAAACCCGACGCCAGTTTACACACTGCACCCGGCCGCCCCCGCGCTGCTGAGGGTGTAAGATGGAGGATTCCTAAAAGTCAGAGTCACTTCAGCTCAGGTTGCCTTAGGGGCTGTCCTGACTGGTCAGTGACTCCTCCTTGTTTTTCTCATTATCTCCTCCGGCTTGGCCGCCAAAAGTGGGCCCGTGGCCGGAGGGGGCGGGCAACTCCACTAGCTGGAATGCCCTGTGGTGCTGTAACAAAGGGGGTGAGCCTTTGAGGCTCACCGCCAGGTGTTACAGCTCCTGCAAGGGGGAGGCGATAAGCATCTCCACCCAGTGCAGGCTTTGTTACTAGCCACAGAGTGACCAAGGCACTCTCCCCATGTGGCCAGCAACATGTCTCGAGCGTGGCAGGCTGGTAAAACCAGTCAGCCTACACGGGTAGTTGGTTAAGGTTTCAGGGGGCACCTCTAAGGTGCCCTCTGGGGTGTATTTTACAATAAAATGTACACTGGCATCAGTGTGCATTTATTGTACTGAGAGGTTTGATACCAAACTTCCCAGCTTTCAGTGTAGCCATTATGGTGCTGTGGAGTTCGTGTTTGACAGACTCCCAGACCATATACTCTTATGGCTACCCTGCACTTACAATGTCTAAGGTTTGGCTTAGACACTGTAGGGGCACAGTGGTCATGCACTGGTGCCCTCACCTATGGTATAGTGCACCCTGCCTTAGGGCTGTAAGGCCTGCTAGAGGGGCGACTTATCTATACTGCATAGGCAGTGTGAGGTTGGCATGGCACCCGGAGGGGAGTGCCATGTCGACTTACTCGTTTTGTCCTCACCAGCACACCCAAGCTGGCAAGCAGTGTGTCTGTGCTGAGTGAGGGGTCCCCAGGGTGGCATAAGATATGCTGCAGCCCTTAGAGACCTTCCCTGGCATCAGGGCCCTTGGTACCAGGGGAACCAGTTACAAGGGACTTACCTGGATGCCAGGGTGTGCCAATTGTGTAAACAAAAGTACAGGTTAGGGAAAGAACACTGGTGTTGGGGCCTGGTTAGCAGGCCTCAGCACACTTTCAAATCAAAACATAGCATCAGCAAAGGCAAAAAGTCAGGGGGTAACCATGCCAAGGAGGCATTTCGTTACACCCCTATACCTATGTGCTCCTATTGCAATCTACTGTAATTCTACACTGTTTGCATTCCTTTTCTTGCTATTACTTACCTAATTTTGGTTTGTGTACATATATCTTGTGTATATATCTTATCCTCATACTGAGGGTACTCACTAAGATACTTTTGGCATATTGTCATAAAAATAAAGTACCTTTATTTTTAGTAACTCTGGGTATTGTGTTTTCTTATGATATTGTGCATATGACACGAGTGGTATAGTAGGAGCTTTACATGTCGCCTAGTTCAGCCTAAGCTGCTTTGCCATAGCTACCTTCTATCAGCCTAAGTTGCTAGAAACACCTCTTCTACACTAATAAGGGATAACTGGACCTGGCACAAGGTGTAAGTACCTCTGGTACCTACTACAAGCCAGGCCAGACTCCTACAAATACGTTACACAACTATAACAGTAATTTGTTTCCCACTGAATTTGAGGTTTGTTTAATGTAGTTTAAGATTTTATTACCATTCCCAACTATAACGTCACTTAAACCTTTGTTTTTTTCCAGTGAATTTTAGGGTTTCTTGATCATTTTCATCCATCTCCCTAATTGAGCATACCTTTATGCAGACCTCAGCAAGCATTAAGTGTTGAAGCCTGCAGGGATTCACTGTACCACAGTTCCAACTGAAGTTCAAGCACGACCCACTGCACATCTTTTTTTGTTCATTTTATTTTATTTTGGCCCCTGTGGAGGGAGGGTTCCTCAGATTCCCCCTGCTGCATAAAACAGGGGTTTGGGTACACTATCCTCTTCCCTTGTATTTTTTTTCCACTAAGACAGGCCATGAAGGAGACCCAGAGTCCTAAAATGGCAGCTGCAAAATTTCTCTACATGTTTCAGCCAGCCAATCAGATTGTTCGGTCCCACAGGAATGAAGATGGTGACAGGAAAAAAAGCCCTCTTGGCCAATGAGAATGCTCCATTTACTTTTTAAAAACAATCTGCAATACCATGGGAGTGCCGCAGGACTCCAGCAGGACCAGCCATACAGATATCACTATAAATTAAATAGTAATCTGGAACTCTTTGCCCCAGTGATTCAGGATAGTAGGATACAAAACTAAGCGTGCTTGCCTCAGGCCCAGTATTTTAGTTTTTTCTTATTTCAGAACACTGAACAGAACTAGAGGCCTTTGACTTCCTTTAGGTTATAGGAATAACAGTTCAGTCTGAGGCGCTTGATCTAACAATTGCCCTTCACAATATAAACCACTTACAAGAGTTGCTGCCTTATAAATGGAGCACCACCTCCATAAAGTATCTCGGCCTACACCATACGCAATCGTCTCTCAGCTTGATTTAGTGAATTAATGACTCTAATGTGAAAAACAGTGGTGAGACTCCAACAGCGGCATAGCAAATATCATTCCTAGCTAGGATAGACCACTTCAGTAACCAGCACTGGCAAAGCCAACAGGCCTGGGCTTAATGTGATAACATAAGCTACATTAACAGAAAGACATGTTAAAGAGCCAGCAGGGGCTGTAGCTGTTAAGTAACACCTCATGCAGTTCAAAGAAAACACAGGAGTAGAGGTGGAAGATTACCCCAAAGAGTCAATAGCATCATGCGAAAGATGAAAACTGCCCTGGCCCGAGTCAAAATGGGACTGACACTCTCAATCCAAGGGCTTAAAGAGGATGCTGGAAGAAACCAAATAGTTCAAAGGGATGGACCTAAAGTTTACTCTATGCCCATTGTAACTGCTCTGTCAAAACCTTGCATCTAACAGGTTAAAACCTCAGACACTGAAGCCAAAATGAAATTACTTTTGGAGGTGGGAATCAAACTTCAGAAAGGCTGTATGTACCATTTGATGTTTAAGGAAACACAAGGAGGGGAGCTGTCATCACATTCTTTATGGCTTTCCACCAATCAAGAGACTTTGGGGAGAGAACACAGTTGACATTGCAGACAAACTATCAAGTTCCCTCCTTGGCCCCTGGAATCTTAATAGTCTGCAAGCCACAGATGGGGACCAAGTGGAAAAGTATCAGTGATCTGGTCTTTTATGATTTGCTGCTAAGCAATCCACTAGGTGCAAAAAGATCAATCCTTTCATGTTGCCACGAAAACTAAATGGCAACAGATCATGGTGGATTTTGGAAATGTACGATATATCTCGTGATAAAGTAATTAACAGTAATTATCTTCCTACTGTATGTCCAGTTAAAAACTGGACTCTTCTTTTGTTTTAAAGAAACAGTACCTCGTGGCAGATGTGATGCTCCAATGTGCAGTGGAGTCCCAGGTGCACCACTGCGAATGATTGACATCTGAACATTTGCTGCCATGATATGGTGCAAGTTACTCGGATGCCCCTAAATCAACAAAAACAAGCAGAGGTATTAAAAAATAAATAAATTTAAAAAAAAAACACACACTAAGGGAGATAAAAGGGAGGTCTACTTGCATACAAAGGAAGTAGAGCCGAATATCTCTGCCCATGAGAACATACGTTGATTTTATGAACAAAGACCAATCAGACAAAAGGAAACCTCATCTTATGCCAATGACAGAATACAAAGGGGATGAAATGGAGGTTGATCATTTAACTATCTGATACACATGGTTTTAAACATTTGTAAGATATAGTACACCATCATGGAAGTAATCTTTGGCTGCCAGAAATGGCACCAGTCACCTTACACTCTTAAGTAGGAACAAAGGATGAATTAATTTGTTTACTGCAGATTTACAGACAATGAAAAGATATTTAGATGGAGGTGGAAACCAGTAGTTCTGCGTGGTCTCTGTATTTCATAGAAGACAAAAAAAAAAAAAAAAAGACAAAACACTTGCCTGCTGGCCACTGATGGTTGCTACAGGAATGGCAGAAGCCTGTGGGAGGTTCCCTTCCATGGTCACTGTCACCTGCCCTGGTACCTTGGATAAAGAAGAGAGGGAAGAGGGTGGAGCCGGAGCAATTGGGCGACTGGGCATGGAGGACTTCAGTGAGGTCTGGATGCACCACAAGGAGAAACACAATTAGAAAGAATGCATAAGTTAAGCTACAATGATAGCAAACAATCAATCACAAGAGGTTACTAGCTTTACCATCCTCAGGCATTCAAACTAATAGCTTATAAATCAAGAGATCTTTCATGGCTCGACCCTAGAATAACATAACATCACATGCCACCACTTATCTCTCCCTGCACCACAGTAGCTAACTATTTTACTACCTACCACACAAAGGAACAGTCTAAGCATAGAAAAGTGCCACTTATCTAACAGATTTTCAAATTCACTGTATATTGTAATCTTGTAATGCCCCCACTTACATACTTATCTACTGCTCCCAGTTCTGCCATGCTGGGAGCCCAAATTATGTTAAGGTGAGCCAAAAATTCAAAAACAACAAATGACTGCTATCAAAAATGCTGATACACAATTCTAGGACACCACCAGAAGCCTACAAAATGATCCACTCCCACTCCTCACTATACAACAAGAATTTTACTTTGAGCTCTCTTTGGAGCCAGCACAACAAACTCTCCATTTAGTAGCCCTCTTCCATTTGTCACAATTAATCCCAACTATGTTCACATAAGTGGCAATTCTGCTTTGAGATACTGCATGCATGCCAATGTAGAAACATTGGTCAACTCTTCTCCAGTGTGCCACCAACGTATCTACATTCTGAAATAATGACCTGGAAAAATGGATATCTTAATTCACTGCAGAAAATAGCCAGTATTAGAGAGCAGGATGTTGAGTGAAAGTCTCATTCAAGACCACGTACCCTCATGTTTAATAAGATTTAAAATATCTTGGGATATGTTTATCATTCCCTTGCTGGCGGTTAGGCCTGCTTTCTCTTCCTAGCACACTTCTTGGCAGTATTTGAAATTGTTGATCATGATAGGTTACTGCACATTAAAGAGAACTACCTTTGCTTTCTTGGCCAGGTCTCGAGCTTGGTCACCTCTTAAATTGCTACCAAGTGGTGAAGATATCAAACTGGACACAGATGCCCTGCTGGGTCAGTCCTCTAAAGTTTCATCATAGCTCCGATCTCTTAATCTTTTACTGGTGACACCAATATTTGTTGCTAATGAGATCAGGTGTATTTATCAGTTTGTGGATGGCACAATTATGCATAAAAACGTATTCCATCAACTTGTACACAAGCACAATGTCATCCTTATACAAAAATGAACTACTGGATTCCTAACAACTTCGTGTAAACGAATCCTTCCAAAATCAAATTAGCCTCTTCTCCCAGACAGAGGAAAAGGTTTGACCAGAATTTGCTTGATGCTCTCGACAAGTGTTTTAGTACACTGCTTGCCAACTTTACCTCCTAGGTTTCCCTAATTCTACACCTATAAACAGAACTGCTTAGTCGGCTAGCTTTCATCGCGTCCACCTTAAAAAGTCCTAAAAATTCTGCTCACCCGACCAACTAAACACTTTTGCATGTGCACCAACCCTTTCCAATCAAGGATCTAGAAATGTCATATGAGCCGACATCCTGAAATGTTCTCTGGCTCCCATCAAGGTAGCTATTCACTCAGCTGTGCTTCTTTTTGCCTCTCCCAGAATATTCAACCATATCAGACACATCTGCTAAATGCTCTTCTGACACCCATCGAGTCAAGGATAAAATTCATAAACCAATGCTTCGCGTGCAAAGCCATTCACCTGAAGTGGATTTCTTTAGATGTCAGTCTTATTACCATCCCTGGAGTTTAAAGAGACCTAAAAACAACCAGACTTTCAATCTTTCAAAGCTCTCAAAGCTCTTTAACAAACTTCTCTGGAGCCACCTCATCTATTTGAAAACTCACTCTTCAAGCTGACATTGAAATAGCGCACACAGTCCTACTGACTTAGCCTCCAATACGTTTTCTAGAACTCTTCTCATCTAAATTCCTAAAGATATCTAGCGCAGCCCTATTAACTCAGTGGAGCGCTAATAATGAAAAATATACAAATAAAAGAGTTCCTCTAAGAGGAGATCCTCCCTACATTTAAAATATTCCTCAGTTCCTAAATGTTTCAAGGCATTGTTTCATGATTATCAATTATTATGATTATGATTTTGGAGAGGGTTCTCTCATTGGAATACTAGTATTAAGAGACAAATGTTTCAATGACCTGCCCTCAAGTTACCTTAAGAATCCCTTCAGAGAAAGACAGGGGCATGGCGGAGGTTAAATGGCCTTGCTGAGCTGTCACAGTGACGGAACCTCCTGGCTGCACCGGATGATGTGGAGCTAGCATCTGGACCTGAGGATAGGGTCGGACAACCACTGGCTCGTGTTTCTCATCCCGTGGTGTGAGACCGCTGCTTGAGCCTAGGTACTCTTTCAAAGCCCCTTCGGTATCTCGACTAGACTCATCGTTAACTGGAAAGCATGGCAAGCAACAAAATATTAGAAGAATATATATATATATAAAATGCAATATTAATAGAGAGCAAGGCAAAAAATAAGTTAGATAAAAATAATTTAGCAATACAAACTAAGCACTCTAAGCAAACCACACATGAAAGATCTAGGCAACCTCCACTTGCTATCAAAATACAGATGGTGATTAAGCTTACCTTTAAGTGCAAAAGAGAAGACTCACCACCCTGCTACTGGACAAAGACTTGCTGAGAATCAGCCTTCGTTCCCAAATGAGTCCCAGATCAAGTTTGAAATGTGGGCATCCTTCTTACCATACACATAGTCTAGACAAGATGTGTCCTCCACTACTGACAGACTGAAATGGGTTATGGATAACATGTTCCTCTGGAATGTGGTCATATACCCCCCACTGAGCTCAACCCTGCAAATGCAGATTTCAGAAAAGCAGAATTTCACAGCACTGTGGAATTTTGCCAGGCAGCACTGTGAAACAGTGGTGCAACTCAACTAACCCGTCAACCTCCAGGTCCTGAGCTCACCATCTAGAATGTCCAGTTGATATGCACTAGGCATTCGCCAAACACTGCTCAGCTCAAATCTTTATTAATGGAATTCCACAGAGCAATACTGAACATACAAACATTTAAAAATGTAAAGTCTTCAGAAAGTCTAAAACAAACATTATCCATACCTTGAAAAAGCAGTAAATAACCACATCTCCTACAGAACTTCTTACGGTTGACAAACATCAGCATTAGAAATCTTTAATTGTGCAAAACTGGACAAAATTACAAGTCATGTAAATTATCCTAAAGAGTGCAGTGAAATAGGCTACAACTTGACCTCTTAATCAGGATTCCATTTATATTCACAAATTCGTAGCCCCCCCCCCCACACAACTCTAACATTAAAAAAAAAATTAAAAAAAAAAAAACAACTAACTTCAGAATTCAGTTGAACCTTAAGCAGTGCTTAATGTGAACCAGTGGTTGCCGGTGGGGGCAACAAGCACTCATGTTTGAGGACCAGCATTTATTTTTCTGTATAAGACATTTGTGAGGGCAAGAAGGTGAGAACAACACAAAATGGTAAGATGGAGGAAGAGCAAGACGGGATAACTGTCACAAAAGGAGAAAGCAGGAACCAGCAAGGGCGGGACAAATGGGCAGGGAGTGTCTGGTAGTGAATTAAATAACCATGAGGTTGATTTAGCATTATACAGTCTTAGTATTCGGCGCGCCAACATTCAATTGTACTGACCTTAAGGTAAAATTGCATGCAACCCAATATGTTAGAATGACACATAGGAATCATCATTTGGGTCTTTGAACAACATGCAAAGTAGCATTCTCAAAAAAGAAGTCTTACAATGTTTCAATAACAATTTGAACCAACTGTCATTTTACTTCACTTTCATTTAGTTTTATGGTACAGTCCAACCACAGTATAAACTGTACATCTCATTAGAACATGCAGAACCAGAGACTCTTCATTACCTCCTGCAGTAACTCACCATACAACTAGAACCACCATCATCTTCATTACACACAGAGATAGGTGCAAAGGGCTTACTTCACCACACAAACCATCAATCAAAACATACCAGTAAATCTATGACCAAGCTAAGAATGGCTGAAAATGTAAAGAATCAGGATTTTGAAGTGACCAATTCAGATTTAAGGCCTCAAACCCTTTGTGTGGTGTCTAATAAGAACTCTGCATAAATACATATTCTCAAACATCACCAGGTTTAATCAGTTTTGCGAGAAGAGGGACAGAATTCCTTCAACAAAAAAGGTGTACTTCAAATTAATGCTGTCACAGCGGGGTGCATATGCTACTGAATCACGGGATGCACTTGTTTGCCACACAAGGCTACAGAATGCTGGCTCATTTTTTGTAATATGGCAAAGCAAAAATTGTGTGCATTTGTCACATTCGGTTAGGTTTATCAGCTGTTCAGACTTGATGAGGGCTAGTTATGTTAATAGCATGTACGTCTATTTTTCACACCACTGTAGATTCA
This sequence comes from Pleurodeles waltl, assembly GCF_031143425.1. Taxonomy (NCBI): domain Eukaryota; kingdom Metazoa; phylum Chordata; class Amphibia; order Caudata; family Salamandridae; genus Pleurodeles; species Pleurodeles waltl. The sequence goes on along the minus strand of NC_090450.1, from coordinate 373,111,011 downwards.
TCAACTTTACTACTGGACGTACATAATCTCTATAGTGGTTTTATTACAATAATGTTAAATGCAGCAACATTGTTTCCACTCCTTTTAAGTTTCTACCCGACAATATACCATATACTACAGCTTCTACATGCAGGCACGTTCTCACCTATCAATACGTACTCAACTTCGGCATCAATTACAATATGTGGAATCTAGTTATATAAGTATGCACAACCATTTTTCTTCTCAGGTTCTTGAAGAAAATACTGAAGCTCCCCTTTTATGACACAAAATCATTGTTTTCTTTATTCATTTTGGTGTTTTGATGGTTTAATACTGCATTAACAACTGCATACCACGAGAGGATTGACAGGCTCAGTCAACCTGCAGCCATTTTGCAAGCCAGTGTTATAGCAATGTGTGAGTTTTCTCACTCAGACATGCATAGTCCTCATTTTCTGTCTTGGCACACCAAGGCGAGAATTCAGAATTAAGCTAGTTCAGGGTCCCAAATCTTCACTGCTGCATCTTTCCTCGAGGTATTTTTGCACTCTTATGAGAAAACCCTGCACCATTTAATACCATTACCTTAAGTTTCAATTTTTCACATTTATACTGCTTCAGCCATCTACATGAAGAAATAAGTATACAAGTTGGGAAATGTGGGGAGCAGTGAGGCACAGTTTGGGCTCTCTGGGTTGAGATACAGCCTTTTGTCTATTTTTATATAATAAGTCTGCTTCAGATTTCAAGTAGGCTTTGAGTTTTTTTTTCAGAGCTTGGGGCCTTGGGCCAGAGCTGCTTAACAGTCAAGCCTAACATTAGAACACAGCTGGGCTAAACACATCAACCCAGGTGCCAAAAGTAGGAGAGAGAGTTCTCAAGAAGAAACAGGGCAGAGTGTGGCACTGAAACCTCTGATAGGATTAGACAGCAATAGCGGGGAATTCAAAACATGCTTATTTTTCCTGTTGCTATGCTTGCTTGCGTACTTTATTTTAAATGAGTGCATTTGTTGTCTGAGCAGGAGACAAACAGTCTAGATAACGTGGAAGGAAGGTGCGGGAGAAAAGTGCCTGGAATTACCAACTCGCGTGTGCATGTAGAGGAAGCTGGGTTCTGGTTGCAATACCCCCACGCCCACCCCCACCCCCACCCCACCCCACCCCACCCACTTTTTGCCTAGTTTTGGATGCAACTTTGACTGAAGTACACTAAGTTCCTGCTAACCAGGTCCCTAGTGCCAGTGTTTCTTTCCCAAAACAAGACACCTGGTAACTTGATCTGCCAGTGGGCATGCCCTTTAGCACCTCTGCAAGTCCCTAGTAAAGTATACCTCTCGTACCTAGGGCATGGGTACTGAAGAGCGCCCCAACAGATGCAGCACAACTTGTGCCATTCTAAGGGACCCAGCACCAAACTCATGCAGACTGCCACTGCAGGCTGTGTGACAAGGTGCTCCCCAGAAGTAAAAACACGGCATGGCAATGGCCTGTGTGCCATGCCCCATAACACTGCATGCAATATTTGTAAGGCACCCCTACAGCAGGCCTTTACAGCCCTAAAGCAGGTTGCATTATATGACACGTGCATACCGTGAGGGGAGTGCCACAGACTCCGTCTCCCATCACCTAACACGGCAGGAGAGCTGCTGCAATTGCTCTGGCGCATATTTATACTCTACAGGTGAAAAGCTGTGAGGGATGCGTATACCGCTAAGGAAGTGTCGCAGACTCGGTCTCAAAGCACCTAATGCGGCAGGAGGGCCACTGTCATTGCTCTGGGGCCAGGAGGCGCATATTTAAACTGCACAGGTGAACCGTTGCATGGGACACGCCAGGGCGTGTGCCCAGGCAAATACTGGGCCAAGAGTGGACCCGTCTGCTTCTGTTCGATGTTGGGCCCCCCATCTCTTGGCTCAACCGTTTGGCTGATGGAGTGTGGTAGGAGTAATGTTGGACTGAAGCCCTTTACGAGGCATGGGCAAGAGAAAGGCAAGTGCTATTGTCGCAAATACTGGGGACAATCGGTCTTGGGCATCAATAGCCTCCAATTTATCTACTGCCATGACTGCTTTAGCGGAGGAAAGGTTGGGGGCAGTGAGGAAATTCATCCCTGCCTCATCCAAATAAACTCACTGTGTTAATGCACCAGCAGAGGATGTGAGCAGCCCAAACGCTAATTAACAGGGAGGTCCATTGAGCGAGACCAGGGCCTGTATAACTCGCCGTACAAATTGGTGTGTAGGTAATGAGGTGTAGGTAATGAGGACATGGGAAATTATATTTGACCTACCAGCCCTTAAAACCTTGCCCTCTGTCCATAAAAATGTAATGACTGATGATAGTGCTTCTCCTCCCACCAAAAGGAAGAAGGCATATTTGCATCAAGCCCGTTCTGTTTCCTTATTTGGCAATAAGGGACTTGACTCTGGAAAAGCTGTATGACTAACAGGTTGCACCCAAAATAAAGATTAATGTAAAACTAATGGCTCAACAGTAGTCTCAACAGGGGAATAATCCTCCCACACACTGTTGGATAAGTGGCAGCTTTTGCAAAAGCATATGGTGTTGGCCGTGAATAATATAGATAAAAGTTTGAAAGAGCTCTTAGGACTTGTGAAGCTTGGTGCATCAGCTACCTTGGGGCAGGGTTGGCACGTTGGTGCTGGTGTAAGAATCCTTTTGACTGCACCGGAGATGGGGGTTGGAAATGTTAGTTGGGTGGTCGTAATAAGTAGTAACTTGAATTGTGCTATTCCAGACCCGCATCAAACTAAGTCTCCTGTGGCTGGAGGGGAGGAACTAGGAAAGGGAGACCATAATCAAGACACTATCTACAACACTAATAATACACGTCTTCAAGTGTTACAGCTTCCACCAGCTTGTACACCATATGGTGTTCTAAAGAACGTTCCAAACTTGACTTCAACACTTAAGGAGCTGGACCATCAGCTGAAGAATAACGTGGTTCATTGGATGTCTAAAGCACTTGTGGATGTCTCTAGTGATGTCCTAGATGGAGGCAATATTGGCATGAGAAGGGTTTACTGGATTGGTCATACCCGAAAGAGGTGTCTGGTGATTGGGTGGTGATCAATTTTCGGGATCCAGGTTTGGGAGGATGGATACTGGATCCACTTAGTGACCAACAGGAGAATTTGCACAGTACTCAAGCTGTCCCTCTAGCTTACGTCTACCAACCTAGACAATCCACTAGGGTTTTTGCATCTAGTAGTAATAATTTTACAGTGCAAAACCACAATTGAAATGTCCCACTAAAGGAGGTGGATTAACTCCTGGGTGGAGAAAAGAGTGTCCCTAAAAATCTTAGGAGCAACAACATGGAGGACAAGGAGACTAGAGGGCTTACTCATTTGGGTGGCATCACTACTACAGGCCATCTTAGCTTGTAGTTTTCATATATGATGGACAGGAGCAATTGTCATGCTAATGTGGAATTGGAAGGACATGCCGATATGACATTTTCCTGTAAGCTAGTTAAGGGAAAGCCATTTGCCAATGTCAGTAGAGGATTAGCTTCTCATACTTTTTTGAAATGTTGCATGTATTAGAGGAAGAGAACGATAGTAATTGTGTATCAATAATCAAAAATCAAAAGATAGTATGTCTGCAGGAAGCATGGGCTGGTTCCTGTCGATTGACGCCTGCCAGTCCATCATCAGCAGGGCGTCCCAGTGGGGGACATTATACAATTATTAGTACTCCTATATTAGCAAAAATTGTCAAGGTTTGTACTGACGGCTCTGTCTATGAAAGGGCTCCCATTGATTTTCATTGTTAATTTTTACCATAATAATTTTATTCTAAGTAATGTCCAAATTATAGAGTCTCATTCACAGTTTAGAATCTGTGATACCAGTTTTCAACGGGGATCCTATAATTGTTTGGGGGGGTGATTTTAATTTCAAACCCTTTCGTTGGGGATGAGAAGGTGTGTGGGGTTTTTGATTAGGAGATCTCCAACGTTTCAAACTTTATACATATTCCGTGTGGGGATAAACTAAATATTTTGTGGCGCTCATATGATTTAATTATGGGTATTGATTTAGTCTTGACCTATGCCACCCAGCAATCAACATTTATAGGGAGAGGCGGAGGAACCATAATTAATTATGTTGTAATATCCAAGAAATGGGTAAAAAAGGTTGTTGACTAAGATTCTTGACAGTAACCGGAGCAACTATAACCCATTGGTCCTTAGTCTTATGTTGGGTTAGAGATTTCTTGTGGTAAAAAGATGGACTGCCCTATTGAATATACTAGAAATAAGGGTGTTAAAAAAAAAAAAAAAAAAAGGGAGTTAGGCAGGGGTGTGTTTTTACCTCTTTCCTTTTCAGTTTCTCTATCAATGGCTTAGAGCATTTTCTAGTAAGGAAGAGGCTAAACCAACTCCCCCCCCCCCCCACAAAAAAAAAAAATATATATGTATATATGGACACAGCATCAACCTGAACAGCTGTACGCTGATGACGTGTCCTTATGGCACAAACTGGAAGGGGCCTCCAAAAATTGATAGATAACTTTGCTGATTTTATGTTTAATTTGGGTCTTTCTACTAATAAGGCGAAATCATATGTAATGATTTGTGGACGGGCAAAAAAGTAGACATCCCCCGTTTCATATTGGGGATACGCACCTTAAAACGGTCCCCACATTTTCTTTTCTAGGGGTGCCTTTTGATAACTGTAGTAGATGGGGTCCTCTAAAAACTGTTTAGTCTATTCAGTATGACCAGGCGGTGGCATCCTTGCCAAGATTTGTATCTAGAATTGGATGCATTTATTACTATTTATAGAGTCAGGCCAATTTCTATTGTTACATATGGTGTAGGTGTGTGGGGGTATACCGATATGCATTCAATACAGGCCAGTGAGAACTAAATCCTGAGAAAATTGCTGTTGTTCCCTGCCAGCATTCCCGCTACTATTGTTCATGAGAAATTGGGACTGTTTCTTGGAGGACATAGTCAAGATGGCCCCCGTAGCATTGTGCCTTTCAGTGTGGATTAGAACTGAAGCAGCATTACCTCTATCTTGGATTTTAGACTGCCTGAATCTTGATGGGATTCACAATTGCAAATGGCTCATGTTTGTGAAAAAATGCTTGATATTGAGCTATTTGTTAAGCCACGTTCTGTGTGTAAAATCAGTCTGCCCGAGGGTCAAGAGTGAATTAATAATGTGGCTAAGGGGCGAAAGGTGGGCCAAAGATCGAGGTAAGTGTATGGTGGTGGATTATTTTCCTCTTTGCATGACCCCTAAAGTCGAGCCATATTTATTAAAGGTCCCTCCGCACCAAAGGTATTACTTAGAGAGGTTTTGACTGGATCTGACAAATTTCTTGGTGGCCTACCTTTCTATTTACCTTTAAAGACCTTATATTGTGTCCGTGTGACTGTCATCTCAGTAGCAGTTACACATGTTTCGTGGATTATACCATACACAAAGACTGTGCCTATTGATTCCACTTCTCAAAGACTTAAACATCAAGCATTACAAGGAAGCAATGGTTTACCTCTAGTTGCTGCAATCAGACCTAGTCTGTACCACTGTTGATTGCTTTATTTCCACCATAGCTAAAGGTAGGAGAAGCTTCGAAAATAATCAGCTTTGGAAGGGGGGGAAATGGTTCTTTGATTATAGTGTTAATGCACTGTAAAATTGGTTACTTTTAGGCAGTCTACTACTTTATTAACCAATGTTTTAACATGATTTTAGGTTTTTAATGGCTAGGTCATATTTAGCTGTGATTTTAAATTGTATTGAATGAGATTATATTAATTCATGTGTATTGTATTGTAATTACGAGTGTGACTTTTACGGCCCGTTTGTTCAAAATAAAGTTTGTTGACTGCAAGAAAACAACAATTCACCTGCATGCATGATTATTCTGTAAAATTCCATTAAGTGTTCTGGGTGGTGTTTGAGGTGTAAATTCCAAATTGGGCAGGTGTTAATCAGTTGTTGAGATTGGTTGTATTGAGTCAAGTGACAGCTCGAATGGATAGAAAACAGCAGTTGGCAGCAGCAAATTCCTCACAACACGAATGCTTTAGCAGCAGCAAATTATTCATTATTTAATGTGATGGATGTGTGGCCAGTCCAGGAAGACTGGACAAAAATGCCGAGATCTGAGCAGAATTGAGAAGTCACAGCCATATTATCTAAATAGGCTAAAAGATGTATTTGAACAATACTCAAACACAGACCAACCTACAGAACTAGCTCAGGAAGCCGTAGGAGCTGCCTCTGCTGAGATTATTTCCCAAAGTGAGAATTCACTTCACACGCTCTGCACTGGAAGGCAAACTAAGAACTTGGTGGAATAGGCATCACTGGCCAATAAAGGAGTGGAAAAAACTAAACTCTGGACTCCCCTTCCCCCTCCTTTTTATGGTCTATTGTAACAATTGCATCTGTAAGGCATAACTGCAAGGGAAGAATGTGGTGAACAGGGAGGTGAATGAGCAGGGCCATATAAAGGAAGGAGAAGGTGTAGGAGGCTGTCCTGGCTTGTAGTGGGTACAAGAGGTACTTACACCTTGTGCCAGGTCCAGTTATCCCTTATTAGTAGATTAGTAGTGTTCTAGCAGCTTAGGCTGATAGAAGGTAGCTATGGCAAAGCAGCTTAGGCTGAACTAGGAGACATGTAAAGCTCCTACTATACCACTGGTGTCATATGCACAATATCATAAGAAAACACAATACACAGTTACTAAAAATAAAGGTACATTATTTTTATGACAATATGCCAAATGTATCTCAGTGAGTACCCTCAGTAAGAAGGTAATATATATACACAAGATACATGTACACAAATCAAAGTTAGGTAAGTAATAGCAAGAAAAGTAATGCAAACAGTGTAGAATTACAATAGATTGCAATAGGAGCACATAGGTATGGGGCAACACAAACCATATACTCCAAAAGTGGAATGCGAACCACAAATTGACCCCAGACCTATGTGAGCTTGTAGAGGGTCGCTGGGACTGTAAGAAAACAGTGAGGGTTAGAAAAATACCCCACCCCAAGACCCTGAAAAGTAGGAGATAAGTGCACCTACTACCCCCAGAGAGCACAGAAGCCGTGATAGGTCCGGAAGTCCACTGTTGTTGCATTGCTGGTGTTTGCTCGTCCTGCAGAATCCCCCTGAGTACCTGTAAGATAAGGGGACCAAGTCCAATAGTCACGACACAGTGTCAAGAGTGGGCAGGAGCCCAGGAAATGCCAGCTGAAGGTGCAAGGAAGCTGCCACTTGTTGGAAGAAGCTTGGAGTTCTGAAAGAAAGAAGAGGACTAGGAACTTTTCCTTTGGAAGACGGATGTCCCACGTCGCGATGAAGCTTGCAGAGGTGTTCCCACGCAGAAAGACCACCAAAAAGCCTTGCTAGCTGCAAGGGTTGCGGTAGAGGCTTTTGGGTGCTGCTGTGCCCCAGGAGGGACCAGGATGTCGCCTTTTGGAGGAGGAGACAGAGGGGGCGCCCTCACAGAAGCAGGCAGCACCCGCAGAAGTACCCTAACAGGCACTTAGAAGAAAAGTTAACCGGAGTCCTCGCGAAGACACATAAGGGAGTCCCACGATGCAGGAGGCCAACTCAGAAGGTTGTACACTGCAGGAGGGAGTGCAGGGGACCCAGGCTTGGCTGTGCACAAAGCAAATCCTGGAAGAGTGCACAGGAGCCGGAGCAGCTGCAAATCACGCGGTACACAGCTTTGCAGTCTAGCGTGGGGAGGCAAGGACTTAGCTCCACCAAACTGGGACTGAAGAGTCACTGGACTGTGGGAGTCACTTGGACAGAGTTGCTGTGTTCCAGGGACCACGCTCGTCGGGATGAGAGGGGACCCAGAGGACCAGTGTTGCAATCTTTTGGTGCCTGCGTTAGCAGGGGGAAGATTCCGTCGACCCACAGGAGATTTCTTCGGAGCTTCAGGTGCAGGGTGAAGGCAGGTTACCCCCAGAGCATGCACCACCTGGAAACAGTCGAGAAAGCCGGCAGGATTAGGCGCCACAATGTTGATGGTAGTCGTCTTACTACTTTGTTACGGTTTTGCAGATGTCCTGGAGCAGTCAGCGGTCGATCCTTAGGTAAAAGGTGAAGAGGGAGATGCAGAGGAACACTGGTGAGCTCTTGCATTCGTTTTCTGAAGAATTCCCCAAAGCAGAGACCCTAATTAGCCAGAAAAGGAGGTTTGGCTACCAAGGAAGGAGGATTGGCTACCAGGAGAGGTAAGAGCCTATCAGAAGGAGCCTCTGACGTCACCTGCTGGCACTGGCCACTCCGAGCAGTCCAATGTGCCCCACAAAACCTCTGTTTCCAAGATGGCAGAGGTCTGGGACACACTGGAGGAGCTCTGGGCACCTCCCCTGGGAGGTACTGGTCAGGGGAGTGGTCACTCCCCTTTCCTTTGTCCAGTTTTGCGCCAGAGCAGGGCTGGGGGGGATCCCTGAACCGGTGTAGACTGGCTTATGCAGAGATGGACACCATCTGTGCCCATCAAAGCATTTCCAGAGGCTGAGGGAAGCTACTCCTCCCCAGCCATGGCAACTATTTCCAAAGGGAGAGGGTGTAACACCCTCTCTCAGAGGAAATCCTTTGTTCTGCCTTCCTGGGCCAGGGCTGCCTGGACTCCAGGAGGGCAGAAACCTGTCTGAGGGGTTGGCAGCAGCAGCAGCTGCAGTGGAGACCCCAGAAAGGCAGTACCCGGATTCTGTGCTAGAGACCCAGGGGATCATGGAATTGTCCCTCCAATACCAGAATGGTATTGGGGTGACAATTCCATGATCTTAGAAATGTTACATGGCCATGTTTGGAGTTACCATTGTGACGCTATACATAGGTAGTGACTTATGTATAGTGCACGCGTGTAATGGTGTCCCCGCACTCAAAGTCCGGGGAATTTGCCCTGAACGATGTGGGGGCACCTTGGCTAGTGCCAGGGTGCCCACACACTAAGTAACTTTGCACCCAACCTTCACCAGGTGAAGGTTAGACATATAGGTGATTTATAAGTTACTTAAGTGCAGTGGTAAATGGCTGTGAAATAACGTGGATGTTATTTCACGCAGGCTGCAGTGGCAGGCCTGTGTAAGAATTGTCAGAGCTCCCTATGGGTGGCAAAAGAAATGCTGCAGCCCATAAGGATCTCCGGGAACCCCAATATCCTGGGTACCTCAGTACCATATACAAGGGAATTATATGGGTGTACCAGTATGCCAATGTGAATTGGTAAATTTAGTCACTAGCCTGTTAGTGACACATTTGGAAAAAAGAGAGCATAACCACTGAGCTTCTGGTTAGCAGAACCTCAGTGAGACAGTTAGGCATCACACAGGGAACACATACAGGGCACATACTTATGAGCACTGGGGCCTGGCAGGGTCCCAGTGACACAGACTAAAACAACATATATACAGTGAAATATGGGGGTAACATGCCAGGCAAGATGGTACTTTCCTACACAACCCCCCCCCCCCCCCCCCCCCAAACGATGGACAATAAAAGACTAGCCATGACCTGATGAGTCTTCATTGTCTAAGTGGAAATATATGGAGAGTCCATCTGCATTGGAGTGGGTACTCCCAGGTCTATGTTCCACTGTATAGTCCATTCACTGTAGAGATATGGACCACCTCAACAAATTAGGGTTTTCACCTTTCATTTGTTTTAGCCAAAGTAGAGGTTTGTGGTCTGTCTGAACAATAAAGTGAGTGCCAAACAGGTATGGCCTCAACTTCTTCAGTGCCCAGACCACAGCAAAGGCCTCCCTCTCGATGGCAGACCAACACTTTTCTCTAGGGGTCAACCTTCTGCTGATAAAAGCAACTGGTTGATCCTGTCCCTCAGAATTCAGTTATGATAAGACTGCCCCTACCCCTAATTCAGATGCATCAGTTTGAACAATGAATTTCTTGGAGTAACATGGGCTTTTTAGGACAGGTGCAGAGCACATGGCCTGTTTGAGCTCCTCAAAAGCTTTCTGACAGCTAGCTGTCCATAATACCTTTTTAGGCATTTTCTTATTTGTGAGATCATTAAGAGGGGCTGCTATGGAGCCATAGTTTTTAATGAATCTCCTGTAATACGCTGTGAGGCCTAAGAAGGCTCTCACCTGGGTCTGAGTTGTAGGGGGAACCCAATCCATGATTGTCTAGATTTTCCCCTGAAGTGGTGCAATCTGTTCTCCACCTACCAGGTGTCCCCGATAAACCACCTTTCCCTGCCCTATCTGGCACTTTGAGGCCTTGATAGTGAGGCCTGCCTTTTGCAGGGCCTCCAAAACTTTCCAAAGGTGGACCAGGTGCTCATCCCAGGTGGAGCTAAAGACAGCAATATCATCTAGATATGCTGCACTAAAAGCCTCCAACCCGGACTGTGTTCACCAAACTCTGAAAAGTGGCAGGTGCATTTTTTCAAACCAAAGGGCATCACTGTAAATTGGTAGTGCCCTCCTGTAGGAAGTTGGCTCTGTATGTGCTATTTCAAAGTAAGGAATAGCATGCACAGAGTCCAAGGGTTCCCCTTAGAGGTAAAATAGTGGTAAAAAGAGATAATACTAATGCTCTATTTTGTGGTAGTGTGGTCGAGCAGTAGGCTTATCCAAGGAGTAGTGTTAAGCATTTGTTGTACATAGACAATAAATGAGGTACACACACTCAGAGACAAATCCAGCCAATAGGTTTTTGTATAGAAAAATATATTTTCTTAGTTTATTTTAAGAACCACAGGTTCAAATTCTACATGTAATATCTCATTTGAAAGGTATTGCAGGTAAGTACTTTAGGAACTTTCAATCATAAAAATTGCATGTATACTTTTCAAGTTATTGACAAATAGCTGTTTTAAAAGTGGACACTTAGTGCAATTTTCACAGTTCCTAGGGGAGGTAAGTTTTGGTAGGTTAACCAGGTAAGTAAGACACTTACAGGGCTTAGTTCTTGGTCCAAGGTAGCCCACCGTTGGGGGTTCAGAGCAACCCCAAAGTCACCACACCAGCAGCTCAGGGCCGGTCAGGTGCAGAGTTCAAAGTGGTGCCCAAAACACATAGGCTAGAATGGAGAGAAGGGGGTGCCCCGGTTCCGGTCTGCTTGCAGGTAAGTACCCGCGCCTTCGGAGGGCAGACCAGGGGGGTTTTGTAGGGCACCGGGGGGGACACAAGTCCACACAGGAATTTCACCCTCAGCAGCGCGGGGGCGGCCGGGTGCAGTGTAGAAACAAGCGTCGGGTTTGTAATGGAAGTCAATGGGAGATCTTGGGATCTCTTCAGCGCTGCAGGCAGGCAAGGGGGGGGTTCCTCGGGGAAACCTCCACTTGGTCAAGGGAGAGGGACTCCTGGGGGTCACTCCTCCAGTGAAAGTCCGGTCCTTCAGGTCCTGGGGGCTGCGGGTGCAGGGTCTCTCCCAGGTGTCGGGACTTAGGATTCAAAGAGTCGCGGTCAGGGGAAGCCTCGGGATTCCCTCTGCAGGCGGCGCTGTGGGGGCTCAGGGGGGACAGGTTTTTGTACTCACAGTCTTAGAGTAGTCCTGGGGTCCCTCCTGAGGTGTTGGATCGCCGGGTGCAGTGTTGCAAGTCTCACGCTTCTTGCGGGGAACTTGCAGGGCTCTTTCAAAGCTGCTGGAAACAAAGTTGCAGCCTTTCTTGGAGCAGGTCCGCTGTCCTCGGGAGTTTCTTGTCTTTTCGAAGCAGGGGCAGTCCTCAGAGGATGTCGAGGTCGCTGGTCCCTTTGGAAGGCGTCGCTGGAGCAGGATCTTTGGAAGGCAGGAGACAGGCCGGTGAGTTTCTGGAGCCAAGGCAGTTGTCGTCTTCTGGTCTTCCTCTGCAGGGGTTTTCAGCTAGGCAGTCCTTCTTCTTGTAGTTGCAGGAATCTAATTTTCTAGGGTTCAGGGTAGCCCTTAAATACTAAATTTAAGGGCGTGTTTAGGTCTGGGGGGTTAGTAGCCAATGGCTACTAGCCCTGAGGGTGGGTACACCCTCTTTGTGCCTCCTCCCAAGGGGAGGGGGTCACAATCCTAACCCTATTGGGGGAATCCTCCATCTGCAAGATGGAGGATTTCTAAAAGTCAGAGTCACCTCAGCTCAGGACACCTTAGGGGCTGTCCTGACTGGCCAGTGACTCCTCCTTGTTGCTTTCTTTGTTCCCTCCAGCCTTGCCGCCAAAAGTGGGGGCCGTGGCCGGAGGGGGCGGGCAACTCCACTAAGCTGGAGTGCCCTGCTGGGCTGTGACAAAGGGGTGAGCCTTTGAGGCTCACCGTCAGGTGTCACAGCTCCTGCCTGGGGGAGGTGTTAGCATCTCCACCCAGTGCAGGCTTTGTTACTGGCCTCAGAGTGACAAAGGCACTCTCCCCATGGGGCCAGCAACATGTCTCTAGTGTGGCAGGCTGCTGGAACTAGTCAGCCTACACAGATAGTCGGTTAAGTTTCAGGGGGCACCTCTAAGGTGCCCTCTGGGGTGTATTTTGCAATAAAATGTACACTGGCATCAGTGTGCATTTATTGTGCTGAGAAGTTTGATACCAAACTTCCCAGTTTTCAGTGTAGCCATTATGGTGCTGTGGAGTTCGTGTTTGACAGACTCCCGGACCATATACTCTTATGGCTACCCTGCACTTACAATGTCTAAGGTTTTGTTTAGACACTGTAGGGGTACCATGCTCATGCACTGGTACCCTCACCTATGGTATAGTGCACCCTGCCTTAGGGCTGTAAGGCCTGCTAGAGGGGTGTCTTGCCTATACTGCATAGGCAGTGAGAGGCTGGCATGGCACCCTGAGGGGAGTGCCATGTCGACTTACTCATTTTGTTCTCACTAGCACACACAGGCTTGTAAGCAGTGTGTCTGTGCTGAGTGAGGGGTCTCTAGGGTGGCATAAGACATGCTGCAGCCCTTAGAGACCTTTCTTGGCATCAGGGCCCTTGGTACTAGAAGTACCAGTTACAAGGGACTTATCTGAATGCCAGGGTGTGCCAATTGTGGATACAATGGTACATTTTAGGTGAAGGAACACTGGTGCTGGGGCCTGGTTAGCAGGGTCCCAGCACACTTCTCAGTCAAGTCAGCATCAGTATCAGGCAAAAAGTGGGGGGTAACTGCAACAGGGAGCCATTTCTTTACACCTCCTATAGTTGAAAATGCGGTCTTTGGTTTAGCATCCTCAGCCAATTTGATCTGCCAATACCCTGCAGTTAAATCAAAGGCGCTAAGATACTTGGCAGATGCCATTGTATCAATGAGCTCATCTGCCCTGGGTATAGGGTGAGCATAAGTTTGTGTTACCTGATTGAGACCTCTGTTGTCTACACAAAACCTCATCTCCCTTATTCCATCTTTTGAGTGAGGCTTTGGTACAAGCACCACAGGACTCGCCCATGGGCTTTCAGAAGGTTCAATCACTCCCAGATCAAGCATTTTCTGTACCTCTTGTTTTATGCAGTCCCTGACATGGTCAGGCTGCCTATAAATCTTACTCTTGACAGGCAGGCTGTCACCAGTATCAATTGTGTGTTCACACCAGTATGTTGTACCTGGCACAATTGAAAAGAGGTCAGAAAATTGTCCATGGAGATTTATGCAGTTGTCTTTCTGTTCTGCAGTCAGACAATCTGCCAAAACTACTCCCTCCACTAAAGCATCAGTTTCAGTGGTGGAAAAGAGATCAGGAAGAGGGTCACTCTCTTCTTCCTGTCCCTCATCTGTTGCCATGAGCAGGGTGAGACCAGCCCTGTCATAGTAGGGTTTTAGGCAGTTGACATGAATCACCCTAAGGGGACTCCTGGCAGCGCCCAGGTCTACCAGATAGGTAACCTCACCCTTTTTCTCAACAATTAGATGGGGTCCATTCCATTTGTCATGGAGTGCTCTTGGGGCCACAGGCTCCAATACCCACACCTTCTGTCCTGGTTGGTACTGGATCAGAACAGCCTTCTGGCCATGCCATTGCTTTTGCAGCTCCTGGCTGCCCTGAAGGCTTTTACTGCCCTTTTTCATGTACTCAGCCATTCTGTATCTTAGGCCAAGTACATAGTCCACTATGTCCTGTTTGGGAGCTTTTAAAGGTTGTTCCCAACCTTCCTTCGCAAGAGTGAGTGGACCTCTTACAGGGTGTCCAAAGAGGAGTTCAAAGGGGCTGAAGCCCACTCCTTTCTGGGGTACCTCCCTGTAAGCAAAAAGGAGGCAAGGTAACAGGACATCCCATTTCCTCCTGAGTTTTTCAGGGAGTCCCATTATCATACCTTTGAGAGTTTTATTAAACCTCTCTACCAGTCCATTAGTTTGTGGGTGATAAGGAGTGGTTAACTTTTAGGTAACACCACATTCCTTCCACATCGCTTTCAAGTATGCAGACATGAAGTTGCTACCCCTGTCTGATACAACCTCTTTAGGAAAACCCACCCTGGAAAAGATTCCAAGGAGGGCCTTTGCCACTGCTGGAGCTGTAGTGGTCCTTAGAGGAATTGCTTCAGGATATCTTGTGGCATGGTCCACAACAACCAAGATAAACCTATTGCCCGAAGCAGTAGGAGGGTCAAGGGGGGCAACTATGTCAACCCGTTCCCTTTCAAAGGGGACCCCAACCACAGGTAGTGGAATAAGGGGAGCCTTTGGTGTGCCACCAGTCTTGCCACTGGCTTGGCAGGTCACGCAGGACTTACAAAAATCCTTTGTGTCCTCTGACATCCTAGGCCAGTGAAACAGGGGGACAAGTCTCTCCCATGTTTTGATCTGGCCCAAATGCCCAGCCAAAGCAATGTCATGTGCAAGAGCTAGGAGGAACTCTCTGTACTGCGAGGGAAATGACCAATCTCCTGGCTGCTCCAGGTTTTCGGTCCCTTGCCTCGGTGTACAAGAGGTTGTCCTCCCAGTAAACTCTATGTGAGTCACTGACATCCCCATTTTGCTGCTTGACAGCTTGCTGTCTGAGACCCTCTAATGTGGGACAGGTTTGCTGTGCCACACTCAGCTCTTCCCTGGCAGCCCCCCCTCCACCCAAAAGCTCAGTAGTATCTACTGCCAGCTCATCTGGTGAAGGTTCTGCACAGGGAGGACATTCTTCTTCCTCAGAAGGAGAACCAACTGTAGAGGGAGGGATAGTGGGTAGGGATTTACCCCTGCTACCCCTAGCTTTAGGGAGCCCTTGGTCCATTGTTCCAGGATCCAAGTTCCCCTGTCCTTTTTGCTTTTTGGCCTGAACCCTTGTCAAAGCAAAAATATGCCCAGGAATGCCCAGCATTGCTGCATGAGCCTCCAACTCCACTTCTGCCCAAGCTGATGTCTCTAAATCGTTCCCTAGTAGACAGTCTACAGGTAAATCTGAGGCAACCACAACTTTCTTTGGACCAGTAACCCCCCCCAGTTGAGATTCACAACAGCCATGGGGTGGCTAAGAGTGTTGTTATGAGCGTCTGTCACTTGGTACTGGTGACAAGTAGGTGTTGTTCAGGGTGTACCAGTTTCTCTATTACCATGGTAACACTGGCACCTGTGTCCCTGTAGGCCTGAACCTCAACACCATTTATTAGGGGAAGTCGCTTGTACATATCCATATTAAGGGGACAAGCAACCAAGGTGGCCAAATCAATGGCACCTTCAGAGACTAACACAGCCTCTGTGGTCTCCCTAACAAGACAAACCCCAACTACATTGCCAATAGTCAGCCCAGCTACACCTTTGGATTGGCTATTTGTAGGTTTGCTCCCACCACCACTGCTATTACTAGGGGCACTAGAATTTGCAGCAGGGGTTTTGGTAGTGGGAGGCTTGGTGGTTTTCTTTGGAAAACTGGAATCAGTTGCCCAATGGCCTTTGACTTTACACAAATAACACCAAGGATTTTTAGGTTGATTATTGGAAGAGGATTTGGACCCACCAACCACACCAGAGGATTTTTGTGGGCCTGATGAAGACTCATTTTTACTTTTGTCCCCACCCTTGTCAGAAGACTTACCATCCTTCTTGCCATCCTTGTCACCCCCTGTATGAACTTTTCTCTTCACCCTTGTTCTGACCCACTTGTCTGCCTTCTTTCCCAATTCTTGCGGAGAGGTCAGATCCGAGTCCACTAGGTATTGGTGCAACAAGTCAGACACACAGTTATTCAGAATATGCTCTCTCAGAATAAGATTATATAGGCTTTCATAGTCAGATACTTTACTGCCATGTAACCACCCCTCCAAGGCCTTCACTAAACATTCCACAAAGTCTGTCCAGTCTTGAGAGGACTCTTTTCTGGTGTCTCTGAACGTAATCCTGTATTGTTCAGTGGTTAAGCCAAATCCATCCAAGAGTGCATCCTTCAAAACTGCAAAATTGTTAGCTTCACTTTCTTTAACAGTAAGGAGCCTATCCCTACCCTTTCCAGTGAAAGATAGCCACAATATAGCAGCCCACTGCCTTTCAGGCCCCCCCCCCTGTACCATACAGGCCCTCTCAAGTGCAGCAAACCACTTGTTGATGTAATCCCTCTCCTTGTAAGGGGGGGGGGCTATCTTGTGCAGATTCCTGGAATCATGCTCTCTAACAGGATTACTATCAGGAATACTGCTGCTGCCACCATGGGGTCCTAACCCCAACCTCTGTCTTCCCTTCGCCAGGTCTAGGGATTCCCTATTTAAGGCCAGCTGTTGCTGTTTAAGCTTCAGTCTGGTCTCTTCAACCCTCAACTTTTTGAGTTCCCTTTCTAACAAGTTAACCTCAGGGTGGGTGGGTTGGGAATGCTTTGACACAGGTGACAAATTGGAAACTACAGAGGGGGATCTGTCCCTAACTAGGGATCTCCTGGAACCCCAATACCCTGGGTGCCTCAGTACCATATCTAGGGAATTATATGGGTGAACCAGTATGCCAATGTGAATTGGTAAATTTAGTCACTAGCCTGTTAGTGACAAATTTGGAAAGCAGAGAGAGCATAACCACTGAGGTTCTGGTTAGCAGAGCCTCAGCGAGACAGTTAGGCATCACACAGGGAACACATACAGGGCACATACTTATGAGCACTGGGGCCCTGCCTGGCAGGTCCCAGTGACACAGACTAAAACAACATATATACAGGGAAATATGGGGGTAACATGCCAGGCAAGATGGTACTTTCCTACAGGAGGTCAATCCCTCCACAGGAGGTTCTATTTTTAAGTGTGATCAATTAGGACATAGGAGACGATATAGTGCCAGCCTACCCTTGTTTGTACCTCCTTATCCCTTCAGAGTTTACTCAAGCAAAATCAGTATTCAGACAAATAAAACTGCCCGAGAGGTGGACTGTCATGAATACCTCAATCCCAGGTCAAAGGGACTTTAATAAGTATCATTAATGGTAAATTTTATATTGCCTTACCGATACCGGAGCCAGTAAAATGGCCTTTAAAACTAACAGTTTCCTTCTATACCTCTCTCAGGCTTGTAGCAATGCAGCTCTCGCCTCGAATCAGCAGGTTCCTCATGTCACTGATCCTACAGAGGTTACACTGGGCCAATTACTGACAAACATGGTTTCCTAATGAGCCCTGCGTCGTCTGCTGCTGTTGTAGAGACTTACTCTATAAACTGGAATGTACCATCTTCCGAATAAGGGACAGAGTGTTTCCAAACATTCAGCAAACAAACAAAATTGCAGTTTTAGCAGTTTATTTGAATCAGATACACAGAATGTTAGGTGTGATTCTCAGATGTCTAACATTAAACTGAGTTACGGGACCCAGTTATATTTACTTACTGGTCTGACCATGCAAATGATGTCAGATGTGACCTCGCCACTTTTGTCAAGATTAAGGTGATTCCTACGAAAAGATAATGTAACATTCCACAATAACCTTTGCTATCTAAAGCAGAAGCAAGAATTCGAACTGCTATTATCTTGTTAAATAAGGCGTCTTAGTGTCCACCTAGCTAAAACGGGAGGAGACTTATATCTGCTGCTTCATCCCAGATCTCCATTCCATCAGTAGCGTTGTGATTGCCAGTTTTCCAGTAGGACCAAACTCTATAAGCATCCTTTCTTGCATTCCAGTCACTACCCAATATTTAATCTCTGTAGACCTGTGTTCTGCCTTCTATCTTTTCCCATTCTCAAAGAGAGCCAATTAATCTTTGTACTCTCAATAAGCAGTTCTCAGCTAATGAGGTTTCACATGGTCCTCTTCTGTTCCAAGCTTAAAAGCAAGATTTGAACACCTTGGTCTTCCCCAGAAGTCCTACTTTGGATCAATAGTTTGATGATTTGTTACTTGCTTCTGCCAGCTAATAACAGTGCATTTATTTGCTCACCAAATTGGTTATAAAAAGGCATAAAGCTTCAAAAGGAGAAGGAATAAGTTACTTACCTTGTAAGCATCCGCACATGGCATGCAGTGCTGTACATGCAGATGTTGTGCATGCTCCTGCCATCTAGTGTTGGGACTGGATGTGTGCAAGTTGTTTTTCTTTGAAGAAGTGTTTCGAGTCACGAGGTAAAGTGACTCCTCCTCTTGGTGATAATGCAAATGGGCATCGACCCCATTGTTATATTGCTTTCCCGCAAGCAGGGGAGAATGAAGTGCGAGTAAGCATCAGTAAAGAGATGTCCATGCACATGAGATTTTAAAAAGAGAACTACAACAGCCACAGGTGTCCAGAGAGGAGGGTGGGTGCATGTGAATTTACAGCACTACATATCATAAGAAGATGCTTACAGGTTAAGTAACATTCTGCTCGAGGCATATGTGGCTGTAGATACACATGCCGTGAAAAAACTGAAAAGTAGTGTCCTCCAAAAAGCAGTGGCTAACCTGTGGGTGTTGCAGTTATTTGGAAAAGTGTACATGGCACTGCCTGTCCTACATTAGCTTTTTGGCATGCTGAAATATCCACACAATAACATTTAGTGAAAATGTGTAGTGTAGATCATGCCTTACATATATCAGCTATTGGGATATTGCCCAGAAAATCCATGAAGCCCCTGTTTCACAAGTAGTTTGGGCCCTACGGGATATAGGTAAAGTCCTTTTAGCTTTGGCAGAACAGGTCTGAATGCATTTACCTATCCATCTAGAAATGCTGTATTTAGATATAGGCTTACTTTTGTGAGGGGGTGAAAAAGCAACAAAGTTGTTTGGTTTTTACAGACATCTTTGGTTTTGTCAATGTACTACATTAGAGCTCTTTTCACATTTAGTGTATGAAAGGCTCCTTTCACAGCTGATTCTGGTTGAAGAAAGAAATCAGGTAATTCAGATGACTGGTTGAGGTGGCAAGAGGAAACTGCCCTTGGAAGGATATTGTTGCAGAAGACCACCCTATCGCTGTGCAGCTGGAAGATAGGTTCTTCCAAAATGAATGCCCCGGAGCACACAGACACGCCTAAGTGAATTAACGGCCACCAAAAAGCCACCTACCAGGATAGAAATTGGAGAGGGCAGGTATGTAATGGTTCAAATGGTTGATTCATAAGTCTAGTGAGGTCAATATTGAGATTCCATGCGGATGCAGGTGGAACTCTGGGTGGAATTACTCTTTTAGGACCTTCCATAAACGCCTTAATAACTGGTACCTTGAACAAGGATGAATGTTGCCAGTTTTGTAGCTAGGTGGCCACTGCAGCTAAATGCAAGCGTATTGACGTGTAGGCAAATCCAGAGAGCTGTAAATGGAGAAGGTAGCAAACAATTTTTTGCACAGTTGCATCAAATGGAGCAATGTGTTTACTGAGGTAGAAGACAAATCGCTTCCACTTAGCTGCGTAACATGCTCTAGTTGTAGGTGTATGAGCTTCTTTACGAATCGTCATACATTCAGGGGGAGATTGAGGTAATCGAACTCAAAGACCTCAGGAGCCAAACAGCAAGGTTAAGTTCCTGTGGATTTGGATGCCTGGATTCTCCATGATGCTGAGTGAGAAGGTTCAAGTTGAGGCGAAGCTTTGCGTGGGGAACTACAGAGAGCTCGAGTAGTGTGGTGAACCATGGTTAACAAGCCCAAGTGGCAGTTACTAGGGTGAGGGTGGGAGACGTTTGCCTGAGTGTTAGGACTCACACTTCTTGCTTCATCCGCACAAAATAATTCAGCATGTATTGTAAAAAATAAAACAGATTCTTTCCTGGAGTCTTCTCTATCAAATGTGGCTTCGTAGGAGTGTCCCTCTCAAGAGGGGATTCTTTTTGAAGCGGCTGGAAATTCTGCAGAGCCGTTCCGATCATCCTTGAATGATTAAAGCATCCCTGGAGAAGACGGGGAGTAATTCTGCTTGGGTCTCCCAGTCTCCGTCTTCCTGAGGTTAGTGATGTTTTGGTGCATTATAAAAGGCATTCATCGATGCAGAGAACATTCATCGATGCAGAGAAACCCGTAACACAAGAATATTTGCCATAGACAACTTGAAAAGTAATTTAAAATGCAGCATTGAAGTTAAGTGTGGTGAACTCTTGAAAGCATCACTCGATATCTATGTGAATGTAGACGCTTCTTCTGATTTTTTTTAAAGAATTAACCTATTGTTTGAACACGAACAACAAGAGACAAAATTCATAAGTGTTCTGTATAACAATTTTGTTGTCAATTACAAAAGCGTGTCTAATGGTTGCTTAATTGAGGGATAATTATTGCTATTTTTCTGAAAGACTCAGTGATATTTGTAGATCTTCTTTTTGGTCTTAGAATTTCCTGCACCAAGACGTGAAGCAATGTTCTTAGAACAACAATGGTGGTCCTTCGTGAGCCTGTGTTTTGTTTCTCTTCCCTTCCCAAATCCCTGTTCCCTATCCCTTACCCCTGAAGGCTATCTGCGTGTTCACTGTTGACTTCAGATGCAAGAGAATAGTGTTGAGGGGTGCGGGTTTTATCTCTTTGCTCCTGCTGAACCTGGATTTCAGGTGAGTGGACCTGGTCTTGTCACTGCGCTTCCGAACCACAAACTGAAGGAAAGGTAGAAATGCATAGGGAAATATCCCTGACCAGTTCATCCGTAGAGCATTGCTCTTAAATAGTGTGTGTGGGAACCTGGAGACTGTTAGGCATTTTGCGTAGTCTGCGGGTGCAAACAGGTCTATCGGAAGTCTGGGAGGAAGACGAGTACCCACTCGTGGGCTTGTTGCCACATCCTGCAGAGGAAGTCGGAAAAGACGTTGCCTGTCCATAGAAGGTGCTATGCTAACTGAAGTATGTGGTCATGTATTGCAAAACCTGAAACACTCCAAGATCGGCATGATAACTGTAGAGAGTGTCCCCTCCGGTTTCTTTAGATAGTCTGGATGAACATCATGACAGCCATGTACTAAGACAACCTTGCCTATCAGGTGAGTTAGAAGTGCTTTCAATGCTAGGTTAACAGCTTGAAGCACTAGGTAGCTGATGTTGACCCTGGTGTTTGTGTCCCCCAAAGACCCGAAATGTGAGATCCTGTTGGTGAGCACCCCATCCTGTGAGGGAAGCGTCCACTGTGTGATTGATCTGGGGGGGCGGTAAACAGGGCCCCCTTTAACAGGTTCTGTAAGTTCCACCACTGCAGAGAGTGTGGAGTGTGTCTGTCTACCAACACTAGATCTTGTAATTGACCCAGTGATTGAGACCATTGGCATGCCAGATGTTTCTGCAGTGGACTCGTGTAGTGGAGCATGTGGCACTATGGCAGTGCAGGATGCCATCGTACCTAAGAGCCGTATAACTACTTTGACTTATGCGTTGAATGGGTTGAAACCGCAGAGCAGCATCTGAAGGTTTTAAATTCTGGCTGCATTTGGGTAGGCTAATTCCACTTGAGTGTGGAGGATCGCCCCCAAATACAGCTCAGTCTGTAAAGGTTGAAGGTGTGATATCTGTATGCGGATGGTAAATCCTAGTTGATGGAGAAGATCGAAGGTAATTGGTGAAAAAGCAAGCGTACTGGCTTTGATGAGTCAGTCATCCAGATATGGGAAGACATGAATGTTCTGTCTGCAGAGATGTGCTGCTACTACTGTTAGACAGTTAATGAAAACATGGGATGCAGTAGTGATGTTGAATGGTAGCACCTTGAACTGGTAATGTTTTCCAGCTATAACGTACCTATGGTATTTGCAGTATGCGGGGTGGCTTGGGATATGAAAGTAGGCGTCTTAAGTCCAGTGCTGACAAAGTCGCCATGTTGGAGAAGTGGCATCACATCCAGTAGGGTCACCATGTGAAAGTGCTCTGATAGTATGTAATGATTTAAAGATCTAAGGTCTACAATGGGCCATAGTGAACTGTCTTTTTTGTGGATTACAAAGCATAGAGATTACTCTCCCGAATCTTGATAATTAAGCTTGGCTTGAAGGCTCCTTTGAGCAACATAGTCTGAACCTCCTCTTTGAGCCGGTTTTGATGCGCTACTGAGAGTTTGTGAGGTGGAATGCTTGGAGGGGTGGTGATGAGCTCAATGAGAAGAACCATGTTGGATAATGTCCAACACCTATTGATCTGATGTTTTGTTTTTCTAGACCATAAAGAAAATGTTGTATTTGCCCCCAGATATGTATTACATGGTCAGGGGGAATGTGAAATGAGTCACTGTTTTGAGGTGGATAGTGCATTACGTGCAGAGGCAACTTTACTGCGACCTTTAGAGTTCTTGCCTCTGTAATAGCCCCATAAAGGGGAGGTCAGACTTTGATACCTGTATGAGAAGAGAGAGGCATCAGATGTTTTGGCGCCCTGTTTATACAAGGCACGTTGAAAGGAGCCACGAGGAATGGGGTTTGGATTGCCCCATTAATTTGGCTACCTCAGTATTCTTTTTCATTTTTTCAAACACTTGGTCTCTCAGTAATACTGTCTTTACTACAGTAATGGGCATCTGATGCTGAAAACAGGCAGAAGCAAACAGACTTTTAAAAGGGGCCTCGAAGGAATGCGAATGTGGACATATAGCACTGGGAGAGTGGCGTCCCTGAAATTCTTGCCCCCCAACCTGGGCTACCTTTGTCATGGTACTGCCCACGTCAGGTATGATCTGTGCCGTAGCAACCACAGTGAGGCACCGCTCTTTCCTAGAACTATTGCTGCTCATGGGTTTTCTGCCGCTGGCCAGGGTATTGGGAAAGGGCTCAAGTCGATCACACTGTACACTCACCTTCCTAGGAGCTCTTTATCCATTTGTAGATGGACTTGATCCAGATGCCCAAACGTTGCTCCTATGTTCCTGTGCATATTTTCACAGAGGGTTGAAGCTTAACCCCGAGCAAGTGCTAACGCCATCACTGTGGCCAAAAGCTATACGCAGGTTTGGAGTACCTCTCCACCTTTCCAGCTACACATTTTGTTTCCACTATAGTTCAGGAAGAATTGAAAGCTCTAGGGATTAAACAGCACTGCCACTGTGCTCACCACACGGAATCTGCTGACAAAATGGAAAGATAATTCCACCCTAAAGAACAAGATGCTCAAAGTATGTTCAGAGACAACTAAAATGGAACAATGTTCTACCCTTGGCACTCTGGTCAGTACAAGCTATTCCCTCAGGGCTAGACTAAGCTCCTACAGAGCAGTATTAGTTTGACCAATCATGCTCCGTCCAATCCAACAGTTTTGCTTGCTACTCGAGTTATGCATCTGAATGATGATCCAGTTTTACAGAATTGCAGGCAGTTGATTCTCTGGTATGAGCTATCCTGCCTGGCTGTCTTTAGCAATGGTACAGTTTAGGGAAATAACAGTGGTTAGCAGGATCCTAGCACACACAGGGTCAAGTTAGCATCAATACCAGGCAAAAAGTGGGGAGGGGTTACTGCAACAAGGGGCCACTTTCCTACAGATTTAAGGTGGTCCTTGTAGGAGGCTGGACTGGCTTGTAGTGAGTACCAAGGGGTACTTGCACCTTGCACCAGGCCCAGTTATCCCTTATTAGTGTATAGGGTGTCTAGCAGCTTAGGCTGATAGATAATGGTAGCTTAGCAGAGCAGCTTAGGCTGAACTAGGAGACGTGTGAAGCTACTACAGTACCACTTAGTGTCATATGCACAATATCATAAGAAAACACAATACACAGTTATACTAAAAAATAAAGGTACTTTATTTTTATGACAATATGCCAAAGTATCTTAGAGTGTACCCTCAGTGAGAGGATAGGAAATATACACAAGATATATATACACAATAGCAAAAATATGCAGTATAGTCTTAGAAAACAGTGCAAACAATGTATAGTTACAATAGGATGCAATGGGGAAACATAGGGATAGGGGCAACACAAACCATATACTCCAAAAGTGGAATGCGAACCACGAATGGACCCCAAACCTATATGACCTTGTAGAGGGTCGCTGGGACTATTAGAAAATAGTGAGAGTTAGAAAAATAACCCTCCCCAAGACCCTGAAAAGTGAGTGCAAAGTGCACTAAAGTTCCCCTAAGGACAAAGTCGTCGTGTTAGAGGAATAATGCAGGAAAGACACAAACCAGCAATGCAACAACTGTGGATTTCCAATCTAGGGTACCTGTGGAACAAGGGGACCAAGTCCAAAAGTCACAAGCAAGTCGGAGATGTGCAGATGCCCAGGAAATGCCAGCTGCGGGTGCAAAGAAGCTTCTACTGGACAGAAGAAGCTGAGGTTTCTGCAGGAACGAAAAGGGCTAGAGACTTCCCCTTTGGTGGACGGATCCCTCTCGCCGTAGAGAGTCGTGCAGAAGTGTTTTCCCGCCGAAAGAACGCCAACAAGCCTTGCTAGCTGCAAATCGTGCGGTTAGCGTTTTTGGACGCCGCTGAGGCCCAGGAGGGGCCAGGAGGTCGCAAATTGGACCAGCAGAGAGAGGGGACGTCGAGCAAGACAAGAAGCCCTCACTGAAGCAGGTAGCACCCGGAGAAGTGCCAGAAACAGGCACTACGCGGATGCGTGAAACGGTGCTCGCCGAAGTTGCACAAAGGAGTCCCACGTCGCCGGAGACCAACTTAGAAAGTCGTGCAATGCAGGTTAGAGTGCCGTGGACCCAGGCTTGGCTGTGCACAAAGGATTTCCGCCGGAAGTGCACAGGGGCCGGAGTAGCTGCAAAGTCGCGGTTCCCAGCAATGCAGCCCAGCGAGGTGAGGCAAGGACTTACCTCCACCAAACTTGGACTGAAGAGTCACTGGACTGTGGGGGTCACTTGGACAGAGTCGCTGGATTCGAGCAACCTCGCTCGTCGTGCTGAGAGGAGACCCAAGGGACCGGTAATGCAGCTTTTTGGTGCCTGCGGTTGCAGGGGGAAGATTCAGTCGACCCACGGGAGATTTCTTCGGAGCTTCTGGTGCAGAGAGGAGGCAGACTACCCCCACAGCATGCACAAGCAGGAAAACAGTAGAGAAGGCGGCAGGATCAGCGTTACAGAGTTGCAGTAGTCGTCTTTGCTACTATGTTGCAGTTTTGCAGGCTTCCAGCACGGTCAGCAGTCGATTCCTTAGCAGAAGGTGAAGAGAGAGATGCAGAGGAACTCGGCTGAGCTCATGCATTCGTTATCTAAAGTTTCCCCAGAGACAGAGACCCTAAATAGCCAGAAAAGAGGGTTTGGCTACCTAGGAGAGAGGATAGGCTAGCAACACCTGAAGGAGCCTATCACAAGGAGTCTCTGACGTCACCTGGTAGCACTGGCCACTCAGAGCAGTCCAGTGTGCCAGCAGCACCTCTGTTTCCAAGATGGCAGAGGTCTGGAGCACACTGGAGGAGCTCTGGACACCTCCCAGGGGAGGTGCAGGTCAGGGGAGTGGTCACTCCCCTTTCCTTTGTCCAGTTTCGCGCCAGAGCAGGGCTAAGGGGTCCCCTGAACCGGTGTAGACTGGCTTATGCAGAATTGGGCACATCTGTGCCCAACAAAGCATTTCCAGAGGCTGGGGGAGGCTACTCCTCCCCTGCCTTCACACCATTTTCCAAAGGGAGAGGGTGTCACACCCTCTCTCAGAGGAAATTCTTTGTTCTGCCATCCTGGGCCAGGCCTGGCTGGACCCCAGGAGGGCAGATGCCTGTCTGAGGGGTTGGCAGCAGCAGCAGCTGCAGTGAAACCCCAGGAAGGGCAGTTTGGCAGTACCAGGGTCTGTGCTACAGACCACTGGGATCATGGAATTGTACCAACAATGCCAGGATGGCATAGAGGGGGCAATTCCATGATCATAGACATGTTACATGGCCATATTCGGAGTTACCACTGTGAAGCTACATATAGGTAGTGACCTATATGTAGTGCACGCGTGTAATGGTGTCCCCGCACTCACAAAGTTCAGGGAATTGGCTCTGAACAATGTGGGGGCACCTTGGCTAGTGCCAGGGTGCCCTCACACTAAGTAACTTTGCACCTAACCTTTACCAGGTAAAGGTTAGACATATAGGTGACTTATAAGTTACTTAAGTGCAGTGTAAAATGGCTGTGAAATAACGTGGACGTTATTTCACTCAGGCTGCAGTGGCAGGCCTGTGTAAGAATTGTCAGAGCTCCCTATGGGTGGCAAAAGAAATGCTGCAGCCCATAGGGATCGCCTGGAACCCCAATACCCTGGGTACCTCAGTACCATATACTAGGGAATTATAAGGGTGTTCCAGTAAGCCAATGTAAATTGGTAAAAATGGTCACTAGCCTGTTAGTGACAATTTGAAATAAATGAGAGAGCATAACCACTGAGGTTCTGGTTAGCAGAGCCTCAGTGAGACAGTTAGGCACCACACAGGGAACACATACATATAGGCCACAAACTTATGAGCACTGGGGTCCTGACTAGCAGGGTCCCAGTGACACATAACAAACATACTGAAAACATAGGGTTTTCACTATGAGCACTGGGCCCTGGCTAGCAGGATCCCAGTGAGACAGTGAAAACACCCTGACATACACTCACAAACAGGCCAAAAGTGGGGGTAACAAGGCTAGAAAGAGGCTACTTTCTCACAGTCCTTAAGTGTGTAGAGCTTTGAAAGACAGAGGGCGGATTTTGAACTGGCACCTCTTCTGGACCAGGAGCCAGTGAAGCTGGTGCATCTGGGAAGGTTCAGGATGAGTCTGGCCACTGTGTTCTGTAGGGTCTGTAGTCTTGAGTAGCTGGGAGGTGACACTGGTTAGATAGTGTTGCCGTAGTCGATGCGGCTGGTGACCACTACATGCCCAACTGTTTTCCTTGTAACGATGGGGATACACTTGAAGGTTCTACTGAGCATCTGGAGTATGCGGATGCAGGAGGAGGCTACAGAGTTTACTTGACATCTCAGTGACAGTTGGTGGTCTAGGATGATGCTGAGGTTTCGGGCGTGGTCCAATGGGGTGGGCGTTGGTCTGAGTTCAGCTAGCCACCAGCTGTGGTCTCATATACACTGGTGTTGCTCCCAAAGATCAGGAATTCGGTCTTGTCGGTGCTCAGCTTGAGGCAGCTGTCTTTCATCCACGTGGCTATGTCGTCCATTGCATTGTGGAAGTTGATCTGGGCCTTGTGTGGGCCCAAGGTGAGCAAGAAGATCAGTTGGGTGTAGTCGGCTTAGGAGAGTATGGAGTATGGTTATTCCGTGGGATATGAGAATGTCTGGGGGGGGGGGGGGGGGGTCATGCAGATGTTGAATAAGGTGGGGCTGAGGGAAGATCCTTGGGGTACCGCAGGTGATGGATTTGGGCACAGAGGTGAAGGGTGGACTCTGTGTGCGGCTTGAGAGAAAAGAAGCAATCCACTGGAGGGCATCTTGTTCAATACCGATGCAGATGGGCTTGCCTTTGTCACTGTGAAATGCTGAGGACTCAATGGCTTCGGGTACTCTTACCTCTTTAAGCAGGCACCTGCATTTCTGGGACTCCATCCCTGCTCCTCTGCTGTGCTATCCTCGTCCAGCCAGCGTCTAGTGCAGGATCTGTTCCTCTGAACCAGTCCACACCAAGATTAAAGCATTTCACCATCCTTGCAGCCTCATAATCGCAGGACGCGACACAGAGCACCCTATTCCCAACCACCCCCCCCCCTCCCTCCCCCCCACCCCAAAATATCGACAACTTCGGGCACAGTGACCTGCTGGTCACGCATTCAGGAATCACACGTTGGTTCTGATAATCCATCTTTGCAACAAATCTTGTTCTCTAGATCTGTTGGATACCTCATTGAAGTGAGGAGTGGCACATGTCCAAAGCAACTGCTCTCTGTATGCTGCCCTCTTGTGAGAATGCTGCTTTGCTTACCGAGACATCACCAATCTGCATCTGATGGAGGGTACAGAGAAGGCTTGAATCTTTTCCTGCTGGATATGCACTCCACTGCCCACTGATACTTGAAGTGGCTGCCAATAATTCCTGCACCTTTCAGCAAAGAAGGCACTTGTCTTGACGTGCACTTTCATGGGCGTAACATAGAAGAATATGACCAACTCCCTACAAACATACCTGTGCATCACGAGGACTTTAATTTTCCTGATGCTAGTACCATTCATGCCAATGCCTATCTTGCTTACACTACCCGTGGCATGCTCTGTGATACTTCTAATGTCCGCATCTGTACTGTTTGCAAGGACTGACATTTTACAGCTGTGGTCCCTGAATATGTGCCTCCATACAACTTTTAAATTACTGCAGGAGTCTGGTATTTCAACACACGGCCCAACAAAGTATGGAATCTATTTTGTCTGTGCTACACAAGCCCACCCACTGGTTGTCGTGGACAGGTCCAGGCCTTGTTAGTCTCATTATAATGTACCCACCATCTATCACACACCTACCTGGTTTCCTCATCGTCCAAGACTAACCCCAAGATTTCTGAAACCAATCATTTCTTTTCCATTCTCTTTCACCCATGTGGAGTAGGGCAGGCTGTCATGAGCCCAGATAATGCTAGAATACCGAAGGATGCAGCAAACGCCACGGCTATCTCGCTGGGTCTAGTCCCTGATTGACTGAAGGGCAAAAGAACCGAAGTTTTACAAAATAATGCCTTGGAAGTTGTCCTGCCTGGCTAGGCTAGTGACTTGCAATTGAAAACTCTGAGGGCTGTATCTACATACTCAAAAACGCACTTAATATTAAGGAACTAAATAAAGTTCACAATGTGTTTAGTCTTGATAGAAGCACTGTTTGATCACAGCTGAGAAATACCTTTGGGGGTGGAAAATGAAGGTCTTTGAATAATATTCGCAAAATAATTCTGTTAGTGATGGTTTCGATTTTGTTTCCCCCCATTCGATTAGGAAGTGCCTTTATTGGTTGTGAAATGATTAATATGCATATTGTTTTCCTTTCACTATTGCTTACAACTAGGAAGGAAATAAAAACACTTATTAATGTTCTTTTGAAAATATAAAAAAGATGAAATTGAGATAAGTAAATTGCTACAAATCTGCTTTAGGTTTTACATCTAGGAGGTGCAAAATAAGATATGCATGTAATATTAATGTTTAAGCTCTTGCATCTGACGTGCACTGGCATCATTTTCGTGCTTGCACTGCAAAGCGAGAAGTCACAATTATGCTACTCAGCAGATGAGATCTTCAGTGTTATCTTTATAAGGTCTTTTTTGCTCTCTTCTAACGTAAAGCACCTGTACCTGATAGACATATTATCTAAAACCTCAGTTTTCGTCACGTTTGCTGCTTCAACCCTTATGGTGTAGAGAGAAAAAAAAAGGATAACGTTTGGGAAAATTTAATTTAGGGACGGGTTATCATTTAATACACAACTGTTTGGTGGGGGGAGAAGCGCAGTCTGTCTGGGCTGCAAGATCACTGTTTTTTACAAATTTGTAGACTTAAAGTAGGCTCGGAGCTGCTTTTTCTCTCTCACACTCTGTAGACATATTAATAAGTATCTGAAATGGGTACCGTAGCATTTAATTTCTTGGTGGGAAAGACGCAAGCATGGGTTTCGGGCAGAATGTAATCTGCTCTGAACTGTTGAAAACAAATTAATGTTTCCAGTGTTCTTTTCCACTGAGAATCTGTTAGTTCATGAAATAGGATCAACTGTTGTAGGAGGCTGGCCTGGCTTATAGTGGGTACCTGATGGTACTTACACCTTGTGCCGGGTCCAGTTATCCCTTATTAGTAGATTAGTAATGTTCTAGCACCTTAGGCTGATAGAGGTAGCTATAGCAGAGCAGCTTAGGCTGAACTAGGAGACATGCAAAGCTCCTACTATACCACTTATATCATATAGCACTAAATCATAAGAATCACACTACTCAGTGTTACTAAAAATAAAGGTACTTTATTTTAGTGACAATGTGCCAAAAATATCTCAGAGGATATACACACAAACCAAAATCAGGTAAGTAAACAGTTAGAAAACTAGTGCAAACACTGTAGAATACAATAGGCCTAGGGGCAACACAAACCATATTCTAAGAAAGTGGAATGTGAACCACTTAGGGACCCCAGGCCTAGTGTAGTGTGTAGAGGGTCGCTGGGACTGTTAGAAAACACTAAGGGTGTCCAAGATACCCCACCCCAAGACCCTGAAAAGTAGGAGTAAAGTGACCAAACTTCCCCAGAAACACACTAAAGTCGTGATAGGAGATTCTGCAAAGGCAACAACTGACTGCAAAGCACTGAAGACAGGTTCCTGGACCGGAGGACCTGCAAAGGAAAGGGACCAAGTCCAAGAGTCACGAAAGTGTCCAAGGGGGGGCAGGAGCCCACTAAACCCCGGACGAAGGGGCAAAATGGCTGCCTCCGGGTGGAAGAAGGTGAAGATTTTGCAACAACGGAATAAGCCAGGAACTTCTCCTTTGCACAGAAGATGTCCCACGGCGTGCTGGAGGATGCAGAGTTGTTTCCACGCAGAAAGACCGCAAACAAGCCTTGCTAGCTGCAAAGGTCGCGGTTGAAGAAAATGGGTGCTGCCAGGGCCCAGGAAGGACCAGGAGGTCACAACTTGGAGGAGGAGACAGAGGGGGCGCTCAGCAACAGAGAGAGCTCACGCAGAAGCAGGCAGCACCCGCAGAAGCACTTGAACAGGCGTTCAAGAAATCTGAGCACATTGGTCGTTTCAACACTACAAAGGAGGGTCCCAAGAAGCCGGTGATCAACTCAGCGAGTTGAGCCATGCAGGACGGAGTGCTGGGGACCTGGGCTATGCTGTGCACGAAGGATTCCTTGCAAAAGTGCACAGAAGCCCTAGCAGCTGCAGTTCACAGGATTACTGTCTGGCGTGGGAAGGCAAGGACTTCCCTCCACCAAATTTGGACAGAATGACCTCTGGACTGTCGGGGTCACTTGGATCCAGCTCCTGTGTTCCAGGGACCACGCTGGTCACGATGGGAGGGGACCCAGAGGACCAGTGTTGCAGTCTTTTGGTGCCTGCGTTAGCAGGGGAAAGATTCCGTCGACCCACAGGAGGTTTCTTCTTGGCTTCCAGTGCAGGGTGAAGGCAGACAGCCCTCAGAGCATGCACCACCAGGAAACAGTCGAGAAAGACAGCAGGATTAGGAGCTACAATGTTGCTGGTGGTCTTCTTCCTACTTTGATGCGGTTTTGCAGGCGTCCTGGAGCAGTCAGCAGTCGATCCTTGGCAGAAGTCAAAGAGAGATGAAGAGGAACTCTGGTGAGCTCTTGCATTCATTATCTGAAGAGAAACCCACAGGAGAGACCCTAAATAGCCCTCAGAGGAGGATTGGCCACCTAACCAGGTAAGCACCTATCGGGAGGGGTCTCCGACGTCACCTGCTGGCACCGGCCACTCAGAGGCCTCCATTGTGCCCTCACACCTCTGCATTCAAGATGGCAGCGGTCTGGGACACACTGGAGGAGCTCAGGGCACCACCTCTGGGGTGGTGGACGACAGGGGAATGGTCACTCCCCTTTCCTTTGTCCAGTTTCGCACCAGAGCAGTGGCTGGGGGATCCCTGAACCATTGTAGACTGGTTTATGCAAGGAAGGCACCATCTGTGCCCTTCAAAGCATTCCCAGAGGCCAGGAGAGGCTACTCCTCTAAGGTCCTTAACATCTATTTTCAAACGGAGAGGGTGTAACTCCCTCTCTCAGAGGAAATCCTTTGTTCTGCCTTCCTGGGACTGGGCTGCCCAGGCCCCAGGAGGGCAGAAGCCTGTCTGGGTTGGCAGCAGTGGTAGCTGCAGAGAAAACCCCAGAGAGCTAGTTTAGCAGTATCCGGGGTCCATGCTGGAGCCCCGGTGATGCATGGGATTGGCTCCCCAATACCAGATTTGGCATGGGGGGGGACAATTCCATGATCTTAGACATGTTATATGGCCATGTTCTGAGTTACCATTATGAAGCTACATATAGGTATTGACCTATATGTAGTGCACGCTTGTATTGGTGTCCCCGCACTCACAAAGTCCAAGGAATTTGCCCTGAACAATGTGGGGGCACCTTGGCTAGTGCCAGGGTGCCCACACCCTAAGTAACTTGGCACCTAACCTTCACTAAGTGAGGGTTAGACATATAGGTGACTTATAAGTTACTTAAGTGCAGTGTAAAATGGCTGTGAAATAACGTGGACGTTATTTCACTCAGGCTGCAGTGGCAGTCCTCTGTAAGAATTGTCTGAGCTCCCTATGGGTGGCAAAAGAAATGCTGCAGCCCATGGGGATCACCTGGAACCCCAATACCCTGGGTACCTAGGTACCATATATTAGGGAATTATAAGGGTGTTCCAGTGTGCCAATCAGAACTGGAGAAAAGTCACTAGCCTGCAGTGACAATTTTAAAAGCAGAGAGAGCATAAGCACTGAGGTTCTGGTTAGCAGAGCCTCAGTGACACAGTTAGGCACCACACAGGGAACACATTTAGGCCACAAACTATGAGCACTGGGGTCCTGGCTAGCAGGAGCCCAGTGACACAGGCAAAAACAAACTGACACAAGTAAGAATGGGGTAACATGCCAGGCAAGATGGTACTTTCCTACAACTGTTACTTAAACATCATTTATGCAATAAATGCCATTACCGACTTACTAAAGAGACATAGCCACAGATGTTATTTCAACATCAAGAAGTTGATAGTTGCCAGAAACACCTATTATTTTTGTAATCCCTAAACTCTGTGATATAAAAGCAAGGGGAAGTGTCAAGTGTATGTTAAACAGCAGCAGGTGTGAAAAGTTGCATTATGAGTGGTAGTAGCATATTGAATTTACCTGACGTACTGAGGCCTCCTGTGGCACCCGTGCTGGCCAGAAGAGCCTGAGCAGCAGAACGCGGGAACTGTTGGGATGACATGATGAGCTGCATGGGAGCAGAAAAAGGAGTTCAAAACAGCGTTGAGAACTCTAATCAAATATGCTAAGACACAGAGGGAGTACAGAATCTGACCACCACACGCTCCAAGAACCCAGCCGCCAAACATACATTGTGGGATACCAGACACCGGGATCATTACTAGCAGTAATGAACTTCAAGAGATGTTAGTCATTTTGTGCTCATCCTTGGTTTATATAACCTTAGCTAAATTAAAGTCTGTTAAGATCACAAACAAAAATATATTAAAAGCATGCGCAAATGCAATACATTCTTCTTGCTGTGCCCATTCCTCTACTTAAAAAGAAGGGTGTTGAGCCTAACCTTCCATGCCCTCCAATAATGAGTTAAAAACAATCTAACTAAATTTTTATTGGATAGGTATTTAAATTATAACAGTAAAAACAATGTTGAAAGTACCATGCGTTCTCCATTTATGATAGCCGTGAATAGGAAACAAATATTAAATAGGTCATCACTTCTATCTGATTCCTTGGAAGCCAATACTCTCAATAAATGAATATTCATTCTTGCTATTGGACCTGGTCCTTTTTGCAGGGTCATCCCCAAACATTTTGCCTCCGTCCTCCTATTTTTCTGACCTCTTGCTGTTGGCTCTAGGACTCTGAGCACTTTATCACTGCTGATCAGTGCTGAAGTGCAGGTGCTCTCCCTACTAAAGATGGTATGATTGCCTTACACCTAGGTGGCACATTTAATTTACATGCAAGTCCCTTGTACAGTGGTATCCCTATACCCAGGGCCTGTAAATGAAATGGTACCGGTGGGCCTGCAGCACTGTTTGCGCCATCCACAGAAGTAGCCTTTCAAACCTGTCTCAGGCCTGCTAGCACCAGACTGGAAGTTTAAACAGCAAGATGTTATGTTGTAGAAAACATTTTGAACACAAGGCCATGAATCACTCTTTACTCGTAAACACTGTGAAATGCAGCAAATTAACGTAAAAAAAGACTGCTGGGGAGACGAAAGTTTAACGTGAAAAACAAAAACACAGAGCAGAAACATTAGCATGTGTTTGTGAAAGGGCAGCATCACCCAGATGAGAGTGTAAATGTCTGGCCGGCTGGCTCTGTAGACAGCAGCGATGTAATCAGATGCGATAAAACTTTGTGGAGTGAATCACACCTATTCAGTGTAAGTTGCACCCAAACACTATACGGGACACACCAGTAAAACAACATGTGAACATAAATTTAGAAGACAAAATTGTATTAATATGCAGGCATTAGCTTTTTTTTGTTTTTTGTTTTAAAGTATTTATTTTCCTTGTAGCCAATGAGTTATGTGGTTCGACTACAGCTTTTAAGTGGAAATTGTGTATTTCGTAAGCGCATATATGCCTTCAGTAAACACAATGTTAGCATGCTTCAATTAAGCTTGGCCCAATTAAACGCTGCTAAATAGCAACATTTTCATTTTTTGCTGCAGATAGAGGAAGAAGGTACGTGGAAGTGCTTTAGTTTCATGCAGAGCCACTGGAATTATGTGGCAGGAAAAGACTAAATTATGAGGCAGGGTTGACCAGTTTGTGTGGCAAGAAAAATCTGGTTCTGAAATTAAAATGCCAGAAGCGCTAACTCAAGAAAATGCAAGACTTATTGCATTGCTTTTTTTTTTTTTTCGGCAAGGTGCCTGTCCCACACTGACCATACAGAGGTGAATTTAGGGAGAGACTGGAGGTGCAGACAGTCAGCGGATTAGCCTTGTTGGAACAGCTGAGGTCGGAGCTAAAGCGGACAGGTAATGATAAATACGCAAGAAAACATTTCACAATTATTCTATTTTACATGGAAATTTGCCTCCTATGTCTCTGCTCTAGGATGGGCTCCCTCTAGATATGTTAACTCATGTAATCGAAGGCACGGCTTACAGTAAAACACTAGGAAGACCGAAGGTGACTTAGAATGTGCAAACTGTCAGGTGACCGCATTTCACGACCAAATTAGTCAGGTAACCTTTGAAGAGCGTCTGACATCTCGTAAAACGAGCAGAGTCAGCAATATCCTAAACACTGAATATTTAAGAGAAAGAAAAAATACTGGTTACTGAGGAGCTATCGCCAAATCCAGCCTACATTCGCTATAATAACATCAAAACAGGCACATAAAATTCTGCTTCTGGCTCAAAAAGGTCATTTGTCTGCATCAGGGCTCGTACGGACCAAACAAAGGCTACTGAACTTAAAGCTCTACAGCAGCAACTTCCCTGAACAGCACAACAAAAGTCCCACTGAGCATTGTTGTAAGCACCAGTAAGAGTATGAGCAGCATTTGCGATGTCCCACTAATGCTCAGTGGACTAGTCCAACTAATGTGGCCTGCCCCTGGTCTACAATCAATAAGCAGTATCAAATGAGCAACGGCCAGACACAATAAGGAAGCGAGAGGTCCTGCACAGAAACCGCTCACAGGCTAACAAAGTCATTCAATAGTATGCCGCAATCCGAAGATGTGAATGCTGCAATGTTGGGAACAGCCGACATCCTGGGTCTTCAATAAAGAACAGATCTGTAACAATTAACCATGTCCCAAAGAGCAGCACTGTGCATTTGTTTTTAGATATATCCTTCATACTTATGAATGAACGATTTAAAACCACTGACGTCGTTTGTCAAAATAATTATCTTTAATAAAATTCTCATCCCAGTTGATTTAATTTTCCTAGTCTTAATTAGTGACGCTAGCTTAAACTGTTTTGGACCACTTCTGCAGCCACCAAGAATGTTATTATTTTTCCATTACGAAAAGCAAAAAATGTTATCTGTGAAACCTGTTGCCAAAGGATTTCTCAGATTGCACCGCGGTCTTTGGGTTAGGAAAAAGGCTGATTACAAGAAGTTATATAAAAAAAGGGAGAATAAAGAAGGTGGGATGTGAGCAGAAAAATAACAAGCATTTACAATGCAACGGGTCTCACGTTTGCTCATGTTAGAGCTGATCGCGTTGTAAACGACTTTTAACCTATTGGGCAAAAGTGCATTTATGTAAATAACCCGAAAAAGTGAAATTAACTATGTAAAGCGCTCGACTTCTGCCAAGCGAGATCGCGCTCGTAAATTAGAGAAAAAGAAGTCCACGAGCCCGATGGAAAACAGCGAGCTTCGCATGTTTTCTGTACTTGGTCGCTGCGCTAGAGGAGGGCTAGCCACTGGAAAAGGCATGACATATTCGTGCCATCGACTAATGAAAGCAAGCAGATTTTATTAGGCAAGCCCACTAACCAATAAAAAACACTGACGTGAAGTTGACAGGGCTCCAAGCCCTTTTCTAAATACTAAAGCGTCTCACTGCGATACGCATGCGCGAGCGCAAGCAACGCAGGCTCGACCCTAAAAAGTGGGAAAATGGAGGAAATAAAGGGAAAGCTAAAAGCTACATGAAAACACTACAGGTGAAACGACCATTGGCAAAGCCAATAGGTCTTGTCTATGCAATAGCTGTTGGCCTTGCCAATGTGTTTTAGCCATGTTGTACACCAGCGTGGCTACTGTTTTGCAAAGCTAAAAGTTAGTGCCCTGGAGAACAGTGGAGTGAAATGGCGATGAGTAGAGTGGCATAGTGTGGAGTTGTGTAGAGTAGCATACACTGGAGTGGCAGGGAGTAGAGTGGACTGGTGTAGAGTGCATTGGCGTAGAGTATTCCAGAGTGTAGACACATTGAGTGCAGTGGAAATAGATTCAGTGGCGTACAATGCAGCGGCATAGAGTGCAGAGTACAGTCAAGTGGCATATAATGCAGTGGAATAGAGTGCAGAGTCGAGTGGCATATAATGCAGTTGTGATAGAGTGCAGAGTAGAGTCAAATGACATAGAATGCAGTAGCATAGAGTGGTGTACAGTACAGTGCTGTACAGTGCAGTGGTGTACATTACCTGCAGAGTGCAGTAGCACAGAGTAGATTAGAGTGGTGTACAGTGGAGTAGCGTAGAGTGCAGGGGCGTGGAGTGTTACAGAGTAAAGTGCATTGGCAGAGTGTACTGGCATAGTGTTGCTAAGTGTCAGAGTACCGCAGCATAGAGTGGGGTTGTGCAGATTAGATAGGTGGGACCTAGACTGGAGTGGTGTAGTGTAGAGTGGTGAAGAGTGCAGTGGTGTAGAGTAGAGAAGAGTACACTGGCACAGAACAGAGTAGTACAAGGTAAATAGAGGCAAAGTGTGAAGCAGCGTAGAGTGCAGTGGAGGTGTGGAGTGGTGTAAACGGGATAGGTGAAGAGTAAGTGCAGTAGTGTGGAGAGGTGCAGAGTGGAGTATTCATGGTGTGGTAGCATACTGCCATTAAAGACAACACATTTTCAATTGAAAAGGCCATTACTTTTGCACAGACATACAGTTTTACTAATAAAACTATACACATACGAAAATGTGTGGCAAGTACATCACCTAGTTTAAAGATTCATTTTGACCATATTAAAGTTTTTGTTTTCAACACGCTTCAGAAATAATCACATAACAAAAAAAAAAAAATGCTTCATTTGTGCGTTCATAATTATGAAATATATCTTGAAATACTTACACAATTCATTTAAATGCTGCCAGCTGCTAGAAAAAAAAACTATTTCCTACTCTCAGTATCCAGCAAAATAGCCACATAAATCCTCTTACAAGCCAGAGAAAGAAAAGTAAACGTGCCACTGGAAGACAGTGCCTGGCTTTTGACCTCGATCTTTGAAAGCACAGCAAATGTGGAGAGTTAAGAACAAGGTTTACCGCCTGTTTACAGAAAGGGAGCACTCAGAAGGATTCTTTGAATAAGGCTTTGGCAAGGGAAGGACCAAACTTGAGCTGGACAGCCTAAAACAAATAACGCCAGCAAATGGAAAGCAAGAAAATTTGACTTACAAGCCACAAAGCCAATGGCTACCACTGGGCAGGATATAATCCTAGATCAACTTTCTGAATGTCCCCAAGATGTCTTTAGCAAACCTGACAGCTCCGCTGTCTGGTACACTGCAACCTAAAAAGAATCACATGAGAGAGAAGGAGACCAAGTCGACAACGAGTGAAGAGGTGTGATGGGTAGAGTGAGACAAAATAAGCATGATAATTTATTTTTCTTTTATTTTTTTTAAAAGAGGCAAAAATTGTAAAAGGAGCAAAGAGGCACTGGTAGCCTTTGTTCAATAAGCATAGGAATAATGAATGACTTCATAACTTCACACTGCATCTGTATTAAGGCAGTTTCAAGCTCGTCACAATTTTACACAAAATTGCCCTT
Organism: Pleurodeles waltl; assembly: GCF_031143425.1. Taxonomy (NCBI): domain Eukaryota; kingdom Metazoa; phylum Chordata; class Amphibia; order Caudata; family Salamandridae; genus Pleurodeles; species Pleurodeles waltl. The sequence goes on along the minus strand of NC_090450.1, from coordinate 373,072,682 downwards.
TCTGATAGCAACCTTACTTACTACATGAAAATAACTGTCTCGCACTTGCTGTAACATGTCAAAGTGTCACACGTAAGGCAATGAGATGTCAACATGAATGTACAGAAAACCTGGAAAAGTCCCACATAAGCAAGCTGAAAATTTGCCAGCTATAAACATTATAATACTCAAGTGCTGTCGCCTTGTATATTGGGGAGTTCTGGCCAATATTACGGCGTCTGAGTGAAGACACAGTGATCTGCACCGGCTCTAGCTAACTCACACATGTGGTTACCAGTACGTAGTTATAGTTAGGACCATGTTTCCATTGAAAAAGTGTTTCTAACTTGCACATTTTTAGCACCATTTGATGAATATTCAGGAAGTGCTCCCCCCCCCCCCCCCCCCCCCAACAAAAGTACCCCCTGTTATTCTTGTTGCACATGGAAGGTTTCGTGGTGACCCATCAAGCGGGGCCGGGAAAAAGAGGGGTCACAAAAGGTGCATTTCCCATGTTGATTCCCATAGGACCTTTGAACACAACTACAGCCAGAACCGCTGGAAGGAACTGCACCAACTTTGGAAAAAAGCTAGCTGTTGGTACGCAGATTGTGCTTTTTATTATTTAGGATAATTCTGACCCAGTAGTTTAGGAGAAATTAAATGAAATCTAAATTTGTTTATCTCTGGCCGCAAATAAATTGCAGATATTCATGAATTTTAGCGAATGCAACATACGAATAGAAGTGCTGCAATTGGCTGGCCACAACCGGATAAGAAAGTTTTGGCTGCCATTTTATGTTATGGGAGATGGTCCGAGGCTAAAAATAGAAGTAGCATAAGGGGTCAGGTTGGAGGTACTACAGAGAGGTCTTACAGAATCTCCAACATAGTGGTCTTACTCGTGTCTGGGAAAGATCCTCTGCACTGTGAGTTGTACAGGCCATTGTCCATGATCAATGTGCATGCTGTCATAGGGAAAATTCTAACTAGAAATTTAGCCAAGGCAGCCAATACTGATTCACACAGACCAAGTAGGATTTGCAGGAATAGAATCTCTGGGAAATGGGCAATGCAGAGAAGCATGAGACAGGGGTGCCTTCACCCCATTGATATTTTGTGTTAACAACTGAACCACTTGCCCAATTGATATCTCTTTGACATGCAGATAATGGCATTTACTTGAAGGGTTCTGTAGGCTAATGACATTCTCTTGACCAACAGGGATCCAGTGGACACATGGGGGAATATAGAGGCCACAATAAATTATGTGGGGTACCAGTCAGGTTTTAAAGTCAATATTACCAAGTCGGTTTTATACACCTTGAATGATGAACTCCTGGACCTAGGGGCGTCATCAGTTACACACTCAGTTTTAAGATTTGGAACAGCTGCTGCACCTGACATTGGGGGAAAGGGGAGAGCAAAAATAGCCTTGGATCCGATTAGGCTCCTACAGGGCAGGTGGGGAATGCAAGTTCCAAATTTCAGAGCATACTTACAACAGCACAAATACAGTATGCCGTTCAATACTTCAGAATGGGCCCCATTGTGTTGGATACTATGGAAGAGAGCATTATGAAGAAATCAGATTGCTGGGATCCACAGCCTTTTGAACCGGATGACAGATTGAAAATAAATAATTTCTTATTTTCGTTTTAGGCAGTATTTGCAGCAACCAAGGGAAGGGGCCGTAGCCGGTCTTCCCCGGGGAGCCTGACGTACATGCTGTCAACCACGCATTGGCAGGTATGCAGGAAGAGGTCAAGCTAATCCCACAGTTTATATGGTCTGCACATGCAAAGGAGTAATACGAAACTGTAGATGCTTAATCCACATTGGGCGAAGTGACCAAGGGAAGGAAATAGGTGAGTTATCTGGGTGAAATGTATATTGGCTACAAACAAAGTCACTCGTACTGCATGGTTGCAGCTTCTCAATTACAAGTGTATTCACATGGGTATATGCATCATCACAGCAGTTACACAATATGAAACCAAATGTCAGAGTGTTGTACTAAAAAGGCAGTAGGCACCTTTATACGCTTGTGGAGGGAATGTCTAGGAATACCGGGATTTTGGATGGAGTTTGTTGAAAATCTCAGTAATTTGACAGGTATGGCACTGCAAATAGCATGTATGTGTCTCCAACTAATGTAATGTTCAAAGTGATTGAATAAGATCTGGTTGTGGCAAAAAAGTATAGCAGTGTGATGAATTAGGAACCAGATGCTAACTAGGTCGCAGTGAGAGGAAAAAAAGAACTGCTCAGAAGGGTATCGGCTGGGTGTGGGGTGAGAAAATGTGGAGATGGATACCAGGAAGGAGCAATGGAATGGGAACAGGCAGAAACAGAATTAATGCAGGGAAATACAGAGGAAGGTTAATGAGGAAACGCCTAATGTGCCAGGGTGAGATGCATTGAAATGTAATGGAATGTAGTTGTTGGCTATAGCTGTTAGATAAAACAATGCCACATGTAAGTAGTGTTATGTAACAACAGTGAATTACAATGATCTGACAGTGGAGGAAGGGTGTGTATTTTTCTGGGAGGATATGTTGATTGATGCTGTTATTTTGGAGAATCAATAACGTATGTTTAAAAAAAGGAGCATAAAAAATATTAACTAAATATAAATTGAAAGAAAGCTAAAAGTAATGCTCACCTGAGAAGTAATGGCATGCAATGTAAAGATACTCCCAATGTAGAAACCTAGGATGTAGTGACTCGCCTATGCCATGGTCTCTGCTTAACACCTTACAATCTCCCCATCACTTGATAAGCCTTCAGTGGTTAATAGTTTGGGAAGAAGTCAGGTTTAAGAGCCTGCGTATTGTACATAATGTCTGTGAGAAAGTAGCCTCTTTCTAGCATGGTTACCCCCATGTTTGGCCTCTTTCTGAGTGTTTGTCAGTGTGTTTTTACTGTCTCACTGGGAACCTGCTAGCCAGGACCCCAATGCTCATAGGTGGCCTATATGTGTTGTCAGTATGCTTGACTGTCACTGAATTTCTGCTAACCAGAATTCCAGTGCTTATTCTCTCTCTACTTACAAAATGTGTCTCTACAGTTTAGTGACTCCATATTCCAATTCTGATTGGCACACTGGATCCCCCTTATAAGTCCCTAGTATATGGTACCTAGGTACCCAGAGCACTGGGGTTCAAGGAGATCCTTATGGGCTGCAGCAATTATTTTGCCACCCATAAGGAACTCATACAAACCTTTCTTCGGGACTGCCACTGCAGCCTGAGTGAAATAGTGCACACACTACTTCACAGCCATGTTTAATTGCACTAAGTAACTTGTAAGTCACCTATATGTCTAACCTTCATTTACTGAAGGCTAGGTGCAACTTTACTGTGTGTGAGGGCACCCTTGCACTAGCAAAGGTGCCACCACATTGTCCAGGGCCTATTCCCCGGACTTTGTGAGTGTGGGGATACCATTATAAGCATGCACTACTTATATGTGAATACATATATGTAGCTTCACAATGGTACCTCCGAATATGGCCATAGTTTGTGTCTAAGATCATGGAAATGACCCCCCCAATCCAAATCTGGTATTGGAGGGCCAATCCCAGGCACCCCGGGGGCCCCATCATGGACCTCCAGTACTGCCAAACCAGCTCTGAGGTTTCCACTGCAGCCCCAGCTGCTGCCACCTCACAGGCCGGTTTCTGCCTTTCAGGGGACTGAGCCGCTCAATCTCAAGAAGGCAGAACAAAGCATAACCTTTAGGAGAGGGGTGTTACACCCTCTCCCATTGGAAATAGGTGTTACAGGCATGGGAGAGGTATCATCCCAGAGCCTCTGGAAATGCTTTGAAGGGCACAAATGGTGCCCTCTTTGCATAACCCAGTCTACACCGGTTCAGGGAACCCCAGTCTCTGCTTTGGCACGAAACTGGACAAAGGAAAGGGGAGCGACCCCTCCCCCATGTCCATCACCACCCCAGGGGTGGTGCCCAGAGCTCCTCCAGTGTCTCCCTGGCGTTAGCCATCTTGGATTCCAAGGTTTGGGGACCCCCTGGAGGGGGGGGGGGGTCGACATTTGCATTCCACTATTTTAATATACGATTTGTGTTGCCTCTAGGCCCATTGCAGTCTATTATATTTTCTACTGTTTGCACTATTCTACGAATGTTTACTTGCCTGATTTTGGTGAATAGTGTATACATTGTGTATAATACTTACCTCCAGAAGGAGTATTGCCTCTAAGATATTTTTGGCCATGTGACACTAAAATAAACTACCCTTATTTTTGTAACACTGAGTATTGTCTTTACTTGTGCATAAGTAGTGTGTAACTATTGTGGTATTGCAGGAGCTTTGCATGTCTCCTAGTTCAGCCTTGGCTGCTCTGCTATAGCTACCTCTAGACAGCCTAAGCTGCTAGAATACTGCCTACATTTCACTAATAAAGGATAACTGGACCTGGTATAAGGTGCAAAACAACTTAGGTACCCACTACAAACCAGGCCAGTCTCCTACAATGTCTATTAGGAAGAAAGATAAATGTAAAGTCATCTTCCTTCCCACCTGCTGAGATCTAATTCAGCTTCTCTTCTAAACCTTTGGAAGGTGCCTATGGGTGGCAGAGCTTTTTCAATATGAACAACCACAGTTTGAAATCAACAGAAGGCAATCAAGGAATAGTAAAAGGTAAAGGCTCTCACTATTTATACCCCCTTAACTGATGATTAACTGATAGGCCTCTTACCCCAACACCCCCAACCCCAGTGCTGCGCCCTATTCAGCCTATTTGGGGTAGTTTGTGCTCAGGTCTCCATAATGTCAGTTCACTTAAGGTATCCATGCTAAATCTGTGTTGTTATTGTCAATGACCTGGGGGTTCTAAAGGTGCCCAGAATTTCCCTGTTGGGGACTGAGAAATAGCCAGAATATAGCTACATTTTGTGTTTTGGGGGGAAAATGGAAAGAAGTACTCTGGATAAAAGTATTTTTTCCCTACAAATGGCATCAACCAACAGTTTTCTTAAGTCGCTATCTTTCCAGCTTTCAGGGGCTTGCAGAGCTGATTGAAAGAAACCTATTTTTATTTTACTAAACCTTTAGCATTTTTCAAAGAAGTAGCCCATTTTATCTATTTTTTAATGCTTTTAACCTACTTACAGCTTGTTGTGGAAACCAGTGTAAAATCCATGGGTGATCCAGGAGAGCTATACATTTCTGAAAATTAGACAACATTCCAAATTCAGCAAGGACCATCTGTGTAGGTCCCGCAAGCTTTGAAAAGAAACTAACAGCTGAAATAAAGAAATCTTGAAAATGAGTAGGAAAAACAGCCATTTGAGCATTCATCGGTAGCTTTGTTAGAATGGCCGATTTACAAAAGCAATGTACCATTATGATTGCTATACACTTTTGCCTGTTGGGATATATACGGTTTGTAGGTTCTCAAACAAACCAAGGTACCCAGAGCCACCAATTGAGCTGTAACATATACTGTTTTTTTTATTGTGTACTGAGGAGAGACAAATTCATATGGTGAAATACGTAGAATGGAAAATAAGTATAAAAAAAATAAATAACTTGCGTATTTCTGAAATGGGCCCAAGATATGTAGTTTAGGAGCAGTGGTTATTTGTACATCTCCGAGTTGTGGGTACCCAAAAGAGCATATGATTAGAGGATATTTTTCAAAAAGCCTTTTTTCCTTTCACAGTGGCCTACATCTGGAAGGCAAAAATGCAGCAAAATTGAATTGGTAATAACAAATATTCTACTATTCTATGCTTGTATAGGTCTTCTGATTAAAAATTGTACCTCACTTGTGTGGTTGGGCCTAGTGCCCACAATAGGAAATGATCAAACCAAGGTCAATGGTAGTCCTTGGGAGGGGACTTCCACTGACCCCGATTGGATATCCTGGTTGTCTAGTTTCCATCTAAGGAAATGTGTTTTTTAGTCAAAGTTTGAGGTTTGCAGGTCACTGTGGGTAAGAAGACAGTGTAGGATGCATGCAAAGCACACCATCCTGGACTCCTCCAGATGTTGGGTTTTCAGAACAAGTGGCAGCCTACCCAAGACCAAAAATTACCGCCATTCACCACTTCAAGTGGGATGATAATGAGTTAACCACACTATTCTGGCTCATATGTAAAAACACTCCTAAAGAATTAAATGTCCGCTTGCTTGCCACAGGGTTAGAATGCTTTAGTCTGCAGGGGAGCAGAAAGACCACTGAGGTTTTAAGGGTGAGGGTAAGGGGACCTGTGGTTAGGATAAGCAAGACCTACCCCACTATTTTATTAAAATGTGTATATAATAATATATCTCAAATATATCTCCGTCATGCTGGGCAGCGCCAACACCCTATAATTAAAACATAAATAATGGGCAATTAGGGGCAGTTTGACAGACTGAAATCTAAAAATTCCCTGGGGGAGCATAAGTCCTTGCACTAGGGTGGTTTCTTCCAGAAGGTTTTTTCTTTTGGGGGGGGGGGGGGGGGGGGGGGGGGGAAGAGGGAGAGAACAGGTGACACAATCGCTCTCCTGTGGCGATCCCCCAACTAGTGAACCACTGGGCAAAGGTACCACTGGAAAGAGGAGAATGACTCCTTTCTAACAATACCTCTGCCAGGAGAATCAGTGCTCAGGGGGCCGAGATATGCCACAAAAACTGATTAATTGAAAGTAAAATGAGCCAATCATCTCATTTCACTTTTACTGCAATGACTTCAGTGTGACCTGCAGTCCAATCGGCACACTGGGGAGGTAGTGAGGCTGTCAGCCACTGGCCGGCAGATGCACTTAATAGGTTAAAGAGCACCTGGCCCGACGGGAGCCCAGACAGAGGAAACACTTGATTGACATCCAAACAGTACAAACTTCCACGATTGGCAACAGCGGGTGATGAATGGTTTCCCCAACTGCACGTAACTTCCTGGAGTTAAGGCAGCGCATAGGGAGGCCAGGCACCTGTCTCACTAGACTAAAGTGAATACCCCTTGCCTGGAGTGGTTGTCCAGGAACGAAACAATTCCTCCCCACTCTGAAGGGCCCCCTCCCAATACAATATGTTGCATGTATTTCTGAGATAACGAGACAGAGGTGATTTGTTCAGAGTTCTGGTCAGACTTTCTTTCGTAAATATGGATCGTTGTTGTACATCAGATGTTTGGCATGCAATTCTTCACTGCATGATGTGTAAGTGTATACATTTTGTGTAACTAGCTCTGAGCTACTACTCTTTAGATACGGGCTAAGCGCCACTACAGTGCACACCATGAGACAGTAATCCTCCTGTGTATATGGAACAAGGACTACACTAAATGATAATAAGGTAGAAGATGTAACACTTTTGAAAACACCAATAATCAGTTTTTTTTTTTTTTTAAAAGGGTTCAAAAGCACATCTGCATGCCCTTAAAAAGCTGCAATAAGCACTTTCCTGGTGCATGTTTCAGTACCTTGGGCCATTAACAGATGTCTCTTCAATCATACAAAAAAAGCTCAAGTCTTACTAGCAGCCCTGTATGCTCCAACCAGTGCTCCCTCAAACTCAGCACAGCAGACATTTTAAAACCGATTACATGCTCTTGAATGTCTTCTTTTGTTGAAAGCAGAAAGGAACATGGCAAAACATCTTGAGAACAATTATTTTGAGCAGGCAGATCACAGAGGTTCTCGATTCGACATACATTTACATATTCACTTTTTCAAGACTAAAGATTGTTGTTTATTTTCTACAGCCTAAAAACATATCCCACTGCTAGAGATGGTAATTTCGGAGACTCTAAATGCATAGTCTGGAAGAATTGACCCTAACATCTTGTGGAGGCATGGCATGATGAGGGAAGTGATAAAAGAGGTATGCACAGGATAGCAAGAGAGTGCTAGAGTGAAGACGCCAGGGAAAGAACGACCAGAGTAAGAGAGATGGGCAGGACGCATACAAGGATGGGGGGAAAGCCACTGAATCAGGAGCAGCGAGCTTAGATGGACAAGCTAGCCAAAGAATGGCGAGAAAAGTCCCAAAGCCAACTTTTATATACATTAAACCACTAATAGCAAACGTCCACCAGAAACCAAAAGCTGTTTGCAGCGAGACCTAAAATTATATACTTGAAGGTTGTTCTAGTGTACATCAGCACTGATCCACGTTAAAACCATTATATAAAGGGAGTGGGTGTATACACAGCACTTGGAATTGAATTAAACCTTGACAAGTTAAAAAGTTGTGAGTGTGGTTAACTGTGGCTATCTATAATCTTTTAAATTGAAAGATTTTGCAGAACAAAATAAGGATTTATCAAAAACACACTAAAGAGCAATACTTTATAGAAATTCCATAGTAAACGTTTCAGAGACATCTTGGAGGTTGAAAACAAAACTTTAGCCGCTGTTAAACTATTGTATGTCACACAAATAAGCCCCTTTTTTCAGTTCTATATTAAAAACCATTATCAACATGATTTTAAATATAACCACAACCCCATCAACAAAAGAGATACGGTAGTCCATGTTTAAGACAAAGAGTTGCTTCCGCAAATATATGCGCCCGACTCATAAGGTTCCTGGGATCCCAAACTGAGAAAGTAGATGTTTAACTCAGAACAAAATTATCTTTGACAGCGTATTAGCAACTACCACTTTGCCAGCCTCTCTTTTTAAAATGGTGCACGTGTACGCTGCTTTTAACTGATAAACCGGATTTTTGCCAACATGTATCAGTTTTAAAAAAAATGCATTCTAATATTAATCTGAATTGTTTTAATCAGTGCAACAAGTGAGCGACAATAGTATTAAACAAAAAAAAGCAGAAAAAACAACGGGCTAACAAAGATCAACAACACACTGTAGAAATATTAAATGCACCCAATTCGGGATGTCATGCAAAAGTTGCAAAGTTTTAAGAATTAATCTAAAAATCGATTGAAATCGAACTAAAAAAATATATATATTGTAATCGTATTTATATAGCGCTTACTATCCCTGACGAGGCGTCGTAGCGCTTTTCGATGAGTAGCGCGCTACTCCGGTACCCAACAAGAATTAGTGATGGATTAGTATAATTTAATAATTAGTACAGTTTTAGTATTATTATGAGTTAATTTGAGTTGCGGATATGAGAGTTTGTTAGTTAGATTGACTGGAGTAATGGAGGGGTGGAGGAGGAAAGAAATCCAGAAGTGTTAATTGGGAGTTTATCCTTCATTTACTCAATCCAAAGGCTTGGGATGAATAAAAGGGGGGCGGAGGGGAAAGAGGATGTGGAAGGGTTAGGGAGAGCATAGTAGCAGGGTGAGATGAATGCAGGAGAATTTAGTAGGGTTGTGTGGGAGGTCACAGAGGTAGAGTGAGGTTTGGTGAGTTATATATATATTATATATATATATATATATATATATATATATATATATATATATATATATATATATATATATATATATATATATATAAATATAAATCAAGTTCCATGTGAAGCTAGGTGGACTGTGGGAAAGTGGAATATGGAAACTACAGAAGGAGGGTAGGCAAATACCATCCACCAGATATAGTCAGTCTCTTTGACAAAGTGGTATCAAGCAAAGAAGGGACAGTCAGCATATCACTTTTCTCTCACACAGCATCGCTAGCTCCCAATGTTATACACTGGATTCTGAAAGCACCCATTAAGGACAGCTACAAAGTGACTCTTGTTCAAACCACCAGAACCTATAGGTGCATGGAGTACTATGACTCCCAAAGTGACATCCGTAGCATTCCACACCTAGCAACAAGTCGTTAGCGACAGCACATCAACCCCCCCCTACAAATTTATTAAATAAATAAAAAAATACAAGATGCAATACCACACAGATAATAACTAGTGCTACACAACAAGGGAACTCTGAAATGAAATTCAAGCACTGGACCACAAAACGATTCACTTTAAAATGCATGGAAATAACACTTCATCTTAAAACGTTTATAAGTATACTGCAAAACCTTATAATATGAAATCATGAACTAGGCATAGATTTCCATTATTAACTTCCCATCCACTAGATAGTTATTATGCCAATGAGGCTTCCATTTCTTCCTTTTTCTTAGAAGATTATTAGTACAACTCTAGTCCTCAGTGGCGTGCTCATCATCTTATAAAGCTTGGATAATTGAATCAATCTTCCACTTTTGATAGCCTAAACATGCTCCTTACATCTCAGAGTCCAAAATTTCAATATTTTTTTCTTATGGAGGTGCACTCAAAAGCTCCCATGAACCTTCAATGTCCCTTCTTTACCATACCTGGTCTTTTCACCATCACTGTCGCCTACTTCTCATCTACCTTCTTGTATACAATTATTTACATCAGAGTTTGAAACTTATTTTGGTGTTCCAACCTACCCCAATCCAAATCTTTAGAAAAAAAGTGCCTTTAATTCTGTATTCCTTTTTAACCAAACCAGGTTTAGTTTGTAATGAGTTTTCCTACCTCCAACTGAAGCATAAGGAAATACTGATGTCACACTATTCAGAGGGACACGGTGTGCCACAAGTTTTCGCTCAACACTTCGTATTAAGAAGGGCACATTGTGCAAAACTCTTCACTATCTTATTCATACCCTTGACTAAACCATTAGTCCGAGTGAATAAAGACCTGTTTTGAAGGGTATTCTGAATAATCTATTGAGGAAATCTCCCATTTCCTGGGACATAAATTGTACCACATTATTAGTGTCTAGACTTTTGGGAACACCTTCCCTAGAGAACTTCCTTTTAAAACATTCAATCACTGTCTTGTTATTTACAAAAGCTACACATGGCGACTATCCACTTTGATGTGTTATCTATATGGCATACTATTCATCAACAGCCATCAGATCAAAGGGACCAACAATGTCCAAACCTAATTTAGTCCATGGTTCCATTGGAACTTCAACAGAGCAAAGTGGAACCATGTGAGCGGTCTTTGTCTTGGCACTATCTGCACCTTGACAACAATCTTATGTCCCCTTCTACATCAGCCAAATTAATCAATTTTCCTCTCAAAATTTTTGGGAGGTACCACCCTTTTTTCTCTGAAAACCTTTCCTTTAACAATGCCAAGTTCATCCTTTACATTGAAGAATCGGACTATTATGGAAGGTCCCTAGCCAACCCTTCACAATGAATTTCTTTTAATCCAACAATTCTAATCATTTAATTTGGCACTTTCCCATTCCCTGTCCTCTAAACCTGGTTCACATACCAAATTCACTGTTTTATATTCACTATATGTTGTACTTTCACAATCATCCGCTCCATGACCAACTGGTAATTTTGATAGACCATCTGCCATACACTTTTTTGATCCTGGGGCATACTCTGCACTGAAATTGTAACTGGATAACTCTTCTGTCCACTGCCTAGTCCTAGGGGACACATTTCCATCTCTCTACATAACAAAATGCAAGAAATAGGTATATCATCTGACTGGACCGCGAAAGTTATACCCCATAAAAATGTTTAAAAAATTTAAAGTGGAGAATTAACCAATACAAAGCCAACGCCTTCTACTCGATAAAGAAATCTGGTTCTTCAGCACCCTTTAATCAGAGAGGGGCAATAGCCAACACCTTTAGCTCTGTTGACCACTTAAGCTAAGACTGCACCGAAACCTTTGAGGCTGGCATCAGTTGAAAGATTAGTCTTCTTACTAGCATCAAAATGTCCCAAGGTTGGTAACTTTCCAATGCTACCCTTGATGCTCTTGAAAGCTTTTTTTAATAACCAGACCAGCATCTTGCAACCTTTCCAACACATTCCATAATGCTTGTTAATCCTTGCAGTAAACCAATATGTTATCCTGCAAAAAAACAATTTGTCCAATCCATCTAAAACTTTATGACCCTATGGAAACGTGCGAAGCAAGACCAAATAGCATGCAAATGAACCAGAACGCTCACAGAGGGGTCACAAACGATGTCTAAGGTCCAGAGTCAGGATGAAGCATAACCTTGTGGTAAGCAGAGGACAAGTGCACCATGCTGAATATTACTGTGTCCTTTATTAATGCCAATATTTTGGAAATGTTCAGTAGCGGCTGCCTGTCCACCCAGATGTATTCATTTAACCCTCTCAAAACGACCCCCATTTGAATCTCTTTACCACCATCCTTTGGGGCTCAATACTATGGTGGCCAACCACTCAGAACTCTCTCTCTTCAATCACACCTCTCCGAGTTTAATTTCTTGCTGTAATGGGGGCAACATCAACTGAGGAACTGTCCTTCGTTTAGCTGTACAAGGTACTGCACAATTTTTCAGAACAATCTTAAGTTCGAATTTTCTCAGAAGTCTCAAATTATCTCCAAATACTTTAGAAAATGTTGAAAATATTTCTTCATCTCATTAATAATTCCTTCTGTTTACTATTGACATTTACTGTTAATCCCATATCTCTCTGATGTCTCCAACGTAAAAGGTTACCACCCCTTTTAGCTGTGTGAACTTTCCCCACTGTCTCACGATCAGCAAATTGAATCCACATCAAAGAATCCCCTAACACAGCTATTTTCCCCACCTTCATACCCTACAGGATTTATGGGGAGAGATTGTAATGTTATTTCCTCATTATAAAATACCGGTTCCCAATTTTTGTCACCAATCATCGTATATAGTGATCCAGGATCAGCAAGTACAAATACACTTTTCCCACCAATTACAATTTCACACTCTGGCATTTATATAGGATCAGCATCCACTAATCCATCATTCCTCTGGCTCAACACAAATTTCTCTTCACTTTACACACAATCCACGCCTTGTTGTTTCACTCCTCTGCATACCCAAACAGAGTCTTTTCTTACCAGACCTTTTGCAAATCTCGCAAAACATTCAGGATTATTGAAAAGATGTCCTTCAGTGCCACGTATAAAACGCATCATACCTCCACCTTTTGTAAGCGCAAGCCAATGTCTTTAAGACCATAACATAAGTCCCAATATTATATTGTTTCCCTTGCCTCTCCAACACCACATGAATTTGTGAACCAAAGTGCTTTTACATTGTTACTAAGATATCAAACATTGTTGTACTCCCCTTCCGCGATGTCAATTTCAGCAAGACTTTTGTATATGTTCCTACCATCAGTTCACAAATTATGTAATAAAATGGCATGTTTGTGAAAAGCTGAAAACATTTTATCCCCAAAGCAACTATGAATCTAATATTTGTTTTCACCTTTTCCATAGCAGGACAGGGTCACTGTTAGAAATGGGGTCTCTAGTTGGTAGTGGTTTGCACCCAATGGATGTATCGCTTTGGCACCAAGTAGCTGTGATGCATCAAAAACAGACGATGCGGGCAACGGGGGGTGGGGGGGGGGATGGGGGAATTGGTGAGGAAAAGTGAAGCATTGGTTCCTTACTGTGCAGGTGAGGTGATGCATTGGATCCTTACTGGCAGGGGAGGTGATTTGTTGATACTTTTCTCGCAGGAAAGGCGATGCAGCAATTTGAGGACATACAGCCTCGGTTCCTTACTGCTGAGCGGGGGGGGGGGGGATTTCTTTCAGCGTGGCACATTAATACATTGATTTTCTCCTTCAGATCACCAGCTTGCACTTATATGGGCTCAGGGACTGGAATTGGCACTACTTGGCAAATTAGGACTCTCAGCAGAAGAGCCCAGGTACTCCAGAATAAAGTCTTTGATGTCCCTGAGACTTCTTAACAGGAGGCAAACTCAGTCCAACCCCTTGCGAGAACCTTTGGCAGCAGGATGTAGAAAGCCAAGCCCAATCTTTTCACTCCCAGGACAAAAGCAGCAGGCCAGCACAACAAAGCAACAGGCAGAGTGGCAGTCCCTCCTACAGCATCCAGTTCTTCTTCCTGGCAGAAGCTCCTCAGTCCAGAAGCAATCTAACCATGTGGTGTCAGAGGTCTATTACTTGTATCCATTTCCATCTTTGAAGTAGGCAATCTTCAAAGAGGAGTCTATGTAGTGCACAATACCCTGCCTTTAACATGCCCTGGCCCCAGACATACTCCAAGGGGGTTGGAAACTGCTTCGTGTAAGGACAAGCACAGCCCTATTCAGGTGCAAGTGTATGCTCCCCCCACCACACTAGCTCAGGAAGACCTATCACCCTGGTGATGGGCTATCAGAATATGCAGGGCACACCTCAGCTGCCTTTGTGTGACTATCTAGAGTGAATGCACAAACTGCCCAACTGTCATCCTGACCTAGACGTGTATTTAGCAGACAGGCAGAGGCACAGATTGGTTAAGCAAGAAAAAGTCTGCTTTCTAAAAGTGGCACTTTCAAACCTACAATTCAAAAACCAACTTCACCAAAAGATGTATTTTTAAATTGTGAGTTTAGAGACCCCACACACCCATCGGCTCCCAAAGGGAAATTATACAAGTTATTTCAAGGTAATCCCATTGTTACCCTAGGGAGAGATAGGTCTTGCAATAGTGAAAAACAAATTTAGCAGTATTTCAGTATCAGGACATGCAAAGACACACCAGTACATGCCCTACGTCTTGAATACACTGCACCCTGCCCATGGGGCTGCTTTGGGCCTACCTTATGGGTGACTTACATGTATTGAAAGGGAATGTTTGGTCCTGGCAAGTGCGTGCATTTGCCAGGCAAACGTGCAGTTCCAAACTGCACACACAGACAAGGAAGTGGCAGGTCCGAGACATGTTTACAGGGCTACTCATGTGGGTGGCACAATCAGTCCTGCTGGCCAACTAATACAGGCCCTAGGCACATTGACACTTTACTAGGGCCTTACTAGTAAATTAAATATGCCAATCACGGATAAATCAACCACCAATACAATTTAGACAGGGAGCACTTGCCCATTAACACTGGTCAGTAGTGGTAAAGTGTCCAGTTTCAAAGCCAGCAAAAACAAAATTCAGCACAGGATCAAAAACAGGAGGTCAGAAGCAATAAGTTAGGGGATAACCCTGCAAAAAGGATCCATTTTTAACAGTCAACTTTATCTGAAGGGAAATGGGAAGGCTCAGACCTATTGGCACTTGACACGGTGTCTAAATATCTCAATCCTACCAATAATTACTGTGCACAATGTTAATAGTTCACAATACCATAAAGGGCCTAAATGTCCTCTGTATACTTTTGTTCTACACAGTAAAGACAACCATGTATTTCAATATTGCATCAAACCATCACCCCATACAGCATTAATGATTATATAAATATATATATATATATATATATATATATATATATATATATATATATATATATATAGAGAGAGAGAGAGAGAGAGAGAGAGAGAGAGAGAAAAAAAAGAGAGCAAGAGAAAAAAAAAAAAAAAAGAGCAAGAGAAAAAAAAAAAAAGAGAGAGAGAGAGAGCGAGAAAGATTGATTTTTTTTTTAATGGTTGCTCACAGCTAAGAATATAAGCTGTTGTGCCCCCAGCACTTAAATTGTACCAGGTATACACTATACTGTAGTACCTGAGAGGTGTGCACATCACCACATGTACAGGAGTGCATAAACAGTGGTTATTTGAACCACGTTACAAGCTTACATTAGTCATCATGGCACACGAAGAGTGAACCATTCCAAAAAAAAAAAAAAAAAAATCATAATAAATTTATAATATATATATTTAGGTGTGCCCATCGCTGCGGTCACTGGAGAAAGTGTGCGCATATAGTGTGCACAAAGCGTGATTCAGAGTTATGCTACACCCAGAAATCAGGGGTGTGCATCACAGCACACGAAGGGAGATCCATTCCGTACACACACACAAAAAATAAAAAATAAAAACCACTGAAAATAGGTGTTCATTGCAGTCATCTGAGAAGGTGTACGCATCACCCCCGTTACAGAAGTGCTTCTGTATCAATATGGCTGCCACAAGTTCCCAGTTGAGATTCCGATTACATTGTGGTGCAGTGCATGCTCACCATCAACGTTCAGTGCTCTTGTTGTAGAACGCACCCGATAGCATCCGCTCCATAAGCTTGGAACTCTATCATTAAGCTGGTCCAACGCCACACAAAGATTCTGTGAACCGCCACTTTTTGGATGCTGGGAGCATACCACACCTAAGTCGCTGGCTGCTCCATTATCTCCCAAAGTGGCCATCTCACTTGTTGCTCCTGCTGCCACAGTATTTTTCCCATCATCAACAGCAAGAATGTACGCTCCGGCGCCTGCAGTCTTGCTAGCACCCTGGCTACCGCTTGACATAAGTAAACAACTGGTACCATATATATGAATTAACACCGCCACTGGTCAACTGGGATACCGTTTGAGAACAGGTAAACACCTGCTGCCTTCAGCATTAGTTTTCCTTCTAGAATTTTGTTAGAGAGCAAACATGAGTAACTAAAATGAAATGATGAACATGTGCTAAAAGGCCTAAACAGAGAAAGTGTTCGAGAAATAAAATGTGTATGTTTCAATGTGGTTGACATGGTGACACCTAGATTTCTATTTGATTAAAGAGAATTCCGTGTATTGACAGAAAATGACTAATATTGTACTACAAAACTAATGATTTAAACTTATGAGAAACGTTTTATTCTTCACGTTTTAGAATTAACAAAAAGGCCTGCATTACTGAAATGCTTTTGCAAACATTGTTTATTAAAAGCTCACAGTGGAAAGTTACTGCTTTCTCTGTCCTCCTCATTCTGTACCTTGAGATAAGTGTTGCAAGTTTTAACAATGAGCCTTCGTTTTTTTAAAATAAGCAAAGTTAGCTAAATGTAGTGTTCTGTGTTGTTTTTAATAATGTAATTGTTACACGGAAACTGCCCAGAGGAGTGTGAATGTAACTATCTTGGAAAAGGAATAAAGAAAGATAAAAGTGAAGCCCAGATGAAATTTAATTGGTCATTTACCAACAAAACGTTTTGTTGTGTCCAACAGAAGCTTAGCTAGTACATTTTTTGGGACTTTCATTTAGCAAGCTTTAGGTGATGTTTCAGTTTTCTTTTAGCTCCATTCAGAGTAAGTTTTTCATTTAGTCAGTCAATTTCTGTTTAGCTTTCTGTGCATTCAGACTCTGTTCAGCTCTGGTATAGCCACTTATGGTTTTAACAGTTCAGTTACATTAGGCCCAACATTACTGAACGATTGCCCTATTCCTATGTTCTTGATGCTGATCTCTGAAGACCTGCTGTTCCTGTGCTCAACTGATGAAGACTCTGCAAGCTGCGGTCTCATTTAGGAGAGGTATAACCAATGCACATTTATTTTTCCTTTGCAGGTTTTTCCCCTCTTAGAAATCCAACCGCGTGTTTGTTAGTTCCACGTAAAAAATTGAGATTCTTCAGACAATTTGGACAGCCCGTGTTGTTTTTTTTTTATTGCTATCATTTGGTTTTGCGCATCACTTATGTGACCATAGCATTGTTAATTTAAGGGCAATAAATGTTTGAACTTTACTAAATTGGTGTGGCGATTCATGGCCACATGGGTCATGGTGTGTATAAATTACTGACTCATTATTGCATATATTTTGATTGTATTGGTTCTCATTGTTCGATTTGATGATCTCATTACTCTTGTCTGAGTCAAAAGATCCGAGTCAACCTCTGAGGGTAGTAGATGTCACTGCCCTATAACGCATCACCTTAGCTTAACATTAGGAGGGCACACACCCACAGTTTCACACACAAGTTCGGTATATGTAAAAATAAAAAATAAAATGTTGGTGGTCAATCCTACTTTTTGGTCATGAACCCACAGGCCCTCATCACCACTGCTAAGTTATAAATGACAACATTCTCCAAGTTAATTTAATGAGTATTTATTGAAGCTTACAGCACAGACCACCAACCTTCAAGGACAGCGACAAACTCCAAACTCTTTTGTTCAATCCACTACAACCTTTAGGTGCATGGAGTACTCTGACCCCACACATGACATCTATAGCAGTCCATGCCTAATAAGTCCAAGCTACAGTTATAAAATTGTAATGCCTTCAGCAGTGCAGAGATGACTTTCCAATCTGTTCCATTTCCAATTCAGCTTGCGAAAATGTCTTGAACCAGGTGGCAACTGGTGTATTCCTAGGGCAAGCGAATGTGTCAACTTCTATGAAGTGTGGGTAAATGTTCTTGCTATTTGATGGGCAGACCAGAGGTTCGCACTCAGTCACATGTACACCTTGCACTATTTCAGGCAGAAGGACGTTAATAAAGAAACTAATGCTAAGAAGTTTTGCCATCAATCTTATTTTAGGCCTCGCACTTCCTTCAAGGAAACAACATAGGGGCATAGACAGAAATGTTTGACCCACCACTTTTGTGAAGTTAAACAGCCACACAACTGGTTGCTGAGGCAGATGGTGCTCTCAAACGTAAAATGCAAAAACATGAACCCCACTTGCGGTTATACTCTGAACTAGCAGCCAGTGCACGACAGCGCTAGGGAGCGTAGACCACGTTGCCCAAATATTTATCAGAAATATATCATGGGTCATATCTAGGCGCCCCAAAAAAATACTAAATAAAAAAAAATCCTTCAGCTGTGGTAAGATTGTTGTACCCAAGTTCCTAATTCAGTGCTGGGCAAAAGTTGACAGTGCAACAAAAGTTTTCTTCACAAAGTTATGGATTCATGGTCCATCACCGAGCTGTTTGTCACACTAGAGAAGAATCACACAGCATATCAAATAGTATGCTGATCGAATTTCTATTTTTACTGTCAACCCTTTGATCAGAATCTGAGGGCTAGATGTTCTAATTAGGCTTTCCAGAAATCGGTTTAAACAGATTTTGGCAGGTCGGTAGGGCATTCTCACAGTCAGCTAACACTGTTTGACAGTCACTGATTTTTTTTCATCTACCTGCAGTTTGCAAATTGGACATTTGAGAGCCACAGCACTGAAAATGCAGACAGTTTAGTGCTTTAACCGAGAAATCGCAAATTAAACTGTACTATAAAACCAGCTATACAATGCTGTCTGACGAGGTTTACCCAGTTTATGAGTGTCAGTTTGGACGTAGTCTTTCAATCTCAGTCATCCAATTTTTCTACTACTTTGAAAAAGGACAAAAATTGCCTTACACCTGAATAAGCAGCAAGTTTGACTGTAGCATGAAATTTGACAGTGCAAAAAAAAAAACAATAATAATAATTGATTTGAGTCATCTGTTTAGGATGATGCACACACGTCTAGTCTTGTTGTGGAGGCTAGTTACCGCAGGATGTTACAAGCAGAATTAAATCAGTTACAAAAAAAGTTGGAAAGCATGAAAACAAAATATGCAACTCTGCTTCAAACCAGCCATGATTGGGATTTGTATCAGTAGTTCTCTGTGCTTTGCCTTTAAAGTCCAGTTGCTTGAGGAGAGTTTACGTAACATGGATGCAAGCAGAAGTGGCCACCCCAGCTCTATTATTTAGCCCATCACAATGAGATGTCAGGGACATCAGAGGCCTTTGAGAAATACGGAGCGGGGAGGCACTGGGGCCCACACACAGATACGCCAGCTAGTAGAGAAAACCTAACAATAACATTCCTTTATGGAACGCCAGATGGAGAAATTTGCCAGATGTTGAATTCATCAATAACTCTGGATTTTATTAGCAGAGTATATAAAACAGACAAATGCACAAGGATTTTTTGGGGTTTATTTCTTGAAAATTAGTAGGCATGAGCCTTTCCACGAAGCTGGCAGTTTTCTTTACTTAAAACATACATTTGATCATTATTGCCAATGAGTATGGATCCAAAAGGTCCAGTCTATCAAGACCCTTTGTTGACAAAGTTATTTTTACAACAACCGTGCACACATACTGTGCCACTAATGGTCGTCAACTGGAACTTCAACACAATCTATGACTGCCTATTAGACATTAGGCCAATCGTACAAAGCACTCACAGTCTTAAACCAAGCTGCTTTGCCGACTTGGGTCCCAACTTTTTTCTTTCAGTGAATCATTCAAACCTTTACCAACAGCAGCAAAGAAACGCCACATTTTGCCTTAATAACATCAAACATATCTTCCAGGCTCAACCTTTGTGGTTAACGTTTATGGTATCTAATATTTTAGGGCTTGAATCTCCTGCCTTAAATTTTCAAAGAGGACATTGACATAATTTGCAAGGAGTTCTGTGTTGCTTACAGACACAGGTTAAAAAAAAAAAAAAAAAGTGTTAGCCAGTCCGCCATACATGGAAAAGTCTGGTTACAACAGTTCCAGACAATGAAAATTAGGATGCCCCACAAAGTGGGAGCAGGGCGGTCATCCTCACTCCATGTCATCACAGAGAGTTTATAGTCCTGGACTTTCATGTCACAACATAAAGCATTCCAGGTGTTTTAGCCTTAATTTGTTTACATTGAATTATTTAGACTAATATCCAGTAGCTGTAACTTACAGCTTAAAAGCCAAGGGCTTGAAAAAATATCTATGGTGACATGGAGCACCATAACCAAACTAAGATGCCTACCGACCAATGGGTCAGGTCTACCTGTCAAACACTTTGGGTGCCCAACAACTAGAACGCTGAAAACTTGCCCCTGCACACCTAAAGTCTGGAATGCACACTCCTGGCACACATACCTAAAGATCACAACATACACATGCCAAGGAAATCTCCCTCTAACAGAATGAAGCCCACCTGCTCATTGCAAAAAAAAAAAAAAAAAAAAAAAAAAAGTTGTCCACCAGCCTGGGTCACAGTTCTGAAGCCCCCATATCTACTACACTCTGAGGAAAGTCCATTTCTCAGACACATTCCAGGTTTAACCCTGAGGTACACATCATAGGTGCCCATGCAAAACATCTGAGGAGTTCATCCATGACACACCAAAACACAACTGCCAAGTTATCAAATTGCTTATAGGTAACATTTCAATGTATTCAGTGTGCTTATCACACTTCGAATGACACTTTCCTGCAAGTAAACCCAGACAATGAAGTCCATGTAAGGGGATAGACATCAGACATTACCCCATTTTGAACAAGGAGCTTAAAAAGGTCTTGAAACTGTTGCAACCACTGAAACTAACCTACGAGATTAATCTATTACCAGTCACCATGCAGTGCTAAGTCTTTCCACCCAACCAATCTTGTTGTACTCACTGACATGTCTGTGCAAAGTGGCCACAGACTGCTTATCAGTCTTCCAACCAGCTTCACTGCAGCTCTCTTTGTACAGAACAGGCAAGTCTGGCAGACTTCTGATTCCGTAACCCCAGGGCCTGCTCACACAAGTAAATGCCAACCCATGCCTCTGAGATCATCATGACCCTTTTCCCTCCATACAAAGCTGAAAAACCTCTTAAGTTCCTATGGCAAGAAGTGCCCTTTCACTTGACAATCAGTCCTCCTCAGTGCCAGTCTCACTGCACACAACAGCCTGCTTTCTTCACACGAGGCTCGGCTAGCCTCGGTAGATTACAGGCCACTAGCAAGCTGCTAACTATTAAAACGCTGGAAGTAGATGAGTTTCAGAAGCAAACCAGGCTAAGACAATGCTTGCTGGTGCTGCTGAAAATATTTTTTTTAGAGACGGAGGCCTCCCAAAACAGTGCCTCAGACCAGGGGTGTGGAATTTATTAAAATATCTACTTGTCCAGTGGACAGGTTGCTTCTCAAATCTACTTGTCCTGTAAAAAGATCTACTTGTCCCTTTGGTGCCATGTAGTGTGGCGACAAATTATGGCAGCAATCTCATTATGTAAGTGCTCTGATAATAGCCTCTCTGATTATGCCAGGGCTACTACCATAGTAGGGCTTAAATACTTGCAGTTTCAATCCCTACTGTAACAATTTCCTTATTTTGCCACCTTTCTGCAGATCTGCATACTGGGGCTGGAGGAAGCAGTAAGCAATAGTTCTAGGGCTGGAATGCCTTTGAGTCTGCAAACCTACTAACCTGCATGTTTTAAAGATTTTTACCAGCTTCTCTCTAATATTTTCCCATAATAAGAAAGGTTGGACATTTACTCCTGACAATGGCAGAATTAGAACTTCTTCCAGGGTTGGGAAGAAAGTGGCTGGAGGGAAAATGCACTTGCAAATGCTCAATAGATTTTTACATGAGCAAATCTACACATCGAATTTACCCATGCTAAAATACAGTTCACAAATATTTTATAGGGTACAACATATACCATGGGTGCACTTTTGTGACTTTCTTTAAGAATTTGGGGCCACATGTAGGTAGGTTCAGATTTGCGACCTGCAAATTGCGAGTCGCAAATCCGAATGTAGGATGGTGTCCCTGACACCATCTGTGATTCGCAAGGGCTTCGCAAATGCCCACCTCATGAATAATCATGAGGTGGGTCGCAATTTGCGACCCCCTCGCGAATGGCGGCCCTCACAGGGATGGTGGCCTGCTGGAGACAGCAGACCACCATGTCTGTGACTGCTTTTCAATAAAGCACTTTTTTTTTTTGTAATGCAGCCCGTTTTCCTTAAAGGAAAACGAGATGCATAACAAAAATGAAAAATGAAACGTTTTCGTTTCATTTTTTCAGAGCAGGCAGTGGTCCACAGGACCACTGCCTGCTCTGAAAAAATGCTTACAGTGACATTCACAATGGGGAAGGGGTCCCATGTGGATCCCTTCCCTTTTGCGAAAGTGTTAGCACCCATTTGAAATGGGTGCAAACTGCGATTGGTTTGCACCCGCGTTCGCGGTCACAAAACAATCCTACATTGCACTGTGAGTCGCAATTAGGAAGGGAACACCCCTTACTAATTGCGAGTCGCAAACCTGTTTTGCGATTCGGTAACCAGGTTACCGAATCGCAAAACTGGGTTTGTGCATCGCAGTGTGCTTTTTGCATGTCGCAAACAGCGAAAGTCGCTGTTTGCGACATGCAAAAAGCTACCTACATGTGGGTCTTGGTCCCTAATTAGGTCTGGTGTTAACAAAGACATTTTGTTTTTATTAAACTTCTATTTCTCTCTCTTTCGGCCGGCTTTACTGTGAGTGATCGCATTCTGCTCTTCCACAAGGAGCATATTGCCACACAAAGTAGTTTTGTTCAGTGTCAGGAACTACAGTGGCAATCAGTGACGTAACTAAACTGGAGGGTGCCCCTTTGTAAAGAACATGGAGGAGCCCCCTCTCCAGACTCACTCAGGGCAGGTGCTGTGCTGAAGGGGCCCCCTGGAGGGCGGCTGCGGGGCCTTTGTTATGCCGCTGGTGTGCTTTTAGAGAGTTCAAAAACTTTTTTGGGGGGTTTGCCAGTGTTTGTTACAATGTTGAGGGCCTGGTAGCTCCCACAACAATAAAGTGTTACAAAAGCCATGTCAAAACAAGACACGCATTGATGAAACTAAAAGACTTATAAAAATATGTCAGATCAGTTGGCTTTGTCAGTGTTTGTTTATTTTCATGCTTCCCATAATCGTGTTGAAAATGGTTACACTGATTTTCCATTAGAAATATTTTTGGGAAATACTAGCATGCATCAACACATTTTACTAAATGACACTTCATTTGCATATAATCAGAGAGCATTCTGGGAGCATTATACTTAGCCTCATAGCCTAAACTTTTCAAACATGTGTATACACGTTTTTTTTTTTTGTACTGGAACCAACGTCAGTAGTGAAGTGTGACCTTAAAACATTTATTTACAGCACTCACCCTAATAATGAAGACTTTCAAATAATAAACCATAAATACAAGTTCGAACAGCATTATCTTTTGGAAACACATTAACTCAACTGCAGAGAGTTCCACTCTCTGTAATCAGGCAGCCAAAGGGTTTGTGCTGCAGGGGGTTGGGCCTACTTGTCCCAAGGACAAAGTAAACATAAAAACTTGTAGCCCTTGACCCCAAACAAGATGTCCCGGGCGTCGGGCGATAGGAATTCCACATCCCTGCTCAGACAATATTTATTATTAGTCAGTCCAGTTCTCAGTGGTACTTACTGTTAAGCAGACAGGCTACCTGCCTCTGTGCTTGCTGCTCCGAGCAGGCTGTGACCAAGTGCTGTGGTTGGCACAGCCCTTTTAAACTGTGCAACTGTCCTGTCTGGACTGGACAGGCAACCATGGTGCTCAACAGCAGCGCTCTACCTAAACGGTAACAACTGGAGAATTCAGCGGGAAAATAACAAATTAGGTGAAAGAATCAACTAAACAGCTGTAAACTAACAAAAGAACAAAGTTTTTTTTGTTTTTTTTTTAAAAAAGACTTGCACAACCAGCATATCAAACAAACAAATGTGGCCACAAATTTTTTTTTTTTTTTTTTTTTTTTAAACAAACAAGAACCTAAAAGTAACCAATTGAAAGCAAATGTCACAAGGGCCATATCTAAATCACAACTCTGTCCGATCACCAGAATCTTGGTGGTGTAGTAAACGGGGAGGTGGAGGCAGTGGGGGAGGTTTAAGTTGTCACAAAAGCAACATCCATGTGGTTTGGGGGAAGTCAGGGAAGCGATAAGCCAGTCATGATTCCCCAGCAACCGGAGCCCACCGTCAAAGACTTTCTGCATAGAGCCCGCTGCAGTCTTAGAGCATCCAATATAACCTGGTGCTTTCCCGAAAGAAGCACGCAAGGTGCTGTCACCAGACTCATGTGGGGCACTGTCTGCCAGTCTGAGTAGGGTCCGGAATGATTATCCACCATTCTCTGCCCTTGCTAGTCTACAGTCCTAACTAAACTCTATATCTACATAACCCAAAGGTATATATCTTCAAGAATAATAGATGTGGAGTTAAGACTATATTTACCTTCATACACTTTATTATGAAATAGACTACATACTGCATGCAATATTTTTGCTGGACAATATAAAAATTCGATACTATAGGTTAAGTACCATCCACTCAATGCATACAATAGGGTTGCTAGCGGCAGTGTCAGGAAAAGCTTTATCATAATAAAAAGCCTTCACGCAACATAACAGTCAGAAGTAAATGCACAGTGGCTTAAAGGAAATGCTTAAAGCTATAAATATACACACCTCGGTATAAACTATCATTCATTCAAGTACTGTTTGGATTTTCATTGTAGGTAACTTAAAAGGATATTGGTAAATTTCAGTGACTATCACCGGGCTGGAGTCGCTCCTTCCGGTCCAGCATCCTTATACACCCAGACCAGAAGAAATTATGTGTCAAGTCTGCATCAACCTATCGCAATGAGTCTCACCATTTTGTTAGCTTCAGATCAAATATGAAATGATAGTTAAAAAAAAACCTTGAATAACTTGACAGAATAACAGTCCGCTTCATAACAGTTTCACTGTCAGTAAAAAGAAAGCAGCTCAAGCTTGATATAGGTAGTGACCAAACAACTTCATACTTGGGTTGCTTTAACCTCTGGGATTCACTTAGCCACCAATCATTGCACTGTGGGACTTGGAGTCCTTGTTCACTTCAACAGATGCAATGTGCTTGCACTCGTGAACTCAGTGTTGTGTAAAATAAACACCATGGCACAAATATTGCGTACTTGAATGAAGTCACCCTTACTCATATTTTACTGTGCATGACATTTTTGGATTATGTCTCAGCACTTTAAATAACAAGTATGCTTATTAAGTAGCTTCATAGTACTTATTTGCACAAGCTTACTGTAGGAAAGTACCATCTTTCTTGGCATGTTACCCCCATTTTTACATGTATGTCAGTATGTTTTTGCCTGTCTCCCTGGGATCCTGCTAGTCAGGACCCCAGTGCTCATAGTTTGTGGCCTAATGTGTGTGTTGTGAGTAGTGCTTAACTGTGTCACTGAGGCTCTTCTATCCAGAACCTCAGTGCTTATGCTCTCTCTGCTTTTAAATTTGTCACTATAGGCTAGTGACTTCATTTTTCAATGTTATTTGGCACACTGGACCCCCCCACCCTAATAGGTCCCTAGTATATGGTACCTAGGTAACCAGGGCATGGGGGTTCCAGGAGATCCTTATGGGCTGTAGCATTTCTTTTGCCACCCATAAAGGAGCTCAGACAAACCCTTTCACAGGACTGCCACTGCAGCCTGCGTGAAATAGTGCACACATTATTTCACAGCCATTTTCACTGCACATAAGTAACCTATAAGTCACCTATAGGTCTAGCCCTCATTTAATGAAGGCTAGGTGCAAAGTTACTAAGTGTGAGGGCACACTTGCACTAGCAAATGTGTCCCCACATAGTTCAGGGCCAATTCCTAGGACTTTGGGAGTGTGGGGACACCATTACACGCGTGCATTACAAATAGGTCAGTACCTACATGTAGCTTCACAATGTTAACTCCGAATATGGCCATGTAAGGTGTCTAAGATCATGGAACTGTCCCCCATTCCAAATTTTGTATTGAGGAGCCAATTACATGCACCCTGGGGGCTCCACCATGGACCCCCATTACTGCCAAACCAGCTCTCTGAGGCTTGCAATGCAGCTACAGCTGCTGCCACCTCACAGACAGGGTTCTGCCCTGCTGAGGTCTGAGCAGCTCAGTGCCAGTAAGGCAGAACAAAGCATTTTGTTTGGGAGCAGGGTGTTACACCCTCTCCCTTTGGAAAAAGGTGTTACAGGTTGGGGAGGGGTAGCCTCCCCCAGCCTCTGGAAATGCTTTGAAGGGCACAGATGGTTCCCTCCTTACATAAGCCAGACAACACCGGTTCTGGGACCCCCAGTCCCTGCTTTGGCGCGAAACTGGAAAAAGAAAAGGGGAGTAAGCCCTTCCCTGTCCATCACAACCGCAGGGGTGGTGCCCAGAGCTCCTCCAGTGTATCCCAGGCTTCAGCCATCTTGTTTTCCAAGGTGTGGGGGCAGTCTGTAGGCCTCTGAGTGGCCAGTGCCAACAGGTGACATCAGAGACCCCTCCTGATAAGGTAGCCAATCCCCCTCTCAGGGCTATTTAGGGTCTCTCTTCAGATTCTACTTGCAGGTTTCCAGCAGGAATCCTCTGCAACTACTACTTCATCCTCTCACCTCAGACGGCTCCAGGAACCGCTGTAACAGCAACAAAGTATCCAGAACGGATACTTTTCCTCTGCAACTTCAGCTCCAGCTAGCAACTGCAACAGTTTCCACAGTGTGCACGTTCTGAGGACTCCCCGTCTTCACCCCACACCAGAAGGACTGAAGAAATCTCCTCTGGAGTGACTGAGTCACTTCCCTGCTCTTGCAGGCACCTTCTAAGTCGACAACTGGTTCTCTTGGACTCCTCTCCTGGCAAAAAGCGTGCTCCTTGGAACACAGGTGGTGGACCCCTTCGACAGACTGTCAGGTCACTATTGCAGCAGAGTAACTAACCTGTGTGTAACTGCAAAAGCCTAGGTCAGAGTTACTATCCTGGCTCCCTGAAACGGACACTTAGGCCTCTTGCTGGTAACTGCTCGAAAGAGGGTGTGAAGAGATTGTTGATCCTCTGCGATCAAACTGCACATGCACAACTAGTTGTGCAAATACTGCCCTTCAAGTGCAAAAAAGCCACAGGGTTGGGGGGGGGGGGGGTCGCTCCTTTGTGCCTCACTGCTAGCCCCTTACCCAACACTGTGCACACAACTGTGCTTCTGGGTTAAAGAGCTTTGCTCTGCCCCAGCTCTTCTAGGCTAGTTTGCAGTGCATATCTAGAAACAGATCACCACTACCAAAAGCTGCATGAGGAGCGTTTAACATAAGCAAAGCCAATAGATCTCGCCTGTACGAGATCTACTGGCTTTGTCGTTTTTTCCTGGCTCTAATGTAATGGCTTTTGGGGGGAGGGGGAGGGCGCTATGGGTGGGTCAACTCAGTGCCTTCATTTTCTTCACTTTCAGTCATGGACAAAGCCAATAGATGACGCATTGACGACACCTACTGGCAGTACCTAATGTATATTATGAACAGGGCCAAGTAAATAAGTGACACAGGATGCGTGCGCCCCCACATCGCAGTCACTACCAGCGCACTTGCTGTTTCAATACAGTTCTTTGTACAGCGCACCTTGGCAATTGGCAGTGAGGGGGGTATAATTTGCTTGACTATTGCATTTTAACATTGTTCTAAAATATATTAGACTAACACCTGAAGCGTGGTACATGACAGGGCTGCAAAAAGCCACCTGAAACCCAAGATCTAACAGTGCATAGCTCGTCCAGTCAACAGCAAACATATTGGAACCTCATCCCCCAAAAGCTTTATATGCGTCAACAGTGGCCATCAGCATTCGATTTGGAGGCTGAGACTGCTTATACATTATCAGTCTTTGGTCCATGGAAAGCGTTAAAAAAAAGGAAACCAGCATTTGCAATGCAATAGGCCTCACATTTGCTTGAGTTAGAGCTATTGGCATTGTAAATTCATAACTGGAATTTTATTGTCACACAAATTGGTCAACTCTTCCTCATAATTTCGTTTTTTCCTGCCATTAATTCCAGTGGCCCTGCATAGAACTAAAGCACTTCCATTTAGCTTCTTCCTCTATCCGCAGCAACAAAATGAAAATGTTGCCATTTAGCATCTTAAATTAAATGCCATTCTAATTCCAATAGAATACCACTTTCACCACCCCACCATCAGAGTTGCTGGCTGGCTAACACAATTCCTGAAAAAAAAGACACAAGACAACCACAGAGGAGAAATAGATTAGTAGGGTCACCCAAAGATAGCAAGTGTGTCCAAACAGTCATAGTGTAATAGGGATGTTAAGTATGCCTGAATTATGGTCATATTTGTAATAAGGAGAGATTACAAAATATACAATTATCATATAAACCTTTATCAGAAATGAACTTTTGGCATTAGACTGTAATGCTCACAACAGTCCCTAGAGGGCACCATAACAAAAATATAATTTGTAAGAAACACGATCAACTATATTGTTAGAACCTAGAGGGCATATGAAACATAATGCAGCGCAACCATATATTTAACCCTTAGGGGGCCTTTTTAGGGCTAGCAGGCCTACTGCAATGATGAAGAAACAGGTCCTTTAAAACCAAACCACTAACCTAGTGTGGGGACCCAGAGATGATGCTGACAGAAAGAGCATTTTGAAGAAAGTCCCATTGTCAAGGACCACTACAGGCTGACTTAAGAGCAAAAATGTTTTGTAAAAGTAATGCTCTGCAAGCATTATGGGTTGTGTTTCCCCATGTACAGTGAATATAGTAGCATCTGCTCTCCTGCTGTGCCTGGAGAGACCCTTTCACTTTGAGGATTTCTGTTATACATAAAGCATTCACCAATTTCAAGTGTTTTAAAGGGAGAGCTACAAGAAATGACTCTGATTAGGTAACTGTAAACACTGTGACCAGTGCTCCAGTACCTCTGATCACGTTCATGCTCTTGTGCTTATAGCAATGTGAGCGCCATGCAGCACAAAGGTGAGAAACAAAAGAAATAGTTTGCCCACGCTCAAGTATATCAGCAATTGTGTAATAATCCATGCTACAGAGGCAGTCTGCAAAGTGTGACAAAAACAGCCTCAAGGCGGTACAAACATAATGACCAAGTGATTTTTGAAAGGCAAGACCACGAACGAGTTAAAGTGGTGGGCGTGGTTAAAAGTCCACAATACTTAGATCGACCTAAAAAGGACAGGAAAACAACAAAGGGAGTAATCTAGGAATGAAAACGAACCTGCAGAAAATATTAAATAGAAACAAGACGTGTGGAAGCGGACGAAAAACGGTCGAGGAAGAACCAAGGCTTTGTAGCGTTTGTATTCACCGACCCTGCATTGATGGAGCAGCGACAGCAAAGCAAACTTAAAAAACATTCAGGTGCCTTTATGTATTTTTATTACAATTTAAAATATGCGTATGTACACGCACGACACGCCAATTAATGTAAATCACTTTTATAAAAACAACCACATTACACAACGGACACGCCCGACACACCACGAGGCCCATAAGCACCCGACAAACTCCAGCAACCCACCATATGAGTCAGAACACAGGTTTTCAAATCGATGTTCCGCCTGCAAGCTCCAGTCCCTCTAAACGACTACTGACTATTTGCGTAAGGAGAGGACTTATCTTCTACTTACAAGATCTATCCGTAAACTAAGTTCAACATCCCTTTTTGGTATATATTCTTTTTTGCTTCCGGGCGACGATTGGAAATAATAACGTTACTACTTCCGGGGCACATTACAGCTAATCCAATGGCTGAACGCATTCTGAGTATCGTCAAGGAGGGAGGGGTTTTGATGTGTAAAGAGACCAAAGATTGGAGCATTTTGGGCACATCAGTCAATCCTAGGGCACGTTTCTGAAAGTTCTCAATTGACAGAGGTGTTAGGGTACGCTGGACGGCGTTGAACGGTGTCCAGTCCGCCTTACGTTTTTTTATTTGGTGAGCTCTTTGGAGTTTGAAGTGCTTGCTATTGATCTAAGAGTGTGATCAGCAGCGATCGCTACCATACGTGACAAAAGTCCCCATTCAGGTGGAAGGCTGATGATTTCTTAATTGCAAATAATAGTCTTATTTTATGTGTCTTCTTGTTCAAGGTCTCCTCTGCTTCGGTGCAAGTCAATGGAGAAAATCCGCCACCACCGATTTTTTTTCAAAATCTGTCTCTTACCACGTTCACAATACTGGCATGTATCCCTGTGTAAGATCCATTCTTTTTCGCACTTTCTTTTAATCCTTTCCTGATCTACAGCACCTGGAAAGTGTCCTTTCCACCGTT
This sequence comes from Pleurodeles waltl, assembly GCF_031143425.1. Classification (NCBI taxonomy): domain Eukaryota; kingdom Metazoa; phylum Chordata; class Amphibia; order Caudata; family Salamandridae; genus Pleurodeles; species Pleurodeles waltl. Next base: position 373,042,172 of record NC_090450.1, on the reverse strand, counting down.
TTTACATGTGACCTTCAAACCTGGCCAGTCCTTACAGTTAGCAACATGTACAGTATTGCCACACTGACAACATTTCCCTTTAAATGATTTTAAACTGGGCTTAACACCGATATGTGCTTTTCACATACAGGTGAACAATTTTCTTCAACACTTTTCACAGTGCACCCATAACCTGTCTCACTCTTGTGTCCTGCAACATCTTTACGTAAAACAACCACACATGCCTTAAAATGTTCATGATTCTTGGTGGTGGTGAGAATCTCCTGACGCAAGGGTTTGTCATTCTGCCCCATGCTTTCCCAAACTTTATCAAACGCACACCCCAGCATCAGTTGGACTCAGTCGCTCTCTCAAGAGACACTATAAAATTGCAAGTAGATGCTAGTTTGCATAACTATGTGATGTACTATTAAGACGGTCTCACCTGGGTGCTGCATTTTCCTTCCAAAATGATACCTTTCAAGAACTGTACTGACCTTGGGAAGGCAATACAATTCTAATTTTTTAAAGACAAATCTCATATTCAAATTCGCAGCATCTTGATCTGAAAGTTCAGAAGATGTTCCAAAACCTCCTGTCTTTCCGAAACAAGACAATGCATTAAAGATTGTTTTTCTCTCCGCACTAAGATAAGTCCCACTTAAGCATAGTGGTTAAATAGTTTCTTCCACTTTTGCCACGGAATCAATGCCTCTCCTGGAGATGTTAGGAAACAGAGGTGCTGGAACTTTCTGCATGTTGTTGCCTAAGTGCTAATAAAACTAGTAATGCAATGTAGGAAAGTACCATCTTTCCTGGCATGTTACCCCCATATTTCACTGTAAATGTGTTGTTTTAGTCTATGTCTCACTCGGACCCTGCCAGGCAGGGCCCCAGTGCTCATAAGTATGTGCCCTGTATGTGTTCCCCGTGTGATGCCTAACTGTCTCACTGAGGCTCTGCTAACCAGAACCTCAGTGGTTATGCTCTCTCTGCTTTCCAAATTTGTCACTAACAGGCTAGTGACTAAATTTACCAATTCACATTGGCATACTGGTACACCCATATAATTCCCTAGTATATGGTACTGAGGTACCCAGGGTATTGTGGTTCCAGGAGATCCCTATGGGCTGCAGCATTTCTTTTGCCACCCATAGGGAGCTCTGACAATTCTTACAGAGGCCTGCCAGTGAATCCTGAGTGAAATAACATCCACGTTATTTCACAGCCATTTACCACTGCACTTAAGTAACTTATAAGTCACCTATATGTCTAACCTTCACCTGGTGAAGGTTGGGTGCAAAGTTACTTAGTGTGTGGGCACCCTGGCACTAGCCAAGGTGCCCCCACATCGTTCAGGGCAAATTCCCCGGACTTTGTGAGTGCAGGGACACCATTACACCCTTGCACTATACATAGGTCACTACCTACGTATAGCGTCACAATGGTAACTCCGAACATGGCCATGTAACATGTCTAAGATCATGGAATTGTCATTCTGGCATTGGGGGGACAATTCCATGATCCCCCGGGTCTCTAGCATAGCACCTGGGTACTGCCAAACTACCTTTCCCGGCTCTCCACTGCAGCTGCTGCCAACCCCTCAGACAGGTTTCTGCCCTCCTGGGGTCCAGGCAGCCCTGGCCCAGGAAGGCAGAACAAAGGATTTCCTCTGGGAGAGGGTGTTACACCCTCTCCCTTTGGAAATAGGTGTGAAGGCTGGGGAGGAGTAGTCTCCCCCAGCCTCTGGAAATGCTTTGATGGGCACAGATGGTGCCCATCTCTGCATAAGCCAGTCTACACCGGTTCAGGGATCCCCCAGCCCTGCTCTGGCACGAAACTGGACAAAGGAAAGGGGAGTGACCACTCCCCTGAGCTGCAACTCACAGGGGAGGTGCCCAGAGCTCCTCCAGTGTGTCCCAGACCTCTGCCATCTTGGATTTAAAGGTGCTGGGGGCACACTGGACTGCTCTGAGTGGCCAGTGCCAGCAGGTGACATCAGAGACTCCTTCTGATAGGCTCTTACCTGTCTTGGTAGCCAATCCTCCTTTGTTGGTAGCCAAACCTCCTTTTCTGGCTATTTAGGGTCTCAGCTTTGGGGAATTCTTCAGATAACGAATGCAAGAGCTCATCAGAGTTCCTCTGCATCTCCCTCTTCACCTTCTACCAAAGGATCGACTGCTGACTGCTCAGGACGCCTGCAAAACCGCAACAAAGTAGCAAGATGACTACTAGCAACCTTTTATCGCCTCATCCTGCCGGCTTTCTCAACTGTTTCCAGGTGGTGCATGCTCTGGGGGTAGCCTGCCTCCTCCCTGCACCAGGAGCTCTTAAGAAATCTCCCGTGGGTCGACGGAATCTTCCCCCTGCTAACGCAGGCACCAAAAGAGTGCAACACTGGTCCTCTGGGTCCCCTCTCATCCTGACGAGCGTGGTCCCTGGAACTCAGCAACTCTGTCCAAGTGACTCCCACAGTCCAGTGACTCTTCAGTCCAAGTTTGGTGGAGGTAAGTCCTTGCCTCCCCACGCTAGACTGCATTGCTGGGTACCGCATGATTTGCAGCTGCTCCGGCTCCTGTGCACTCTTCCAGGATTTCTTTCGTGCACAGCCAAGCCTGGGTCCCCAACACTCTATCCTACAGTGCACAACCTTCTGAGTTTTCCTCCGGCGTTGTGGGACTCCCTTTTGTGACTTCGCGTGGACTCCGGTTCACTTTCCTTCCAAGTGCCTGTTCAGGTACTTTTGCGTGTGCTGCCTGCTTCTGTGAGGGCTCCCTGAGTTGCTGGGCGCCCCCTCTGTCTCCTCCTCCAAGTGGCGACATCCTGGTCCCTCCTGGGTCACAGCAACACCCAAAAACCTCTACCGCGACCGTTGCAGCTAGCAAGGCTTGTTTGCGGTCTTTCTGCGTGGGAACACCTCTGCAAGCTTCATCGCGACATGGGACATCCATCCTCCAAAGGAGAAGTTCCTAGTCCTCTTCTTTCTTGCAGAACTCCAAGCTTCTTCCATCCTGTGGTAGCTTCCTTGCACCCTCAGCTGGCATTTCCTGGGCTGCTGCCCAGTCACGACACTGTAGCGACTATTGGACTTGGTCCCCTTGTCTTACAGGTACTCAGGTCCGGAAATCCACTGTTGTTGCATTGCTGGTGTTTGTTCTTCCTGCAGAATCCCCCTATCACGACTTCTGTGCTCTCTAGGGGTAGTAAGTGCACTTTACACCTACCTTTCAGAGTCTTGGGTGGGCTATTTTTCTTACAGTCCCAGCGACCCTCTACAAGCTCACATAGGTTTGAGGTCCATTTGTGGTTCGCATTCCACTTTTAGAGTATATGGTTTGTGTTGCCCCTATACCTATGTGCTCCTATTGCAATCTATTGTAATTCTACACTGTTTGCATTACTTTTCTTGCTTTTACTTACCTAAGTTTGGTCTGTGTACATATATCTTGTGTATATAACTTATCCTCATACCGAGGGTACTCACTGAGATACTTTTAGCATATTGTCATACAAATAAAGTACCTTTATTTTTAGTAACTCTGTGTATTGTGTTTTCTTATGATATTGTGCATATGACACCAGTGGTATAGCTTTACATGTCTCCTAGTTCAGCCTAAGCTGCTTTGCCATAGCTACCTTCTATCAGTCTAAGCTGCTAGAAACACCTCTTCTACATTAATAAGGGATAACTGGACCTGGCACAAGGTGTAAGTACCTCTGGCACCCACTACAAGCCAGGCCAGCCTCCTACATTGGTTGTGCAGCAGTGGGATAAGTACTTGTAACTACTTACCACTTTGTCATTGTGTACTTTTCATAAGAGAATAATATACAAAACAGTTCAGTGTATGTACACCTAACCAAAACGTTTTGCTTTTCTCCTCTTAAACTTTTTTACAAAGTTCTGAAAAGTTTCTCTAAACTTCTAAAAGTTCTGAAACGTTTTCTTCCTTCTCACTATTTCTAAACCCTTTGCTATCATGTCTGTAGAAGACTCTACTCTTAAAATGGTCAATACTACTTATGACAATTTGAATTACAAGAGCCTAAGGAGTCTCTACTTAGAAAAAGGTTTAGTGATAGGAAAGAACCCTACCAAATAATTTCTGTTTAACATGCTTATTGTAAATGATGAGTCCCAAGCAGGCACATCAAATGAGAGGTTAATAGAAGGTTCCCAATCTGACTCAGGGGATCTCCTTGAGGGAGGTAGGGAGGGTTCTGATCAGGATCTGCCCCCTAGCAGGACACCCAGTAATGTTGGTAGTAATGGAGGTTCCCATCACCGTAGGGAAGTCTTTATTCCTAGAGGCCAAGTTGCTAGGGTCCAGTCAGTTAGGGACAGACCCCCCTCTGTTGTTTCAAACTTGTCCTCTGTGTCCAAGCATTCCCAACCCACCCACCCTGAGGATAACTTGTTAGAAAGGGAACTCAAAAAGTTGAGGGTTGAAGAGACCAGACTGAAGCTTAAACAGCAACAGCTGGCCTTAGATAGGGAATCCCTAGACATTGAGAAGGAGAGGCAGAGGTTGGGGTTAGGACCCCATGGTGGCAGCAGCAGTATTCCTGATAGTAATCCTGTTAGAGAGCATGATTCCAGGAATCTGCAAAAGATAGTCCCCCCTTACAAGGAGGGGGATGACATCAACAAGTGGTTTGCTGCACTTGAGAGGGCCTGTATGGTACAGGGGGTCCCTCAAAGGCAGTGGGCTGCTATATTATGGCTATCTTTCACTGGAAAGGGTAGGGATGGGCTCCTTATTGTTAGAGAAAGTGATGCTAACAATTTTGCAGTTTTGAAGGATGCACTCTTGGATGGATTTGGCTTAACCACTGAACAATACAGTATTAAGTTCAGAGACACCAGAAAAGAGTCCTCACAAGACTGGACAGACCTTGTAGACTGTTCCGTGAAGGCCTTGGAGGGGTGGTTACATAGCAGTAGAGTATCTGACTATGAAAGCCTGTATAATCTTATTCTGAGAGAGCATATTCTGAATAACTGTGTGTCTGACTTCTTACACCAATATCTAGTGGACTCAGATCTGACCTGTCCCCAAGAATTGGGAAAGAAGGCAGAAAAATGGGTCAGAACAAGAGTGAACAGAAAGGTTCATACAGGGGGTGACAAGGATGGCAAGAAGAAGGATGGTAAGTCTTCTGACAAGGGTGGGGACAAAAGTAAAACTGAGTCTTCATCAAGCCCACAAAAATCCTCTGGTGGGGGTGGTGGGTCCAAATCCTCTTCCAATAATCAACATAAAAAGCCTTGGTGTTATTTGTGTAAAGTCAAAGGCCATTGGACAACTGATGCCAGTTGTCCAAATAAAAACACCAAACCTACCACAACCCCTGCTGCAAATTCTAGTGCCCCTAGTAATAGCAGCTGTGATGGGAGCAAACCTACAAATAGCCAATCCAAGGGAGTAGCTGGGCTCACTATTGGTAATGTACTTGGGGTTGGTCTTGTTAGGGAGACCACAGAGGCTGCGTTAGTCTCCGAAGGTGCCATTGATTTGGCCACCTTGTTTTCTTGTCCCCTTAATATGGAAAAGTACAAGCAACTTCCCCTAATAAATGGTGTTGAGGTTCAGGCCTACAGGGACACAGGTGCCAGTGTTACCATGGTGATAGAGAAACTGGTCCACCCTGAACAACACCTACTTGGTCAGCAGTACCAAGTGACAGACGCTCATAACAACACTCTTAGCTACCCCATGGCTGTTGTGAATCTGAACTGGGGGGGGGGCTACTGGTTCAAAGAAAGTTGTGGTTGCCTCAGATTTACCTGTAGACTGTCTACTAGGAAATTATTTAGAGACATCAGCTTAGGCAGTAGTGGAGTTGGAGGCTCATGCAGCAATGCTGGGCATTCTTGGGCATATTTTTGCTCTGACAAGGGCTCAGGCCAAAAAGCAAAAAGGACAGGGTAACTTGTATCCTGGAACAATGGACCAAGTGCTCCCTAAAGCTAGGGGTAGCAAGGGTAAATCCCTACCCACTATCCCTCCCTCTACAGGTGATTCTCCTTCTGAGGAAGAAGAATTTCCTCCCTGTGCAGAACCTTCACCAGATGAGCTGGCAGCAGACACTGCTGAGCTTTTGGGTGGAGGGGGGCCTGCCAGGGAAGAGCTGAGTGTGGCACAGCAAACCTGTCCCACATTAGAGGGTCTCAGACAGCAAGCTGTCAAGCAGCAAAATGGGGATGTCAGTGACTCACATAGAGTTTACTGGGAGGACAACCTCTTGTACACCGAGGCAAGGGACTCAAAACTTGGAGCAGCCAGGAGATTGGTCATTCCCCTGCAGTACAGAGAGTTCCTCCTAACTCTTCCACATGACATTCCTTTGGCTGGGCATTTGGGCCAGATCAAAACATGGGAAAGGCTTGTCCCCCTGTTTCACTGGCCTAGGATGTCAGAGGACACAAAATATTTTTGCAAGTCTTGTGTGACCTGCCAAGCCAGTGGCAAGACTGGTGGCACACCAAAGGCTCCCATTATTCCACTACCTGTGGTTGGGGTGCCCTTTGAAAGGGTAGGGGTTGACATAGTTAGCCTCCTTGACCCTCCTACTGCTTCAGGCAATAGGTTTATCTTGGTGGTTGTGGACAATGCCACAAGATATCCTGAAGAAATTCCTCCAAGGACCACTACAGCTCCTGCAGTGGCAAAGGCCCTCCTGGGAATATTTTCCAGGGTGGGTTTTCCTAAAGAGGTTGTATCAGACAGACAGGGGTAGCAACTTCATGTCTGCATACTTGAAAGCAATGTGGAAGGAATATAGTGTTACCTACAACTTCACCACTCCTTATCATCCATAGACTAATGGACTGGTAGAGAGGTTTAATAAAACTCTCAAAGGTATGATAATGGGACTCCCTGAAAAACTCAGGAAGAGATGGGATGTCCTGTTACCTTGCCTCCTTTTTGCTTACAGGGAGGTACCCCAGAAAGGAGTGGGCTTCAGCTCCTTTGAACTCCTCTTTGGACACCCTGTAAGAGGTCCACTAAGTCTTGTAAAGGAGGGTTGGGAACAACCTTTAAAAGTTCCCAAACAGGAGACAGTGGACTATGTACTTGGTCTAAGATCCAGAATGGCCGAGTACATGAAAAAGGCCAGTAAAAACCTTCAGGCCAGCCAGGAGCTCCAAAAGCAATGGCATGACCAGAAGGCTGTTCTGATCCAGTACCAACCAGGACAGAAGGTGTGGGTATTGGAGCCTGTGACCCCAAGAGCACTCCAGGATAAATGGAGTGGACCCCATCTAATTGTTGAAAAAAAGGGTGAGGTTACCTATCTGGTAGACCTGGGCACTGCCAGGCATCCCCTCAGGGTGATTCATGTCAACTGCCTAAAACCCTACTATGACAGGGCTGATCCCACCCTGCTCATGGCAACAGATGAGGGACAGGAAGAAGAGAGTGATCCTCTCCCTGATCTCTTTTCCACCACTGAAACTGATGCTTTAGTGGAGGGAGTAGTTTTGGCAGACTGTCTGACTGCAGAACAGAAAGACAACTGCATAAATCTCCTTGGACAGTTTTCTGACCTCGTTTCAATTGTGCCAGGTACCACATCCTGGTGTGAACACACAATTGATACTGTAGACAGCTTGCCTGTCAAAAGTAAGATCTATAGGCAACCTGACCATGTCAGAGACTGCATAAATCAAGAGGTGCTGAAAATGCTTGATCTAGGAGTGGTTGAACCTTCTGAAAGTCCATGGGTGAGTCCTGTGGTGCTTGTACCAAAGCCTCATTCAAAAGATGGAAAAAGGGAGATGAGGTTTTGTGTAGACTACAGAGGTCTCAATCAGGTAACAAAAACTGATGCTTACCCTATACCCAGGGCAGATGAGCTCATTGATACACTGGCATCTGCCAAGTATCTAAGCACCTTTGATTTGACTGCAGGGTATTGGCAGATCAAATTGGCTGAGGATGCTAAACCTAAAACTGCATTTTCAACTATAAGAGGGCACTACCAATTTACAGTGATGCCCTTTGGGTTGAAAAATGCAACTGCCACTTTTCAGAGTTTGGTGAACACAGTCCTGCAAGAGTTGGAGGCTTTTAGTGCAGCATATCTAGATGATATTGCTGTCTTTAGCTCCACCTGGGATGAGCACCTGGTCCACCTTTGGAAAGTTTTGGAGGCCCTGCAAAAGGCAGGCCTCACTATCAAGGCCTCAAAGTGCCAAATAGGGCAGGGAAAGGTGGTTTATCTGGGACACCTGGTAGATTGAGAACAGACTGTACCACTGCAGGGGAAAATCCAGACAATTATGGATTGGGTCCCCCCTACAACTCAGACCTAGGTGAGAGCCTTCCTAGGCCTCACTGGGTATTACAGGAGATTCATTAAAAACTATGGCTCCATAGCAGCCCCTCTTAATGATCTTACAAGTAAGAAGATGCCTAAAAAGGTATTATGGACAGCTAGCTATCAGAAAGCTTTTGAGGAGCTCAAACAGGCAATGTGCTCTGCACCTGTCCTGAAAAGCCCTTGTTACTCTAATAAATTCTATGTCCAAACTGATGCATCTGAATTAGGAGTAGGGGCAGTCCTATCACAACTTAATTCTGAGGGCCAGGATCAACCTGTTGCTTTTATTAGTAGGAGGTTGACCCCTAGAGAAAAGCGTTGGTCTGCCATAGAGAGGGAGGCCTTTGCTGTGGTCTGGGCTCTGAAGAAGTTGAGGCCATACCTATTTGGCACTCACTTCATTGTTCAGACAGACCACAAACCTCTACTTTGGCTAAAACAAATGAAAGGTGAAAATCCTAAATTGTTGAGGTGGTCCATATCCCTACAGGGAATGGACTATACAGTGGAACATAGACCTGGGAGTAGCCACTCCAATGCAGATGGACTCTCCAGATATTTCCACTTAGACAATGAAGACTCAACAGGTCATGGCTAGTCTTATTGTCCTTCGTTTGGGGGGGGGGGGGTTGTGTAGGAAAGTACCATCTTGCCTGGCGTTACCCCCATTTTTCACTGTATATATGTTGTTTTAGTTGTATGTGTCACTGGGACCCTGTTCACCAGGGCCCCAGTGCTCATAAGTGTGCCTGAATGTGTTACCTGTGTAGTGACTAACTGTCTCACTGAGGCTCTGCTAATCAGAACCTCAGTGGTTATGCTCTCTCATTTCTTTCCAAATTGTCACTAACAGGCTAGTGACCAATTTTACCAATTTACATTGGCTTACTGGAACACCCTTATAATTCCCTAGTATATGGTACTGAGGTACCCAGGGTATTGGGGTTCCAGGAGATCCCTATGGGCTGCAGCATTCTTTCCATCTTTGGAATGGGGTTTTGGTACAAGTACCACAGGAGAAGCCCATGGACTTTCAGAGTGCTCAACCACTCCTAGTTCTAACATTTTCTGCACCTCTTGCTTTATGCAGTCCCTGACATGGTCAGGCTGCCTATAGATCTTACTTTTGACAAGCAAGCTGTCTCCAGTATCTATAGTGTGCTCACACCAAGAAGTGGTACCTGGCACAGTAGAGAAGAGTTCAGAGAATTGATCTAGGAGATTTATGCAATGGTCTTTCTGCTCAGCAGTAAGACAATCAGCCAAAACTACTCCTTCCACAAGAGCATCTTGTTCTGTGGAAGAGAAGAGATCAGGTAGAGGATCACTGTCTTCTTCCTGTCCCTCATCAGTTGCCATGAGCAGGGTGAGATCAGCCCTGTCATAGTAGGGTTTCAGGCGGTTTACATGGAGCACCCTAAGGGGACTCCTTGCAGTGCCTAAGTCAACTAAATAGATGACTTCACCCTTTTTCTCAACAATTGTGTGGGGTCCCAGCAACCCTCTACAAGGTCACATAGGTTTGGGGTCCATTCGTGGTTCGCATTCCACTTTTGGAGTATATGGTTTGTGTTGCCCCTATCCCTATGTTTCCCCATTGCATCCTATTGTAACTATACATTGTTTGCACTGTTTTCTAAGACTATACTGCATATTTTTGCTATTGTGTATATATATCTTGTGTATATTTCCTATCCTCTCACTGAGGGTACACTCTAAGATACTTTGGCATATTGTCATAAAAATAAAGTACCTTTATTTTTAGTATAACTGTGTATTGTGTTTTCTTATGATATTGTGCATATGACACTAAGTGGTACTGTAGTAGCTTCACACGTCTCCTAGTTCAGCCTAAGCTGCTCTGCTAAGCTACCATTATCTATCAGCCTAAGCTGCTAGACACCCTATACACTAATAAGGGATAACTGGGCCTGGTGCAAGGTGCAAGTACCCCTTGGTACTCACTACAAGCCAGTCCAGCCTCCTACATTGGTTGTGCAGTGGTGGGATAAGTGCTTGAGACTACTTACCACTCTTGTCATTGTACTTTTCATAAGAGAAAAATATACAAAACAAGGTCAGTGTATATACACATAGCCAAAAAGTTTTGCATTTCCTCTTTTCACTCTTTTCTAAGTGCTGAAAAGTACCTCTAAACTTTCAAAAAGTTCTTAAAAGTTTAAAAAGTTTTTTTTCTGTCTTTCCAAAAAGTTCTGAAAACTTTTTTCTCTTTTTCTATCACTTTAACTCTCTCTAAAAATGTCTGGCACAGGCCAAAGTGTTGATCTGTCCAAACTTGCATATGACAACCTTAGCTGGAAAAGAGCAAGGAGTCTCTGTATAGAGAGAGGTTTGAGTGTAGGGAAGAATCCTTCCTTGGAACTGTTACTTAACATGCTTAGAGAACAGGATAAGGCCATAGGTGCCCCATCTGTTGAAAAAGTACCTAATAGTTCCCAATCTGATTCAGGGACTCCCCCAGGAAAAGATTCAGGAAAGAAACTTCCTAGCCTGCCCATTACTAGACAATCTAGCATAGATGGTAATGATGATGAGCCACACCAAATAAATAGTGTTGTCTCACATCATAGCAAAAGCATTTATTCTCACCATACTGGTAGTAATGTTTCTGTAAACCAAGCTGTTAGGGTGCCTTCTGTAAGGGACAGGTCTCCTTCTGTTCATTCCCATCATAGCTCTGTTTCTAGAAATGTCCCTCCCACCAACCCTGATGACAGAATGTTAGAGAGGGAACTCAATAAGTTGAGGGTGGAACAAACCAGACTGAAGCTTAAAAAGCAACAGCTGGATTTGGATAGACAGTCTTTTGAATTAGAGAAGGAAAGACAGAAGTTGGGTTTAGATACCCATGGTGGCAGCAGCAGTATTCCCCATAGTCATCCTGCAAAAGAGCATGATTCCAGGAATCTGCACAAGATAGTTCCCCCTTATAAGGAGGGGGATGACATTAACAAGTGGTTTGCTGCACTTGAGAGGGCCTGTGTTGTACAGGATGTCCCTCAAAGGCAGTGGGCTGCTATCCTATGGCTATCATTTAGTGGAAAAGGTAGGGATAGGCTCCTTACTGTGAAAGAAAATGATGCTAATAATTTCCAAGTTCTTAAGAATGCACTCCTGGATGGTTATGGCTTAACCACTGAACAGTACAGGATAAAGTTCAGAGAGACCAAAAAGGAGTCTTCACAAGACTGGGTTGATTTTATTGACCATTCAGTGAAGGCCTTGGAGGGGTGGTTACATGGCAGTAAAGGTACTGATTATGACAGCCTGTATAACTTGATCCTGAGAGAGCATATTCTTAATAATTGTGTGTCTGATTTGTTGCACCAGTACTTGGTGGACTCTGATCTGACCTCTCCCCAAGAATTGGGAAAGAAGGCAGCAAATGGGTCAGAACAAGAGTTAACAGAAAAGTTCATACAGGGGGTGACAAAGATGGCAACAAAAAGAAGGATGGTAAGTCTTCTGACAAGGGTGGGGACAAATCTAAAAATGAGTCTTCATCAGGCCCACAAAAACACTCTGGTGGGGGTGGTGGGTCCAAATCCTCCTTTAATCAGAACAAGGAAAAGAAACCATGGTGCTATTTATGTAAAATAAAAGGCCATTGGACAACAGATCCCAGTTGTCCAAAAAAAAGGCACCACAGCTCCTACCACTACCACTACTGCTACACCTAGTGTCCCTACTAATAGCAGTGGTGGTGGGAGCAAACCTACTAATAGCCAATCCAAGGGAGTAGCTGGCCTCACTTTTGGTAATTTAGTTGGGGTTGGTCTGATTAGGGAGACCACAGAGGCTACTTTAGTCTCTGAAGGGGCTATTGATTTAGCCACTTTGGTTGCTTGCCCCCATAACTTGGAGAAGTACAAGCAACTAACCCTAATAAATGGTGTTGAGGTCCAGGCCTACAGGGACACAGGTGCCAGTGTCACAATGGTGATTGAGAAACTAGTGCACCCTGAACAACACATACTTGGACACCAGTACCAAGTAACCGATGCTCACAACATAACACAAAGCCACCCCATGGCTGTTGTAAATCTCAACTGGGGGGGGGTAACTGGTCCAAAGAAAGTTGTGGTAGCTTCAGATTTACCTGTAGACTGTCTATTAGGGAATGATTTGGAGACATCAGCTTGGTCAGATGTGGAGTTGGAGGCCCATGCAGCAATGCTGGGCATTCCAGGGCATATTTTTGCTTTGACAAGGGCTCAGGCCAAAAAGCAAAAAGGACAGGGAAGCTTGGATCCTGGAACAATGGACCAAGTGCTCCCTAAAGCTAGGGCTAGTAGAAGCAAACCACTTCCTACTATCCCTCCCTCTACAGTGGATTCTACTTCTGAGGAAGAAGAATTCCCTCCCTGTGCAGAACCTACACCAGAGGAGCTGGAAGCAGACACTGCTGAGCTTTTGGGTGAAGGGGGGCCTGCCAGAGAGGAGCTGAGTGTGGCACAGCAAACCTGTCCCACATTAGAGGGTCTCAGACAGCAAGCTGTCAAACAGGCTAATGGGGATGTCAGTGACTCTCACGGAGTTTACTGGGAGGACAACCTCTTGTACACTGAGCATAGGGATCCTAAACCTGGAGCTGCCAGGAGATTAGTGATTCCTCAGGAGTACAGAAAGTTCCTCCTAACACTGGCACATGACATTCCCCTAGCTGGGCACCTGGGTCAAATGAAAACTTGGGACAGATTGGTTCCATTGTTTCATTGGCCTAGGATGTCTGAGGACACAAAGGAATTTTGTAAGTCCTGTGAAACCTGTCAAGCCAGTGGCAAGACAGGTGGCACTCCAAAGGCACCCCTTATCCCACTGCCTGTGGTTGGGGTTCCCTTTGAAAGGGTAGGGGTTGACATAGTTGGCCCCCTTGACCCTCCTACTGCTTCAGGCAATAGGTTTATCTTGGTGGTAGTGGACCATGCCACAAGATATCCTGAAGCTATTCCTTTAAGGACCACTACAGCTCCTGCAGTGGCAAAGGCCCTCCTGGGAATATTTTCCAGGGTGGGCTTCCCAAAGGAAGTAGTATCAGACAGGGGAAGCAATTTCATGTCTGCATACTTAAAGGCCATGTGGAAGGAGTGTGGTGTAACGTACAAGTTCACAACACCCTATCATCCACAAACAAATGGACTGGTGGAGAGATTTAATAAAACTCTCAAAGGCATGATTATGGGACTCCCTGAAAAACTCCGCAGGAGATGGGATATCCTGCTACCATGCCTCCCTTTTGCCTACAGGGAGGTACCCCAGAAAGGAGTGGGCTTCAGCCCCTTTGAACTTCTTTTTGGACACCCTGTTAGGGGTCCACTCACACTTGTAAAGGAGGGTTGGGAACAACCTTTAAAAGCTCCTAAGCAGGATATTGTGGATTATGTACTTGGCCTCAGATCAAGGATGGCTGAGTACATGAAAAAGGCCAGTAAAAACCTTCAGGCCAGCCAAGAGCTCCAGAAGCAATGGCATGATCAGAAGGCTGTTTTGGTTCAGTACCAACCAGGGCAGAAAGTGTGGGTCTTGGAGCCTGTGGCCCCAAGAGCACTCCAAGATAAATGGAGTGGACCCCACACAATTGTTGAAAAGAAGGGTGAAGTCACCTACTTGGTTGACTTAGGCACTGCCAGGAGTCCCCTTAGGGTGCTCCATGTCAACCGCCTGAAACCCTACTATGACAGGGCTGATCTCACCCTGCTCATGGCAACTGATGAGGGACAGGAAGAAGACAGTGATCCTCTACCTGATCTCTTCTCTTCCACAGAACAAGATGCTCTTGTGGAAGGTGTAGTTTTGGCTGATTGTCTTACTGCTGAGCAGAAAGATAATTGCATAAATCTCCTAGGACAATTTTCAGAACTCTTCTCTACTGTGCCAGGCACCACTTCTTGGTGTGAGCACACTATAGATACTGGAGACAGTTTACCTGTCAAAAGTAAGATCTATAGGCAGCCTGACCATGTCAGGGACTGCATAAAGCAAGAAGTTCAGAAAATGTTGGAACCAGGAGTGGTTGAGCACTCTAACAGTCCATGGGCTTCTCCTGTGGTACTGGTACCAAAACCCAATTCTAAAGATGGAAAGAAAGAAATGCGGTTTTGTGTAGATTATAGAGGTCTCAACTTGGTAACCAAAACTGATGCTCACCCTATACCCAGGGCAGATGAGCTCATAGATACACTGGCATCTGCCAAGTATCTAAGCACTTTTGATTTGACTGCAGGGTATTGGCAGATCAAATTATCAGAAGATCCTAAACCTAAGACTGCATTTTCTACCATTGGAGGACATTACCAGTTTACTGTAATGCCTTTTGGTTTGAAAAATGCACCTGCCACTTTTCAAAGGTTGGTGAACACAGTCCTGCAAGGGCTGGAAGCTTTCAGTGCAGCATATTTGGACGATATAGCTGTCTTTAGCTCCAGCTGGGATGATCACCTGGTCCACCTATGGAAAGTTTTGGAGGCCCTGCAAAAGGCAGGCCTCACTATCAAGGCTTCAAAGTGCCAGATAGGACAGGGTAAGGTGGTTTATCTAGGACACCTTGTTGGTGGGGAACAGATTGCACCACTTCAGGGGAAAATCCAAACTATTATTGATTGGGTTCCCCCTACCACTCAGACTCAGGTGAGACCCTTCCTAGGCCTCACTGGGTATTACAGGAGGTTCATTAAGAACTATGGCTCCATTGCAGCCCCTCTTAATGACCTCACATCCAAGAAAATGCCTAAAAAGGTATTATGGACAGCAAACTGTCAGAAAGCTTTTGAGGAGCTGAAGCAGGCCATGTGCTCTGCACCTGTCCTGAAAAGCCCTTGTTACTCTAAAAAATTCTATGTCCAAACTGATGCATCTGAATTAGGAGTAGGGGCAGTCCTATCACAACTTAATTCTGAGGGCCAGGATCAACCTGTTGCTTTTATTAGTAGGAGGTTGACCCCTAGAGAAAAGCGTTGGTCTGCCATTGAGAGGGAGGCCTTTGCTGTGGTCTGGGCTCTGAAGAAGTTGAGGCCATACCTGTTTGGCACTCACTTCATTGTTCAGACAGACCACAAACCTCTACTTTGGCTAAAACAAATGAAAGGTGAAAATCCTAAATTGTTGAGGTGGTCCATATCCCTACAGGGAATGGACTATACAGTGGAACATAGACCTGGGAGTACCCACTCCAATGCAGATGGACTCTCCAGATATTTCCACTTAGACAATGAAGACTCATCAGGTCATGGCTAGTCTTATTGTCCTTCGTTTGGGGGTGGGTTGTGTAGGAAAGTACCATCTTGCCTGGCATGTTACCCCCATTTTTTCACTGTATATATGTTGTTTTAGTTGTATGTGTCACTGGGACCCTGGTAACCCAGGGCCCCAGTGCTCATAAGTGTGCCTGAATGTGTTACCTGTGTAGTGACTAACTGTCTCACTGAGGCTCTGCTAATCAGAACCTCAGTGGTTATGCTCTCTCATTTCTTTCCAAATTGTCACTGACAGGCTAGTGACCATTTTTACCAATTTACATTGGCTTACTGGAACACCCTTATAATTCCCTAGTATATGGTACTGAGGTACCCAGGGTATTGGGGTTCCAGGAGATCCCTATGGGCTGCAGCATTTCTTTTGCCACCCATAGGGAGCTCTGACAATTCTTACACAGGCCTGCCACTGCAGCCTGAGTGAAATAACGTCCACGTTATTTCACAGCCATTTTACACTGCACTTAAGTAACTTATAAGTCACCTATATGTCTAACCTTTACCTGGTAAAGGTTAGGTGCAAAGTTACTTAGTGTGAGGGCACCCTGGCACTAGCCAAGGTGCCCCCACATTGTTCAGAGCCAATTCCCTGAACTTTGTGAGTGCGGGGACACCATTACACGCGTGCACTACATATAGGTCACTACCTATATGTAGCTTCACCATGGTAACTCCGAATATGGCCATGTAACATGTCTATGATCATGGAATTGCCCCCTCTATACCATCCTGGCATAGTTGGCACAATCCCATGATCCCAGTGGTCTGTAGCACAGACCCTGGTACTGCCAAACTGCCCTTCCTGGGGCTTCACTGCAGCTGCTGCTGCTGCCAACCCCTCAGACAGGCAGCTGCCCTCCTGGGGTCCAGCCAGGCCTGGCCCAGGATGGCAGAACAAAGAACTTCCTCTGAGAGAGGGTGTGACACCCTCTCCCTTTGGAAAATGGTGTGAAGGCAGGGGAGGAGTAGCCTCCCCCAGCCTCTGGAAATGCTTTCTTGGGCACAGATGTGCCCAATTCTGCATAAGCCAGTCTACACCGGTGCAGGGACCCCTTAGCCCCTGCTCTGGCGCGAAACTGGACAAAGGAAAGGGGAGTGACCACTCCCCTGACCTGCACCTCCCCTGGGAGGTGTCCAGAGCTCCTCCAGTGTGCTCCAGACCTCTGCCATCTTGGAAACAGAGGTGCTGCTGGCACACTGGACTGCTCTGAGTGGCCAGTGCCACCAGGTGACGTCAGAGACTCCTGCTGATAGGCTCCTTCAGGTGTTAGTAGCCTATCCTCTCTCCTAGGTAGCCAAACCCTCTTTTCTGGCTATTTAGGGTCTCTGTCTCTGGGGAAACTTTAGATAACGAATGCAAGAGCTCATCCGAGTTCCTCTGCATCTCTCTCTTCACCTTCTGATAAGGAATCGACTGCTGACCGCGCTGGAAGCCTGCAAACCTGCAACATAGTAGCAAAGATGACTACTGCAACTCTGTAACGCTGATCCTGCCGCCTTCTCGACTGTTTTCCTGCTTGTGCATGCTGTGGGGGTAGCCTGCCTCGTCTCTGCACCAGAAGCTCCGAAGAAATCTCCCGTGGGTCGACGGAATCTTCCCCCTGCAACCGCAGGCACCAAAAAGCTGCATTACCGGTCCCTTGGGTCTCCTCTCAGCACGACGAGCGAGGTCCCTCGAATCCAGCGACTCTGTCCAAGTGACCCCCACAGTCCAGTGACTCTTCAGCCCAAGTTTGGTGGAGGTAAGTCCTTGCCTCACCTCGCTGGGCTGCATTGCTGGGAACCGCGACTTTGCAGCTACTCCGGCCCCTGTGCACTTCCGGCGGAAATCCTTCGTGCACAGCCAAGCCTGGGTCCACGGCACTCTAACCTGCATTGCACGACTTTCTAAGTTGGTCTCCGGCGACTCCTTTGTGCAACTTCGGCGAGCACCGTTTCACGCATCCTCGTAGTGCCTGTTTCTGGCACTTCTCCGGGTGCTACCTGCTTCAGTGAGGGCTCTTTGTCTTGCTCGACGTCCCCTCTCTCTTCAGGTCCAATTTGCGACCTCCTGGTCCCTCCTGGGCCCCGGCAGCGTCCAAAAACGCCAAACGCACGATTTGCGACTAGCAAGGCTTGTTGGCGTCCTTCCGGCGGGAAAACACTTCTGCACGACTCTCCAAGGCGAGAGGGATCCGTCCACCAAAGGGGAAGTCTCTAGCCCTTTTCGTTCCTGCAGAAACCTCAGCTTCTTCTGTCCAGTCGAAGCTTCTTTGCACCCGCAGCTGGCATTTCCTGGGCATCTGCCCATCTCCGACTTGCTTGTGACTTTTGGACTTGGTCCCCTTGTTCCACAGGTACCCTAGATTGGAAATCCACAGTTGTTGCATTGCTGGTTTGTGTCTTTCCTGCATTATTCCTCTAACACGACTACTTTGTCCTTAGGGGAACTTTAGTGCACTTTGCACTCACTTTTCAGGGTCTTGGGGAGGGTTATTTTTCTAACTCTCACTATTTTCTAATAGTCCCAGCGACCCTCTACAAGGTCACATAGGTTTGGGGTCCATTCGTGGTTCGCATTCCACTTTTGGAGTATATGGTTTGTGTTGCCCCTATCCCTATGTTTCCCCATTGCATCCTATTGTAACTATACATTGTTTGCACTGTTTTCTAAGACAAAAATGCATATTTTTGCTATTGTGTATATATATCTTGTGTATATTTCCTATCCTCTCACTAAGGGTACACTCTAAGATACTTTGGCATATTGTCATAAAAATAAAGTACCTTTATTTTTAGTATAACTGTGTATTGTGTTTTCTTATGATATTGTGCATATGACACTAAGTGGTACTGTAGTAGCTTCACACGTCTCCAAGTTCAGCCTAAGCTGCTCTGCTAAGCTACCATTATCTATCAGCCTAAGCTGCTAGACACCCTATACACTAATAAGGGATAACTGGGCCTGGTGCAAGGTGCAAGTACCCCTTGGTACTCACTACAAGCCAGTCCAGCCTCCTACATGAGTGCAAAGTGCACTAAAGTTCCCCAAAAGACAAAGAAGTCGTGATAGAGGAATAATGCAGGAAAGACACAAACCAACAATGCAACAACTGTGGATTTCCAATCTAGGGTACCTGTGGAACAAGGGGACCAAGTCCAAAAGTCACAAGCAAGTCGGAGATGGGCATATGCCCAGGAAATGCCAGCTGTGGGTGCAAAGAAGCTTCTACTGGACAGGAGAAGCTGAGGTTTCTGCAGGAACGAAAAGGGCTAGAGACTTCCCCTTTGGTGGACGGATCCCTCTCGCCGTGGAGAGTCGTGCAGAAGTGTTTTCCTGCCGAAGGAACGCCAACAAGCCTTGCTAGCTGCAAATCGTGCGGTTAGCGTTTTTGGACGCTGCTGTGGCCCAGGAGGGACCAGGAGGTCGCAAATTGGACCAGGAGATAGAGGGGACGTCGAGCAAGACAAGGAGCCCTCTCAGCAGCAGGTAGCACCCGGAGAAGTGCCAGAAACAGGCACTACGAGGATGCGTGAAACGGTGCTCACCCGAAGTTACACAAAGGAGTCCCACGTCGCCGGAGACCAACTTAGAAAGTCGTGCAATGCAGGTTAGAGTGCCGTGGACCCAGGCTTGGCTGTGCACGAAGGATTTCCGCCGGAAGTGCACAGGGGCCGGAGTAGCTGCAAAAGTCGCGGTTCCCAGCAATGCAGTCTAGCAAGGTGAGGCAAGGACTTACCTCCACCAAACTTGGACTGAAGAGTCACTGGACTGTGGGAGTCACTTGGACAGAGTTGCTGGATTCGAGGGACCTCGCTCGTCGTGCTGAGAGGAGACCCAAGGGACCGGTAATGCAGCTTTTTGGTGCCTGCGGTTGCAGGGGGAAGATTCCGTCGACCCACGGGAGATTTCTTCGGAGCTTCTAGTGCAGAGAGGAGGCAGACTACCCCCACAGCATGCACCACCAGGAAAACAGTCAAGAAGGCGGCAGGATCAGCGTTACAGAGTTGCAGTAGTCGTCTTTGCTACTTTGTTGCAGTGTTGCAGGCTTCCAGTGCGGTCAGCAGTCGATTCCTTGGCAGAAGGTGAAGAGAGAGATGCAGAGGAACTCGGATGAGCTCTTACATTCGTTATCTAAAGTTTCCCCAGAGACAGAGACCCTAAATAGCCAGAAAAGAGGGTTTGGCTACTTAGGAGAGAGGATAGGCTACTAACACCTGAAGGAGCCTATCAGAAGGAGTCTCTGACGTCACCTGGTGGCACTGGCCACTCAGAGCAGTCCAGTGTGCCAGCAGCACCTCTGTTTCCAAGATGGCAGAGGTCTGGAGCACACTGGAGGAGCTCTGGACACCTCCCAGGGGAGGTGCAGGTCAGGGGAGTGGTCGCTCCCCTTTCCTTTGTCCAGTTTCGCGCCAGAGCAGGGCTAAGGGGTCCCTGAACCGGTGTAGACTGGCTTATGCAGAATTGGACACATCTGTGCCCAAGAAAGCATTTCCAGAGGCTGGGGGAGGCTACTCCTCCCCTGCCTTCACACCATTTTCCAAAGGGAGAGGGTGTAACACCCTCTCTCAGAGGAAGTCCTTTGTTCTGCCATCCTGGGACAAGCCTGGCTTGACCTCAGGGGGGCAGAAACCTGTCTGAGGGGTTGTCACCAGCAGCAGCTGCAGTGAAACCCCAGGAAAGGCAGTTTGGCAGTACCAGGGTCTGTGCTACAGACCACTGGGATCATGGAATTGTGCCAACAATGCCAGGATGGCATAGAGGGGGCAATTCCATGATCTTAGACATGTTACATGGCCATATTCAGAGTTACCATTGTGAAGCTACATATAGGTAGTGACCTATATGTAGTGCACGCGTGTAAAGGTGTCCCCGCACTCACAAAGTCCGGGAAATTGGCCCTGAACAATGTGGGGGCACCTTGGCTAGTGCCAGGGTGCCCTCACACTAAGTAACTTTGCACCTAACCTTTACCAGGTAAAGGTTAGACATCTTGCCTGGCATGTTACCCCCATATTTCACTGCATATATGTTGTTTTAGTCTATGTGTCACTGGGACCCTGCCAGGCAGGGCCCCAGTGTTCATAAGTATGTGCCCTGTATGTGTTCCCTGTGTGATGCCTAACTGTCTCACTGAGGCTGTGCTAACCAGAACCTCAGTGGTTATGCTCTCTCTGCTTTCCAAATTTGTCACTAACAGGCTAGTGACTAAAATTAACAATTCACATTGGCATACTGGTACACCCATATAATTCCCTGGTAAATGGTACTGAGGTACCCAGGGTATTGGGGTTACAGGATATCCCTATGGGCTGCAGCATTTCTTTTGCCACCCATAGGGAGCTCTGACAATTCTTACACAGGCCTGCCAGTGCAGCCTGAGTGAAATATTGTCCACGTTATTTCACAGCCATTTACCACTGCACATAAGTAACTTATAAATCACCTATATGTCTAACCTTCACTTAATGAAGGTTGGGTGTAAAGTTACTTAGTGTATGGGCACCCTGGCACTAGCCAAGGTGCCCCCACATCGTTCAGGTCAAATTCCTTGGACTTTGTGATTGCGGGGACACCATTACACGCGTGCACTACACATAGGTCACTACTGATGTGTAGCGTCACAATGGTAACTCCGAACATGGCCATGTAACATGTCTAAGATCATGGAATTGTCACCCCAATAGCATTCTGGTAATGGGGGGATAATTGCATGATCCCCCGGGTCTCTAGCACAGTACCCGGGTACTGCCAAACTGCCTTTCCGGGGTCTCCACTGCAGCTGCTGCTGCTGCCAACCCCTCAGACAGGTTTCTGCCTTCCTGGGGTCCAGGCATCCCTGGCCCAGGAAGGCAGAACAACGTATTTCCTCTGAGAGAGGGTGTCACACCCTCTCCCTTTGGAAATAGGTGTGAAGGGCTGGGGAGGAGTAGCCTCCCCTAGCCTCTGGAAATGCTTTGATGGGCACAGATGGTGCCCATCTCTGCATAAGCCAGTCTACACCGGTTCAGGGATCCCCCAGCCCTGCTCTGGCGCGAAACTGGACAAAGGAAAGGGGATTGACCACTCCCCTGACCTGCACCTCCCAGGGGAGGTGCCCAGAGCTCCTCCAGTGTGTCCCAGACCTCTGCCATCTTGGAAGCAGAGGTGTTGGGGGCACACTGGACTGCTCTGAGTGGCCAGTGCCAGCAGATGACATCAGAGGCTCCTTCTGATAGGCTCTTACCTCTCTTGGTAGCCAATCCTCCTAACCTGGTTGCCAAACCTCCTTTTCTGGCTATTTAGGGTCTATGCTTTGGGGAATTCTTCAGATAATGAACGCAAGAGCTCACCAGTGTTCCTCTGCATCTCCCTCTTCACCTTCTACCAAAGTTTCGACCTCTGACTGCTCAGGACGCCTGCAAAAACACAACAAAGTAGCAAGACGACTACCAGCAACATTGTAGTGCCTAATCCTGCCGGCTTTCTTGACTGTTTCCTGGTGGTGCATGCTCTGGGGGTAGCCTGCCTTCACCCTGCACCAGAAGCTCCGAAGAAATCTCCCGTGGGTCGACGGAGTCTTCCCCCTGCTAACGCAGACACCAAAAAACTGCAACACTGGTCCTTTAGGTCCCCTCTCATCCTGACAAGCGTGGTCCCTGGAACTCAGCAACTCTGTCCAAATGACTCCCACAGTGCAGTGACTCTTCAGTCCAAGTTTGGTGGAGGTAAGTCCTTGCCTCCCCACGCTAGATTGCATTGCTGGGTACCGCGTAATTTGCAGCTGCTCCGGCTCCTGTGCACTCTCCCAGGATTTCCTTCGTGCACAGCCAAGCCTGGGTCCCCGGCACTCCTTCCTGCAGTGCACAACCTTCTGAGTTGTCCTCCGGCATCGTGGTACTCCCTTTTGTGACTTTGCATGGACTCCGGTTCACTTCTCTTCTAAGTGCCTGTTGAGATACTTTTGCGGGTGCTGCCTGCTTCTGTGAGGGCTCCCAGAGTTGCTGGGCGCCCCCTCTGTATCCTCCTCCAAGTGGCAACATCCTGGTCCCTCATGGGTCACAGCAGCACCCAAAAACCCTAACCGCGACCCTTGCAGCTAGCAAGGCTTGTTTGCGGTCTTTCTGCATGGGAAGACCTCTGCAAGCTTCTTCATGACGTGGGACATCCATCCTCCAAAGGGGAAGTTCCTAGTCCTCTTCGCTCTTGCAAAACACGAATGCCCATATTTATACTTTTTGACGCAAAACTGCGCCGGCGCAGTTTTGCGTCCAAAAAATTACCGCCGGCTAACGCCATTTCGTTGCGCCATGTGGGCGTCATATTTATACTTTGATGCACGCCGGCGCAATCAACAGGTGGGAGTCATTATTTTTGACGCACACCGCAGCTTCAAGTCGTAAAGGAAACCTACGTTAATGCGGCGGAAATGACTGTGGGTCGATTTACGACACCGCAACCCGGATATGCGCCGTTTTTTGACGCAATAGTGTAAAAAAAAATGCGAACACTGCCAGTTCACCAGAGGAGAGCCAAAATGGATCCCAGATGCCACTACAGACCCCAGGAAGATGACAGCAGACCAGGAACCAGCCAGGACGCTCCATACAAGAACCAGGACACTTATAGAAAGAAAAGAAAGTGTCGCTTCAGTGCAGAGGAGCAGGAAATCCTGGTTAAAGAGGTGACGGAACACCAGCACCAACTGTTTATCACCTCAAAGTTGCCAATCAGTAGGAGAGAGGCTATATGGCAACAAATTGTTGACAAGATTAACAGTGTGGCTGAAGTACGCCGAACAGTCATCGGGTGCAAGAAACGCTGGCATGACTGCAAACGCAGGACCAAGGAAAAGATGGCCAGGAACAGGAAGGCAGCACTGCAGACTGGAGGGGGGAGTCCAGCACACCAGGAGGCCCTGGACCACATGGAGGAGATGGTCGCAGCCGTCATCCCTGAGGAGATCGTCACAGGGATTCAAGGACAGGACATCGCAGACTACCACGAGACAACGCACATGCAGGGTAAGTCGCTTGGGGAATTGAAATGCACTAATGTTAACTTTTAAGCATGGGGGGGGAAATACCTACTACACATTGCATGTAAGTCATCATATACCTGGAGTGGCATGGGTAAAGGGGCACAGCAGGGGGGCATGGCCTGCACAAACATAAGCTGGGGCACACCATTACACTACACCAACAACAGTCCCATGGAGGCATACTGTCATGCCAACGATGGAGCAAAGGGAAAGCGTCGACAGGAGGGAAGGCCACTACGTCAAACTTACATCCTGGCACTCGTCAGCCAACATATCTCCTACATTAACTAGGGCCCTATTAGCAATCCTCTAGCCAAACCGACAACTGCAATGTAACTGCAACAACAGTTGCCACTACCACCTCTGATCTGTGTGCAGCTCAAGTAGCCAATGGCAGTAACCTCCCCATGGAACATACATACCTAAATTAGGGGGTGAGGATGACATCTGCAACAATCTCCTGAAACAAGACAGAGGTCCCAGTACACTCAATGTCAATGCCCATAGGTGTCACAAACATCAGCCAATGTAAACAACAATTGGAGTGACACAGCACTAAGGACACACCGATGCTGCATATGTCAGGGTCCATCTTGTGCCTGGCTAACAAGGCAACATCACAAATATCATACTGCTCAGACAACAGCATTGAGGAGGGGACACATGCAACTGGTCACTGAAATACACGTGCACAGTCAGAGAACAAAATAAGTCACTGATAAGACTATCAGGCAATCCAATGTAACACACATTACCCAACATCAGCAGGACACATCAACAATGTCAACATCCATATAACATTGCCATGCATAGGATATGCTACATGTCAAGTACAATTAAGTCAATGTGAACGATCAGGGATTGGGGCAGGTCCTGATAGTTAAGTGTGCTGCCAGGGCCATCAGAACACCCACAGCCAGTGAAAGGTCTCACCATGAGAATGGATGTACACGGAGGGTCGAGTAGGGCAAAAAGGTGGCTATTCCCTATTTGGCATAAACCAACACCTAGAGGCAATGAGGCTGACAAGTCTGATAACTCAATAACATACATGTGACACACAGGTGGGCCATAGGCCTGAAACAATGCCCATCTGAAGGACTGCAGATATTAATACAAAATAAGATCACAAAGTGAATTCATCAAAAGGCAGGCACGTCACGTAAAAATTGTCACAACACAGACACACTAATTGTACCCTGTTTCATTGCAGAGGAAGATGGATCCCTGATGACATGGATGACTAGCCCATAAACATTCCCCAGGGGACCATCCAAAAGGTCCTTGAAACTCTCCAGACCCCACCTTCAGTCACAAGGAGGAGCACAGAACAAGCAGCCATCGCAGAGGATCCACCCACCACCCCAATTGTAAGACCTGCCAGCTCCAATACAGCTGAGGACTCAGACGACACTGGAACCAGCTTTGAGAGAATTGTAGTTGGAGTACAACGGGAGCTGGCCAAGGAGGTGCGGGTGGGGATGCAAACTATGGCAGCCAGCCTTGAGGGGGTGCGCTCGTGCATGATGTCATCTGCAGATCAGGCAGCAGCTATGCAAGCCCTAACATCCATACTGCAAGTACTACAAGAAACTGTGAAGGAATTCACCACTGCAGTAAGGGAGTTGCCACAACACCTCGCACCCCAAACCTTCCATTGCATGCACGAATGCAATCATGACTCCCTCAGGGCCGACCTGGCTGCCTACCATCGTGATGTGGCTGCTATTCTCAGGAACCAGCAGATCCTCCTTGCTGCAGTACTGCCCTTAAGACCTTCACAGGGAGCAGCGACCGGGATGTCTGACTCCACATCTTCTAACACTGAGGTGTGTGTTGCCCCTTCACAACCAATAACAACAAGGACGAAGCAGGCAACACACACATTAGAAGAAGAAGACATGGAACAGATCACATTCACACGGAAGAGTACCCGGAAGCACTAGTTCCTGCACCATGGCCTACTTTGACCAAGGTCCAACATTTTGTCAAATGCCAGTCTTACAACTACTCTACTCAATGACTGTTCTGCAAACCACTGTATATCTTGTCAGCATGCCCAGTTAATGTCTCTCTCCTACTAATCGGCAAATCCTGTCCTTCTGCACTGTCAGTAACATCACCCCAGCATGTCAGTAGCATTACCTACACCCCTTCTGTAGGATCACAATGTAAGATTTCACTAGAACGGACTCAGCAAACATGGACAATGTACATATTGCACTACAGCACTTTTCAATAAATAGCACTTGCACAACAAATATGTCTCTGTGTAATTTGACACATCAACTGTGCAGTAGATAACACAAATGTGCCTGTGTTCCAATCATGTAGCTTGTCAATACAACTGTCCTGACATCATGTAGTCAGAACCATCTGCACAGTGGCCAGGATTGCATCATAGCTTGCCCATCCTGAGGAAAATAACTGATGAAGTGAGAAACCACACACCATCAAGCTGTGTTGGACAGAATAATGCTTCCTCAAGAGATATCAAAGTCAACTAATAGTGGCTGATAAATGTTGTCACCATGCAATACTAACACATAGAACTGTGCAGTCTAATCTAAGCAAACACTACAAAACGCAGCATGAATCAATCTTTCTGAGTTAACATCCAAATAGGTAATCATGCTGAATATTGACACAAATGATCTATGTCAGTTATGAAGACAAGAAGACAAGAGTGTTAACAAGACCTCATCTTAGAAGGTGTCCCTGAACATCACACTGCAGTCAGACCTAAAACTGTCCCCACAATACCAAGTTTGGAAACACACTTTGTGACGTAGAAAAAATACTCATCGACAAAAATCCTTTGTGATCCATGTCAACTCCGATTGGTGGTTCAAACAAATGGTGGATTCTTACCAAGGTAGCACTGGGGTAGCTGCCATTTTACACCTCAGTTTGTATTTGTTTGTAGCATAGGACACAAATGTCATAGAACAACAATCATCTACACTGATGCCAAGGCCATGATCAAGTAGCAGTTAACACATAATGTAAAGGGTAATCTAACCTGACTACTCATTACCCACAACTGTCCCTAACTAACCTAAGCTAAACTTACTCATCACATATAATGAATCGTTCTAAACATCAACCCCCCACCCACCATTATGAGACAGGACACATGGAGGACAACACATACTAACCTACACACATACAATACTATCCTAAACAATCATATATGTTTTTGTTATATTATTTCCATATTTGTTACATTTTTGTGTTATTTTTTTATTTTTTTGGAAACACACAGGAACCCCAACATTGCCACCCACCCACGCACTTAATAAGGAAAAGAAGAAAGAATCAGGACCCCCCACCCCCCTCCCTAACACTAACTAAACTAACAACCTATACTAACCTAACACTAATCCCCCAAGCCCACTAATCATGAGAACAAGGAAAGAGGAGGGAGGGGAGGGAATTATGTCCATAGAAAAAATATATTCCTAGAGGTTGGCCCTCCGGAGGGTCCGCCTGATCGATTTGACCCGCTTCTTGATGTAGCTGAAATCCTGGCTAAGATTGTTCACCTTCTTTAGAACTCGGTCCATCTTATGTTCCAAAGCCAGGAATGCCGCTGGGTCGATTGTTGGTGCTGGTGCCATTTGTGTCCCGGCCGAGGTGCTCTGTGGCCGTGTGGAGCCTAGCCCACTGGACTGTCCTGCAGCTGTCACACTGCTGGGGCCTGGGTGTGCTGCAGATGTAGGGACAACTGTCCCCGCTGTGGGTGGGGCCACCTGGGGAGAACCGGTGGTTGTGGTGGTGGTGGCTGTAGTGGGCAACCTTGGGCCACCCTGTGGTGAAGCCCACCATGCTCCGGAGGCCCGATCGGACTGGTATGTACGGGCCATCCTTCGGAACCCCGACTGCACCTGCAGGATGTGTCTGTATCTCATGGCCCGCCTCTCAAATTCATGCTTCTGGGCGGGTGTCATGTTTGCAGCTGTGAAGACAAAGGGCAACTATTTACCATAGGAACTGCATTGTGTGAAATAGCACAAGTAGTCAATCTGACAATACATCTAGTGTACTTGGAACAGCTCATATCACCATACAGATCATTGAAAGTCTCAGAGGAAGTACATGGAAAGCCTGCCTACAAAGGTCATCTCACACATAGCACATCCAAAACCTACATGATGGGTAACAACTGGCAATAACTTGTCATCAAAGTACTGACAGCTGTCAGCTAACAATCATGCTGCACATCCTCCGCCTATTGCTTGGACTACATATGCCAGTGTATGTGATGATAATCACAAACCTCAAGGTCTGCGATTTGTAATAGGATTTGCTAGTACAGTACTCATGTGCCATACCTGAGTGTGTACACTAAGTTCAAAACAAACTTTCAAATAGTCACAAGTATGTGTAACATACTGGTAGCTTCAGTCCTAGGAACCTTATTCACAAACCCATGCCTGTGTTTGAGGGGGGGGGAAGAACTCCAAACTACATGCACACACAGGAGTGTATAGAAAGCTCAACATGTGTTTGCCTCTACACACACACCACCAGTAAGGGCTATCAACAAATTGGAGACAGCTAAACCTTGTCCTATCCAAGGCCCACACATGTCAGAATGTACTGACCTAGGTCAACATCACATACTTCCAGTGAGGCATAATTTTCAACAGACACAGAGTAGCAAGAACACCCATGATCATGAATAGCATGCACACCTAGGCCTTTGCACTCTAGTTCCACACACTTGTAGTACAACTTGTGGAAGTACATGCTCCCAGAAGGTTCAACCTACAGTGTACTCAGTACATCGGTGAATAGGGAAGCAGCAGTCTTCAGAAAAGCCATTTGCAGAAGCTATCTGGGAGAATGTGAGTCTGACATGCAGACTCAGTCAGAGACGAGTCCCAGTGCAACTCTTATTGTAACTAGTGTATTCCACATGACTCACCCCAGTTCTCATAGCGGGCCCTACAGGAATGGCCTACAAACCCAAGATCAGACAAATGAATAAGCATTGGTCAACTCAAAATTTTCTAAGAACTGAAATCCCACTAATGGAACAAGACTAACGATTGGGCAGCGCATCACACCTTGCAATGTGTTCAACACACAGGAGTCTATCAGACATCACCAGCAAACACAAAACTTAACATACATGTCAACACTCACTGTAGGTGTTGGGGACCTCGAAACGAGCCACCTCTCCCACTGTGTATGGTGCAGGTCCACCTGTAAAGCATGGAAGGAAGAATATGCTCAGAATCACTGCACTGACAAACAATTTCAATTACAAAAACAATGTGTAAGCTGACGTGAGTAATGAAACACTTTCAGACATGCTCATACTGCATGGAATATTTCATGGCCAACATTTACATAGGATGGGTCTCCTGCTACAGTTACAGACACTTCTACACACATGCAGTGGCCCTGACTGTCATGTGGTGGCAAACATGCACCTCCATTAGTGAGCTTCAACAATATTGGTGTGTATTCGTCTCATCATGTGGATCCAAGAGAGACATCCAAAGGCTGGTTACTTGAGGACTGCATGACCTGTCAAACAGCCTATGTGGTCATGACACATTTGTGATAGATAGGTACATGGTACAGAGGGGCAGGGACTTTGGCAATACCTCATGTTGTTAAAGTTTCATAAATTGATGTGTCCCAACAATGGTGATTTGCACCAAACATAGATGTTTGTACCCTAGTCCATACCTTTGGACTGCCATCCCTAATCGAATTTTGGCACAAGAAACAAAAAATACCTGTCTAAGATGTTAGCTGAGGGCACCTGACTCCTTTCCAAATATGGTTCATGTTCAGATCTGGCATGTATCAATAAAATATAAAGGAGCACGGTAATCCCTAACAGGCATAGCACTTCCGTGAACACTTTCCTTACACACTCACCAGACACATATGAGACATATGTCTGGGCCACATTGCTATCATCAATTGACGTGAAGGCAGCACTCATTTTCTGCATCATGTAGGGTTTCCAATGTCAGTCTAGCTATAGCGTCAACATATGTAGGTATGATGTTAGTACATCCATACTTCACTGGCAATTGTGACCTGTAGAGTCATGATTGCCTCATTATTGTTTCGCTTGTCTGACACAAAGGCAGCACTAAATTACATTCAGCAACAAGCAACCTGTAAGTGTGCAAAACATGAGCTGCCTGACTGCTAGCATTTGTCATCCTTCACATAGTGCATCAATTACCCTGTAAGTTTCCTCAGCATTACACACAGTCAGCAACCTATCTGGCAGATTGTGTACCAATCATCTCATGTCACTACCCAGCTTTTAATTGTGCACATTTACATGATCTGTACTCACCAACATGGCCACCAATCATGATTCCCAGGTGGTCCAGCAGATCTTGCTCCCTGGAGATCAGGTCAGCCCAGCGGTGCTTGATCTGGTGGTCATTGCGTTGGCTCCCATACAGACGCAACAAGTGATGGCGCACCTTCCCCCACTGGACTTTTCGGGCCTCAGTGTGATACCCCTGTGTCACCCTACCCCCAGCCTCGAGCATCAGTGGGAGGAAATGGCACACCAGCCATATGAACCCCCCCAATTCCTCCTCACCCATCCTGGAAAGACGTGGCCTACCCGACATTTATGCACAGAAAAGGTGAAAATGTAGTGGGAAAAAAAGAAGAAAGGGGAAAATGGGGAAAGTAAGAGTAAGGAAATACAAAGTAAACTAAACAAATAGAAGAGCCCAACTATCCCCTATATAACAGTACCCACAACAGACTCCCACAGACAATAAATACAACACTGGACTGGACAAATGTAAACAACACACACTCAGACAGTATTCTACAACAATATTTAAATGACAAAACAACAAGTAAGATAGCACTCTGGACACAAAAGCACAAAATCATAGGACAACACTCTGCACACAGCCACACAGTCTAGAATAATCACAGACTGCAAAGTGAAAGTACACCTACTGTACAGAATCTGTAAACAGGATATCCTATTACATCACATCCTGCATAACATGGCCGCCGTTTTTTTCCATTATACGTCATATTTTCACGCATACAGCTTGTGCGTCATATTTTTTGATGCACATGAGTGCAAATAATGCTGCATCCAAATATTTTTAATAATTGGTAAATAATATTTGGATGCGGCATAATTTACACTTCCAAAGGTGACAATTATGCTGCATCCAAATATTATTTACAAATGATTAAACATTTTTTGATTCAGCATTATTTGCACTCCTGTGCGTCAAAAAATATGACGCACAAGCTGTATGCGTGAAAATATGACGCATAATGACAATTATGTATTTGTTATGTCCAAATGAGTCATGCAAATTTGCTTTACCTAACGGTGCTAAATAATAAATACTGGGCTTAGCGAAAGCAAATGTGCCTTACAGGATGTATGGAAGGCATTCACAGTGCAAAAGTAATGATTGGCCAAAATGGAGATCACTCATAATTGCGCACACATGTAGATAATTGCTGATTGCGACTTTCCATATATGAAAGAGCTAACAGGAAGTCTTTATTAGCTCATTTGTGAGCACATGTATCAAGCTTTTCCAAATTGCAAAATGGCCATTTTGGTAATGTAGGAGGCTGGACTGGCTTGTAGTGAGTACCAAGGGGTACTTGCACTTTCCACCAGGCCCAGTTATCCCTTATTAGGGTATAGGGTGTCTAGCAGCATAGGCTGATAGATAATGGTAGCTTAGCAGAGCAGCTTAGGCTGAACTAGGAGACGAGTGAAGCTCCTACAGTACCAAAAGTGTCACTTGCACAATATCATAAGAAAACACAATACACAGTTATACTAAAAATAAAGGTACTTTATTTTTATGACAATATGCCAAAGTATCTCAGAGTGTACCCTCAGTGAGAGGATAACAAATATACACAAGTTATATGTACACAATACCAAAAATATGCAGTATAGTCTTAGAAAACAGTGCAAACAATGTATAGTTACAATAGGATGCAATGGGGACACATAGGGATAGGGGCAACACAAACCATATACTCCAAAAGTGGAATGCGAACCACGAATGGACCCCAAACCTATGTGACCTTGTAGAGGGTCGCTGGGACTATTAGAAAATAGTGAGGGTTAGAAAATTAGCCCACCCCAAGACCCTAAAAAGTGAGTGCAAAGTGCACTAAAGTTCCCCCAAGGACATAGAAGTCGTGATAGAGAAATACTGCAGGAAAGACACAAACCAGCAATGCAACAACGATGGATTTCCAGTCGAGGGTACCTGTGGAACAAGGGGACCAAGTCCAAAAGTCACAAGCAAGTCAGAGATGGGCAGATGCCCAGGAAATGCCAGCTGTGGATGCAAAGAAGCTTCTACTGGACAGAAGAAGCTTAGGTTTCTGCAGGAACGAAAAGGGCTAGAGACTTCCCCTTTGGAGGACGGATCCCTCTCGCCGTGGAGAGTTGTGCAGAAGTGTTTTCCCGCTGAAAGACCGCCAACAAGCCTTACTATCTGCAAATCGTACGGTAAACGTTTTTGGATGCTGCTATGGCCCAGGAGGGACCAGGATGTCGCAAATTGCGTCAGGAGAGAGAGGGGACGTCGAGCAAGACAAGGAGCCCTCTCAGCAGCAGGTAGCACCCGGAGAAGTGCCAGAAACAGGCACTACGAGGATGCGTGAAACGGTGCTCACCCGAAGTTACACAAAGGAGTCCCACGTCGCCGGAGACCAACTTAGAAAGTCGTGCAATGCAGGTTAGAGTGCCGTGGACCCAGGCTTGGCTGTGCACAAAGGATTTCCGCCGGAAGTGCACAGAGGCCGGAGTAGCTGCAAAAGTCGCGGTTCCCAGCAATGCAGTCTGGCGTGGGGAGGCAAGGACTTACCTCCACCAAACTTGGACTGAAGAGTCACTGGACTGTGGGGGTCACTTGGACACAGTTGCTGGATTCAAGGGACCTCGCTCGTCGTGCTGAGAGGAGACCCAAGGGACCGGTAATGCAGCTTTTTGGTGCCTGCGGTTGCAGGGGGAAGATTCCGTCGACCCACGGGAGATTTCTTCGGAGCTTCTAGTGCAGAGAGGAGGCAGACTACCCCCACAGCATGCACCACCAGGAAAACAGTCGAGAAGGCGGCAGGATCAGCGTTACAGAGTTGCACTAGTCGTCTTTGCTACTATGTTGCAGTTTTGCAGGCTTCCAGCGCGGTCAGCAGTCGATTCCTTGGCAGAAGGTGAAGAGAGAGATGCAGAGGAACTCTGATGAGCTCTTGCATTCGTTATCTAAAGTTTCCCCAGAGACAGAGACCCTAAATAGCCAGAAAAGAGGGTTTGGCTACCTAGGAGAGAGGATAGGCTAGCAACACCTGAAGGAGCCTATCAGAAGGAGTCTCTGACGTCACCTGGTGGCACTGGCCACTC
Organism: Pleurodeles waltl; assembly: GCF_031143425.1. Classification (NCBI taxonomy): domain Eukaryota; kingdom Metazoa; phylum Chordata; class Amphibia; order Caudata; family Salamandridae; genus Pleurodeles; species Pleurodeles waltl. Next base: position 373,009,200 of record NC_090450.1, on the reverse strand, counting down.
AGAGCAGTCCAGTGTGCCAGCAGCACCTCTGTTTCCAAGATGGCAGAGGTCTGGAGCACACTGGAGGAGCTCTGGACACCTCACATGGGAGGTGCAGGTCAGGGGAGTGGTCACTCCCCTTTCCTTTGTCCAGTTTCGCGCCAGAGCAGGGCTAAGGGGTCCCCTGAACCGGTGTAGACTGGCTTAGGCAGAATTGGGCACCAAATAGTGCCAGGGTGCCCTCACACTAAGTAACTTTGCACCTAACCTTTACCAGGTAAAGGTTAGACATATAGGTGACTTATAAGTTACTTAAGTGCAGTGTAAAATGGCTGTGAAATAACGTGGACGTTATTTCACTCAGGCTGCAGTGGCAGGCCTGTGTAAGAATTGTCAGAGCTCCCTATGGGTGGCAAAAGAAATGCTGCAGCCCATAGGGATCTCCTGGAACCCCAATACCCTGGGTACCTTAGTACCATATACTAGGGAATTATAAGGGTGTTCCAGTAGCCAATGTAAATTGGTAAAATTTGTCACTAGCCTGTTAGTGACAATTTGAAAGAAATGAGAGAGCATAACCACTGAGGTTCTGATTAGCAGAGCCTCAGTGAGACAGTTAGTCACTACACAGGTAACACATTCAGGCACTCGTATGAGCACTGGGGCCCTGGGTGACAGGGTCCCAGTGACACATACAACTAAAACAACATATATACAGTGAAAAATGGGGGTAACATGCCAGGCAAGATGGTACTTTCCTACACAACCCCCCCTCAAACGAAGGACAATAAGACTAGTCATTCCCTGATGGGTCTTCATTGTCTAAGTGGAAATATCTGGAGAGTCCATCTGCATTGGAGTGGCTACTCCCAGGTCTATGTTCCACTGTATAGTCCATTCCCTGTAGGGATATGGACCACCTCAACAATTTAGGATTTTCACCTTTCATTTGTTTTAGCCAAAGTAGAGGTTTGTGGTCTGTCTGAACAATGAAGTGAGTACCAAACAGGTATGGCCTCAACTTCTTCAGTGCCCAGACCACAGCAAAGGCCTCCCTCTCAATGGCAGACCAACGCTTTTCTCTAGGGGTCAACCTCCTACTAATAAAAGCAACAGGTTGATCCTGGCCCTCAGAATTAAGTTGTGATAGGACTGCCCATACTCCTAATTCAGATGCATCAGTTTGGACATAGAATTTGTTAGAGTAACAAGGGCTTTTCAGGACAGGTGCAGAGCACATGGCCTGCTTCAGCTCCTCAAAAGCTTTCTGACAGTTTGCTGTCCATAATACCTTTTTAGGCATTTTCTTGGATGTGAGGTCATTAAGAGGGGCTGCCATGGAGCCATAGTTCTTAATGAACCTCCTGTAATACCCAGTGAGGCCTAGGAAGGCTCTCACCTGGGTCTGTGTAGTAGGGGGAACCCAATCAATAATTGTTTGGATTTTCCCCTGAAGTGGTGCAATCTGTTCCCCACCAACAAGGTGTCCCAGATAAACCACCTTACCCTGCCCTATCTGGCACTTTGAAGCCTTGATAGTGAGGCCTGCCTTTTGCAGGGCCTCCAAAACTTTCCATAGGTGGACCAGGTGATCATCCCAGCTGGAGCTAAAGACAGCTATATCGTCCAAATATGCTGCACTGAAAGCTTCCAGCCCTTGCAGGACTGTGTTCACCAACCTCTGAAAAGTGGCAGGTGCATTCTTCAATCCAAAAGGCATTACAGTGAACTGGTAATGCCCTCCAATGGTTGAAAATGCTGTTTTAGGTTTAGCATCTTCTGATAATTTGATCTGCCAATACCCTGCAGTCAAATCAAAAGTGCTTAGATACTTGGCAGATGCCAGTGTATCTATGAGCTCATCTGCCCTGGGTATAGGGTGAGTATCAGTTTTGGTTACCTGGTTGAGACCTCAGTAGTCTACACAAAACCGCATTTCCTTCTTTCCATCTTTGGAATGGGGTTTTGGTACAAGTACCACAGGAGAAGCCCATGGACTTTCAGAGTGCTCAACCACTCCCAGTTCTAACATTTTCTGCACCTCTTGCTTTATGCAGTCCCTGACATGGTCAGGCTGCCTATAGATCTTACTTTTGACAGGCAAGCTGTCTCCAGTATCTATAGTGTGCTCACACCAAGAAGTGGTACCTGGCACAGTAGAGAAGAGTTCAGAGAATTGATCTAGGAGATTTATGCAATGGTCTTTCTGCTCAGCAGTAAGACAATCAGCCAAAACTACACCTTCCACAAGAGCATCTTGTTCTGTGGAAGAGAAGAGATCATGTAGACGATCACCGTCTTCTTCCTGTCCCTCATCAGTTGCCATGAGCAGGGTGAGATCAGCCCTGTCATAGTAGGGTTTCAGGCGGTTGACATGGAGCACCCTAAGGGGACTCCTGGCAGTGCCTAAGTCAACTAAATAGGTGACTTCACCCTTTTTCTCAACAATTGTGTGGGGACCACTCCATTTATCTTGGAGTGCTCTTGGGGCCACAGGCTCCAAGACCCACACTTTCTGCCCTGGTTTGTACTGAACCAAAACAGCCTTCTGATCATGCCATTGCTTCTGGAGCTCTTGGCTGGCCTGAAGGTTTTTGCTGGCCTTTTTCATGTACTCAGCCATCCTTGATCTGAGGCCAAGTACATAATCCACAATATCTTGTTTTGGAGCTTTTAAAGGTTGTTCCCAACCCTCCTTGACAAGTGTGAGTGGACCCCTAACAGGGTGTCCAAAAAGAAGTTCAAAGGGGCTGAAGCCCACTCCTTTCTGGGGTACCTCCCTGTAGGCAAAAAGGAGGCATGGTAGAAGGATATCCCATCTCCTGCGGAGTTTTTCAGGGAGACCCATAATCATGCCTTTGAGAGTTTTGTTAAATCTCTCCACCAGTCCATTTGTTTGTGGATGATAGGGTGTAGTGAACTTATAAGTCACACCACACTCCTTCCACATGGCCTTTAAGTATGCAGACATGAAATTGCTTCCCCTGTCTGATACTACTTCCTTTGGGAAGCCCACCCTGGAAAATATTCCCAGGAGGGCCTTTGCCACTGCAGGTGCTGTAGTGGTCCTTAAAGGAATTGCTTCAGGGTATCTTGTGGCATGGTCCACTACCACCAAGATAAACCTATTGCCTGAAGCAGTAGGAGGGTCAAGGGGGCCAACTATGTCAACCCCTACCCTTTCAAAGGGAACCCCAACCACAGGCTGTGGAATAAGGGGTGCATTTGGTGTGCCACCTGTCTTGCCACTGGCTTGACAGGTTTCACAGGACTTACAAAATTATTTTGTGTCCTCAGACATCCTAGGCCAATGAAACAAGGGAACAAGCCTGTCCCAAGTTTTCATTTGTCCCAGATGTCCAGCTAGGGGAATGTCGTGGGCAAGAGTTAGGAGGAACTTTCTGTACTCCTGAGGAATCACTAATCTCCTGGCAGCTCCAGGTTTAGGATCCCTTGCCTCAGTGTACAAGAGGATGTCCTCCCAGTAAACTCTGTGAGAGTCACTGACATCCCCATTAGCCTGTTTGACAGCTTGCTGTCTCAGACCCTCTAATGTGGGACAGGTTTGCTGTGCCACACTCAGCTCCTCCCTGGCAGGCCCCCCTTCACCCAAAAGCTCAGCAGTGTCTGCTTCAAGCTCCTCTGGTGTAGGTTCTGCACAGGGAGGGAATTCGTCTTCCTCAGAAGTTGAATCCACTGTAGAGGGAGGGATAGTAGGAAGTGGTTTGCTTCTACTAGCCCTAGCTTTAGGGAGCACTTGGTCCATTGTTCCAGGATCCAAGCTTCCCTGTCCTTTTTGCTTTTTGGCCTGAGCCCTGGTTAAAGCAAAAATATGCCCTGGGATGCCCAGCATTGCTGCATGGGCCTCCAACTCCACATCTGACCAAGCTGATGTCTCCAAATCATTTCCTAGTAGACAGTCTACAGGTAACTCTGAGGCTACCACAACTTTATTTGGACCAGTAACCCCCCCCCCCCCCCAGTTGAGATTTACAACAGCCATGGGGTGGCTAAGTGTGTTGTTGTGAGCATCGGTTACTTGGTACTGGTGACCAAGTAGGTGTTGTTCAGGGTGGACCAGTTTCTCTATGACCATAGTCACACTGGCACCAGTGTCCCTGTAGGCCTGAACCTCAACACCATTTATTAGGGGTAGCTGCTTGTACTTATCCATATTAAGGGGACAAGCAACTAAGGTGGCTAAATCAATAGCCCCCTCAGAGACTAATTCAGCCTCTGTGGTCTCCCTAACAAGACCAAACCCATCTAAGTTACCAAAAGTGAGCCCAGCTACTCCCTTGGATTGGCTATTAGTAGGTTTGCTCCCACCACCACTGCTATTAGTAGGGACACTAGGTGTAGCAGTAGGGGTTGTAGTGGTAGGAGGCTTGGTGCTTTTCTTTGGACAACTGGGATCTGTTGTCCAATGGCCTTTTATTTTACATAAATAGCACCATGGTTTCTTTTCTTTGTTTTGATTAAAAGAGGATTTGGGCCCACCACCCCCACCGGAGTGTTTTTGTGGGCCTGATGAAGACTCATTCTTAGATTTGTCCCCACCCTTGTCAGAAGACTTACCATCCTTCTTTTTGTTGCCATCTTTGTCACCCCCTGTATGAACTTTTCTGTTCACCCTTGTTCTGACCCATTTGTCTGCCTTCTTTCCCAATTCTTGGGGAGAGGTCAGATCAGAGTCCACCAAGTACTGGTGCAACAAATCAGACACACAATTATTAAGAATATGCTCTCTCAGGACCAAGTTATACAGGCTGTCATAATCAGTAACTTTACTGCCATGTAACCACCCCTCCAAGGCCTTCATTGAATGGTCAATGAAATCAACCCAGTCTTGTGAAGACTCCTTTTTGGTCTCTCTGAACTTTATCCTGTATTGTTCAGTGGTTAAGCCATAACCATCCAGGAGTGCATTCTTAAGTACTGTAAAATTATTGGCATCACTTTCTTTCACAGTAAGGAGCCTATCCCTACCTTTTCCACTAAATGATAGCCATAGGATAGCAGCCCACTGCCTTTGAGGGACATCCTGTACAACACAGGCCCTCTCAAGTGCAGCAAACCACTTGTTAATGTCATCCCCCTCCTTATAAGGGGGAACTATCTTATGCAGATTCCTGGAATCATGCTCTTTTGCAGGATGACTTGGGGAATACTGCTGCTGCCACCATGGGTTTCAAAACCCAACTTCTGTCTTTCCTTCTCTAATTCTAATGACTTTCTATCCAAATCCAGCTGTTGCTTTTTAAGCTTCAGTCTGGTTTGTTCCACCCTCAACTTATTGAGTTCCCTTTCTAACAATCTGTCATCAGGGTTGGTGGGAGGGACATTCCTAGATACAGAGGTATGATGGGAATGAACAGAAGGAGACCTGTCCCTTACAGACGGCATCCTAACAGCTTGGCTGACAGTGTAATGTGAGAGCACATCATCTGTATGATGTGACTCCACCTCAGTACCAACTATGCTAGACTGTCTAGTAATGGGGAGGCTAAGAAGTTTCTTTCCTGAACCTTTTCCTGGGGGAGTCCCTGGATCAGATTGGGAACCATTAGCTACTTTTTCAACAGATGGGGCACTTTTAGCCTTATCCTGTTCTCTAAGCATGTTAAGTAACAATTCCAAGGAAGGATTCTTCCCTACACTCAAACCTCTCTCTACACAGAGACTCCTTGCTCCTTTCCAGCTAAGGTGGTCATATGCAATCTTAGACAGGTCAACCTTTTGGCCTGTGCCAGACATTTTTAGAGAGAGTTATAGTGATAGAAAAAGAGAAAAAAGTTTTCAGAACTTTTTAGAAAGACAGAAAAAACTTTTTCAACTTTTAAGAACTTTTTGAAAGTTTAGAAGTACTTTTCAGCACTTTAGAAAAGAGTGAAAAGAGGAAATGCAAAACTTTTTAGCTATGTGTACACACACTGAACTTGTTTTGTATATTTTTCTCTTATGAAAAGTACAATGACAAGAGTGGTAAGTAGTCTCAAAGCACTTATCCCACCGCTGCACAACCAATGTAGGAGGCTGGACTGGCTTGTAGTGAGTACCAAGGGGTACTTGCACCTTGCACCAGGCCCAGTTATCCCTTATTAGTGTATAGGGTGTCTAGCAGCATAGGCTGATAGACAATGGTAGCTTAGCAGAGCAGCTTAGGCTGAACTAGGAGACGAGTGAAGCTCCTACAGTACCACAAGTGTCACTTGCACAATATCATAAGAAAACACAATACACAGTTATACTAAAAATAAAGGTACTTTATTTTTATGACAATATGCCAAAGTATCTCAGAGTGTACCCTCAGTATGAGGATAGCAAATATACACCAGATGTATGTACACAATACCAAAAATATGCAGTATAGTCTTAGAAAACAGTGCAAACAATGTATAGTTACAACAGGATGCAATGGGGACACATAGGGATAGGGGCAACACAAACCATATACTCCAAAAGTGGAATGCGAACCACAAATGGACCCCAAACCTATGTGACCTTGTAGAGGATCGCTGGGACTATTAGAAAATAGTGAGGGTTACAAAAATAGCCCACCCCAAGACCCTGAGAAGTGAGTGCAAAGTGCACTAAAGTTCCCCAAAGGACAAAGAAGTCGTGATAGGGGAATTCTGCAGGAAAGACACAAACCAGCAATGCAACAACGATGGATTTCCAGTCGAGGGTACCTGTGGAACAAGGGGACCAAGTCCAAAAGTCACAAGCAAGTCGGAGATGGGCAGATGCCCAGGAAATGCCAGCTGTGGGTGCAAAGAAGCTGCTACTGGACAGTAGAAGCTTAGGTTTCTGCAGGAACGACAAGGGCTAGAGACTTCCCCTTTGGAGGACGGATCCCTCACGCCGTGGAGAGTCGTGCAGAAGTATTTTCCCGCCGAAAGACTGGCAACTAGCCTTGCTAGCTGCAAATCGTGCGGTTAGTGTTTTTGGAAGCTGCTATGGCCCAGGAGAGACCAGGATGTCGCCAGATGCGTCAGGGGACAGAGGGGACATCGAGCAAGACAAGGAGCCCTCTCAGCAGCAGGTAGCACCTGGAGAAGTGCCAGAAACAGGCACTACGAGGATGCGTGAAACGGTGCTCACCCGAAGTCGCACAAAGGAGTCCCACGTCGCCGGAGACCAACTTAGAAAGTCGTGCAATGCAGGTTAGAGTGCGGTGGACCCAGGCTTGGCTGTGCACAAAGGATTTCCGCCAGAAGTGCACAGAGGCCGGAGTAGCTGCAAAAGTCGTGGTTCCCAGCAATGCAGTCTGGCGTGGGGAGGCAAGGACTTACCTCCACCAAACTTGGACTGAAGAGTCACTGGACTGTGGGAGTCACTTGGACACAGTTGCTGGATTCAAGGGACCTCGCTCGTCGTGCTGAGAGGAGACCCAAGGGACCGGTGATGCAGTTCTTTGGTGCCTGCGGTTGCAGGGGGAAGATTCAGTCGACCCACGGGAGATTTCTTCGGAGCTTCTAGTGCAGAGAGGAGGCAGACTACCCCCACAGCATGCACCACCAGGAAAACAGTCGAGAAGGCGGCAGGATCAGCGTTACAGAGTTGCAGTAGTCGTCTTAGCTACTTTGTTGCAGTTTTGCAGGCTCCCAGCGTGGTCAGCAGTCGATTCCTTGGCAGAAGGTGAAGAGAGAGATGCAGAGGAACTCTGATGAGCTCATGCATTCGGTATCTAAGGAAATCCCCAAAGCAGAGACCCTAAATAGCCAGAAAAGAGGGTTTGGCTACTTAGGCGAGAGGATAGGCTAGCAACATCTGAAGGAGCCTATCAGAAGGAGTCTCTGACGTCACCTGGTGGCACTGGCCACTCAGAGCAGTCCAGTGTGCCAGCAGCACCTCTGTTTCCAAGATGGCAGAGGTGTGGAGCACACTGGAGGAGCTCTGGACACCTCCCAGGGGAGGTGCAGGTCAGGGGAGTGGTCACTCCCCTTTCCTTTGTCCAGTTTCGCGCCAGAGCAGGGCTAAGGGGTCCCTGAACCGGTGTAGACTGGCTTATGCAGAAATGGGCACCAAATGTGCCCATGAAAGCATTTCCAGAGGCTGGGGGAGGCTACTCCTCCCCTGCCTTCACACCATTTTCCAAAGGGAGAGGGTGTAACACCCTGTCTCAGAGGAAGTCCTTTGTTCTGCCATCCTGGGACAAGCCTGGCTTGACCCTAGGAGGGCAGAAACCTGTCTGAGGGGTTGGCAGCAGCAGCAGCTGCAGTGAAACCCCAGGAAAGGCAGTTTGACAGTACCAGGGTCTGTGCTACAGACCACTGGGATCATGGGATTGTGCCAACTATGCCAGGATGGCATAGAGGGGGCAATTCCATGATCATAGACATGTTACATGGCCATATTCGGAGTTACCATTGTGAAGCTACATATAGGTAGTGACCTATATGTAGTGCACGCGTGTAATGGTGTCCCCGCACTCACAAAGTCCGGGGAATTGGCCCTGAACAATGTGGGGGCACCTTGGCTAGTGCCAGGGTGCCCTCACACTAAGTAACTTTGCACCTAACCTTTACCAGGTAACGGTTAGACATATAGGTGACTTATAAGTTACTTAAGTGCAGTGATAAATGGCTGTGAAATAACGTGGACGTTATTTCACTCAGGCTGCAGTGGCAGGCCTGTGTAAGAATTATCAGAGCTCCCTATGGGTGGCAAAAGAAATGCTGCAGCCCATAGGGATCTCCTGGAATCCCAATACCCTGGGTACCTCAGTACCATATACTAGGGAATTATAAGGGTGTTCCAGTAAGCCAATGTAAATTGGTAAAATTGGTCACTAGCCTGTTAGTGACAATTTGAAAGAAATGAGAGAGCATAACCACTGAGGTTCTGGATAGCAGAGCCTCAGTGAGACAGTTAGTCACTACACAGGTAACACATTCAGGCACACTTATGAGCACTGGGGCCCTGGCTGGCAGGGTCCCAGTGACACATACAACTAAAACAACATATATACAGTGAAAAATGGGGGTAACATGCCAGACAAGATGGTACTTTCCTACACAACCCCTCCCAAACGAAGGACAATAAGACTAGTCATTCCCTGATGGGTCTTCATTGTCTAAGTGGAAATATCTGGAGAGTCCATCTGCATTGGAGTGGCTACTCCCAGGTCTATGTTCCACTGTATAGTCCATTCCCTGTAGGGATATGGACCACCTCAACAATTTAGGATTTTCACCTTTCATTTGTTTTAGCCAAAGTAGAGGTTTGTGGTCTGTCTGAACAATGAAGTGAGTGCCAAACAGGTATGGCCTCAACTTTTTCAGTGCCCAGACCACAGCAAAGGCCTCCCTCTCAATGGCAGACCAACGCTTTTCTCTAGGGGTCAACCTCCTACTAATAAAAGCAACAGGTTGATCCTGGCCCTCAGAATTAAATTGTGATAGGACTGCCCCTACTCCTAATTCAGATGCATCAGTTTGGACATAGAATTTTTTAGAGTAACAAGGGCTTTTCAGGACAGGTGCAGAGCACATGGCCTGCTTCAGCTCCTCAAAAGCTTTCTGACAGTTTGCTGTCCATAATACCTTTTTAGGCATTTTCTTGGATGTGAGGTCATTAAGAGGGGCTGCCACGGAGCCATAGTTCTTAATGAACCTCCTGTAATACCCAGTGAGGCCTAGGAAGGCTCTCACCTGGGTCTGAGTAGTAGGGGGAACCCAATCAATAATTGTTTGGATTTTCCCATGTAGTGGTGCAATCTGTTCCCCACCAACAAGGTGTCCCAGATAAACCACCTTACCCTGCCCTATCTGGCACTTTGAAGCCTTGATAGTGGGGCCTGCCTTTTGCAGGGCCTCTAAAACTTTCCATAGGTGGACCAGGTGATCATCCCAGCTGGAGCTAAAGACAGCTATATCGTCCAAATATGCTGCACTGAAAGCTTCCAGCCCTTGCTGGACTGTTTCACCAACCTCTGAAAAGTGGCAGGTGCATTTTTCAATCCAAAAGGCATTACTGTGAACTGGTAATGTCCTCCAATGGTTGAAAATGCAGTTTTAGGTTTAGCATCTTCTGATAATTTGATCTGCCAATACCCTACAGTCAAATCAAAAGTGCTTAGATACTTGGCAGATGCCAGTGTATCTATGAGCTCATCTGCCCTGGGTATAGGGTGAGCATTAGTTTTGGTTAGCTGGTTGAGACCTCTGTAGTCTACACAAAACCGCATTTCTTTCTTTCCATCTTTGGAATGGGGTTTTGGTACAAGTACCACAGGAGAAGCCCATGGACTTTCAGAGTGCTCAACCACTCCCAGTTCTAACATTTTCTGCACCTCTTGCTTTATGCAGTCCCTGACATGGTCAGGCTGCCTATAGATCTTACTTTTGACAGGCAAGCTGTCTCCAGTATCTATAGTGTGCTCACACCAAGAAGTGGTACCTGGCACAGTAGAGAAGAGTTCAGAAAACTGACCCAGGAGATTTATGCAATGGTCCTTCTGCTCAGCAGTAAGACAATCAGCCAAAACTACCCCTTCCACGAGAGCATCTTGTTCTGTGGAAGAGAAGAGATCAGGAAGAGGAGCACTGTCTTCTTCCTGTCCCTCATCAGTTGCCATGAGCAGGGTGAGATCAGCCCTGTCATAGTAGGGTTTCAGGCGATTGACATGGAGCACCCTGAGGGGACTCCTGGCAGTGCCAAAGTCAACTAAATAGGTGACTTCACCCTTTTTCTCAACAATTGTGTGGGGTCCACTCCATGTATCTTGGAGTGCTCATGGGGCCACAGGCTCCAAGACCCACACTTTCTGCCCTGGTTGGTACTGAACCAAAACAGCCTTCTGGTCATGCCATTGCTTCTGGAGCTCTTGGCTGGCCTGAAGGTTTTTACTGGCCTTTTTCATGTATTCAGCCATCCTTGATCTGAGGCCAAGTACATAATCCACAATATCTTGCTTTGGAGCTTTTAAAGGTTGTTCCCAACCCTCCTTGACAAGTGTTAGAGGACCCCTAACAGGGTGTCCCAAAAGAAGTTCAAAGGGGCTGAAGCCCACTCCTTTCTGGGGTACCTCCCTGTAGGCAAAAAGGAGGCATGGTAACAGGATATCCCATCTCCTGCGGAGTTTTTCAGGGAGACTCATAATCATGCCTTTGAGAGTTTTGTTAAATCTCTCCACCAGTCCATTTGTTTGTGGATGATAGGGTGTAGTGAACTTGTAAGTCACACCACACTCCTTCCACATGGCCTTTAAGTATGCAGACATGAAATTGCTTCCCCTGTCTGATACTACTTCCTTTGGGAAGCCCACCCTGGAAAATATTGCCAGGAGGGCCTTTGCCACTGCAGGTTCTGTAGTGGTCCTTAAAGGAATTGCTTCAGGATATCTTGTGGCATGGTCCACTACCACCAAGATAAACCTATTGCCTGAAGCAGTAGGAGGGTAAAGGGGGCCAACTATGTCAACCCCTACCCTTTCAAAGGGAACCCCAACCACAGGCAGTGGAATAAGGGGTGCCTTTGGAGTGCCACCTGTCTTGCCACTGGCTTGACAGGTTTCACAGGACTTACAAAATTCCTTTGTGTCCTCAGACATTCTAGGCCAATGAAACAAGGGAACAAGCCTGTCCCAAGTTTTCATTTGCCCCAAATGTCCAGCTAAGGGAATGTCGTGAGCAAGAGTTAGGAGGAACTTTCTGTACTCCTTAGGAATCACCAATCTCCTGGCAGCTCCAGGTTTTGGATCCCTTGCTTCAGTGTACAAGAGGTTGTCCTCCCAGTAAACTCTGTGAGAGTCACTAACATCCCCATTTGCTTGTTTGACAGCTTGCTGTCTTAGACCCTCTAGTGTGGGACAGGTCTGCTGTGCCACACTCAGCTCCTCCCTGGCAGGCCCCCCTTCACCAAAAAGCTCAGCAGTGTCTGCTTCCAGCTCCTCTGGTGTAGGTTCTGCACAGGGTGGAAATTCTTCTTCCTCAGAATTAGAATCCACTGTAGAGGGAGGGATAGTAGGTAGTGCTTTACTTCTACTAGCCCTAGCTTTAGGGAGCACTTGGTCCAGTGTTCCAGGATCCAAGTCCTTTTTGCTTTTTGGCCTGAGCCCTGGTTAAAGCAAAAATATGCCCTGGGATGCCCAGCATTGCTGCATGGGCCTCCAACTCCACATCTGACCAAGCTGATGTCTCCAAATCATTTCCTAGTAGACAGTCTACAGGTAAATCTGAGGCTACCACAACTTTCTTTGGACCAGTAACCCCCCCCCAGTTGAGATTTACAACAGCCATGGGGTGGCTAAGTGTGTTGTTGTGAGCATCGGTTACTTGGTACTGGTGACCAAGTAGGTGTTGTTCAGGGTGGACCAGTTTCTCTATTACCATTGTGACACTGGCACCAGTGTCCCTGTAGGCCTGAACCTCAACACCATTTATTAGGGGTAGTTGCTTGTACTTATCCATGTTAAGGGGACAAGCAACCAAGGTGGCTAAATCAATAGCCCCCTCAGAGACTAACACAGCCTCTGTGGTCTACCTAGTCAGACCAACCCCAACTAAGTTACCAATAGTGAGCCCAGCTACTCCCTTGGATTGGCTATTAGTAGGTTTGCTCCCACCACCACTGCTATTAGTAGGGACACTAGGTGTAGCAGTAGGGGTTGTAGTGGTAGGAGGCTTGGTGCTTTTCTTTGGACAACTGGGATCTGTTGTCCAATGGCCTTTTATTTTACATAAATAGCACCATGGTTTCTTTTCTTTGTTTTGATTTGAAGAGGATTTGGACCCACCTCCCCCACCAGAGTGTTTTTGTGGGCCTGATGAAGACTCATTTTTAGATTTGTCCCCACCCTTGTCAGAAGACTTACCATCCTTCTTCTTGCCATCTTTGTCACCTCCTGTATGAACTTTTCTGTTCACCCTTGTTCTGACCCATTTGTCTGCCTTCTTTCCCAATTCTTGGGGAGAGGTCAGATCAGAGTCCACCAAGTACTGGTGCAACAAATCAGACACACAATTATTAAGAATATGCTCTCTCAGGATCAAGAGGCTCTCATAATCAGTAACTTTACTGCCATGTAACCACCCCTCCAAGGCCTTCACTGAATGGTCAACAAAATCAACCCAGTCTTGTGAAGACTCCTTTTTGGTCTCTCTGAACTTCATCCTGTACTGTTCAGTGGTTAAGCCATAACCATCCAGGAGTGCATTCTTAAGAACTGTAAAATTATTGGCATCACTTTCTTTCACAGTAAGGAGCCTATCCCTACCCTTTCCACTAAATGATAGCCATAGGATAGCAGCCCACTGCCTTTGAGGGACATCCAGTACAACACAGGCCCTCTCAAGTGCAGCAAACCACTTGTTAATGTCATCTCCCTCCTTATAAGGGGGAACTATCTTGTGCAGATTCCTTGAATCATGCTCTCTTGCAGGATGACTATGGGGAATACTGCTGCTGCCACCATGGGTTTCTAAACCCAATTTCTGTCTTTCTTTTTCTACTTCTAAAGACTGCCTGTCCAAATCCAGCTGTTGCTTTTTGAGCTTCAGTCTGGTTTGTTCCACTCTCAATCTATTGAGCTCCCTTTCTAACAATCTGTCATCAAGGTGGGTAGGAGGGACATGCCTTGAAACAGAAGTATGGTGAGAATGAACAGAAGGAGACCCATCCCTTACAGAAGGCATCCTAACAGCTTGGTTAACAGAAACATCACTTCTACTATGGTGAGAAGGAATACTCTTGCTATGATGTGAGACAACACTATCAGTATGGTGTGACTCTACATCAGTACCAACTATGCTAGGCTGTCTAGTAATGGGCAGTCTAGGAAGTTTCTTTCCTGACTCTTTTTCTAGGGGAGTCCCTGGATCAGATTGGGAACCATTTTTCAACAGATGGGGCACCTCTGGCCTTATCCTGTTCTATAAGCATGCTAACCAACAGTTCTCTGGGGGGATTCTTCCCTACACTTAAACCTCTCTCTATGCAGAGACTCCTTGCTCCTTTCCAGCTAAGGTGATCATAAGCAAGTTTGGACAGATCAACAGTTTGGCCTGTGCCAGACATTTTAGACAGTGTTTAAGTGACAGAAAAAGTGAAGAAAAAGTTTTTCAGAACTTTTGGAAGGACAGAAAAAAAACTTTTAAAACTTTTAAAGAACTTTTAGAAAGTTTAGAGGTACTTTTCAGCACTTAAAAAAGAGTGAAAAGAGGAAATGCAAAACTTTTTGGTTAGGTGTACATACACTGAACTTGTTTTGTATATTTTTCTCTTATGAAAAGTACAATGACAAAAGTGGTAAGTAGTTACAAAGTACTTATCCCACCGCTGCACAACCAATGTAGGAGGCTGGACTGGCTTGTAGTGAGTACCAAGGGGTACTTACACCTTGCACCAGGCCCAGTTATCCCTTATTAGTGTATAGGGTGTCTAGCAGCTTAGGCTGATAGATAATGGTAGCTTAGCAGAGCAGCTTAGGCTGAAATAGGAGACGAGTGAAGCTCCTACAGTACCACTAGTGTCACTTGCACAATATCATAAGAAAACACAATACACAGATATACTAAAAATAAAGGTACTTTATTTTTATGACAATATGCCAAAGTATCTCAGTGAGTACCCTCAGTATGAGGATAGCAAATATACACAAGATATATGTACACAATACCAAAAATATGCAGCCACAGCAGCATCCAAAAACCCTAACCGTACAATTTGCAGCTAGCAAGGCTTGTTGGCGGTCTTTCTTCAGGAAAACACTTCTGCGCGACTCTCCACGGCGTGGGGGATCCATCCTCCAAAGGGGAAGTCTCTAGCCCTTGTCGTTCCTGCAGAATCCTCAGCTTCTACTGTCCAGTAGCAGCTTCTTTGCACCCACAGCTGGCATTTCCTGGGCATCTGCCCATCTCCGACTTGCTTGTGACTTTTGGACTCGGTCCCCTTGTTCCACAGGTTCCCTCGACTGGAAATCCATCGTTGTTGCATTGCTGGTTTGTGTCTTTCCTGCAGAATTCCCCTATCACGACTTCTATGTCTTTTGGGGCACTTTAGTGCGCTTTGCACTCACTTTTCAGGGTCTTGGGGTAGGCTATTTTTCTAACCCTAACTGTTTTCTTACAGTCCCAGCGACCCTCTACAAGGTCACATAGGTTTGGGGTCCATTCCTGGTTTGCATTCCACTTTTGGAGTATATGGTTTGTGTTGCCCCTATCCCTATGTGTCCCCATTGCATCCTATTGTAACTATACAGTGTTTGCACTGTTTTCTAAGACTATACTGCATATTTTTGGTATTGTGTACATATATCTTGTGTATATTTGCTATCCTCATACTGAGGGTACTCACTGAGATACTTTGTACCTTTATTTTTAGTATATCTGTGTATTGTGTTTTCTTATGATATTGTGCAAGTGACACTAGTGGTACTGAAGGAGCTTCACTCGTCTCCTAGTTCAGCCTAAGCTGCTCTGCTAAGCTACCATTATCTATCAGCCTAAGCTGCTAGGCACCCTATACACTAATAAGGGATAACTGGGCCTGGTGCAAGGTGTAAGTACCCCTTGGTACTCACTACACGCCAGTCCAGCCTCCTACACGAGCCATCTCTATTATTTGGACAGTGTTACTCTGCGTGTGAACTGTCAGGGTCCTCAAATGTGTAGACTTTTCATGGACATTATCTGAGGTTGCTGGTTCTGCTGGAGGCAACGTACACCATCAAAGGCTATGGCCCAGGTACACTGTCACACTTTGTAGTTTAAGCATTAATGAGGCCCAGACAACGGATGGGCCATGATTTAGCTTTTCAAGGGCATTGTAACAAATATGATACAAATAAAAGTCAGATGATGCAATACAATGTATTTGAGTATACATTGATGAGGCAAATGACAAATTAGCCTCTGAGGAAAGAGAGGTTTTGAACAGCAAGTGTGGTCCATATGTGGCCACCGGGAATCTTTAGGGTGACCTACGGACAGGTGCCAGTCAGGCTGACAGGATGCTGGGTCAATCAGGATCCAGCTCTTTCACAATTGACATGATCAGTGGTCTGACAAAGACTGGTCGGAGGGAGCAGTAGACAGTTGACATGTCAAACTGTGTATGTCCTGTGTTGTTTTGTAGGTGACACATGAACCCAGATACAGTGTTACACGGCAACATTAGTAGGAATGCTTAACGGTGTAATTGCCAAAATGACTACATCTATGCTGTAGGAGGCATCAGCAGGGACGGTGCATGTAAATTGAGGTGGTGTGCATGGAGGTGATCACTGGTGTGGCCTCCATCAGTGTCTCACAAGTCCTGTCGGATGAGATTTGCTTTCAAATGGCCTACAGTACCTTTCACACAGGAAGCAATCTACAGGTGATACCAGGCCTTAAAAACTCCAAGCCAGTGTATTATTTGAGCTGACTTTCATGCAGTCAGATAGTACTATGACAATGATATACTATAGGAAAGGGTGTGCGCACTGGATGACTCTTGTTAGTGTGTGTGTGTAGAGGAGGGAATATTAGGGTACACATATTTGTATTCCAGGGACCTCTTCAGACAGGTGGGGTGTGACCAGGTGCATGGGTGTGTCAGCTTTTTAGAAAAGGGCTGACATGTAGATGGGATGTGATGTGCTGGATGCTTGTCATATGTGTGGCACTTGTGCTGTGTATGTTCTGCTTATGTGTAACTCTAGTGACAGATAGTCTTTGCAAAGATTGTATGTAGTTGGAATTACTGCTGTCAAGGGTCTGGTCATACATTCCTGTTCCTGATGCAAAAGCATGTCAACTGCCTGATGTATGAGGCCTGTTTTCCCCTAGTTGAGTGATGGTGTTTTAGTTGTGTGCCATATGCTGCGATGAACCATGTTTCCAACATGTATGTGTGTAATAGGTGTGGTCCTCAGCTATTACCCTTCAAAGGTGACCTGTACAGGATGTCAGTCATTTACATTGTATGTGTATGTGACCGTTGTACGATAGGCATCACATTTGTAGTGGGATTTTCTGTGTCCTGATTGTTATATCATCAATGCTCCATGAGGCAACACTCTTCTTCTGATATTTAGAGCTAAAGGTGTGCAGAAATGATTAGCCAGACCATGATGTGGTGTTTCTTCTCAGTGTTTATTTACAATAGTTCATTAAGTGGTGATGGTGATAATATTTAAAAGAAATTGTTCACAATTTGTTGGCGCCTATGCACTCCAGCAGCCGTGTTTGGTTGTTCCCCCTCATGTTGCAGGCCAGCATCCTCCTCTTCCTCGTCTTCAGGCATGTATGGGTCTGGTTCCAGGAGGCGAATGTTCCTTATTATGCAAATGTTGTGCAGGATGGAACATGTAAGTATGATCTTACAGACCATCTCGGGGGAATATAGTAGGCTACCACCAGTGATGTCCAGGCAGCGGAACCTTGACTTGAGGATGCCGAAGGTCCGCTCGACAATGCTGCGTGTCCTCATATGGGCCTCGTTGTAGGCACGCTCTGCAGCTGTACTCGGGTTGCCAAATGGTGTCATTATCCATGGCTGGATGCCATACCCCTGATCAGCTGAAAGAGAAAAAGAATGGGATCATGTTGATGTAGCTGGCACTATTGAAAAGACCTTTCATGGCAGTAGTTGTCTTGTGTTGTCTGTGACTCTTTTGTGTACTAATGTGACATCCTATACTTGTGGCTATACCATCTGCATTGTGTTGTTTCCTTGGCTGAGCAAGTGTTTGTCTGCTAACCGTTTGTCATCAGTATGTTTTGGGATTTTCAGTACAGTGTGCCCTCCCTAGCATTGTGACTTGTGATACAGGTGTCCGTGTGTCTTCACTTGGGGTGAGATGATAGTTCCATGCACAGTTAAAATTGAAAGTGTTGTTAACACGTTTATATGAAAGTACCCTGGACATCCCATACCTTTAGACTTAGGCAATGTATTAATGTAAAGGTCATTGGGACACTTACAATTTGCAAGGTGACATTTAGGCAACCACACTCATTAATGTCTTAACATTAGGCTGTACAGTAAATTCCGATGTGTGACAGGTTCAATGGTGACTTAAGAAACATGGCTAGTGATGTCAGGACCTAAGTGTGTTCCTGTTGACATGTTGCTGTTGTGGTGTATGTGTTGTGTGTCCTAGAGGGTTGCTGTGCAGTGTATATATAAGTAGGTTTTTGTACTTACCAACAAGTAGTCCACTGCCATACCGTCCATCCTGGAAGTGTTGATTGATGGTGCAGTGACGGAAGATGAATGAGTCATGTACACTCCCAGGATATTTAGCCACGATGTTGGTGAACATTCCTTGGTGATCGACAATGGCCTGCACGTTGATTGAATGTGTGTGCTTCCTGTTGCGGTAGAGGTGTTCAGTTGCAGCAGGTGGCACAAGGCGTACATGTGTGCAGTCGATTGCACCAAGGATGTGTGGGAAGCCACTGATTGCGTAGAACCCCTGTTTAGTTTCCTGCTGCTTCTGCAGTGTGTTAGGGAAGCAGATGTGGCGGGGTGTCAGTCGAATGATGGCATCCAGTACTTTGGGCAGAAATGCGGAGAATGATGGTTGTGATATTCCGCCTACCAGGGCACCAGTTGTTTGAAAAGAGACACTTGCCAGCATATGAAGTACGGCAAGCAGCTTTGTTTCTGTTGGTATGGTGTGGGGTGTCACCAAAGTGGGGGCCAACTGCTGTTCAATATTTCGCAGCAGCTGCTGAATGGCCTGCCAGTTCAACCGGTACCTCTGTATGATGTTGTGTTCCCTGAGGCCCTGAAGGGTTGTTCTTGGGCGGAATATCCTCTCCTGCCTTCTGCGCTGCCTTTGGGGTCCCTGCTGGTGTTGTTGTAGCTGCTGTTGTTGCTGCTGGGCTCTGCGTCTGCGTGCATGCTGGATTAGAATGACCTCCATGGCTCCCTGTTGCTGCTCTGCTGTTTGTTCTGTGTGTTCTGATTAAATATAGGTGTGTTTGCCCCATTTTAACGCCTGCCCTGACCCAGACGTTAATTTTTTACGCAAATCGGGCTGTGCGTCATTTTCTGGCTCCGCCTCCCGGCCGTGCGTCATTTTTGCCCGAAAGCATAAATACGACGCACGGACGTTTAAGGCATTTTTTGGACGGAAACGCCTACCTTGCATATCATTAACGCAGGGCGGATTGCCGCATCCAAAAAATGACGCACACAGCGGAATTTTGTCGTCCGCGGGCTCGGGCGTTAAAGTTTAAATACGGGGCAACGTTTGCGGCGCAAACGGAGTATAAATATGCCCCCAAGCTTCTTCCATCTGGTGGCAGCTTCCTTGCACCCTCAGCTGGCATTTCCTGGGCTCCTGCCCACTCTTGACACTGTCGCAACTCTTGGACTTAGTCCCCTTGTCTTACAGGTGCTCAGGTCCGGAAATCCACTGCTGTTGCATTGCTGGTGTTGGTTTTCCCTGCAGAATCCCCCTATCATGACTTCTGTGCTCTCCCGGGGTTGTAGGTGCACTTTACACCTACCTTATAGGGTCTTGGGGTGGGCTATTTTTCTAACCCTCACTGTTTTCTTACAGTCCCAGCGACCCTCTACAAGCTCACATAGGTTTGGGATCCATTTGTGGTTCGCATTCCACTTTTGGAGTATATGGTTTGTGTTGCCCCTATACCTATGTGCTCCTATTGCAACCTATTGTAATTCTTCACTGTTTGCATTACTTTTCTTGCTATTACTTACCTAATGTTGGTTTGTGTACATATAACTTGTGTATATAACGTATCTTCTTACTGAGGATACTCACTGAGATACTTGTGGCATATTGTCCTAAAAATAAAGTACCTTTATTTTTAGTATATCTGTGTATTGTGTTTTCTTATGATACTGTGCATATGATATAAGTGGTATAGTAGGAGCTTTACAGGTCTCCTAGTTCAGCCTAAGCTGCTTTGCCATAGCTACCTTCTATCAGCCTAAGCTGCTAGAAACACCTCTTCTACACTAATAAGGGATAACTGGAGTTTTAGTTGTATGTGTCACTGGGACCCTGCCAGCCAGGGCCCCAGTGCTCATAAGTGTGCCTGACTGTGTTACCTGTGTTATGACTAACTGTCTCACTGAGGCTCTGCTATCCAGAACCTCAGTGGTTATGCTCTCTCATTTCTTTCAAATTGTCACTAACAGGCTAGTGACTAAATTTACCAATTCACATTAGCATACTGGTACACCCATATAATTCCTTAGTATATGGTACTGAGGTACCCAGGGTATTGGGGTTCCAGGAGATCCCTATGGGCTGCAGCATTTCTTTTCCACCCATAGGGAGCTCTGACAATTCTTACACAGGCCTGCCACTGCAGCCTGAGTGAAATAACGTCCACGTTATTTCACAGCCATTTACCACTGCACTTAAGTAACTTATAAGTCACCTATATGTCTAACCTTCACCTAGTGAAGGTTGGGTGCAAAATTACTTAGTGTGTGGGCGCCCTGGCACTAGCCAAGGTGCCCCCACATCGTTCAGGGCAAATACCCCGGACTTTGTGAGTGCGGAGACACCATTACACGCAAGCACTATACATAGGTCAATACCTATGTACAGCATAACAATGGTAACTCCGAACATGGCCATATAACATGTCTAAGATCATGGAATTGTCACCCCAGTGCCATTCTGGCATTGGGGGGACAATTCCATGATCCCCAGGGTCTCTAGCACAGAACCTGGGTACTGCCAAACTGCCTTTCCGGGATCTCCACTGCAGCTGCTGCTGCTGCCAACCCCTCAGACAGGTTTCTGCCCTCCTGGGTTCCAGGCAGCCCTGGCCCAGGAAGGCAGAACAAAGGATTTCCTCTGAGAGAGGGTGTAACACCCTCTCCCTTTTGGAAATAGGTGTGAAGGCTGGGGAGGAGTAGCCTCCCTCAGCTTCTGGAAATGCTTTGATGGGCAGAGATGGTGCCCATCTCTGCATAAGCCAGTCTACATCGGTTTAGGGATCCCCCAGCCCTGCTCTGGCACGAAACTGGACAAAGGAAAGGGGAGTGACCACTCCCCTGACCTGCACCTCCTAGGGGAGGTGCTCAGAGCTCCTCCAGTGTGCCCCAGACCTCTGCCATCTTGGATTCAGAGGTGTTGCTGGCACACTGGACTGCTCTGAGTGGCCAGTGCCAGCAGGTGACATCAGAGACTCCTTCTGATAGGCTATTACCTCTCTTAGTAGCCAATCCTCCTTCCTAGGTAGCCACACCTCCTTTTCTGGCTATTTAGGGTCTCTGCATTGGGGAATTCTTTAGATAAGGAATGCAAGAGCTCACCAGAGTTCCTCTGCATCTCCCTCTTCACCTTCTGCCAAAGCATTGAGCGCTGACTGCTCAGGACACATGCAAAACTGCAACAAAGTAGCCAGATGACTACTAGCAACATTGTATGGCTTCATCCTGCCGGCTTTCTCGACTGTTTCCAGGTGGTGCATGCTCCGGGGGTAGCCTGCCTCCTTCTTGCACCAGGAGCTCTGAAGAAATCTCCCGTGGGTCGATGGAATCTTCCCCCTGCAACCGCAGGAAACAAAAGACTACATCACCGGTCCTCTGGGTCCCCTCTCAGCACTGCAAGCATGGTCCCTGGAACTCAGCAACTCTGTCCAAGTGACTCCCACAGTCCAGTGACTCTTCAGTCCAAGTTTGGTGGAGGTAAGTCCTTGCCTCCCCACGCTAGACTGCATTGCTGGGTACCGCGTGATTTGCAGCTGCTCCGGCTCCTGTGCACTCTTCCAGGATTTCCTTCGTGCACAGCCAAGCCTGGGTGCCCGACACTCTAACCTGCAGTGCACAACCTTCTGAGTTGTCCTCCGGCGCGTGGGACACCCTTTTGTGACTTCGGGTGGACTCCGGTTCACTTTTCTTCTAAGTGCCTGTTCAGGTACTTCTGCAGGTGCTGCCTGCTTCTGTGAGGGATCCCTGACTTGCTGGGAGCCCCCTCTGTCTCCTCATCCTAGTGGCGACATCCTGGTCCCTCCTGGGCCACAGCAGCATCCAAGAACCCTAACCACGACCCTTGCAGCTAGCAAGGCTTGTTTGCGGTCTTTCTGCGTGGGAATACCTCTGCAAGCTTCTTCACGACGTGGGGCATCCATCCTCCAAAGGGGAAGTTCCTAGTCCTCTTCGTTCTTGCAGAATACCAAGCTTCTTCCAATGGGTGGCTGCTTCCTTGCACCCTCAGCTGGCATTTCCTGGGTCGTGCCCACTCTCGACACTGTTGCGTCTCTTGGACTTGGTCCCCTTGTCTTACAGTTACTCAGGTCCGGAAATCCAATGTTGTTGCATTGCTGGTGTTTGTTCTCCTTGCAGAATCCCCCTATCATGACTTCTGTGCTCTCTGGTGGTAGTAGGTGCACTTTACACCTAACTTTCAGGCTCTTGGGGTGGGCTATTTTTCTAACCCTCACTGTTTTCTTACAGTCCCAGTGACCCTCTACAAGCTCACATAGGTTTGGGGTCCATTCGTGGTTCGCATTCCACTTTTGGAGTATATGGTTTGTGTTGCCCCTATACCTATGTGCTCCTATTGCAATCTATTGTAACTTTACACTGTTTGTATTACTTTTCTTGCTGTAACCTGCATAATTTTGGTTTGTGTACATATATCTTGTGTATATATCTTATCCTCATACTGAGGGTACTCACTGAGATACTTTTTGAATATTGTCATAAAAATAAAGTACCTTTAATTTGAGTATATCTGTGTATTGTGTTTTCTTATGATATTGTGCATATGACACCAGTGGTACAGTAGGAGCTTTACATGTCTCCTAGTTCAGCCTACGCTACTTTGCCATAGCTACCTTCTATCAGCCCAAGCTGCTAGAAACACCTCTTCTACACTAATAAGGGATAACTGGACCTGGCCGAAGGTGTAAGTACCTCTGGTACCCACTACAAGCCAGGCCAGCCTCCTACATTGGTTGTGCAGTGGTCGGCTAAGTACTTGTAACTACTTACTACGTTGTCATTGTGTTCTTTTCATAAGAGAATAATATACAAAACAAGTTCAGTGTATGTATACCTAATCAAAACGTTTTGCATTTCTCCTCTTGCACTTTCTACTAAGTGCTGAAAAGTACTCTAAAACATCTAAAAGTTTCCAAAAAGTTTTTTTCTCTGTTCTTTAAAAAGTTCTGAAACTTTTTCTCCCTTCTCACTATCTCTAAACCTTCTCTTATCATGTCTGATGTAGAGTCTGCTCTTAAAATGGTCAATACTACCTATGACAATTTGAATTACAAGAGCCTAAGGAGTCTCTGCTTAGAAATAGGTTTAGTGATAGGAAAGAACCCCACTAAAGAATTTCTATATAACATGCTTATTGTGAATGATGAGTCCCAAGCAGGCACTTCAAATGAGAAGTTAATAGATGGCTACCATTCTGACTCAGGGGATAACCTTGAGGGAGGTGGGGAGGGTTCTGTTCCAAATCTGCCCCTTAGCAGACCACCTAGCAATGCTGGTAGTAATAGAAGCTCCCATCATAGTTGGGGTGTTTTTATTCCTGGAGGCCAGGTTGTTAGAGTCTAGTCAGTTAGGGACAGATCTCCCTCTGTTGTTTCCAATTTATCTTCTGTATCCAAGCATGCCCAACCCACCCACCCTGAAGACAACTTGTTAGAAAGGGAACTCAAAAAGTTGAGAGTGGAAGAGACCAGACTGAAGCTTAAACAGCAACAGCTGGCTCTAGACAGGGAATCCCTAGATCTGGAGAAGGAGAGACAGAGATTGGGGTTAGGACCCCATGGTGGCAGCAATAGCAGTATTCCTGATAGTAATCCTGTGAGAGAGCATGATTCCAGGAATCTGCACAAGATAGTTCCCCTTTACAAGGAGGGGGGTGACATCAACAAGTGGTTTGCTGCACTTGAGAGGGCCTGTATGGTACAGGGGGTCCCTCAAAGGCAGTGGGCTGCTATATTGTGCTATCTTTCAATAGAAACGGTAGGGATAGGCTCCTTACTGTTAGAGAAAATGATGCTAACAATTTTGCAGTTTTGAAGGATGCACTCTTGGATGGATTTGGCTTAACCACTGAACAATACAGGATTACGTTCAGAGACACCAGAAAAGAGTCCTCACAATACTGGATAGACTTTGTTGACTGTTCAGTGAAGGCCTTGGAAGGGTGGTTACATGGCAGTAAAGTTTTTGACTATGAAAGCCTGTATAATCTTATTCTGAGAGAGCATATTCTGAATAACTGTGTGTCTGACTTGTTACACCAATATCTAGTGGACTCAGATCTGACCTCTCCCCAAGAATTGGGAAAGAAGGCAGACAAATGGGTCAGACCAAGAGTGAACAGAAAAGTTCATACATGGGGTGACAAGGATGGCAAGAAGAAGGATGGTAAGTCTTCTGACAAGGGTGGGGACAAAAGTAAAAATGAGTCTTCATCAGGCCCACAAAAATCCTCTGGTGGGGGTGGTGGGTCCAAATCCTCTTCAAATCAAGTTAAAACGCCTTGGTGTTATTTGTGTAAAGTCTAAGGCCATTGGACAACTGATGCCAGTTGTCCAAAGAAAAACACCAAACCTCCCACTACCACAACTCCTCCTGCAAATGCTAGTGCCCCTAGTAATAGCAGTGGTGGTGGGAGCAAACCTACTAATAGCCAATCCAAGGGAGTAGCTGGGCTCACTTTTGGTAATTTAGTTGGGGTTGGTCTTGTTAGGGAGACCACAGAGGCTGTGCTAGTCTCTGAAGGTGCCATTGATTTGGCCACCTTGGTTGCTTGTCCCCTTAATATGGATAAGTACAAGCGACTTCCCCTAATTAATGGTGTTGAGGTTCAGGCCTACAGGGACACAGGTGCCAGTGTTACCATGGTAATAGAGACACTGGTACACCCTGAACAACACCTACTTGGTCACCAGTACCAAGTGACAGACACTCATAACAACACTCTTAGCCACCCCATGGCTGTTGTGAATCTCAACTGGGGGGGGTTACTGGTCCAAAGAAAGTTGTGGTTGCCTCAGATTTACCTGTAGACTGTCTACTAGGGAACGATTTAGAGACATCAGCTTGGGCAGAAGTGGAGTTGGAGGCTCATGCAGCAATGCTGGGCATTCCTGGGCATATTTTTGCTTTGACAAGGGTTCAGGCCAAAAAGCAAAAAGGACAGGGGAACTTGGATCCTGGAACAATGGACCAAGGGCTCCCTAAAGCTAGTGATAGCAGGGGTAAATCCCTACCCACCATCCCTCCCTCTACAGATGGTTCTCCTTCTGAGGAAGAAGAATGTCCTCCCTGTGCAGAACCTTCACCAGATGAGCTGGCAGTAGACACTACTGAGCTTTTGGGTGGAGGGGGGGCTGCCAGGGAAGAGCTGAGTGTGGCACAGCAAACCTGTCCCACATTAGAGGGTCTCAGACAGCAAGCTGTCAAACAGCAAAATGGGGATGTCAGTGACTCACATAGAGTTTACTGGGAGGAAAACCTCTTGTACACAGAGGCAAGGGACCCAAAACCTGGAGAAGCCAGGAGATTGGTCATTCCCCTTCAGTACAGAGAGTTCCTCCTAACTCTGGCACATGACAGTCCTTTGGCTGGGCATTTGGGCCAGATTAAAACATGGGAAAGGCTTGTCCCCCTGTTTCACTGGCCTAGGATGTCAGAGGACAGAATCTTTTTTTGTAAGTCTTGTGTGACCTGCCAAGCCAGTGGCAAGACTGGTGGCACACCAAAGGCTCCCCTTATTCCACTTCCTGTGGTTGGGGTCCCCTTTGAAAGGGTAGGGGTTGACATAGTTGGCACCCTTGACCCTCCTACTGCTTCAGGCAATAGCTTTATCTTGGTGGTTGTGGACCATGCCATAAGATATCCTGAAGCAATTCCTCTAAGGACCACTACAGCTCCTGCAGTGGCAAAGGCCCTCCTGGGAATCTTTTCCAGGGTGGGTTTCCCAAAAGTGGTTGTATCAAACAGGGGTAGCAACTTTATGTCTGCATACTTGAAGGCTATGTGGAAGGAATGTGGTGTACCATATAAATTCACCACTCCTTATCATCCACAGACTAATGGACTGGTAGAGAGGTTTAATAAAACTCTCAAAGGAATGATAATGGGACTCCCTGAAAAACTCAGGAGGAGATGGGATGTCCTGTTACCTTGCCTCCTTTTTACTTACAGGGAGGTACCCCAGAAAGGAGTGGGCTTCAGCCCCTTTGAACTCCTCTTTGGGCACCCTGTAAGAGGTCCACTAACACTTGTGAAGGAGGGTTGGGAACAACTGTAGGAAAGTACCATCTAGCCTGGCATGTTACCCCCATATTTCACTGTATATATGTTGTTTTAGTTGTATGTGTCATTGGGACCCTGCCAGCCAGGGCCCCAGTGCTCATAAGTGTGTCCTGTATGTGTTCCCTGTGTGATGACTAACTGTCTCACTGAGGCTCTGCTAACCAGAACCTCAGTGGTTATGCTCTCTCTGCTTTCTAAATTGTCACTAACAGGCTAGTGACCAATTTCACCAATTCACATTGGCATACTGGAACACCCTTATAATTCCCTAGTATATGGTACAGAGGTACCCAGGGTATTGGGGTTCCAGGAGATCCCTATGGGCTGCAGCATTTCTTTTGCCACCCATAGGGAGCTCTGACAATTCTTACACAGGCCTGCCACTGCAGCCTGAGTGAAATAACATCCACGTTATTTCACAGCCATTTACCACTGCACTTAAGTAACTTATAAGTCACCTATATGTCTAACCTTGACCTGGTAAAGGTTGGGTGCTAAGTTACTTAGTGTGTGGGCACCCTGGCACTAGCCAAGGTGCCCCCACATCGTTCAGGGCAAATTCCCTGAACTTTGTGAGTGCGGGGACACCATTACACGCGTGCACTATACATAGGTCACTACCTATGTATAGCGTCACAATGGTAACTCCGAACATGGCCATGTAACATGTCTAAGATCATGGAATTGTCACCCCAATGCCATTCTGGCATTGGGGAGACAATTCCATGATCCTCCGAGTCTCTAGCACAGACCCGGGTACTGCCAAACTACCTTTCCCGGGGTTTGACTGCAGCTGCTGCTGCTGCCAACCCCTCAGACAGGTTTCTGCCCTCCTGGGGTCCAGCCAGGCTTGGCCCAGGAAGGCAAAACAAAGGACTTCCTCAGAGAGAGGGTGTTACACCCTCTCCCTTTGGAAAAAGGTGTTAGGGCTGGGGAGGAGTAGCCTCCCCCAGCCTCTGGAAATGCTTTCATGGGCACAGATGGTGCCCATTTCTGCATAAGCCAATCTACACCGGTTCAGGGATCCCCCAGCCCTGCTCTGGCGCGAAACTGGACAAAGGAAAGGGGAGTGACCACTCCCCTGACCTGCACCTCCCCTGGGAGGTGCCCAGAGCTCCTCCAGTGTGCTCCAGACCTCTGCCATCTTGGAAACAGAGGTGCTGCTGGCACACTGGACTGCTCTGAGTGGCCAGTGCCAGCAGGTGACATCAGAAACTCCTTCTGATAGGCTCCTCCAGGTGTTGCTAGCCTATCCTCTCTCCTAAGTAGCCAAACCTCCTTTTCTGGCTATTTAGGGTCTCTGCTTTGGGGAATTCTTTAGATAACGATTGCAAGAGCTCATCAGAGTTCCTCTGCATCTCTCTCTTCACCTTCTGCCAAGGAATCGACCGCTGACTGCTCTGGAAGCCTGCAAAACTGCAACAAAGTAGCAAAGACGACTACTGCGACCTTGTAACGCTGATCCAGCCGCCGTCTCGACTGTTTTCCTGGTGGTGCATGCTGTGGGGGTAGTCTGCCTCCTCTCTGCACTAGAAGCTCCGAAGAAATCTCCAGTGGGTCGACGGAATCTTCCCCCTGCAACCGCAGGCACCAAAAGACTGCATCACCGGTGTAGGAAAGTACCATCTTGCCTGGGATGTTACCCCCATTTTTCACTGTATATATGTTGTTTTAGTTGTATATGTCACTGGGACCCTGTCATCCAGGGCCCCAGTGCTCATAAGTGTGCCTGAATGTGTTACCTGTGTAGTGACTAACTGTCTCACTGAGGCTCTGCTAATCAGAACCTCAGTGGTTATGCTCTCTCATTTCTTTCAAATTGTCACTAACAGGCTAGTGACCAATTTCACCAATTTACTTTGGCTACTGGAACACCCTTATAATTCCCTAGTATATGGTACTGAGGTACCCAGGGTATTGGGGTTCCAGGGGATCCCTATGGGCTGCAGCATTTTGTGAGAAAGTAGCCTCTTTCTAGCCTTGTTACCCCCACATTTGGCCTGTTTGTGAGTGTATGTCAGGGTATTTTCACTGTCTCACTGGGATCCTGCTAGCCAGGGCCCAGTGCTCATAGTGAAAACCCTATGTTTTCAGTATGTTTGTTATGTGTCACTGGGACCCTGCTAGCCAGGACCCCAGTGCTCATAAGGTTGTGGCCTATATGTATGTGTTCCCTGTGTGATGCCTAACTGTCTCACTGAGGCTCTGCTAACCAGAACCTCAGTGGTTATGCTCTCTCATTTCTTTCAAATCGTCACTAACAGGCTAGTGACCAATTTTACCAATTTACATTGGCTTACTGGAACACCCTTATAATTCCCTAGTATATGGTACTAAGGTACCCAGGGTATTGGGGTTCCAGGAGATCCCTATGGGCTGCAGCATTTCTTTTGCCACCCATAGGGAGCTCAGACAATTCTTACACAGGCCTGCCACTGCAGCCTGAGTGAAATAACGTCCACTTTATTTCACAGCCATTTTACACTGCACCTAAGTAACTTATAAGTCACCTATATGTCTAACCTTTACCTGGTAAAGGTTAGGTGCAAAGTTACTTAGTGTGAGGGCACCCTGGCACTAGCCAAGGTGCCCCCACATTGTTCAGGGCCAATTCCCCGGACTTTGTGAGTGCGGGGACACCATTACACGCGTGCACTACATATAGGTCACTACCTATATGTGGCTTCACAATGGTAACTCCGAATATGGCCATGTAACATGTCTAAGATCATGGAATTGCCCCCTCTATGCCATCCTGGCATTGTTGGCACAATTCCATGATCCCAGTGGTCTGTAGCACAGACCCTGGTACTGCCAAACTGCCTTTCCTGGGGTTTCACTGCAGCTGCTGCATAAGCCAGTCTACACCGGTTCAGGGGACCCCTTAGCCCTGCTCTGGCGCGAAACTGGACAAAGGAAAGGGGAGTGACCACTCCCCTGACCTGCACCTCCCCTGGGAGGTGTCCAGAGCTCCTCCAGTGTGCTCCAGACCTCTGCCATCTTGGAAACAGAGGTGCTGCTGGCACACTGGACTGCTCTGAGTGGCCAGTGCCACCAGGTGACGTCAGAGACTCCTTCTGATAGGCTCCTTCAGGTGTTGCTAGCCTATCCTCTCTCCTAGGTAGCCAAACCCTCTTTTCTGGCTATTTAGGGTCTCTGTCTCTGGGGAAACTTTAGATAACGAATGCAAGAGCTCATCAGAGTTCCTCTGCATCTCTCTCTTCACCTTCTGCCAAGGAATCAACTGCTGACCGCGCTGGAAGCCTGCAAAACTGCAACAAAGTAGCTAAGACGACTACTGCAACTCTGTAACGCTGATCCTGCCGCCTTCTCAACTGTTTTCCTGGTGGTGCATGCTGTGGGGGTAGTCTGCCTCCTCTCTGCACTAGAAGCTCCGAAGAAATCTCCCGTGGGTCGACGGAATCTTCCCCATGCTACCGCAGGCACCAAAGAACTGCATCACCGGTCCCTTGGGTCTCCTCTCAGCACGACGAGCGAGGTCCCTTGAATCCAGCAACTGTGTCCAAGTGACTCCCACAGTCCAGTGACTCTTCAGTCCAAGTTTGGTGGAGGTAAGTCCTTGCCTCCCCACGCCAGACTGCATTGCTGGGAACCGCGACTTTTGCAGCTACTCCGGCCTCTGTGCACTTCCGGCGGAAATCCTTTGTGCACAGCCAAGCCTGGGTCCACGGCACTCTAACCTGCATTGCACGACTTTCTAAGTTGGTCTCCGGCGACGTGGAACTCCTTTGTGTAACTTCGGGTGAGCACCGTTTCATGCATCATTGTAGTGCCTGTTTCTGGCACTTCTCTGGGTGCTACCTGCTGCTGAGAGGGCTTCTTGTCTTGCTCGACGTCCCTTCTGTCTCCTGACGCAATTTGCGACATCCTGGTCCCTCCTGGGCCACAGCACCATCCAAAAACGATAACCGCACGATTTGCAGCTAGCAAGGCTTGTTGGCGGTCTTTCGGCGGAAAAACACTTCTGCACGACTCTCCACGGCGTGAGTGATCCGTCCTCCACAGGGGAAGTCTCTAGCCCTTGTCGTTCCTGCAGAAACCTAAGCTTCTTCTGTCCAGTAGAAGCTTCTTTGCACCCACAGCTGGCATTTCCTGGGCATCTGCCCAGCTCCGACTTGCTTGTGACTTTTGGACTTGGTCCCCTTGTTCCACAGGTACCCTCGACTGGAAATCCATTGTTATTGCATTGCTGGTTTGTGTCTTTCCTGCAGAATTCCCCTATCACGACTTCTATGTCCTTTGGGGAACTTTAGTGCACTTTGCACTCACTTTTCAGGGTCTTGGGGTGGGCTATTTTTCTAACCCTCACTATTTTCTAATAGTCCCAGCGACCCTCTACAAGGTCACATAGGTTTGGGGTCCATTTGTGGTTCGCATTCGACTTTTGGAGTATATGGTTTGTGTTGCCCCTATCCCTATGTGTCCCCATTGCATCCTATTGTAACTATACATTGTTTGCACTGTTTTCTAAGACTATACTGCATATTTTTGGTATTGTGTACATATATCTTGTGTATATTTGCTATCCTCATACTGAGGGTACTCACTGAGATACTTTTGGCATATTGTCATAAAAATAAAGTACCTTTATTTTTAGTATATCTGTGTATTGTGTTTTCTTATGATATTGTGCAAGTGACACTAGTGGTACTGTAGGAGCTTCACTTGTCTCCTAGTTCAGCCTAAGCTGCTCTGCTAAGCTACCATTATCTATCAGCATAAGCTGCTAGTCACCCTATACACTAATAAGGGATACCTGGGCCTGGTGCAAGGTGTAAGTACCCCTTGGTACTCACTACAAGCCAGTCCAGCCTCCTACATTGGTTGTGCAGCGGTGGGATAAGTGTTTTGAGACTACTTACCACCCTTGTCATTGTACTTTTCATAAGAGAAAAATATACAAAACAAGTTCAGTGTGTGTACACATAACTAAAAAGTTTTGCATTTCCTCTTTTCACTCTTTTCTAAGTGCTGAAAAGTACTTCTAAACTTTCTAAAACGTTCTTAAAAGTTTAAAAAGTTTTTTTCTGTCTTTCTAAAAGCTCTAAAAACTTTTTCTCACTTTTTCTGTCACTTGAACTCTTTCTAAAATGTCTGGCACGGGCCAAAATGTTGATCTGTCCAAACTTGCATATGACCACCTTAGCTGGAAAGGAGCAAGGAGTCTCTGTATAGAAAGAGGTTTGAGTGTAGGGAAGAATCCTTCCTTGGAATTGTTACTAAACATGCTTAGAGAACAAGATAAGGCTAAAAGTGCCCCATCTGTTGAAAAAGTAGCTAATGGTTCCCAATCTGATCCAGGGACTCCCCCAGGAAAAGATTCAGGAAAGAAACTTCCTAGCCTGCCCATTACTAGACAGTCTAGCATAGTTGGTACTGAGGTTGAGTCACATCCTACAGATGGTGTGCTCTCACATTACACTGTCAGCCAAGCTGTTAGGGTGCCCTCTGTAAGGGATAGGTCTCCTTCTGTTCATTCTCATCATACTTCTATGTCTAGGAATGTCCCTCCCACCAACCCTGATGACAGAATGTTAGAAAGGGAACGCAGTAAGTTGAGGGTGGAACAAACCAGACTGAAGCTTAAAAAGCAACAGCTGGATTTGGATAGACAGTCTTTAGAACTAGAGAAGGAAAGACAGAAGTTGGGTTTAGAAACCCATGGTGGCAGCAGCAGTATTCCCCATAGTCATCCTGCAAAAGAGCATGATTCCAGGAATCTGCATAAGATAGTTCCCCCTTATAAGGAGGGGGATGACATTAACAAGTGGTTTGCTGCACTTGAGAGGGCCTGTGTTGTACAGGATGTCCCTCAAAGGCAGTGGGCTGCTATCCTATGGCTATCATTTAGTGGAAAAGGTAGGGATAGGCTCCTTACTGTGAAAGAAAGTGATGCCAATATTTTTACAGTTCTTAAGAATGCACTCCTGGATGGTTATGGCTTAACCACTGAACAATACAGGATAAAGTTCAGAGAGACCAAAAAGGAGTCTTCACAAGACTGGGTTGATTTCATTGACCATTCAGTGAAGGCCTTGGAGGGGTGGTTACATGGCAGTAAAGTTACTGATTATGACAGCCTGTATAACTTGATCCTGAGAGAGCATATTCTTAATAATTGTGTGTCTGATTTGTTGCACCAGTACTTGGTGGACTCTGATCTGACCTCTCCCCAAGAATTGGGAAAGAAGGCAGACAAATGGGTCAGAACAAGGGTGAACAGAAAAGTTCATACAGGGGGTGACAAAGATGGCAACAAGAAGAAGGATGGTAAGTCTTCTGACAAGGGTGGGGACAAATCAAAAAATTAGTCTTCATCAGGCCCACAAAAACACTCTGGTGGGGGTGGTGGGCCCAAATCGTCTTCTAATCAAAACAAGGAAAAGAAACCATGGTGCTATTCATGTAAAATAAAAGGCCATTGGACAACAGATCCCAGTTGTCCAAAGAAAAGCACCAAGCCTCCTACCACTACAACCCCTACTGCTACACCTAGTGTCCCTAATAATAGCAGTAGTGGTGGGAGCAAACCTACTAATAGCCAATCCAAGGGAGTAGCTGGGCTCAATTTTGGTAACTTAGTTGGGGTTGGTCTTGTTAGGGAGACCACAGAGGCTGTGTTAGTCTCTGAGGGGGCTATTGATTTAGCCACCTTAGTTGCTTGTCCCCTTAATATGGATAAGTACAAGCAGCTACCCCTAATAAATGGTGTTGAGGTTCAGGCCTACAGGGACACTGGTGCCAGTGTGACTATGGTCATAGAGAAACTGGTCCACCCTGAACAACACCTACTTGGTCACCAGTACCAAGTAACCGATGCTCACAACAACACACTTAGCCACCCCATGGCTGTTGTAAATCTCAACTGGGGGGGGGGGGGTTACTGGTCCAAAGAAAGTTGTGGTAGCCTCAGATTTACCTGTAGACTGTCTACTAGGAAATGATTTGGAGACATCAGCTTGGTCAGATGTGGAGTTGGAGGCCCATGCAGCAATGCTGGGCATCCCAGGGCATATTTTTGCTTTAACCAGGGCTCAGGCCAAAAAGCAAAAAGGACAGGGAAGCTTGGATCCTGGAACAATGGACCAAGTGCTCCCTAAAGCTAGGGCTAGTAGAAGTAAAGCACTTCCCACTATCCCTCCCTCTACAGTGGATTCTACTTCTGAGGAAGAAGAATCTCCACCCTGTGCAGAACCTACACCAGAGGAGCTGGAAGCAGACACTGCTGAGCTTTTGGGTGAAGGGGGGCCTGCCAGGGAGGAGCTGAGTGTGGCACAGCAAACCTGTCCCACATTAGAGGGTCTGAGACAGCAAGCTGTCAAACAGGCTAATGGGGATGTCAGTGACTGTCACAGAGTTTACTAGGAGGACAACCTCTTGTACACTGAGGCAAGGGATCCTAAACCTGGAGCTGCCAGGAGATTAGTGATTCCTCAGGAGTACAGAAAGTTCCTCGTAACTCTTGCCGACGACATTCCCCTGGCTGGACATTTGGGGCAAATGAAAACTTGGGACAGGCTTGTTCCCTTGTTTCATTGGCCTAGAAGGTCTGAGGACACAAAATATTTTTGTAAGTCCTGTGAAACCTGTCAAGCCAGTGGCAAGACAGGTGGCACTCCAAAGGCACCCCTTATTCCACTGCCTGTGGTTGGGGTTCCCTTTGAAAGGGTATGGGGTTGACATAGTTGGCCCCCTTGACCCTCCTACTGCTTCAGGCAATAGGTTTATCTTGGTGGTAGTGGACCATGCCACAAGATATCCTGAAGCAATTCCTTTAAGGACCACTACAGCACCTGCAGTGGCAAATGCCCTCCTGGGAATATTTTCCAGGGTGGGCTTCCCAAAGGAAGTAGTATCAGACAGGGGAAGCAATTTCATGTCTGCATACTTAAAGGCCATGTGGAATGAGTGTGGTGTGACTTATAAGTTCACTACACCCTATCATCCACAAACAAATGGTCTGGTGGAGAGATTTAACAAAACTCTCAAAGGCATGATTATGGGTCTCCCTGAAAAACTCCGCAGGAGATGGGATATCCTTTTACCATGCCTCCTTTTTGCCTACAGGGAGGTACCCCAGAAAGGAGTGGGCTTCAGCCCCTTTGAACTCCTCTTTGGACACCCTGTTAGGGGTCCACTAACACTTGTCAAGGAGGGTTGGGAACAACCTTTAAAAGCTCCAAAACAAGATATTGTGGATTATGTACTTGGCCTCAGATCAAGGATGGCTGAGTATATGAAAAAGGCCAGTAAAAACCTTCAGGCCAGCCAAGAGCTCCAGAAGCAATGGCATAACCAGAAGGCTGTTTTGGTTCAGTACAAACCAGGGCAGAAAGTGTGGGTCTTGGAGCCTGTGGCCCCAAGAGCACTCCAAGATAAATGGAGTGGACCCCACACAATTGTTGAGAAAAAGGGTGAAGTCACCTATTTAGTTGACTTAGACACTGCCAGGAGTCCCCTTAGGGTGCTCCATGTCAACCGCCTGAAACCCTACTATGACAGGGCTGATCTCACCCTGCTCATGGCAACTGATGAGGGACAGGAAGAAGACAGTGATCCTCTTCCTGATCTCTTCTCTTCCACAGAACAAAATGCTCTGGTGGAAGGAGTAGTTTTGGCTGATTGTCTTACTGTTGAGCAGAAAGACCATTGCATAAATCTCCTAGATCAATTCTCTGAACTCTTCTCTACTGTGCCAGGTACCACTTCTTGGTGTGAGCACACTATAGATACTGGAGACAGCTTGCCTGTCAAAAGTAAGATCTATAGGCAGCCTGACCATGTCAGGGACTGCATAAAGCAAGAGGTGCAGAAAAGTTTAGAACTGGGAGTGGTTGAGCACTCTGAAAGTCCATGGGCTTCTCCTGTGGTACTTGTACCAAAACCTCATTCCAAAGATGGAAAGAAAGAAATGCGGTTTTGTGTAGACTACAGAGGTCTCAACCAGGTAACCAAAACTGATGCTCACCCTATACCCAGGGCAGATGAGCTCATAGATACACTGGCATCTGCCAAGTATCTAAGCACTTTTGATTTGACTGCAGGGTATTGGCAGATCAAATTATCAGAAGATGCTAAACCTAAAACTGTATTTTCAACCATTGGAGGACATTACCAGTTCACAGTAATGCCTTTTGGATTGAAAAATGCACCTGCCACTTTTCAGAGGTTGGTGAACACAGTCCTGCAAGGGCTGGAAGCTTTCAGTGCAGCATATGTGGACGATATAGCTGTCTTTAGCTCCAGCTGGGATGATCACCTGGTCCACCTATGGAAAGTTTTAGAGGCACTGCAAAAGGCAGGCCTCACTATCAAGGCTTCAAAGTGCCAGATAGGGCAGGGTAAGGTGGTTTATCTGGGACACCTTGTTGGTGGGGAACAGATTGCACCAGTACAGGGGAAAATCCAAACAATTATTGATTGGGTTCCCCCTACTACACAGACCCAGGTGAGAGCCTTCCTAGGCCTCACTGGGTATTACAGGAGGTTCATTAAGAACTATGGCTCCATGGCAGCCCCTCTTAATGACCTCACATCCAAGAAAATGCCTAAAAAGGTATTATGGACAGCAAACTGTCAGAAAGCTTTTGAGGAGCTGAAGCAGGCCATGTGCTCTGCACCTGTCCTGAAAAGCCCTTGTTACTCTAAAAAATTCTATGTCCAGACTGATGCATCTGAATTAGGAGTAGGGGCAGTCCTATCACAACTTAATTCTGAGGGCCAGGATCAACCTGTTGCTTTTATTAGTAGGAGGTTGACCCCCAGAGAAAAGCGTTGGTCTGCCATTGAGAGGGAGGCCTTTGCTGTGGTCTGGGCACTGAAGAAGTTGAGGCCATACCTGTTTGGCACTCACTTCATTGTTCAGACAGACCACAAACCTCTACTTTGGCTAAAACAAATGAAAGATGAAAATCCTAAATTGTTGAGGTGGTCCATATCCCTACAGGGAATGGACTATACAGTGGAACATAGACCTGGGAGTAGCCACTCCAATGCAGATGGACTCTCCAGATATTTCCACTTAGACAATGAAGACCCATCAGGGAATGACTAGTCTTATTGTCCTTCGTTTGGGGGGGTTGTGTAGGAAAGTACCATCTTGCCTGGCATGTTACCCCCATTTTTCACTGTATATATGTTGTTTTAGTTGTATGTGTCACTGGGACCCTGTCATCCAGGGCCCCAGTGCTCATAAGTGTGCCTGAATGTGTTACCTGTGTAGTGACTAACTGTCTCACTGAGGCTCTGCTAATCAGAACCTCAGTGGTTATGCTCTCTCATTTCTTTCAAATTGTCACTAACAGGCTAGTGACCAATTTCACCAATTTACATTGGCTACTGGAACACCTTTATAATTCCCTAGTATATGGTACTGAGGTACCCAGGGTATTGGGGTTCCAGGGGATCCCTATGGGCTGCAGCATTTCTTTTGCCACCCATAGGGAGCTCTGACAATTCTTACACAGGCCTGTCACTGCAGCCTGAGTGAAATAACGTCCACGTTATTTCACAGCCATTTTACACTGCACTTAAGTAACTTATAAGTCACCTATATGTCTAACCTTTACCTGGTAAAGGTTAGGTGCAAAGTTATATGGTCATGGAATTGCCCCCTCTATGCCATCCTGGCATAGTTGGCCCAATCCCATGATCCCAGTGGTCTGTAGCACAGTCCCTGGTACTGCCAAACTGCCTTTCCTGGGGTTTCACTGCAGCTGCTGCTGCTGCCAACCCCTCAGACAGGTTTCTGCCCTCCTGGGGTCAAGCCAGGCTTGTCCCAGGATGGCAGAACAAAGGACTTCCTCTGAGAGAGGGTGTTACACCCTCTCCCTTTGGAAAATGGTGTGAAGGCAGGGGAGGAGTAGCCTCCCCCAGCCTCTGGAAATGCTTTCGTGGGCACAGATGTGCCCAATTCTGCATAAGCCAGTCTACACCGGTTCAGGGACCCCTCAGCCCTGCTCTGGCGAGAAACTGGACAAAGGAAAGGGGAGTGACCACTCCCCTGACCTGCACCTCCCCTGGGAGGTGTCCAGAGCTCCTCCAGTGTGCTCCAGACCTCTGCCATCTTGGAAACAGAGGTGCTGCTGGCACACTGGACTGCTCTGAGTGGCCTGTGCCACCAGGAGACGTCAGAGACTCCTTCTGATAGGCTCCTTCAGGTGTTGCTAGCCTATCCTCTCTCCTAGGTAGCCAAACCTTCTTTTCTGGCTATTTAGGGTCTCTGTCTCTGGGGAAACTTTAGATAACGAATGCAAGAGCTCATCAGAGTTCCTCTGCATCTCTCTCTTCACCTTCTGCCAAGGAATCGACTGCTGACTGCGCTGGAAGCCTGCAAAACAGCAACAAAGTAGCTAAGACGACTACTGCAACTCTGTAACGCTGATCCTGCCGCCTTCTCGACTGTTTTCCTGGTGGTGCATGCTGTGGGGGTAGTCTGCCTCCTCTCTGCACTAGAAGCTCCGAAGAAATCTCCCGTGGGTCGACGGAATCTTCCCCCTGCTACCGCAGGCACCAAAGAACTGCATCACCGGTCCCTTGGGTCTCCTCTCAGCACGACGAGCGAGGTCCCTTGAATCCAGCAACTGTGTCCAAGTGACTCCCACAGTCCAGTGACTCTTCAGTCCAAGTTTGGTGGAGGTAAGTCCTTGCCTCCCCACGCCAGACTGCATTGCTGGGAACCACGACTTTTGCAGCTACTCTGGCCTCTGTGCACTTCCGGCAGAAATCCTTTGTGCACAGCCAAGCCTGGGTCCACGGCACTCTAACCTGCATTGCACGACTTTCTAAGTTGGTCTCCGGTGACTTGGGACTCCTTTGTGTAACTTCGGGTGAGCACCGTTTCACGCATCCTCGTAGTGCCTGTTTCTGGCATTTCTCCGGGTGTTACCTGCTGCTGAGAGGGTTCCTTGTCTTGCTCGACGTCCCCTCTGTCTCCTGACGCAATTTGCGACATCCTGGTCCCTCCTGGGCCACAGCAGCATCCAAAAACGCTATCCGCACGATTTGCAGCTAGCAAGGCTTGTTGGCGGTCTTTCGGCGGGAAAATACTTCTGCACGACTCTCCACGGCGTGAGGGATCCGTCCTCCAAAGGGGAAGTCTCTAGCCCTTGTCGTTCTTGCAGAAACCTAAGCTTCTTCTGTCCAGTAGAAGCTTCTTTGCACCCACAGCTGGCATTTCCTGGGCATCTGCCCAGCTCCGACTTGCTTGTGACTTTTGGACTTGGTCCCCTTGTTCCACAGGTACCCTCGACTGGAAATCCATCGTTGTTGCATTGCTGGTTTGTGTCTTTCCTGCAGAATTCCCCTATCACGACTTCTATGTCCTTTGGGGAACTTTAGTGCACTTTGCACTCACTTTTCAGGGTCTTGGGATGGGCTATTTTTCTAACCCTCACTATTTTCTAATAGTCCCAGCGACCCTCTACAAGGTCACATAGGTTTGGGGTCCATTCGTGGTTCGCATTCCATTTTTGGAGTATATGGTTTGTGTTGCCCCTATCCCTATGTGTCCCCATTGCATCCTATTGTAACTATACATTGTTTGCGCTGTTTTCTAAGACTATACTGCATATTTTTGGTATTGTGTACATATATCTTGTGTATATTTGCTATCCTCATACTGAGGGTACTCACTGAGATACTTTTGGCATATTGTCATAAAAATAAAGTACCTTTATTTTGAGCATATCTGTGTATTGTGTTTTCTTATGATATTGTGCAAGTGACACTAGTGGTATTGTAGGAGCTTCACTCGTCTCCTAGTTCAGTCTAAGCTGCTCTGCTAAGCTACCATTATCTATCAGCA
Organism: Pleurodeles waltl; assembly: GCF_031143425.1. NCBI lineage: Eukaryota > Metazoa > Chordata > Amphibia > Caudata > Salamandridae > Pleurodeles > Pleurodeles waltl. Next base: position 372,970,184 of record NC_090450.1, on the reverse strand, counting down.
TAAGCTGCTAGACACCCTATACACTAATAAGGGATACCTGGGCCTGGTGCAAGGTGTAAGTACCCCTTGGTACTCACTACAAGCCAGTCCAGCCTCCTACAACCGGTCCTCTGGGTCTCCTCTCAGCACGACGAGCGAGGTCCCTTGAACTCAGCAACTCTGTCCAAGTGACTCCCACAGTCCAGTGACTCTTCAGTCCAAATTTGGTGGAGGTAAGTCCTTGCCTCCCCACGCTAGACTGCATTGCTGGGTACCACGTGATTTGCAGCTGCTCCGGCTCCTGTGCACTCTTCCAGGATTTCCTTTGTGCACAGCCAAGCCTGGGTCCCTGACACTCTAACCTGCAGTGCACGACCTCCTGAGTTGTCCTCCGGCGTCGTGGGACCTTCCTTTGTGACTTCGGGTGAGCTCTGGTTCACTCCACTTCGTAGTGCCTGTTCCGGCACTTCTGTGGGTGCTGCTTGCTTCTGAGTGGGCTCTTTGTCTTGCTGGACGCCCCCTCTGTCTCCTCACACAATTGGCGACATCCTGGTCCCTCCTGGGCCACAGCAGCATCCAAAAACCCTAATCGCGACCCTTGCAGCTAGCAAGGCTTGTTTGCGGCCTTTCTGCACGGAAACACCTCTGCAAGCTTCTTCACGACGTGGGACATCCATCCTCCAAAGGGGAAGTTCCTAGTCCTCTTCGTTCTTGCAGAATCCACAGCTTCTACCATCCAGTGACAGCTTCTTTGCACCCACAGCTGGCATTTCCTGGGCATCTGCCCACTCCCGACTTGATCGTGACTCTTGGACTTGGTCCCCTGGTTCCACAGGTACTCTCGTCAGGAAATCCATCATTGTTGCATTGCTGGTGTTGGTCTTCCTTGCAGAATTCCCCTATCACGACTTCTGTGCTCTCTGGGGAACTTAGGTGCACTTTGCACCCACTTTTCAGGGTCTTGGGTGGGCTATTTTTCTAACCCTCACTGTTTTCTTATAGTCCCAGCGACCCTCTACAAGCTCACATAGGTTTGGGGTCCATTCGTGGTTCGCATTCCACTTCTAAAGTATATGGTTTGTGTTGCCCCTGTACCTATGTGCTCTCATTGCAACCTATTGTGACTATACATTGCTTGCACTGTTTTCTATTGCTATTACTGCATATTTTTGGTATTGTGTACATATATCTTGTGTATATTTGCTATCCTCATACTGAGGGTACTCACTGAGATACTTTTGGCATATTGTCATAAAAATAAAGTACCTTTATTTTTAGTATATCTGTGTATTGTGTTTTCTTATGATATTGTGCATATGACACCAGTGGTATAGTAGGGGCTTTACACGCCTCCTAGTTCAGCCTAAGCTGCTCTGCTAAGCTACCTTTTCTATCAGCCTAAGCTGCTAGACACCCCTCTGCACTAATAAGGGATACCTGGAGCAAGGTGTAAGTACCCCTTGGTACCCACTACAAGCCAGGCCAGCCTCCTACATTGGTTGTGCAGCGGTGGGATAAGTACTTGCAACTACTTACCACTTTGTCATTTTGTACTTTTCATAAGAGAAAAATATACAAAACAAGTTCAGTGTTCTTCCGAACAGTTCTTTCTTGTCTTCATCTGTGTTCTTCTTCTGTGTACTTCATCTGTGTTTCTTCTCTCTCTTCTGCACCGCGACCTGCGTGTGCTTTCTTCTTTCTTCTTCTTCTTTCTTCATCTGTGTTCTTCATCTGTGTTCATCGTATCCTCTGCTTCTCAGGTCTCTCCACTTCTGCCGGACTCCTCTTCCTTGACTCTTCTCTCCGCCTCTTCTTTACCCTTCCTCTTGGCTCTTCTCTCCTCTGTTCTGCTGTTCTGGACTCCTCGTTCCTCTTCTTCCTTACCTTTCTCTCTTCTTGGCTCTTCTCTCTTCTGCTCCTCGCTCCTCTTCTTCTTTACCTTCTTCTTGGCTCTTCTCTCTTCTGCTCCTCTTCTTCTTTACCTTCTTCTTGGCTCTTCTCTCTTCTGCTACTCTGCTCTTGACTCCTCTCTCTGACCTTCCTCACTCCCCTCCACCTCTGTAACCCCCCCTCCCCTATCTTCCTATCTTTCTTCCTAACTCTTCCTAACTCCCGCCACCTTTAACCCCCCCTCCCCTATCTTTTCTCCCCTCTACCTGACTGTAGGAAAGTACCATCTTGTCTGGCATGTTACCCCCATATTTCACTGTATATATGTTGTTTTAGTTGTATGTGTCACTGGGACCCTGCCAGCCAGGGCCCCAGTGCTCATAAGTGTGCCCTGTATGTGTTACCTGTGTTATGACTAACTGTCTCACTGAGGCTCTGCTAATCAGAACCTCAGTGGTTATGCTCTCTCATTTCTTTCCAAATTGTCACTAACAGGCTAGTGACCAATTTCACCAATTTACATTGGCATACTGGAACACCCTTATAATTCCCTAGTATACGGTACTGAGGTACCCAGGGTATTGGGGTTCCAGGAGATCCCTATGGGCTGCAGCATTTCTTTTGCCACCCATAGGGAGCTCTGACAATTCTTACACAGGCCTGCCAGTGCAGCCTGAGTGAAATAACGTCCACGTTATTTCACAGCCATTTACCACAGCACTTAAGTAACTTATAAGTCACCTATATGTCTAACCTTTACCTGGTAAAGGTTGGGTGCTAAGTTACTTAGTGTGTGGGCACCCTGGCACTAGCCAAGGTACCCCCACATTGTTCAGGGCAAATTCCCCAGACTTTGTGAGTTCGGGGACACCATTACACGCGTGCACTACACATAGGTCACTACCTATGTGTAGCTTCACAATGGTAACTCCGAATATGGCCATGTAACATGTCTAAGATCATGGAATGTCCCCCCCAATGCCATCCTGGTATTGGGGAGACAATCCCATGATTCCCCGGGTCTCTAGCACAGACCCAGATACTGCCAAACTGCCTTTTCAAGGGTTTCACTGCAGCTGCTGCTGCTGCCAACCCCTCAGACAGGTTTCTTCCCTCCTGGGGTCCAGCCAGGCTTGGCCCAGGAATGCCGAACAAAGGACTTCCTCAGAGAGAGGGTGTTACACCCTCTCCCTTTGGAAAAAGGTGTTCAGGCAGGGGAGGAGTAGCCTCCCCCAGCCTCTGGAAATGCTTTCATGGGCACAGATGTGCCCATTTCTGCATAAGCCAGTCTACACCGGTTGAGGGATCCCCCAGCCCTGCTCTGGCGCGAAACTGGACAAAGGAAAGGGGAGTGACCACTCCCCGGACATGCACCTCCCTTGGGAGGTGCCCAGAGCTCCTCCAGTGTGCTCCAGACCTCTGCCATCTTGGAAACAGAGGTGCTGCTGGCACACTGGACTGCTCTGAGTGGCCAGGGCCAGCAGGTGACGTCAGAGACTCCTTCTGATAGGCTCCTTCAGGTGTTGCTAGCCTATCCTCTCTCCTTAGTAGCCAAACCTCCTTTTCTGGCTATTTAGGGTCTCTGCTTTGGGGAATTCTTTAGATAACGAATGCAAGAGCTCATCCGAGTTCCTCTGCATCTCTCTCTTCACCTTCTGCCAAGGAATCGACTGCTGACCGCGCTGGAAGCCTGCAAAACTGCAACAAAGTAGCAAAGACGACTACTGCGACATTGTAACGCTGATCCTGCCGCCTTCTCGACTGTTTTCCTGGCAGTGCATGCTGTGGGGGTAGTCTGTCTCCTCTCTGCACTAGAAGCTCCGAAGAAATCTCCCGTGGGTCGACGGAATCTTCCCCCTGCAACCGCAGGCACCAAAGAACTGCATCACCGGTCCTCTGGGTCTCCTCTCAGCACGACGAGCGAGGTCCCTTGAACTCAGCAACTCTGTCCAAGTGACTCCCACAGTCCAGTGACTCTTCAGTCCTAGTTTGGTGGAGGTAAGTCCTTGTCTCCCCACGCCAGACTGCATTGCTGGGAACTGCGTGTTTTGCAGCTACTCCGGCTCCTGTGCACTTTCCGAAGATTTCCTTTGTGCACAGCCAAGCCTGGGTCCCCGGCACTCTAACCTGCATTGCACAACCTCCTGAGTTGTCCTCCGGCGTCGTGGGACTCTCTTGTGCAACTTCGGGTGAGCACTGATTCACTCCACTTCGTAGTGCCTGTTCCGGCACTTCTGCGGGTGCTGCTTTCTTCCGAGAGGGCTCCTTGTCTTGCTGGACGCCCCCTCTGTCCCCTCACGCAATTGGCAATATCCTGGTCCCTCCTGGGCCACAGCAGCATCCAAAAACCCTACGCGCGAGCTTTGCAGCTAGCAAGGCTCGTTTGCGGTCTTTCCGCGGGAAAAACTTCTGCACGACTCTTCACGACGTGGGACATTCATCCTCCAAAGGGGAAGTTTTTAGCCCTTGTCGTTCCTGCAGAATCCTCAGCTTCTACCATCCAGTGGCAGCTTCTTTGCACCCACAGCTGGCATTTCCTGGGCATCTGCCCACTCTCGACTTGATCGTGACTATTGGACTTGGTCCCCTTGTTCCACAGGTACTCTTGTTTGGAAATCCATCGTTGTTACATTGCTGGTGTTGGTCTTCCTGCAGAATTCCCCTATCACGACTTCTGTGCTCTTTGGGGAACTTAGGTGCACTTTGCACCCACTTTTCAGGGTCTTGGGGTGGGCTATTTTTCCAACCCTCACTGTTTTCTTACAGTCCCAGCGGCCCTCTACAAGGTCACATAGGTTTGGGGTCCATTTGTGGTTCGCATTCCACTTCTAGAGTATATGGTTTGTGTTGCCCCTATCCCTATGTGCCCCCATTGCATTCTATTGTGACTATACATTGTTTGCACTGTTTTCTATTGCTATTACTGCATATTTTGGTATTGTGTACATATATCTTGTGTATATTTGCTATCCTCATACTGAGGGTACTCACTGAGATACTTTTGGCATATATCTTGTGTATATTTGCTATCCTCATACTGAGGGTACTCACTGAGATACTTTTGGCATATTGTCATAAAAATAAAGTACCTTTATTTTTAGTATATCTGTGTATTGTGTTTTCTTATGAAATTGTGCAAGTGACACTAGTGGTACTGTAGGAGCTTCACTCGTCTCCTAGTTCAGCCTAAGCTGCTCTGCTAAGCTACCTTTTCTATCAGCCTAAGCTGCTAGACACCCCTATACACTAATAAGGGATACCTGGGCCTGGTGCAAGGTGTAACTACCCCTTGGTACTCACTACAAGCCAGTCCAGCCTCCTATATTGGTTGTGCAGCGGTGGGATCAGTACTTTGCAACTACTTACCACTTTTGTCATTGTACTTTTCATAAGAGAAAAATATACAAAACAAGTTCAGTGTATGTACACCTAACCAAAAAGTTTTGCTTTTCTTCTCTCACTTCTTTGCTAAGTGCTGAAAAGTACCTCTTGCAAAATAGGGTATATGGTACCCACTTGAACGTAGATCCCCTAAGAAATACGTCGACGCAGCCGCAAGTATCCAATTCGAATCCAACCCTTAGGTCCGTATTCTCCACCGCTACAGTTCAAGCTTCCCTGCCCGACCAACCAGACTTAAAACCTAGACTAGTCAAGAGAATAGACAACAGCACACCGAGGATGATGACCTCTCACCCTCACGTAGACCCAGGGAGGAACACACATAGCAGAACTGAACCCCCAAACATATGTTACCGCCCAAGTGATCTACTACATCTCCCTCCAGAGGCTACCCCCTATGTAGCAATTCTGGCCAATGTTCCTTGCCTAAATGACCAACAGACAGAATCTTGGACAGCTCTGAGAAATAAGGCCCTCAATTGGATAAGTGTCCGTACGGGCCCAGAAATGGCAGGGCCTCTCTTTGAAAACATAAAAATGGTCAGGAGAATCAAATGGATAGGTAACAATAAGAAAGTATTGGAAGGCGATTGTGTGGTACTCTCATTCGGGTCACCAAATTTAGTGGACAAAATTATCCGTAATCTAGGGGCTAAACAGGTCACTTCTCAAGGAATCTCACTACTACCCCTAGGTTTCTTCTACCAAAAACCAGAGGGACACAACTTCACAGGCCTACAACTAGCAAGAATGCCCTCTAACACATTAGATTTCCCAACGGGGCGCAACAGATTCCACCCCCTTAGGACTCTAGAAGATATCGATTGACTCAGTATGAACCAGAAAGCTCCAGACGAATTACCCCAGATAGAACATAAACCAGGACGGACACCAAGCAAAGAACTTACATCCCATACAACAGACTCCATAGTAAACACGCTCCATAGCCACTCAATACAAAATAGTGCCCCCAGATATTTACCCCAGTCACCAGGTGACATCGTACCTCTGGGTACACCAGTGGACCAGCAAGACATCCCCAAACAGAAAGCAGAGATTGCCCTACTATTCTGGAACATCGCAGGTTTAAATAACAAAATAGACAATGAGGCTTGGGTGAACTTTATAGAAAAACATTCATGTATATGTCTCCAAGAGACTTGGATGACGAGCCCCCTTCACATTAATGGTTATAAAACATTTCACTCCTCAGCTGCCCCGTCTAGGCATGGCAGACCAAAAGGGGGCCTATGCACATATATCTCTAACAAGGTACGACTACTAAATTTAGAAATGAAATTTACGAGTCTATATTACCAAATGATAGAGGGCAACTTGGACAATAAGACTCACCTAGTCCTCATTAATTTCTATAATAATGCACCCTCAGGAGAGTTTGCTAATACCTTACTGGAGATGGGTAATGACCTTAAAAAAATTGCTAATACTAATAACAGTCATGAGATCCTCATGATCTGGGGAGGTGACTTTAACGTCCACCCCTGCAAAGAAACCTCAGATAAGGTATGTGGCTGGGACCCTGAGGGCATTGGTACAACTCTCCACTTTGCTCATAACACCCAAGGAGACGCACTTAATTTACTGACACAAACTCATAATTTATCCTTTGCAAATGAATTACACACTGCTGAACCAAAGTTCTATCCAACTTACAATGGAAGGGGAGCAAATACTGTGATCGATTACATTTTAATGTCAACCCACTTCTCACACTACCTTAAGAAATATACCTTGCATGACATCGCAATCAGTGACCACTACCCCCAGAGCCTCAATCTTCTAATAACCTCCGTAACAGCTGACAGAGACGACAAGATCAGCCTGTTAGACGATACTGAGTTAATGTCGTGTAACGGATACTCCCTTAAATGGTCACAGATCGACCCTGACTTCTTCCTCAAGCAGCTATTAAGTAACTCGAAGCATGCTTTTGCAGATTGTCTAAGTGAGAACACAGATCCAGGACGATGTGTGAACGCTTTTATATCGATCCTGCAATCTATAAAGAAAGCCCTTACTACTAGAAGGGGTAACCTGGGAAAAAAAAGGGCTACTGGATGGTTTGATTATAACTGCTCACAAGCACATAGGAAACTGAAAAAGGTGCTAAAAGCCCCAATAAGATCGCTAACAGAGATACGAAAGTGCAGACAAGAATACAAAGCAGCAATGAAGGGAAGGAAATTGTCTTTGAAAAGAACCCTGTGGGAAACTCTACATACAGCTAGCCGTACAAAAGATAATATTCTTTTCTGGAAAACAATCAACTCACCTATGCTCGGGGACAGAGATTCCCGCAGAATGGAAATAGCGATCTCCGAAGAAGTCTGGATCGCACACTTTTCCAAAACATATGCCCGAGTCAGCAAGGAGAACCCTACATTACACGAACACGAGCAAGCCCCACAGCAATGCACTCGCCTGTTAATAACCCCTCAATTCAGCCTTAAGGAGATAGAGGAAGCCATATCTCTAAGTAAACCAGGAAAAGCCCCGGGCCCCGATGGCGTCCCGATAGATGTATACAAGGCCAATATCCACCTATGGGGCCCCCTATTAACGCAGTCATTGAGGGCCATCTGCACACAAGGTCCCCCACCATCTTGGCGAGATTCCAATATAATTCCTATATATAAAAAAGGTGACCGTCTTAACCCAGCCTGCTACAGACCTATCTCCCTGCTGGACTCAACAGCCAAACTAGCAGGGAGAATCATCCTGAACAGATTGCAAATTTGGGCAGAAGACAAGAGAGTCTTGTCTCCTGTCCAATACGGATTCAGGAAAGGCATTGGGACAGTGGAACAAAGCCTGAACCTAAGTATCATTATAGGAAAGTATACTAAGATCAGAGAAGGCAACTTGCACCTGGCATTCATTGACTTATCCTCAGCATTTGACTGCGTACTACATGACAAGTTATGGGACATCTTAACCAGCATGGGGGTAGATCCAGCAATAATCCAGTTTATACGAGACATGTATTCAGGGTGCAGAGCAAGAGTGAGGTACGGCCTAAAGGGGGAGAGCACCCGCCCTTTTGGCATATTTAGAGGCGTGCGCCAGGGCTGCATCCTCGCCCCGTTCCTGTTCTCGTTGTATATAAACAACTTAGAAAATGTGCTGGTTAGTAATTGTAAAGATCTACCCCAAATAGGCAACCGTCCTGTCCCGGTCTTACTTTATGCAGATGACGCAGTTTTAATGGCCAGGACCCCGTTAGCCTTACAAAAACTACTAAATACTTGTATTACATTTATGTCACAATTGGGTCTTACTGTCAATTATTCAAAAACATTCATCATGAATTGTGGTGGGAAACGCGGCAAACCCTACAATATTACAACCGCGGAAGGGAGAGTAGAAACCGCAAGCACCTTTTCCTACCTGGGCATAATGTTCGACAATCAGGGCTCCTGGGTTAACTGTAGGAAGATAAAAAAATCCCAGCATATTAAAACAACGATGGCCTTAAGGTTTTTCTCTAAAAGAATAGGGGGGATTACCCCGCCAAACATGATAAAAATTTACAAAGCTAAGTGCATCCCAGCAGTCACGTATGGGTCCGGTATCTGGGGATACACAGACTGTAATCTGCTACAGACGGCTGAAAACGACTTTTTAAGATATATATTGATGGTACCAAAAGGCACATCATCATACATAATTCATTCAGAACTAGGATCCCCCTTTATCACCGACCTGATAAAGATCCAACCCTTACTGCTATGGCACAAAATTTGGACCTCGGAACACACTGAACTAAATAAGGCCATTTTGACCGACTGCATGGAGTCTACATACGCAACAAGGGTGCCATGGCTAAAATTCATCATGACTTTCTTTGAAAACATGGGCAACAAAGCTTATTACACAAATCCAGCTCTCCTGGAAACAATCTCTAGGAAAGACCTGAGTGCTATGGCACTAAAATATCTAGAAGATCTACGATGGGAGGTTGAATCAAAAAAGTCCACCGTCAGTCACAATCAAATAATCTTGTCAACGGAGGCTATTCAGCCTTATCTGATGAACGTGATAAATCCTCGCCATCGTTTTGTGCTCACTAGAATGAGGCTGGATATATTCCATCGTTTGGTGACCTTCCCAACCATGAATGATTGGAGCACCACCCTGAAGGCCTGCCCATGCGACGCAAAGGCACAACAAACCACATTCCATGTGGTTTTATTTTGCAAATTCTACGCTAAGCAAAGAAAGCGTCTAGTAGCCCCTCTCCTAAGGCTAATCAATCTCCCTCAGTGCCGCACCGCGTACACTTGCCTTCAGGTATTATCATCTATCGAGATGTGCAGAACCTTGGCCAATTTTTTATGCTCTGTATTAAGCACAAGAAAGTGCATGGGGGCTACCAACATAACTTGAACTATTTTAGATTATTTATTATTTTTTAATCTCTAAGATTTTAGCTTATCTTATTGTATTTTATTTATTGTTTATCAAAATGTAAATTATTGTTACTTTTATGACTTGTTGAAAGTCGAATAAAGTCCTTGTACTACTACTACCTCTAAACTTCTAATAAGTTCTTTAAAAGTTTTTTTTATTTTTATTTCTGTCCTTTAAAAAGTTCTAAAAACTTTTTTCTCACTTTTTCTATCCCTTAAACACTTTCTAAAATGTCTGGCACAGACCAAACTGTTGATCTGTCCAAGACTGCTTATGGTCACCTTAGCTGGAAGGCAGCAAGGAGTCTCTGTGTAGAAAGAGGTTTAGGGGTAGGGAAGAATCCCTCTAGAGAACTATTAGTTAACATGCTAGTTGAACAAGATAAAACTTTTGTTGGCACTTCTGGTGAGAAATTAGCTGATGGTTCCCATTCTGATTCTGGGGCACCCCTAGCAAAAGATTTAGGAGGGAATCTTTCCAACCTGCCCCTTAGCAGGCCACCTAGCATAGCTGGTACTGATGTGAATTCACATCACAGTAAGAGTGTTGCTTCACATCACAGTAATAGTGGTGTTTCTCATCACAGTAGAAGTGCCACTTCTATAACCCAGAATGTTAGTGTGCCATCTGTTAGGGCCAGGTCTCCTTCTGTTCATTCTCACCATTCTTCTGTCTCAAGACATGCCCAACCCACCCACCCTGATGACAGAGTGTTAGAAAGGGAACTCAATAGATTGACAGTGGAACAATCCAGGCTGAAGCTCAAGAAGCAACAGCTGGATTTAGATAGGCAGTCCTTAGAGATAGAAAGAGAAAGACAGAAATTGGGTTTTGAAACCCATGGTGGCAGCAGCAGCATTCCAAATAGTCATCCTGCAAGAGAGCATGATTCTAGGAATCTGCACAAGATAGTTCCCCCTTACAAGGAGGGGGGTGACATTAACAAGTGGTTTGCTGCACTTGAGAGGGCCTGTGTTGTACAGGAGGTCCCTCAAAGGCAGTGGGCTGCTATCCTATGGCTATCTTTCAGTGGAAAGGGTAGGGATAGGCTCCTTACTGTAAAAGAAAGTGATGCCAATAATTTCACAGTTCTTAAGAATGCACTCCTAGGTGGTTATGACTTAACCACTGAACAGTACAGGATGAAGTTCAGAGAAACCAAAAAGGAGTCTTCACAAGACTGGGTAGACTTTGTTGACCATTCAGTGAAGGCCTTGGAGGGGTGGTTACATGGCAGTAAAGTTTCTGACTATGAAAGCCTGTATAACTTAATCCTGAGAGAGCATATACTTAATAATTGTGTGTCTGATTTGTTACACCAGTACCTGGTAGACTCTGATCTGACCTCTCCCCAAGAATTGGGAAAGAAGGCAGACAAATGGGTCAGAACAAGGGTGAACAGAAAAGTTCATACAGGGGGTGACAAAGATGGCAAGAAGAAGGATGGTAAGTCTTCTGACAAGGGTGGGGACAAATCTAAAAATGAGTCTTCATCAGGCCCACAAAAACACTCTGATGAGGGTGGTGGGCCCAAATCCTCTTCAAATCAAAACAAAGAAAAGAAACCATGGTGCTATTTATGTAAAATAAAAGGCCATTGGACAACAGATCCCAGTTGTCCAAATGTAGGAGGCTGGACTGGCTTGTAGTGAGTACCAAGGGGTACTTGCACCTTGCACCAGGCCCAGTTATCCCTTATTAGTGTATAGGGTGTCTAGCAGCTTAGGCTGATAGATAATGGTAGCTTAGCAGAGCAGCTTAGGCTGAACTAGGAGACGTGTGAAGCTACTACAGTACCACTTAGTGTCATATGCACAATATCATAAGAAAACACAATACACAGTTATACTAAAAATAAAGGTACTTTATTTTTATGACAATATGCCAAAGTATCTTAGAGTGTACCCTCAGTGAGAGGATAGGAAATATACACAAGATATATATACACAATAGCAAAAATATGCAGTATAGTCTTAGAAAACAGTGCAAACAATGTATAGTGACAATAGGATGCAATGGGGAAACATAGGGATAGGGGCAACACAAACCATATACTCCAGAAGTGGAATGCGAACCACGAATGGACCCCAAACCTATGTGACCTTGTAGAGGGTCGCTGGGACTATTAGAAAATAGTGAGAGTTAGCAAAATAACCCTCCCCAAGACCCTGAAAAGTGAGTGCAAAGTGCACCAAAGTTCCCCTAAGGACAAAAGAGTCGTGTTAGAGGAATAATGCAGGAAAGACACAAACCAGCAATGCAACAACTGTGGATTTCCAATCTAGGGTACCTGTGGAACAAGGGGACCAAGTCCAAAAGTCACAAGCAAGTCGGAGATGGGCAGATGCCCAGGAAATGCCAGCTGCGGGTGCAAAGAAGCTTCGACTGGACAGAAGAAGCTGAGGTTTCTGCAGGAACGAAAAGGGCTAGAGACTTCCCCTTTGGTGGACGGATCCCTCTCGCCTTGTAGAGTCGTGCAGAAGTGTTTTCCCGCCGGAAGGACGCCAACAAGCCTTGCTACACGCAAATCGTGCGTTTGGCGTTTTTGGACGCTGCTGGGGCCCAGGAGGGACCAGGAGGTCGCAAATTGGACCTGAAGAGAGAGGGGACGTCGAGCAAGACAAAGAGCCCTCACTGAAGCAGGTAGCACCCGGAGAAGTGCCAGAAACAGGCACTACGAGGATGCGTGAAACGGTGCTCGCCGAAGTTGCACAAAGGAGTCCCACGTCGCCGGAGACCAACTTAGAAAGTCGTGCAATGCAGGTTAGAGTGCCGTGGACCCAGGCTTGGCTGTGCACAAAGGATTTCCGCCGGAAGTGCACAGGGGCCGGAATAGCTGCAAAGTCGAGGTTCCCAGCAATGCAGCCCAGCGAGGTGAGGCAAGGACTTACCTCCACCAAACTTGGGCTGAAGAGTCACTGGACTGTGGGGGTCACTTGGACAGCGTCGCTGGATTCGAGGGACCTCGCTCGTCGTGCTGAGAGGAGACCCAAGGGACCGGTAATGCAGCTTTTTGGTGCCTGCGGTTGCAGGGGGAAGATTCCGTCGACCCACGGGAGATTTCTTCGGAGCTTCTGGTGCAGAGAGGAGGCAGGCTACCCCCACAGCATGCACAAGCAGGAAAACAGTCGAGAAGGCGGCAGGATCAGCGTTACAGAGTTGCAGTAGTCGTCTTTGCTACTATGTTGCAGGTTTGCAGGCTTCCTTATCAGAAGGTGAAGAGGGAGATGCAGAGGAACTCGGCTGAGCTCATGCATTCGTTATCTAAAGTTTCCCCAGAGACAGAGACCCTAAATAGCCAGAAAAGAGGGTTTGGCTACCTAGGAGAGAGGAAAGGCTACTAACACCTGAAGGAGCCTATCAGCAGGAGTCTCTGACGTCACCTGGTGGCACTGGCCACTCAGAGCAGTCCAGTGTGCCAGCAGCACCTCTGTTTCCAAGATGGCAGAGGTCTGGAGCACACTGGAGGAGCTCTGGACACCTCCCAGGGGAGGTGCAGGTCAGGGGAGTGGTCACTCCCCTTTCCTTTGTCCAGTTTCGCGCCAGAGCAGGGGCTAAGGGGTCCCTGAACCGGTGTAGACTGGCTTATGCAGAATTGGGCACATCTGTGCCCAACAAAGCATTTCCAGAGGCTGGGGGAGGCTACTCCTCCCCTGCCTTCACACCATTTTCCAAAGGGAGAGGGTGTCACACCCTCTCTCAGAGGAAGTTCTTTGTTCTGCCATCCTGGGCCAGGCCTGGCTGGACCCCAGAAGGGCAGCTGCCTGTCTGAGGGGTTGGCAGCAGCAGCAGCTGCAGTGAAACCCCAGGAAGGGCAGTCTGGCAGTACCAGGGTCTGTGCTACAGACCACTGGGATCATGGAATTGTACCAACAATGCCAGGATGGCATAGAGGGGGCAATTCCATGATCATAGACATGTTACATGGCCATATTCGGAGTTACCATGGTGAAGCTACATATAGGTAGTGACCTATATGTAGTGCACGCGTGTAATGGTGTCCCCGCACTCACAAAGTTCAGTGAATTGGCTCTGAACAATGTGGGGGCACCTTGGCTAGTGCCAGGGTGCCCTCACACTAAGTAACTTTGCACCTAACCTTTACCAGGTAAAGGTTAGACATATAGGTGACTTATAAGTTACTTAAGTGCAGTGTAAAATGGCTGTGAAATAACGTGGACGTTATTTCACTCAGGCTGCAGTGGCAGGCCTGTGTAAGAATTGTCAGAGCTCCCTATGGGTGGCAAAAGAAATGCTGCAGCCCATAGGGATCTCCTGGAACCCCAATACCCTGGGTACCTCAGTACCATATACTAGGGAATTATAAGGGTGTTCCAGTAAGCCAATGTAAATTGGTAAAAATGGTCACTAGCCTGTCAGTGACAATTTGGAAAGAAATGAGAGAGCATAACCACTGAGGTTCTGATTAGCAGAGCCTCAGTGAGACAGTTAGTCACTACACAGGTAACACATTCAGGCACACTTATGAGCACTGGGGCCCTGGGTTACCAGGGTCCCAGTGACACATACAACTAAAACAACATATATACAGTGAAAAATGGGGGTAACATGCCAGGCAAGATGGTACTTTCCTACACCAAAGAAAAGCACCAAGCCTCCTACCACTACAACCCCTGCTGCTACACCTAGTGCCCCTAGTAATAGCAGTGGTGGTGGGAGCAAACCTACTAATAGCCAATCCAAGGGAGTAGCTGGGCTCACTTTTGGTAATTTAGTTGGGGTTGGTCTGATTAGGGAGACCACAGAGGCTGTGTTAGTCTCTGAGGGGGCTATTGATTTAGCCACCTTGGTTGCTTGTCCCCTTAACATGGATAAGTACAAGCAACTACCCCTAATAAATGGTGTTGAGGTTCAGGCCTACAGGGACACAGGTGCCAGTGTTACAATGGTAATAGAGAAACTGGTCCACCCTGAACAACACCTACTTGGTCACCAGTACCAAGTAACCAATGCTCACAATAACACACTTAGCCACCCCATGGCTGTTGTAAATCTCAACTGGGGGGGGGGGTTACTGGTCCAAAGAAAGTTGTGGTAGCCTCAGATTTACCTGTAGACTGTCTACTAGGAAATGATTTGGAGACATCAGCTTGGTCAGATGTGGAGTTGGAGGCTCATGCAGCAATGCTGGGCATTCCAGGGCATATTTTTGCATTAACCAGGGCTCAGGCCAAAAAGCAAAAAGGACAGGGTGACTTGGATCCTGGAAGAATGGACCAAGTGCTCCCTAAAGCTAGGGTTAGTAAAGGTAAAACACTACCTACTATTCCTCCCTCTTCAGTGGATTCTACTTGTGAGGAAGAAGAATTTCCACCCTGTGCAGAACCTACACCAGAGGAGCTGTAAGCAGACACTGCTGAGCTTTTGGGTGAAGGGGGGCCTGCCAGGGAGGAGCTGAGTGTGGCACAGCATACCTATCCCACACTAGAGGGTATAAGGCAGTAAGCTGTCAAACAAGCAAATCGGGATGTCAGTGACTCTCACAGAGTTTACTGGGAGGACAACCTCTTGTACACTGAAGCAAGGGATCCAAAACCTGGAACTGCCAGGAGATTGGTGATTCCTCAGGAGTACAGAAAGTTCCTCCGTAACTCTAGCCCACGACATTCCCTTAGATGGACATTGGGGGCAAATGAAAACTTGGGACAGGCTTGTCCCCTTGTTTCATTGGCGTAGAATGTTAGAGGAAACCAAATAATTTTGTAAGTCCTATGAAACCTGTCAAGCCAGTGGCAAGACAGGTGGCACTCCAAAGGCACCCCTTATTGCACTGCCTGTGGTTGGGGTTCCCTTTGAAAGGGTAGGGGTTGACATAGTTGGCCCCCTTGACCCTCCTACTGCTTCAGGCAATAGGTTTATCTTGGTGGTAGTGGACCATGCCACCAGATACCCTGAAGCAATTCCTCTAAGGACCACTACAGCTCCTGCAGTGGCAAAGGCCCTCCTGGGAGTCTTTTCCAGGGTGGGCTTCCCAAAAGAGGTGGTATCAGACAGGGGAAGCAATTTCATGTCTGCTTACTTAAAGGCCATGTGGAAGGAATGTGGTGTGACATACAAGTTCACCACACCCTATCATCCACAAACAAATGGACTGGTTGAGAGGTTTAATAAAACTCTCAAAGGAATGATAATGGGACTCCCTGAAAAACTCCGCAGGAGATGGGATATCCTGTTACCTTGCCTCCTTTTTGCTTACAGGGAGGTACCCCAAAGGGGAGTGGGCTTCAGCCTCTTTGAACTCCTATTTGGACACCCTGTAAGAGGTCCTCTAACACTTGTTAAGGAGGGTTGGGAACAACCTTTAAAAGCTCCAAAGCAAGACATAGTGGACTATGTACTTGGCCTAAGATCTAGGATGGCTGAGTACATGAAAAAGGCCAGCAAAAACCTTCAGGCCAACCAAGAGCTCCAAAAGCAATGGCATGACCAGAAGGCTGTTTTGGTTCAGTACCAACCAGGGCAGAAAGTGTGGGTCTTGGAGCCTGTGGCCCCAAGAGCACTCCAAGACAAATGGAGTGGACCCCACATAATTGTTGAGAAAAAGGGTGAAGTCACCTACTTAGTTGACTTAGGCACTGCCAGGAGTCCCCTTAGGGTGCTCCATGTCAATCGCCTGAAACCCTACTATGACAGGGCTGATCTCACCCTGCTCCTGGCAACAGATGAGGGACAGGAAGAAGAGAGTGACCCTCTCCCTGATCTCTTCTCTTCCACAGAACAAGATGCTCTAGTGGAAGGTGTAGTACTGGCAGATTGTCTTACTGCTGAGCAGAAAGACCACTGCATAAATCTCCTGGGTCAGTTTTCTGAACTCTTCTCTACTGTGCCAGGCACCACTTCTTGGTGTGAGCACACTATAGATACTGGAGACAGCTTGCCTGTCAAAAGTAAGATCTATAGGCAGCCAAACCATGTGAGAGACTGCATAAAACAAGAGGTGCAGAAAATGCTTGAACTAGGAGTGGTTGAGCACTCTGAAAGTCCATGGGTCTAACCTGTGGTACTTGTACCAAAACCTCATTCCAAGGATGGAAAGAAGGAAATGCGGTTTTGTGTAGACTATAGAGGTCTCAACCAAGTAACCAAAACTGATGCTCACCCTATACCCAGGGCAGATGAGCTCATAGATACACTGGCATCTGCCAAGTATCTAAGCACCTTTGATTTGACTGCAGCGTGTTGGCAGATCAAGTTATCAGAGGATGCAAAAGCAAAAACAGCATTTTCAACCATTGGAGGCCATTACCAATTCACAGTAATGCCTTTTGGATTGAAAAATGCACCTGCCACTTTTCAAAGGTTGGTGAACACAGTCCTGCAAGGGCTGGAAGCTTTTAGTGCAGCATATCTGGACGATATAGCTGTCTTTAGCTCCAGTTGGGATGATCACCTGGTCCACCTATGGAAAGTTTTGGAGGCCCTGCAAAAGGCAGGCCTCACTATCAAGGCTTCAAAGTGCCAGATAGGGCAGGGCAAAGTGGTTTATCTGGGACACCTGGTAGGTGGTGAACAGATTGCACCACTTCAGGGGAAAATCCAAACTATTATAGATTGGGTTCCCCCTACAACTCAGACCCAGGTGAGAGCCTTCTTAGGCCTCACTGGGTATTACAAGAGGTTCATAAAGAACTATGGCTCCATTGCAGCCCCTCTTAATGACCTCACATCTAAGAAAATGCCTAAAAAGGTATTGTGGACAGCTAGCTGTCAGAAAGCTTTTGAGGAGCTGAAGCAGGCCATGTGCTCTGCACCTGTCCTAAAAAGCCCCTGTTACTCCAAAAAATTAATTGTCCAAACTGATGCATCTGAATTAGGGGTAGGGGCAGTCTTATCACAACTTAATTCTGAGGGCCAGGATCAACCTGTTGCTTTTATCAGCAGGAGGTTGACCCCTAGAGAAAAGCGTTGGTCTGCCATAGAGGGAGGCCTTTGCTGTGGTCTGGGCACTGAAGAAGTTGAGGCCATACCTGTTTGGCACTCACTTCATTGTTCAGACAGACCACAAACCTCTACTTTGGCTAAAACAAATGAAAGGTGAAAACCCTAAATTATTGAGGTGGTCCATATCTCTACAGGGAATGGACTATACAGTGGAACATAGACCTGGGAGTACCCACTCCAATGCAGATGGACTCTCCAGATATTTCCACTTAGACAATGAAGACTCATCAGGTCATGGCTAGTCTTATTGTCCTTCGTTTGGGGGGGGGGGGTGTTGTGTAGGAAAGTACCATCTTGCCTGGCATGTTACCCCCATATTTCACTGTATATATGTTGTTTTAGTTGTATGTGTCACTGGGACCCTGCCAGCCAGGGCCCCAGTGCTCATAAGTGTGCCCTGTATGTGTTACCTGTCTTATGACTAACTGTCTCACTGAGGCTCTGCTAATCAGAACCTCAGTGGTTATGCTCTCTCATTTCTTTCCAAATTGTCACTAACAGGCTAGTGACCAATTTCACCAATTTACATTGGCATACTGGAACACCCTTATAATTCCCTAGTATATGGTACTGAGGTACCCAGGGTATTGGGGTTCCAGGAGATCCCTATGGGCTGCAGCATTTCTTTTGCCACCCATAGGGAGCTCTGACAATTCTTACACAGGCCTGCCAGTGCAGCCTGAGTGAAATAACGTCCACGTTATTTCACAGCCATTTACCACTGCACTTAAGTAACTTATAAGTCACCTATATGTCTAACCTTTACCTGGTAAAGGTTGGGTGCTAAGTTACTTAGTGTGTGGGCACCCTGGCACTAGCCAAGGTACCCCCACATTGTTCAGGGCAAATTCCCCAGACTTTGTGAGTGCGGGGACACCATTACACGCGTGCACTACACATAGGTCACTGCCTATGTGTAGCTTCACAATGGTAACTCCGAATATGGCCATGTAACATGTCTAAGATCATGGAATGGCCCCCCCAATGCCATCCTGGTATTGGGGAGATAATCCCATGATACCCCGGGTCTCTAGCCCAGACCCAGGTACTGCCAAACTGCCTTTTCAGGGGCTTCACTGCAGCTGCTGCTGCTGCCAACCCCTCAGACAAGTTTCTGCCCTCCTGGGGTCCAGCCAGGCTTGGCCCAGAAAGGCAGAACAAAGGACTTCCTCAGAGAGAGGGTGTTACACCCTCTCCCTTTGGAAAAAGGTGTTGAGGCAGGGGAGGAGTAGCCTCCCCCAGCCTCTGGAAATGCTTTCATGGGCACAGATGTGCCCATTTCTGCATAAGCCAGTCTACACCAGTTCAGGGATCCCTCAGCCCTGCTCTGGCGCGAAACTTGCCAAAGTAAGGGAAGTGACCACTCCCCTGACCTGCACCTCCCCTGGGAGGTGTCCAGAGCTCCTCCAGTGTGCTCCAGACCTCTGCCATCTTGGAAACAGAGGTGCTGCTGGCACACTGGACTGCTCTGAGTGGCCAGGGCCACCAGGTGATGTCAGAGACTCCTTCTGATAGGCTCCTTCAGGTGTTGCTAGCCTATCCTCTCTCCTTAGTAGCCAAACCTCCTTTTCTGGCTATTTAGGTTCTCTGTCTCTGGGGAAACTTTAGATAACGAATGCAAGAGCTCATCCGAGTTCCTCTGCATCTCTCTCTTCACCTTCTGCCAAGGAATCGACTGCTGACCGCGCTGGAAGCCTGCAAAACTACAACATAGTAGCAAAGACGACTACTGCAACTCTGTAACGCTGATCCTGCCGCCTTCTCGACTGTTTTCCTGGTGGTGCATGCTGTGGGGGTAGTCTGCCTCCTCTCTGCACTAGAAGCTCCGAAGAAATCTCCCGTGGGTTGACGGAATCTTCCCCCTGCAACCACAGGCACCAAAAAGCTGCATTACCGGTCCCTTGGGTCTCCTCTCAGCACGACGAGCGAGGTCCCTCTAATCCAGCAACTGTGTGCAAGTGACCCACACAGTCCAGTGACTCTTCAGTCCAAGTTTGGTGGAGGTAAGTCCTTGCCTCCCCACGCCAGACTGCATTGCTGGGAACCACGACTTTTGAAGCTACTCCGGCCCCAGTGCACATCCTGCGGAAATCCTTTGTGCAGAGCCAAGCCTGGGTCCACGGCACTCTAACCTACATTGCACGACTTTCTAAGTTGGTCTCCGGCGACGTGGGACTCCTTTGTGTAACTTCGGGTGAGCACCGTTTCATGCATCCTCGTAGTGCCTGTTTCTGGCACTTCTCTGGGTGCTACCTGCTGCTGAGAGGGCTCCTTGTCTTGCTCGACGTCCCTTCTCACTCCTAACGCAATTTGCGACATCCGGGTCCCTCCTGGGCCATAGCAGCATCCAAAAACACTTTCCGCACGATTTGCAGCAAGCAAGGCTTGTTGGCAGTCTTTCGGCGGGAAAACACATCTGCACGACTCTCCACGGCGTGAGGGATCCGTCCTCCAAAGGGGAAGTCTCTAGCCCTTGTCGTTCTTGCAGAAACCTCAGCTTCTTCTGTCCAGTAGAAGCTTCTTTGCACCCACAGCTGGCATTTCCTGGGCATCTGCCCATCTCCGACTTGCTTGTGACTTTTGGACTTGGTCCCCTTGTTCCACAGGTACCCTCGACTGGAAATCCATTGTTGTTGCATTGCTGGTTTGTGTATTTCCTGCAGAATTCCCCTATCACGACTTCTATGTCCTTTGGGGAACTTTAGTGCACTTTGCACTCACTTTTCAGGGTCTTGGGGTGGGCTATTTTTCTAACCCTCACTATTTTCTAATAGTCCCAGCGACCCTCTACAAGGTCACATAGGTTTGGGGTCCATTCGTGGTTCGCATTCCACTTTTGGAGTATATGGTTTGTGTTGCCCCTATCCCTATGTGTCCCCATTGCATCCTATTGTAACTATACATTGTTTGCACTGTTTTCTAAGACTATACTGCATATTTTTGGTATTGTGTACATATATCTTGTGTATATTTCCTATCCTCTCACTGAGGGTACACTCTGAGATACTTTGGCATATTGTCATAAAAATAAAGTACCTTTATTTTTAGTATAACTGTGTATTGTGTTTTCTTATGATATTGTGCAAGTGACAATTGTGGTACTGTAGGAGCTTCACTCGTCTCCTAGTTCAGCCTAAGCTGCTCTGCTAAGCTACCATTATCTATCAGCCTATGCTGCTGGACACCCTATACACTAATAAGGGATAACTGGGCCTGGTGCAAGGTGCAAGTACCCCTTGGTACTCACTACAAGCCAGTCCAGCCTCCTACATTGGTTGTGCAGCGTTGGGATAAGTGCTTTGAGACTACTTACCACTCTTGTCATTGTACTTTTCATAAGAGAAAAATATACAAAACAAGTTCAGTGTGTGTACACATAACTAAAAAGTTTTGCATTTCCTCTTTTCACTCTTTTCTAAAGTGCTGAAAAGTACTTCTAAATTTCTAAAAAGTTATTAAAAGTTTTAAAAGTTTTTTTCTGTCTGTCTAAAAAGTTCTGAAAACTTTTTTCTCTTTTTCTATCACTTCAACTCTCTCTAAAAATGTCTGGCACAGGCCAAAATGTTGACCTGTCTAAGATTGCATATGACCACCTTAGCTGGAAAGGAGCAAGGAGTCTCTGTGTAGAGAGAGGTTTGAGTGTAGGGAAGAATCCTTCCTTGGAATTGTTACTTAACATGCTTAGAGAACAAGATAAGGCAAAAAGTGCCCCATCTGTTGAAAAAGTAGCTAATGGTTCCCAATCTGATCCAGGTACTCCCCCAGGAAAAGGTTCAGGAAAGAAACTTCTTAGCCTGCCCATTACTAGACAGTCTAGCATAGTTGGTACTGAGGTGGAGTCACATCATACTGATGATGTGCTCTCATATTACACTGTCAGCCAAGCTGTTAGGATGCCCTCTGTAAGGGACAGGTCTCCTTCTGTTCATTCCCATCATACCTCTGTATCTAGGAATGTCCCTCCCACCAACCCTGATGACAGATTGTTAGAAAGGGAACTCAATAAGTTGAGGGTGGAACAAACCAGACTGAAGCTTAAAAAGCAACAGCTGGATTTGGATAGACAGTCATTAGAATTAGAGAAGGAAAGACAGAAGTTGGGTTTTGAAACCCATGGTGGCAGCAGCAGCATTCCCCATAGTCATCCTGCAAAAGAGCATGATTCCAGGAATCTGCACAAGATAGTTCCCCTTATAAGGAGAGGGATGACATTAACAAGTGGTTTGCTGCACTTGAGAGGGCCTGTGTTGTACAGGATGTCCCTCAAAGGCAGTGGGCTGCTATCCTATGGCTATCATTTAGTGGAAAAGGTAGGGATAGGCTCCTTACTGTGAAAGAAAGTGATGCCAATAATTTTACAGTACTTAAGAATGCACTCCTGGATGGTTATGGCTTAACCACTGAACAATACTGGATAAAGTTCAGAGAGACCAAAAAGGAGTCTTCACAAGACTGGGTTGATTTCATTGACCATTCAGTGAAGGCCTTGGAGGGGTGGTTACATGGCAGTAAAGCTACTGATTATGACAGCCTGTATAACTTGATCCTGAGAGAGCATATTCTTAATAATTGTGTGTTTGATTTGTTGCACCAGTACTTGGTGGACTCTGATCTGACCTCTCCCCAAGAATTGGGAAAGAAGGCAGACAAATGGGTCAGAACAAGGGTGAACAGAAAAGTTCATACAGGGGGTGACAAAGATGGCAACAAAAAGAAGGATGGTAAGTCTTCTGGCAAGGGTGGGGACAAATCTAAGAATGAGTCTTCATCAGGCCCACAAAAACACTCTGGTGGGGGTGGTGGGCCCAAATCCTCTTTTAATCAAAACAAAGAAAAGAAACCATGGTGCTATTTATGTAAAGTAAAAGGCCATTGGACAACAGATCCCAGTTGTCCAAAGAAAAGCACCAAGCCTCCTACCACTACAACCCCTACTGCTACCCCTAGTGTCCCTACTAATAGCAGTGGTGGTGGGAGCAAACCTACTAATAGCCAATCCAAGGGAGTAGCTGGGCTCACTTTTGGTAACTTAGTTGGGGTTGGTCTTGTTAGGGAGACCGCAGAGGCTGTGTTAGTCTCTGAGGGGGCTATTGATTTAGCCACCTTAGTTGCTTGTCCCCTTAATATGGATAAGTACAAGCAGCTACCCCTAATAAATGGTGTTGAGGTTCAGGCCTACAGGGACACTGGTGCCAATGTGACTATGGTCATAGAGAAACTGGTCTACCCTGAACAACACCTACTTGGTCACCAGTACCAAGTAACCGATGCTCACAACAACACACTTAGCCACCCCATGGCTGTTGTAAATCTCAACTGGGGGGGGGGGGGGTACTGGTCCAAAGAAAGTTGTAAAGTTGTTGTAGCCACAGATTTACCTGTAGACTGTCTACTAGGAAATGATTTGGAGACATCAGCTTGGTCAGATGTGGAGTTGGAGGCCCATGCAGCAATGCTGGGCATCCCAGGGCATATTTTTGCTTTAACCAGGGCTCAGGCCAAAAAGCAAAAAGGACAGGGAAGCTTGGATCCTGGAACAATGGACCAAGTGCTCCCTAAAGCTAGGGCTAGTAGAAGCAAACCACTTCCTACTATCCCTCCCTCTACAGTGGATTCAACTTCTGAGGAAGAATAATTCCCTCCCTGTGCAGAACCTATACCAGAGGAGCTTGAAGCAGACACTGCTGAGCTTTTGGGTGAAGGGGGGCCTGCCAGGGAGGAGCTGAGTGTGGCACAGCAAACCTGTCCCACACTAGAGGGTCTAAGACAGCAAGCTGTCAAACAGGCTAATGGGGATGTCAGTGACTCTCACAGAATTTACTGGGACGACAACCTCTTGTACACTGAGGCAAGGGATCCTAAACCTGGAGCTGCCAGGAGATTAGTGATTCCTCAGGAGTACAGAAAGTTCCTCCTAACTCTTGCCCACAACATTCCCCTAGCTGGACATCTGGGACAAATGAAAACTTGGGACAGGCTTGTTCCCTTGTTTCATTGGCCTAGGATGTCTGAGGACACAAAAGAGTTTTGTAAGTCCTGTGAAACCTGTCAAGCCAGTGGCAAGACAGGTGGCACACCAAAGGCACCCCTTATTCCACTGCCTGTGGTTGGGGTTCCCTTTGAAAGGGTAGGGGTTGACATAGTTGGCCCCCTTGACCCTCCTACTGCTTCAGGCAATAGGTTTATCTTGGTGGTAGTGGACCATGCCACAAGATATCCTGAAGCAATTCCTTTAAGGACCACTACAGCACCTGCAGTGGCAAAGGCCCTTCTGGGAATATTTTCCAGGGTGGGCTTCCCAAAGGAAGTAGTATCAGACAGGGGAAGCAATTTCATGTCTGCATACTTGAAGGCCATGTGGAAGGAGTGTGGTGTGACTTACAAGTTCACCACACCCTATCATCCACAAACAAATGGACTGGTGGAGAGATTTAACAAAACTCTCAAAGGCATGATTATGGGTCTCTCTGAAAAACTCCGCAGGAGATGGGATATCCTTCTACCATGCCTCCTTTTTGCCTACAGGGAGGTACCCCAGAAAGGAGTGGGCTTCAGCCCCTTTGAACTTCTTTTTGGACACCCTGTTAGGGGTCCACTCACACTTGTCAAGGAGGGTTGGGAACAACCTTTAAAAGCTCCAAAACAAGATATTGTGGATTATGTACTTGGCCTCAGATCAAGGATGGCTGAGTACATGAAAAAGGCCAGCAAAAACCTTCAGGCCAGCCAAGAGCTCCAGAAGCAATGGCATGATCAGAAGGCTGTTTTGGTTCAGTACAAACCAGGGCAGAAAGTGTGGGTCTTGGAGCCTGTGGCCCCAAGAGCACTCCAAGATAAATGGAGTGGTCCCCACACAATTGTTGAGAAAAAGGGTGAAGTCACCTATTTAGTTGACTTAGGCACTGCCAGGAGTCCCCTTAGGGTGCTCCATGTCAACCGCCTGAAACCCTACTATGACAGGGCTGATCTCACCCTGCTCATGGCAACTGATGAGGGACAGGAAGAAGACGGTGATCCTCTACATGATCTCTTCTCTTCCACAGAACAAGATGCTCTTGTGGAAGGTGTAGTTTTGGCTGATTGTCTTACTGCTGAGCAGAAAGACCATTGCATAAATCTCCTAGATCAATTCTCTGAACTCTTCTCTACTGTGCCAGGTACCACTTCTTGGTGTGAGCACACTATAGATACTGGAGACAGCTTGCCTGTCAAAAGTAAGATCTATAGGCAGCCTGACCATGTCAGGGACTGCATAAAGCAAGAGGTACAGAAAATGTTAGAACTGGGAGTGGTTGAGCACTCTGAAAGTCCATGGGCTTCTCCTGTGGTACTTGTACCAAAACCTCATTCCAAAGATGGAAAGAAGAAAATGCGGTTTTGTGTAGACTACAGAGGTCTCAACCTGGTAACCAAAACTGATGCTCACCCTATACCCAGGGCAGATGAGCTCATAGATACACTGGCATCTGCCAAGTATCTAAGCACTTTTGATTTGACTGCAGGGTATTGGCAGATCAAATTATCAGAAGATGCTAAACCTAAAACTGCATTTTCAACCATTGGAGGACATTACCAGTTCACTGTAATGCCTTTTGGATTGAAGAATGCACCTGCCACTTTTCAGAGGTTGGTGAACACAGTCCTGCAAGGGCTGGAAGCTTTCAGTGCAGCATATTTGGACGATATAGCTGTCTTTAGCTCCAGCTGGGATGATCACCTGGTCCACCTATGGAAAGTTTTGGAGGCCCTGCAAAAGGCAGGCCTCACTATCAAGGCTTCAAAGTGCCAGATAGGGCAGGGTAAGGTGGTTTATCTGGGACACCTTGTTGGTGGGGAACAGATTGCACCACTACAGGGGAAAATCCAAACAATTATTGATTGGGTTCCCCCTACCACACAGACCCAGGTGAGAGCCTTCCTAGGCCTCACTTGGTATTACAGGAGGTTTATTAAGAACTATGGCTCCATGGCAGCCCCTCTTAATGACCTCACATCCAAGAAAATGCCTAAAAAGGTATTATGGACAGCAAACTGTCAGAAAGCTTTTGAGGAGCTGAAGCAGGCCATGTGCTCTGCACCTGTCCTGAAAAGCCCTTGTTACTCTAAAAAATTCTATGTCCAAACTGATGCATCTGAATTAGGAGTAGGGGCAGTCCTATCACAACTTAATTCTGAGGGCCAGGATCAACCTGTTGCTTTTATTAGTAGAAGGTTGACCCCTAGAGAAAAGCGTTGGTCTGCCATTGAGAGGGAGGCCTTTGCTGTGGTCTGGGCACTGAAGAAGTTGAGGCCATACCTGTTTGGTACTCACTTCATTGTTCAGACAGACCACAAACCTCTACTTTGGCTAAAACAAATGAAAGGTGAGAATCCTAAATTGTTGAGGTGGTCCATATCCCTACAGGGAATGGACTATACATTGGAACATAGACCTGGGAGTAGCCACTCCAATGCAGATGGACTCTCCAGATATTTCCACTTAGACAATGAAGACCCATCAGAGAATGACTAGTCTTATTGTCCTTCGTTTGGGGGGGGGTTGTGTAGGAAAGTACCATCTTGCCTGGCATGTTACCCCCATTTTTCACTGTATATATGTTGTTTTAGTTGTATGTGTCACTGGGACCCTGTCATCCAGGGCCCCAGTGCTCATAAGTGTGCCTGAATGTGTTACCTGTGTAGTGACTAACTGTCTCACTGAGGCTCTGCTAATCAGAACCTCAGTGGTTATGCTCTCTCATTTCTTTCAAATTGTCACTAACAGGCTAGTGACCAATTTTACCAATTTACATTGGCTTACTGGAACACCTTTATAATTCCTTAGTATATGGTACTGAGGTACCCAGGGTATTGGGGTTCCAGGAGATCCCTATGGGCTGCAGCATTTCTTTTGCCACCTATAGGGAGCTCTGACAATTCTTACACAGGCCTGCCACTGCAGCCTGAGTGAAATAACGTCCACGTTATTTCACAGCCATTTTACACTGCACTTAAGTAACTTATAAGTCACCTATATGTCTAACCTTTACCTGGTAAAGGTTAGGTGCAAAGTTACTTAGTGTGAGGGCACCCTGGCACTAGCCAAGGTGCCCCCACATTGTTCAGGGCCAATTCCCCGGACTTTGTGAGTGCGGGGACACCATTACACGCTTGCACTACATATAGGTCACTACCTATATGTAGCTTCACAATGGTAACTCCGAATATGGCCATGTAACATGTCTATGATCATGGAATTGCCCCCTCTATGCCATCCTGGCATAGTTGGCACAATCCCATGATCCCAGTGGTCTGTAGCACAGACCCTGGCACTGCCAAACTGCCTTTCCTGGGGTTTCACTGCAGCTGCTGCCAACCCCTCAGACAGGTTTCTGCCCTCCTGGGGTCAAGCCAGGCTTGTCCCAGGATGGCAGAACAAGGGACTTCCTCTGAGAGAGGGTGTTACACCCTCTCCCTTTGGAAAATGGTGTGAAGGCAGGGGAGGAGTAGCCTCCCCCAGCCTCTGAAAATGCTTTCATGGGCACAGATGTGCCCAATTCTGCATAAGCCAGTCTACACCGGTTCCGGGGACCCCTTAGCCCTGCTCTGGCACAAAACTGGACAAAGGAAAGGGGAGTGACCACTCCCCTGACCTGCACCTCCCCTGGGAGGTGTCCAGAGCTCCTCCAGTGTGCTCCAGACCTCTGCCATCTTGGAAACAGAGGTGCTGCTGGCACACTGGACTGCTCTGAGTGGCCAGTGCCACCAGGTGACATCAGAGACTCCTTCTGATAGGCTCCTTCAGGTGTTGCTAGCCTATCCTCTCTCCTAGGTAGCCAAACCCTCTTTTCTGACTATTTAGGGTCTCTGTCTCTGGGGAAACTTTAGATAACGAATGCAAGAGCTCATCAAAGTTCCTCTGCATCTCTCTCTTCACCTTCTGCCAAGGAATCGACTGCTGACCGCGCTGGAAGCCTGCAAAACTGCAACATAGTAGCAAAGACGACTACTGCAACTCTGTAACGCTGATCCTGCCGCCTTCTCGACTGTTTTCCTGGTGGTGCATGCTGTGGGGGTAGTCTGCCTCCTCTCTGCACTAGAAGCTCCGAAGAAATCTCCAGTGGGTCAACGGAATCTTCCCCCTGCAACCACAGGCACCAAAAAGCTGCATTACCGGTCCCTTGGGTCTCCTCTCAGCACGACGAGCGAGGTCCCTCGAATCCAGCAACTGTGTCCAAGTGACCCCCACAGTCCAGTGACTCTTCAGTCCAAGTTTGGTGGAGGTAAGTCCTTGCCTCCCCACGCCAGACTGCATTGCTGGGAACCGCAACTTTTGCAGCTACTCCGGCCCCTGTACACTTCCTGCGGAAATCCTTTGTGCACAGCCAAGCCTGGGTCCACGGCACTCTAACCTACATTGCACGACTTTCTAAGTTGGTCTCCGGCGACGTGGGACTCCTTTGTGTAACTTCGGGTGAGCACTGTTTCACGCATCCTCGTAGTGCCTGTTTCTGGCACTTCTCCGGGTGCTACCTGCTGCTGAGAGGGCTCCTTTCTTGCTCGACGTCCTTTCTCTCTCCTGACGCAATTTGCGACATCCTGGTCCCTCCTGGGCCATAGCAGCATCCAAAAGCATCCAGTTCTTACCGCATGATTTGCAGCTAGCAAGGCTTGTTGGCAGTCTTTCGGCGGGAAAACACATCTGCACGACTCTCCACGGCGTGTGGGATCCGTCCTCCAAAGGGGAAGTCTCTAGCCCTTGTCGTTCTTGCAGAAACCTCAGCTTCTTCTGTCCAGTAGAAGCTTCTTTGCACCCACAGCTGGCATTTCCTGGGCATCTGCCCATCTCCGACTTGCTTGTGACTTTTGGACTTGGTCCCCTTGTTCAACATGTACCCTCGACTGGAAATCCATCGTTGTTGCATTGCTGGTTTGTGTCTTTCCTGCAGAATTCCCCTATCACGACTTCTATGTCCTTTGGGAAACTTTAGTGCACTTTGCACTCACTTTTCATGGTCTTGGGGTGGGCTATTTTTCTAACCCTCACTATTTTCTAATAGTCCCAGCGACCCTCTACAAGGTCACATAGGTTTGGGGTCCATTCGTGGTTCGCATTCCACTTTTGGAGTATATGGTTTGTGTTGCCCCTATCCCTATGTGTCCCCATTGCATCCTATTGTAACTATACATTGTTTGCACTGTTTTCTAAGACTATACTGCATATTTTTGGTATTGTGTACATATATATTGTGTATATTTCCTATCCTCTCACTGAGGGTACACTCTGAGATACTTTGGCATATTGTCATAAAAATAAAGTACCTTTATTTTTAGTGTAACTGTGTATTGTGTTTTCTTATGATATTGTGCAAGTGACACTTGTGGTACTGTAGGAGCTTCACTCGTCTCCTAGTTCAGCCTAAGCTGCTCTGCTAAGCTACCATTATCTATCAGCCTATGCTGCTAGACACCCTATACACTAATAAGGGATAACTGGGCCTGGTGCAAGGTGCAAGTACCTCTTGGTACTCACTACAAGCCAGTCCAGCCTCCTACAGCTACAAGATCTCCAGGAGAGACCGCACCAACCAAGTAGGAGGAGGAATCGCCATCGTCTTCAAGGACTCCTTCAACGTCACCACCTCCACCGAAGACACCCCCCTCGCCGCCGAACACCTGCACTTCCAGATCCACTCAGACCCCAGGACCAACCTCAGAGGAACTCTCATCTACTGACCCCCTGGAGCTCGCGCCTTCTTCAGCGACTCGATCACCGACTTCATCTCTCTGCACGCCCTTGCCTCGCCGGACTACATCCTCCTCGGCGACCTCAACTTCCATCTGGAACAGAACAACGACCCCAACACCACCGCCCTGCTCGACAACCTCACCAACCTCGGTCTCAAGCAACTGGTGAACACCCCCACCCACATCGCCGGACACACGCTCGACCCCATCTTCTCCGCCAGCAACCACGTATCCTTCAGCCACTCCTCCGCTATACACTGGACCGACCACAGATGTGTCCACTTCACCTTCCGACGCTAGACTCGCCACCTCCGCACACAACCCATCCCACGTCGACAGTGGAACAAAATACCCGAAGAACAGCTTCTCTCCACTCTCAACGACAACCAACCCACCTTCTCCTCCGACCCCAACGACACAGCCCTCAGCCTCATGAATTGGATCACCAACTGCGCAGACAACCTCGCTCCCCTCAGACGCCTCCCAAGACAGACCACCACCAAAAAACCTCTCTGGTTCACTGACACCCTTAAGGAATCAAAAAAAAACTGCAGCACTCTCGAGAAAGCCTGGCGCAAGGACCACACCGCAGATAACACGACGGCCCTCAAGAACGCTACCCGCGAACACCACCAACTGATCCGTGCCGCCAAAAGAAATTTCTTCACAGACAGACTGGACAAAAACAGCCACAACAGCAGAGAACTCTTCAACATCGTCAAAGAGCTCTCCAACCCTAACGCCAACGCCATCACGCCCTCACAAGACCTTTGCAACTCCCTCGCCACCTTCTTCCATCGTAAGATCACCGACCTACATGACAGCTTCGGACATCAGACCCAGCCGTCCACCACAGAACCTACAACCCCAGCCATCACCCTCAACGCCTGGGCTCGCATCAACACAGATGAGACCAAAGCCACCATGAACTCCATCCACTCCGGTGCCCCCTCGGACCCCTGCCCACACCTCATCTTCAACAAAGCCGACGACATCATCGCCCGCACCTCCAGACCATCATCAACAGCTCGTTTTCGTCTGCTTCCTTGCCCGAGAGCTGGAAACACGCTGAAGTCAACGCCCTACTGAAGAAACCTACGGCGGACCCAAGCGACCTGAAGAACTTCTGCCCCATCTCGCTCCTCCCCTTCCCTGCCAAAGTCATAGAGAAGACCGTCAACAAGCAGCTTACCAACTTCCTTGAAGACAACAACCTACTTGACCCCTCTCAGTCCGGATTCCGAGCCAACCACAGCACAGAAACCGCCCTCATCTCAGTCACAGACGACATCAGAACCCTAATGGACAACGGAGAAACAGTCACCCTCATCCTCCTCGACCTCTCGGCTGCCTTCGACACCTTCTGCCACCTCACCCTAATAACCCGCCTCCGCTCCACCGTGATCCAAGGACAGGCCCTGTACTGGATCACCTCCTTCCTTTCCAACCGCTCCCAAAGAGTCTACCTCTGTGGTTCTAAAAATTCTGGACCCATGTAATTTACTTTGCCACAGCAGGACGATTTTAGTATCAAAAGACCGATAATGACTAGTACACTAAGCATGAGCATTTTCGCTCAATTCCAGCAGCGTTTTCACCTCGAAATCGCCATTTTCGTCCTGCACTCGTGGCTCCCATTTTATACACGGCAGCCATTTTTAAAAGTTGCCCTCACATAGGCTTATAATACAGTCAGATTTGATTCCAAGGACACTTACACCTTGATTGACTTTTCTCTGACCTGGGCAAGCTGGAACCATTGCCTCAGGCCAAACCTGTTTGGTCAGTCCCTCTCCCAGTGGCCGAATCAGATAGCATCAAGGCACACCATGCCATAAAACCCTTATTATCGCTCACACACCCTGCCTAATCTTGCTCACACCTGCACCTGCTCTTTTCTTCTTCTTACTTTACGAGGGGGAGGTGCCCGTTTTTATTGGGGGTCCACACTTATCTGATGTAAAATACTAGGCCTTGCCGGGTAATTTATTATGGGTTGGATGACATGAAATATGAGGTTTCATCATGACACTGTTTTTTCCTTTGTAGTGAAAACATGTGAATGACCAACCAAAATGTCAAGAATGTTTGCCTGAAGCTTAAAAAACTGTATATAAGGAAACCTGACTTTGCATTGAAACACAGTCTCCTGAGAACATACAAACCGTGCTGTTGTACTTCTAGGACGCTTGTTACTTGGCTGCAGCCAATAAATTCGATCTTTGACTTCACCTAGAAGACTCTGAGTTTCTGTGGTCTGAATCAGGAAAGTACCCGAGGTCTTTGGGTGTACCCTGGCACCGCTGGGTTACCGGATCAGTATCGGTTCTGAAAAACCCAGTACCTCAGTTGGCGCCCAACGTGGGGCGATACCAGCGGTACCGGTCCAAGCCTGAGGTCCGTGGGGAGCTTCGTGTGAAAATTCTGGAGGAAGGCCGCCACTTCATCGACCCCTGCATGTCGACGTGGTCCGAAAGTCTTTGCAGCGAGGTTCCCCGCTTCCCGACGGCTACGAAGGACTGCTGCCCTGGCTATCGCCCTGATTTGGACCCTTGATGTTTGGTAGAGCGAAAAGATAAGACGAGTCTTCTGGTGACGTCATCGATATTTTCAGTTAAGTATAAGTGGAGCGTCTCCCAGTCCTTAGTTGGACATTTGGTTTGGTATCCCTTCGGGATCACTTTGATTTGGAACTTGCAAGTACCAAAGCCGAAGGACTCGTGTATTCACAAGACTACCGTAAACGATAATCCTTTGAAGTTTGAAGCTAGACTAGTGAGCGAAGATGCCTGGTCTTAGCAGACTTGGAAATTTGTTTTGTCTTGGTTGTAAAAGGGACTCCCGGTTGGAGGACTCATGTCCGGTTCCTCCGATTGGAACTCCAACCTATGAACTATATGTTAAGCACGGACTAGGCCCCATCACGTTTAATAAAGTATGGGTCCGCTATTCTTGGAAATAATTGAGAAAAGTTTTATTTTTTTTCTTGTGAATATGACTTACAACTAGGATCTGCAAACGGTTCTGTAAGTAAATTGCGACGGCGCTGTTTATGAAAAATGGCTAAAGCGCGCTGTATTGTGTGTACTGAGTGTTTTCTGTTTATATCTGAAATGAGCTCAATGTGTGTTTGTGGGTCTTCTTGATGTTTACAGTTTGTTAAGTAAAATGTTGGTTAATTAATATTAAGTAGAAACTTAGAAAAAATCCAGAAATGAACCATGTGATGTGCTAACATAGCTATATGTTGTTCTTTAATTTATAGAATGAGCAATTGTGCACATATACAAAACTGCCGTTAAATGCTTAATAAATTAGAAAACACATTCAATAGATATAAATAGGGCCCCAAAAAAACGAAATTATCTATTTTTGCAAAAAAAAAGAAATACATTTACAGCATTTTTCTTAGATGCATTGTATTAGATGTTCACAGGCAAACTTTTCAGCTGCAGTATATTTGATAGGAATGTTCAATTCAGCCAGCACTTTCCCAGTTAAACATGGGTGGAATTTTGCATAACCTTCCTTTTAAATTAAAATGGCGCAAAAATGTGACGCATTTCAAGTTAGGCTTATGCGCTTAGGCTTGTGAGTTAATGTATCCCAAATAATAGGCAAGGGATGCAGCTTGCTTTTATATGTGGAATTATCACAAAAAAAAGAATAATTGGGTTTTTATTTTATTTTTAAAAGAAAATTATTAATTATGGAAAAATTAATTAAAAAATAAGTGCCTTTCAAAATCGTTTTTTAATATTTATAAAGCTTAATACCTATACTATGACCTCCTAACATTAAAATTTAATTTAAGTTATGTTGCACCGCTAAAATGGCATTTGTATGTGCAATTTTCCCTTGGCGCAGGAGCAAACAAGCTCATTTCTATAAAGTATAAGTTAATATTTTCAATGGCTGACTCATGGATTGTGTAATAGACATTCTGGTAATGCATATTATGCAAGAAAATTGTAGGATATTGATTTTTAATGCCTAAAATATCAAAGTCGATTTTGGGCAAAAGCACTGTTTAAACTGCATTTTCTTTCATTCAGAGTACTTTTTAAAGTGTCTCAGGCTTCAGTAAATGCATACATTTAGGTTTGATATATATTTGCAGGTTGTGCCTTCTTATGATTCAATGAGTCAATGTGCCAGTACAAAGGCTTGTTTTAATATCAAGGTTGAAGGTTCTAACTTCAGCTGGGCCTACTGAGACGTTCATTCATTCGAGGTTGATGAAATATGTACCATTGCATGGGATTGCAACAAGCATTTATTCTAACAACTGGTATGTGTGTTATTAAGGTTTGTGAATTATTCACAGTAAATGTAGTTTAATAATCTGGAAATAGAGATAAAAAAATTTTAGCGCCTAAAAAGGAATTTTTTTTTTTTTTTAAATAGAGTGAATTATTGCAGGTTAGAAGGAAAATAGGAAGGCCTACTGTCTTTGACAGATTCAGAGTGGCAGAAGCTAGGAGAGCTACAGAGGCTGGCTCAAGTCACACTGCTGAGATGCTATCTTTAGTTTTCCCATAAACAATGGAGGAGGCTGTCATGTTGACACTTGTGACCTTTTAAATTAGGGCCTTGTCTCTGTGAAATGCAGAATGACCCTACGGGCCTCTAAATTCCAAAGGGAAAATATAAAAAAAAGGGGTTTCTTCGAAAGTCCCAACATCATGTTAAATGCTCTGCAGAACTGATACATTTGTGTCTCCGCTCTAAAAAAATAAAATTATGCCTGCTAGTTGCTTTTATTTGACAGAAAACGAAGTGTTGCATTAAGTCTTAGACAGAAAATAAGATGCAGCCCTTTTCTAAAAATGTTGAAGGCTACATGCCTTAATGAGAACGATTTGCCAATTAAGACTTATTTTTCACAGTGGAAATTGTAGGTGCCAAATTAATATGGAGTGTCAGTGTAACAATTTTTACTTTTAGAAAGGTAAAACTAAGGTGGCTTGATGTTGCGAAGTAACTGACAAGAGGGTAACAGTTGAGTAATGGAAATTTATTTTCATGTATTTGGTCCTATCATGAATTGTTCTTGCTGGTCCTGTACGTTAGAAGAGAAACAGTAAAGTTATATTTGACAGCAGATTTCCATTGCCTGGTGATCTACTGTCAAAAGGAGGGTAAGGATTTTAAACCTGACAAATTAAACAGGCCCAAATATTGGGTTTTGGGCTGCAGGTTTACAGTGCATAAAGTACATGACATGGTGTTGTGTGTCACCGCTTATTCACACATGCTATTGTTTTGTCTATGCTTTTTGTGCTTGATACACAGCAAGTATATCTGATGGCGTGACGTTTTGTGCGTTTTTATTATTTTTTATTTGTTTTTTGCATGTTTGTTGCTGCTTTTGATACTATTACAAGCTCCCCTGTGTTGTGAGGGGATGGTCATGACGATGCCCATCACTACGCAACAGTTGGTTGAACTTGTTCTGGTTACTAAATTCCACAGATAATGATATTTCATGCTGTGAACATAAGAGACAACACTTCACCAGTGCATGTCTATTTGGCTATAATGGTATTGAAGGAAAATAAAAAGAGATATACAGGATCAAAGTGTGTCACCTGCAGTTAGTCACGTTACTGCCCCTTCCCTTAAAGGAACAGGCAGCCCTACATTTATGTAGCCTTGATTGGACCTAAGGATGAAATTATAGATCTGTGACTCAAGGTGGCCTAATTTCTATATTACATTAGTTAATGATGTTCTGTTTCCTAAGTAGCATATGGCTTTCGTTCCTTAAAAGAAAACCAGGTTTTCATTTTTTCCTGAAGAAGGAACTGAAACATTAGCTAGGAGTACCGTATATGGTGTAGTCGCCAACTGTAGAGTTAAAATTTGTGTAACTTTGGCCTTTGTGTATCACCCGTACTCTCGGTGTTGTGTCACATGCCTGACTATCACCCAAATAATTTTTTTTGTTCTTCCTATAGATTTTTTCTTTTGTTACTTCCCCTGACCAATGTCACATCATGCTTAGTTATTGAGATTTTAGCTATGTCCTAGTCCCATTTCTCTTTTTCGAATTCCTTTCACCAGTCAGCCCTTTTATTATTATTGATGTATTGTTCAGGTTCACATTTCCAGACTGCAGTGATGTACCAGGGACCCCCATGTTATGTATAATTCTCTTTGGTATGACCAGACTGGTTTTCAAGAATTTGCCTTAGGCCTGCTTCAATGTTTTCCAGCCTGACTGTCAGGGTAGCGATAGACTGGTTAACTGACTCAATATTATAGTAAGACAAGTTTTCCATTTCAATAGGAGATATCTTATGTTTACCTTTTTGAACATGACGAATTTTCAATGTCCATTTTAATTTGGTTTTCGGTTCCCTTCTGTTCCTGCTACTTTAATTTTTGGTGGGATCAGATGTGTCCTAATCATGCAAATATCAGGACCCTCTAGTTCTTGTCTTTTTGTTTGCACATTTGACTATTAGCCTGTGTATTGCATAGTGCACCTGATGCACAGTTTTTAAAGGAAGGTTTCTACATGTCCCTGATAATCGGTATCATGTGATTTCTCTATTGAGATGTTCTAAGGTAAGGAGGAACACCTAGACTTAATCATTGAGGAAAATATGTGTTTACCCCATTAGACAATGCCACTGTGTGAGGAAATCCATTCAGATAGAATTCTCATGTAGCTATAGATGGCAGAGAATAATGGAGAGAACCCAATTAAAGATGCTAGAGACCCTGTTTTGCCCTTCTGCCTTTGTCTTTGTATTTTATGCCCATGGTGTATGGCTACTCCTTTGAAGATTGCAGACCACCTGCTTGCAGTCCCCTTGTTAAAAACCATGAACTGTTTTTTTTACTAAATTGAAGGAAACTAACAACTGTGGCACATTTCCTACGTCACTAGATTCTGCGGGTATCAAGTCATAATAACCTGCAGGACATTGATTTAAGCCTAATTCCCATCAGTGACAGCTACAGATGAAAGACGGACGTCTTGGCCCTACAGTCTCAGCACCCAGAAAGTAGCAAAGCTGGACAGCGATCGCCAGCGCATGGTATCGTACTTGCTCCATCTGATGGCGTTGGACATCACAAAACCAAAGTTTCAGTGTAAAAGAGCTAAAGAGAAGGATTCCTGTTGTTGATAGCAGAGCTGTTTTGAGGTTTCATTTCTCTACCTGTCATGTGCTGGTAACCTCTGACAGTGTGCAATCCCTTGAGCCCCTTGGCCTGAGTTTTGGCCACACCCCCCCTTTTGTTTGCTCCAACGGAAGAAGGGCAGTGCACCGGAGATTTCAAGTTTGGAAAAAGGCACTATATTGTGGTGCCCATGAAAGAGCAGCTTGAGAGTCCTCTGACACTAAATAATGAGTGTTGGAGTCTGAAAGTGCTGCTGAGCTTGAGCTATTTCCCAATTAATGGTGCTTGGGTCTGCACGAGATGATTTGTGCCCTTGATCAATGAAGAGCACAATGTTTGTAGTGTCTGCCACAGAGGAGAGACACTGGTGCATTGCTTTAAGACATTGAGACTTTCGAGTGAGCTGTGGGTGTTTGCCAGGAGGGCACTCCAACTAAGCAGTACTTTTCTCACAAAGAGGCCTGAATTGAGAGGCCCATGCGAAAGAAAACAACAAAAGAAAATTTGATGGACAATAGAAGCCTGCCAGAGAGGCTTTTTGAATGGACTCTGGGCATAGTTGGTTTCACAAGAGGTTTCCGTGTGATTGTATAGACTAGGTGTTAGGAGACTGATTGTTTTGCTGGCATTGTTTTAAAGTACTATTCTGTTTAGTAAAAGCAGAATAAAGTCCATTTTCTGTGGAAAGAGTACCCCCTTTTCACCTTAGAGCATTGATGAGAGTCACCACTGTTCCACCTGAACATACAAAAATTACTGAAATGCAGAGGAGCCCTAAAAATGTTACTAGATAATTTTAGGATTTGCTTTTTGGTTAGGGTTGTGAAAAAATTATTATTTCATTTGTAATAGTGGTCACTACTTTCTCCCGTTGTCTATATGTTCTTAATAACGTGTTTTCTAGTGTCTTTTAAACATGACGTTGTCATTTATGGGTGGGATTGTTTTTCTCTACTCAATTGACTTCTGCACCCACTTCCCAACCTATGTCTTTTCCTACTATTGTTTCTTTGCACTCTTTTCACCCTTTTCCTGAACATGAGCAGGTTAGAAGATCAGAATTCGTAAGCAATTCTTTTGTACAGCTTCTGCATCAACACTAGTTAGTAGTGAACATCACTAATTGTTGGGTGTGTGATCTTATGCCACCTACTGCAGATAGAGGTATTCCTTATTTTGTCCTGCCATATGTGGCCTTTTGTGCTACTTCATGTTCGAGGAGACCTGTCCAGAGAGAGTTACCAAGTACTAGAATTTTGCTCCAGCAACATCTCCA
Organism: Pleurodeles waltl; assembly: GCF_031143425.1. Taxonomy (NCBI): domain Eukaryota; kingdom Metazoa; phylum Chordata; class Amphibia; order Caudata; family Salamandridae; genus Pleurodeles; species Pleurodeles waltl. The sequence goes on along the minus strand of NC_090450.1, from coordinate 372,932,383 downwards.
TGGCCTTATAAACATAGACCTGGACTCAGATTAGCATGAGAATAGGTTTATTGCCTATGTAAGGGCAAAAGGAGGGTTTGTGGTTCTAAAAATTCTGGACCCATGTAATTTACTTTGCCACAGCAGTACGATTTTAGTATCAAAAGACCGATAATGACTAGTACACTAAGCATGAGCATTTTCGCTCAATTCCAGCAGCGTTTTCACCTCGAAATCGCCATTTTCGTCCTGCACTCGTGGCTCCCATTTTATACACGGCAGCCATTTGTAAAAGTTGCCCTCACATAGGCTTATAATACAGTCAGATTTGATTCCAAGGACACGTACACCTTGATTGACTTTTCTCTGACCTGGGCAAGCTGGAACCATTGCCTCAGACCAAACCTGTTTGGTCAGTCCCTCTCCCAGTGGCCGAATCAGATAGCATCAAGGCACACCATGCCATAAAACCCTTATTATCGCTCACACACCCTGCCTAATCTTGATCACACCTGCACCTGCTCTTTTCTTCTTCTTACTTTACGAGGGGGAGGTGCCCGTTTTTATTGGGGGTCCACACTTATCTGATGTAAAATACTAGGCCTTGCCGGGTAATTTATTATGGGTTGGATGACATGAAATATGAGGTTTCATCATGACACTGTTTTTTCCTTTGTAGTGAAAACATGTGAATGACCAACCAAAATGTCAAGAATGTTTGCCTGAAGCTTAAAAAACTGTATATAAGGAAACCTGACTTTGCATTGAAACACAGTCTCCTGAGAACATACAAACCATGCTGTTGTACTTCTAGGAAGCTTGTTACTTGGCTGCAGCCAATAAATTCGATCTTTGACTTCACCTAGAAGACTCTGAGTTTCTGTGGTCTGAATCAGGAAAGTACCCGAGGTCTTTGGGTGTACCCTGGCACCGCTGGGTTACCGGATCAGTACCGGTTCTGAAAAACCCAGTACCTCACCTCTCACCTTTACGCTCAGACCCCACTGAGATCATCTGCGGCGTCCCACAAGGTTCCTCGCTCAGCCCGACTCTCTTCAATGTCTACATGAGCCCCCTCGCCGACATCGTACGCAAACACAACATCATCATCACCTCCTACGCCGACGACACTCAACTGATACTTTCCCTCACCAAGGACCCCACCAGCGCCAAGACCAACCTGCAAGATGGCATGAAAGACGTAGCAGATTGGATGAAACTCAGCCGTCTGAAACTGAACTCAGACAAAACGGAAGTCCTCATCCTCGGAAACACCCCAACTGCCTGGGATGACTCCTGGTGGCCCACGGCCCTTGGACCGCACCGACCCCCTCAGACCACGCACGCAACCTCGGTTTCATCCTGGACCCACTTCTCACCATGACCAAACAAGTCAACGCCGTATCTTCCTCCTGCTTCCTCACCCTCCGCATGCTCCGAAAGATCTTCCGCTGGATCCCCGCCAACACCAGAAAGACTGTGACCCACGCCCTCGTCACGAGCCGCCTGAACTACGGCAACACCCTATACGCTGGAACCACCGCTAAACTCCAGAAACGTCTGCAACGAATTCAAAACGCATCTGCCCGCCTCATCCTCAACATACCCTGCAACAGCCACATCTCGGCCCACCTAAGACACCTGCACTGGCTTCCCGTCAACAAAAGGATCACCTTCCGGCTCCTCACCCACGCACACAAAGCCCTCCACAACAAGGGACCCGAATACCTCAACCGCCGCCTCAGCTTCTACACACCCACCCGTTTTCTTCGCTCCACCAACCTCGCTCTCGCCACCGTCCCTCGCATCCACCGCACCACGGCAGGTGGGAGGTCCTTCTCCTATCTGGCGGCCAAGACATGGAACTCCCTCCCCACCATCCTCAGGACCACCCAAGACCACTCCGCATTCCGGAGACTACTCAAGACCTGGCTCTTCGAGCAGCAGTAACCCCTTCCCCCTAGCGCCTCGAGACCCGCACAGGTGAGTAGCGCGCTTTATAAATGTTTATGATTTGATTTGATTTGATTTGTATGTACACCTAACCAAAAAGTTTTGCTTTTCTTCTCTTACTCCTTTGCTAAGTGCTGAAAAGTACATCTAAAACTTTCAAAAAGTTCTTAAAAAGTTTTTTTTTCTGTTCCTTAAAAAGTACTGAAACATTTTCTTTCTTTTTCTGTCCCTTAAACCTTTTCTATCATGTCTGGTACGGGTCAAACTGTAGATCTGACCAGAGTTGCTTATGACCACCTTAGCTGGAAAGGAGCAAGGAGTCTCTGCGTTGAAAGAGGTTTAGGGGTAGGGAAGAATCCCTCAAGAGAATTGTTAGTTAATATGCTCATTGAACAGGATAAGACCTTAGTTGGCACCTCTGGTGAGAGATTGGCTGATGGTTCACACTCTGATTCTGGGGCACCCCCAGTAAAAGGGTTAGAAGGGAACCTTCCCAACCTGCCCCTTAGCAGGCCACCTAGCAGGGTTGTTACTGATGTGAGTTCTCATCATAGTATAGAGGTTACTCCTTTAGGCCAGGTTGTTAGAGTGCCATCTGTTAGGGACAGGTCTCCCTCTGTTCATTCACACCATTCTTCTGTGTCAAAGCATGCCCAACCCACCCTCCCTGAAGACAGAATGTTAGAAAGGGAACTCAATAGATTGAGAGTGGAAGAATCCAGACTGAAGCTCAAAAAGCAACAGCTGGATCTAGGCAGACAAGCATTTGACTTAGAAAAAGAAAGACAGAGGTTGGGGTTTGGACTCCATGGTGGCAGCAGCAGTATTACAGATAGTAATCCTGTAAAAGAGCATGATTCTAGGAATCTGCACAAGATAGTTCCCCCTTACAAGGAGGGGGATGACATTAACAAGTGGTTTGCTGCACTTGAGAGGGCCTGTAATGTACAGGATGTCCCTCAAAGGCAGTGGGCTATCTTTCAGTGGAAAGGGTAGGGATAGGCTCCTTACCGTTAAGGAAAGTGATGCCAATGATTTTACAGTTCTTAAGAATGCACTCCTAGATGGTTATAGCTTAACCACTGATCAGTACAGGATCAAGTTCAGAGAAACCAAAAAGGAGTCTTCACAAGACTGGGTAGACTTTTTTGACCATTCAGTGAAGGCCTTGGAGGGGTGGTTACATGGCAGTAAAGTTTCTGACTATGAAAGCCTGTATAACTTAATCCTGAGAGAGCATATTCTTAATAATTGTGTGTCTGATTTGTTGAACCAGTACCTAGTGGACTCAGATCTGACCTCTCCCCAAGAATTGGGAAAGAAGGCAGAAAAATGGGTCAGAACAAGGGTGAACAGAAAAGTTCATACAGGGGGTGACAAGGATGGCAAGAAGAAGGATGGTAAGTCTTCTGACAAGGGTGGGGACAAATCTAAAAATGAGGCTTCATCAGGCCCACAAAAACACTCTGGTGTGGGTGGTGGGCCCAAATCCTCTTCAAATCAAGTTAAGAAACCATGGTGCTATTTATGTAAAATAAAAGGCCATTGGACAACTGATCCCAGTTGTCCAAAGAAAAGCACCAAGCCTCCTACCACTACAACCCCTGCTGCTACACCTAGTGCCCCTAGTAATAGCAGTGGTGGTGGGAGCAAACCTACTAATAGCCAATCCAAGGGAGTAGCTGGGCTCACTTTTGGTGATTTAGTTGGGGTTGGTCTTGTTAGGGAGACCACGGAGGCTGTGTTAGTCTCTGAAGGTGCCATTGATTTGGCCACCTTGGTTGCTTGTCCCCTTAACATGGATAAGTACAAGCAACTTCCCCTAATAAATGGTGTTGAGGTTCAGGCCTACAGGGACACAGGTGCCAGTGTTACCATGGTAATAGAGAAACTGGTCCACCCTGAACAACACCTACTTGGTCACCAGTACCAAGTGACTGGTGCTCAAAACAACACTCTTAGCCACCCCATGGCTGTTGTGAATCTCAACTGGGGGGGGGGGTGTTACTGGTCCAAAGAAAGTTGTGGTTGCCTCAGATTTACCTGTAGACTGTCTACTAGGGAACGATTTAGAGACATCAGCTTGGGCAGAAGTGGAGTTGGAGGCTCATGCAGCAATGCTGGGCATTCCAGGGCATATTTTTGCTTTAACCAGGGCTCAGGCCAAAAAGCAAAAAGGACAGGGTGACTTGGATCCTGGAAGAATGGACCAAGTGCTCCCTAAAGCTAGGGTTAGTAAAGGTAAAATACGACCTACTATCCCTCCATCTACAGTGGATTCAACTTCTGAGGAAGAAGAATTTCCACCCTGTGCAGAACCTACACCAGAGGAGCTGGAAGCAGACACTGCTGAGCTTTTGGGTGGAGGGGGGCCTGCCAGGGAGGAGCTGAGTGTGGCACAGCAAACCTGTCTCACACTAGAGGGTCTAAGACAGCAAGCTGTCAAACAAGCAAATGGGGATGTCAGTGACTCTCACAGAGTTTACTGGGAGGACAACCTCTTGTATACTGAAGCAAGGGATCCAAAACCTGGAGCTGCCAGGAGATTGGTGATTCCTCAGCAATACAGAGAGTTCCTCCTAACTCTAGCCCACGACATTCCCTTGGCCGGACATTTAGGGCAAATGAAAACTTGGGACAGGCTTGTCCCCTTGTTTCATTGGCCTAGAATGTCAGAGGACACAAAGGAGGTTTGTAAGTCCTGTGAAACCTGTCAAGCCAGTGGCAAAACAGGTGGCACCCCAAAGGCACCCCTTATTCCACTACCTGTGGTTGGGGTTCCCTTTGAAAGGGTAGGGGTTGACATTGTTGGGCCCCTTGACCCTCCTACTGCTTCAGGCAATAGGTGTATCTTGGTAGTAGTGGACCATGCCACCAGATATCCTGAAGCAATTCCTCTAAGGACCACTACAGCTCCTGCAGTGGCAAAGGCCCTCCTGGGAATCTTTTCCAGGGTGGGCTTCCCAAAAGAGGTGGTATCAGACAGGGGAAGCAATTTCATGTCTGCTTACTTAAAGGCCATGTGGAAGGAATGTGGTGTGACATACAAGTTCACCACACCCTATCATCCACAAACAAATGGACTGGTTGAGAGGTTTAATAAAACTCTCAAAGGAATGATAATGGGACTCCCTGAAAAACTCCGGAGGAGATGGGATGTCCTGTTACCTTGCCTCCTTTGTGCTTACAGGGAGGCACCCCAGAAAGGAGTGGGCTTCAGCCCCTTTGAACTCCTATTTGGACACCCTGTAAGAGGTCCTCTAACACTTGTGAAGGAGGGTTGGGAACAACCTTTAAAAGCTCCTAAGCAAGACATAGTGGACTATGCACTTGGCCTAAGATCTAGGATGGCTGAGTACATGAAAAAGGCCAGTAAAAACCTTCAGGCCAGCCAAGAGCTCCAAAAGCAATGGCATGACCAGAAGGCTGTTCTGATTCAGTACCAACCAGGGTATAAAGTGTGGGTCTTGGAGCCTATGGCCCCAAGAGCACCCCAAGACAAATGGAGTGGACCCCACATTATTGTTGATAAAAAGGGAAAAGTCACCTACTTAGTTGACTTAGGCACTGCCAGGAGTCCCATTAGGGTGCTCCATGTCAATCGCCTGAAACCCTACTATGACAGGGCTGATCTCACCCTGCTCATGGCAACAGATGAAGGAGAGGAAGAAGAGAGTGACCCTCTCCCTGATCTCTTCTCTTCCACAGAACAAGATGCTCTAGTGGAAGGTGTAGTTTTGGCAGATTGTCTTACTGCTGAGCAGAAAGACCACTGCATAAGTCTCCTGGGTCAGTTTTCTGAACTCTTTTCTACTGTGCCAGGCACCACTTCTTGGTGTGAGCACACTATAGATGCTGGAGACAGCTTGCCTGTCAAAAGTAAGATCTATAGGCAGCCTGACCATGTCAGAGACTGCATAAAACAAGAGGTTCAGAAAATGCTTGAACTAGGAGTGGTTGAGCACTCTGAAAGTCCATGGGACTCTCCTGTGGTACTTGTACCAAAGCCTCATTCCAAAGATGGGAAAATGGAAATGAGATTTTGTGTAGACTACAGAGGTCTCAACCAGGTAACTAAAACTGATGCTCACCCTATACCCAGGGCAGATGAGCTAATAGATACACTGGCATCTGCCAAGTATCTAAGCACCTTTGATTGGACTGCAGAGTATTGGCAGATCAAATTGGCTGAGGATGCTAAACCTAAAACAGCATTTTCAACTATAGGAGGGCACTACCAATTTACAGTGATGCCCTTTGGTTTGAAGAATACACCTGCCTCTTTTCAGAGGTTGGTGAACACAGTCCTGCAAGGGTTGGAGGCTTTTAGTGCAGCATATCTAGATGATATAGCTGTCTTTAGCTCAACCTGGGATGAGCACCTGGTCCACCTTTGGAAAGTTTTGGAGGCCATGCAAAAGGCAGGCCTCGCTATCAAAGTGCCAGATAGGGCAGGGAAAGGTGGTTTATCTGGGACACCTGGTAGGTGGAGAACAGATTGCACCACTTCAGGGGAAAATCCAGACAATCATGGATTGGGTTCCCCCTACAACACAGACCCAGGTGAGAGCCTTCCTAGGCCTCACTGGGTATTACAGGAGATTCATTAAAAACTATGGCTCCATAGCAGCCCCACTTAATGATCTCACTAGTAAGAAGATGCCTAAAAAGGTATTGTGAACAGCTAGCTGTCAGAAAGCTTTTGAGGAGCTCAAACAGGCCATGTGCACTGCACCTGTCCTAAAAAGCCCATGTTACTCCAAGAAATTCATTGTTCAAACTGATGCGTCTGAATTAGGGGTAGGGGCAGTCTTATCACAACTGAATTCTGAGGGCCAGGATCAACCAGTTGCTTTTATCAGCAGAAGGTTGACCCCTAGAGAAAAGCGTTGGTCTGCCATTGAGAGGGAGGCCTTTGCTGTGGTCTGGGCACTGAAGAAGTTGAGGCCATACCTGTTTGGCACTCACTTTAATGTTCAGGCAGACCACAAACCTCTACTTTGGCTAAAACAAATGAAAGGTGAAAATCCTAAATTGTTGAGGTGGTCCATATCCCTACAGGGAATGGACTATACAGTGGAACATAGACCTGGGAGTACCCACTCCAATGCAGATGGACTCTCCAGATATTTCCACTTAGACAATGAAGACTCATCAGGTCATGGCTAGTCTTATTGTCCTTTGTTTGGGGGGGGGGGGGGTGTAGGAAAGTACCATCTTGCCTGACATGTTACCCCCATATTTCACTGTATATATGTTGTTTTAGTTGTATGTGTCACTGGGACCCTGCCAGCCAGGGCCCCAGTGCTCATAAGTGTGCCCTGTATGTGTTACGTGTGTTATGACTAACTGTCTCACTGAGGCTCTGCTATCCAGAACCTCATTGGTTATGCTCTCTCAATTCTTTCCAAATTGTCACTAACAGGCTAGTGACCAATTTCACCAATTTACATTGGCATACTGGAACACCCTTATAATTCCCTAGTATACAGGGAGTGCAGAATTATTAGGCAAGTTGTATTTTTGACGATTAATTTTATTATTGAACAACAACCATGTTCTCAATGAACCCAAAAAACTCATTAATATCAAAGCTGAATATATTTGGAAGTAATTTTTAGTTTGTTTTTAGTTTTAGCTATGTTAGGGGGATATCTGTGTGTGCAGGTGACTATTAATGTGCATAATTATTAGGCAACTTAACAAAAAAAAATATATACCCATTTCAATTATTTATTATTACCAGTGAAACCAATATAACATCTCAACATTCACAAATATACATTTCTGACATTCAAAAACAAAACAAAAACAAATCAGTGACCAATATAGCCACCTTTCTTTGCAAGGACACTCAAAAGCCTGCCATCCATGGATTCTGTCAGTGTTTTGATCTGTTCACCATCAACATTGCGTGCAGCAGCAACCACAGCCTCCCAGACACTGTTCAGAGAGGTGTACTGTTTTCCCTCCTTGTAAATCTCACATTTGATGATGGACCACAGGTTCTCAATGGGGTTCAGATCAGGTGAACAAGGAGGCCATGTCATTAGATTTCCTTCTTTTATACCCTTTCTTGCCAGCCACGCTGTGGAGTACTTGGACGCGTGTGATGGAGCATTGTCCTGCATGAAAATCATGTTTTTCTTGAAGGATGCAGACTTCTTCCTGTACCACTGCTTGAAGAAGGTGTCTTCCAGGAACTGGCAGTAGGACTGGGAGTTGAGCTTGACTCCATCCTCAACCCGAAAAGGCCCCACAAGCTCATCTTTGATGATACCAGCCCAAACCAGTACTCAACCTCCACCTTGCTGGCGTCTGAGTCGGACTGTTGCTCTCTGCCCTTTACCAATCCAGCCACGGGCCCATCCATCTGGCCCATCAAGACTCACTCTCATTTCATCAGTCCATAAAACCTTAGAAAAATCAGTCTTGAGATATTTCTTGGCCCAGTCTTGACGTTTCAGCTTGTGTGTCTTGTTCAGTGGTGGTCGTCTTTCAGCCTTTCTTACCTTGGCCATGTCTCTGAGTATTGCACACCTTGTGCTTTTGGGCACTCCAGTGATGTTGCAGCTCTGAAATATGGCCAAACTGGTGGCAAGTGGCATCGTGGCAGCTGCACGCTTGACTTTTCTCAGTTCATGGGCAGTTATTTTGCGCCTTGGTTTTTCCACACGCTTCTTGCGACCCTGTTGACTATTTTGAATGAAACACTTGATTGTTCGATGATCACGCTTCAGAAGCTTTGCAATTTTAAGAGTGCTGCATCCCTCTGCAAGATATCTCACTATTTTTGACTTTTCTGAGCCTGTCAAGTCCTTCTTTTGACCCATTTTGCCAAAGGAAAGGAAGTTGCCTAATAATTATGCACACCTGATATAGGGTGTTGATGTCATTAGACCACACCCCTTCTCATTACAGAGATACACATCACCTAATATGCTTAATTGGTAGTAGGCTTTCGAGCCTATACAGCTTGGAGTAAGACAACATGCATAAAGAGGATGATGTGGTCAAAATACTCATTTGCCTAATAATTCTGCACTCCCTGTATGGTACTGAGGTACCCAGGGTATTGGGGTTCCAGGAGATCCCTATGGACTGCAGCATTTCTTTTGCCACCCATAGGGAGCTCTGACAATTCTTACACAGGCCTGCCATTGCAGCCTGAGTGAAATAACGTCCACGTTATTTTCACAGCCATTTACCACTGCACTTAAGTAACTTATAAGTCACCTATATGTCTAACCTTTACCTGGTAAAGGTTGGGTGCTAAGTTACTTAGTGTGTGGGCACCCTGGCACTAGCCAAGGTGCCCCCACATTGTTCAGGGCACATTCCCCGGACTTTGTGAGTGCGGGGACACCATTACACGCGTGCACTATACATAGGTCAATACCTATGTACAGCATAACAATGGTAACTCCGAACATGGCCATGTAACATGTCTAAGATCATGGAATTGTCACCCCAATGCCATTCTGGCATTGGGGAGACAATTCCATGATCCCCCGAGTCTCTAGCTCAGACCCGGGTACTGCCAAACTACCTTTCCCGGGGTTTCACTGCAGCTGCTGCTGCTGCCAACCCCTCAGACAGGTTTCTGCCCTTCTGGGGTCCAGCCAGGCTTGGCCCAGGAAAGCAGAACAAAGGACGTCCTCAGAGAGAGGGTGTTACACCCTCTCCCTTTGGAAAAAGGTGTTAGGGCTGGGGAGGAGTAGCCTCCCCCAGCCTCTGGAAATGCTTTCATGGGCACAGATGGTGCCCATTTCTGCATAAGCCAGTCTACACCGGTTCAGGGATCCCCCAGCCCTGCTCTGGCGCGAAACTGGACAAAGGAAAGGGGAGTGACTACTCCCCTGACCTGCACCTCCCCTGGGAGGTGCCCAGAGCTCCTCCAGTGTGCTCCAGAGCTCTGCCATCTTGGAAACAGAGGTGCTGCTGGCACACTGGACTGCTCTGAGTGGCCAGTGCCAGCAGGTGACGTCAGAGACTCCTTCTGATAGGCTCCTCCAGGTGTTGCTAGCCTATCCTCTCTCCTAAGTAGCCAAACCTCCTTTTCTGGCTATTTAGGGTCTCTGCTTTGGGGAATTCTTTAGATAACGAATGCAAGAGTTCATCAGAGTTCCTCTGTATCTCTCTCTTCACCTTCTGCCAAGGAATCGACTGCTGACTGCTCTGGAAGCCTGCAAAACTGCAACAAAGTAGCAAAGACGACTACTGCGACCTTGTAACGCTGATCCTGCCGCCTTCTCAACTGTTTTCCTGGTGGTGCATGCTGTGGGGGTAGTCTGCCTCCTCTCTGCACTAGAAGCTCCGAAGAAATCTCCTGTGGGTCGACGGAATCTTCCCCCTGCAACCGCAGGCACCAAAAGACTGCATCACCGGTCCTCTGGGTCTCCTCTCAGCACAACGAGCGAGGTCCCTTGAACTCAGCAACTCTGTCCAAGTGACTCCCACAGTCCAGTGAATCTTCAGTCCAAGTTTGGTGGAGGTAAGTCCTTGCCTCCCCACGCTAGACTGCATTGCTGGTTACCGCGTGATTTGCAGCTGCTCCGGCTCCTGTGCACTCTTCCAGGATTTCCTTTGTGCACAGCCAAGCCTGGGTCCCTGACACTCTAACCTGCTGTGCACGACCTCCTGAGTTGTCCTCCGGCGTCGTGGGACCTTCCTTTGTGACTTCGGGTGAGCTCCGGTTCACTCCACTTCGTAGTGCCTGTTCCGGCACTTCTGCGGGTGCTGCTTGCTTCTGAGTGGGCTCTTTGTCTTGCTGGATGCCCCCTCTGTCTCCTCACACAATTGGCGATATCCTGGTCCCTCCTGGGCCACAGCAGCATCCAAAAACCCTAACCGCGACCCTTGCAGCTAGCAAGGCTTGTTTGCAGCCTTTCTGCACGGAAACACCTCTGCAAGCTTCTTCACGACGTGGGACATCCATCCTCCAAAGGGGAAGTTCCTAGTCCTCTTCGTTCTTGCAGAATCCACAGCTTCTACCATCCGGTGGCAGCTTCTTTGCACCCACAGCTGTCATTTCCTGGGCATCTGCCCACTCCCGACTTGATCATGACTCTTGGACTTGGTCTCCTGGTTCCACAGGTACTCTCGTCAGGAAATCCATCGTTGTTGCATTGCTGGTGTTGGTCTTCCTTGCAGAATTCCCCTATCACGACTTCTGTGCTCTCTGGGGAACTTAGGTGCACTTTGCACCCACTTTTCAGGGTCTTGGGGTGGGCTATTTTTCTAACCCTCACTGTTTTCTTACAGTCCCAGCGACCCTCTACAAGCTCACATAGGTTTGGGGTCCATTTGTGGTTCGCATTCCACTTCTAGAGTATATGGTTTGTGTTGCCCCTGTACCTATGTGCTCTCATTGCAACCTATTGTGACTATACATTGCTTGCACTGTTTTCTATTGCTATTACTGCATATTTTTGGTATTGTGTACATATATCTTGTGTATATTTGCTATCCTCATACTGAGGGTACTCAATGAGATACTTTTGGCATATTGTCATAAAAATAAAGTACCTTTATTTTTAGTATATCTGTGTATTGTGTTTTCTTATGATATTGTGCATATGACACCAGTGGTATAGTAGGAGCTTTACACGTCTCCTAGTTCAGCCTAAGCTGCTCTGCTAAGCTACCCTTTTCTATCAGCCTATGCTGCTAGACACCTCTTCTACACTAATAAGGGATAACTGGACCTGGTACAGAGTGTAAGTCCCCCTTGGTACCACTACAAACCAGGCCAGCCTCCTACAACAACCTTTAAAAGCTCCCAAACAGGACATAGTGGACTATGTACTTGGCCTAAGATCCAGAATGGCCGAGTACATGAAAAAGGCCAGTAAAAACCTTCAGCCCAGCCAAGAGCTCCAGAAGCAATGGCATGACCAGAAGGCTGTTCTGATCCAGTACCAACCAGGACAGAAGGTGTGGGTATTGGAGCCTGTGGCCCCAAGAGCACTCCAAGACAAATGGAGTGGACACCCATCTAATTGTTGAAAAGAAGGGCGAGGTCACCTACTTCGTTGACCTGGGCACTGCCAGGAGTCCCCTTAGGGTGATTCATGTTAACCGCCTAAAAACCTACTATGACAAGGCTGATCTCACCCTGCTCATGGCAACAGATGAGGGACAGGAAGAAGAAAGTGACCCTCTCCCTGATCTCTTCTCCACTGAAGAGGATGCTCCAGGGGAGGGAGTAGTGTTAGCAGATTGTCTGACTGCAGAACAGAAAGACAACTGCATAAATCTCCTTGGACAGTTTTCTGAACTCTTTTCAACTGTGCCGTGCACCACATCTTGGTGTGAACACACAATTGATACTGGAGACAGCTTGCCTGTCAAAAGTAAAATCTATAGGCAGCCTGACCATGTTAGAGACTGCATAAAACAAGAGGTTCAGAAAATGCTTGATCTAGGAGTGGTTGAACCTTCTGAAAGCCCATGGGCGAGTCCTGTGGTGCTTGTACCAAAGCATCACTCAAAAGATGGAAAAAGGGAGATGAGGTTTTGTAGACTACAGAGGTCTCAACCAGGTAACAAAAAATGATGCTCACCCTATACCCAGGGCAGATGAGCTCATAGATACACTGGCATCTCCCAAGTATCTAAGCACCTTTGATTTGACTGCAGGGTATTGGCAGATCAAATTGGCTGAGGATGCTAAACCTAAAACAGCATTTTCAACTATAGGAGGGCACTACCAATTTACAGTGATGCCCTTTGGTTTGAAGAATACACCTGCCTCTTTTCAGAGGTTGGTGAACACAGTCCTGCAAGGGTTGGAGGCTTTTAGTGCAGCATATCTAGATGATATAGCTGTCTTTAGCTACACCTGGGATGAGCACCTGGTCCACCTTTGGAAAGTTTTGGAGGCCCTGCAAAAGGCAGGCCTCGCTATCAAAGTGCCAGATAGGGCAGGGAAAGGTGGTTTATCTGGGACACTTGGTAGGTGGAGAACAGATTGCACCACTTCAGGGGAAAATCCAGACAATCATGGATTGGGTTCCCCCTACAACACAGACCCAGGTGAGAGCCTTCCTAGGCCTCACTGGGTATTACAGGAGATTCATTAAAAACTATGGCTCCATAACAGCCCCACTTAATGATCTCACTAGTAAGAAGATGCCTAAAAAGGTATTGTGAACAGCTAGCTGTCAGAAAGCTTTTGAGGAGCTCAAACAGGCCATGTGCACTGCACCTGTCCTAAAAAGCCCATGTTACTCCAAGAAATTCATTGTTCAAACTGATGCATCTGAATTAGGGGTAGGGGCAGTCTTATCACAACTGAATTCTGAGGGCCAGGATCAACCAGTTGCTTTTATCAGCAGAAGGTTGACCCCTAGAGAAAAGCGTTGGTCTGCCATTGAGAGGGAGGCCTTTGCTGTGGTCTGGGCACTGAAGAAGTTGAGGCCATACCTGTTTGGCACTCACTTTAATGTTCAGGCAGACCACAAACCTCTAATTGGCTAAAACAAATGAAAGGTGAAAATCCTAAATTGTTGAGGTGGTCCATATCTCTACAGGGAATGGACTATACAGTGGAACATAGACCTGGGAGTACCCACTCCAATGCAGATGGACTCTCCAGATATTTCCACTTAGACAATGAAGACTCATCAGGTCATGGCTAGTCTTATTGTCCTTCGTTTGGGGGGGAGGTTGTGTAGGAAAGTACCATCTTGCCTGGCATGTTACCCCCATAATTCACTGTATATATGTTGTTTCAACTGGCTGTTGGTTCTCGGGCTCTGATTGGTGGTTGGGGCTGGGATTCTGACTGGCTGTTTCTTCTTGGGCTCTAATTGGTGGTTGGGGCTGGGATTCTGACTGGCTGTTGGTTCTCGGGCTCTGATTGGTGGTTGGGGCCGGGATTCTGACTGGCTGTTTCTTCTCGGGCTCTGATTGGTGGTTGGGGCTGGGATTCTGACTGGCTGTTGGTTCTCGGGCTCTGATTGGTGGTTGGGGCCGGGATTCTGATTGGCTGTTTCTTCTCGGGCTCTGATTGGTGGTTAGGTCTGGGATTCTGATTGGCTGTTTCTTCTCGGGCTCTGATTGGTGGTTAGGGCCGGGATTCTGATTGGCTGTTTCTTCTCGGGCTCTGATTGGTGGTTAGGGCCGGGATTCTGATTGGCTGTTTCTTAACGGGCTCTGATTGGTGGTTAGGGCCGGGATTCTGATTGGCTGTTTCTTAACGGGCTCTGATTGGTGGTTAGGGCCGGGATTCTGATTGGCTGTTTCTTAACGGGCTCTGATTGGTGGTTAGGGCCGGGATTCTGATTGGCTGTTTCTTCTCGGGCTCTGATTGGTGGTTAGGGCCGGGATTCTGACTGGCTGTTTCTTCTCGGGCTCTGATTGGTGGTTAGGGACGGGATTCTGACTGGCTGTTTCTTCTCGGGCTCTGATTGGTGGTTAGGGCTGGGATTCTGACTGGCTGTTGGTTCTCGGGCTCTGATTGGTGGTTAGGGCTCGGATTCTGACTGGCTGTTTCTTCTCGGGCTCTGATTGGTGGTTAGGGATGGGATTCTGACTGGCTGTTTCTTCTCGGGCTCTGATTGGTGGTTAGGGCTGGGATTCTGACTGGCTGTTTCTTCTCGGGTTCTGATTGGTGGTTAGGGCTGGGATTCTGACTGGCTGTTTCTTCTCGGGCTCTGATTGGTGGTTAGGGCTGGGATTCTGACTGGCTGTTGGTTCTCAGGCTCTGATTGGTGGTTAGGGCTGGGATTCTGACTGGCTGTTTCTTCTTGGGCTCTGATTGGTGGTTAGGGCTGGGATTCTGACTGGCTGTTTCTTCTCGGGCTCTGGTTGGTGGTTAGGGCTGGGATTCTGATTTGCTGTTTGTTCTCGGGCTCTGGTTGGTGGTTAGGGCTGGGATTCTGGTTGGCTGTGGGTTCTCGGGCTCTGGTTGGTGGTTAGGGCTGGGATTCTGATTGGCTGTTGATTCTCGGGCTCTGGTTGGTGGTTAGGGCTGGGATTCTGATTGGCTGTTTCTTCTCGGGATCTGGTTGGTGGTTAGGGCTGGGATTCTGACTGGCTGTTGGTTCTCGGGCTCTGGTTGGTGGTTAGGGCTGGGATTCTGACTGGCTGTTTCTTCTCGGGATGTGATTGGTGGTTAGGGCTGGGATTCTGACTGGCTGTTGGTTCTCGGGCTCTGGTTGGTGGTTAGGGCTGGGATTCTGACTGGCTGTTTCTTCTCGGGCTCTGGTTGGTGGTTAGGGCTGGGATTCTGATTGGCTGTTGGTTCTCGGGCTCTGGTTGGTGGTTAGGGCTGGGATTCTGATTGGCTGTTGGTTCTCGGGCTCTGATTGATGGTTAGGGCTGGGATTCTGATTGGCTGTTGGTTCTCGGGATCTGATTGGTGGTTAGGGCTGGGATTCTGATTGGCTGTTGGTTCTCGGGATCTGATTGGTGGTTAGGGCT
This sequence comes from Pleurodeles waltl, assembly GCF_031143425.1. Classification (NCBI taxonomy): domain Eukaryota; kingdom Metazoa; phylum Chordata; class Amphibia; order Caudata; family Salamandridae; genus Pleurodeles; species Pleurodeles waltl. The sequence goes on along the minus strand of NC_090450.1, from coordinate 372,917,023 downwards.
GGGATTCTGATTGGCTGTTGGTTCTCGGGCTCTGATTGGTGGTTAGGGCTGGGATTCTGACTGGCTGTTTCTCCTCGGGCTCTAATTGGTGGTTAGGGCTGGGATTCTGACTGGCTGTTTCTTCTCGGGCTCTGATTGGTGGTTAGGGCTGGGATTCCGACTGGCTGTTTCTTCTCGGGCTCTGATTGGTGGTTAGGGCTGGGATTCTGACTGGCTGTTGGTTCCCGGGCTCTGATTGGTGGTTAGGGCTGGGATTCTGACTGGCTGTTTCTTCTCGGGCTCTGATTGGTGGTTAGGGCTGGGATTCTGACTGGCTGTTGGTTCTCGGGCTCTGATTGGTGGTTAGGGCTGGGATTCTGATTGGCTGTTTCTTCTCGGGCTCTGATTGGTGGTTAGGGCTGGGATTCTGACTGGCTGTTTCTTCTCGGGCTCTGATTGGTGGTTAGGGCTGGGATTCTGATTGGCTGTTTCTTCTCGGGCTCTGATTGGTGGTTAGGGCTGGGATTCTGATTGGCTGTTGGTTCTCGGGCTCTGATTGGTGGTTAGTGCCCGGATTCTGATTGGCTGTTTCTTCTCGGGCTCTGATTGGTGGTTAGGGCCGGGATTCTGATTGGCTGTTGGTTCTCGGGCTCTGATTGGTGGTTAGGGCTGGGATTCTGACTGGCTGTTTCTTCTCGGGCTCTGATTGGGGGTTAGGGCTGGGATTCTGATTGGCTGTTGGTTCTCGGGCTCTGATTGGTGGTTAGGGCCGGGATTCTGATTGGCTGTTGGTTCTCGGGCTCTGATTGGTGGTTAGGGCCGGGATTCTGACTGGCTGTCTCTTCTCGGGCTCTGATTGGTGGTTAGGGCCGGGATTCTGATTGGCTGTTGGTTCTCGGGCTCTGATTGGTGGTTAGGGCCGGGATTCTGATTGGCTGTTGGTTCTCGGGCTCTGGTTGGTGGTTAGGGCCGGGATTCTGATTGGCTGTTGGTTCTCGGGATCTGATTGGTGGTTAGGGCCGGGATTCTGATTGGCTGTTGGTTCTCGGGATCTGATTGGTGGTTAGGGCCGGGATTCTGATTGGCTGTTGGTTCTCGGGATCTGATTGGTGGTTAGGGCCGGGATTCTGATTGGCTGTTGGTTTTCGGGATCTGATTGGTGGTTAGGGCCGGGATTCTGATTGGCTGTTGGTTCTCGGGCTCTGATTCGTGGTTAGGGCTAGGATTCTGACTGGCTGTTTCTTCTCGGGCTCTGATTGGTGGTTAGGGCTGGGATTCTGACTGGCTGTTTCTTCTCGGGCTCTGATTGGTGGTTAAGGCTGGGATTCTGACTGGCTGTTTCTTCTCGGGTTCTGATTGGTGGTTAGGGCTGGGATTCTGACTGGCTGTTTCTTCTCGGGCTCTGATTGGTGGTTAGGGCTGGGATTCTGACTGGCTGTTGGTTCTCAGGCTCTGATTGGTGGTTAGGGCGGGGATTCTGACTGGCTGTTTCTTCTCGGGCTCTGGTTGGTGGTTAGGGCTGGGATTCTGATTGGCTGTTGGTTCTCGGGCTCTGGTTGGTGGTTAGGGCTGGGATTCTGATTGGCTGTTGGTTCTCGGGCTCTGATTGATGGTTAGGGCTGGGATTCTGATTGGCTGTTGGTTCTCGGGATCTGATTGGTGGTTAGGGCTGGGATTCTGATTGGCTGTTGGTTCTCGGGATCTGATTGGTGGTTAGGGCTGGGATTCTGATTGGCTGTTGGTTCTCGGGCTTTTATTGGTGGTTAGGGCTGGGATTCTGACTGGCTGTTTCTCCTCGGGCTCTAATTGGTGGTTAGGGATGGGATTCTGACTGGCTGTTTCTTCTCGGGCTCTGATTGGTGGTTAGGGCTGGGATTCTGACTGGCTGTTTCTTCTCGGGCTCTGATTGGTGGTTAGGGCTGGGATTCTGACTGGCTGTTGGTTCCCGGGCTCTGATTGGTGGTTAGGGCTGGGATTCTGACTGGCTGTTTCTTCTCGGGCTCTGATTGGTGGTTAGGGCTGGGATTCTGACTGGCTGTTGGTTCTCGGGCTCTGATTGGTGGTTAGGGCTGGGATTCTGATTGGCTGTTTCTTCTCGGGCTCTGATTGGTGGTTAGGGCTGGGATTCTGACTGGCTGTTTCTTCTCGGGCTCTGATTGGTGGTTAGGGCTGGGATTCTGATTGGCTGTTTCTTCTCGGGCTCTGATTGGTGGTTAGGGATGGGATTCTGATTGGCTGTTGGTTCTCGGGCTCTGATTGGTGGTTAGTGCCCGGATTCTGATTGGCTGTTTCTTCTCGGGCTCTGATTGGTGGTTAGGGCCGGGATTCTGATTGGCTGTTGGTTCTCGGGCTCTGATTGGTGGTTAGGGCTGGGATTCTGACTGGCTGTTTCTTCTCGGGCTCTGATTGGGGGTTAGGGCTGGGATTCTGATTGGCTGTTGGTTCTCGGGCTCTGATTGGTGGTTAGGGCCGGGATTCTGATTGGCTGTTGGTTCTCGGGCTCTGATTGGTGGTTAGGGCCGGGATTCTGACTGGCTGTCTCTTCTCGGGCTCTGATTGGTGGTTAGGGCCGGGATTCTGATTGGCTGTTGGTTCTCGGGCTCTGATTGGTGGTTAGGGCCGGGATTCTGATTGGCTGTTGGTTCTCGGGCTCTGGTTGGTGGTTAGGGCCGGGATTCTGATTGGCTGTTGGTTCTCGGGATCTGATTGGTGGTTAGGGCCGGGATTCTGATTGGCTGTTGGTTCTCGGGATCTGATTGGTGGTTAGGGCCGGGATTCTGATTGGCTGTTGGTTCTCGGGATCTGATTGGTGGTTAGGGCCGGGATTCTGATTGGCTGTTGGTTTTCGGGATCTGATTGGTGGTTAGGGCCGGGATTCTGATTGGCTGTTGGTTCTCGGGCTCTGATTGGTGGTTAGGGCCGGGATTCTGACTGGCTGTTTCTTCTCGGGCTCTGATTGGTGGTTAGGGCTGGGATTCTGACTGGCTGTTTCTTCTCGGGCTCTGATTGGTGGTTAAGGCTGGGATTCTGACTGGCTGTTGGTTCTCGGGCTCTGATTGGTGGTTAGGGCTGGGATTCTGATTGGCTGTTTCTTCTCGGGCTCTGATTGGTGGTTAGGGCTGGGATTCTGACTGGCTGTTTCTTCTCGGGCTCTGATTGGTGGTTAGGGCTGGGATTCTGATTGGCTGTTGGTTCTCGGGCTCTGATTGGTGGTTAGGGCTGGGATTCTGATTGGCTGTTGGTTCTCGGGCTCTGGTTGGTGGTTAGGGCTGGGATTCTGACTGGCTGTTGGTTCTCGGGCTCTGGTTGGTGGTTAGGGCTGGGATTCTGACTGGCTGTTTCTTCTCGGGCTCTGATTGGTGGTTAGGGCTGGGATTCTGATTGGCTGTTGGTTCTCGGGCTCTGATTGGTGGTTAGGGCCGGGATTCTGATTGGCTGTTGGTTCTCGGGCTCTGATTGGTGGTTAGGGCCGGGATTCTGACTGGCTGTTTCTTCTCGGGCTCTGATTGGTGGTTAGGGCCGGGATTCTGATTGGCTGTTGGTTCTCGGGCTCTGATTGGTGGTTAGGGCTGGGATTCTGACTGGCTGTTGGTTCTCGGGCTCTGATTGGTGGTTAGGGCTGGGATTCTGACTGGCTGTTTCTTCTCGGGCTCTGATTGGTGGTTAGGGCCGGGATTCTGATTGGCTGTTGGTTCTCGGGCTCTGATTGGTGGTTAGGGCTGGGATTCTGATTGGCTGTTCGTTCTCGGGCTCTGGTTGGTGGTTAGAGCTGGGATTCTGATTGGCTGTTTCTTCTCGGGATCTGGTTGGTGGTTAGGGCTGGGATTCTGACTGGCTGTTGGTTCTCGGGCTCTGGTTGGTGGTTAGGGCTGGGATTCTGACTGGCTGTTTCTTCTCTGGATCTGATTGGTGGTTAGGGCTGGGATTCTGACTGGCTGTTGGTTCTCGGGCTCTGGTTGGTGGTTAGGGCTGGGATTCTGACTGGCTGTTTCTTCTCGGGCTCTGGTTGGTGGTTAGGGCTGGGATTCTGATTGGCTGTTGGTTCTCGGGCTCTGGTTGGTGGTTAGGGCTGGGATTCTGATTGGCTGTTGGTTCTCGGGCTCTGATTGATGGTTAGGGCTGGGATTCTGATTGGCTGTTGGTTCTCGGGATCTGATTGGTGGTTAGGGCTGCGATTCTGATTGGCTGTTGGTTCTCGGGATCTGATTGGTGGTTAGGGCTGGGATTCTGATTGGCTGTTGGTTCTCGGGCTCTGATTGGTGGTCAGGGCTGGGATTCTGACTGGCTGTTTCTCCTCGGGCTCTGATTGGTGGTTAGGGCTGGGATTCTGACTGGCTGTTTCTTCTCGGGCTCTGATTGGTGGTTAGGGCTGGGATTCTGACTGGCTGTTTCTTCTAGGGCTCTGATTGGTGGTTAGGGCTGGGATTCTGACTGGCTGTTGGTTCTCGGGCTCTGATTGGTGGTTAGGGCTGGGATTCTGATTGGCTGTTTCTTCTCGGGCTCTGATTGGTGGTTAGGGCTGGGATTCTGACTGGCTGTTTCTTCTCGGGCTCTGATTGGTGGTTAGGGCTGGGATTCTGATTGGCTGTTTCTTCTCGGGCTCTGATTGGTGGTTAGGGCTGGGATTCTGATTGGCTGTTGGTTCTCGGGCTCTGATTGGTGGTTAGGGCTGGGATTCTGATTGGCTGTTGGTTCTCGGGCTCTGATTGGTGGTTAGGGCTGGGATTCTGATTGGCTGTTGGTTCTCGGGCTCTGATTGATGGTTAGGGCTGAGATTCTGATTGGCTGTTGGTTCTCGGGCTCTGATTGGTGGTTAGGGCCCGGATTCTGATTGGCTGTTTCTTCTCGGGCTCTGATTGGTGGTTAGGGCCGGGATTCTGATTGGCTGTTGGTTCTCGGGCTCTGATTGGTGGTTAGGGCTGGGATTCTGACTGGCTGTTTCTTCTCGGGCTCTGATTGGTGGTTAGGGCTGGGATTCTGATTGGCTGTTGGTTCTCGGGCTCTGATTGGTGGTTAGGGCCGGGATTCTGATTGGCTGTTGGTTCTCGGGCTCTGATTGGTGGTTAGGGCCGGGATTCTGACTGGCTGTTTCTTCTCGGGCTCTGATTGGTGGTTAGGGCCGGGATTCTGATTGGCTGTTGGTTCTCGGGCTCTGATTGGTGGTTAGGGCCGGGATTCTGACTGCCTGTCTCTTCTCGGGCTCTGATTGGTGGTTAGGGCTGGGATTCTGACTGGCTGTTCGTTCTCCGGCTCTGATTGGTGGTTAGGGCTGGGATTCTGACTGGCTGTTGGTTCTCGGGCTCTGGTTGGTGGTTAGGGCCGGGATTCTGATTGGCTGTTGGTTCTCGGGATCTGATTGGTGGTTAGGGCCGGGATTCTGATTGGCTGTTGGTTCTCGGGATCTGATTGGTGGTTAGGGCTGGGATTCTGATTGGCCGTTGGTTCTCGGGATCTGATTGGTGGTTAGGGCTGGGATTCTGATTGGCTGTTGGTTCTCGGGCTGTGATTGGTGGTTAGGGCTGGGATTCTGACTGGCTGTTTCTTCTCGGGCTCCGATTGGTGGTTAGGGCTGGGATTCTGACTGGCTGTTTCTTCTCGGGCTCTGATTGGTGGTTAGGGCTGGGATTCTGACTGGCTGTTTCTTCTCGGGCTCTGATTGGTGGTTAGGGCTGGGATTCTGACTGGCTGTTGGTTCTCGGGCTCTGATTGGTGGTTAGGGCTGGGATTCTGATTGGCTGTTTCTTCTCGGGCTCTGACTGGTGGTTAGGGCTGGGATTCTGACTGGCTGTTTCTTCTCGGGCTCTGATTGGTGGTTAGGGCTGGGATTCTGATTGGCTGTTGGTTCTCGGGCTCTGGTTGGTGGTTAGGGCTGGGATTCTGATTGGCTGTTGGTTCTCGGGCTCTGGTTGGTGGTTAGGGCTGGGATTCTGACTGGCTGTTGGTTCTCGGGCTCTGATTGGTGGTTAGGGCTGGGATTCTGACTGGCTGTTTCTTCTCGGGCTCTGATTGGGGGTTAGGGCTGGGATTCTGATTGGCTGTTGGTTCTCGGGCTCTGATTGGTGGTTAGGGCCGGGATTCTGATTGGCTGTTGGTTCTCGGGCTCTGATTGGTGGTTAGGGCCGGGATTCTGACTGGCTGTTTCTTCTCGGGCTCTGATTGGTGGTTAGGGCCGGGATTCTGATTGGCTGTTGGTTCTCGGGCTCTGATTGGTGGTTAGGGCTGGGATTCTGACTGGCTGTTGGTTCTCGTGCTCTGATTGGTGGTTAGGGCTGGGATTCTGATTGGCTGTTGGTTCTCGGGATCTGATTGGTGGTTAGGGCCGGGATTCTGATTGGCTGTTGGTTCTCGGGCTCTGATTGGTGGTTAGGGCTGGGATTCTGACTGGCTGTTGGTTCTCGGGCTCTGATTGGTGGTTAGGGCTGGGATTCTGACTGGCTGTTTCTTCTCGGGCTCTGATTGGTGGTTAGGGCTGGGATTCTGACTGGCTGTTTCTTCTCGGGCTCTGATTGGTGGTTAGGGCTGGGATTCTGACTGGCTGTTTCTTCTCGGGCTCTGATTGGTGGTTAGGGCTGGGCTTCTGACTGGCTGTTGGTTCTCGGGCTCTGGTTGGTGGTTAGGGCTGGGATTCTGGTTGGCTGTTTCTTCTCGGGCTCTGGTTGGTGGTTAGGGCTGGGATTCTGATTGGCTGTTGGTTCTTGGGCTCTGGTTGGTGGTTAGGGCTGGGATTCTGGTTGGCTGTTTCTTCTCGGGCTCTGGTTGGTGGTTAGGGCTGGGATTCTGATTGGCTGTTGGTTCTCGGGCTCTGGTTGGTGGTTAGGGCTGGGATTCTGGTTGGCTGTTGGTTCTCGGGCTCTGGTTGGTGGTTAGGGCTGGGATTCTGACTGGCTGTTGGTTCTCGGGCTCTGGTTGGTGGTTAGGGCTGGGATTCTGACTGGCTGTTTCTTCTCGGGCTGTGGTTGGTGGTTAGGGCTGGGATTCTGACTGGCTGTTGTTTCTCGGGCTCTGGTTGGTGGTTAGGGCTGGGATTCTGACTGGCTGTTGGTTCTCGGGCTCTGGTTGGTGGTTAGGGATGGGATTCTTACTGGCTGTTGGTTCTCGGGCTCTGGTTGGTGGTTAGGGCTGGGATTCTGACTGGCTGTTGGTTCTCGGGCTCTGGTTGGTGTTTAGGGCTGGGATTCTTACTGGCTGTTGGTTCTCGGGCTCTGGTTGGTGGTTAGGGCTGGGATTCTGACTGGCTGTTGGTTCTCGGGCTCTGATTGGTGGTTAGGGCCGGGATTCTGACTGGCTGTTTCTTCTCGGGCTCTGATTGGTGGTTAGGGCCGGGATTCTGATTGGCTGTTGGTTCTCGGGCTCTGATTGGTGGTTAGGGCCAGGATTCTGACTGGCTGTTGGTTCTCGGGCTCTGATTGGTGTTTAGGGCCGGGATTCTGACTGGCTGTTTCTTCTCTGGCTCTGATTGGTGGTTAGGGCCGGGATTCTGATTGGCTGTTGGTTCTCGGGCTCTGATTGGTGGTTAGGGCTGGGATTCTGACTGGCTGTTCGTTCCCGGGCTCTGATTGGTGGTTAGGGCTGGGATTCTGACTGGCTGTTTCTTCTCGGGCTCTGATTGGTGGTTAGGGCTGGGATTCTGACTGGCTGTTGGTTCTCGGGCTCTGATTGGTGGTTAGGGCTGGGATTCTGATTGGCTGTTTCTTCTCGGGCTCTGATTGGTGGTTAGGGCTGGGATTCTGACTGGCTGTTGGTTCTCGGGCTCTGATTGGTGGTTAGGGCTGGGATTCTGTTTGGCTGTTGGTTCTCGGGCTCTGATTGGTGGTTAGGGCGGGGATTCTGACTGAATGTTTCTTGTCGGGCTCTGATTGGTGGTTAGGGCTGGGATTCTGGTTGGCTGTTGGTTCTCGGGCTCTGGTTGGTGGTTAGGGCTGGGATTCTGACTGGCTGTTGGTTCTCGGGCTCTGGTTGGTGGTTAGGGCTGGGATTCTGACTGGCTGTTTCTTCTCGGGCTCTGATTGGTGGTTAGGGCTAGGATTCTGATTGGCTGTTGGTTCTCGGGCTCTGATTGGTGGTTAGGGCCGGGATTCTGATTGGCTGTTGGTTCTCGGGCTCTGATTGGTGGTTAGGGCCGGGATTCTGACTGGCTGTTTCTTCTCGGGCTCTGATTGGTGGTTAGGGCCGGGATTCTGATTGGCTGTTGGTTCTCGGGCTCTGATTGGTGGTTGGGGCCGGGATTCTGACTGGCTGTTGGTTCTCGGGCTCTGATTGGTGGTTAGGGCCGGGATTCTGACTGGCTGTTTCTTCTCGGGCTCTGATTGGTGGTTAGGGCCGGGATTCTGACTGGCTGTTGGTTCTCAGGCTCTGGTTGGTGGTTAGGGCCGGGATTCTGACTGGCTGTTGGTTCTCGGGCTCTGGTTGGTGGTTAGGGCCGGGATTCTGACTGGCTGTTGGTTCTCGGGCTCTGGTTGGTGGTTAGGGCCGGGATTCTGACTGGCTGTTGGTTCTCGGGCTCTGGTTGGTGGTTAGGGCCGGGATTCTGACTGGCTGTTGGTTCTCGGGCTCTGGTTGGTGGTTAGGGCCGGGATTCTGACTGGCTGTTGGTTCTCGGGCTCTGGTTGGTGGTTAGGGCCGGGATTCTGACTGGCTGTTGGTTCTCGGGCTCTGGTTGGTGGTTAGGGCCGGGATTCTGACTGGCTGTTTCTTCTCGGGCTCTGGTTGGTGGTTAGGGCCGGGATTCTGACTGGCTGTTGGTTCTCGGGCTCTGGTTGGTGGTTAGGGCCGGGATTCTGACTGGCTGTTGGTTCTCGGGCTCTGGTTGTTGGTTAGGGCCGGGATTCTGACTGGCTGTTGGTTCTCGGGCTCTGGTTGTTGGTTAGGGCCGGGATTCTGACTGGCTGTTGGTTCCCGGGCTCTGGTTGGTGGTTAGGGCCGGGATTCTGACTGGCTGTTGGTTCCCGGGCTCTGGTTGGTGGTTAGGGCCGGGATTCTGACTGGCTGTTGCTTCCCGGGCTCTGGTTGGTGGTTAGGGCTGGGATTCTGACTGGCTGTTGCTTCTCGGGCTCTGGTTGGTGGTTAGGGCTGGGATTCTGACTGGCTGTTGCTTCTCGGGCTCTGATTGGTGGTTAGGGCTGGGATTCTGACTGGCTGTTGGTTCTCGGGCTCTGATTGGTGGTCAGGGCTGGGATTCTGACTGGCTGTTTCTCCTCGGGCTCTGATTGGTGGTTAGGGCTGGGATTCTGACTGGCTGTTTCTTCTCGGGCTCTGATTGGTGGTTAGGGCTGGGATTCTGACTGGCTGTTTCTTCTAGGGCTCTGATTGGTGGTTAGGGCTGGGATTCTGACTGGCTGTTGGTTCTCGGGCTCTGATTGGTGGTTAGGGCTGGGATTCTGATTGGCTGTTTCTTCTCGGGCTCTGATTGGTGGTTAGGGCTGGGATTCTGACTGGCTGTTTCTTCTCGGGCTCTGATTGGTGGTTAGGGCTGGGATTCTGATTGGCTGTTTCTTCTCGGGCTCTGATTGGTGGTTAGGGCTGGGATTCTGATTGGCTGTTGGTTCTCGGGCTCTGATTGGTGGTTAGGGCTGGGATTCTGATTGGCTGTTGGTTCTCGGGCTCTGATTGGTGGTTAGGGCTGGGATTCTGATTGGCTGTTGGTTCTCGGGCTCTGATTGATGGTTAGGGCTGAGATTCTGATTGGCTGTTGGTTCTCGGGCTCTGATTGGTGGTTAGGGCCCGGATTCTGATTGGCTGTTTCTTCTCGGGCTCTGATTGGTGGTTAGGGCCGGGATTCTGATTGGCTGTTGGTTCTCGGGCTCTGATTGGTGGTTAGGGCTGGGATTCTGACTGGCTGTTTCTTCTCGGGCTCTGATTGGTGGTTAGGGCTGGGATTCTGATTGGCTGTTGGTTCTCGGGCTCTGATTGGTGGTTAGGGCCGGGATTCTGATTGGCTGTTGGTTCTCGGGCTCTGATTGGTGGTTAGGGCCGGGATTCTGACTGGCTGTTTCTTCTCGGGCTCTGATTGGTGGTTAGGGCCGGGATTCTGATTGGCTGTTGGTTCTCGGGCTCTGATTGGTGGTTAGGGCCGGGATTCTGACTGCCTGTCTCTTCTCGGGCTCTGATTGGTGGTTAGGGCTGGGATTCTGACTGGCTGTTCGTTCTCCGGCTCTGATTGGTGGTTAGGGCTGGGATTCTGACTGGCTGTTGGTTCTCGGGCTCTGGTTGGTGGTTAGGGCCGGGATTCTGATTGGCTGTTGGTTCTCGGGATCTGATTGGTGGTTAGGGCCGGGATTCTGATTGGCTGTTGGTTCTCGGGATCTGATTGGTGGTTAGGGCTGGGATTCTGATTGGCCGTTGGTTCTCGGGATCTGATTGGTGGTTAGGGCTGGGATTCTGATTGGCTGTTGGTTCTCGGGCTGTGATTGGTGGTTAGGGCTGGGATTCTGACTGGCTGTTTCTTCTCGGGCTCCGATTGGTGGTTAGGGCTGGGATTCTGACTGGCTGTTTCTTCTCGGGCTCTGATTGGTGGTTAGGGCTGGGATTCTGACTGGCTGTTTCTTCTCGGGCTCTGATTGGTGGTTAGGGCTGGGATTCTGACTGGCTGTTGGTTCTCGGGCTCTGATTGGTGGTTAGGGCTGGGATTCTGATTGGCTGTTTCTTCTCGGGCTCTGACTGGTGGTTAGGGCTGGGATTCTGACTGGCTGTTTCTTCTCGGGCTCTGATTGGTGGTTAGGGCTGGGATTCTGATTGGCTGTTGGTTCTCGGGCTCTGGTTGGTGGTTAGGGCTGGGATTCTGATTGGCTGTTGGTTCTCGGGCTCTGGTTGGTGGTTAGGGCTGGGATTCTGACTGGCTGTTGGTTCTCGGGCTCTGATTGGTGGTTAGGGCTGGGATTCTGACTGGCTGTTTCTTCTCGGGCTCTGATTGGGGGTTAGGGCTGGGATTCTGATTGGCTGTTGGTTCTCGGGCTCTGATTGGTGGTTAGGGCCGGGATTCTGATTGGCTGTTGGTTCTCGGGCTCTGATTGGTGGTTAGGGCCGGGATTCTGACTGGCTGTTTCTTCTCGGGCTCTGATTGGTGGTTAGGGCCGGGATTCTGATTGGCTGTTGGTTCTCGGGCTCTGATTGGTGGTTAGGGCTGGGATTCTGACTGGCTGTTGGTTCTCGTGCTCTGATTGGTGGTTAGGGCTGGGATTCTGATTGGCTGTTGGTTCTCGGGATCTGATTGGTGGTTAGGGCCGGGATTCTGATTGGCTGTTGGTTCTCGGGCTCTGATTGGTGGTTAGGGCTGGGATTCTGACTGGCTGTTGGTTCTCGGGCTCTGATTGGTGGTTAGGGCTGGGATTCTGACTGGCTGTTTCTTCTCGGGCTCTGATTGGTGGTTAGGGCTGGGATTCTGACTGGCTGTTTCTTCTCGGGCTCTGATTGGTGGTTAGGGCTGGGATTCTGACTGGCTGTTTCTTCTCGGGCTCTGATTGGTGGTTAGGGCTGGGCTTCTGACTGGCTGTTGGTTCTCGGGCTCTGGTTGGTGGTTAGGGCTGGGATTCTGGTTGGCTGTTTCTTCTCGGGCTCTGGTTGGTGGTTAGGGCTGGGATTCTGATTGGCTGTTGGTTCTCGGGCTCTGGTTGGTGGTTAGGGCTGGGATTCTGGTTGGCTGTTTCTTCTCGGGCTCTGGTTGGTGGTTAGGGCTGGGATTCTGATTGGCTGTTGGTTCTCGGGCTCTGGTTGGTGGTTAGGGCTGGGATTCTGGTTGGCTGTTGGTTCTCGGGCTCTGGTTGGTGGTTAGGGCTGGGATTCTGACTGGCTGTTGGTTCTCGGGCTCTGGTTGGTGGTTAGGGCTGGGATTCTGACTGGCTGTTTCTTCTCGGGCTGTGGTTGGTGGTTAGGGCTGGGATTCTGACTGGCTGTTGTTTCTCGGGCTCTGGTTGGTGGTTAGGGCTGGGATTCTGACTGGCTGTTGGTTCTCGGGCTCTGGTTGGTGGTTAGGGATGGGATTCTTACTGGCTGTTGGTTCTCGGGCTCTGGTTGGTGGTTAGGGCTGGGATTCTGACTGGCTGTTGGTTCTCGGGCTCTGGTTGGTGTTTAGGGCTGGGATTCTTACTGGCTGTTGGTTCTCGGGCTCTGGTTGGTGGTTAGGGCTGGGATTCTGACTGGCTGTTGGTTCTCGGGCTCTGATTGGTGGTTAGGGCCGGGATTCTGACTGGCTGTTTCTTCTCGGGCTCTGATTGGTGGTTAGGGCCGGGATTCTGATTGGCTGTTGGTTCTCGGGCTCTGATTGGTGGTTAGGGCCAGGATTCTGACTGGCTGTTGGTTCTCGGGCTCTGATTGGTGTTTAGGGCCGGGATTCTGACTGGCTGTTTCTTCTCTGGCTCTGATTGGTGGTTAGGGCCGGGATTCTGATTGGCTGTTGGTTCTCGGGCTCTGATTGGTGGTTAGGGCTGGGATTCTGACTGGCTGTTCGTTCCCGGGCTCTGATTGGTGGTTAGGGCTGGGATTCTGACTGGCTGTTTCTTCTCGGGCTCTGATTGGTGGTTAGGGCTGGGATTCTGACTGGCTGTTGGTTCTCGGGCTCTGATTGGTGGTTAGGGCTGGGATTCTGATTGGCTGTTTCTTCTCGGGCTCTGATTGGTGGTTAGGGCTGGGATTCTGACTGGCTGTTGGTTCTCGGGCTCTGATTGGTGGTTAGGGCTGGGATTCTGTTTGGCTGTTGGTTCTCGGGCTCTGATTGGTGGTTAGGGCGGGGATTCTGACTGAATGTTTCTTGTCGGGCTCTGATTGGTGGTTAGGGCTGGGATTCTGGTTGGCTGTTGGTTCTCGGGCTCTGGTTGGTGGTTAGGGCTGGGATTCTGACTGGCTGTTGGTTCTCGGGCTCTGGTTGGTGGTTAGGGCTGGGATTCTGACTGGCTGTTTCTTCTCGGGCTCTGATTGGTGGTTAGGGCTAGGATTCTGATTGGCTGTTGGTTCTCGGGCTCTGATTGGTGGTTAGGGCCGGGATTCTGATTGGCTGTTGGTTCTCGGGCTCTGATTGGTGGTTAGGGCCGGGATTCTGACTGGCTGTTTCTTCTCGGGCTCTGATTGGTGGTTAGGGCCGGGATTCTGATTGGCTGTTGGTTCTCGGGCTCTGATTGGTGGTTGGGGCCGGGATTCTGACTGGCTGTTGGTTCTCGGGCTCTGATTGGTGGTTAGGGCCGGGATTCTGACTGGCTGTTTCTTCTCGGGCTCTGATTGGTGGTTAGGGCCGGGATTCTGACTGGCTGTTGGTTCTCAGGCTCTGGTTGGTGGTTAGGGCCGGGATTCTGACTGGCTGTTGGTTCTCGGGCTCTGGTTGGTGGTTAGGGCCGGGATTCTGACTGGCTGTTGGTTCTCGGGCTCTGGTTGGTGGTTAGGGCCGGGATTCTGACTGGCTGTTGGTTCTCGGGCTCTGGTTGGTGGTTAGGGCCGGGATTCTGACTGGCTGTTGGTTCTCGGGCTCTGGTTGGTGGTTAGGGCCGGGATTCTGACTGGCTGTTTCTTCTCGGGCTCTGGTTGGTGGTTAGGGCTGGGATTCTGACTGGCTGTTGGTTCTCGGGCTCTGGTTGGTGGTTAGGGCCGGGATTCTGACTGGCTGTTTCTTCTCGGGCTCTGGTTGGTGGTTAGGGCCGGGATTCTGACTGGCTGTTGGTTCTCGGGCTCTGGTTGGTGGTTAGGGCTGGGATTCTGACTGGCTGTTGGTTCTCGGGCTCTGGTTGTTGGTTAGGGCCGGGATTCTGACTGGCTGTTGGTTCTCGGGCTCTGGTTGTTGGTTAGGGCCGGGATTCTGACTGGCTGTTGGTTCCCGGGCTCTGGTTGGTGGTTAGGGCCGGGATTCTGACTGGCTGTTGGTTCCCGGGCTCTGGTTGGTGGTTAGGGCCGGGATTCTGACTGGCTGTTGCTTCCCGGGCTCTGGTTGGTGGTTAGGGCTGGGATTCTGACTGGCTGTTGCTTCTCGGGCTCTGGTTGGTGGTTAGGGCTGGGATTCTGACTGGCTGTTGCTTCTCGGGCTCTGATTGGTGGTTAGGGCTGGGATTCTGACTGGCTGTTGCTTCTCGGGCTCTGATTGGTGGTTAGGGCTGGGATTCTGACTGGCTGTTGCTTCTCGGGCTCTGATTGGTGGTTGGAGCTGGGATTCTGACTGGCTGTTGCTTCTCGGGCTCTGATTGGTGGTTAGGGCTGGGATTCTGACTGGCTGTTGCTTCTCGGGCTCTGATTGGTGGTTAGGGATGGGATTCTGACTGGCTGTTGCTTCTCCGGCTCTGATTGGTGGTTAGGGCTGGGATTCTGACTGGCTGTTTCTTCTCGGGCTCTGATTGGTGGTTAGGGATGGGATTCTGACTGGCTGTTTCTTCTCGGGCTCTGATTGGTGGTTAGGGCTGGGATTCTGACTGGCTGTTTCTTCTCAGGCTCTGATTGGTGGTTAGGGCTGGTGGTTAGGGCTGGGATTCTGACTGGCTGTTTCTTCTCGGGCTCTGATTGGTGGTTAGGGCTGGGATTCTGACTGGCTGTTGCTTCTCGGGCTCTGGTTGGTGGTTAGGGCTGGGATTCTGACTGGCTGTTGGTTCTCGGGCTCTGGTTGGTGGTTAGGGCTGGGATTCTGACTGGCTGTTGGTTCTCGGGCTCTGGTTGATGGTTAGGGCTGGGATTCTGACTGGCTGTTGGTTCTCGGGCTCTGGTTGGTGGTTAGGGCTGGGATTCTGATTGGCTGTTTCTTCTCGGGATCTGGTTGGTGGTTAGGGCTGGGATTCTGACTGGCTGTTGGTTCTCGGGCTCTGGTTGGTGGTTAGGGCTGGGATTCTGACTGGCTGTTTCTTCTCGGGATCTGATTGGTGGTTAGGGCTGGGATTCTGACTGGCTGTTGGTTCTCGGGCTCTGGTTGGTGGTTAGGGCTGGGATTCTGACTGGCTGTTTCTTCTCGGGCTCTGGTTGGTGGTTAGGGCTGGGATTCTGATTGGCTGTTGGTTCTCGGGCTCTGGTTGGTGGTTAGGGCTGGGATTCTGATTGGCTGTTGGTTCTCGGGCTCTGATTGATGGTTAGTGCTGGGATTCTGATTGGCTGTGGGTTCTCGGGATCTGATTGGTGGTTAGGGCTGGGATTCTGATTGGCTGTTGGTTCTCGGGATCTGATTGGTGGTTAGGGCTGGGATTCTGATTGGCTGTTGGTTCTCGGGCTCTGGTTGGTGGTTAGGGCTGGGATTGTGGTTGGCTGTTTCTTCTCGGGCTCTGGTTGGTGGTTAGGGCTGGGATTCTGATTGGCTGTTGGTTCTCGGGCTCTGGTTGGTGGTTAGGGCTGGGATTCTGGTTGGCTGTTGGTTCTCAGGCTCTGGTTGGTGGTTAGGGCTGGGATTCTGACTGGCTGTTGGTTCTCGGGCTCTGGTTGGTGGTTAGGGCTGGGATTCTGACTGGCTGTTTCTTCTCGGGCTGTGGTTGGTGGTTAGGGCTGGGATTCTGACTGGCTGTTGGTTCTCGGGCTCTGGTTGGTGGTTAGGGCTGGGATTCTGACTGGCTGTTGGTTCTCGGGCTCTGGTTGGTGGTTAGGGATGGGATTCTTACTGGCTGTTGGTTCTCGGGCTCTGGTTGGTGGTTAGGGCTGGGATTCTGACTGGCTGTTGGTTCTCGGGCTCTGGTTGGTGGTTAGGGCTGGGATTCTTACTGGCTATTGGTTCTCGGGCTCTGGTTGGTGGTTAGGGCTGGGATTCTGACTGGCTGTTGGTTCTCGGGCTCTGATTGGTGGTTAGGGCCGGGATTCTGACTGGCTGTTTCTTCTCGGGCTCTGATTGGTGGTTAGGGCCGGGATTCTGATTGGCTGTTGGTTCTCGGGCTCTGATTGGTGGTTAGGGCCAGGATTCTGACTGGCTGTTGGTTCTCGGGCTCTGATTGGTGGTTAGGGCCGGGATTCTGACTGGCTGTTTCTTCTCGGGCTCTGATTGGTGGTTAGGGCCGGGATTCTGATTGGCTGTTGGTTCTCGGGCTCTGATTGGTGGTTAGGGCTGGGATTCTGACTGGCTGTTCGTTCCCGGGCTCTGATTGGTGGTTAGGGCTGGGATTCTGACTGGCTGTTTCTTCTCGGGCTCTGATTGGTGGTTAGGGCTGGGATTCTGACTGGCTGTTGGTTCTCGGGCTCTGATTGGTGGTTAGGGCTGGGATTCTGATTGGCTGTTTCTTCTCGGGCTCTGATTGGTGGTTAGGGCTGGGATTCTGACTGGCTGTTGGTTCTCGGGCTCTGATTGGTGGTTAGGGCTGGGATTCTGTTTGGCTGTTGGTTCTCGGGCTCTGATTGGTGGTTAGGGCGGGGATTCTGACTGGATGTTTCTTGTCGGGCTCTGATTGGTGGTTAGGGCTGGGATTCTGGTTGGCTGTTGGTTCTCGGGCTCTGGTTGGTGGTTAGGGCTGGGATTCTGACTGGCTGTTGGTTCTCGGGCTCTGGTTGGTGGTTAGGGCTGGGATTCTGACTGGCTGTTTCTTCTCGGGCTCTGATTGGTGGTTAGGGCTAGGATTCTGATTGGCTGTTGGTTCTCGGGCTCTGATTGGTGGTTAGGGCCGGGATTCTGATTGGCTGTTGGTTCTCGGGCTCTGATTGGTGGTTAGGGCCGGGATTCTGACTGACTGTTTCTTCTCGGGCTCTGATTGGTGGTTAGGGCCGGGATTCTGATTGGCTGTTGGTTCTCGGGCTCTGATTGGTGGTTAGGGCTGGGATTCTGACTGGCTGTTGGTTCTCGGGCTCTGATTGGTGGTTAGGGCCGGGATTCTGACTGGCTGTTTCTTCTCGGGCTCTGATTGGTGGTTAGGGCCGGGATTCTGATTGGCTGTTGGTTCTCGGGCTCTGATTGGTGGTTAGGGCCGGGATTCTGACTGGCTGTTGGTTCTCGGGCTCTGGTTGGTGGTTAGGGCCGGGATTCTGACTGGCTGTTGGTTCTCGGGCTCTGGTTGGTGGTTAGGGCCGGGATTCTGACTGGCTGTTTCTTCTCGGGCTCTGGTTGGTGGTTAGGGCTGGGATTCTGACTGGCTGTTTCTTCTCGGGCTCTGGTTGGTGGTTAGGGCCGGGATTCTGACTGGCTGTTGGTTCTCGGGCTCTGGTTGGTGGTTAGGGCTGGGATTCTGACTGGCTGTTGGTTCTCGGGCTCTGGTTGGTGGTTAGGGCTGGGATTCTGACTGGCTGTTTCTTCTCGGGCTCTGGTTGGTGGTTAGGGCTGGGATTCTGACTGGCTGTTGGTTCTCGGGCTCTGGTTGGTGGTTAGGGCTGGGATTCTGACTGGCTGTTGGTTCTCGGGCTCTGGTTGGTGGTTAGGGCTGGGATTCTGACTGGCTGTTGGTTCTCGGGCTCTGGTTGGTGGTTAGGGCTGGGATTCTGACTGGCTGTTGGTTCTCGGGCTCTGGTTGGTGGTTAGGGCTGGGATTCTGACTGGCTGTTGGTTCCCGGGCTCTGGTTGGTGGTTAGGGCTGGGATTCTGACTGGCTGTTGGTTCCCGGGCTCTGGTTGGTGGTTAGGGCTGGGATTCTGACTGGCTGTTGCTTCTCGGGCTCTGGTTGGTGGTTAGGGCTGGGATTCTGACTGGCTGTTGCTTCTCGGGCTCTGATTGGTGGTTAGGGCTGGGATTCTGACTGGCTGTTGCTTCTCGGGCTCTGATTGGTGGTTGGAGCTGGGATTCTGACTGGCTGTTGCTTCTCGGGCTCTGATTGGTGGTTAGGGCTGGGATTCTGACTGGCTGTTGCTTCTCGGGCTCTGATTGGTGGTTAGGGCTGGGATTCTGACTGGCTGTTGCTTCTCCGGCTCTGATTGGTGGTTAGGGCTGGGATTCTGACTGGCTGTTTCTTCTCGGGCTCTGATTGGTGGTTAGGGATGGGATTCTGACTGGCTGTTTCTTCTCGGGCTCTGATTGGTGGTTAGGGCTGGGATTCTGACTGGCTGTTTCTTCTCGGGCTCTGATTGGTGGTTAGGGCTGGTGGTTAGGGCTGGGATTCTGACTGGCTGTTTCTTCTCGGGCTCTGATTGGTGGTTAGGGCTGGGATTCTGACTGGCTGTTGCTTCTCGGGCTCTGGTTGGTGGTTAGGGCTGGGATTCTGACTGGCTGTTGGTTCTCGGGCTCTGGTTGGTGGTTAGGGCTGGGATTCTGACTGGCTGTTGGTTCTCGGGCTCTGGTTGATGGTTAGGGCTGGGATTCTGACTGGCTGTTGGTTCTCGGGCTCTGGTTGGTGGTTAGGGCTGGGATTCTGATTGGCTGTTTCTTCTCGGGATCTGGTTGGTGGTTAGGGCTGGGATTCTGACTGGTTGTTGGTTCTCGGGCTCTGGTTGGTGGTTAGGGCTGGGATTCTGACTGGCTGTTTCTTCTCGGGATCTGATTGGTGGTTAGGGCTGGGATTCTGACTGGCTGTTGGTTCTCGGGCTCTGGTTGGTGGTTAGGGCTGGGATTCTGACTGGCTGTTTCTTCTCGGGCTCTGGTTGGTGGTTAGGGCTGGGATTCTGATTGGCTGTTGGTTCTCGGGCTCTGGTTGGTGGTTAGGGCTGGGATTCTGATTGGCTGTTGGTTCTCGGGCTCTGATTGATGGTTAGTGCTGGGATTCTGATTGGCTGTGGGTTCTCGGGATCTGATTGGTGGTTAGGGCTGGGATTCTGATTGGCTGTTGGTTCTCGGGATCTGATTGGTGGTTAGGGCTGGGATTCTGATTGGCTGTTGGTTCTCGGGCTCTGATTGGTGGTTAGGGCTGGGATTCTGACTGGCTGTTTCTCCTCGGGCTCTGATTGGTGGTTAGGGCTGGGATTCTGATTGGCTGTTGGTTCTCGGGCTCTGATTGGTGGTTAGGGCTGGGATTCTGATTGGCTGTTGGTTCTCGGGCTCTGATTGGTGGTTAGGGCTGGGATTCTGACTGGCTGTTTCTTCTCGGGCTCTGATTGGTGGTTAGGGCTGGGATTCTGACTGGCTGTTGGTTCTCGGGCTCTGATTGGTGGTTAGGGCTGGGATTCTGATTGGCTGTTTCTTCTCGGGCTCTGATTGGTGGTTAGGGCTGGGATTCTGACTGGCTGTTGGTTCTCGGGCTCTGATTGATGGTTAGGGCTGGGATTCTGATTGGCTGTTGGTTCTCGGGCTCTGATTGGTGGTTAAGGCCCGGATTCTGATTGGCTGTTTCTTCTCGGGCTCTGATTGGTGGTTAGGGCCGGGATTCTGATTGGCTGTTGGTTCTCGGGCTCTGATTGGTGGTTAGGGCTGGGATTCTGACTGGCTGTTTCTTCTCGGGCTCTGATTGGTGGTTAGGGCTGGGATTCTGATTGGCTGTTGGTTCTCGGGCTCTGATTGGTGGTTAGGGCCGGGATTCTGATTGGCTGTTGGTTCTCGGGCTCTGATTGGTGGTTAGGGCCGGGATTCTGACTGGCTGTCTCTTCTCGGGCTCTGATTGGTGGTTAGGGCCAGGATTCTGATTGGCTGTTGGTTCTCGGGCTCTGATTGGTGGTTAGGGCCGGGATTCTGATTGGCTGTTGGTTCTCGGGCTCTGGTTGGTGGTTAGGGCCGGGATTCTGATTGGCTGTTGGTTCTCGGGATCTGATTGGTGGTTAGGGCCGGGATTCTGATTGGCTGTTGGTTCTCGGGATCTGATTGGTGGTTAGGGCTGGGATTCTGATTGGCTGTTGGTTCTCAGGATCTGATTGGTGGTTAGGGCCGGGATTCTGATTGGCTGTTGGTTCTCGGGCTCTGATTGGTGGTTAGGGCTGGGATTCTGACTGGCTGTTTCTTCTCGGGCTCTGATTGGTGGTTAGGGCTGGGATTCTGACTGGCTGTTTCTTCTCGGGCTCTGATTGGTGGTTAGGGCTGGGATTCTGACTGGCTGTTTCTTCTCGGGCTCTGATTGGTGGTTAGGGCTGGGATTCTGATTGGCTGTTTCTTCTCGGGCTCTGATTGGTGGTTAGGGCTGGGATTCTGACTGGCTGTTGGTTCTCGGGCTCTGATTGGTGGTTAGGGCTGGGATTCTGATTGGCTGTTTCTTCTCGGGCTCTGATTGGTGGTTAGGGCTGGGATTCTGACTGGCTGTTTCTTCTCGGGCTCTGATTGGTGGTTAGGGCTGGGATTCTGATTGGCTGTTGGTTCTCGGGCTCTGATTGGTGGTTAGGGCTGGGATTCTGACTGGCTGTTTCTTCTCGGGCTCTGATTGGTGGTTAGGGCTGGGATTCTGATTGGCTGTTGGTTCTCGGGCTCTGATTGGTGGTTAGGGCTGGGATTCTGACTGGCTGTTGGTTCTCGGGCTCTGATTGGTGGTTAGGGCTGGGATTCTGACTGGCTGTTTCTTCTCGGGCTCTGATTGGTGGTTAGGGCCGGGATTCTGATTGGCTGTTGGTTCTCGGGCTCTGATTGGTGGTTAGGGCTGGGATTCTGATTGGCTGTTGGTTCTCGGGCTCTGGTTGGTGGTTAGGGCTGGGATTCTGATTGGCTGTTTCTTCTCGGGATCTGGTTGGTGGTTAGGGCTGGGATTCTGACTGGCTGTTGGTTCTCGGGCTCTGGTTGGTGGTTAGGGCTGGGATTCTGACTGGCTGTTTCTTCTCGGGATCTGATTGGTGGTTAGGGCTGGGATTCTGACTGGCTGTTGGTTCTCGGGCTCTGGTTGGTGGTTAGGGCTGGGATTCTGACTGGCTGTTTCTTCTCGGGCTCTGGTTGGTGGTTAGGGCTGGGATTCTGATTGGCTGTTGGTTCTCGGGCTCTGGTTGGTGGTTAGGGCTGGGATTCTGATTGGCTGTTGGTTCTCGGGCTCTGATTGATGGTTAGGGCTGGGATTCTGATTGGCTGTTGGTTCTCGGGATCTGATTGGTGGTTAGGGCTGGGATTCTGATTGGCTGTTGGTTCTCGGGATCTGATTGGTGGTTAGGGCTGGGATTCTGATTGGCTGTTGGTTCTCGGGCTCTGATTGGTGGTTAGGGCTGGGATTCTGACTGGCTGTTTCTCCTCGGGCTCTGATTGGTGGTTAGGGCTGGGATTCGGACTGGCTGTTTCTTCTCGGGCTCTGATTGGTGGTTAGGGCTGGGATTCTGACTGGCTGTTTCTTCTCGGGCTCTGATTGGTGGTTAGGGCTGGGATTCTGACTGGCTGTTGGTTCTCGGGCTCTGATTGGTGGTTAGGGCTGGGATTCTGACTGGCTGTTGGTTCCCGGGCTCTGGTTGGTGGTTAGGGCTGGGATTCTGACTGGCTGTTGCTTCTCGGGCTCTGGTTGGTGGTTAGGGCTGGGATTCTGACTGGCTGTTGCTTCTCGGGCTCTGATTGGTGGTTAGGGCTGGGATTCTGACTGGCTGTTGCTTCTCGGGCTCTGATTGGTGGTTGGAGCTGGGATTCTGACTGGCTGTTGCTTCTCGGGCTCTGATTGGTGGTTAGGGCTGGGATTCTGACTGGCTGTTGCTTCTCGGGCTCTGATTGGTGGTTAGGGCTGGGATTCTGACTGGCTGTTGCTTCTCCGGCTCTGATTGGTGGTTAGGGCTGGGATTCTGACTGGCTGTTTCTTCTCGGGCTCTGATTGGTGGTTAGGGATGGGATTCTGACTGGCTGTTTCTTCTCGGGCTCTGATTGGTGGTTAGGGCTGGGATTCTGACTGGCTGTTTCTTCTCGGGCTCTGATTGGTGGTTAGGGCTGGTGGTTGGGGCTGGGATTCTGACTGGCTGTTTCTTCTCGGGCTCTGATTGGTGGTTAGGGCTGGGATTCTGACTGGCTGTTGGTTCTCGGGCTCTGGTTGGTGGTTAGGGCTGGGATTCTGACTGGCTGTTTCTTCTCGGGCTCTGGTTGGTGGTTAGGGCTGGGATTCTGATTGGCTGTTGGTTCTCGGGCTCTGGTTGGTGGTTAGGGCTGGGATTCTGATTGGCTGTTGGTTCTCGGGCTCTGATTGATGGTTAGTGCTGGGATTCTGATTGGCTGTGGGTTCTCGGGATCTGATTGGTGGTTAGGGCTGGGATTCTGATTGGCTGTTGGTTCTCGGGATCTGATTGGTGGTTAGGGCTGGGATTCTGATTGGCTGTTGGTTCTCGGGCTCTGATTGGTGGTTAGGGCTGGGATTCTGACTGGCTGTTTCTCCTCGGGCTCTGATTGGTGGTTAGGGCTGGGATTCTGATTGGCTGTTGGTTCTCGGGCTCTGATTGGTGGTTAGGGCTGGGATTCTGATTGGCTGTTGGTTCTCGGGCTCTGATTGGTGGTTAGGGCTGGGATTCTGACTGGCTGTTTCTTCTCGGGCTCTGATTGGTGGTTAGGGCTGGGATTCTGACTGGCTGTTGGTTCTCGGGCTCTGATTGGTGGTTAGGGCTGGGATTCTGATTGGCTGTTTCTTCTCGGGCTCTGATTGGTGGTTAGGGCTGGGATTCTGACTGGCTGTTGGTTCTCGGGCTCTGATTGATGGTTAGGGCTGGGATTCTGATTGGCTGTTGGTTCTCGGGCTCTGATTGGTGGTTAAGGCCCGGATTCTGATTGGCTGTTTCTTCTCGGGCTCTGATTGGTGGTTAGGGCCGGGATTCTGATTGGCTGTTGGTTCTCGGGCTCTGATTGGTGGTTAGGGCTGGGATTCTGACTGGCTGTTTCTTCTCGGGCTCTGATTGGTGGTTAGGGCTGGGATTCTGATTGGCTGTTGGTTCTCGGGCTCTGATTGGTGGTTAGGGCCGGGATTCTGATTGGCTGTTGGTTCTCGGGCTCTGATTGGTGGTTAGGGCCGGGATTCTGACTGGCTGTCTCTTCTCGGGCTCTGATTGGTGGTTAGGGCCAGGATTCTGATTGGCTGTTGGTTCTCGGGCTCTGATTGGTGGTTAGGGCCGGGATTCTGATTGGCTGTTGGTTCTCGGGCTCTGGTTGGTGGTTAGGGCCGGGATTCTGATTGGCTGTTGGTTCTCGGGATCTGATTGGTGGTTAGGGCCGGGATTCTGATTGGCTGTTGGTTCTCGGGATCTGATTGGTGGTTAGGGCTGGGATTCTGATTGGCTGTTGGTTCTCAGGATCTGATTGGTGGTTAGGGCCGGGATTCTGATTGGCTGTTGGTTCTCGGGCTCTGATTGGTGGTTAGGGCTGGGATTCTGACTGGCTGTTTCTTCTCGGGCTCTGATTGGTGGTTAGGGCTGGGATTCTGACTGGCTGTTTCTTCTCGGGCTCTGATTGGTGGTTAGGGCTGGGATTCTGACTGGCTGTTTCTTCTCGGGCTCTGATTGGTGGTTAGGGCTGGGATTCTGACTGGCTGTTGGTTCTCGGGCTCTGATTGGTGGTTAGGGCTGGGATTCTGATTGGCTGTTTCTTCTCGGGCTCTGATTGGTGGTTAGGGCTGGGATTCTGACTGGCTGTTTCTTCTCGGGCTCTGATTGGTGGTTAGGGCTGGGATTCTGATTGGCTGTTGGTTCTCGGGCTCTGATTGGTGGTTAGGGCTGGGATTCTGACTGGCTGTTTCTTCTCGGGCTCTGATTGGTGGTTAGGGCTGGGATTGTGATTGGCTGTTGGTTCTCGGGCTCTGATTGGTGGTTAGGGCTGGGATTCTGACTGGCTGTTGGTTCTCGGGCTCTGATTGGTGGTTAGGGCTGGGATTCTGACTGGCTGTTTCTTCTCGGGCTCTGATTGGTGGTTAGGGCCGGGATTCTGATTGGCTGTTGGTTCTCGGGCTCTGATTGGTGGTTAGGGCTGGGATTCTGATTGGCTGTTGGTTCTCGGGCTCTGGTTGGTGGTTAGGGCTGGGATTCTGATTGGCTGTTTCTTCTCGGGATCTGGTTGGTGGTTAGGGCTGGGATTCTGACTGGCTGTTGGTTCTCGGGCTCTGGTTGGTGGTTAGGGCTGGGATTCTGACTGGCTGTTTCTTCTCGGGATCTGATTGGTGGTTAGGGCTGGGATTCTGACTGGCTGTTGGTTCTCGGGCTCTGGTTGGTGGTTAGGGCTGGGATTCTGACTGGCTGTTTCTTCTCGGGCTCTGGTTGGTGGTTAGGGCTGGGATTCTGATTGGCTGTTGGTTCTCGGGCTCTGGTTGGTGGTTAGGGCTGGGATTCTGATTGGCTGTTGGTTCTTGGGCTCTGATTGATGGTTAGGGCTGGGATTCTGATTGGCTGTTGGTTCTCGGGATCTGATTGGTGGTTAGGGCTGGGATTCTGATTGGCTGTTGGTTCTCGGGATCTGATTGGTGGTTAGGGCTGGGATTCTGATTGGCTGTTGGTTCTCGGGCTCTGATTGGTGGTTAGGGCTGGGATTCTGACTGGCTGTTTCTCCTCGGGCTCTGATTGGTGGTTAGGGCTGGGATTCGGACTGGCTGTTTCTTCTCGGGCTCTGATTGGTGGTTAGGGCTGGGATTCTGACTGGCTGTTTCTTCTCGGGCTCTGATTGGTGGTTAGGGCTGGGATTCTGACTGGCTGTTGGTTCTCGGGCTCTGATTGGTGGTTAGGGCTGGGATTCTGATTGGCTGTTTCTTCTCGGGCTCTGATTGGTGGTTAGGGCTGGGATTCTGACTGGCTGTTTCTTCTCGGGCTCTGATTGGTGGTTAGGGCTGGGATTCTGACTGGCTGTTTCTTCTCGGGCTCTGATTGGTGGTTAGGGCTGGGATTCTGATTGGCTGTTGGTTCTCGGGCTCTGATTGGTGGTTAGGGCTGGGATTCTGATTGGCTGTTGGTTCTCGGGCTCTGATTGGTGGTTAGGGCTGGGATTCTGATTGGCTGTTGGTTCTCGGGCTCTGATTGATGGTTAGGGCTGGGATTCTGATTGGCTGTTGGTTCTCGGGCTCTGATTGGTGGTTAAGGCCCGGATTCTGATTGGCTGTTTCTTCTCGGGCTCTGATTGGTGGTTAGGGCCGGGATTCTGATTGGCTGTTGATTCTCGGGCTCTGATTGGTGGTTAGGGCTGGGATTCTGACTGGCTGTTTCTTCTCGGGCTCTGATTGGTGGTTAGGGCTGGGATTCTGATTGGCTGTTGGTTCTCGGGCTCTGATTGGTGGTTAGGGCCGGGATTCTGATTGGCTGTTGGTTCTCGGGCTCTGATTGGTGGTTAGGGCCGGGATTCTGACTGGCTGTCTCTTCTCGGGCTCTGATTGGTGGTTAGGGCCGGGATTCTGATTGGCTGTTGGTTCTCGGGCTCAGATTGGTGGTTAGGGCCGGGATTCTGATTGGCTGTTGGTTCTCGGGCTCTGGTTGGTGGTTAGGGCCGGGATTCTGATTGGCTGTTGGTTCTCGGGATCTGATTGGTGGTTAGGGCCGGGATTCTGATTGGCTGTTGGTTCTCGGGATCTGATTGGTGGTTAGGGCCGGGATTCTGATTGGCTGTTGGTTCTCGGGATCTGATTGGTGGTTAGGGCCGGGATTCTGATTGGCTGTTGGTTCTCGGGCTCTGATTGGTGGTTAGGGCCGGGATTCTGACTGGCTGTTTCTTCTCGGGCTCTGATTGGTGGTTAGGGCTGGGATTCTGACTGGCTGTTTCTTCTCGGGCTCTGATTGGTGGTTAGGGCCGGGATTCTGACTGGCTGTTTCTTCTCGGGCTCTGATTGGTGGTTAGGGCTGGGATTCTGACTGGCTGTTGGTTCTCGGGCTCTGATTGGTGGTTAGGGCTGGGATTCTGATTGGCTGTTTCTTCTCGGGCTCTGATTGGTGGTTAGGGCTGGGATTCTGACTGGCTGTTTCTTCTCGGGCTCTGATTGGTGGTTAGGGCTGGGATTCTGATTGGCTGTTGGTTCTCGGGCTCTGATTGGTGGTTAGGGCTGGGATTCTGACTGGCTGTTTCTTCTCGGGCTCTGATTGGTGGTTAGGGCTGGGATTCTGATTGGCTGTTGGTTCTCGGGCTCTGATTGGTGGTTAGGGCTGTGATTCTGACTGGCTGTTGGTTCTCGGGCTCTGATTGGTAGTTAGGGCTGGGATTCTGACTGGCTGTTTCTTCTCGGGCTCTGATTGGTGGTTAGGGCCGGGATTCTGATTGGCTGTTGGTTCTCGGGCTCTGATTGGTGGTTAGGGCTGGGATTCTGATTGGCTGTTGGTTCTCGGGCTCTGGTTGGTGGTTAGGGCTGGGATTCTGATTGGCTGTTTCTTCTCGGGATCTGGTTGGTGGTTAGGGCTGGGATTCTGACTGGCTGTTGGTTCTCGGGCTCTGGTTGGTGGTTAGGGCTGGGATTCTGACTGGCTGTTTCTTCTCGGGATCTGATTGGTGGTTAGGGCTGGGATTCTGACTGGCTGTTGGTTCTCGGGCTCTGGTTGGTGGTTAGGGCTGGGATTCTGACTGGCTGTTTCTTCTCGGGCTCTGGTTGGTGGTTAGGGCTGGGATTCTGATTGGCTGTTGGTTCTCGGGCTCTGGTTGGTGGTTAGGGCTGGGATTCTGACTGGCTGTTGGTTCTCGGGCTCTGATTGATGGTTAGGGCTGGGATTCTGATTGGCTGTTGGTTCTCGGGATCTGATTGGTGGTTAGGGCTGGGATTCTGATTGGCTGTTGGTTCTCGGGATCTGATTGGTGGTTAGGGCTGGGATTCTGATTGGCTGTTGGTTCTCGGGCTCTGATTGGTGGTTAGGGCTGGGATTCTGACTGGCTGTTTCTCCTCGGGCTCTGATTGGTGGTTAGGGCTGGGATTCGGACTGGCTGTTTCTTCTCGGGCTCTGATTGGTGGTTAGGGCTGGGATTCTGACTGGCTGTTTCTTCTCGGGCTCTGATTGGTGGTTAGGGCTGGGATTCTGACTGGCTGTTGGTTCTCGGGCTCTGATTGGTGGTTAGGGCTGGGATTCTGATTGGCTGTTTCTTCTCGGGCTCTGATTGGTGGTTAGGGCTGGGATTCTGACTGGCTGTTTCTTCTCGGGCTCTGATTGGTGGTTAGGGCTGGGATTCTGACTGGCTGTTTCTTCTCGGGCTCTGATTGGTGGTTAGGGCTGGGATTCTGATTGGCTGTTGGTTCTCGGGCTCTGATTGGTGGTTAGGGCTGGGATTCTGATTGGCTGTTGGTTCTCGGGCTCTGATTGGTGGTTAGGGCTGGGATTCTGATTGGCTGTTGGTTCTCGGGCTCTGATTGATGGTTAGGGCTGGGATTCTGATTGGCTGTTGGTTCTCGGGCTCTGATTGGTGGTTAGGGTCCGGATTCTGATTGGCTGTTTCTTCTCGGGCTCTGATTGGTGGTTAGGGCCGGGATTCTGATTGGCTGTTGGTTCTCGGGCTCTGATTGGTGGTTAGGGCTGGGATTCTGACTGGCTGTTTCTTCTCGGGCTCTGATTGGTGGTTAGGGCTGGGATTCTGATTGGCTGTTGGTTCTCGGGCTCTGATTGGTGGTTAGGGCCGGGATTCTGATTGGCTGTTGGTTCTCCGGCTCTGATTGGTGGTTAGGGCCGGGATTCTGACTGGCTGTCTCTTCTCGGGCTCTGATTGGTGGTTAGGGCCGGGATTCTGATTGGCTGTTGGTTCTCGGGCTCTGATTGGTGGTTAGGGCCGGGATTCTGATTGGCTCTTGGTTCTCGGGCTCTGGTTGGTGGTTAGGGCCGGGATTCTGATTGGCTGTTGGTTCTCGGGATCTGATTGGTGGTTAGGGCCGGGATTCTGATTGGCTGTTGGTTCTCGGGATCTGATTGGTGGTTAGGGCCGGGATTCTGATTGGCTGTTGGTTCTCAGGATCTGATTGGTGGTTAGGGCCGGGATTCTGATTGGCTGTTGGTTCTAGGGCTCTGATTGGTGGTTAGGGCTGGGATTCTGACTGGCTGTTTCTTCTCGGGCTCTGATTGGTGGTTAGGGCTGGGATTCTGACTGGCTGTTTCTTCTCGGGCTCTGATTGGTGGTTAGGGCTGGGATTCTGACTGGCTGTTTCTTCTCGGGCTCTGATTGGTGGTTAGGGCTGGGATTCTGACTGGCTGTTTCTTCTCGGGCTCTGATTGGTGGTTAGGGCTGGGATTCTGACTGGCTGTTTCTTCTCGGGCTCTGATTGGTGGTTAGGGCTGGGATTCTGACTGGCTGTTTCTTCTCGGGCTCTGATTGGTGGTTAGGGCTGGGATTCTGATTGGCTGTTGGTTCTCGGGCTCTGGTTGGTGGTTAGGGCTGGGATTCTGACTGGCTGTTGGTTCTCGGGCTCTGGTTGGTGGTTAGGGCTGGGATTCTGACTGGCTGTTGGTTCTCGGGCTCTGGTTGGTGGTTAGGGCTGGGATTCTGACTGGCTGTTGGTTCTCGGGCTCTGATTGGTGGTTAGGGCCGGGATTCTGACTGGCTGTTGGTTCTCGGGCTCTGATTGGTGGTTAGGGCCGGGATTCTGATTGGCTGTTGGTTCTCGGGCTCTGGTTGGTGGTTAGGGCCGGGATTCTGACTGGCTGTTGGTTCTCGGGCTCTGGTTGGTGGTTAGGGCCGGGATTCTGACTGGCTGTTGGTTCTCGGGCTCTGGTTGGTGGTTAGGGCCGGGATTCTGACTGGCTGTTGGTTCTCGGGCTCTGGTTGGTGGTTAGGGCCGGGATTCTGACTGGCTGTTGGTTCCCGGGCTCTGGTTGGTGGTTAGGGCCGGGATTCTGACTGGCTGTTGGTTCCCGGGCTCTGGTTAGTGGTTAGGGCTGGGATTCTGACTGGCTGTTGCTTCTCGGGCTCTGATTGGTGGTTAGGGCTGGGATTCTGACTGGCTGTTGCTTCTCGGGCTCTGATTGGTGGTTAGGGCTGGGATTCTGACTGGCTGTTGGTTCTAGGGCTCTGATTGGTGGTTAGGGCTGGGATTCTGACTGGCTGTTTCTTCTCGGGCTCTGATTGGTGGTTAGGGCTGGGATTCTGACTGGCTGTTTCTTCTCGGGCTCTGATTGGTGGTTAGGGCTGGGATTCTGACTGGCTGTTTCTTCTCGGGCTCTGATTGGTGGTTAGGGCTGGGATTCTGACTGGCTGTTGGTTCTTGGGCTCTGATTGGTGGTTAGGGCTGGGATTCTGATTGGCTGTTTCTTCTCGGGCTCTGATTGGTGGTTAGGGCTGGGATTCTGACTGGCTGTTTCTTCTCGGGCTCTGGTTGGTGGTTAGGGCTGGGATTCTGACTGGCTGTTGGTTCTCGGGCTCTGGTTGGTGGTTAGGGCTGGGATTCTGATTGGCTGTTAGTTCTCGGGCTCTGGTTGGTGGTTAGGGCTGGGATTCTGACTGGCTGTTGGTTCTCGGGCTCTGGTTGGTGGTTAGGGCTGGGATTCTGACTGGCTGTTGGTTCTCGGGCTCTGATTGGTGGTTAGGGCCGGGATTCTGATTGGTTGTTGGTTCTCGGGCTCTGATTGGTGGATAGGGCCGGGATTCTGATTGGCTGTTGGTTCTCGGGCTCTGGTTGGTGGTTAGGGCCGGGATTCTGACTGGCTGTTGGTTCTCGGGCTCTGGTTGGTGGTTAGGGCCGGGATTCTGACTGGCTGTTGGTTCTCGGGCTCTGGTTGGTGGTTAGGGCCGGGATTCTGACTGGCTGTTGGTTCTCGGGCTCTGGTTGGTGGTTAGGGCTGGGATTCTGACTGGCTGTTGGTTCCCGGGCTCTGGTTGGTGGTTAGGGCTGGGATTCTGACTGGCTGTTGGTTCCCGGGCTCTGGTTGGTGGTTAGGGCTGGGATTCTGACTGGCTGTTGCTTCTCGGGCTCTGATTGGTGGTTAGGGCTGGGATTCTGACTGGCTGTTGCTTCTCGGGCTCTGATTGGTGGTTAGGGCTGGGATTCTGACTGGCTGTTGCTTCTCGGGCTCTGATTGGTGGTTGGAGCTGGGATTCTGACTGGCTGTTGCTTCTCGGGCTCTGATTGGTGGTTAGGGCTGGGATTCTGACTGGCTGTTGCTTCTCGGGCTCTGATTGGTGGTTAGGGCTGGGATTCTGACTGGCTGTTTCTTCTCGGGCTCTGATTGGTGGTTAGGGATGGGATTCTGACTGGCTGTTTCTTCTCGGGCTCTGATTGGTGGTTAGGGCTGGGATTCTGACTGGCTGTTTCTTCTCGGGCTCTGATTGGTGGTTAGGGCTGGTGGTTAGGGCTGGGATTCTGACTGGCTGTTTCTTCTCGGGCTCTGATTGGTGGTTAGGGCTGGGATTCTGACTGGCTGTTGCTTCTCGGGCTCTGGTTGGTGGTTAGGGCTGGGATTCTGACTGGCTGTTGGTTCTCGGGCTCTGGTTGGTGGTTAGGGCTGGGATTCTGACTGGCTGTTGGTTCTCGGGCTCTGGTTGATGGTTAGGGCTGGGATTCTGACTGGCTGTTGGTTCTCGGGCTCTGGTTGGTGGTTAGGGCTGGGATTCTGATTGGCTGTTTCTTCTCGGGATCTGGTTGGTGGTTAGGGCTGGGATTCTGACTGGCTGTTGGTTCTCGGGCTCTGGTTGGTGGTTAGGGCTGGGATTCTGACTGGCTGTTTCTTCTCGGGATCTGATTGGTGGTTAGGGCTGGGATTCTGACTGGCTGTTGGTTCTCGGGCTCTGGTTGGTGGTTAGGGCTGGGATTCTGACTGGCTGTTTCTTCTCGGGCTCTGGTTGGTGGTTAGGGCTGGGATTCTGATTGGCTGTTGGTTCTCGGGCTCTGGTTGGTGGTTAGGGCTGGGATTCTGATTGGCTGTTGGTTCTCGGGCTCTGATTGATGGTTAGTGCTGGGATTCTGATTGGCTGTGGGTTCTCGGAATCTGATTGGTGGTTAGGGCTGGGATTCTGATTGGCTGTTGGTTCTCGGGATCTGATTGGTGGTTAGGGCTGGGATTCTGATTGGCTGTTGGTTCTCGGGCTCTGATTGGTGGTTAGGGCTGGGATTCTGACTGGCTGTTTTTCCTCGGGCTCTGATTGGTGGTTAGGGCTGGGATTCTGATTGGCTGTTGGTTCTCGGGCTCTGATTGGTGGTTAGGGCTGGGATTCTGATTGGCTGTTGGTTCTCGGGCTCTGATTGGTGGTTAGGGCTGGGATTCTGATTGGCTGTTGGTTCTCGGGCTCTGATTGATGGTTAGGGCTGGGATTCTGATTGGCTGTTGGTTCTCGGGCTCTGATTGGTGGTTAAGGCCCGGATTCTGATTGGCTGTTTCTTCTCGGGCTCTGATTGGTGGTTAGGGCCGGGATTCTGATTGGCTGTTGGTTCTCGGGCTCTGATTGGTGGTTAGGGCTGGGATTCTGACTGGCTGTTTCTTCTCGGGCTCTGATTGGTGGTTAGGGCTGGGATTCTGATTGGCTGTTGGTTCTCGGGCTCTGATTGGTGGTTAGGGCCGGGATTCTGATTGGCTGTTGGTTCTCGGGCTCTGATTGGTGGTTAGGGCCGGGATTCTGACTGGCTGTCTCTTCTCGGGCTCTGATTGGTGGTTAGGGCCGGGATTCTGATTGGCTGTTGGTTCTCGGGCTCTGGTTGGTGGTTAGGGCCGGGATTCTGATTGGCTGTTGGTTCTCGGGCTCTGGTTGGTGGTTAGGGCCGGGATTCTGATTGGCTGTTGGTTCTCGGGATCTGATTGGTGGTTAGGGCCGGGATTCTGATTGGCTGTTGGTTCTCGGGATCTGATTGGTGGTTAGGGCTGGGATTCTGATTGGCTGTTGGTTCTCGGGATCTGATTGGTGGTTAGGGCTGGGATTCTGATTGGCTGTTGGTTCTCGGGCTCTGATTGGTGGTTAGGGCTGGGATTCTGACTGGCTGTTTCTTCTCGGGCTCTGATTGGTGGTTAGGGCTGGGATTCTGACTGGCTGTTTCTTCTCGGGCTCTGATTGGTGGTTAGGGCTGGGATTCTGACTGGCTGTTGGTTCTCGGGCTCTGATTGGTGGTTAGGGCTGGGATTCTGATTGGCTGTTTCTTCTCGGGCTCTGATTGGTGGTTAGGGCTGGGATTCTGACTGGCTGTTTCTTCTCGGGCTCTGATTGGTGGTTAGGGCTGGGATTCTAATTGGCTGTTGGTTCTCGGGCTCTGATTGGTGGTTAGGGCTGGGATTCTGATTGGCTGTTGGTTCTCGGGCTCTGGTTGGTGGTTAGGGCTGGGATTCTGACTGGCTGTTGGTTCTCGGGCTCTGGTTGGTGGTTAGGGCTGGGATTCTGACTGGCTGTTGGTTCCCGGGCTCTGGTTGGTGGTTAGGGCTGGGATTCTGACTGGCTGTTGGTTCCCGGGCTCTGGTTGGTGGTTAGGGCTGGGATTCTGACTGGCTGTTGCTTCTCGGGCTCTGATTGGTGGTTAGGGCTGGGATTCTGACTGGCTGTTGCTTCTCGGGCTCTGATTGGTGGTTAGGGCTGGGATTCTGACTGGCTGTTGCTTCTCGGGCTCTGATTGGTGGTTGGAGCTGGGATTCTGACTGGCTGTTGCTTCTCGGGCTCTGATTGGTGGTTAGGGCTGGGATTCTGACTGGCTGTTGCTTCTCGGGCTCTGATTGGTGGTTAGGGCTGGGATTCTGACTGGCTGTTTCTTCTCGGGCTCTGATTGGTGGTTAGGGATGGGATTCTGACTGGCTGTTTCTTCTCGGGCTCTGATTGGTGGTTAGGGCTGGGATTCTGACTGGCTGTTTCTTCTCGGGCTCTGATTGGTGGTTAGGGCTGGTGGTTAGGGCTGGGATTCTGACTGGCTGTTTCTTCTCGGGCTCTGATTGGTGGTTAGGGCTGGGATTCTGACTGGCTGTTGCTTCTCGGGCTCTGGTTGGTGGTTAGGGCTGGGATTCTGACTGGCTGTTGGTTCTCGGGCTCTGGTTGGTGGTTAGGGCTGGGATTCTGACTGGCTGTTGGTTCTCGGGCTCTGGTTGATGGTTAGGGCTGGGATTCTGACTGGCTGTTGGTTCTCGGGCTCTGGTTGGTGGTTAGGGCTGGGATTCTGATTGGCTGTTTCTTCTCGGGATCTGGTTGGTGGTTAGGGCTGGGATTCTGACTGGCTGTTGGTTCTCGGGCTCTGGTTGGTGGTTAGGGCTGGGATTCTGACTGGCTGTTTCTTCTCGGGATCTGATTGGTGGTTAGGGCTGGGATTCTGACTGGCTGTTGGTTCTCGGGCTCTGGTTGGTGGTTAGGGCTGGGATTCTGACTGGCTGTTTCTTCTCGGGCTCTGGTTGGTGGTTAGGGCTGGGATTCTGATTGGCTGTTGGTTCTCGGGCTCTGGTTGGTGGTTAGGGCTGGGATTCTGATTGGCTGTTGGTTCTCGGGCTCTGATTGATGGTTAGTGCTGGGATTCTGATTGGCTGTGGGTTCTCGGAATCTGATTGGTGGTTAGGGCTGGGATTCTGATTGGCTGTTGGTTCTCGGGATCTGATTGGTGGTTAGGGCTGGGATTCTGATTGGCTGTTGGTTCTCGGGCTCTGATTGGTGGTTAGGGCTGGGATTCTGACTGGCTGTTTTTCCTTGGGCTCTGATTGGTGGTTAGGGCTGGGATTCTGATTGGCTGTTGGTTCTCGGGCTCTGATTGGTGGTTAGGGCTGGGATTCTGATTGGCTGTTGGTTCTCGGGCTCTGATTGGTGGTTAGGGCTGGGATTCTGATTGGCTGTTGGTTCTCGGGCTCTGATTGATGGTTAGGGCTGGGATTCTGATTGGCTGTTGGTTCTCGGGCTCTGATTGGTGGTTAAGGCCCGGATTCTGATTGGCTGTTTCTTCTCGGGCTCTGATTGGTGGTTAGGGCCGGGATTCTGATTGGCTGTTGGTTCTTGGGCTCTGATTGGTGGTTAGGGCTGGGATTCTGACTGGCTGTTTCTTCTCGGGCTCTGATTGGTGGTTAGGGCTGGGATTCTGATTGGCTGTTGGTTCTCGGGCTCTGATTGGTGGTTAGGGCCGGGATTCTGATTGGCTGTTGGTTCTCGGGCTCTGATTGGTGGTTAGGGCCGGGATTCTGACTGGCTGTCTCTTCTCGGGCTCTGATTGGTGGTTAGGGCCGGGATTCTGATTGGCTGTTGGTTCTCGGGCTCTGGTTGGTGGTTAGGGCCGGGATTCTGATTGGCTGTTGGTTCTCGGGCTCTGGTTGGTGGTTAGGGCCGGGATTCTGATTGGCTGTTGGTTCTCGGGATCTGATTGGTGGTTAGGGCCGGGATTCTGATTGGCTGTTGGTTCTCGGGATCTGATTGGTGGTTAGGGCTGGGATTCTGATTGGCTGTTGGTTCTCGGGATCTGATTGGTGGTTAGGGCTGGGATTCTGATTGGCTGTTGGTTCTCGGGCTCTGATTGGTGGTTAGGGCTGGGATTCTGACTGGCTGTTTCTTCTCGGGCTCTGATTGGTGGTTAGGGCTGGGATTCTGACTGGCTGTTTCTTCTCGGGCTCTGATTGGTGGTTAGGGCTGGGATTCTGACTGGCTGTTGGTTCTCGGGCTCTGATTGGTGGTTAGGGCTGGGATTCTGATTGGCTGTTTCTTCTCGGGCTCTGATTGGTGGTTAGGGCTGGGATTCTGACTGGCTGTTTCTTCTCGGGCTCTGATTGGTGGTTAGGGCTGGGATTCTAATTGGCTGTTGGTTCTCGGGCTCTGATTGGTGGTTAGGGCTGGGATTCTGATTGGCTGTTGGTTCTCGGGCTCTGGTTGGTGGTTAGGGCTGGGATTCTGACTGGCTGTTGGTTCTCGGGCTCTGGTTGGTGGTTAGGGCTGGGATTCTGACTGGCTGTTTCTTCTCGGGCTCTGATTGGTGGTTAGGGCTGGGATTCTGATTGGCTGTTGGTTCTCGGGCTCTGATTGGTGGTTAGGGCCGGGATTCTGATTGGCTGTTGGTTCTCGGGCTCTGATTGGTGGTTAGGGCCGGGATTCTGACTGGCTGTTTCTTCTCGGGCTCTGATTGGTGGTTAGGGCCGGGATTCTGATTGGCTGTTGGTTCTCGGGCTCTGATTGGTGGTTAGGGCTGGGATTCTGACTGGCTGTTGGTTCTCGGGCTCTGATTGGTGGTTAGGGCTGGGATTCTGACTGGCTGTTTCTTCTCGGGCTCTGATTGGTGGTTAGGGCCGGAATTCTGATTGGCTGTTGGTTCTCGGGCTCTGATTGGTGGTTAGGGCTGGGATTCTGATTGGCTGTTGGTTTTCGGGCTCTGGTTGGTGGTTAGGGCTGGGATTCTGATTGGCTGTTTCTTCTCGGGATCTGGTTGGTGGTTAGGGCTGGGATTCTGACTGGCTGTTGGTTCTCGGGCTCTGGTTGGTGGTTAGGGCTGGGATTCTGACTGGCTGTTTCTTCTCGGGATCTGATTGGTGGTTAGGGCTGGGATTCTGACTGGCTGTTGGTTCTCGGGCTCTGGTTGGTGGTTAGGGCTGGGATTCTGACTGGCTGTTTCTTCTCGGGCTCTGGTTGGTGGTTAGGGCTGGGATTCTGATTGGCTGTTGGTTCTCGGGCTCTGGTTGGTGGTTAGGGCTGGGATTCTGATTGGCTGTTGGTTCTCGGGCTCTGATTGATGGTTAGGGCTGGGATTCTGATTGGCTGTTGGTTCTCGGGATCTGATTGGTGGTTAGGGCTGGGATTCTGATTGGCTGTTGGTTCTCGGGATCTGATTGGTTGTTAGGGCTGGGATTCTGATTGGCTGTTGGTTCTCTGGCTCTGATTGGTGGTTAGGGCTGGGATTCTGACTGGCTGTTTCTCCTCGGGCTCTGACTGGTGGTTAGGGCTGGGATTCGGACTGGCTGTTTCTTCTCCGGCTCTGATTGGTGGTTAGGGCTGGGATTCTGACTGGCTGTTTCTTCTCGGGCTCTGATTGGTGGTTAGGGCTGGGATTCTGACTGGCTGTTGGTTCTCGGGCTCTGATTGGTGGTTAGGGCTGGGATTCTGATTGGCTGTTTCTTCTCGGGCTCTGATTGGTGGTTAGGGCTGGGATTCTGACTGGCTGTTTCTTCTCGGGCTCTGATTGGTGGTTAGGGCTGGGATTCTGACTGGCTGTTTCTTCTCGGGCTCTGATTGGTGGTTAGGGCTGGGATTCTGATTGGCTGTTGGTTCTCGGGCTCTGATTGGTGGTTAGGGCTGGGATTCTGATTGGCTGTTGGTTCTCGGGCTCTGATTGGTGGTTAGGGCTGGGATTCTGATTGGCTGTTGGTTCTCGGGCTCTGATTGATGGTTAGGGCTGGGATTCTGATTGGCTGTTGGTTCTCGGGCTCTGATTGGTGGTTAGGGTCCGGATTCTGATTGGCTGTTTCTTCTCGGGCTCTGATTGGTGGTTAGGGCCGGGATTCTGATTGGCTGTTGGTTCTCGGGCTCTGATTGGTGGTTAGGGCTGGGATTCTGACTGGCTGTTTCTTCTCGGGCTCTGATTGGTGGTTAGGGCTGGGATTCTGATTGGCTGTTGGTTCTCGGGCTCTGATTGGTGGTTAGGGCCGGGATTCTGATTGGCTGTTGGTTCTCCGGCTCTGATTGGTGGTTAGGGCCGGGATTCTGACTGGCTGTCTCTTCTCGGGCTCTGATTGGTGGTTAGGGCCGGGATTCTGATTGGCTGTTGGTTCTCGGGCTCTGATTGGTGGTTAGGGCCGGGATTCTGATTGGCTGTTGGTTCTCGGGCTCTGGTTGGTGGTTAGGGCCGGGATTCTGATTGGCTGTTGGTTCTCGGGATCTGATTGGTGGTTAGGGCCGGGATTCTGATTGGCTGTTGGTTCTCGGGATCTGATTGGTGGTTAGGGCTGGGATTCTGATTGGCTGTTGGTTCTCGGGATCTGATTGGTGGTTAGGGCTGGGATTCTGATTGGCTGTTGGTTCTAGGGCTCTGATTGGTGGTTAGGGCTGGGATTCTGACTGGCTGTTTCTTCTCGGGCTCTGATTGGTGGTTAGGGCTGGGATTCTGACTGGCTGTTTCTTCTCGGGCTCTGATTGGTGGTTAGGGCTGGGATTCTGACTGGCTGTTTCTTCTCGGGCTCTGATTGGTGGTTAGGGCTGGGATTCTGACTGGCTGTTGGTTCTCGGGCTCTGATTGGTGGTTAGGGCTGGGATTCTGATTGGCTGTTGGTTCTCGGGCTCTGATTGGTGGTTAGGGCTGGGATTCTGATTGGCTGTTGGTTCTCGGGCTCTGATTGATGGTTAGGGCTGGGATTCTGATTGGCTGTTGGTTCTCGGGCTCTGATTGGTGGTTAGGGCCCGGATTCTGATTGGCTGTTTCTTCTCGGGCTCTGATTGGTGGTTAGGGCCGGGATTCTGATTGGCTGTTGGTTCTCGGGCTCTGATTGGTGGTTAGGGCTGGGATTCTGACTGGCTGTTTCTCCTCGGGCTCTGGTTGGTGGTTAGGGCTGGGATTCTGACTGGCTGTTGGTTCTCGGGCTCTGGTTGGTGGTTAGGGCTGGGATTCTGACTGGCTGTTTCTTCTCGGGCTCTGATTGGTGGTTAGGGCTGGGATTCTGATTGGCTGTTGGTTCTCGGGCTCTGATTGGTGGTTAGGGCCGGGATTCTGATTGGCTGTTGGTTCTCGGGCTCTGATTGGTGGTTAGGGCCGGGATTCTGACTGGCTGTTTCTTCTCGGGCTCTGATTGGTGGTTAGGGCCGGGATTCTGATTGGCTGTTGGTTCTCGGGCTCTGATTGGTGGTTAGGGCCGGGATTCTGACTGCCTGTCTCTTCTCGGGCTCTGATTGGTGGTTAGGGCTGGGATTCTGACTGGCTGTTCGTTCTCCGGCTCTGATTGGTGGTTAGGGCTGGGATTCTGACTGGCTGTTGGTTCTCGGGCTCTGGTTGGTGGTTAGGGCCGGGATTCTGATTGGCTGTTGGTTCTCGGGATCTGATTGGTGGTTAGGGCCGGGATTCTGATTGGCTGTTGGTTCTCGGGATCTGATTGGTGGTTAGGGCTGGGATTCTGATTGGCCGTTGGTTCTCGGGATCTGATTGGTGGTTAGGGCTGGGATTCTGATTGGCTGTTGGTTCTCAGGCTCTGATTGGTGGTTAGGGCTGGGATTCTGACTGGCTGTTTCTTCTCGGGCTCCGATTGGTGGTTAGGGCTGGGATTCTGACTGGCTGTTTCTTCTCGGGCTCTGATTGGTGGTTAGGGCTGGGATTCTGACTGGCTGTTTCTTCTCGGGCTCTGATTGGTGGTTAGGGCTGGGATTCTGACTGGCTGTTGGTTCTCGGGCTCTGATTGGTGGTTAGGGCTGGGATTCTGATTGGCTGTTTCTTCTCGGGCTCTGACTGGTGGTTAGGGCTGGGATTCTGACTGGCTGTTTCTTCTCGGGCTCTGATTGGTGGTTAGGGCTGGGATTCTGATTGGCTGTTGGTTCTCGGGCTCTGGTTGGTTGTTAGGGCTGGGATTCTGATTGGCTGTTGGTTCTCGGGCTCTGGTTGGTGGTTAGGGCTGGGATTCTGACTGGCTGTTGGTTCTCGGGCTCTGGTTGGTGGTTAGGGCTGGGATTCTGACTGGCTGTTTCTTCTCGGGCTCTGATTGGTGGTTAGGGCTGGGATTCTGATTGGCTGTTGGTTCTCGGGCTCTGATTGGTGGTTAGGGCCGGGATTCTGATTGGCTGTTGGTTCTCGGGCTCTGATTGGTGGTTAGGGCCGGGATTCTGACTGGCTGTTTCTTCTCGGGCTCTGATTGGTGGTTAGGGCCGGGATTCTGATTGGCTGTTGGTTCTCGGGCTCTGATTGGTGGTTAGGGCTGGGATTCTGACTGGCTGTTGGTTCTCGTGCTCTGATTGGTGGTTAGGGCTGGGATTCTGACTGGCTGTTTCTTCTCGGGCTCTGATTGGTGGTTAGGGCCGGGATTCTGATTGGCTGTTGGTTCTCGGGCTCTGATTGGTGGTTAGGGCTGGGATTCTGACTGGCTGTTCGTTCTCGGGCTCTGATTGGTGGTTAGGGCTGGGATTCTGACTGGCTGTTTCTTCTCGGGCTCTGATTGGTGGTTAGGGCTGGGATTCTGACTGGCTGTTTCTTCTCGGGCTCTGATTGGTGGTTAGGGCTGGGATTCTGACTGGCTGTTGGTTCTCGGGCTCTGATTGGTGGTTAGGGCTGGGATTCTGACTGGCTGTTGGTTCTCGGGCTCTGGTTGGTGGTTAGGGCTGGGATTCTGGTTGGCTGTTTCTTCTCGGGCTCTGGTTGGTGGTTAGGGCTGGGATTCTGATTGGCTGTTGGTTCTCGGGCTCTGGTTGGTGGTTAGGGCTGGGATTGTGGTTGGCTGTTTCTTCTCGGGCTCTGGTTGGTGGTTAGGGCTGGGATTCTGATTGGCTGTTGGTTCTCGGGCTCTGGTTGGTGGTTAGGGCTGGGATTCTGGTTGGCTGTTGGTTCTCGGGCTCTGGTTGGTGGTTAGGGCTGGGATTCTGACTGGCTGTTGGTTCTCGGGCTCTGGTTGGTGGTTAGGGCTGGGATTCTGGTTGGCTGTTTCTTCTCGGGCTCTGGTTGGTGGTTAGGGCTGGGATTCTGATTGGCTGTTGGTTCTCGGGATCTGATTGGTGGTTAGGGCTGGGATTCTGATTGGCTGTTGGTTCTCGGGCTCTGATTGGTGGTTAGGGCTGGGATTCTGACTGGCTGTTTCTCCTCGGGCTCTGATTGGTGGTTAGGGCTGGGATTCGGACTGGCTGTTTCTTCTCGGGCTCTGATTGGTGGTTAGGGCTGGGATTCTGACTGGCTGTTTCTTCTCGGGCTCTGATTGGTGGTTAGGGCTGGGATTCTGACTGGCTGTTGGTTCTCGGGCTCTGATTGGTGGTTAGGGCTGGGATTCTGATTGGCTGTTTCTTCTCGGGCTCTGATTGGTGGTTAGGGCTGGGATTCTGACTGGCTGTTTCTTCTCGGGCTCTGATTGGTGGTTAGGGCTGGGATTCTGACTGGCTGTTTCTTTTCGGGCTCTGATTGGTGGTTAGGGCTGGGATTCTGATTGGCTGTTGGTTCTCGGGCTCTGATTGGTGGTTAGGGCTGGGATTCTGATTGGCTGTTGGTTCTCGGGCTCTGATTGGTGGTTAGGGCTGGGATTCTGATTGGCTGTTGGTTCTCGGGCTCTGATTGATGGTTAGGGCTGGGATTCTGATTGGCTGTTGGTTCTCGGGCTCTGATTGGTGGTTAGGGTCCGGATTCTGATTGGCTGTTTCTTCTCGGGCTCTGATTGGTGGTTAGGGCCGGGATTCTGATTGGCTGTTGGTTCTCGGGCTCTGATTGGTGGTTAGGGCCGGGATTCTGATTGGCTGTTGGTTCTCGGGCTCTGATTGGTGGTTAGGGCCGGGATTCTGACTGGCTGTCTCTTCTCGGGCTCTGATTGGTGGTTAGGGCCGGGATTCTGATTGGCTGTTGGTTCTCGGGCTCTGGTTGGTGGTTAGGGCCGGGATTCTGATTGGCTGTTGGTTCTCGGGCTCTGGTTGGTGGTTAGGGCCGGGATTCTGATTGGCTGTTGGTTCTCGGGATCTGATTGGTGGTTAGGGCCGGGATTCTGATTGGCTGTTGGTTCTCGGGATCTGATTGGTGGTTAGGGCTGGGATTCTGATTGGCTGTTGGTTCTCGGGATCTGATTGGTGGTTAGGGCTGGGATTCTGATTGGCTGTTGGTTCTCGGGCTCTGATTGGTGGTTAGGGCTGGGATTCTGACTGGCTGTTTCTTCTCGGGCTCTGATTGGTGGTTAGGGCTGGGATTCTGACTGGCTGTTTCTTCTCGGGCTCTGATTGGTGGTTAGGGCTGGGATTCTGACTGGCTGTTGGTTCTCGGGCTCTGATTGGTGGTTAGGGCTGGGATTCTGATTGGCTGTTTCTTCTCGGGCTCTGATTGGTGGTTAGGGCTGGGATTCTGACTGGCTGTTTCTTCTCGGGCTCTGATTGGTGGTTAGGGCTGGGATTCTAATTGGCTGTTGGTTCTCGGGCTCTGATTGGTGGTTAGGGCTGGGATTCTGATTGGCTGTTGGTTCTCGGGCTCTGGTTGGTGGTTAGGGCTGGGATTCTGACTGGCTGTTGGTTCTCGGGCTCTGGTTGGTGGTTAGGGCTGGGATTCTGACTGGCTGTTGGTTCCCGGGCTCTGGTTGGTGGTTAGGGCTGGGATTCTGACTGGCTGTTGGTTCCCGGGCTCTGGTTGGTGGTTAGGGCTGGGATTCTGACTGGCTGTTGCTTCTCGGGCTCTGATTGGTGGTTAGGGCTGGGATTCTGACTGGCTGTTGCTTCTCGGGCTCTGATTGGTGGTTAGGGCTGGGATTCTGACTGGCTGTTGCTTCTCGGGCTCTGATTGGTGGTTGGAGCTGGGATTCTGACTGGCTGTTGCTTCTCGGGCTCTGATTGGTGGTTAGGGCTGGGATTCTGACTGGCTGTTGCTTCTCGGGCTCTGATTGGTGGTTAGGGCTGGGATTCTGACTGGCTGTTTCTTCTCGGGCTCTGATTGGTGGTTAGGGATGGGATTCTGACTGGCTGTTTCTTCTCGGGCTCTGATTGGTGGTTAGGGCTGGGATTCTGACTGGCTGTTTCTTCTCGGGCTCTGATTGGTGGTTAGGGCTGGTGGTTAGGGCTGGGATTCTGACTGGCTGTTTCTTCTCGGGCTCTGATTGGTGGTTAGGGCTGGGATTCTGACTGGCTGTTGCTTCTCGGGCTCTGGTTGGTGGTTAGGGCTGGGATTCTGACTGGCTGTTGGTTCTCGGGCTCTGGTTGGTGGTTAGGGCTGGGATTCTGACTGGCTGTTGGTTCTCGGGCTCTGGTTGATGGTTAGGGCTGGGATTCTGACTGGCTGTTGGTTCTCGGGCTCTGGTTGGTGGTTAGGGCTGGGATTCTGATTGGCTGTTTCTTCTCGGGATCTGGTTGGTGGTTAGGGCTGGGATTCTGACTGGCTGTTGGTTCTCGGGCTCTGGTTGGTGGTTAGGGCTGGGATTCTGACTGGCTGTTTCTTCTCGGGATCTGATTGGTGGTTAGGGCTGGGATTCTGACTGGCTGTTGGTTCTCGGGCTCTGGTTGGTGGTTAGGGCTGGGATTCTGACTGGCTGTTTCTTCTCGGGCTCTGGTTGGTGGTTAGGGCTGGGATTCTGATTGGCTGTTGGTTCTCGGGCTCTGGTTGGTGGTTAGGGCTGGGATTCTGATTGGCTGTTGGTTCTCGGGCTCTGATTGATGGTTAGTGCTGGGATTCTGATTGGCTGTGGGTTCTCGGAATCTGATTGGTGGTTAGGGCTGGGATTCTGATTGGCTGTTGGTTCTCGGGATCTGATTGGTGGTTAGGGCTGGGATTCTGATTGGCTGTTGGTTCTCGGGCTCTGATTGGTGGTTAGGGCTGGGATTCTGACTGGCTGTTTTTCCTTGGGCTCTGATTGGTGGTTAGGGCTGGGATTCTGATTGGCTGTTGGTTCTCGGGCTCTGATTGGTGGTTAGGGCTGGGATTCTGATTGGCTGTTGGTTCTCGGGCTCTGATTGGTGGTTAGGGCTGGGATTCTGATTGGCTGTTGGTTCTCGGGCTCTGATTGATGGTTAGGGCTGGGATTCTGATTGGCTGTTGGTTCTCGGGCTCTGATTGGTGGTTAAGGCCCGGATTCTGATTGGCTGTTTCTTCTCGGGCTCTGATTGGTGGTTAGGGCCGGGATTCTGATTGGCTGTTGGTTCTTGGGCTCTGATTGGTGGTTAGGGCTGGGATTCTGACTGGCTGTTTCTTCTCGGGCTCTGATTGGTGGTTAGGGCTGGGATTCTGATTGGCTGTTGGTTCTCGGGCTCTGATTGGTGGTTAGGGCCGGGATTCTGATTGGCTGTTGGTTCTCGGGCTCTGATTGGTGGTTAGGGCCGGGATTCTGACTGGCTGTCTCTTCTCGGGCTCTGATTGGTGGTTAGGGCCGGGATTCTGATTGGCTGTTGGTTCTCGGGCTCTGGTTGGTGGTTAGGGCCGGGATTCTGATTGGCTGTTGGTTCTCGGGCTCTGGTT
This sequence comes from Pleurodeles waltl, assembly GCF_031143425.1. Lineage (NCBI taxonomy): Eukaryota > Metazoa > Chordata > Amphibia > Caudata > Salamandridae > Pleurodeles > Pleurodeles waltl. The sequence goes on along the minus strand of NC_090450.1, from coordinate 372,874,508 downwards.
GGTGGTTAGGGCCGGGATTCTGATTGGCTGTTGGTTCTCGGGATCTGATTGGTGGTTAGGGCCGGGATTCTGATTGGCTGTTGGTTCTCGGGATCTGATTGGTGGTTAGGGCTGGGATTCTGATTGGCTGTTGGTTCTCGGGATCTGATTGGTGGTTAGGGCTGGGATTCTGATTGGCTGTTGGTTCTCGGGCTCTGATTGGTGGTTAGGGCTGGGATTCTGACTGGCTGTTTCTTCTCGGGCTCTGATTGGTGGTTAGGGCTGGGATTCTGACTGGCTGTTTCTTCTCGGGCTCTGATTGGTGGTTAGGGCTGGGATTCTGACTGGCTGTTGGTTCTCGGGCTCTGATTGGTGGTTAGGGCTGGGATTCTGATTGGCTGTTTCTTCTCGGGCTCTGATTGGTGGTTAGGGCTGGGATTCTGACTGGCTGTTTCTTCTCGGGCTCTGATTGGTGGTTAGGGCTGGGATTCTAATTGGCTGTTGGTTCTCGGGCTCTGATTGGTGGTTAGGGCTGGGATTCTGATTGGCTGTTGGTTCTCGGGCTCTGGTTGGTGGTTAGGGCTGGGATTCTGACTGGCTGTTGGTTCTCGGGCTCTGGTTGGTGGTTAGGGCTGGGATTCTGACTGGCTGTTTCTTCTCGGGCTCTGATTGGTGGTTAGGGCTGGGATTCTGATTGGCTGTTGGTTCTCGGGCTCTGATTGGTGGTTAGGGCCGGGATTCTGATTGGCTGTTGGTTCTCGGGCTCTGATTGGTGGTTAGGGCCGGGATTCTGACTGGCTGTTTCTTCTCGGGCTCTGATTGGTGGTTAGGGCCGGGATTCTGATTGGCTGTTGGTTCTCGGGCTCTGATTGGTGGTTAGGGCTGGGATTCTGACTGGCTGTTGGTTCTCGGGCTCTGATTGGTGGTTAGGGCTGGGATTCTGACTGGCTGTTTCTTCTCGGGCTCTGATTGGTGGTTAGGGCCGGAATTCTGATTGGCTGTTGGTTCTCGGGCTCTGATTGGTGGTTAGGGCTGGGATTCTGATTGGCTGTTGGTTTTCGGGCTCTGGTTGGTGGTTAGGGCTGGGATTCTGATTGGCTGTTTCTTCTCGGGATCTGGTTGGTGGTTAGGGCTGGGATTCTGACTGGCTGTTGGTTCTCGGGCTCTGGTTGGTGGTTAGGGCTGGGATTCTGACTGGCTGTTTCTTCTCGGGATCTGATTGGTGGTTAGGGCTGGGATTCTGACTGGCTGTTGGTTCTCGGGCTCTGGTTGGTGGTTAGGGCTGGGATTCTGACTGGCTGTTTCTTCTCGGGCTCTGGTTGGTGGTTAGGGCTGGGATTCTGATTGGCTGTTGGTTCTCGGGCTCTGGTTGGTGGTTAGGGCTGGGATTCTGATTGGCTGTTGGTTCTCGGGCTCTGATTGATGGTTAGGGCTGGGATTCTGATTGGCTGTTGGTTCTCGGGATCTGATTGGTGGTTAGGGCTGGGATTCTGATTGGCTGTTGGTTCTCGGGATCTGATTGGTTGTTAGGGCTGGGATTCTGATTGGCTGTTGGTTCTCTGGCTCTGATTGGTGGTTAGGGCTGGGATTCTGACTGGCTGTTTCTCCTCGGGCTCTGACTGGTGGTTAGGGCTGGGATTCGGACTGGCTGTTTCTTCTCCGGCTCTGATTGGTGGTTAGGGCTGGGATTCTGACTGGCTGTTTCTTCTCGGGCTCTGATTGGTGGTTAGGGCTGGGATTCTGACTGGCTGTTGGTTCTCGGGCTCTGATTGGTGGTTAGGGCTGGGATTCTGATTGGCTGTTTCTTCTCGGGCTCTGATTGGTGGTTAGGGCTGGGATTCTGACTGGCTGTTTCTTCTCGGGCTCTGATTGGTGGTTAGGGCTGGGATTCTGACTGGCTGTTTCTTCTCGGGCTCTGATTGGTGGTTAGGGCTGGGATTCTGATTGGCTGTTGGTTCTCGGGCTCTGATTGGTGGTTAGGGCTGGGATTCTGATTGGCTGTTGGTTCTCGGGCTCTGATTGGTGGTTAGGGCTGGGATTCTGATTGGCTGTTGGTTCTCGGGCTCTGATTGATGGTTAGGGCTGGGATTCTGATTGGCTGTTGGTTCTCGGGCTCTGATTGGTGGTTAGGGTCCGGATTCTGATTGGCTGTTTCTTCTCGGGCTCTGATTGGTGGTTAGGGCCGGGATTCTGATTGGCTGTTGGTTCTCGGGCTCTGATTGGTGGTTAGGGCTGGGATTCTGACTGGCTGTTTCTTCTCGGGCTCTGATTGGTGGTTAGGGCTGGGATTCTGATTGGCTGTTGGTTCTCGGGCTCTGATTGGTGGTTAGGGCCGGGATTCTGATTGGCTGTTGGTTCTCCGGCTCTGATTGGTGGTTAGGGCCGGGATTCTGACTGGCTGTCTCTTCTCGGGCTCTGATTGGTGGTTAGGGCCGGGATTCTGATTGGCTGTTGGTTCTCGGGCTCTGATTGGTGGTTAGGGCCGGGATTCTGATTGGCTGTTGGTTCTCGGGCTCTGGTTGGTGGTTAGGGCCGGGATTCTGATTGGCTGTTGGTTCTCGGGATCTGATTGTTGGTTAGGGCCGGGATTCTGATTGGCTGTTGGTTCTCGGGATCTGATTGGTGGTTAGGGCTGGGATTCTGATTGGCTGTTGGTTCTCGGGATCTGATTGGTGGTTAGGGCTGGGATTCTGATTGGCTGTTGGTTCTAGGGCTCTGATTGGTGGTTAGGGCTGGGATTCTGACTGGCTGTTTCTTCTCGGGCTCTGATTGGTGGTTAGGGCTGGGATTCTGACTGGCTGTTTCTTCTCGGGCTCTGATTGGTGGTTAGGGCTGGGATTCTGACTGGCTGTTTCTTCTCGGGCTCTGATTGGTGGTTAGGGCTGGGATTCTGACTGGCTGTTGGTTCTCGGGCTCTGATTGGTGGTTAGGGCTGGGATTCTGATTGGCTGTTGGTTCTCGGGCTCTGATTGGTGGTTAGGGCTGGGATTCTGATTGGCTGTTGGTTCTCGGGCTCTGATTGATGGTTAGGGCTGGGATTCTGATTGGCTGTTGGTTCTCGGGCTCTGATTGGTGGTTAGGGCCCGGATTCTGATTGGCTGTTTCTTCTCGGGCTCTGATTGGTGGTTAGGGCCGGGATTCTGATTGGCTGTTGGTTCTCGGGCTCTGATTGGTGGTTAGGGCTGGGATTCTGACTGGCTGTTTCTCCTCGGGCTCTGGTTGGTGGTTAGGGCTGGGATTCTGACTGGCTGTTGGTTCTCGGGCTCTGGTTGGTGGTTAGGGCTGGGATTCTGACTGGCTGTTTCTTCTCGGGCTCTGATTGGTGGTTAGGGCTGGGATTCTGATTGGCTGTTGGTTCTCGGGCTCTGATTGGTGGTTAGGGCCGGGATTCTGATTGGCTGTTGGTTCTCGGGCTCTGATTGGTGGTTAGGGCCGGGATTCTGACTGGCTGTTTCTTCTCGGGCTCTGATTGGTGGTTAGGGCCGGGATTCTGATTGGCTGTTGGTTCTCGGGCTCTGATTGGTGGTTAGGGCCGGGATTCTGACTGCCTGTCTCTTCTCGGGCTCTGATTGGTGGTTAGGGCTGGGATTCTGACTGGCTGTTCGTTCTCCGGCTCTGATTGGTGGTTAGGGCTGGGATTCTGACTGGCTGTTGGTTCTCGGGCTCTGGTTGGTGGTTAGGGCCGGGATTCTGATTGGCTGTTGGTTCTCGGGATCTGATTGGTGGTTAGGGCCGGGATTCTGATTGGCTGTTGGTTCTCGGGATCTGATTGGTGGTTAGGGCTGGGATTCTGATTGGCCGTTGGTTCTCGGGATCTGATTGGTGGTTAGGGCTGGGATTCTGATTGGCTGTTGGTTCTCAGGCTCTGATTGGTGGTTAGGGCTGGGATTCTGACTGGCTGTTTCTTCTCGGGCTCCGATTGGTGGTTAGGGCTGGGATTCTGACTGGCTGTTTCTTCTCGGGCTCTGATTGGTGGTTAGGGCTGGGATTCTGACTGGCTGTTTCTTCTCGGGCTCTGATTGGTGGTTAGGGCTGGGATTCTGACTGGCTGTTGGTTCTCGGGCTCTGATTGGTGGTTAGGGCTGGGATTCTGATTGGCTGTTTCTTCTCGGGCTCTGACTGGTGGTTAGGGCTGGGATTCTGACTGGCTGTTTCTTCTCGGGCTCTGATTGGTGGTTAGGGCTGGGATTCTGATTGGCTGTTGGTTCTCGGGCTCTGGTTGGTTGTTAGGGCTGGGATTCTGATTGGCTGTTGGTTCTCGGGCTCTGGTTGGTGGTTAGGGCTGGGATTCTGACTGGCTGTTGGTTCTCGGGCTCTGGTTGGTGGTTAGGGCTGGGATTCTGACTGGCTGTTTCTTCTCGGGCTCTGATTGGTGGTTAGGGCTGGGATTCTGATTGGCTGTTGGTTCTCGGGCTCTGATTGGTGGTTAGGGCCGGGATTCTGATTGGCTGTTGGTTCTCGGGCTCTGATTGGTGGTTAGGGCCGGGATTCTGACTGGCTGTTTCTTCTCGGGCTCTGATTGGTGGTTAGGGCCGGGATTCTGATTGGCTGTTGGTTCTCGGGCTCTGATTGGTGGTTAGGGCTGGGATTCTGACTGGCTGTTGGTTCTCGTGCTCTGATTGGTGGTTAGGGCTGGGATTCTGACTGGCTGTTTCTTCTCGGGCTCTGATTGGTGGTTAGGGCCGGGATTCTGATTGGCTGTTGGTTCTCGGGCTCTGATTGGTGGTTAGGGCTGGGATTCTGACTGGCTGTTCGTTCTCGGGCTCTGATTGGTGGTTAGGGCTGGGATTCTGACTGGCTGTTTCTTCTCGGGCTCTGATTGGTGGTTAGGGCTGGGATTCTGACTGGCTGTTTCTTCTCGGGCTCTGATTGGTGGTTAGGGCTGGGATTCTGACTGGCTGTTGGTTCTCGGGCTCTGATTGGTGGTTAGGGCTGGGATTCTGACTGGCTGTTGGTTCTCGGGCTCTGGTTGGTGGTTAGGGCTGGGATTCTGGTTGGCTGTTTCTTCTCGGGCTCTGGTTGGTGGTTAGGGCTGGGATTCTGATTGGCTGTTGGTTCTCGGGCTCTGGTTGGTGGTTAGGGCTGGGATTGTGGTTGGCTGTTTCTTCTCGGGCTCTGGTTGGTGGTTAGGGCTGGGATTCTGATTGGCTGTTGGTTCTCGGGCTCTGGTTGGTGGTTAGGGCTGGGATTCTGGTTGGCTGTTGGTTCTCGGGCTCTGGTTGGTGGTTAGGGCTGGGATTCTGACTGGCTGTTGGTTCTCGGGCTCTGGTTGGTGGTTAGGGCTGGGATTCTGGTTGGCTGTTTCTTCTCGGGCTCTGGTTGGTGGTTAGGGCTGGGATTCTGATTGGCTGTTGGTTCTCGGGATCTGATTGGTGGTTAGGGCTGGGATTCTGATTGGCTGTTGGTTCTCGGGCTCTGATTGGTGGTTAGGGCTGGGATTCTGACTGGCTGTTTCTCCTCGGGCTCTGATTGGTGGTTAGGGCTGGGATTCGGACTGGCTGTTTCTTCTCGGGCTCTGATTGGTGGTTAGGGCTGGGATTCTGACTGGCTGTTTCTTCTCGGGCTCTGATTGGTGGTTAGGGCTGGGATTCTGACTGGCTGTTGGTTCTCGGGCTCTGATTGGTGGTTAGGGCTGGGATTCTGATTGGCTGTTTCTTCTCGGGCTCTGATTGGTGGTTAGGGCTGGGATTCTGACTGGCTGTTTCTTCTCGGGCTCTGATTGGTGGTTAGGGCTGGGATTCTGACTGGCTGTTTCTTTTCGGGCTCTGATTGGTGGTTAGGGCTGGGATTCTGATTGGCTGTTGGTTCTCGGGCTCTGATTGGTGGTTAGGGCTGGGATTCTGATTGGCTGTTGGTTCTCGGGCTCTGATTGGTGGTTAGGGCTGGGATTCTGATTGGCTGTTGGTTCTCGGGCTCTGATTGATGGTTAGGGCTGGGATTCTGATTGGCTGTTGGTTCTCGGGCTCTGATTGGTGGTTAGGGTCCGGATTCTGATTGGCTGTTTCTTCTCGGGCTCTGATTGGTGGTTAGGGCCGGGATTCTGATTGGCTGTTGGTTCTCGGGCTCTGATTGGTGGTTAGGGCTGGGATTCTGACTGGCTGTTTCTTCTCGGGCTCTGATTGGTGGTTAGGGCTGGGATTCTGATTGGCTGTTGGTTCTCGGGCTCTGATTGGTGGTTAGGGCCGGGATTCTGATTGGCTGTTGGTTCTCCGGCTCTGATTGGTGGTTAGGGCCGGGATTCTGACTGGCTGTCTCTTCTCGGGCTCTGATTGGTGGTTAGGGCCGGGATTCTGATTGGCTGTTGGTTCTCGGGCTCTGATTGGTGGTTAGGGCCGGGATTCTGATTGGCTGTTGGTTCTCGGGATCTGGTTGGTGGTTAGGGCCGGGATTCTGATTGGCTGTTGGTTCTCGGGATCTGATTGGTGGTTAGGGCCGGGATTCTGACTGGCTGTTTCTTCTCGGGCTCTGATTGGTGGTTAGGGCCGGGATTCTGATTGGCTGTTGGTTCTCGGGCTCTGATTGGTGGTTAGGGCCGGGATTCTGACTGGCTGTTGGTTCTCGTGCTCTGATTGGTGGTTAGGGCTGGGATTCTGACTGGCTGTTTCTTCTCGGGCTCTGATTGGTGGTTAGGGCCGGGATTCTGATTGGCTGTTGGTTCTCGGGCTCTGATTGGTGGTTAGGGCTGGGATTCTGACTGGCTGTTCGTTCTCGGGCTCTGATTGGTGGTTAGGGCTGGGATTCTGACTGGCTGTTTCTTCTCGGGCTCTGATTGGTGGTTAGGGCTGGGATTCTGACTGGCTGTTTCTTCTCGGGCTCTGATTGGTGGTTAGGGCTGGGATTCTGACTGGCTGTTGGTTCTCGGGCTCTGATTGGTGGTTAGGGCTGGGATTCTGACTGGCTGTTGGTTCTCGGGCTCTGGTTGGTGGTTAGGGCTGGGATTCTGGTTGGCTGTTTCTTCTCGGGCTCTGGTTGGTGGTTAGGGCTGGGATTCTGATTGGCTGTTGGTTCTCGGGCTCTGGTTGGTGGTTAGGGCTGGGATTGTGGTTGGCTGTTTCTTCTCGGGCTCTGGTTGGTGGTTAGGGCTGGGATTCTGATTGGCTGTTGGTTCTCGGGCTCTGGTTGGTGGTTAGGGCTGGGATTCTGGTTGGCTGTTGGTTCTCGGGCTCTGGTTGGTGGTTAGGGCTGGGATTCTGACTGGCTGTTGGTTCTCGGGCTCTGGTTGGTGGTTAGGGCTGGGATTCTGGTTGGCTGTTTCTTCTCGGGCTCTGGTTGGTGGTTAGGGCTGGGATTCTGATTGGCTGTTGGTTCTCGGGATCTGATTGGTGGTTAGGGCTGGGATTCTGATTGGCTGTTGGTTCTCGGGCTCTGATTGGTGGTTAGGGCTGGGATTCTGACTGGCTGTTTCTCCTCGGGCTCTGATTGGTGGTTAGGGCTGGGATTCGGACTGGCTGTTTCTTCTCGGGCTCTGATTGGTGGTTAGGGCTGGGATTCTGACTGGCTGTTTCTTCTCGGGCTCTGATTGGTGGTTAGGGCTGGGATTCTGACTGGCTGTTGGTTCTCGGGCTCTGATTGGTGGTTAGGGCTGGGATTCTGATTGGCTGTTTCTTCTCGGGCTCTGATTGGTGGTTAGGGCTGGGATTCTGACTGGCTGTTTCTTCTCGGGCTCTGATTGGTGGTTAGGGCTGGGATTCTGACTGGCTGTTTCTTCTCGGGCTCTGATTGGTGGTTAGGGCTGGGATTCTGATTGGCTGTTGGTTCTCGGGCTCTGATTGGTGGTTAGGGCTGGGATTCTGATTGGCTGTTGGTTCTCGGGCTCTGATTGGTGGTTAGGGCTGGGATTCTGATTGGCTGTTGGTTCTCGGGCTCTGATTGATGGTTAGGGCTGGGATTCTGATTGGCTGTTGGTTCTCGGGCTCTGATTGGTGGTTAGGGTCCGGATTCTGATTGGCTGTTTCTTCTCGGGCTCTGATTGGTGGTTAGGGCCGGGATTCTGATTGGCTGTTGGTTCTCGGGCTCTGATTGGTGGTTAGGGCTGGGATTCTGACTGGCTGTTTCTTCTCGGGCTCTGATTGGTGGTTAGGGCTGGGATTCTGATTGGCTGTTGGTTCTCGGGCTCTGATTGGTGGTTAGGGCCGGGATTCTGATTGGCTGTTGGTTCTCCGGCTCTGATTGGTGGTTAGGGCCGGGATTCTGACTGGCTGTCTCTTCTCGGGCTCTGATTGGTGGTTAGGGCCGGGATTCTGATTGGCTGTTGGTTCTCGGGCTCTGATTGGTGGTTAGGGCCGGGATTCTGATTGGCTGTTGGTTCTCGGGATCTGGTTGGTGGTTAGGGCCGGGATTCTGATTGGCTGTTGGTTCTCGGGATCTGATTGGTGGTTAGGGCCGGGATTCTGATTGGCTGTTGGTTCTCGGGATCTGATTGGTGGTTAGGGCCGGGATTCTGATTGGCTGTTGGTTCTCGGGATCTGATTGGTGGTTAGGGCTGGGATTCTGATTGGCTGTTGGTTCTAGGGCTCTGATTGGTGGTTAGGGCTGGGATTCTGACTGGCTGTTTCTTCTCGGGCTCTGATTGGTGGTTAGGGCTGGGATTCTGACTGGCTGTTTCTTCTCGGGCTCTGATTGGTGGTTAGGGCTGGGATTCTGACTGGCTGTTTCTTCTCGGGCTCTGATTGGTGGTTAGGGCTGGGATTCTGACTGGCTGTTTCTTCTCGGGCTCTGATTGGTGGTTAGGGCTGGGATTCTGATTGGCTGTTTCTTCTCGGGCTCTGGTTGGTGGTTAGGGCTGGGATTCTGACTGGCTGTTTCTTCTCGGGCTCTGGTTGGTGGTTAGGGCTGGGATTCTGACTGGCTGTTTCTTCTCGGGCTCTGGTTGGTGGTTAGGGCTGGGATTCTGACTGGCTGTTGGTTCTCGGGCTCTGGTTGGTGGTTAGGGCTGGGATTCTGACTGGCTGTTGGTTCTCGGGCTCTGGTTGGTGGTTAGGGCTGGGATTCTGACTGGCTGTTGGTTCTCGGGCTCTGGTTGGTGGTTAGGGCTGGGATTCTGACTGGCTGTTGGTTCTCGGGCTCTGATTGGTGGTTAGGGCCGGGATTCTGATTGGTTGTTGGTTCTCGGGCTCTGGTTGGTGGTTAGGGCCGGGATTCTGATTGGCTGTTGGTTCTCGGGCTCTGGTTGGTGGTTAGGGCCGGGATTCTGACTGGCTGTTGGTTCTCGGGCTCTGGTTGGTGGTTAGGGCCGGGATTCTGACTGGCTGTTGGTTCTCGGGCTCTGGTTGGTGGTTAGGGCCGGGATTCTGACTGGCTGTTGGTTCTCGGGCTCTGGTTGGTGGTTAGGGCCGGGATTCTGACTGGCTGTTGGTTCCCGGGCTCTGGTTGGTGGTTAGGGCTGGGATTCTGACTGGCTGTTGGTTCCCGGGCTCTGGTTGGTGGTTAGGGCTGGGATTCTGACTGGCTGTTGGTTCCCGGGCTCTGGTTGGTGGTTAGGGCTGGGATTCTGACTGGCTGTTGCTTCTCGGGCTCTGATTGGTGGTTAGGGCTGGGATTCTGACTGGCTGTTGCTTCTCGGGCTCTGATTGGTGGTTAGGGCTGGGATTCTGACTGGCTGTTGGTTCTAGGGCTCTGATTGGTGGTTAGGGCTGGGATTCTGACTGGCTGTTTCTTCTCGGGCTCTGATTGGTGGTTAGGGCTGGGATTCTGACTGGCTGTTTCTTCTCGGGCTCTGATTGGTGGTTAGGGCTGGGATTCTGACTGGCTGTTTCTTCTCGGGCTCTGATTGGTGGTTAGGGCTGGGATTCTGACTGGCTGTTGGTTCTTGGGCTCTGATTGGTGGTTAGGGCTGGGATTCTGATTGGCTGTTTCTTCTCGGGCTCTGATTGGTGGTTAGGGCTGGGATTCTGACTGGCTGTTTCTTCTCGGGCTCTGATTGGTGGTTAGGGCTGGGATTCTGATTGGCTGTTGGTTCTCGGGCTCTGGTTGGTGGTTAGGGCTGGGATTCTGATTGGCTGTTAGTTCTCGGGCTCTGGTTGGTGGTTAGGGCCGGGATTCTGATTGGTTGTTGGTTCTCGGGCTCTGGTTGGTGGATAGGGCCGGGATTCTGATTGGCTGTTGGTTCTCGGGCTCTGGTTGGTGGTTAGGGCCGGGATTCTGACTGGTTGTTGGTTCTCGGGCTCTGGTTGGTGGTTAGGGCCGGGATTCTGACTGGCTGTTGGTTCTCGGGCTCTGGTTGGTGGTTAGGGCCGGGATTCTGACTGGCTGTTGGTTCTCGGGCTCTGGTTGGTGGTTAGGGCCGGGATTCTGACTGGCTGTTGGTTCCCGGGCTCTGGTTGGTGGTTAGGGCCGGGATTCTGACTGGCTGTTGGTTCCCGGGCTCTGGTTGGTGGTTAGGGCCGGGATTCTGACTGGCTGTTGCTTCTCGGGCTCTGATTGGTGGTTAGGGCCGGGATTCTGACTGGCTGTTGCTTCTCGGGCTCTGATTGGTGGTTAGGGCTGGGATTCTGACTGGCTGTTGCTTCTCGGGCTCTGATTGGTGGTTGGAGCTGGGATTCTGACTGGCTGTTGCTTCTCGGGCTCTGATTGGTGGTTAGGGCTGGGATTCTGACTGGCTGTTGCTTCTCGGGCTCTGATTGGTGGTTAGGGATGGGATTCTGACTGGCTGTTTCTTCTCGGGCTCTGATTGGTGGTTAGGGATGGGATTCTGACTGGCTGTTTCTTCTCGGGCTCTGATTGGTGGTTAGGGCTGGGATTCTGACTGGCTGTTTCTTCTCGGGCTCTGATTGGTGGTTAGGGCTGGTGGTTAGGGCTGGGATTCTGACTGGCTGTTTCTTCTCGGGCTCTGATTGGTGGTTAGGGCTGGGATTCTGACTGGCTGTTGCTTCTCGGGCTCTGGTTGGTGGTTAGGGCTGGGATTCTGACTGGCTGTTGGTTCTCGGGCTCTGGTTGGTGGTTAGGGCTGGGATTCTGACTGGCTGTTGGTTCTCGGGCTCTGGTTGATGGTTAGGGCTGGGATTCTGACTGGCTGTTGGTTCTCGGGCTCTGGTTGGTGGTTAGGGCTGGGATTCTGATTGGCTGTTTCTTCTCGGGATCTGGTTGGTGGTTAGGGCTGGGATTCTGACTGGCTGTTGGTTCTCGGGCTCTGGTTGGTGGTTAGGGCTGGGATTCTGACTGGCTGTTTCTTCTCGGGATCTGATTGGTGGTTAGGGCTGGGATTCTGACTGGCTGTTGGTTCTCGGGCTCTGGTTGGTGGTTAGGGCTGGGATTCTGACTGGCTGTTTCTTCTCGGGCTCTGGTTGGTGGTTAGGGCTGGGATTCTGATTGGCTGTTGGTTCTCGGGCTCTGGTTGGTGGTTAGGGCTGGGATTCTGATTGGCTGTTGGTTCTCGGGCTCTGATTGATGGTTAGTGCTGGGATTCTGATTGGCTGTGGGTTCTCGGAATCTGATTGGTGGTTAGGGCTGGGATTCTGATTGGCTGTTGGTTCTCGGGATCTGATTGGTGGTTAGGGCTGGGATTCTGATTGGCTGTTGGTTCTCGGGCTCTGATTGGTGGTTAGGGCTGGGATTCTGACTGGCTGTTTTTCCTCGGGCTCTGATTGGTGGTTAGGGCTGGGATTCTGATTGGCTGTTGGTTCTCGGGCTCTGATTGGTGGTTATGGCTGGGATTCTGATTGGCTGTTGGTTCTCGGGCTCTGATTGGTGGTTAGGGCTGGGATTCTGATTGGCTGTTGGTTCTCGGGCTCTGATTGATGGTTAGGGCTGGGATTCTGATTGGCTGTTGGGTCTCGGGCTCTGATTGGTGGTTAAGGCCCGGATTCTGATTGGCTGTTTCTTCTCGGGCTCTGATTGGTGGTTAGGGCCGGGATTCTGATTGGCTGTTGGTTCTCGGGCTCTGATTGGTGGTTAGGGCTGGGATTCTGACTGGCTGTTTCTTCTCGGGCTCTGATTGGTGGTTAGGGCTGGGATTCTGATTGGCTGTTGGTTCTCGGGCTCTGATTGGTGGTTAGGGCCGGGATTCTGATTGGCTGTTGGTTCTCGGGCTCTGATTGGTGGTTAGGGCCGGGATTCTGACTGGCTGTCTCTTCTCGGGCTCTGATTGGTGGTTAGGGCCGGGATTCTGATTGGCTGTTGGTTCTCGGGCTCTGGTTGGTGGTTAGGGCCGGGATTCTGATTGGCTGTTGGTTCTCGGGCTCTGGTTGGTGGTTAGGGCCGGGATTCTGATTGGCTGTTGGTTCTCGGGATCTGATTGGTGGTTAGGGCCGGGATTCTGATTGGCTGTTGGTTCTCGGGATCTGATTGGTGGTTAGGGCTGGGATTCTGATTGGCTGTTGGTTCTCGGGATCTGATTGGTGGTTAGGGCTGGGATTCTGATTGGCTGTTGGTTCTCGGGCTCTGATTGGTGGTTAGGGCTGGGATTCTGACTGGCTGTTTCTTCTCGGGCTCTGATTGGTGGTTAGGGCTGGGATTCTGACTGGCTGTTTCTTCTCGGGCTCTGATTGGTGGTTAGGGCTGGGATTCTGACTGGCTGTTGGTTCTCGGGCTCTGATTGGTGGTTAGGGCTGGGATTCTGATTGGCTGTTTCTTCTCGGGCTCTGATTGGTGGTTAGGGCTGGGATTCTGACTGGCTGTTTCTTCTCGGGCTCTGATTGGTGGTTAGGGCTGGGATTCTAATTGGCTGTTGGTTCTCGGGCTCTGATTGGTGGTTAGGGCTGGGATTCTGATTGGCTGTTGGTTCTCGGGCTCTGGTTGGTGGTTAGGGCTGGGATTCTGACTGGCTGTTGGTTCTCGGGCTCTGGTTGGTGGTTAGGGCTGGGATTCTGACTGGCTGTTTCTTCTCGGGCTCTGATTGGTGGTTAGGGCTGGGATTCTGATTGGCTGTTGGTTCTCGGGCTCTGATTGGTGGTTAGGGCCGGGATTCTGATTGGCTGTTGGTTCTCGGGCTCTGATTGGTGGTTAGGGCCGGGATTCTGACTGGCTGTTTCTTCTCGGGCTCTGATTGGTGGTTAGGGCCGGGATTCTGATTGGCTGTTGGTTCTCGGGCTCTGATTGGTGGTTAGGGCTGGGATTCTGACTGGCTGTTGGTTCTCGGGCTCTGATTGGTGGTTAGGGCTGGGATTCTGACTGGCTGTTTCTTCTCGGGCTCTGATTGGTGGTTAGGGCCGGAATTCTGATTGGCTGTTGGTTCTCGGGCTCTGATTGGTGGTTAGGGCTGGGATTCTGATTGGCTGTTGGTTTTCGGGCTCTGGTTGGTGGTTAGGGCTGGGATTCTGATTGGCTGTTTCTTCTCGGGATCTGGTTGGTGGTTAGGGCTGGGATTCTGACTGGCTGTTGGTTCTCGGGCTCTGGTTGGTGGTTAGGGCTGGGATTCTGACTGGCTGTTTCTTCTCGGGATCTGATTGGTGGTTAGGGCTGGGATTCTGACTGGCTGTTGGTTCTCGGGCTCTGGTTGGTGGTTAGGGCTGGGATTCTGACTGGCTGTTTCTTCTCGGGCTCTGGTTGGTGGTTAGGGCTGGGATTCTGATTGGCTGTTGGTTCTCGGGCTCTGGTTGGTGGTTAGGGCTGGGATTCTGATTGGCTGTTGGTTCTCGGGCTCTGATTGATGGTTAGGGCTGGGATTCTGATTGGCTGTTGGTTCTCGGGATCTGATTGGTGGTTAGGGCTGGGATTCTGATTGGCTGTTGGTTCTCGGGATCTGATTGGTTGTTAGGGCTGGGATTCTGATTGGCTGTTGGTTCTCTGGCTCTGATTGGTGGTTAGGGCTGGGATTCTGACTGGCTGTTTCTCCTCGGGCTCTGACTGGTGGTTAGGGCTGGGATTCGGACTGGCTGTTTCTTCTCCGGCTCTGATTGGTGGTTAGGGCTGGGATTCTGACTGGCTGTTTCTTCTCGGGCTCTGATTGGTGGTTAGGGCTGGGATTCTGACTGGCTGTTGGTTCTCGGGCTCTGATTGGTGGTTAGGGCTGGGATTCTGATTGGCTGTTTCTTCTCGGGCTCTGATTGGTGGTTAGGGCTGGGATTCTGACTGGCTGTTTCTTCTCGGGCTCTGATTGGTGGTTAGGGCTGGGATTCTGACTGGCTGTTTCTTCTCGGGCTCTGATTGGTGGTTAGGGCTGGGATTCTGATTGGCTGTTGGTTCTCGGGCTCTGATTGGTGGTTAGGGCTGGGATTCTGATTGGCTGTTGGTTCTCGGGCTCTGATTGGTGGTTAGGGCTGGGATTCTGATTGGCTGTTGGTTCTCGGGCTCTGATTGATGGTTAGGGCTGGGATTCTGATTGGCTGTTGGTTCTCGGGCTCTGATTGGTGGTTAGGGTCCGGATTCTGATTGGCTGTTTCTTCTTGGGCTCTGATTGGTGGTTAGGGCCGGGATTCTGATTGGCTGTTGGTTCTCGGGCTCTGATTGGTGGTTAGGGCTGGGATTCTGACTGGCTGTTTCTTCTCGGGCTCTGATTGGTGGTTAGGGCTGGGATTCTGATTGGCTGTTGGTTCTCGGGCTCTGATTGGTGGTTAGGGCCGGGATTCTGATTGGCTGTTGGTTCTCCGGCTCTGATTGGTGGTTAGGGCCGGGATTCTGACTGGCTGTCTCTTCTCGGGCTCTGATTGGTGGTTAGGGCCGGGATTCTGATTGGCTGTTGGTTCTCGGGCTCTGATTGGTGGTTAGGGCCGGGATTCTGATTGGCTGTTGGTTCTCGGGCTCTGGTTGGTGGTTAGGGCCGGGATTCTGATTGGCTGTTGGTTCTCGGGATCTGATTGGTGGTTAGGGCCGGGATTCTGTTTGGCTGTTGGTTCTCGGGATCTGATTGGTGGTTAGGGCCGGGATTCTGATTGGCTGTTGGTTCTCGGGATCTGATTGGTGGTTAGGGCTGGGATTCTGATTGGCTGTTGGTTCTAGGGCTCTGATTGGTGGTTAGGGCTGGGATTCTGACTGGCTGTTTCTTCTCGGGCTCTGATTGGTGGTTAGGGCTGGGATTCTGACTGGCTGTTTCTTCTCGGGCTCTGATTGGTGGTTAGGGCTGGGATTCTGACTGGCTGTTTCTTCTCGGGCTCTGATTGGTGGTTAGGGCTGGGATTCTGACTGGCTGTTGGTTCTCGGGCTCTGATTGGTGGTTAGGGCTGGGATTCTGATTGGCTGTTGGTTCTCGGGCTCTGATTGGTGGTTAGGGCTGGGATTCTGATTGGCTGTTGGTTCTCGGGCTCTGATTGATGGTTAGGGCTGGGATTCTGATTGGCTGTTGGTTCTCGGGCTCTGATTGGTGGTTAGGGCCCGGATTCTGATTGGCTGTTTCTTCTCGGGCTCTGATTGGTGGTTAGGGCCGGGATTCTGATTGGCTGTTGGTTCTCGGGCTCTGATTGGTGGTTAGGGCTGGGATTCTGACTGGCTGTTTCTTCTCGGGCTCTGATTGGTGGTTAGGGCTGCGATTCTGATTGGCTGTTGGTTCTCGGGCTCTGATTGGTGGTTAGGGACGGGATTCTGATTGGCTGTTGGTTCTCGGGCTCTGATTGGTGGTTAGGGCCGGGATTCTGACTGGCTGTTTCTTCTCGGGCTCTGATTGGTGGTTAGGGCCGGGATTCTGATTGGCTGTTGGTTCTCGGGCTCTGATTGGTGGTTAGGGCCGGGATTCTGACTGCCTGTCTCTTCTCGGGCTCTGATTGGTGGTTAGGGCTGGGATTCTGACTGGCTGTTCGTTCTCCGGCTCTGATTGGTGGTTAGGGCTGGGATTCTGACTGGCTGTTGGTTCTCGGGCTCTGGTTGGTGGTTAGGGCCGGGATTCTGATTGGCTGTTGGTTCTCGGGATCTGATTGGTGGTTAGGGCCGGGATTCTGATTGGCTGTTGGTTCTCGGGATCTGATTGGTGGTTAGGGCTGGGATTCTGATTGGCCGTTGGTTCTCGGGATCTGATTGGTGGTTAGGGCTGGGATTCTGATTGGCTGTTGGTTCTCGGGCTCTGATTGGTGGTTAGGGCTGGGATTCTGACTGGCTGTTTCTTCTCGGGCTCCGATTGGTGGTTAGGGCTGGGATTCTGACTGGCTGTTTCTTCTCGGGCTCTGATTGGTGGTTAGGGCTGGGATTCTGACTGGCTGTTTCTTCTCGGGCTCTGATTGGTGGTTAGGGCTGGGATTCTGACTGGCTGTTGGTTCTCGGGCTCTGATTGGTGGTTAGGGCTGGGATTCTGATTGGCTGTTTCTTCTCGGGCTCTGACTGGTGGTTAGGGCTGGGATTCTGACTGGCTGTTTCTTCTCGGGCTCTGATTGGTGGTTAGGGCTGGGATTCTGATTGGCTGTTGGTTCTCGGGCTCTGGTTGGTGGTTAGGGCTGGGATTCTGATTGGCTGTTGGTTCTCGGGCTCTGGTTGGTGGTTAGGGCTGGGATTCTGACTGGCTGTTGGTTCTCGGGCTCTGGTTGGTGGTTAGGGCTGGGATTCTGACTGGCTGTTTCTTCTCGGGCTCTGATTGGTGGTTAGGGCTGGGATTCTGATTGGCTGTTGGTTCTCGGGCTCTGATTGGTGGTTAGGGCCGGGATTCTGATTGGCTGTTGGTTCTCGGGCTCTGATTGGTGGTTAGGGCCGGGATTCTGACTGGCTGTTTCTTCTCGGGCTCTGATTGGTGGTTAGGGCCGGGATTCTGATTGGCTGTTGGTTCTCGGGCTCTGATTGGTGGTTAGGGCTGGGATTCTGACTGGCTGTTGGTTCTCGGGCTCTGATTGGTGGTTAGGGCTGGGATTCTGACTGGCTGTTTCTTCTCGGGCTCTGATTGGTGGTTAGGGCCGGGATTCTGATTGGCTGTTGGTTCTCGGGCTCTGATTGGTGGTTAGGGCTGGGATTCTGACTGGCTGTTCGTTCTCGGGCTCTGATTGGTGGTTAGGGCTGGGATTCTGACTGGCTGTTTCTTCTCGGGCTCTGATTGGTGGTTAGGGCTGGGATTCTGACTGGCTGTTTCTTCTCGGGCTCTGATTGGTGGTTAGGGCTGGGATTCTGACTGGCTGTTGGTTCTCGGGCTCTGATTGGTGGTTAGGGCTGGGATTCTGACTGGCTGTTGGTTCTCGGGCTCTGGTTGGTGGTTAGGGCTGGGATTCTGGTTGGCTGTTTCTTCTCGGGCTCTGGTTGGTGGTTAGGGCTGGGATTCTGATTGGCTGTTGGTTCTCGGGCTCTGGTTGGTGGTTAGGGCTGGGATTGTGGTTGGCTGTTTCTTCTCGGGCTCTGGTTGGTGGTTAGGGCTGGGATTCTGATTGGCTGTTGGTTCTCGGGCTCTGGTTGGTGGTTAGGGCTGGGATTCTGGTTGGCTGTTGGTTCTCGGGCTCTGGTTGGTGGTTAGGGCTGGGATTCTGACTGGCTGTTGGTTCTCGGGCTCTGGTTGGTGGTTAGGGATGGGATTCTGACTGGCTGTTTCTTCTCGGGCTCTGGTTGGTGGTTAGGGCTGGGATTCTGACTGGCTGTTGGTTCTCGGGCTCTGGTTGGTGGTTAGGGCTGGGATTCTGACTGGCTGTTGGTTCTCGGGCTCTGGTTGGTGGTTAGGGATGGGATTCTTACTGGCTGTTGGTTCTCGGGCTCTGGTTGGTGGTTAGGGCTGGGATTCTGACTGGCTGTTGGTTCTCGGGCTCTGGTTGGTGGTTAGGGCTGGGATTCTTACTGGCTGTTGGTTCTCGGGCTCTGGTTGGTGGTTAGGGCTGGGATTCTGACTGGCTGTTGGTTCTCGGGCTCTGATTGGTGGTTAGGGCCGGGATTCTGACTGGCTGTTTCTTCTCGGGCTCTGATTGGTGGTTAGGGCCGGGATTCTGATTGGCTGTTGGTTCTCGGGCTCTGATTGGTGGTTAGGGCCAGGATTCTGACTGGCTGTTGGTTCTCGGGCTCTGATTGGTGTTTAGGGCCGGGATTCTGACTGGCTGTTTCTTCTCTGGCTCTGATTGGTGGTTAGGGCCGGGATTCTGATTGGCTGTTGGTTCTCGGGCTCTGATTGGTGGTTAGGGCTGGGATTCTGACTGGCTGTTCGTTCCCGGGCTCTGATTGGTGGTTAGGGCTGGGATTCTGACTGGCTGTTTCTTCTCGGGCTCTGATTGGTGGTTAGGGCTGGGATTCTGACTGGCTGTTGGTTCTCGGGCTCTGATTGGTGGTTAGGGCTGGGATTCTGATTGGCTGTTTCTTCTCGGGCTCTGATTGGTGGTTAGGGCTGGGATTCTGACTGGCTGTTGGTTCTCGGGCTCTGTTTGGTGGTTAGGGCTGGGATTCTGTTTGGCTGTTGGTTCTCGGGCTCTGATTGGTGGTTAGGGCGGGGATTCTGACTGAATGTTTCTTGTCGGGCTCTGATTGGTGGTTAGGGCTGGGATTCTGGTTGGCTGTTGGTTCTCGGGCTCTGGTTGGTGGTTAGGGCTGGGATTCTGACTGGCTGTTGGTTCTCGGGCTCTGGTTGGTGGTTAGGGCTGGGATTCTGACTGGCTGTTTCTTCTCGGGCTCTGATTGGTGGTTAGGGCTAGGATTCTGATTGGCTGTTGGTTCTCGGGCTCTGATTGGTGGTTAGGGCCGGGATTCTGATTGGCTGTTGGTTCTCGGGCTCTGATTGGTGGTTAGGGCCGGGATTCTGACTGGCTGTTTCTTCTCGGGCTCTGATTGGTGGTTAGGGCCGGGATTCTGATTGGCTGTTGGTTCTCGGGCTCTGATTGGTGGTTGGGGCCGGGATTCTGACTGGCTGTTGGTTCTCGGGCTCTGATTGGTGGTTAGGGCCGGGATTCTGACTGGCTGTTTCTTCTCGGGCTCTGATTGGTGGTTAGGGCCGGGATTCTGACTGGCTGTTGGTTCTCGGGCTCTGATTGGTGGTTAGGGCCGGGATTCTGACTGGCTGTTGGTTCTCGGGCTCTGGTTGGTGGTTAGGGCCGGGATTCTGACTGGCTGTTGGTTCTCGGGCTCTGGTTGGTGGTTAGGGCCGGGATTCTGACTGGCTGTTTCTTCTCGGGCTCTGGTTGGTGGTTAGGGCCGGGATTCTGACTGGCTGTTGGTTCTCGGGCTCTGGTTGGTGGTTAGGGCCGGGATTCTGACTGGCTGTTGGTTCTCGGGCTCTGGTTGGTGGTTAGGGCCGGGATTCTGACTGGCTGTTTCTTCTCGGGCTCTGGTTGGTGGTTAGGGCTGGGATTCTGACTGGCTGTTGGTTCTCGGGCTCTGGTTGGTGGTTAGGGCCGGGATTCTGACTGGCTGTTGGTTCTCGGGCTCTGGTTGTTGGTTAGGGCTGGGATTCTGACTGGCTGTTGGTTCTCGGGCTCTGGTTGGTGGTTAGGGCTGGGATTCTGACTGGCTGTTGGTTCCCGGGCTCTGGTTGTTGGTTAGGGCTGGGATTCTGACTGGCTGTTGGTTCCCGGGCTCTGGTTGGTGGTTAGGGCTGGGATTCTGACTGGCTGTTGCTTCTCGGGCTCTGGTTGGTGGTTAGGGCTGGGATTCTGACTGGCTGTTGCTTCTCGGGCTCTGATTGGTGGTTAGGGCTGGGATTCTGACTGGCTGTTGCTTCTCGGGCTCTGATTGGTGGTTAGGGCTGGGATTCTGACTGGCTGTTGCTTCTCGGGCTCTGATTGGTGGTTGGAGCTGGGATTCTGACTGGCTGTTGCTTCTCGGGCTCTGATTGGTGGTTAGGGCTGGGATTCTGACTGGCTGTTGCTTCTCGGGCTCTGATTGGTGGTTAGGGCTGGGATTCTGACTGGCTGTTGCTTCTCCGGCTCTGATTGGTGGTTAGGGCTGGGATTCTGACTGGCTGTTTCTTCTCGGGCTCTGATTGGTGGTTAGGGATGGGATTCTGACTGGCTGTTTCTTCTCGGGCTCTGATTGGTGGTTAGGGCTGGGATTCTGACTGGCTGTTTCTTCTCGGGCTCTGATTGGTGGTTAGGGCTGGTGGTTAGGGCTGGGATTCTGACTGGCTGTTTCTTCTCGGGCTCTGATTGGTGGTTAGTGCTGGGATTCTGACTGGCTGTTGCTTCTCGGGCTCTGGTTGGTGGTTAGGGCTGGGATTCTGACTGGCTGTTGGTTCTCGGGCTCTGGTTGGTGGTTAGGGCTGGGATTCTGACTGGCTGTTGGTTCTCGGGCTCTGGTTGATGGTTAGGGCTGGGATTCTGACTGGCTGTTGGTTCTCGGGCTCTGGTTGGTGGTTAGGGCTGGGATTCTGATTGGCTGTTTCTTCTCGGGATCTGGTTGGTGGTTAGGGCTGGGATTCTGACTGGCTGTTGGTTCTCGGGCTCTGGTTGGTGGTTAGGGCTGGGATTCTGACTGGCTGTTTCTTCTCGGGATCTGATTGGTGGTTAGGGCTGGGATTCTGACTGGCTGTTGGTTCTCGGGCTCTGGTTGGTGGTTAGGGCTGGGATTCTGACTGGCTGTTTCTTCTCGGGCTCTGGTTGGTGGTTAGGGCTGGGATTCTGATTGGCTGTTGGTTCTCGGGCTCTGGTTGGTGGTTAGGGCTGGGATTCTGATTGGCTGTTGGTTCTCGGGCTCTGATTGATGGTTAGTGCTGGGATTCTGATTGGCTGTGGGTTCTCGGGATCTGATTGGTGGTTAGGGCTGGGATTCTGATTGGCTGTTGGTTCTCGGGATCTGATTGGTGGTTAGGGCTGGGATTCTGATTGGCTGTTGGTTCTCGGGCTCTGGTTGGTGGTTAGGGCTGGGATTGTGGTTGGCTGTTTCTTCTCGGGCTCTGGTTGGTGGTTAGGGCTGGGATTCTGATTGGCTGTTGGTTCTCGGGCTCTGGTTGGTGGTTAGGGCTGGGATTCTGGTTGGCTGTTGGTTCCCGGGCTCTGGTTGGTGGTTAGGGCTGGGATTCTGACTGGCTGTTGGTTCTCGGGCTCTGGTTGGTGGTTAGGGCTGGGATTCTGACTGGCTGTTTCTTCTCGGGCTGTGGTTGGTGGTTAGGGCTGGGATTCTGACTGGCTGTTGGTTCTCGGGCTCTGGTTGGTGGTTAGGGCTGGGATTCTGACTGGCTGTTGGTTCTCGGGCTCTGGTTGGTGGTTAGGGATGGGATTCTTACTGGCTGTTGGTTCTCGGGCTCTGGTTGGTGGTTAGGGCTGGGATTCTGACTGGCTGTTGGTTCTCGGGCTCTGGTTGGTGGTTAGGGCTGGGATTCTGACTGGCTATTGGTTCTCGGGCTCTGGTTGGTGGTTAGGGCTGGGATTCTGACTGGCTGTTGGTTCTCGGGCTCTGATTGGTGGTTAGGGCCGGGATTCTGACTGGCTGTTTCTTCTCGGGCTCTGATTGGTGGTTAGGGCCGGGATTCTGATTGGCTGTTGGTTCTCGGGCTCTGATTGGTGGTTAGGGCCGGGATTCTGACTGGCTGTTGGTTCTCGGGCTCTGATTGGTGGTTAGGGCCGGGATTCTGACTGGCTGTTTCTTCTCGGGCTCTGATTGGTGGTTAGGGCCGGGATTCTGATTGGCTGTTGGTTCTCGGGCTCTGATTGGTGGTTAGGGCCGGGATTCTGACTGGCTGTTCGTTCCCGGGCTCTGATTGGTGGTTAGGGCTGGGATTCTGACTGGCTGTTTCTTCTCGGGCTCTGATTGGTGGTTAGGGCTGGGATTCTGACTGGCTGTTGGTTCTCGGGCTCTGATTGGTGGTTAGGGCTGGGATTCTGATTGGCTGTTTCTTCTCGGGCTCTGATTGGTGGTTAGGGCTGGGATTCTGACTGGCTGTTGGTTCTCGGGCTCTGATTGGTGGTTAGGGCTGGGATTCTGTTTGGCTGTTGGTTCTCGGGCTCTGATTGGTGGTTAGGGCGGGGATTCTGACTGGATGTTTCTTGTCGGGCTCTGATTGGTGGTTAGGGCTGGGATTCTGGTTGGCTGTTGGTTCTCGGGCTCTGGTTGGTGGTTAGGGCTGGGATTCTGACTGGCTGTTGGTTCTCGGGCTCTGGTTGGTGGTTAGGGCTGGGATTCTGACTGGCTGTTTCTTCTCGGGTTCTGATTGGTGGTTAGGGCTAGGATTCTGATTGGCTGTTGGTTCTCGGGCTCTGATTGGTGGTTAGGGCCGGGATTCTGATTGGCTGTTGGTTCTCGGGCTCTGATTGGTGGTTAGGGCCGGGATTCTGACTGACTGTTTCTTCTCGGGCTCTGATTGGTGGTTAGGGCCGGGATTCTGATTGGCTGTTGGTTCTCGGGCTCTGATTGGTGGTTAGGGCTGGGATTCTGACTGGCTGTTGGTTCTCGGGCTCTGATTGGTGGTTAGGGCCGGGATTCTGACTGGCTGTTTCTTCTCGGGCTCTGATTGGTGGTTAGGGCCGGGATTCTGATTGGCTGTTGGTTCTCGGGCTCTGATTGGTGGTTAGGGCCGGGATTCTGACTGGCTGTTGGTTCTCGGGCTCTGGTTGGTGGTTAGGGCCGGGATTCTGACTGGCTGTTGGTTCTCGGGCTCTGGTTGGTGGTTAGGGCCGGGATTCTGACTGGCTGTTTCTTCTCGGGCTCTGGTTGGTGGTTAGGGCTGGGATTCTGACTGGCTGTTTCTTCTCGGGCTCTGGTTGGTGGTTAGGGCCGGGATTCTGACTGGCTGTTGGTTCTCGGGCTCTGGTTGGTGGTTAGGGCCGGGATTCTGACTGGCTGTTGGTTCTCGGGTTCTGGTTGGTGGTTAGGGCTGGGATTCTGACTGGCTGTTTCTTCTCGGGCTCTGGTTGGTGGTTAGGGCTGGGATTCTGACTGGCTGTTGGTTCTCGGGCTCTGGTTGGTGGTTAGGGCTGGGATTCTGACTGGCTGTTGGTTCTCGGGCTCTGGTTGGTGGTTAGGGCTGGGATTCTGACTGGCTGTTGGTTCTCGGGCTCTGGTTGGTGGTTAGGGCTGGGATTCTGACTGGCTGTTGGTTCTCGGGCTCTGGTTGGTGGTTAGGGCTGGGATTCTGACTGGCTGTTGGTTCCCGGGCTCTGGTTGGTGGTTAGGGCTGGGATTCTGACTGGCTGTTGGTTCCCGGGCTCTGGTTGGTGGTTAGGGCTGGGATTCTGACTGGCTGTTGCTTCTCGGGCTCTGATTGGTGGTTAGGGCTGGGATTCTGACTGGCTGTTGCTTCTCGGGCTCTGATTGGTGGTTGGAGCTGGGATTCTGACTGGCTGTTGCTTCTCGGGCTCTGATTGGTGGTTAGGGCTGGGATTCTGACTGGCTGTTGCTTCTCGGGCTCTGATTGGTGGTTAGGGCTGGGATTCTGACTGGCTGTTGCTTCTCGGGCTCTGATTGGTGGTTAGGGCTGGGATTCTGACTGGCTGTTTCTTCTCGGGCTCTGATTGGTGGTTAGGGATGGGATTCTGACTGGCTGTTTCTTCTCGGGCTCTGATTGGTGGTTAGGGCTGGGATTCTGACTGGCTGTTTCTTCTCGGGCTCTGATTGGTGGTTAGGGCTGGTGGTTAGGGCTGGGATTCTGACTGGCTGTTTCTTCTCGGGCTCTGATTGGTGGTTAGGGCTGGGATTCTGACTGGCTGTTGCTTCTCGGGCTCTGGTTGGTGGTTAGGGCTGGGATTCTGACTGGCTGTTGGTTCTCGGGCTCTGGTTGGTGGTTAGGGCTGGGATTCTGACTGGCTGTTGGTTCTCGGGCTCTGGTTGATGGTTAGGGCTGGGATTCTGACTGGCTGTTGGTTCTCGGGCTCTGGTTGGTGGTTAGGGCTGGGATTCTGATTGGCTGTTTCTTCTCGGGATCTGGTTGGTGGTTAGGGCTGGGATTCTGACTGGTTGTTGGTTCTCGGGCTCTGGTTGGTGGTTAGGGCTGGGATTCTGACTGGCTGTTTCTTCTCGGGATCTGATTGGTGGTTAGGGCTGGGATTCTGACTGGCTGTTTCTTCTCGGGCTCTGATTGGTGGTTAGGGCTGGGATTCTGACTGGCTGTTTCTTCTCGGGCTCTGATTGGTGGTTAGGGCTGGGATTCTGACTGGCTGTTGGTTCTTGGGCTCTGATTGGTGGTTAGGGCTGGGATTCTGATTGGCTGTTTCTTCTCGGGCTCTGATTGGTGGTTAGGGCTGGGATTCTGACTGGCTGTTTCTTCTCGGGCTCTGATTGGTGGTTAGGGCTGGGATTCTGATTGGCTGTTGGTTCTCGGGCTCTGGTTGGTGGTTAGGGCTGGGATTCTGATTGGCTGTTAGTTCTCGGGCTCTGGTTGGTGGTTAGGGCTGGGATTCTGACTGGCTGTTGGTTCTCGGGCTCTGGTTGGTGGTTAGGGGTGGGATTCTGACTGGCTGTTGGTTCTCGGGCTCTGATTGGTGGTTAGGGCCGGGATTCTGATTGGTTGTTGGTTCTCGGGCTCTGGTTGGTGGATAGGGCCGGGATTCTGATTGGCTGTTGGTTCTCGGGCTCTGGTTGGTGGTTAGGGCCGGGATTCTGACTGGCTGTTGGTTCTCGGGCTCTGGTTGGTGGTTAGGGCCGGGATTCTGACTGGCTGTTGGTTCTCGGGCTCTGGTTGGTGGTTAGGGCCGGGATTCTGACTGGCTGTTGGTTCTCGGGCTCTGGTTGGTGGTTAGGGCCGGGATTCTGACTGGCTGTTGGTTCCCGGGCTCTGGTTGGTGGTTAGGGCCGGGATTCTGACTGGCTGTTGGTTCCCGGGCTCTGGTTGGTGGTTAGGGCCGGGATTCTGACTGGCTGTTGCTTCTCAGGCTCTGATTGGTGGTTAGGGCCGGGATTCTGACTGGCTGTTGCTTCTCGGGCTCTGATTGGTGGTTAGGGCTGGGATTCTGACTGGCTGTTGCTTCTCGGGCTCTGATTGGTGGTTGGAGCTGGGATTCTGACTGGCTGTTGCTTCTCGGGCTCTGATTGGTGGTTAGGGCTGGGATTCTGACTGGCTGTTGCTTCTCGGGCTCTGATTGGTGGTTAGGGCTGGGATTCTGACTGGCTGTTTCTTCTCGGGCTCTGATTGGTGGTTAGGGATGGGATTCTGACTGGCTGTTTCTTCTCGGGCTCTGATTGGTGGTTAGGGCTGGGATTCTGACTGGCTGTTTCTTCTCGGGCTCTGATTGGTGGTTAGGGCTGGTGGTTAGGGCTGGGATTCTGACTGGCTGTTTCTTCTCGGGCTCTGATTGGTGGTTAGGGCTGGGATTCTGACTGGCTGTTGCTTCTCGGGCTCTGGTTGGTGGTTAGGGCTGGGATTCTGACTGGCTGTTGGTTCTCGGGCTCTGGTTGGTGGTTAGGGCTGGGATTCTGACTGGCTGTTGGTTCTCGGGCTCTGGTTGATGGTTAGGGCTGGGATTCTGACTGGCTGTTGGTTCTCGGGCTCTGGTTGGTGGTTAGGGCTGGGATTCTGATTGGCTGTTTCTTCTCGGGATCTGGTTGGTGGTTAGGGCTGGGATTCTGACTGGCTGTTGGTTCTCGGGCTCTGGTTGGTGGTTAGGGCTGGGATTCTGACTGGCTGTTTCTTCTCGGGATCTGATTGGTGGTTAGGGCTGGGATTCTGACTGGCTGTTGGTTCTCGGGCTCTGGTTGGTGGTTAGGGCTGGGATTCTGACTGGCTGTTTCTTCTCGGGCTCTGGTTGGTGGTTAGGGCTGGGATTCTGATTGGCTGTTGGTTCTCGGGCTCTGGTTGGTGGTTAGGGCTGGGATTCTGATTGGCTGTTGGTTCTCGGGCTCTGATTGATGGTTAGTGCTGGGATTCTGATTGGCTGTGGGTTCTCGGAATCTGATTGGTGGTTAGGGCTGGGATTCTGATTGGCTGTTGGTTCTCGGGATCTGATTGGTGGTTAGGGCTGGGATTCTGATTGGCTGTTGGTTCTCGGGCTCTGATTGGTGGTTAGGGCTGGGATTCTGACTGGCTGTTTTTCCTCGGGCTCTGATTGGTGGTTAGGGCTGGGATTCTGATTGGCTGTTGGTTCTCGGGCTCTGATTGGTGGTTAGGGCTGGGATTCTGATTGGCTGTTGGTTCTCGGGCTCTGATTGGTGGTTAGGGCTGGGATTCTGATTGGCTGTTGGTTCTCGGGCTCTGATTGATGGTTAGGGCTGGGATTCTGATTGGCTGTTGGTTCTCGGGCTCTGATTGGTGGTTAAGGCCCGGATTCTGATTGGCTGTTTCTTCTCGGGCTCTGATTGGTGGTTAGGGCCGGGATTCTGATTGGCTGTTGGTTCTCGGGCTCTGATTGGTGGTTAGGGCTGGGATTCTGACTGGCTGTTTCTTCTCGGGCTCTGATTGGTGGTTAGGGCTGGGATTCTGATTGGCTGTTGGTTCTCGGGCTCTGATTGGTGGTTAGGGCCGGGATTCTGATTGGCTGTTGGTTCTCGGGCTCTGATTGGTGGTTAGGGCCGGGATTCTGACTGGCTGTCTCTTCTCGGGCTCTGATTGGTGGTTAGGGCCGGGATTCTGATTGGCTGTTGGTTCTCGGGCTCTGGTTGGTGGTTAGGGCCGGGATTCTGATTGGCTGTTGGTTCTCGGGCTCTGGTTGGTGGTTAGGGCCGGGATTCTGATTGGCTGTTGGTTCTCGGGATCTGATTGGTGGTTAGGGCCGGGATTCTGATTGGCTGTTGGTTCTCGGGATCTGATTGGTGGTTAGGGCTGGGATTCTGATTGGCTGTTGGTTCTCGGGATCTGATTGGTGGTTAGGGCTGGGATTCTGATTGGCTGTTGGTTCTCGGGCTCTGATTGGTGGTTAGGGCTGGGATTCTGACTGGCTGTTTCTTCTCGGGCTCTGATTGGTGGTTAGGGCTGGGATTCTGACTGGCTGTTTCTTCTCGGGCTCTGATTGGTGGTTAGGGCTGGGATTCTGACTGGCTGTTGGTTCTCGGGCTCTGATTGGTGGTTAGGGCTGGGATTCTGATTGGCTGTTTCTTCTCGGGCTCTGATTGGTGGTTAGGGCTGGGATTCTGACTGGCTGTTTCTTCTCGGGCTCTGATTGGTGGTTAGGGCTGGGATTCTAATTGGCTGTTGGTTCTCGGGCTCTGATTGGTGGTTAGGGCTGGGATTCTGATTGGCTGTTGGTTCTCGGGCTCTGGTTGGTGGTTAGGGCTGGGATTCTGACTGGCTGTTGGTTCTCGGGCTCTGGTTGGTGGTTAGGGCTGGGATTCTGACTGGCTGTTTCTTCTCGGGCTCTGATTGGTGGTTAGGGCTGGGATTCTGATTGGCTGTTGGTTCTCGGGCTCTGATTGGTGGTTAGGGCCGGGATTCTGATTGGCTGTTGGTTCTCGGGCTCTGATTGGTGGTTAGGGCCGGGATTCTGACTGGCTGTTTCTTCTCGGGCTCTGATTGGTGGTTAGGGCCGGGATTCTGATTGGCTGTTGGTTCTCGGGCTCTGATTGGTGGTTAGGGCTGGGATTCTGACTGGCTGTTGGTTCTCGGGCTCTGATTGGTGGTTAGGGCTGGGATTCTGACTGGCTGTTTCTTCTCGGGCTCTGATTGGTGGTTAGGGCCGGAACTCTGATTGGCTGTTGGTTCTCGGGCTCTGATTGGTGGTTAGGGCTGGGATTCTGATTGGCTGTTGGTTTTCGGGCTCTGGTTGGTGGTTAGGGCTGGGATTCTGATTGGCTGTTTCTTCTCGGGATCTGGTTGGTGGTTAGGGCTGGGATTCTGACTGGCTGTTGGTTCTCGGGCTCTGGTTGGTGGTTAGGGCTGGGATTCTGACTGGCTGTTTCTTCTCGGGATCTGATTGGTGGTTAGGGCTGGGATTCTGACTGGCTGTTGGTTCTCGGGCTCTGGTTGGTGGTTAGGGCTGGGATTCTGACTGGCTGTTTCTTCTCGGGCTCTGGTTGGTGGTTAGGGCCGGGATTCTGATTGGCTGTTGGTTCTCGGGCTCTGGTTGGTGGTTAGGGCTGGGATTCTGATTGGCTGTTGGTTCTCGGGCTCTGATTGATGGTTAGGGCTGGGATTCTGATTGGCTGTTGGTTCTCGGGATCTGATTGGTGGTTAGGGCTGGGATTCTGATTGGCTGTTGGTTCTCGGGATCTGATTGGTTGTTAGGGCTGGGATTCTGATTGGCTGTTGGTTCTCTGGCTCTGATTGGTGGTTAGGGCTGGGATTCTGACTGGCTGTTTCTCCTCGGGCTCTGACTGGTGGTTAGGGCTGGGATTCGGACTGGCTGTTTCTTCTCCGGCTCTGATTGGTGGTTAGGGCTGGGATTCTGACTGGCTGTTTCTTCTCGGGCTCTGATTGGTGGTTAGGGCTGGGATTCTGACTGGCTGTTGGTTCTCGGGCTCTGATTGGTGGTTAGGGCTGGGATTCTGATTGGCTGTTTCTTCTCGGGCTCTGATTGGTGGTTAGGGCTGGGATTCTGACTGGCTGTTTCTTCTCGGGCTCTGATTGGTGGTTAGGGCTGGGATTCTGACTGGCTGTTTCTTCTCGGGCTCTGATTGGTGGTTAGGGCTGGGATTCTGATTGGCTGTTGGTTC
Source organism: Pleurodeles waltl (assembly GCF_031143425.1). Classification (NCBI taxonomy): domain Eukaryota; kingdom Metazoa; phylum Chordata; class Amphibia; order Caudata; family Salamandridae; genus Pleurodeles; species Pleurodeles waltl. The sequence continues at coordinate 372,846,269 of NC_090450.1, read as the reverse complement.
TCGGGCTCTGATTGGTGGTTAGGGCTGGGATTCTGATTGGCTGTTGGTTCTCGGGCTCTGATTGGTGGTTAGGGCTGGGATTCTGATTGGCTGTTGGTTCTCGGGCTCTGATTGATGGTTAGGGCTGGGATTCTGATTGGCTGTTGGTTCTCGGGCTCTGATTGGTGGTTAGGGTCCGGATTCTGATTGGCTGTTTCTTCTTGGGCTCTGATTGGTGGTTAGGGCCGGGATTCTGATTGGCTGTTGGTTCTCGGGCTCTGATTGGTGGTTAGGGCTGGGATTCTGACTGGCTGTTTCTTCTCGGGCTCTGATTGGTGGTTAGGGCTGGGATTCTGATTGGCTGTTGGTTCTCGGGCTCTGATTGGTGGTTAGGGCCGGGATTCTGATTGGCTGTTGGTTCTCCGGCTCTGATTGGTGGTTAGGGCCGGGATTCTGACTGGCTGTCTCTTCTCGGGCTCTGATTGGTGGTTAGGGCCGGGATTCTGATTGGCTGTTGGTTCTCGGGCTCTGATTGGTGGTTAGGGCCGGGATTCTGATTGGCTGTTGGTTCTCGGGCTCTGGTTGGTGGTTAGGGCCGGGATTCTGATTGGCTGTTGGTTCTCGGGATCTGATTGGTGGTTAGGGCCGGGATTCTGATTGGCTGTTGGTTCTCGGGATCTGATTGGTGGTTAGGGCCGGGATTCTGATTGGCTGTTGGTTCTCGGGATCTGATTGGTGGTTAGGGCTGGGATTCTGATTGGCTGTTGGTTCTAGGGCTCTGATTGGTGGTTAGGGCTGGGATTCTGACTGGCTGTTTCTTCTCGGGCTCTGATTGGTGGTTAGGGCTGGGATTCTGACTGGCTGTTTCTTCTCGGGCTCTGATTGGTGGTTAGGGCTGGGATTCTGACTGGCTGTTTCTTCTCGGGCTCTGATTGGTGGTTAGGGCTGGGATTCTGACTGGCTGTTGGTTCTCGGGCTCTGATTGGTGGTTAGGGCTGGGATTCTGATTGGCTGTTGGTTCTCGGGCTCTGATTGGTGGTTAGGGCTGGGATTCTGATTGGCTGTTGGTTCTCGGGCTCTGATTGATGGTTAGGGCTGGGATTCTGATTGGCTGTTGGTTCTCGGGCTCTGATTGGTGGTTAGGGCCCGGATTCTGATTGGCTGTTTCTTCTCGGGCTCTGATTGGTGGTTAGGGCCGGGATTCTGATTGGCTGTTGGTTCTCGGGCTCTGATTGGTGGTTAGGGCTGGGATTCTGACTGGCTGTTTCTTCTCGGGCTCTGATTGGTGGTTAGGGCTGGGATTCTGATTGGCTGTTGGTTCTCGGGCTCTGATTGGTGGTTAGGGCCGGGATTCTGATTGGCTGTTGGTTCTCGGGCTCTGATTGGTGGTTAGGGCCGGGATTCTGACTGGCTGTTTCTTCTCGGGCTCTGATTGGTGGTTAGGGCCGGGATTCTGATTGGCTGTTGGTTCTCGGGCTCTGATTGGTGGTTAGGGCCGGGATTCTGACTGCCTGTCTCTTCTCGGGCTCTGATTGGTGGTTAGGGCTGGGATTCTGACTGGCTGTTCGTTCTCCGGCTCTGATTGGTGGTTAGGGCTGGGATTCTGACTGGCTGTTGGTTCTCGGGCTCTGGTTGGTCGTTAGGGCCGGGATTCTGATTGGCTGTTGGTTCTCGGGATCTGATTGGTGGTTAGGGCCGGGATTCTGATTGGCTGTTGGTTCTCGGGATCTGATTGGTGGTTAGGGCTGGGATTCTGATTGGCCGTTGGTTCTCGGGATCTGATTGGTGGTTAGGGCTGGGATTCTGATTGGCTGTTGGTTCTCGGGCTCTGATTGGTGGTTAGGGCTGGGATTCTGACTGGCTGTTTCTTCTCGGGCTCCGATTGGTGGTTAGGGCTGGGATTCTGACTGGCTGTTTCTTCTCGGGCTCTGATTGGTGGTTAGGGCTGGGATTCTGACTGGCTGTTTCTTCTCGGGCTCTGATTGGTGGTTAGGGCTGGGATTCTGATTGGCTGTTGGTTCTCGGGCTCTGATTGGTGGTTAGGGCCGGGATTCTGATTGGCTGTTGGTTCTCGGGCTCTGATTGGTGGTTAGGGCCGGGATTCTGACTGGCTGTTTCTTCTCGGGCTCTGATTGGTGGTTAGGGCCGGGATTCTGATTGGCTGTTGGTTCTCGGGCTCTGATTGGTGGTTAGGGCCGGGATTCTGACTGCCTGTCTCTTCTCGGGCTCTGATTGGTGGTTAGGGCTGGGATTCTGACTGGCTGTTCGTTCTCCGGCTCTGATTGGTGGTTAGGGCTGGGATTCTGACTGGCTGTTGGTTCTCGGGCTCTGGTTGGTGGTTAGGGCCGGGATTCTGATTGGCTGTTGGTTCTCGGGATCTGATTGGTGGTTAGGGCCGGGATTCTGATTGGCTGTTGGTTCTCGGGATCTGATTGGTGGTTAGGGCTGGGATTCTGATTGGCCGTTGGTTCTCGGGATCTGATTGGTGGTTAGGGCTGGGATTCTGATTGGCTGTTGGTTCTCGGGCTCTGATTGGTGGTTAGGGCTGGGATTCTGACTGGCTGTTTCTTCTCGGGCTCCGATTGGTGGTTAGGGCTGGGATTCTGACTGGCTGTTTCTTCTCGGGCTCTGATTGGTGGTTAGGGCTGGGATTCTGACTGGCTGTTTCTTCTCGGGCTCTGATTGGTGGTTAGGGCTGGGATTCTGACTGGCTGTTGGTTCTCGGGCTCTGATTGGTGGTTAGGGCTGGGATTCTGATTGGCTGTTTCTTCTCGGGCTCTGACTGGTGGTTAGGGCTGGGATTCTGACTGGCTGTTTCTTCTCGGGCTCTGATTGGTGGTTAGGGCTGGGATTCTGATTGGCTGTTGGTTCTCGGGCTCTGGTTGGTGGTTAGGGCTGGGATTCTGATTGGCTGTTGGTTCTCGGGCTCTGGTTGGTGGTTAGGGCTGGGATTCTGACTGGCTGTTGGTTCTCGGGCTCTGGTTGGTGGTTAGGGCTGGGATTCTGACTGGCTGTTTCTTCTCGGGCTCTGATTGGTGGTTAGGGCTGGGATTCTGATTGGCTGTTGGTTCTCGGGCTCTGATTGGTGGTTAGGGCCGGGATTCTGATTGGCTGTTGGTTCTCGGGCTCTGATTGGTGGTTAGGGCCGGGATTCTGACTGGCTGTTTCTTCTCGGGCTCTGATTGGTGGTTAGGGCCGGGATTCTGATTGGCTGTTGGTTCTCGGGCTCTGATTGGTGGTTAGGGCTGGGATTCTGACTGGCTGTTGGTTCTCGGGCTCTGATTGGTGGTTAGGGCTGGGATTCTGACTGGCTGTTTCTTCTCGGGCTCTGATTGGTGGTTAGGGCCGGGATTCTGATTGGCTGTTGGTTCTCGGGCTCTGATTGGTGGTTAGGGCTGGGATTCTGACTGGCTGTTCGTTCTCGGGCTCTGATTGGTGGTTAGGGCTGGGATTCTGACTGGCTGTTTCTTCTCGGGCTCTGATTGGTGGTTAGGGCTGGGATTCTGACTGGCTGTTTCTTCTCGGGCTCTGATTGGTGGTTAGGGCTGGGATTCTGACTGGCTGTTGGTTCTCGGGCTCTGATTGGTGGTTAGGGCTGGGATTCTGACTGGCTGTTGGTTCTCGGGCTCTGGTTGGTGGTTAGGGCTGGGATTCTGGTTGGCTGTTTCTTCTCGGGCTCTGGTTGGTGGTTAGGGCTGGGATTCTGATTGGCTGTTGGTTCTCGGGCTCTGGTTGGTGGTTAGGGCTGGGATTCTGGTTGGCTGTTTCTTCTCGGGCTCTGGTTGGTGGTTAGGGCTGGGATTCTGATTGGCTGTTGGTTCTCGGGCTCTGGTTGGTGGTTAGGGCTGGGATTCTGGTTGGCTGTTGGTTCTCGGGCTCTGGTTGGTGGTTAGGGCTGGGATTCTGACTGGCTGTTGGTTCTCGGGCTCTGGTTGGTGGTTAGGGATGGGATTCTGACTGGCTGTTTCTTCTCGGGCTCTGGTTGGTGGTTAGGGCTGGGATTCTGACTGGCTGTTGGTTCTCGGGCTCTGGTTGGTGGTTAGGGCTGGGATTCTGACTGGCTGTTGGTTCTCGGGCTCTGGTTGGTGGTTAGGGATGGGATTCTTACTGGCTGTTGGTTCTCGGGCTCTGGTTGGTGGTTAGGGCTGGGATTCTGACTGGCTGTTGGTTCTCGGGCTCTGGTTGGTGGTTAGGGCTGGGATTCTTACTGGCTGTTGGTTCTCGGGCTCTGGTTGGTGGTAAGGGCTGGGATTCTGACTGGCTGTTGGTTCTCGGGCTCTGATTGGTGGTTAGGGCCGGGATTCTGACTGGCTGTTTCTTCTCGGGCTCTGATTGGTGGTTAGGGCCGGGATTCTGATTGGCTGTTGGTTCTCGGGCTCTGATTGGTGGTTAGGGCCAGGATTCTGACTGGCTGTTGGTTCTCGGGCTCTGATTGGTGTTTAGGGCCGGGATTCTGACTGGCTGTTTCTTCTCTGGCTCTGATTGGTGGTTAGGGCCGGGATTCTGATTGGCTGTTGGTTCTCGGGCTCTGATTGGTGGTTAGGGCTGGGATTCTGACTGGCTGTTCGTTCCCGGGCTCTGATTGGTGGTTAGGGCTGGGATTCTGACTGGCTGTTTCTTCTCGGGCTCTGATTGGTGGTTAGGGCTGGGATTCTGACTGGCTGATGGTTCTCGGGCTCTGATTGGTGGTTAGGGCTGGGATTCTGATTGGCTGTTTCTTCTCGGGCTCTGATTGGTGGTTAGGGCTGGGATTCTGACTGGCTGTTGGTTCTCGGGCTCTGATTGGTGGTTAGGGCTGGGATTCTGTTTGGCTGTTGGTTCTCGGGCTCTGATTGGTGGTTAGGGCGGGGATTCTGACTGAATGTTTCTTGTCGGGCTCTGATTGGTGGTTAGGGCTGGGATTCTGGTTGGCTGTTGGTTCTCGGGCTCTGGTTGGTGGTTAGGGCTGGGATTCTGACTGGCTGTTGGTTCTCGGGCTCTGGTTGGTGGTTAGGGCTGGGATTCTGACTGGCTGTTTCTTCTCGGGCTCTGATTGGTGGTTAGGGCTAGGATTCTGATTGGCTGTTGGTTCTCGGGCTCTGATTGGTGGTTAGGGCCGGGATTCTGATTGGCTGTTGGTTCTCGGGCTCTGATTGGTGGTTAGGGCCGGGATTCTGACTGGCTGTTTCTTCTCGGGCTCTGATTGGTGGTTGGGGCCGGGATTCTGATTGGCTGTTGGTTCTCGGGCTCTGATTGGTGGTTGGGGCCGGGATTCTGACTGGCTGTTGGTTCTCGGGCTCTGATTGGTGGTTAGGGCCGGGATTCTGACTGGCTGTTTCTTCTCGGGCTCTGATTGGTGGTTAGGGCCGGGATTCTGACTGGCTGTTGGTTCTCGGGCTCTGATTGGTGGTTAGGGCCGGGATTCTGACTGGCTGTTGGTTCTCGGGCTCTGGTTGGTGGTTAGGGCCGGGATTCTGACTGGCTGTTGGTTCTCGGGCTCTGGTTGGTGGTTAGGGCCGGGATTCTGACTGGCTGTTTCTTCTCGGGCTCTGGTTGGTGGTTAGGGCCGGGATTCTGACTGGCTGTTGGTTCTCGGGCTCTGGTTGGTGGTTAGGGCTGGGATTCTGACTGGCTGTTGGTTCTCGGGCTCTGGTTGGTGGTTAGGGCCGGGATTCTGACTGGCTGTTTCTTCTCGGGCTCTGGTTGGTGGTTAGGGCTGGGATTCTGACTGGCTGTTGGTTCTCGGGCTCTGGTTGGTGGTTAGGGCCGGGATTCTGACTGGCTGTTGGTTCTCGGGCTCTGGTTGTTGGTTAGGGCTGGGATTCTGACTGGCTGTTGGTTCTCGGGCTCTGGTTGGTGGTTAGGGCTGGGATTCTGACTGGCTGTTGGTTCCCGGGCTCTGGTTGGTGGTTAGGGCTGGGATTCTGACTGGCTGTTGGTTCCCGGGCTCTGGTTGGTGGTTAGGGCTGGGATTCTGACTGGCTGTTGCTTCTCGGGCTCTGGTTGGTGGTTAGGGCTGGGATTCTGACTGGCTGTTGCTTCTCGGGCTCTGATTGGTGGTTAGGGCTGGGATTCTGACTGGCTGTTGCTTCTCGGGCTCTGATTGGTGGTTAGGGCTGGGATTCTGACTGGCTGTTGCTTCTCGGGCTCTGATTGGTGGTTGGAGCTGGGATTCTGACTGGCTGTTGCTTCTCGGGCTCTGATTGGTGGTTAGGGCTGGGATTCTGACTGGCTGTTGCTTCTCGGGCTCTGATTGGTGGTTAGGGCTGGGATTCTGACTGGCTGTTGCTTCTCCGGCTCTGATTGGTGGTTAGGGCTGGGATTCTGACTGGCTGTTTCTTCTCGGGCTCTGATTGGTGGTTAGGGATGGGATTCTGACTGGCTGTTTCTTCTCGGGCTCTGATTGGTGGTTAGGGCTGGGATTCTGACTGGCTGTTTCTTCTCGGGCTCTGATTGGTGGTTAGGGCTGGTGGTTAGGGCTGGGATTCTGACTGGCTGTTTCTTCTCGGGCTCTGATTGGTGGTTAGGGCTGGGATTCTGACTGGCTGTTGCTTCTCGGGCTCTGGTTGGTGGTTAGGGCTGGGATTCTGACTGGCTGTTGGTTCTCGGGCTCTGGTTGGTGGTTAGGGCTGGGATTCTGACTGGCTGTTGGTTCTCGGGCTCTGGTTGATGGTTAGGGCTGGGATTCTGACTGGCTGTTGGTTCTCGGGCTCTGGTTGGTGGTTAGGGCTGGGATTCTGATTGGCTGTTTCTTCTCGGGATCTGGTTGGTGGTTAGGGCTGGGATTCTGACTGGCTGTTGGTTCTCGGGCTCTGGTTGGTGGTTAGGGCTGGGATTCTGACTGGCTGTTTCTTCTCGGGATCTGATTGGTGGTTAGGGCTGGGATTCTGACTGGCTGTTGGTTCTCGGGCTCTGGTTGGTGGTTAGGGCTGGGATTCTGACTGGCTGTTTCTTCTCGGGCTCTGGTTGGTGGTTAGGGCTGGGATTCTGATTGGCTGTTGGTTCTCGGGCTCTGGTTGGTGGTTAGGGCTGGGATTCTGATTGGCTGTTGGTTCTCGGGCTCTGATTGATGGTTAGTGCTGGGATTCTGATTGGCTGTGGGTTCTCGGGATCTGATTGGTGGTTAGGGCTGGGATTCTGATTGGCTGTTGGTTCTCGGGATCTGATTGGTGGTTAGGGCTGGGATTCTGATTGGCTGTTGGTTCTCGGGCTCTGGTTGGTGGTTAGGGCTGGGATTGTGGTTGGCTGTTTCTTCTCGGGCTCTGGTTGGTGGTTAGGGCTGGGATTCTGATTGGCTGTTGGTTCTCGGGCTCTGGTTGGTGGTTAGGGCTGGGATTCTGGTTGGCTGTTGGTTCTCGGGCTCTGGTTGGTGGTTAGGGCTGGGATTCTGACTGGCTGTTGGTTCTCGGGCTCTGGTTGGTGGTTAGGGCTGGGATTCTGACTGGCTGTTTCTTCTCGGGCTGTGGTTGGTGGTTAGGGCTGGGATTCTGACTGGCTGTTGGTTCTCGGGCTCTGGTTGGTGGTTAGGGCTGGGATTCTGACTGGCTGTTGGTTCTCGGGCTCTGGTTGGTGGTTAGGGATGGGATTCTTACTGGCTGTTGGTTCTCGGGCTCTGGTTGGTGGTTAGGGCTGGGATTCTGACTGGCTGTTGGTTCTCGGGCTCTGGTTGGTGGTTAGGGCTGGGATTCTTACTGGCTATTGGTTCTCGGGCTCTGGTTGGTGGTTAGGGCTGGGATTCTGACTGGCTGTTGGTTCTCGGGCTCTGATTGGTGGTTAGGGCCGGGATTCTGACTGGCTGTTTCTTCTCGGGCTCTGATTGGTGGTTAGGGCCGGGATTCTGATTGGCTGTTGGTTCTCGGGCTCTGATTGGTGGTTAGGGCCAGGATTCTGACTGGCTGTTGGTTCTCGGGCTCTGATTGGTGGTTAGGGCCGGGATTCTGACTGGCTGTTTCTTCTCGGGCTCTGATTGGTGGTTAGGGCCGGGATTCTGATTGGCTGTTGGTTCTCGGGCTCTGATTGGTGGTTAGGGCCGGGATTCTGACTGGCTGTTCGTTCCCGGGCTCTGATTGGTGGTTAGGGCTGGGATTCTGACTGGCTGTTTCTTCTCGGGCTCTGATTGGTGGTTAGGGCTGGGATTCTGACTGGCTGTTGGTTCTCGGGCTCTGATTGGTGGTTAGGGCTGGGATTCTGATTGGCTGTTTCTTCTCGGGCTCTGATTGGTGGTTAGGGCTGGGATTCTGACTGGCTGTTGGTTCTCGGGCTCTGATTGGTGGTTAGGGCTGGGATTCTGTTTGGCTGTTGGTTCTCGGGCTCTGATTGGTGGTTAGGGCGGGGATTCTGACTGGATGTTTCTTGTCGGGCTCTGATTGGTGGTTAGGGCTGGGATTCTGGTTGGCTGTTGGTTCTCGGGCTCTGGTTGGTGGTTAGGGCTGGGATTCTGACTGGCTGTTGGTTCTCGGGCTCTGGTTGGTGGTTAGGGCTGGGATTCTGACTGGCTGTTTCTTCTCGGGCTCTGATTGGTGGTTAGGGCTAGGATTCTGATTGGCTGTTGGTTCTCGGGCTCTGATTGGTGGTTGGGGCCGGGATTCTGATTGGCTGTTGGTTCTCGGGCTCTGATTGGTGGTTAGGGCCGGGATTCTGACTGACTGTTTCTTCTCGGGCTCTGATTGGTGGTTAGGGCCGGGATTCTGATTGGCTGTTGGTTCTCGGGCTCTGATTGGTGGTTAGGGCTGGGATTCTGACTGGCTGTTGGTTCTCGGGCTCTGATTGGTGGTTAGGGCCGGGATTCTGACTGGCTGTTTCTTCTCGGGCTCTGATTGGTGGTTAGGGCCGGGATTCTGATTGGCTGTTGGTTCTCGGGCTCTGATTGGTGGTTAGGGCCGGGATTCTGACTGGCTGCTGGTTCTCGGGCTCTGGTTGGTGGTTAGGGCCGGGATTCTGACTGGCTGTTGGTTCTCGGGCTCTGGTTGGTGGTTAGGGCCGGGATTCTGACTGGCTGTTTCTTCTCGGGCTCTGGTTGGTGGTTAGGGCTGGGATTCTGACTGGCTGTTTCTTCTCGGGCTCTGGTTGGTGGTTAGGGCCGGGATTCTGACTGGCTGTTGGTTCTCGGGCTCTGGTTGGTGGTTAGGGCTGGGATTCTGACTGGCTGTTGGTTCTCGGGCTCTGGTTGGTGGTTAGGGCTGGGATTCTGACTGGCTGTTTCTTCTCGGGCTCTGGTTGGTGGTTAGGGCTGGGATTCTGACTGGCTGTTGGTTCTCGGGCTCTGGTTGGTGGTTAGGGCTGGGATTCTGACTGGCTGTTGGTTCTCGGGCTCTGGTTGGTGGTTAGGGCTGGGATTCTGACTGGCTGTTGGTTCTCGGGCTCTGGTTGGTGGTTAGGGCTGGGATTCTGACTGGCTGTTGGTTCTCGGGCTCTGGTTGGTGGTTAGGGCTGGGATTCTGACTGGCTGTTGGTTCCCGGGCTCTGGTTGGTGGTTAGGGCTGGGATTCTGACTGGCTGTTGCTTCCCGGGCTCTGGTTGGTGGTTAGGGCTGGGATTCTGACTGGCTGTTGCTTCTCGGGCTCTGATTGGTGGTTAGGGCTGGGATTCTGACTGGCTGTTGCTTCTCGGGCTCTGATTGGTGGTTGGAGCTGGGATTCTGACTGGCTGTTGCTTCTCGGGCTCTGATTGGTGGTTAGGGCTGGGATTCTGACTGGCTGTTGCTTCTCGGGCTCTGATTGGTGGTTAGGGCTGGGATTCTGACTGGCTGTTGCTTCTCCGGCTCTGATTGGTGGTTAGGGCTGGGATTCTGACTGGCTGTTTCTTCTCGGGCTCTGATTGGTGGTTAGGGATGGGATTCTGACTGGCTGTTTCTTCTCGGGCTCTGATTGGTGGTTAGGGCTGGGATTCTGACTGGCTGTTTCTTCTCGGGCTCTGATTGGTGGTTAGGGCTGGTGGTTAGGGCTGGGATTCTGACTGGCTGTTTCTTCTCGGGCTCTGATTGGTGGTTAGGGCTGGGATTCTGACTGGCTGTTGCTTCTCGGGCTCTGGTTGGTGGTTAGGGCTGGGATTCTGACTGGCTGTTGGTTCTCGGGCTCTGGTTGGTGGTTAGGGCTGGGATTCTGACTGGCTGTTGGTTCTCGGGCTCTGGTTGATGGTTAGGGCTGTGATTCTGACTGGCTGTTGGTTCTCGGGCTCTGGTTGGTGGTTAGGGCTGGGATTCTGATTGGCTGTTTCTTCTCGGGATCTGGTTGGTGGTTAGGGCTGGGATTCTGACTGGTTGTTGGTTCTCGGGCTCTGGTTGGTGGTTAGGGCTGGGATTCTGACTGGCTGTTTCTTCTCGGGATCTGATTGGTGGTTAGGGCTGGGATTCTGACTGGCTGTTGGTTCTCGGGCTCTGGTTGGTGGTTAGGGCTGGGATTCTGACTGGCTGTTTCTTCTCGGGCTCTGGTTGGTGGTTAGGGCTGGGATTCTGATTGGCTGTTGGTTCTCGGGCTCTGGTTGGTGGTTAGGGCTGGGATTCTGATTGGCTGTTGGTTCTCGGGCTCTGATTGATGGTTAGTGCTGGGATTCTGATTGGCTGTGGGTTCTCGGGATCTGATTGGTGGTTAGGGCTGGGATTCTGATTGGCTGTTGGTTCTCGGGCTCTGATTGGTGGTTAGGGCTGGGATTCTGATTGGCTGTTGGTTCTCGGGCTCTGATTGGTGGTTAGGGCTGGGATTCTGACTGGCTGTTTCTCCTCGGGCTCTGATTGGTGGTTAGGGCTGGGATTCTGATTGGCTGTTGGTTCTCGGGCTCTGATTGGTGGTTAGGGCTGGGATTCTGATTGGCTGTTGGTTCTCGGGCTCTGATTGGTGGTTAGGGCTGGGATTCTGACTGGCTGTTTCTTCTCGGGCTCTGATTGGTGGTTAGGGCTGGGATTCTGACTGGCTGTTGGTTCTCGGGCTCTGATTGGTGGTTAGGGCTGGGATTCTGATTGGCTGTTTCTTCTCGGGCTCTGATTGGTGGTTAGGGCTGGGATTCTGACTGGCTGTTGGTTCTCGGGCTCTGATTGATGGTTAGGGCTGGGATTCTGATTGGCTGTTGGTTCTCGGGCTCTGATTGGTGGTTAAGGCCCGGATTCTGATTGGCTGTTTCTTCTCGGGCTCTGATTGGTGGTTAGGGCCGGGATTCTGATTGGCTGTTGGTTCTCGGGCTCTGATTGGTGGTTAGGGCTGGGATTCTGACTGGCTGTTTCTTCTCGGGCTCTGATTGGTGGTTAGGGCTGGGATTCTGATTGGCTGTTGGTTCTCGGGCTCTGATTGGTGGTTAGGGCCGGGATTCTGATTGGCTGTTGGTTCTCGGGCTCTGATTGGTGGTTAGGGCCGGGATTCTGACTGGCTGTCTCTTCTCGGGCTCTGATTGGTGGTTAGGGCCGGGATTCTGATTGGCTGTTGGTTCTCGGGCTCTGATTGGTGGTTAGGGCCGGGATTCTGATTGGCTGTCGGTTCTCGGGCTCTGGTTGGTGGTTAGGGCCGGGATTCTGATTGGCTGTTGGTTCTCGGGATCTGATTGGTGGTTAGGGCCGGGATTCTGATTGGCTGTTGGTTCTCGGGCTCTGGTTGGTGGTTAGGGCCGGGATTCTGATTGGCTGTTGGTTCTCGGGATCTGATTGGTGGTTAGGGCCGGGATTCTGATTGGCTGTTGGTTCTCGGGATCTGATTGGTGGTTAGGGCTGGGATTCTGATTGGCTGTTGGTTCTCGGGATCTGATTGGTGGTTAGGGCTGGGATTCTGACTGGCTGTTTCTTCTCGGGCTCTGATTGGTGGTTAGGGCTGGGATTCTGACTGGCTGTTTCTTCTCGGGCTCTGATTGGTGGTTAGGGCTGGGATTCTGACTGGCTGTTTCTTCTCGGGCTCTGATTGGTGGTTAGGGCTGGGATTCTGACTGGCTGTTTCTTCTCGGGCTCTGATTGGTGGTTAGGGCTGGGATTCTGACTGGCTGTTGGTTCTCGGGCTGTGATTGGTGGTTAGGGCTGGGATTCTGATTGGCTGTTTCTTCTCGGGCTCTGATTGGTGGTTAGGGCTGGGATTCTGACTGGCTGTTTCTTCTCGGGCTCTGATTGGTGGTTAGGGCTGGGATTCTGATTGGCTGTTGGTTCTCGGGCTCTGATTGGTGGTTAGGGCTGGGATTCTGACTGGCTGTTTCTTCTCGGGCTCTGATTGGTGGTTAGGGCTGGGATTCTGATTGGCTGTTGGTTCTCGGGCTCTGATTGGTGGTTAGGGCTGGGATTCTGACTGGCTGTTGGTTCTCGGGCTCTGATTGGTGGTTAGGGCTGGGATTCTGACTGGCTCTTTCTTCTCGGGCTCTGATTGGTGGTTAGGGCCGGGATTCTGATTGGCTGTTGGTTCTCGGGCTCTGATTGGTGGTTAGGGCTGGGATTCTGATTGGCTGTTGGTTCTCGGGCTCTGGTTGGTGGTTAGGGCTGGGATTCTGATTGGCTGTTTCTTCTCGGGATCTGGTTGGTGGTTAGGGCTGGGATTCTGACTGGCTGTTGGTTCTCGGGCTCTGGTTGGTGGTTAGGGCTGGGATTCTGACTGGCTGTTTCTTCTCGGGATCTGATTGGTGGTTAGGGCTGGGATTCTGACTGGCTGTTGGTTCTCGGGCTCTGGTTGGTGGTTAGGGCTGGGATTCTGACTGGCTGTTTCTTTTCGGGCTCTGGTTGGTGGTTAGGGCTGGGATTCTGATTGGCTGTTGGTTCTCGGGCTCTGGTTGGTGGTTAGGGCTGGGATTCTGATTGGCTGTTGGTTCTCGGGCTCTGATTGATGGTTAGGGCTGGGATTCTGATTGGCTGTTGGTTCTCGGGATCTGATTGGTGGTTAGGGCTGGGATTCTGATTGGCTGTTGGTTCTTTGGATCTGATTGGTGGTTAGGGCTGGGATTCTGATTGGCTGTTGGTTCTCGGGCTCTGATTGGTGGTTAGGGCTGGGATTCTGACTGGCTGTTTCTCCTCGGGCTCTGATTGGTGGTTAGGGCTGGGATTCGGACTGGCTGTTTCTTCTCGGGCTCTGATTGGTGGTTAGGGCTGGGATTCTGACTGGCTGTTTCTTCTCGGGCTCTGATTGGTGGTTAGGGCTGGGATTCTGACTGGCTGTTGGTTCTCGGGCTCTGATTGGTGGTTAGGGCTGGGATTCTGATTGGCTGTTTCTTCTCGGGCTCTGATTGGTGGTTAGGGCTGGGATTCTGACTGGCTGTTTCTTCTCGGGCTCTGATTGGTGGTTAGGGCTGGGATTCTGACTGGCTGTTTCTTCTCGGGCTCTGATTGGTGGTTAGGGCTGGGATTCTGATTGGCTGTTGGTTCTCGGGCTCTGATTGGTGGTTAGGGCTGGGATTCTGATTGGCTGTTGGTTCTCGGGCTCTGATTGGTGGTTAGGGCTGGGATTCTGATTGGCTGTTGGTTCTCGGGCTCTGATTGATGGTTAGGGCTGGGATTCTGATTGGCTGTTGGTTCTCGGGCTCTGATTGGTGGTTAAGGCCCGGATTCTGATTGGCTGTTTCTTCTCGGGCTCTGATTGGTGGTTAGGGCCGGGATTCTGATTGGCTGTTGATTCTCGGGCTCTGATTGGTGGTTAGGGCTGGGATTCTGACTGGCTGTTTCTTCTCGGGCTCTGATTGGTGGTTAGGGCTGGGATTCTGATTGGCTGTTGGTTCTCGGGCTCTGATTGGTGGTTAGGGCCGGGATTCTGATTGGCTGTTGGTTCTCGGGCTCTGATTGGTGGTTAGGGCCGGGATTCTGACTGGCTGTCTCTTCTCTGGCTCTGATTGGTGGTTAGGGCCGGGATTCTGATTGGCTGTTGGTTCTCGGGCTCTGATTGGTGGTTAGGGCCGGGATTCTGATTGGCTGTTGGTTCTCGGGCTCTGGTTGGTGGTTAGGGCCGGGATTCTGATTGGCTGTTGGTTCTCGGGATCTGATTGGTGGTTAGGGCCGGGATTCTGATTGGCTGTTGGTTCTCGGGATCTGATTGGTGGTTAGGGCCGGGATTCTGATTGGCTGTTGGTTCTCGGGATCTGATTGGTGGTTAGGGCCGGGATTCTGATTGGCTGTTGGTTCTCGGGCTCTGATTGGTGGTTAGGGCTGGGATTCTGACTGGCTGTTTCTTCTCGGGCTCTGATTGGTGGTTAGGGCTGGGATTCTGACTGGCTGTTTCTTCTCGGGCTCTGATTGGTGGTTAGGGCTGGGATTCTGACTGGCTGTTTCTTCTCGGGCTCTGATTGGTGGTTAGGGCTGGGATTCTGACTGGCTGTTGGTTCTCGGGCTCTGATTGGTGGTTAGGGCTGGGATTCTGATTGGCTGTTTCTTCTCGGGCTCTGATTGGTGGTTAGGGCTGGGATTCTGACTGGCTGTTTCTTCTCGGGCTCTGATTGGTGGTTAGGGCTGGGATTCTGATTGGCTGTTGGTTCTCGGGCTCTGATTGGTGGTTAGGGCTGGGATTCTGACTGGCTGTTTCTTCTCGGGCTCTGATTGGTGGTTAGGGCTGGGATTCTGATTGGCTGTTGGTTCTCGGGCTCTGATTGGTGGTTAGGGCTGGGATTCTGACTGGCTGTTGGTTCTCGGGCTCTGATTGGTGGTTAGGGCTGGGATTCTGACTGGCTCTTTCTTCTCGGGCTCTGATTGGTGGTTAGGGCCGGGATTCTGATTGGCTGTTGGTTCTCGGGCTCTGATTGGTGGTTAGGGCTGGGATTCTGATTGGCTGTTGGTTCTCGGGCTCTGGTTGGTGGTTAGGGCTGGGATTCTGATTGGCTGTTTCTTCTCGGGATCTGGTTGGTGGTTAGGGCTGGGATTCTGACTGGCTGTTGGTTCTCGGGCTCTGGTTGGTGGTTAGGGCTGGGATTCTGACTGGCTGTTTCTTCTCGGGATCTGATTGGTGGTTAGGGCTGGGATTCTGACTGGCTGTTGGTTCTCGGGCTCTGGTTGGTGGTTAGGGCTGGGATTCTGACTGGCTGTTTCTTCTCGGGCTCTGGTTGGTGGTTAGGGCTGGGATTCTGATTGGCTGTTGGTTCTCGGGCTCTGGTTGGTGGTTAGGGCTGGGATTCTGATTGGCTGTTGGTTCTCGGGCTCTGATTGATGGTTAGGGCTGGGATTCTGATTGGCTGTTGGTTCTCGGGATCTGATTGGTGGTTAGGGCTGGGATTCTGATTGGCTGTTGGTTCTTTGGATCTGATTGGTGGTTAGGGCTGGGATTCTGATTGGCTGTTGGTTCTCGGGCTCTGATTGGTGGTTAGGGCTGGGATTCTGACTGGCTGTTTCTCCTCGGGCTCTGATTGGTGGTTAGGGCTGGGATTCGGACTGGCTGTTTCTTCTCGGGCTCTGATTGGTGGTTAGGGCTGGGATTCTGACTGGCTGTTTCTTCTCGGGCTCTGATTGGTGGTTAGGGCTGGGATTCTGACTGGCTGTTGGTTCTCGGGCTCTGATTGGTGGTTAGGGCTGGGATTCTGTTTGGCTGTTTCTTCTCGGGCTCTGATTGGTGGTTAGGGCTGGGATTCTGACTGGCTGTTTCTTCTCGGGCTCTGATTGGTGGTTAGGGCTGGGATTCTGACTGGCTGTTTCTTCTCGGGCTCTGATTGGTGGTTAGGGCTGGGATTCTGATTGGCTGTTGGTTCTCGGGCTCTGATTGGTGGTTAGGGCTGGGATTCTGATTGGCTGTTGGTTCTCGGGCTCTGATTGGTGGTTAGGGCTGGGATTCTGATTGGCTGTTGGTTCTCGGGCTCTGATTGATGGTTAGGGCTGGGATTCTGATTGGCTGTTGGTTCTCGGGCTCTGATTGGTGGTTAAGGCCCGGATTCTGATTGGCTGTTTCTTCTCGGGCTCTGATTGGTGGTTAGGGCCGGGATTCTGATTGGCTGTTGATTCTCGGGCTCTGATTGGTGGTTAGGGCTGGGATTCTGACTGGCTGTTTCTTCTCGGGCTCTGATTGGTGGTTAGGGCTGGGATTCTGATTGGCTGTTGGTTCTCGGGCTCTGATTGGTGGTTAGGGCCGGGATTCTGATTGGCTGTTGGTTCTCGGGCTCTGATTGGTGGTTAGGGCCGGGATTCTGACTGGCTGTCTCTTCTCGGGCTCTGATTGGTGGTTAGGGCCGGGATTCTGATTGGCTGTTGGTTCTCGGGCTCTGATTGGTGGTTAGGGCCGGGATTCTGATTGGCTGTTGGTTCTCGGGCTCTGGTTGGTGGTTAGGGCCGGGATTCTGATTGGCTGTTGGTTCTCGGGATCTGATTGGTGGTTAGGGCCGGGATTCTGATTGGCTGTTGGTTCTCGGGATCTGATTGGTGGTTAGGGCCGGGATTCTGATTGGCTGTTGGTTCTCGGGATCTGATTGGTGGTTAGGGCCGGGATTCTGATTGGCTGTTGGTTCTCGGGCTCTGATTGGTGGTTAGGGCTGGGATTCTGACTGGCTGTTTCTTCTCGGGCTCTGATTGGTGGTTAGGGCTGGGATTCTGACTGGCTGTTTCTTCTCGGGCTCTGATTGGTGGTTAGGGCTGGGATTCTGACTGGCTGTTTCTTCTCGGGCTCTGATTGGTGGTTAGGGCTGGGATTCTGACTCGCTGTTGGTTCTCGGGCTCTGATTGGTGGTTAGGGCTGGGATTCTGATTGGCTGTTTCTTCTCGGGCTCTGATTGGTGGTTAGGGCTGGGATTCTGACTGGCTGTTTCTTCTCGGGCTCTGATTGGTGGTTAGGGCTGGGATTCTGATTGGCTGTTGGTTCTCGGGCTCTGATTGGTGGTTAGGGCTGGGATTCTGACTGGCTGTTTCTTCTCGGGCTCTGATTGGTGGTTAGGGCTGGGATTCTGATTGGCTGTTGGTTCTCGGGCTCTGATTGGTGGTTAGGGCTGGGATTCTGACTGGCTGTTGGTTCTCGGGCTCTGATTGGTGGTTAGGGCTGGGATTCTGACTGGCTGTTTCTTCTCGGGCTCTGATTGGTGGTTAGGGCCGGGATTCTGATTGGCTGTTGGTTCTCGGGCTCTGATTGGTGGTTAGGGCTGGGATTCTGATTGGCTGTTGGTTCTCGGGCTCTGGTTGGTGGTTAGGGCTGGGATTCTGATTGGCTGTTTCTTCTCGGGATCTGGTTGGTGGTTAGGGCTGGGATTCTGACTGGCTGTTGGTTCTCGGGCTCTGGTTGGTGGTTAGGGCTGGGATTCTGACTGGCTGTTTCTTCTCGGGATCTGATTGGTGGTTAGGGCTGGGATTCTGACTGGCTGTTGGTTCTCGGGCTCTGGTTGGTGGTTAGGGCTGGGATTCTGACTGGCTGTTTCTTCTCGGGCTCTGGTTGGTGGTTAGGGCTGGGATTCTGATTGGCTGTTGGTTCTCGGGCTCTGGTTGGTGGTTAGGGCTGGGATTCTGATTGGCTGTTGGTTGTCGGGCTCTGATTGATGGTTAGGGCTGGGATTCTGATTGGCTGTTGGTTCTCGGGATCTGATTGGTGGTTAGGGCTGGGATTCTGATTGGCTGTTGGTTCTCGGGATCTGATTGGTGGTTAGGGCTGGGATTCTGATTGGCTGTTGGTTCTCGGGCTCTGATTGGTGGTTAGGGCTGGGATTCTGACTGGCTGTTTCTCCTCGGGCTCTGATTGGTGGTTAGGGCTGGGATTCGGACTGGCTGTTTCTTCTCGGGCTCTGATTGGTGGTTAGGGCTGGGATTCTGACTGGCTGTTTCTTCTCGGGCTCTGATTGGTGGTTAGGGCTGGGATTCTGACTGGCTGTT
This sequence comes from Pleurodeles waltl, assembly GCF_031143425.1. Lineage (NCBI taxonomy): Eukaryota > Metazoa > Chordata > Amphibia > Caudata > Salamandridae > Pleurodeles > Pleurodeles waltl. The sequence continues at coordinate 372,828,598 of NC_090450.1, read as the reverse complement.
TCTTCTCGGGCTCTGATTGGTGGTTAGGGCTGGGATTCTGACTGGCTGTTTCTTCTCGGGCTCTGATTGGTGGTTAGGGCTGGGATTCTGACTGGCTGTTGGTTCTCGGGCTCTGATTGGTGGTTAGGGCTGGGATTCTGATTGGCTGTTTCTTCTCGGGCTCTGATTGGTGGTTAGGGCTGGGATTCTGACTGGCTGTTTCTTCTCGGGCTCTGATTGGTGGTTAGGGCTGGGATTCTGATTGGCTGTTGGTTCTCGGGCTCTGATTGGTGGTTAGGGCTGGGATTCTGACTGGCTGTTTCTTCTCGGGCTCTGATTGGTGGTTAGGGCTGGGATTCTGATTGGCTGTTGGTTCTCGGGCTCTGATTGGTGGTTAGGGCTGGGATTCTGACTGGCTGTTGGTTCTCGGGCTCTGATTGGTGGTTAGGGCTGGGATTCTGACTGGCTCTTTCTTCTCGGGCTCTGATTGGTGGTTAGGGCCGGGATTCTGATTGGCTGTTGGTTCTCGGGCTCTGATTGGTGGTTAGGGCTGGGATTCTGATTGGCTGTTGGTTCTCGGGCTCTGGTTGGTGGTTAGGGCTGGGATTCTGATTGGCTGTTTCTTCTCGGGATCTGGTTGGTGGTTAGGGCTGGGATTCTGACTGGCTGTTGGTTCTCGGGCTCTGGTTGGTGGTTAGGGCTGGGATTCTGACTGGCTGTTTCTTCTCGGGATCTGATTGGTGGTTAGGGCTGGGATTCTGACTGGCTGTTGGTTCTCGGGCTCTGGTTGGTGGTTAGGGCTGGGATTCTGACTGGCTGTTTCTTCTCGGGCTCTGGTTGGTGGTTAGGGCTGGGATTCTGATTGGCTGTTGGTTCTCGGGCTCTGGTTGGTGGTTAGGGCTGGGATTCTGATTGGCTGTTGGTTCTCGGGCTCTGATTGATGGTTAGGGCTGGGATTCTGATTGGCTGTTGGTTCTCGGGATCTGATTGGTGGTTAGGGCTGGGATTCTGATTGGCTGTTGGTTCTTTGGATCTGATTGGTGGTTAGGGCTGGGATTCTGATTGGCTGTTGGTTCTCGGGCTCTGATTGGTGGTTAGGGCTGGGATTCTGACTGGCTGTTTCTCCTCGGGCTCTGATTGGTGGTTAGGGCTGGGATTCGGACTGGCTGTTTCTTCTCGGGCTCTGATTGGTGGTTAGGGCTGGGATTCTGACTGGCTGTTTCTTCTCGGGCTCTGATTGGTGGTTAGGGCTGGGATTCTGACTGGCTGTTGGTTCTCGGGCTCTGATTGGTGGTTAGGGCTGGGATTCTGTTTGGCTGTTTCTTCTCGGGCTCTGATTGGTGGTTAGGGCTGGGATTCTGACTGGCTGTTTCTTCTCGGGCTCTGATTGGTGGTTAGGGCTGGGATTCTGACTGGCTGTTTCTTCTCGGGCTCTGATTGGTGGTTAGGGCTGGGATTCTGATTGGCTGTTGGTTCTCGGGCTCTGATTGGTGGTTAGGGCTGGGATTCTGATTGGCTGTTGGTTCTCGGGCTCTGATTGGTGGTTAGGGCTGGGATTCTGATTGGCTGTTGGTTCTCGGGCTCTGATTGATGGTTAGGGCTGGGATTCTGATTGGCTGTTGGTTCTCGGGCTCTGATTGGTGGTTAAGGCCCGGATTCTGATTGGCTGTTTCTTCTCGGGCTCTGATTGGTGGTTAGGGCCGGGATTCTGATTGGCTGTTGATTCTCGGGCTCTGATTGGTGGTTAGGGCTGGGATTCTGACTGGCTGTTTCTTCTCGGGCTCTGATTGGTGGTTAGGGCTGGGATTCTGATTGGCTGTTGGTTCTCGGGCTCTGATTGGTGGTTAGGGCCGGGATTCTGATTGGCTGTTGGTTCTCGGGCTCTGATTGGTGGTTAGGGCCGGGATTCTGACTGGCTGTCTCTTCTCGGGCTCTGATTGGTGGTTAGGGCCGGGATTCTGATTGGCTGTTGGTTCTCGGGCTCTGATTGGTGGTTAGGGCCGGGATTCTGATTGGCTGTCTCTTCTCGGGCTCTGGTTGGTGGTTAGGGCCGGGATTCTGATTGGCTGTTGGTTCTCGGGATCTGATTGGTGGTTAGGGCCGGGATTCTGATTGGCTGTTGGTTCTCGGGATCTGATTGGTGGTTAGGGCCGGGATTCTGATTGGCTGTTGGTTCTCGGGATCTGATTGGTGGTTAGGGCCGGGATTCTGATTGGCTGTTGGTTCTCGGGCTCTGATTGGTGGTTAGGGCTGGGATTCTGACTGGCTGTTTCTTCTCGGGCTCTGATTGGTGGTTAGGGCTGGGATTCTGACTGGCTGTTTCTTCTCGGGCTCTGATTGGTGGTTAGGGCTGGGATTCTGACTGGCTGTTTCTTCTCGGGCTCTGATTGGTGGTTAGGGCTGGGATTCTGACTCGCTGTTGGTTCTCGGGCTCTGATTGGTGGTTAGGGCTGGGATTCTGATTGGCTGTTTCTTCTCGGGCTCTGATTGGTGGTTAGGGCTGGGATTCTGACTGGCTGTTTCTTCTCGGGCTCTGATTGGTGGTTAGGGCTGGGATTCTGATTGGCTGTTGGTTCTCGGGCTCTGATTGGTGGTTAGGGCTGGGATTCTGACTGGCTGTTTCTTCTCGGGCTCTGATTGGTGGTTAGGGCTGGGATTCTGATTGGCTGTTGGTTCTCGGGCTCTGATTGGTGGTTAGGGCTGGGATTCTGACTGGCTGTTGGTTCTCGGGCTCTGATTGGTGGTTAGGGCTGGGATTCTGACTGGCTGTTTCTTCTCGGGCTCTGATTGGTGGTTAGGGCCGGGATTCTGATTGGCTGTTGGTTCTCGGGCTCTGATTGGTGGTTAGGGCTGGGATTCTGATTGGCTGTTGGTTCTCGGGCTCTGGTTGGTGGTTAGGGCTGGGATTCTGATTGGCTGTTTCTTCTCGGGATCTGGTTGGTGGTTAGGGCTGGGATTCTGACTGGCTGTTGGTTCTCGGGCTCTGGTTGGTGGTTAGGGCTGGGATTCTGACTGGCTGTTTCTTCTCGGGATCTGATTGGTGGTTAGGGCTGGGATTCTGACTGGCTGTTGGTTCTCGGGCTCTGGTTGGTGGTTAGGGCTGGGATTCTGACTGGCTGTTTCTTCTCGGGCTCTGGTTGGTGGTAAGGGCTGGGATTCTGATTGGCTGTTGGTTCTCGGGCTCTGGTTGGTGGTTAGGGCTGGGATTCTGATTGGCTGTTGGTTGTCGGGCTCTGATTGATGGTTAGGGCTGGGATTCTGATTGGCTGTTGGTTCTCGGGATCTGATTGGTGGTTAGGGCTGGGATTCTGATTGGCTGTTGGTTCTCGGGATCTGATTGGTGGTTAGGGCTGGGATTCTGATTGGCTGTTGGTTCTCGGGCTCTGATTGGTGGTTAGGGCTGGGATTCTGACTGGCTGTTTCTCCTCGGGCTCTGATTGGTGGTTAGGGCTGGGATTCGGACTGGCTGTTTCTTCTCGGGCTCTGATTGGTGGTTAGGGCTGGGATTCTGACTGGCTGTTTCTTCTCGGGCTCTGATTGGTGGTTAGGGCTGGGATTCTGACTGGCTGTTGGTTCTCGGGCTCTGATTGGTGGTTAGGGCTGGGATTCTGATTGGCTGTTTCTTCTCGGGCTCTGATTGGTGGTTAGGGCTGGGATTCTGACTGGCTGTTTCTTCTCGGGCTCTGATTGGTGGTTAGGGCTGGGATTCTGACTGGCTGTTTCTTCTCGGGCTCTGATTGGTGGTTAGGGCTGGGATTCTGATTGGCTGTTGGTTCTCGGGCTCTGATTGGTGGTTAGGGCTGGGATTCTGATTGGCTGTTGGTTCTCGGGCTCTGATTGGTGGTTAGGGCTGGGATTCTGATTGGCTGTTGGTTCTCGGGCTCTGATTGATGGTTAGGGCTGGGATTCTGATTGGCTGTTGGTTCTCGGGCTCTGATTGGTGGTTAGGGTCCGGATTCTGATTGGCTGTTTCTTCTCGGGCTCTGATTGGTGGTTAGGGCCGGGATTCTGATTGGCTGTTGGTTCTCGGGCTCTGATTGGTGGTTAGGGCCGGGATTCTGACTGGCTGTTTCTTCTCGGGCTCTGATTGGTGGTTAGGGCTGGGATTCTGATTGGCTGTTGGTTCTCAGGCTCTGATTGGTGGTTAGGGCTGGGATTCTGATTGGCTGTTGGTTCTCGGGCTCTGGTTGGTGGTTAGGGCTGGGATTCTGATTGGCTGTTTCTTCTCGGGATCTGGTTGGTGGTTAGGGCTGGGATTCTGACTGGCTGTTGGTTCTCGGGCTCTGGTTGGTGGTTAGGGCTGGGATTCTGACTGGCTGTTTCTTCTCGGGATCTGATTGGTGGTTAGGGCTGGGATTCTGACTGGCTGTTGGTTCTCTGGCTCTGGTTGGTGGTTAGGGCTGGGATTCTGACTGGCTGTTTCTTCTCGGGCTCTGGTTGGTGGTTAGGGCTGGGATTCTGATTGGCTGTTGGTTCTCGGGCTCTGGTTGGTGGTTAGGGCTGGGATTCTGATTGGCTGTTGGTTCTCGGGCTCTGATTGATGGTTAGGGCTGGGATTCTGATTGGCTGTTGGTTCTCGGGATCTGATTGGTGGTTAGGGCTGGGATTCTGATTGGCTGTTGGTTCTTTGGATCTGATTGGTGGTTAGGCCTGGGATTCTGATTGGCTGTTGGTTCTCGGGCTCTGATAGGTGGTTAGGGCTGGGATTCTGACTGGCTGTTTCTCCTCGGGCTCTGATTGGTGGTTAGGGCTGGGATTCGGTCTGGCTGTTTCTTCTCGGGCTCTGATTGGTGGTTAGGGCTGGGATTCTGACTGGCTGTTTCTTCTCGGGCTCTGATTGGTGGTTAGGGCTGGGATTCTGACTGGCTGTTGGTTCTCGGGCTCTGATTGGTGGTTAGGGCTGGGATTCTGATTGGCTGTTTCTTCTCGGGCTCTGATTGGTGGTTAGGGCTGGGATTCTGACTGGCTGTTTCTTCTCGGGCTCTGATTGGTGGTTAGGGCTGGGATTCTGATTGGCTGTTGGTTCTCGGGCTCTGATTGGTGGTTAGGGCTGGGATTCTGACTGGCTGTTTCTTCTCGGGCTCTGATTGGTGGTTAGGGCTGGGATTCTGATTGGCTGTTGGTTCTCGGGCTCTGATTGGTGGTTAGGGCTGGGATTCTGACTGGCTGTTGGTTCTCGGGCTCTGATTGGTGGTTAGGGCTGGGATTCTGACTGGCTGTTTCTTCTCGGGCTCTGATTGGTGGTTAGGGCCGGGATTCTGATTGGCTGTTGGTTCTCGGGCTCTGATTGGTGGTTAGGGCTGGGATTCTGATTGGCTGTTGGTTCTCGGGCTCTGGTTGGTGGTTAGGGCCGGGATTCTGATTGGCTGTTTCTTCTCGGGATCTGGTTGGTGGTTAGGGCTGGGATTCTGACTGGCTGTTGGTTCTCGGGCTCTGGTTGGTGGTTAGGGCTGGGATTCTGACTGGCTGTTTCTTCTCGGGATCTGATTGGTGGTTAGGGCTGGGATTCTGACTGGCTGTTGGTTCTCGGGCTCTGGTTGGTGGTTAGGGCTGGGATTCTGACTGGCTGTTTCTTCTCGGGCTCTGGTTGGTGGTTAGGGCTGGGATTCTGATTGGCTGTTGGTTCTCGGGCTCTGGTTGGTGGTTAGGGCTGGGATTCTGATTGGCTGTTGGTTCTCGGGCTCTGATTGATGGTTAGGGCTGGGATTCTGATTGGCTGTTGGTTCTCGGGATCTGATTGGTGGTTAGGGCTGGGATTCTGATTGGCTGTTGGTTCTCGGGATCTGATTGGTGGTTAGGGCTGGGATTCTGATTGGCTGTTGGTTCTCGGGCTCTGATTGGTGGTTAGGGCTGGGATTCGGACTGGCTGTTTCTCCTCGGGCTCTGATTGGTGGTTAGGGCTGGGATTCGGACTGGCTGTTTCTTCTCGGGCTCTGATTGGTGGTTAGGGCTGGGATTCTGACTGGCTGTTTCTTCTCGGGCTCTGATTGGTGGTTAGGGCTGGGATTCTGACTGGCTGTTGGTTCTCGGGCTCTGATTGGTGGTTAGGGCTGGGATTCTGATTGGCTGTTTCTTCTCGGGCTCTGATTGGTGGTTAGGGCTGGGATTCTGACTGGCTGTTTCTTCTCGGGCTCTGATTGGTGGTTAGGGCTGGGATTCTGACTGGCTGTTTCTTCTCGGGCTCTGATTGGTGGTTAGGGCTGGGATTCTGATTGGCTGTTGGTTCTCGGGCTCTGATTGGTGGTTAGGGCTGGGATTCTGATTGGCTGTTGGTTCTCGGGCTCTGATTGATGGTTAGGGCTGGGATTCTGATTGGCTGTTGGTTCTCGGGCTCTGATTGGTGGTTAGGGTCCGGATTCTGATTGGCTGTTTCTTCTCGGGCTCTGATTGGTGGTTAGGGCCGGGATTCTGATTGGCTGTTGGTTCTCGGGCTCTGATTGGTGGTTAGGGCTGGGATTCTGACTGGCTGTTTCTTCTCGGGCTCTGATTGGTGGTTAGGGCTGGGATTCTGATTGGCTGTTGGTTCTCGGGCTCTGATTGGTGGTTAGGGCCGGGATTCTGATTGGCTGTTGGTTCTCCGGCTCTGATTGGTGGTTAGGGCCGGGATTCTGACTGGCTGTCTCTTCTCGGGCTCTGATTGGTGGTTAGGGCCGGGATTCTGACTGGCTGTCTAGGGCCGGGATTCTGATTGGCTGTTGGTTCTCGGGCTCTGGTTGGTGGTTAGGGCCGGGATTCTGACTGGCTGTTGGTTCTCGGGCTCTGGTTGGTGGTTAGGGCCGGGATTCTGACTGGCTGTTGGTTCTCGGGCTCTGGTTGGTGGTTAGGGCCGGGATTCTGACTGGCTGTTGGTTCCCGGGCTCTGGTTGGTGGTTAGGGCTGGGATTCTGACTGGCTGTTGCTTCTCGGGCTCTGATTGGTGGTTAGGGCTGGGATTCTGACTGGCTGTTGCTTCTCGGGCTCTGATTGGTGGTTAGGGCTGGGATTCTGACTGGCTGTTGGTTCTAGGGCTCTGATTGGTGGTTAGGGCTGGGATTCTGACTGGCTGTTTCTTCTCGGGCTCTGATTGGTGGTTAGGGCTGGGATTCTGACTGGCTGTTTCTTCTCGGGCTCTGATTGGTGGTTAGGGCTGGGATTCTGACTGGCTGTTTCTTCTCGGGCTCTGATTGGTGGTTAGGGCTGGGATTCTGATTGGCTGTTGGTTCTCGGGCTCTGGTTGGTGGTTAGGGCTGGGATTCTGATTGGCTGTTGGTTCTCGGGCTCTGGTTGGTGGTTAGGGCTGGGATTCTGACTGGCTGTTGGTTCTCGGGCTCTGGTTGGTGGTTAGGGCTGGGATTCTGACTGGCTGTTGGTTCTCGGGCTCTGATTGGTGGTTAGGGCCGGGATTCTGATTGGTTGTTGGTTCTCGGGCTCTGATTGGTGGTTAGGGCCGGGATTCTGATTGGCTGTTGGTTCTCGGGCTCTGGTTGGTGGTTAGGGCCGGGATTCTGACTGGCTGTTGGTTCTCGGGCTCTGGTTGGTGGTTAGGGCCGGGATTCTGACTGGCTGTTGGTTCTCGGGCTCTGGTTGGTGGTTAGGGCCGGGATTCTGACTGGCTGTTGGTTCTCGGGCTCTGGTTGGTGGTTAGGGCCGGGATTCTGACTGGCTGTTTCTTCTCGGGCTCTGATTGGTGGTTAGGGCTGGGATTCTGACTGGCTGTTTCTTCTCGGGCTCTGATTGGTGGTTAGGGCTGGTGGTTAGGGCTGGGATTCTGACTGGCTGTTTCTTCTCGGGCTCTGATTGGTGGTTAGGGCTGGGATTCTGACTGGCTGTTGCTTCTCGGGCTCTGGTTGGTGGTTAGGGCTGGGATTCTGACTGGCTGTTGGTTCTCGGGCTCTGGTTGGTGGTTAGGGCTGGGATTCTGACTGGCTGTTGGTTCTCGGGCTCTGGTTGATGGTTAGGGCTGGGATTCTGACTGGCTGTTGGTTCTCGGGCTCTGGTTGGTGGTTAGGGCTGGGATTCTGATTGGCTGTTTCTTCTCGGGATCTGGTTGGTGGTTAGGGCTGGGATTCTGACTGGCTGTTGGTTCTCGGGCTCTGGTTGGTGGTTAGGGCTGGGATTCTGACTGGCTGTTTCTTCTCGGGATCTGATTGGTGGTTAGGGCTGGGATTCTGACTGGCTGTTGGTTCTCGGGCTCTGGTTGGTGGTTAGGGCTGGGATTCTGACTGGCTGTTTCTTCTCGGGCTCTGGTTGGTGGTTAGGGCTGGGATTCTGATTGGCTGTTGGTTCTCGGGCTCTGGTTGGTGGTTAGGGCTGGGATTCTGATTGGCTGTTGGTTCTCGGGCTCTGATTGATGGTTAGTGCTGGGATTCTGATTGGCTGTGGGTTCTCGGAATCTGATTGGTGGTTAGGGCTGGGATTCTGATTGGCTGTTGGTTCTCGGGATCTGATTGGTGGTTAGGGCCGGGATTCTGATTGGCTGTTGGTTCTCGGGCTCTGATTGGTGGTTAGGGCTGGGATTCTGACTGGCTGTTTCTTCTCGGGCTCTGATTGGTGGTTAGGGCTGGGATTCTGACTGGCTGTTTCTTCTCGGGCTCTAATTGGTGGTTAGGGCTGGGATTCTGACTGGCTGTTTCTTCTCGGGCTCTGATTGGTGGTTAGGGCTGGGATTCTGACTGGCTGTTGGTTCTCGGGCTCTGATTGGTGGTTAGGGCTGGGATTCTGATTGGCTGTTTCTTCTCGGGCTCTGATTGGTGGTTAGGGCTGGGATTCTGACTGGCTGTTTCTTCTCGGGCTCTGATTGGTGGTTAGGGCTGGGATTCTGATTGGCTGTTGGTTCTCGGGCTCTGATTGGTGGTTAGGGCTGGGATTCTGACTGGCTGCTTCTTCTCGGGCTCTGATTGGTGGTTAGGGCTGGGATTCTGATTGGCTGTTGGTTCTCGGGCTCTGATTGGTGGTTAGGGCTGGGATTCTGACTGGCTGTTGGTTCTCGGGCTCTGATTGGTGGTTAGGGCTGGGATTCTGACTGGCTGTTTCTTCTCGGGCTCTGATTGGTGGTTAGGGCCGGGATTCTGATTGGCTGTTGGTTCTCGGGCTCTGCTTGGCTGTTTAGGGCTGGGATTCTGATTGGCTGTTGGTTCTCGGGCTCTGGTTGGTGGTTAGGGCTGGGATTCTGATTGGCTGTTGGTTCTCGGGCTCTGATTGATGGTTAGTGCTGGGATTCTGGGTGGCTGTGGGTTCTCGGAATCTGATTGGTGGTTAGGGCTGGGATTCTGATTGGCTGTTGGTTCTCGGGATCTGATTGGTGGTTAGGGCCGGGATTCTGATTGGCTGTTGGTTCTCGGGCTCTGATTGGTGGTTAGGGCTGGGATTCTGACTGGCTGTTTCTTCTCGGGCTCTGATTGGTGGTTAGGGCTGGGATTCTGACTGGCTGTTTCTTCTCGGGCTCTGATTGGTGGTTAGGGCTGGGATTCTGACTGGCTGTTTCTTCTCGGGCTCTGATTGGTGGTTAGGGCTGGGATTCTGACTGGCTGTTGGTTCTCGGGCTCTGATTGGTGGTTAGGGCTGGGATTCTGATTGGCTGTTTCTTCTCGGGCTCTGATTGGTGGTTAGGGCTGGGATTCTGACTGGCTGTTTCTTCTCGGGCTCTGATTGGTGGTTAGGGCTGGGATTCTGATTGGCTGTTGGTTCTCGGGCTCTGATTGGTGGTTAGGGCTGGGATTCTGACTGGCTGTTTCTTCTCGGGCTCTGATTGGTGGTTAGGGCTGGGATTCTGATTGGCTGTTGGTTCTCGGGCTCTGATTGGTGGTTAGGGCTGGGATTCTGACTGGCTGTTGGTTCTCGGGCTCTGATTGGTGGTTAGGGCTGGGATTCTGACTGGCTGTTTCTTCTCGGGCTCTGATTGGTGGTTAGGGCCGGGATTCTGATTGGCTGTTGGTTCTCGGGCTCTGATTGGTGGTTAGGGCTGGGATTCTGATTGGCTGTTGGTTCTCGGGCTCTGGTTGGTGGTTAGGGCTGGGATTCTGATTGGCTGTTTCTTCTCGGGATCTGGTTGGTGGTTAGGGCTGGGATTCTGACTGGCTGTTGGTTCTCGGGCTCTGGTTGGTGGTTAGGGCTGGGATTCTGACTGGCTGTTTCTTCTCGGGATCTGATTGGTGGTTAGGGCTGGGATTCTGACTGGCTGTTGGTTCTCGGGCTCTGGTTGGTGGTTAGGGCTGGGATTCTGACTGGCTGTTTCTTCTCGGGCTCTGGTTGGTGGTTAGGGCTGGGATTCTGATTGGCTGTTGGTTCTCGGGCTCTGGTTGGTGGTTAGGGCTGGGATTCTGATTGGCTGTTGGTTCTCGGGCTCTGATTGATGGTTAGGGCTGGGATTCTGATTGGCTGTTGGTTCTCGGGATCTGATTGGTGGTTAGGGCTGGGATTCTGATTGGCTGTTGGTTCTCGGGATCTGATTGGTGGTTAGGGCTGGGATTCTGATTGGCTGTTGGTTCTCGGGCTCTGATTGGTGGTTAGGGCTGGGATTCTGACTGGCTGTTTCTCCTCGGGCTCTGATTGGTGGTTAGGGCTGGGATTCGGACTGGCTGTTTCTTCTCGGGCTCTGATTGGTGGTTAGGGCTGGGATTCTGACTGGCTGTTTCTTCTCGGGCTCTGATTGGTGGTTAGGGCTGGGATTCTGACTGGCTGTTGGTTCTCGGGCTCTGATTGGTGGTTAGGGCTGGGATTCTGATTGGCTGTTTCTTCTCGGGCTCTGATTGGTGGTTAGGGCTGGGATTCTGATTGGCTGTTGGTTCTCGGGCTCTGATTGGTGGTTAGGGCTGGGATTCTGATTGGCTGTTGGTTCTCGGACTCTGATTGGTGGTTAGGGCTGGGATTCTGATTGGCTGTTGGTTCTCGGGCTCTGATTGATGGTTAGGGCTGGGATTCTGATTGGCTGTTGGTTCTCGGGCTCTGATTGGTGGTTAGGGTCCGGATTCTGATTGGCTGTTTCTTCTCGGGCTCTGATTGGTGGTTAGGGCCGGGATTCTGATTGGCTGTTGGTTCTCGGGCTCTGATTGGTGGTTAGGGCTGGGATTCTGACTGGCTGTTTCTTCTCGGGCTCTGATTGGTGGTTAGGGCTGGGATTCTGATTGGCTGTTGGTTCTCGGGCTCTGATTGGTGGTTAGGGCCGGGATTCTGATTGGCTGTTGGTTCTCCGGCTCTGATTGGTGGTTAGGGCCGGGATTCTGACTGGCTGTCTCTTCTCGGGCTCTGATTGGTGGTTAGGGCCGGGATTCTGATTGGCTGTTGGTTCTCGGGCTCTGGTTGGTGGTTAGGGCCGGGATTCTGATTGGCTGTTGGTTCTCGGGCTCTGGTTGGTGGTTAGGGCCGGGATTCTGATTGGCTGTTGGTTCTCGGGATCTGATTGGTGGTTAGGGCCGGGATTCTGATTGGCTGTTGGTTCTCGGGATCTGATTGGTGGTTAGGGCTGGGATTCTGATTGGCTGTTGGTTCTCGGGATCTGATTGGTGGTTAGGGCTGGGATTCTGATTGGCTGTTGGTTCTAGGGCTCTGATTGGTGGTTAGGGCTGGGATTCTGACTGGCTGTTTCTTCTCGGGCTCTGATTGGTGGTTAGGGCTGGGATTCTGACTGGCTGTTTCTTCTCGGGCTCTGATTGGTGGTTAGGGCTGGGATTCTGACTGGCTGTTTCTTCTCGGGCTCTGATTGGTGGTTAGGGCTGGGATTCTGACTGGCTGTTTCTTCTCGGGCTCTGATTGGTGGTTAGGGCTGGGATTCT